>NC_138993.1:15677309-16944309 GCF_964341445.2 Mesoplodon mirus
CTCGAACCCATGTCCCCTGCATTGGCAGGCGGATTCTTAACCACTGCGACACCAGGGAAGCCTGGAACCACTGTTTTTTATTTTTGTTTTTTTTTGGGTTTGAAACACCTCCCTGCCATGGAAGCCCGAGTCTTAACACTGGACCATCAGGAAGTCCCCCAGGAACCACTGTTTTAAATGCCTGAGAAAACATCAGGGCATGTGTCCTTTGCATTCCTCTAAGTTTGGTTTCCCTGCTTAATATCCCACAAGACACAGCTATTCTCTGATCATAAAAGTAAAGTTCACTTTAGTTTCCTGTTTAATATCTTTCTTCCTCACTAGACTATAAGCTTCTGAGAGCTTTGTCTTGATCACCACCCCACTCGGCCTCTCCATCCCTAGCACCTGGTATAATGCCCAGAACTTAGTAAGTCACCATGTCTTTGTGAATGAAAATACAGCCATAGCACGTTTTTACTATCACTTTATGTAAAGGCATGGGATTGCCAATATTTGTATTGCTATCAAGTTGGATAAGGAAATTACAATGCTAATTATTCTTACAGCTCTATGGAGTCTTTGTAAAGACTTTCTGCATGTGTAAATTTTAATAACTTTGATTACAGGTGTAATAGACACAATTTATAAAGGCATTTAAGGATTCGTTGTCGTACATTTAAGCATGATTCATATATCGTTTGTCAGTCTTTAGCTTAAATATCCAACTCCTTGAAAATAAATTCCTTTGATGTTTCTAGCTCTAAATTCCATTTGAAAATGAGGGTTTTGGCTTTCCTGGTGGTGCAGTGGTTAAGAATCTGCCTGCCAATGCAGGGGACACGGGTTTGAGCCCTGGTCCGGGAAGATCCCACATGCCGTGGAGCAACTAAGCCCGTGTGCCACAACTACTGAGCCTGCGCTCTAGAACTCGCGAGCCACAACTAGTGAGCCCATGCGCCACAACTACTGAGCCTGCATTGCCACAATTACTGAAGCCTGCCCACCTAGAGCCCATGCTCCGCAACAAGAGAAGCCACTGTAATGAGAAGCCCATGCACCACAACGAAGAGTAGCCCCAGCTCTCCGCCACTAGAGAAAGCCCGCGCGCAGCAATGAAGCCCCAATGCAAAAATAAATAAATAAATAAAATAAATTAATTAAAAATAAATAAAAATGAGGGTTTATCAAGTACATGTTTAATTTGTGCTAATTTTAAGAAGTTTGAAATAGCAAGACTTTACAAAATCCTTTTAAATGAATCTAACTAATAAGAGTGACACTCTTTCAAAGAGAAGTATTTTTTTACATGTGCATAATTAATTCAGGTCAGTAATTTTGTTTATAGTTTAACCACTCCAAGGGAATCCTTGGTGGGAAGGTAACCTCTATTTTTCTAGTGTAAGTTTTCGGGCCACATAGTTGCCTTGGTAACATCATAGTTGCACATCCTGATAACAGCTGATTTACATTTCTGTAGTTAGCCTTTCATTCTTTCTTCTATCCTGTTAAACAAAAATAAGAGCCTCCTAAAATTGTCTTCCTAAGACAGGAAAATAAAAACTATCAGATTCCCACACCAGGAGGAATACTCTGGCTTGCTTTTAATTAGCCAGATACCTCATAGATGAGATATATCAATCTATTTCATTTGTTTAATGTGCTTTAGAAAGTAACATGGGCTATGATTTGGGATGAAATATGTTGATTTAAATAGGTAAATATAAGTGTGGTGAGATTTCTACTTGTGTGTTCATGAGCAGTCATGTAACAGTTTACCGAAAAATAAAAAAAAATTTAAAAAGCCACACTTTGCTCTTAATTCCACCTTTGGAGGAAAGTTCCTATTTTTAATCCCACTTGCTAACAGAGGGTAGGGATTTTTTTTTTCCTGGAGACTAAAGTGAAATACTCTTTAAACACCTAGGAACCAGATGGTTTTACAGTTTGTGTGGGAAAGGTATGTTATGATAGATTACAAACATGAGCACAGTCCTTCACTCTTCCCTGTATCCATGCCCTTTGCAGTATGACTTTGCAGCTCCTCTGTCATTAAATGTTTTTCTTCCCCTCTTCCCTTGAGTCTTGACTGGCCTTGTGATTTGCTTAGGCCAGTAGAATGCACCGGAAGTGATGATGTGGCAAATCTGAGTATTTAAGGAGCTTCTGCTCTTTCTTTTGGAATCCTGTCCATCTCTCAACTAGCTCCAGTTGCCCTGCTGGAAAATGAGGGACCGTGTGGAACAGAGAGACAAGCCATCCCAAGTGAAGCCATGCTAGACCAGCCAACCTCCAGGTGGCCAGGCAAGTGACTGCAGATGCCATGAGGGGCCCAGCTGAGACTGGAAGAGCCGACTAGCTAAGCCCAGCCCAAATCGCCCAACTGCAGAATTGTCACCTATATAAATGGTTATTGTTTTAAGCCACTAAGTTATGTGGTGGTTTATTATTCTGGAAAAGCTAACTATTGTAGACATACTTAGCAAAATTCCTAAAGTGGTAGTTGAAAGTAGGCTAGCTCTACATAATTTTAAAGCCAACTTAAGAAACCAGCATTTTTAATTCTCTGTGAATTCTTTTAGTTATTTTGTGGATTCTTTTAAGAAAATCTGTCTCAGCAATGTTCTTGATTGCACCAAGGTTGAAATTTTGTAGGGAAAAAAACAGACATCATTGACAAGCATATGAAAAGACGCTCAACATCATTAATCATCAGTAACTTTAAATCAAAACCACAAAGAGGGGCTTCCCTGGTGGTGCAGTGGTTAAGAATCCGCCTGCCAATGCAGGGGACACGGGTTCGAGCCCTGCACCTGGAAGATCCCACATGCCACGGAGCAGCTTGAGCCCGCGTGCCACAACTAATGAAGCCCATGCACCTAGAGCCCGTGCTCCACAACAAGAGAAGCCACCACAATGAGAAGCCCGAGCACTACAACGAAGAGTAGGCCCCGCTGCCACAACTAAAGAAAGCCCACGTGCAGCAATGAAGACCCGATGCAGCCAAAAATAATAAATTTAAAAAATTAAACAAAACAAAACAAAAACCACAAAGAGCTATCATCTCACACTCATTCGATGGCCACCATAAAAAAAAAACCCAAAAGCTAGAAAATAACAAGTATGTGGAATAATTGGAACCCTTATGCACCATTGGTAGAATTGTAAAATAGTGCAGCCATTATGGAAAATGGTATGGCAGTTCCTTAAAAAAATTAAAATAGAACTACCTGATCCAGCAATCCCTCTTCTGGGTATATATACAAAAAAATTGAAAACAAGATCTCGAAGAGATGTTTTTGCACACCCATGTTCAATGTACCATTATTCACAATAGCTAAGATGTGGAAGCAACCTAAATGTTCATCAGTGGATGAATGGATAAAGAAAATGTGGTATATACATACAATAGATTATTATTCAGTGTTAAAAAAAGAAAGAAATCCTGTCACAAGCTACAACATAGATGAACCTTGAGGACCTTATGCTAAGTGAACTAAGCCAGTCTTGAAAGATAAATACTGCAAGATTCCACTTAGGTGAGGTATTTACAGGAGTCAAAGTCTTAAAAAGTGTAATGGTGATTTCCAGAGGCTGGGGGGAGGGGGATATAGGGAGTTGTTTCTCAGTGGGAGTGGAGTTTCAGTCATGCAAGATGAAAAAGTTCTAGAGAGCTGCCGTACAACAATGTGCATAGAGTTAACAATACTGTACTGTACACTTGGAAATTGTTAAGAGGGTAATTTTATGTTATTTTTTCTTTTACCACAAACAAACAAAAAAATCTCAGACATCATTGACTCAAAAATTCAGAATTCCTTGATTGCCTCATGAATTATTTTATTATGGTCTCTTTGAATTGGGATCCAAAAAAATTTGATATGTTAAAAAAAATAACAATTCAGAGGAGTAGTACTGTGAATGTGAGGAATTTTAGTTATACCTTATCCAATTTTTTTCACCTATATTCTCATTTGTATGAATATATGAGAGTGATAAAAGATTAAAAATGTATGCTTAGGGAGGACTAAAAGAGTTCTTATAGTAATTTATATTTATAAAATATAAATTCTAAGGGCTAAGAAAACATTGTGCCATTTTATTGGGAACATTTTCTTTGCTATTGGTGTATAAAATATGTGCATCTCATAATCATTGGAATCTTAGCATTGTTGAGGGGATGCTGCTTTCTATAAAGAAATTAAATATTGTACTACCTTCATTCTGATTTTTTTCCCAAGAGAAAAAAAGTACATTTTTTTAAATTTTAATTTTTAAGAGTCTGGCTTACCTCATTCTTCTTTTTTTTTTTTTTTTTTTTTTTGCGGTACACGGGCCTCTCACTGCTGTGGCCCCTCGCGTTGCGGAGCACAGACTCCGGACGCGCAGGCCCAGCGGCCATGGCTCACGGGCCCAGCCGCTCCGCGGCATGTGGGATCCTCCCGGACCAGGGCACGAACCCGTGTCCCCTGCATCGGCAGGCGGACCCTCAACCACTGCGCCACCAGGGAAGCCCACCTCATTCCTTTTTTAATGTTTGCAAAGTATTTAATAGTATGCGGGCATTCTTTGAAATCACAAGAGTCAAGATTTTTTTTTTTTTTGGCTGAGCCATGGGGCTTGCAGGGTCTTAGTTCCCCAACCAGAGATTGAACCCACACCCTTGGCAGTGAAGGCACGGAGTCCTAACCACTGGACCGCCAGGGAATTCCCCAAAAGTACATTTAAATAACAACAATTAATTCACCCCCTCACCTCCTTCCTCCCCTCACCAAAAAAGATAAAGTTGTGGGTGTGTGCTTTGGGTTTTCTTTGCAGACATCAGTGATTAACCATAACCATACACTAAATACTGTGTATAAAAACAGCGAAGAATAAGGGTAGTGCAATAATGTTGGAAAGTCTTAAGTTTTTACAAGATTTTCTTAAATCTTCTATACAATCAAAGCATCTACTCCCAAAGTGGGGTTATTTTGTCTCTTCATCTCTGATCCTTATTCCTCTTACTTCTTTCTCTTGTGTTGCCTACTACCTTCAGTACAATGCGGAATAGTTTGTGTCAATTGTCACCTGTCTATTCTGTTTTAATGGAAATTATTCAAAGGTTTTACCATTGTGGTTGATGTTCAATATAGGATTTTTGGTATATGTCCCTCTCGAGAGGTATAGGCTGGGATGCTTTAATCTCTCTTTCTGTCATTTAACAGTGGGACCATTAAAACAGTGGCTTCCTAAAGAAGATGAGGGGGAGGTAGAAGTGGCCTCTGACATTGAAGTAGATGAAGAACAACCAGAACCCAGATCTGATGATGATGATACGTAAGTAGGTCATACCTAATGCCTACATGAAGCACGGGTAAAAAGTTAAAATGCTGTTGTTGAGGCATAGAATATAGCCTCAAAGACCCAGCTAAGGAGACCAAGTTTTCCTATATACATGGGCTTGTCTCTGGGTTCTCCATTCTTTTCCAATGGCTTTGTTTTCCCTTTCTGCATCAGTGATATTGTCAGTTACTATGGCTTTATTGTACCTTTTGATATCTGGTATGGCTAGTCCTCACAGCTTCCCCTAGTCTCCATATCATTTTCTTCAAAATTATCTTTGCTGTTGCTTTTTACTCAACGTATACATCCTTGCATTCTCTTGTAAAGTGTCATGAAAAACCTTGTTGGGATTTTGATGAGAATGAGATTACATTTGTTGATTAATTTATGGGAATTCACATCTTTGTGATTATGTCTTAACATCCATGAATATAGTATAGCTCTCCATCTATTTATGCCTTTTAAAATATTCTTCAGTATTTTTGTAGTTTTCTTCATGATATAGATACCACTTAACTTTTTTGTTGCTGTTGCCATTATTAATGGGGTCATTTTTCTCCTACTACATTTTGGCTACCGCTAGTGTATGGAACACTATTGATGTTGTATCCTGTAACCTCACTGAACTCTCTTATTAGTTCTAAAATTTGGAGTCCTTTGAAGTTTAAACTTTTTACTATAATTTACTTTTAAAATAGGTAATATATTCACATGGTTCCAAATTCAAAAGGTACATTCTTTTCATAGTCTTTCTGCTATCTCATTACCTCTGCCACACAATTCCCCTCCCCAGAGTCAACCAATCCAATCTGCTTCTTGTGCATACTTTTGAGAAATTCCATTAAAGTGTAAGCAAATCTGTATATCTTGGTATGTGTGTATTCCTTTTCTTTTTTATAGAAAGTTTCATAATGTAGATACTATCTTGCAACTTCCTTTTATCACTTAACAGTGTATCTTGAGTACCTATCATAATATACAAACAGTAGTATATATAGAGTTTAAATTCCCAGAACAGCAAAGTGTTGTGTCAAAGAGTATGTACGCTTGTAATTGGATAGTGTCAAATTGCCCTTCACAGAGGTTACACCTATGAACACTTCCACTGACAGGGTATGGAAGTGCCTGTTTCCTTGTACATTACCTTGCTCGGTGTGTTACCAAACTTACGGATCATTGCACAGTTGATAGATTTTAAAATGACATTTCAGGTTTGTTTTAATTAGCATTTCTTTAATGAGTAAGGTTGCCTTTCCATATGCTTAAGATCCATCTTTATTTCCTCCTTTGGGAATCAATTTTATTTATAGCCTTAGTCATTAAAAAAATTTAGGCTATTAACATTGTGTTGATTTGGGGAACTTTTTGTATTTTAGGGAAATTAGTCTTTTAGCTGTAATATGTTTCAAGAATATTTTCCCCAGTTTTTTGTTTGCTTTTTGATTGTATTTATAGTGACTTGTCCCATGAGGAAATTTCTTACTTTTGTCTACTTAATCAATTATTTAATAAGAAATACCAGAATTTTTGTAGTACTTTTATGATTTGATTTTCTATTTAGTTAAATATTTTGTTCATCTTGAATTTTACTTGTACTGTAAAGTGTGGCTCCAACTTAATTTTTTCCCCAAATAACTCCTTACTATTCCAACACCATTTATTGAAAATCTTTATTTTATTTTTTTTATTTTTTTATTTTTTATTTTTTTCCGTACGCGGGCCTCTCACTGTTGTGGCCTCTCCCGTTGCGGAGCACAGGCTCCGGATGCGCAGGCTCAGCGGCCATGGCTCACGGGCCCAGCCGCTCCGCGGCATATGGGATCCTCCCAGACCGGGGCACGAACCCGTATCCCCTGCATTGGCAGGCGGACTCTCAACCACTGCGCCACCAGGGAGGCCCCGAAAATCTTTATTTTTGATACCAATTTGAAGTGCCGCTTTTATGATATACAACATTTTTATGTGTATTTGTATCCAATTCCTATTCTTTCTAATTATTGTATTATAAACATGTTTATGTTTTATTGTTTGGGGGGGCTTTCCTTTTTCATAGTTTTCCTGTCTAGTCTTGTTTTTCCATGGGACCATTAGAATCAACCTGTCTAGCAAATAAAGGAGGGAGGGAGGAAGGAAGGAGGGATGGAAGAAGGAAGGGAGGAAGGGAGGAAGGAAGAGAGGGGAGAATTTTCTCAGCCTTCTTCCTTTTTCTCCTGGTCTCTATTATTGCTGATGTGAAATCTGCTGTCATCTAATTGTTTTTCCTTTATAGATGTGCTAACTCTCTCCCTAGTACTTTCATAACTTACTTTTTCTTCTTTCATTCTTGTTTTGCTATGATATCTCTAAGTCTGGATTTATCTTTTATCCTCCTTGGTTCACTTTCTTCTGAGAACTCATGACTTTCTTTAGTTCTGGAAATTTTTTACCTATTATTTCTCCAAATATCGCTTTTCTTATTCCATCTTGGCTCTCCAATTAGATAGATTCTAGAACTTCTCAATCTGTCCCCAATAACACCTAGTTGTACTTTCATTTTTTTTAAAAATATATTTATTTATTTAGGCTGCGCCGGTTCTTAATTGTGGCATGCAGACTCTTAGTTGCGGCATGCATGCAGGATCTAGTTCCCTGACCTCTGGCCCCCCTGCCTTGGGAGCGTGGAGTCTTGCCCACTGAACCACCAGGGAAGTCCCTTTTCATATTTTTTATTCTTTGTTTCAATCTAGGTGAATTCTTGAATACTGTTTTCCAATTCTCTCTGGGTATCATCTATTAGGTTTTTAACTTAAATGATTACATATTTCCTAATATTTATAATTATTTGTTCTTATATTTATATGTTCTTGTTTCCTTCTTGCATAACTGTTTCCCATAATTTAAAAACATTTTAAAATGTATGTTGTGCTTTAATTTCTCTTGTTGAGCATACTTACTTTAAGGGCTTTATCAAAATCCTCTGTTGATACCAATTATAAACAATCTATAATAAAGAATAGAAGAGAGTTTTATTCAAGCAAAACTGAGAACTATAGACCAGGAGTGTAGACTCCACCAAGGAAGAAGAAAGCCCTCTGGAGAAGCATGGTTTTCAGTACAGTCTTGTATCTTGTCAGAACAAAGAACAAACATCAAATATGACAGGGGTACCTTCCTTCAAGGTTTCAAGAGACATTAGCACATACACAGCGAGTCAGCACGACCTTGGTGTCTGGGAAAGGACCCTCATCTTTGAAGGGGTATTAGCATTGGTGTCATAGGAACAGGAATCATTTATCCTTATCTTCAGAGTGGACACTTTTTAAAAAAATTTATTTTGGGCTGCGTTGGGTCTTTGTTGCTGCGCACGGGTTTTCTCTAGTTGCAGCGAGGGGGGCTACTCTTCATTGTGGTGCGCGGGCTTCTCATTGCGGTGGCTTCTCTTGTTGCGGAGCACGGGCTCTAGGCGTGCGGGCTTCAGTAGTTGCGGCTCCCGGGTTCTAGGGCACAGGCTCAGTAGTTGTGGCGCACGGGCTTAGTTGCCTCATGGCATGTGGGATCTTCCCGGACCAGGGCTTGAACCTGTGTCCCCTGCACTGGCAGGCGGATTCTTAACCTCTGTGCCACCAGGGAAGCTCCCAGGGTCGACACTCTTTAATGGTTAAGGCAGATGTACAAGTGTGTTTGGCCATAAGACAGGCTGTTCCAGGTCACATAAAGTATAGGCCAAATCATGTATAAGCCAGAGTGACTTCCCCATACCCCAATATGTGAAAATTTCTTCCAATGCCTCCATAAAAATAATTTCATCGCAAGTTAGTTCATGGTCCAAATTAAGAAAAAAATTTGTTGCCCACCCTTCTTACCATTAGATTTATTCTTGTGTTTTGGAATTTTAGTTTGCAGGCTCATTCTGTTTTGGAGGTTCTTTTGTATTTTGTGGGTTTTTTTGGTTTTGTTTTTAAAATTTTCTTCCCTCCTTTCCTATCTCTTGGCATCTCCTACATATCTGACAGGTTTTTGCTTTCTTCATTGGGTTCCCCTCCATTCTTCCTAAATGTAACCCTTGAAGAGCTGCTCTTCAGTGCAAGGGTGGTCTAGGAAAAAAGCTCAGTAATGTGGCTTGTCTGTCTTGGCTCAATCTCTGGGAGAAAAATACTTCCTGAGAAATTTATAACCATGGATTTGTCTTCACTCAGATTTGGAGTTTGAATTTACAATACGTGGATGGTCTAGAAACATGTACATTAAAAAATTAACATTAAAATTAGCAGTAAGAGATTGTAATACTCTGGGATCTCTAGAAGAAACACATACAAAACACTCTGGAGGGATATAGCCTCAATCCAGGTTACAGTGAATTTCTCACTAAAGCACTGCTGAAGATGAGCTCACAAAGATTAAATCCACTATGAGAGACAGCAAACATAACAAATAGCTAAATTAGGTCATAAACAACTTCAGATAATATTATGAGTATTTAATATTTGTATAATAATTACTATTGTATATTTAAAATTATTTAATTAAAATAAGAAAACATGAGAAAAAAGGTCTATCAAAAAAGAACAGAAAGGGGCTTCCCTGGTGGCACAGTGGTTGAGAGTCCGCCTGCCGATGCAGGGGACACAGGTTTGTGCCCCAGGCTGGGAGGATCCCACATGCCACGGAGCAGCTGGGCCCGTGAGCCATGGCCGCTGAACCTGCGCGTCCAGAACCTGTGCTCCACAACGGGAGAGGCCACAACAGTGAGAGGCCCGCATACCGCAAAAAACAAACAGACAAAAACACGAAGATTTGATAATCAACCAATAGAACTGAACGTGAAAAAAACCTTCCAATAGAAATTAAAATTCAGCAGTTTAAAAACAGAATAGATAGAGTTAATGAAGGAATTAGTAACTAGAAAATAGATCTGAGGGGGAAAAAATGATCGAAAATGTGAAAGAAGTGTTAAGAGGCATGAAGGTGCAATGTATATCTAAAAGGAATTCCAGAAGAAGAGAATAAATCAAAAGCAATATTCAAAGCAATTATAGCTGTGAACTTTTTGTAATGATTGAAAGCCACGAATCATGACATCTGGGAAATAAAAGAATCATCAAGCAGGACCAATGAAAAGAAATTCACACGGACATATTATTACGTTGTAGAGGAATGGAGACAAAGGCAAGATTTTGTGTAAGCACATACCCGAGTAATGGCAGCTTAACACATGGGAGCTATAATTACTGGTCCACCCCGAATTGATGATCTCCAATTTTAGGGGAGTCCTCTGTGATACCTAGCAATCCTATGCCTGGTCAGCTTCCCTCCAAACCCTCAGTCGTGCACACTCACCCCATCCACCTTGCTCTCAGCACGTGCCCTGCCTTCTACTTCACAGAGGGGGTGTTTTGTTGGTGGAATTACCTCTGTTGTGTAGATCCATGAATTTTTTACACATGCGTCCTTGACTCCTTCTACCTCCCTATCTTCCTTCTCAGAGGAAAGCAGTCTCCCTTCCTGTTGAAAGCTCCTCCTTACACGGGTGCTCTAAGTCCCAGCCTTTTCTCAGTGACCACGTTGCTATCAATTAATCTACCTTTCTCCTGTATTTTCAACATCTCTTACTTACTTCCTCTCAGCTTATAAACATGCCCAAATCTCTCCCATCGTGAAAAACACCAAAAAACCCCATTCCCCTTATGTTCTTGAGATAATACTGTCCTTTCAGAGCAGGGCTCCCCTCAGAGGAGTTTTAGCTCACTGTCATCACTTTTTCAAACCTCCCATTGCTTTCTTGGTCCACTATATGATGGCTCCGGCTGCAGAGAACTCTGAAATATTCCTGCAAAGGTCATCTATTACCTTGAAATTGCCAAGTCCAATGATCATTTCTCAGTGCTCATCTTATGTGACTGCTCCCTCTCTCTGGAAATTCTCTGCTCCCTTGGCTTCCATGACGAACACTCTTGGTTCCTACCAGCTCCTCCTAGGTTTCCTTCCTTTGCCCCTTAAATATCCGTGATCTTTGAGATAGTTTTCTTGGTCTCTTCCCTTCTTCTTTTCTAAAAGCATCAGAGTTGCAGCCTTAGACACAATTTCAATTCCTGGTCCTACTAATTAAGAGCTGTGAGACCTTGGGCACTTTTTAAAAACCTCTGAGCCCAGCTTCTTTATAAATTGATGATGATATTGTCCACCTCAAGTGTTGTTATTAGTAGATGAAATATACTATGTGTAAAGTGCTCCAGGGCAGTGACCGGCACATAGGAAGGGCTCAATATATGGCAGCCGTCTTATTTTTTTTTTCTTTCTCTTCCCTCCTCTTCTTTTAAACTAAGAGTAGATGGATATTAATAAATATAATAAAGGTTATTGAACACAAATCCAGCTAAACAGAATACTGATTCTCCCAACATTAGTTGTGCACCATCCTTAGAGAAACCAGACTGATATGATAATTTATTACCTGGGTGAAAAAGCTGGTCAAGTGGGGGTGGGGCATGAGAAGGGACACTAATTTTCACATGTATTCATTCGGGTTTTGATATCCCAAAGTTGATTTTTACTGCTTATTATTTCAGAAATTTTGAAGAATCTGAAGATGAGTTGAGAAATGAAGTAGTAGAATCCCTGGAAAAACTCTCTACTTCCACAGAGGCAGAAAAAAGGGAAGAGGTTTCCAGTTCCTCTAAGGATGCTGAAAAGAGAGAGAGGATAGGCATACAGAAATATGCAGAATTAAATGAAGGTTTGGAGAGTATTTTTACTCCATCTGATGACAAAATTTGTATTGTTGATGAAGACCCAGGAACATCAACCACCAGTCAAAATATACAAGTGTGATTATTGAACTTTTTCTTAAGTAACAAGTTAGTATCTATTACAGTGTCTCTTCAGGAACAGTCATAAATATACGTTTATTGTAAGGGTTTTCCAGTAATCCCAAGGCTTTATTAGTTTTCTTCTCAATTTAGACAATAGGACTAACTTCTGAATGTAGAAATTAATACTTTTACGCTAAGAAATCTTTCAGATCATGTGTGGTTGGCAGAGTAATGTGGCTCCCCTCAGCCCACACGCACCCAAAGATGTGAATATATTTTTACCTGGCAGAGGGGAATTAAGGTCGCAGATGGATTAACGTTGCTAATCAGCTGACCTTAAAATAGGGAGGTTATCTTGGATTATTCAGGTGGGCTCAATGTAAGCACAAGAGTTTTTGAAAGTAGAGAAGGGAGGGAAAGGAGAGAACCAGAGAGGTGGCAGCTGAGAGGGATTCAGCTTGATGCTGCTGCCTTTGAAGATGGAGGAAGGGGCCACAAGCCAAGGAATGCAGGCAGCCTGCAGAAGCTGGGAAAGGCAGGGAAACGGACTCACGCCTAAAGCCTGTCGAAGGAATGCAGCTCTGCCAATGCCTTGGTTTTAGCCTACTGAAATCCACTTTAGATTTCTGACCTGTGGAACTGTAAGATAATACATTTTTGTTGTTTTAACTAAGTTTGTGGTCATTTGTAACTAATGATAGAAAACTAATATACAAACTCATTCATTTAAAATAATCTGTCGTTTTATAAAACCATGACTTTGAAATTTCTTAAGGTATACTGAACATGCTTTTCTGAAGCTGATGTTGACACTTACAGGAGTAAGGTAATTGAGCAAGGAGAGGAGCAAGGCATGTCAATTATGTACCAAATAATAATTTTATTGTTTCATTGAATTATTTTCTAATAGTTTCAAATGTATAGATTATAAACTTCTGGAAGGCAGGGACTGTATCTGGTCTTTGTTTCTTATGATGATCTTTTTATATATAGTGCTTAGCACCATGCTAAAAATGTTTCTTAACTGAGTAAGTAAATACTAATACAATTTCCTCATTAAGACTGTAAGCTCTTTGAGGCAGGAAACTAGACTTAAACTTTTTGTATTAATTATAACAATCCCAGTGTTGAACATGCGCCTGGAGCTTAGCAGATATTTGTTGTACCTGCTGTTATGAAGGACAAGAGTGGTTATATGTAAGTGGTAGAATTCGGCCTGAAATATCTGGTCTATAATGAAAATAAAACTGAATTGGCACATTGATGCATTGCTGAACCAAGTAAACAAAGATGAGGAGTGGTTGGTTAAATTATTCCTAAGGTCTGCTTAGCATTTACATTTGGTATAATATTAAATGTGGGACATGTAAGTATCAAGATTTCCCTAACTGGGATGTGTCCAGTCTTTTCTATCTTTATTTTCCTGGTTATGTCTGAGGGGCTGTTCTTCCAACTTGGTGTATAGAGTACATTCTACTCTTTTAGGGCTCAGTATGGTCACATCATGAGGCTAAGAATATTTAACAATTTCTCACCATTATGTTAGTTTCAAACTAGGTAACACATGACCCTGAGGGATTGAAGCATCTTTAATTCTACAGCTCTTTTAGTGGTCAGTATATACATGTTTAATTTACTTTCAGGACATTATCTGGTTCAGACACTGAATCTGCCGGTATCATCCTCATTCTAAACAGTACCTGAAAGCATGGAAAATGAAACATGGTTCCTGAAAAATCCCAAAGATCAATTATATACAGAAAAAAAAAAAAAAAAGGAATGCTTAAGGTCAGTGCTTAAGAATAAACATGTCAGGTTTGCTCCAATAACAAGATGCTTGGCTAAAATCTCCTTTAGGTAACAGCCACCCACCCTTTTCATTCATTCTAAGATTTTGAGTTCTTTGCTGTAAATTAGGAAGTATTCAATGTGATAAGTATGTGCATCTGCAAGGTTTTTCAACCTGCTCCAGCCCAATTCACCTTACCTATCTTACACACACTGTTACCTTAATCATGTTCTTGAGGCCCAGTTCTGATTGCTTTACTCTGGTTTTAGGCTTGGCTACATCTGTTAAATTGAAACTACTCATCAGACTTGCATATGTCTTTAGAATAAATTTTGTTAGAAAAATCATGTGTTTTGGTAACTATGTATATCTATCAACTTGGTCATTCTTTAAATAGTACCAAGAAGGGTTCCCAACCCTTCACCTCCCTTCTACGTGTCTTATAACAGCTATGCACGGTCCACGAGAGCACAGAGCACTAGAGTATTGGGACTGAGGCTTCTCCAAAGCCAAGGGTGGCCTTAATTAGGGTGGGGAAGCAGGAACAGTGGGTGAGGTAGGGCAAGTTACATGGGCATAATTTGATTCCAGTAATGTGCATAGCGTCTTGTTGTGGTTTAGTGGAAGTAACTGTTAAAAAAAGTTTTATTGGAGTACAGTTGATTTACAATGTTGTGTTAGTTGCTGCTGTACAGCAAAGTGAATCAGTTATACATATGCATATAGCCACTCTTTTTTTAGATTCTTTTCCCATACAGGTCATTACAGAGTATTGAGTATACTCGAGTTCCTTGTGCTATACAGTAGTTCTTATTAGTTATCTATTTTATATATAGTAGTGTGGGAAGTAACTTTTTCATTGTACCCGTTGACATATTTAGCAGACACACCTTCACTTATTTATTCATTAAAAAAAAATCTATTAAACCTGACAACCTATTCTTGGGTACAAGAGGCAAAACAGTTTTGTTTTGCCTTTAAAAACTTTTTTTCTTTCTTTAAAAAAAATTCTGGGCATGTGGAGCTTGGGAATATTAGCAGTAGATAATAAATAATTCAGAATTGGGAGACTACATGAGGGGTATAAAGGCACTGTACTGGGAAAAGTATCTAAGATAATAAAACCACTTCTTTAATCTTATTTAGATATAGACTTTGTACCTATTAAATCTAAATCATATTTAGATACAAATAATTACTATACAAAGAACATGTAACATGTAGTTTGTTATGCACAACTGGAAATAAGAATGTGAATCACCACTGCTGTAGGTTCAAAACAGCATGTTTGGACCACTCAAAAGCAGTGTCTTACAGGAATTAACAGTCACTCAATTCCTCCAGGCAGACAGTAGCTGACATATCGCTTTGACATTCTTCATGGTATCAAGTACTCAGAAACAAACAAACATTTAACACCACATTAGGAACACTGAAAGGAAACATATATGCAAATTTTCTAATGATAAGTTTGTGATAAATGAAAATCATTTTGAAGAAATTAGCTTAAAAATGTTTTGTGGAATTTCAGAATCCTTTCTTCCTTTCCTATATCCTCTACTTTTGCTCTGTCCATTTCAATTTCTTTATCTTCAGTCCCATGATTTTCTTTGGGTAGATGGGTAGGCTGAGTGGGCAATGGTAATGAATCTTGCTTCAAAAACTAGCTATAAGATAAGAAAAAGCACCAGGCTGGGGGTCAGAACCCCCGGGTGGTAATCCTGATTTTGTCATTAAACAACTTTGTGATACTGACAGAATCAAAGTTCTTTAAATTGTTCCTGTCTGTAAAGTTGAAAATAAGAGAAAATTGGACTAGAGAATTTGTAGGGCTCCTTCCAGCTCCAATTTCCACCAGTTTTTCTTTTCTAAATTGAATACTCTCCAACACAAAGCTACTTTGGTGTGTCAGAACATCCCAGGACTCTGTTTTGGTACTTTTTGATCTGATGAGAGAAGATGGCCTGCAGACGAATCAATAATGTAATTGGAAGCAGATAACGAAGCTGGGTGGATTGATGAATGGACAAGGAGACTGGAAAGGAAAAATGTACCTCTTTCACATGCCCCTAGCACAAAGGTGTATCAGACTGTGAAGGAGGTCAATTTACTGACCTAGAAGGAAGTGATTATGTATGCAGAAAATGTCAAAAGTTATAGTCTCAACAGCCATATCTGCACATGTACATATTCACTTTTCCATGCTAGTTATTCAGGATAGGAGTCCTGTTAAATTATACTGATTCCTAATTACTGGCTTAGTAACAAGAATCTACATAGGATCCGTAATGCATTGATAAAGATAGGATTCTAGATGACATTTACTATATGTTGTTACCTTTAAAGTAACTTTTACAATTTTCAAAGTACTTTCACATACTTTCTGTGTTCCCTGTTTTCATTACAACTATGAAAGGCAGTGAGGACAGCCATTACCATCTCCAGGTTACAGAGAAAGAAGCTGACACTCAAAGATTAGGGAGCAGCTTTAGTGTCAAAAGGTCAGATGTTTGTAAACGATGCAGCTGAGGTCAGGTCCGGCTATTCTACCTGCTAGTCCAGTGCTCTTTTCAAAAGGCCACCTCACTATCTTACAATGCATGATGCTGATTAGAGAGACCATGTGGATGGATCCAAATATTACATCTTCAATATCAGAAAAACAACTTACCGTGATGTTCTGACTCAGACCTCTTGAATGACTTCAAAAAGCTGACTCATAGCCTCTGGGACATGAAAATGTTAAGGGATAATGAGAGGTCCATAAAAATGTACTGACAGCACTCAACATAAAGCTATTTTCCCAAATACCCAGTTAATGGAAAGGATTACTGGCAGTACCCTGGTCTCTACATGCCCACACACACACAGAGCAATCACAGTGAGCCTGTCTTTTGACTACATGCTTTTAGAACATGATTAAGTCTGCTTAAAGTTTTCGTTCTTTTAAGAGGATCATTAGATAGATTCAAAAATTTTATCCACAATATTGCTTGAATTTAAACGTACCAGAATTTTTCTGTGTTCCAAAAATGTCAAAATGATTCTAAAGTACTAATCAATTATCAATCACCCATTTTTCTTCCCCAGTATTTCCTTTTTTCTAAAAGGAAATTCTCTTTCCTGGTTTCTAAAGTAAAGTGATTTGATAAATAGGATTTTAAAAATATGGATTATACCAAAATAAAGATTGTTCATTTTTTTCTTTCAGACCCATATTTTTCAGAATTTGAGACCAAACACTAGTCTAAAATTTTTATATTTAAACTATATAAGGTTACCTTTTCCATTTAGGTAATTTTGCCTGTTTCCACCGAAATAAATACCTTGGTTATATACGTACTGCTGAGGGCCTTGCTTAGACTAACTTTATTACAATAGGGAATGAGTTTAGAAAAATATTAACATATGAAGGTATCTAACCATTTTATATAAAATATCTCTAGTTTGTACGGATATGGAATTACTGAAATAATTTTTCCACAGACATTAGGAATGTCACTTCAAACTCCTGATCGGAGAATCTGCTTACAGACGCACGAGCATTGTTCCTGATCTGGAGTCTCTTTTCCGCAGACATGGAAAGAATATGGGCCATAGTCTCAGCATAGTCTTCTTCACTTTCAGCCAGAAACCCAGTTCTCTCGCCTTGGTGAGGAACGACAATGTCGAGCTTCGGGCCCCCTGAGTTGTGTGCAAGGACAATCGTGCCGGCTGCCATACACTCAACAATTCCTGAGAAACAGAAATCATGTCGTCTTTTAAGTTTCTGAATGTGTTCGTAAGAACAAGGATGAGCAGAACCCATTACAAATTTTAAGATTCCCGGGCGATTTAAGTAAACGTATGCCTACAAATGCACTCGTTCAACTTCCCTGGTGAAAATAAAATAATTTTAAGTTTTTTAGTTATCAAAGCTTCATAATAATGCTACTTGTCTTTACTAAAACAAACAAGTAGGTAGAAGAATAGTCTATAAAAAGTAAATATACTGCAGATAATAAAGCAAAGAAGACTAGAGAATGTTATTAGCAAGATGGTAGGTAACTAGTAGGATATTAAAAGATAAAAAGGGGTAAAAAAAGATATCAAAAACATTAAAAGTTGAGTATCGGTGTTTTAATCTCATCAAAAGAAAATCTCTGCTGTGACATTTTTCGTGATAGGTGAAGCAGTCCATTGGCCAAAGTGTGTCTATTTGTCTTCCTATTTGTAAGATTGTATTTAATGATATTCTTTTCTTTGTCAAAGGCTCTAACTGCAGGCGGTGCTATTTCTTGTGCCCAAGAATGTTTCTGAAAGTTGCATCACTAATGACGCTTGCCGAGTTGAGTGCACAGAACGCTTCTCATATCCTATTCGAGTTAGTATCAAGCACATGTGACTGCTTTAGGGTGAGGCTGTGGTACAGAATGCATAAATTTTGTCCCCAGGAAATCTGAGACAAGGCAGGTGCTGGATGGGGTTCTTTTCCGATTCCACGAGCTGTGTTAATTCTATCTTTGATAGGCCTTATGCTTGAATACACCAGATGTCTAATCAATAAATTATTTTCATGCTCAGAATTTCAGGGTTATTGTTTTTTTTAGAATTTCAGGTTTTTGTATTCTAGCACAGGTTGGTCTTATTTCTTACTGCAAGAAAACTTAACAGCAATGTGATTTAAGGTTTTGTTGTGTTTTTTTAAGAGGGGGATGTGAATGATTTAATTCATGGGTACTTTTAGAACCTGAAAGATAATCCCATTGCCTTTATTTTTCTAATTAAAGAATTCCTAAATACTTTGAAATATAAAATATTCCTGAATTAGAAAAAAAAAGATATCGAAACCAAAATGTTCAAATTATAGCATTAGGAGAAAACAGGAAAAAAGTAAGCCATCTTCGTGAGGCACACTGAGTAAGGCTGGTGCTTTTGTAACCGCCTGGATTTCTGGCAAATCTGAGACAACTGTGTGCCGCCCGATAGCAGTGCTGAACTAAATGAAAGTTTTGATTAGCTTCTGCCAAATGATGTAGGTGAGGATATAAATTATTCTAGCCAGCCTTTCTTACCCATGTTTCTAGAGAGAACTAAGCCCTTCAGAAAATGATTTGGTTCACTGTTTTCTTACTTCTCCAAAGGATGGTACAGAGCTGGTATCATCCTAGATGCACAGGAGAGAAGGTAAATCATTAACAACTGTTTCTTCAACATGGGCGAAATCTCTATAGAATTTTCTGCTAATGCTTTAATTTGAACTCTTATTTGAAAAATATGGATTACACCATAATATTCCGTTCCAAGCTGGATACCGTTCCTCTGTACTTTCTTAGAGACTTTGACCTAATCAATTTTACCCTCTCCCTCTAGAATCTTCCACTTCTCCCTCTCTACCGGCCCCTTCCTATCAGCCCTTAAGCTAGCTCAGACTCGTAAAAACAAAGTCTCCGTGAGGGCGCGCGCGCACACACACACACACCACCACCACCACCACCCCCCCACCCCCCCAGGTCACAAGTCCGCCCCTGGCCAGTGTCTCTCCTTCCATCTCCCCCTCAGGGCCAGCGTGGGCTGCGCTCACCAGCTCCACTGGCTCATCTGCGCTCAGCGCTCCACTCGCCCCCCACCAGTGACCCTCACGCCCACTCCTCTGTCGACACTGCTGTCGCCCAGGTCGCCCCCCATGCCCTCATCTTGCCCAGCATCTGGGCAGCACTGGAATCTGTCGCCCTTTCCCTTCTTCCCTAAACCCTCACTTCCCTTGGTTTCCATGACTCTCTGCCTGGTTTCCTTCCTTCTCCTTCACTCGCTCCCCTTCTGCCAACTTGTGGCCTCTCACTGTTCTCAGCCTTTTGCACTGCGGGCCTCCTGTTGCTCTGCAGACTCCCCTTAGGCCAACCCGGTCCACATGCACGTCGACGCCCACCGGGCTGCAGTACCCGCCCGGATAACTCCGCAGCCTGTACTCCTGGGCCAGCTCCCTCTCCTCACTTCAGACTCACACGTACGAGGCCCGGTGGACACACACACGTCCCTCAGCTAATTCCACTCCACATGCTCGAAACTCAGCCCCTCACTGCCTCTCTCTTGGAGGCCTCTGTGGGCGAAAGCCACCACCATTCACACGGCTGTCCAAACTGAACACCTGAGGCCATTCCAGTAATGAGCACACAATCAATAAAAGAACCAAAAGGTTCTTCTGAGGAGCCTACCTGGAGACAGGGGCTCTCGGCCTTTGATGCACAACAGAATCACCTGAGGGGCTTTACCAAAACACCTCCACCTGGGCCCACCCAGAGATTCTGATGTGGCTCCTCGGTGGGATTAGCATGAGGCCCAGGAATCTGAACCAGCACATAAATGGGGTTAGGTGGGGAGAGAAAATAGAGTAGTTAAGAGCAGAGGCTGTCTGGATTCGAATCTGGGTTCTCTTACTGCGTGACTGAACTTAGGCAAGGTCTAAACTCTCTGTGTCTGAGTTTACAAAATGGAAATAATCATAATACCTATTAAGTGAAGTTCCAGAGAGAGTTAAATCAGATAATACTTGTAAAGACCTTGAGAGTGACCGCCACACAGTGAGTGCTCAATAAACATTAGCTATTATTATTGATTATATGTTTTACAAGCTCTCAAATGAGGAAAGCACACTTGGTGGACTCGGGGAAGAGACTGAGGACTTGCTGAAAACTTCTGGAATATTATCATTTTATCAAAATCACCTAAAATGTATATCTCATGGCACCAAACAAGTTGTTTACAGGACAAACTCACCAATCCCAAAATGCTCGTTCCACATGGTATGCAGACCAACTGTTGCTTCAGACAAGTAATTCTTTAATTCATCAAATGGAATGTTTATTTTAAATTCCACGTCTTCTTGAACTCCTAGGTCCTCACAAAGCCTTCTCAGTTGGTTTACCCTAAGTTCATCGTCTTGGTTACGACAACCTCCAATGAGGACAAGTTTCAGTGGAGGAAGTGACTCAGCCTCCTTTTTATTCAGCAATTTAGCAAAGGCTCTGATCTGCAAAGGATGATTCTTTTCAGGCCTGAACTGGCCAATCGAAATCAGTACATGTCCTGAGGTTGTCTTCTCCTTATGTAAGGGAATGTCCAGAAACGTCTGCACATCACAAGGTGGATAAACAATATTAGTGCAATTCCCAACCTTCCACAGTGAGAGAATATGGTTTAGCGTCCAAGAAGAATTGACCATGACGACATCACTGCAAGAACCAGCAAGCCCATATATAAAAGCAAATAAATAGTAGTAGATAAGCTTTACTTTGCTGAGAAAAGGATTCCTGGTGATGAAGGCTGCGTTGTTAAATCCGACATTTTGATTCTTCACTACAGAGAGCATGTCCGTGCTGATGGTGGGATAATGAACATAGCTTCCAACTCGGCAACAGCCTAAATACCTAAACAGAGGAAGCGTGAAAGCGTAGCCCATAGAATCGATGTAAACATCGGGAACACACTGCATCAGAGCTTCCCAGCCAAGAAAAATGGATCCCAGACTTTGGCCCAGCAGTGTGAAATGAGGATAGAGTGCGTCTTCCACAAGGTAGCGCTTCCTTAATAAAACAAACTTCACTGGGCAAGTTAATCTGATGTTAAATCTTCTGAAAGCACCTTCCAGTATCTGTTGACCACTGACATCAGCATCACCAGTATAAACAACATAAACTGCTTCAGGATACCTAAAACAGAATGTAACAGTTAAGAATTTCATTAGTTTAGGTTAAAATCAGTTTAGGTTGTAGATAATTATTTTCTCACAATCATAAAGCAGCTTATTTTTAGACTAAAAAAATATTTTCCACTGTTTTTTTACTGACTCCACTCTCTCCTGGGTCTTCCACTGCCCTACAACTAAAATGTCAGTCTTCCAAAGGAGACTTCTAGTTCTTTGCTTTTTCCTCCACTAAGAGTTTCCCTCCAGCAGACATCAACAAAATTACTGATTTATAAATGAGACATTTTCATTTTTAAGAAGTATTCAAAAATTTTGACAACTTTCTCAGCATTATAATGGTAATGAAATATTAATAAAATATTCATAAACAAGAGTTAAAATTCACTAAAGGTATCTTTAGATAGGATCATAAATGCTAAAGCATTAGTGTTTTTAATCTGAGAAATGCACAAAGGTTTTAAGCAAGACCTTGTGCCGGCATCACAATTAGATATAATTATAATGGAAATATGGAAAAGTACGTTCTTATGATTTTAACACTTTGGCCTCACTCTGGCTGTGTTTATGATTATTCTCTGAGTCATATAAAACATTTATTAACTATCTAGTGTGAGCTACTAGGTTCTAGAGAATAAGGGATGATGGAGAGTCTTTATCCTCAAGGAGCTCAGTCCAGTGGAGAGAACAGATATATAAACAAATAATGTGCTGTGTACTGATGAAGACCCCAGGGTGCTGTGATGTCTAAAGGATGAGCATCTAATCACTCCTCCCTAGCCCTCCTCCCAGCAACTAGATTGAGCCTTTTAAAAGGTAAAAAGGATGGTCATCTCTGGCAGCTTAAAGACGGCCACAAAATCTTTGACACTTTTCCCATTGAGAGGTGGATCTATGTCCCCTCCCCTGGAGTAACAGTGGGCTCTTGACTGCTTTTACCAATAGAATATGGCAAAAGTGACATTGTGCCAGTTTCTGGGCCCAGGCTCTAAGAGACTGGCACCTTTCTACTTCACTCTAAGGGGAGACAGCTGTCATGTAAGAAGTCCTGCTATCCTGAGACCACCATGTCGTGTGCAAGCCCAAGCTAGTCACACAGAGAGGCTGCTTGGTGACAGAGATGCCTGACCCAGTCATCCCAGCCCAGGAACCAGATCTGTGAGGGAAGAAGCCTTCCGACAACTCCAGCCCCAGCTGCCATCTAACTGCAACAGTTTGAGGATGAAGGATTCCAAACAGGGCCTGTCAACTTCCAAACCCTGCGTACTGGGCGCCACCTCCCTCTGGAACCCCCTGCCCCCCAACTCTCTCACTTGCTCAGCAGGGTTCAGCCAAACTGGATTCCCTTCTCTGAACAAGCCAGGCTCCTTCCAGTCTTAGGGGACTTGCAGCAGTTGCTCCCTCTGCTTTGAATTCTTTTCTCACTCTTACTGTCTTTTCATAAAGTGAGCAGGAGAGCGCATATTTAGAACATGGGCTCTAGGAACTCAGTTCCCTTGTCTGTCACAGGAGGATAACAGCAGCCACCTCACTAGGCTGTAATGAGGACTGAGTCACCTGACACGTGTGAAACACTTCGAACCATGCCCGGCAGACAGGAAAAGCTCAGTAAACGTCAGCTATTTTTGTCGGTCAGAATTTAGTTGTGCTATTTCCTCAGAGATTGTATTGTACCTAATTTACTCAGTCGAAAGGGTGGAGTCACTCTCATATTACCCTATTTGAATTTCTTATATAACACTTCTCACCATTTGATATTTTCCGTTTATTATCTTGTCTCTCTCTCAACTGAAATCTAAGGTCCATAAGAGGGACTTGATCTATCTTGTTCACCATTTAAATTCAACCCCTTAGAACAGTGCTTGATACTGGTTGGCCAAAAAGTTGGTTTGGGGTTTTCACAAGATGTTAGAGAAACCCGAACAAACTTTTTGGCCAAACCAATACACAGTAGGTCCTCCCTGCTTCCCCCACTCCCCAAGTATAAGGAGATTGAATGAAAAGTGTACTGTAGCTTATGCTGAGTCAGGAAAGACTTGTAGGACTTACCTAAGGAGAAAAAGGTTATTTCAGAAAAAAAGGAACACTAGATGCAAAGGCAAGGAATCTTGAGAGGGGGCGATGCTCCTGGGTCAGTGTGCTGGAGCAAAGTATGTGTGAGGGGACGGGAGGGATGAGAAACAAAATGTGGCAGGAGCAAGACGAAAAAGTATCTTCTACGTCAT
The DNA here is from genome assembly GCF_964341445.2 of Mesoplodon mirus. Lineage (NCBI taxonomy): Eukaryota > Metazoa > Chordata > Mammalia > Artiodactyla > Ziphiidae > Mesoplodon > Mesoplodon mirus. The sequence continues at coordinate 15,701,097 of NC_138993.1, forward strand.
ACTAATTATTTGGATTTTTTTCTCATCAGTCAGGTAGAGGAGTAATAGGGGTTGCTGGGGAGTACGAGTACAGATATCATGAGACTTGACCACTGCCCTCAAGGGTTATCTAGAGACAAGGCTAATGCACAGTGTTATGAGAAGGGAAGAACAGCATGGACTACAGTAGGAAGGCTTCAAGGAGGTGGGAATTAAGCTGGGATTTAAGAAAATTCTCTGGGTTTAGGCAGTTATGGGAGATGGCAGAGGATACACAGGGACGGTGGCTAGAAGCCAAGAAGGGCCAAGAATGTAGAAATGTAGAGCTAAGGGCATTACGTGGGAAGACTCTGAAACTGAATGAAGGGCCTGTGCCAGGAAGTAGGGTCGCCATGGAGGGATAATAGTTTTCCTCATATAATAAAACAATAATGAAACCTGTATTTTGCTGTGCCTTTTCTTTTCTTGTGGGATAGGGGTGGGGAGAAGGAAGCCTAGAACATTAAAAGATGTGTAACACCAAATGCTTTCTAACATGGTAACTTACTTAAGACTGTCCAACTGATAATGGTATCAAAATCAGAATCAAATAGATGCTTTCAGAGAGATTATTTCCTGTGTGCCACCACTGACTAAAAGTATTCAGGTTTAAAGTGCTTCACAGTACTTGGTATATTTCTGTTTATTATTCAATCTCTTCTCCACATACTCACTCAAGTTATCCCCACTAAATTATGCCATAAAAGGGCAGATACTTTCCCTTTCTGTTTCTTTATCATATCAAGTAAAATGCAGTAGGATATTGTAAGACAGGTTGGCATATGAGCAGTGTTTCCTTACTGAAGAATAGTTTTAAAAAGGAATCCCTGGCTATGACTAGAGAAAGATACATTCTGGGTGATGATTTTTTACAAAAATAGCAACAACATACCAAATTGTTAAGAAAGATGCATACCTACTTTTTCTGCAGAGCCCTTAAGGCACACCATAACACTCTTTCTCCTCCTCCGCCGGCGTTGCAGTAGGGATGGAAAAATGCAATCACCGTTTGATTTTTCCCAGTTTTGCTAGTTGAGCCCGACTTTTTCTTTCTCTGTAGCAGCAGTCTGATTCCCCAAAGGACAATGAGTAAACACACACATAAAACTCCACATACAATTAGCCCAGGGAAGAATAATGAATAAAAAAACCTGAAATGAGAGAGGAAGGAGGGTGAAAATGGATATAATGTCCATTAAAAAAAGAAAGGCTACAAATTAAAGTCTACTTTCACATAACTGCTTTATATATTAGCAGCAAAGAAAATTTTTATAGCTCGTGAGTCTAACAAAATACTCAGTTATTAAAATTCTAATGCTACAAAATATCTAATGTCAAAAATGCAGGTCCCCTTTAATCCCACAGCATGCTGGCAATTCAACGTACTTTTTCTTTTTAATCAGCAGTAAAAATCAATGTTGAGCCACCTTTCTCCTAACTCAGTATATGTGTTAAGGGATTAAAATAAATTTAATTATTAACCTAAACAAGATATGACTGGGAAAGGCATCTGACCCTCAAAATGACAATATGTAATCCAAAGAAATATTCCAGAGTCAATATTCCATAGTTAAAAGTTTGGTGAGACAGTAATCATCTTTATTATCTCACTTTGCCTCAAGCAGAATTTTTTTTTTTTTTTTTTTTTTTTTTTGGCCTTGCCATACGGCTTGTGGGATCTTAGTTCCCCAACCAGGGATCGAACCCGTACCCCTGCAGTGGAAGCTCAGCGTCTTAACCACTGGACGGCCAGGGAACTCCCAGGTAGAACAATTTTTGAGGGAAGGGGAATGGAGCTTAGATTTTTCCAGTTCAATTCTGAGTTTTGCATCTGATCTCTTTACATGACCCTGAAACCACTGTCTTCCCATGTGCCTCACTCCCACACTCACTGCTGCAAGGTTCTCTATTACTGCCAGGTCGACGGAGGCTCTGCAAAGGACCCAGGCCTGTTCACCACCATATCCCAATGTCTAGCATCATACCTGGCTGAGAAGGCAGTCAAAAAACATTTGTTGACTGAAAGCAAAACTTTATTACATCCTCAGATGTCTCTTTTTCTGCGGGGGGCGGGGGGTGTTTCAATACGACAAATGTGTCATACCGAAATGCAAGACTTTTAATAATAGAAACAGTTACCTTGGCTTTCTCACAACATTATGAAACAGTACTTCATGTGTGTGAGAATTTTTTTTTTTTAACATCTTTACTGGAGTATAATTGCTTTACAATGCTGTGTTAGTTTCTCCTCAGATGTCTCTTAAATTATGTTAAATTGTTTTTTCAAGGTATGGTTTTCTCATAGGGTTGGCTAATATAGCTGGTACCTAACCATTTTTTTTAATACGCTGCCTACCCTTTATAAAGGATTTGAGGGGCCTATAAGACATAAAAACAATAAAATACTAAAACTTAAATAATGAAAAGTCAAGACCAGGGAACATATACGGTTAAAGTATGTTGGGGCGTGGGGAGGGGAGTGGAGACGGGGGTGGAGGGCACAGAGATGCAGGCTCTAAATTTGTACACAGCAGTGAACAGCAGATTGGGTTCTGGGCTGCTTAGTGACAAAACCAAATAGGGGGATAGTCTGTGTAGTTACATAGTTTTCATTGTCCCTAAGTAGAAAACATACAAATTCTTTAGAGGAGTAAATATTTTATTGATATTTAGTTTTGAAATAAATTTCTCATGTGGGATTTCCTATTGTGAACAAGTCCGTTACTTGATGATTTGGTCTCAGGACACCTTTATACTCTTAAAAACTGCTGAGGACTCCATACAGTTTTTGTTTACACCAGGTTTCTCAACCACAGCACTACCGACAATCTGGACCAGATAATTCTTTGTTGTGTGCATTATAGAATGTTTAACTGCATCCCTGGTCTTGACGCACTGGATGCCAGGAGTATCCTCCCAAACAGGACAATCAAAAATAGCTTGAGACACTGCCAAATGTCCTGCAGGGGCAAAATCACCTCTGATTGAGAACCACTGTTACACTGATTATGTCTACCAATATTTAACATATGAGACATTAAAACTGAGAAACTTTTTAAAAATTATGAATCCATGAAAGAAATAAACCCATTATATAACATAAACATATTTTTATTTTAAAAAACTTATGTTTTCTAAACCAAAAAAAGTAGTAAGGAGGGTGTCACTGTTTTTAATGTCTGGCTTAACAGAAGACAGTGGCTTCTCATATGTGCTTCTGCATTCAATCTGTAATGATATGTTGTTCTGGTTCAAGTATATGAAGAAAACCCAGGCTCACTCACATACGTAGCAGGAAAAGAGAGGAGTATTTTTAAATGGCCTATTCTGGCTACTAAATCCTTCTGTAATACTATACCAAATTAGACAAGTGGCAATTTCTTAACAGTCAATTGCAACATGGAATCTGAAACCCTATCAATGCCCTTTCCATGCTCTGTTACACTGAAATCTATTGGTTTATCTTGCCCTTTGAATGGAACTTTTCTGTATGTGATTTTGTAACATTGTGACTTATTTGGGCAATATCGGTTCATGAGTTATGGAGAGTCTCCAAATGTTGACACATTTCTTTATACAATACCCCAAAATCACATTTGTTAAGATTACTACCCATCTCATCAGGAAAAATGTTTTAAGTATTGGAAAATGGTCAAGGTCAGAATGGCAGATACAAGTTTCCCAAAATTCTAACTTTCACTTGAAAACTCAAACTTTATCATTAGCAACAAATTCTGTCACTTGTTTTCTTTGTTTCTGGTTTTTTTTTTTTGGCTGCACACACAGCTTGGGGATCCCCAACCAGGGATTGAACCTGTGCCCCCTGCAGTGGATGCAGAGTTCTAACCACTGGACTGCCAGGGAATTCCCAGTCACTTGTTTTCTTTGAAGTGACAGGGTCAATCATTCATTTTCAGGAAAATATCTACTAAACACCCAAGTCAGTTTGTCTGTCAGTCAGTCTTTCAAATAAAAACTGTGTCCTGTAAAAAGTAGGTGTCTAATTCAACTTGCCATGTAGGCAATCATACTAGAGGTTTTCTTTGAGATAACCATTTCACTTCGGTCTGTCAAAGTGCTTTATGTGTTCCCCCCAATCTGTCATACAGAATATTAAACAGATAATGTACCCAAGGGTTGCGATTTAAGAAAATTAATAATTTTTGCCGCTTCATCAAGGACATTCTTAAGAAAAACTGGCTTTAGCCAGTGCATGGAGGTGAAACACAGTGACTACTGTACAGTGTGATGTCACTGCCTTGATGTGTGCAAAGTAGCAGCTTTATCCACCATGACTTTTGCACTATATCAGTGCAAATGCCAACAAAACGAACGTTATCCCAACATCATTGAAAAAATAAGTTTGACCTTGAGGACCCACTGAAAGGGTCTTGGGGATTTGCAGGGGTCTATGGACCACACTTTAAGAACCACTGCTGTAAAGGATGAAGAGAGCTTGATAGAAGTGGTAAGACTGGCCACTTAATGTTTGGAATGTATCAGTTCATAAAAGCCGTATTATCTTGGATAGTTAGCTTTCCCAGGACAAGACAAGAAGTCTGTTTCATTTAAAATGTAGCTGACTCACAGAATCCAAAGATTTTTACGACATTTCCTTCAAATGACTTAAGTGGGAAAATAAATGTGATAGGATTTTCAAACTCAACTATTCAACTGAAAATCAGGAAAAAAAAATCATATTAATGACTAGAGTTGAACCAGTCCTTTGTTCTGAGTCTGTTAGTTTCAAAGATACACATACAGGTTCTATAAAGAAATTTATTAAACATCCCACAGTACCTGCACATCAAAATTAACCATTTTAGAATTTGTTTAAATATAACTAAAATGTGTGCCATTAAATATTTATTCATATTTAAACACAAGACTTTAAAAAGATAACTGTAATCAACAGTGAATCATTCCATTCAGCAAACTTTTATTTAGTCATTATTATGTGCAAAGCAGGGAGTCTAGGATATTTCAAATGGCAGGGAAGAATATGAACGCTGTGAAAATAGACTTTCCTGTCCCAATGATTTAAATAATCATTACAGAATTTGAAGTAGAGGGGGCAATAATGAAGAAATAATACCTGAATTTTGGAGAGAATACATATACACTGCTATTCACGATGCTATCGTATTAATGATAAAATTTCAACCTGAACAAAAATATGTAAGTTTTAAAAGAGGTGTGTAGGTAGAACATACTAGGTCTTCTGTTTTACTAGTGTAAGTCAACACATGTAAAATACAGTAGTATTACAACAACAAATGTGGAAAAAAGGTCTGGGAGTTTTTTCACCAAAATGTTAACAATAGTTATCTCTGGATGGTAGCATTCCTGGAGACTTCTGTTTTGCTCATTTATTTCCTAACTTTTCTACAAGAAACAACGTATTACCTATGCAATGACAACAAGGTAGAAATATTTTATATAACTATTCTTACATCACTCAGAAAAGAAATCAATGGAAAATCAAGAAGAGGATTCAACATAAACTTGACATTTAAATGACATATGCTAACAACGACAGTTCTGGTGAGTGAAAGAAGACAAACTAAGACAAGAAAAAGGAAGACCCGGTTTCTTCTTCACCAAAAAGAACATGATAGATTGGAAAATGATTCGTGGCTCAACCATAAAGGACAGTGAGGAATGAATGCGAATAATTTATGACAGACGAATAGAAGTGCGAATAAGACAAAGAAAAAGCTAAAGCCGGGAGGGAAACTCGAGCCCTCAGCCAGCAGTGGGGCAGGGAAAGAAAACGCGGTAAACTGAGTCTTTAACGCAGCCTCTTTGTCTATCTAGAAGACCCCAAAGGGAGAGGAAACGGTCACTGGCCTTGAGAAAATAGCTTAGATTCGTGACAAGGAAAGCCCTTCCTCTCAAACATTAGTCGCACTGGGAGGACAAGTACAACTGCGGTACGGAAAACGCCTGCGAGCCCACACCACCCGCTCCTCACCTCAATAACTCGCACAAACACCAACCCCTTTCGGCGGCCGCCATCTTCCGCCGACCCACGATATCGGGAAGCGCTTCGTTGTTCCTCTTCTCTATTGGCTCCTGAGGAAGCGCGCGGTCACCCCCGCCTACACAGGGGCGATTTGCATTTCAATTGGTTGCTGATAGTAGCTTCCCACGGCCTTCCAGCCAATAGAATCTCCCGCGGGGGTGGAGTCGTTTTCGGCGTGGCGTACTCTGGCCCGGCCCCCCATGGGCGGAGCCATAGGGGGCGTTGGGCATGGGGAGGGCGTGGCCTGTGATGGACAGCCGGCTCTCCCGCCCTCGGCCCCCTCCCCCACTGAAGACCCCGCTCTGGCGCCCCCGCCCCCAGTCTAGAGCCTGCCGCCCGTTGGGGACCAATGGGAGGCTCTTGCGCGTCTCAGATCGATTTTCCAGGTGCGGAGTTCACTCCCGCAGCGGCTGCGGCATTTCGGACCCGCGGCGCGCTGGAGCCAGGCGCGGCGCTCCGGAGGGAGCTACGCAGAGCGGACCCGAAGCCGGCCCTCGCCACGCCGCACCTTCCCAGCCGGCGGTGGTCGAGCCTTGGGATCTGCATCTCCCGCCCTGGTCTACGCGGCTCGCCCTCCCTCCTTTTCTCTCCGGCGCACGCCCGAGGCTGAAGACCTCTGCACACCGGCGCGAGAGGTAGCGGAGACCCGGGAGGGGGGACGGGCCCGCCTCGCCTGGGTTTCAGCTCGGCCGAGGACGCTCGGGCACCGGCAGGCCCGTCTCCGGGTGTGGGTGAGGGTTCCCGGCCCACCCTCCCCTCTGGTGCTCATCCCTGCGCCCCTCAGGACCAGGGGCGCAATGGCGCGCAAGTTTGAATTAGCAGGTGGGATGAGGGCTGACGATTCCTCTCCTGAAATGCAGGTGTCGGTTCGGGTTAGAACCGAACCACGAGGATGCCACCCACTGCGCGCGCCTCTTCTCCCGGGGTTTTAACATCGCGCTTCTCCTCCCCTGACCAGGTGACCTTGGGCTCTGGGCTGCATCACAGAAGAAATTAGTTCCTCCGGGAGATGAAGCCTCAGCAGGAGAGACAGATTACAGATCGTGAAAAGGCAAGTCGGAGAGTGAGTTTCCTTTCCGGGACTCCGTGTGCGCACACCTGCCTGGAGGACCTTTCGCGCCCACCCGCGGTCCTTACTGTGTTCCTTGGTGTGCGCGGGGGAGGCCCGGCGCGTGGTTTGTTAGAACACCCTTTAGGAAGGGCATGCTATTAACTGTTTTTCAGAACAGTTTAAAACGCACCACTTTTCTGTTCGTCTGCTGTTGAGAAGTTTGATGCTGGAGAGGTAAAGTGAGAGTTGAGTTGCTGTGTAAGATGCCTGATTGGTCAGTACGATTAAATTAGCTACCTTGAAAAGTTATTCAAGAGTTGGTGCATAGACCCCTTCATGATCTATCCAGGTCCTGCAACGGTTTTTTGTTTGTTTTTGAAGAGCTATTTTGAGTTCATTTAAATTACGCAAGTAATACATTAGTGCGGCCTCTTAAAATGCAAACAGTACAGAAATATTTAGCACGAAAAGCAGATTCATTTTCCAGTCTTTTTCTGCTCATGTACATACATCTTCATTCATTCAGCAAATGCTCATTGAAAACTTAATATTTTTCAGGCACAGTTTTTTTTTTTAAATGCTTCCACTTTTAAATGTTTTATTTTATTTATTTATTTTTGGCTGTGCTGGGTCTTCGTTGCTGCGCGCTGGCTTTTCTCTCGTTTTGGCGAGTGGGGGCCACTCTTCGTTGCGGTGCGTGGGCTTCTCTTGTTGCAGAGCACGGGCTCTAGGTGCGCGGGCTTCAGTAGTTGTGGCACGTGGGCTCAGTAGTTGTGGCTCGCGGGCTCTAGAGCGCAGGCTCAGTAGTTGTTGCGTACGGGCTTAGTTGCTCCGCGGCATGCGGGATCTTCCCGGAGCAGGGCTCGAACCTGTGTCCCCTGCACTGGCAGGCGGATTCTTAACCTCTGTGCCACCAGGGAAGTCCTCAGGCACAGTTTTGAAACGCACAGTGGTTTTAACACGTATCTATCGTGTTAATGCTTATCTATATCTCCAGAGAAATCTTTAGGTTCTTGTGTGTGTGGTTATAGAATATTTGCTTGTTTTACATAAATGAGATCACGTAGTGTGTATTCTCCAACCTCCAGCCTTTCGTTGTTGTTGTTGTTATTTTAATTTATTTAATTTATTTTGGCTGCACCGGGCCTTAGTTGCGGCACGTGGGATCTTTTTTTATTTAGTTGTGGCATGCAAGCTTCTTAGTTGTGGCATGCATGTGGGATCTAGTTCCCCGACCTGGGATGGAACCTGGGCCCCCTGCCTTGGGAGCATGGAGTCTTACCCACTGGACCACCAGAGAAGTCCCCCTCCAACCTTCCCCCCCCCCAATTTAACAATATATTTTGGAGATTTTTCATGCTGGTACATAAGCATCTGTGTTACTTAGTTTCACCTCTGCACAGTATGGATGCACCATAGTGTATTTATTCTTTTCTCACGGGTGGACATTCTGGTTGCTTCTGTTTTTCCCCCCTCACAAGCCATGCTGTAGTGGACACCCTTGTATGTGATTTTTCATGCTGACCTTTGAGTATTTCTCTAGGATAGGTCCCCAGGCCAGGATTGCTGGTCTGAAGAGTAGCCTGTGCCTTTTCTACAGATTTCAGAAATCAATTTGACAACATTATTGTGTGCCCTTTTGGGGCCCTGGTGGCCTAGAAATGAAAGATAAATGGCTTAATGGATGGGCAGAGAGAGGCTGGTCAATAGATGATTCTTAGTGGGATGACTCTGCATTTAATGGAGGAGCTGGGAGACCACCTGTGAGGGAGGGGCATCTTGTATGGAAGAGGGGACTCTTCCAACCCCCTGCCGCGCCCCCATCCCTCTGCCCAGCGGAAAAATCCTTATCTTTCCAGATCAAGCTCAAGACCTGCCTCTTGTTGACACTCTGTGACTGCCTCTGCTCATGCCACGCCTCACCCTCTTCTGGATTGCTTTGATAATGGTATTAGCGAACATTATTGAGCTTACTATGTGCTGGACACTGTATTGAAGCACTTTATATTCCTCCAGGTACACTCAGTTAATCCTCACAAAACCTTTTGATGTAGGTATTTTCTTGTCATCACCATTTATTCAATAATTTTTTTAGTACAGGCATACCTTAGAGATACCGTGGGTTCAATTCTAGACCATCACAGTAAAGCAAACAGGCATTTTTTGGTTTCCCAGTGCATATAAAAGTTAGGTTTACACTATACTGCAGTCTGTAAAGTGTCCAATAGCATTATGTCTAAAAATAATGTACATATCTTAATTTAAAAATAACTTTATTGCTAAAAAATGCTAACCATCCTCTGAGCCTTCAGTGAGTTGTAATCTTTTTGCCAGTGGAGGGTCTTGCCACAGCCAACTAAGAATTGTCACTCGCCACGTGGTTCTACAAGAATGAAGTCACTGGCCACTGCAGTTACTGACCTTCGGCACTCCCTGAAAGGAGTTAAGGGCGGAGATCAGGAATGAGGCACTCTGTGCTTTGGGAAAAACTGGCAGAACAGGCCTTCAGATAGTTAGATATTTTCAGGAGATTTTATGAGCCCAATTTCTTGTATCTTCTCATATCTAGAAAAGCACTAAAATCATTAACGGAGACCTCTGCTCTTCGTGACTAGCAGCAACCTGCTGCCAAAATGTGTGCTTGATTGCATGCATCTCCCCTTCACTAAAATCGTATATATACTGACTCCCCCCCATCCCCCCACCTCACCCCACCCCCTCACCTTCGGTCAATACCTCAGTGTGGATGGCTGCTGACTGATCACGTGGTGGTTGCTGAAGGTAGGGGTGACTACTGCAATTTCTTAAAATAAGACAGCAGTGAAGTTTGCCACATTGGGACTTCCCTGCGGTCCAGTGCTTAAGACTTTGCCTTCCAATGCAGGGGCTGTGGGTTCAATCCCTGGTCGGGGAGCTAAGATCCTATGTGCCTCGCGACCAAAAAAACATGAAACAGAAGTAATGTAACAAATTCAATAAAGATTTTAAAATGGTCCACATCAAAAAAATCTTTAAAAAAAAGAAGTTTGGGGCTTCCCTGGTGGCGCAGTGGTTGAGAGTCCGCCTGCCGATGCAGGGGACACGGGTTCGTGCCCCGATCCCGGAAGATCCCATATGCCGCGGAGCGGCTGGGCCCGCGAGCCATGGCCGCGGAGCCTGTGTGTCCGGAGCCTGTGCTCCGCAACGGGAGAGGCCACAGCAGTGAGAGGCCCGCGTACAGCAAAAAAAAAAAAAAAAAAAAAAAAGAAGTTTGCCACATCGATTGACTCTTCCTTTCTTGAATGATTTCTCTGTAGCATGCAATGCTGTTTTTTTTTTCTTTATAAATTTTATTTATTTATTTATTTTTGGCTGCGTCAGGTCTTCGTTGCTGCTCGCAGGCTTTCTCTAGTTGTGGCGAGCAGGGGACTACTCTTCGCTGCAGTGCGTGGGCTTCTCGTTCCAGTGGCTTCTCTTGTTTCGGAGCACGGGCTCTAGGCGCACGGGCTTCAGTAGTTGTGGCACACAGGCTCAGTAGTTGCAGCACACGGGCTTGGTTGCTCTGCAGCATGTGGGATCTTCCCGGACCGGGGCTCGAACCCGTGTCCCCTGCCTTGGCAGGCAGATTCTTAACCACTGTGCCACCAGGGAAGCCCCTGCAAACCACTTTTTTGCTCACCTGTAAGAAGCAACTCCTCATCCGTGAACGTTTATCATGAGATTGCAGCAGTTCAGTTACTTCTTCAGGCTCCACGTCTAATTCTAGTTCTCTTGCTTTTCCACCACATCTGCAGTTATTTCCTCCACTGAAGTCTTGAACCCCTCAAGGTCATGAGGGTTGGAATCAATTTCTTCCAAACTCCTGTTAATGTTGATACATTGACCTCTTCCCATGAATCATGCATGTTCTTAATGGCATCTAGAATGGTGACTCCTTTCCAGGTTTTTGACTGACTTTGCCCAGATCCATCAGAGGAGTCACTATCTATGGCAGCTATAGCTGTACAAAACATATTTCTTAAATAATAAGATTTGAAAGTCGAAGTGACTCCTTGATCTGTGGGCTGCGGAATGGATTGTTTTGTTAGGGGGCATGAAAACGATACGAATCGCCTTGTATTGGATTGGCCAAAAAGTTCGTTCGGGGTTTCCCATAACATCGTACAGAAAACACAAACGAACTTTTTGGCCAACCCAGTACATGCTCATCAGAGCTCTTGGGTGACCAGGTGTATGTCAATGAGCAGTAATATTTTGAAAGGAATCTTTTTTTCCTGAGCAGTATGTCTCAAATGTGGGCTTAAAACATTCAGTAAAACATGTAGACAGATGTGCTGTCATGTAGGCCTTGTTTCATTTGTAGAGCACAAGTAGATTTAGCATAATTCGTAAAGGCCCTAGCATTTTCAGAAGGGCACTGGCTTCAACTTAAAATCACCAGCTACATTAGCCTCTAACAAGAGAGTCAGCCTGTCCTTTGAAGTTTTGAGGCCAGGCATTGACTTCTTTCTACTTATAAAAGTCCTAGATGGCATTTTCCAGTAGAAGGCTGTTTTGTCTACATTGAAACTCTGTGGTCTAGTGTAGCCACCTTTGTTCATTATCTTGGCTAGATCTTGTGGACAACTTGCTGCAGCTTCGACATCAGCACTTGCTGCTTTACTTTGCACTTTTATGTCATGGAGATGGCTTCTTTCCTTCAACTTCATGAACCAACCTCTGCTAGCTTCAAACTTTTGTTCCGCAGCTTCCTCACCTCTCTTAGGCTTCATAGAATTGTAGAAAGTTAGGCCCTGGCTCTGAACTGCTGGTTGGTGGAGCAGTCAACACACATATTTTATCAACTAAGTTCATCATCTTATTTGGGGGCAGTTTGTGGTGCCCCAAAATAATTATTATAGTAACATCGAAGATCACAGATCAACATAACAAATACAATAATAATGAGAAAGTTTGGAATATTGTAAGAATTACCAAAATGAGGCACAGAGACACAAAGTCAGCGGATGCTGTTGGAATAATGGTGCTGATAGACTTGCTCGATGCAGGGTTGCCACAAACCTTTGATTTATTAAAAAACGCATTATCGGGGCCTTCCCTGGTGACACAGTGGTTGGGAGTCCGCCTGCCAGTGCTGGGGACGCGGGTTCGTGCCCTGGTCCAGGAGGATCCTGCATGCCGCGGAGCGGCTGGGCCCGTGAGCCATGGCCGCCGGGCCTGCGTGTTGCCGCAGCAAGAGAGGCCACAATGATGAGAGGCCTGCGTACCGCAAAAAAACAAAAAAAAAACAAAAAAGACCCCGCATTATCTGTGAAGAGCAATAAACCAAGGTGTGCCTGTATCTACTATGTGCCAGGCATTCTAAGCACTGGGGATCGAGCTGAGACTAAGACCCTGCCTTCAAGGAATTTGTATCCTAGAAGGAGATACAGAAGGAAAAAAAAGAGTAAACAAATAGTATTATTTCTGGTGCTGAGAAGTGCTATGAAGTGCATGAATCAGGGTAGGGGCATTAGGATGACGTGGGAGTGGAGATACTCTTTGAAGCAAGTGGTCAGGGAATTCTTCTCGGAGGAGGTGGCATTTGCATGGAGACCCGAATGACTCAGATTTGGGGGGAAGTGTTCTAGGTTGAGGAACCAGAGGGTGTCAAGCTCCTAAGTCAGGAGTGACCTGAATGTTTGAGGAACAGTAAGAAAGCCAGAGTGGCAGGAGCAGAGGGAAGGAGGGGAAGAGGTACAACACGAGGTCAGTGTTCATCATCTTTACAGTTGGGGAGACTGAGGCAGAGAGAAGTTAGGTAACTTGCCTGAAGTCCAACAGCTGGTAAGAGATCTGGGATTGAGTCCCAGCTTGGCCTTTCTTACTTTCTCCGATGTGTATTTTCTTCCAGACTTACTTGACAATTGGTCATACCACCTGCTTTGATTAAACTTTTCTTTGCAATATAGCTTTGAATAGAGCTTTTCTTTGCAACTCTGTGCTTCTTGAAAGTGAGTACCTGGTTAGTATCATTTTAAAAATACTCTCACAACACATAATAGGTGACCACAATTGCTCTCGAATAAATGAATTAGAACATGATCCCTTCGCCTGGTTTTCTCTTCAGAGGCCTCTCTGTGGGGCATCAGTGACCCTCCCTAAAAGGGAGGGGGCCCATGACCTGGCCGTTAGCCTTCAGTACACGAACATTATGGAGCACCTTCTGTGCACCTCATGCTGGGCCAAGCAGAGGGATGCAGAGACGAACAGAGGTCAGCCCTGTGCTCTTGGAGCCAACAGACATAGGGGCTGGAACAGAGGTGTCCTCACTCTGTGCAGCCCTCACAGACGAGAGTGATCAAGTGATCGGCTTCTCCTGGGAGGGAGGGAGGCAGAGAGGGAGGGAAGGATGCAGAAAGGACTTCAGAGGAGGTGGTGCAGGAGTGAGGTCTTGGAGGAGGAGTGGGCGTTGGCTGGACACACAGTAGAATGGAAAGAAGGACATTGCCGGCAGAGACCAGCATGTGCAAAGGCCCAAGGGTGGGAATGGAGAGATGCATTTGGGAGGCTGTGCGTGGCTTGAAAAGTGATTGTGGAAGGCCCTGGTTTTCAGGTCAGGAGTTTGGACTTTATGCCCGAGAGTGGAGAGCTTGAGCATGGGACGGCAGTCCTGAGACACTCCTCAAGGGAGTGGAGCTGCTGGAGACTTGCTAGAGGCCTTGGACAATTACCAACCCCATGCAGACTGCAGGTGGCTGAAAAGCCTAAAAGGGAACTGGGAGTTGGCTGTTTTGCCCCATTCCCCGTGGAGTCTACACTCCTAATGTCAGGCCAGTGGTGATCCTGACAGCAACAGCTGTCAGAGCAGAGTTGTTACTAAAGTAACTGGGTTATAAATCTGTGGGGGTGTGAGCACTGGCTTTTTAAATGCGTTTTTATCTTACATTTATTTATTTTATCATACATTCTCTTCTCCATTGCAAGCATGGGGATGGGCCAATGACATGAGTACAGTTCACTAATACTATAGCACAGATCGCAAGGACGTATCCAAATTCAGGTGTGCACAATGTTATTTTTACCTATAGGATTGGAATCATTGCCAAGTGAAATTCTGGAATGTTTGTGACTTTTTTTTTTAACCAGGTTAAAGGAGAAAATCTGAGCAGATCAAAGGTTGATGAGATAAAGTAGAGGGCAAAGCAGAGAGTGACCTTTTATTGTGATGTATCTAATACTACAAATAAGACTTTTAAAACACCAGTAAGGGGCTTCCCTGGTGGCGCAGTGGTTAAGAATCCGCCTGCTGATGCAGGGAACACCGGTTCGTACCCCGGTCCGGGAAGATCCCACATGCCGCGGAGCGGCTGGCCCGTGAGCCATGGCCGCTGGGCCTGTGCCTCCGGAGCCTGTGCTCCGCAACAGGAGAGGCCACAACAGTGAGAGGCCCGCGTACTGCAAAACAAACAAACAAACAAACAAACAAACAAAAAAACACCAGTAATTGTGAAATCCGTGGTGTTAGAATGTAGCAGTTTTGTTGAAGCCCCAGTTTCTCCCGAAATAAAAGTAACTCTGCATTGGGCGTTAGAAACATTTAAAATTCTTTAGGAAATTATTTATTATTATAAAAGTAATTTAACTCCATAACAAAAATTTGGAAAGTAAAGACCAAAAGGTGAAATTTACTTCTATTCCTGCCAGTCTCAGGATTGTTAAAAAACAAAATTCGGGCTTCCCTGGTGGCGCAGTGGTTGAGAGTCCGCCTGCCGATGCAGGGGACACAGGTTCGTGCCCTGGTCCGGGAGGATCCCACATGCCGCGGAGCGGCTGGGCCCGTGAGCCATGACCGCTGAGCCTGTGCGTCTGGAGCCTGTGCTCCGCAATGGGAGAGGCCACAGCAGTGAGAGGCCCGTGTACCGCAAACAAACAAACAAACAAACAAAAACCCCAAATTCAACCGAGTAAAGATCTAATTGGCTTTATTTAATTATTCATGAATCAGGCAACCTTCTATCTTAACAGAAAGAAGGGGGCTCCAAGGAGCTGTACAAAATGGAAGACTTATAGGCAGAGTGAGGTGGGGCAAGAAAGTTATTGTAGCAAAGAGTGGATTGTTTCAGGTAAGGTCAACTTCCTGTTGGGGAAAGCAGGGGTTGATCAGGCAGATTACCCCGCTAGTGCTTAGCAGGTAATTGCAAACTGACTGGTTGAAGGTCATGACATTCCTGGGAGAGGCTGAAGTTGCAGTTAGGTTACATATTAGGTCTCAGTTTACTGATGTGGGGCTGAGCACAAGTGACTCCATTTGGGACCTGTTGTTTCTTTTTTAACAGGATGACTGTTGTTAGCATGTTTGTAAACTTCCTTTATTGTTTGCTTTTGCTGCACTAGTTATTAGTTTTTAGAAATAAAACATGTATTCTTGCAACTCAAAGATAATCAGTATTAAAATCTTTGGCATATTTCATTCCAGTCTATCTTCATTTTTTTCCTCTTCTTCTAAACCCAGTGGTGCTAACATTATAGATTTACTTTTCTATTTTTTAAATTTTTTTTATTTTTGCAGTACGCGGGCCTCTCACTGTTGTGGCCTCTCCTGTTGCGGAGCACAGGCTCCGGACGCGCAGGCTTACGGGCCTAGCCGCTCTGTAGCATGTGGGATCTTCCCGGACTGGGGCACGAACCCGTGTCCCCTGCATCAGCAGGCGGACTCTCAACCACTGCGCCACCAGGGAAGCCCTATAGATTTACTTTTTAAAAACAGTTTTAAAAGCTGTCCATCAGTGGGTCTGTTATTATTATTATTATTATTGAGTCTGTGGCCTCTCTGTCCTGACAGACTCTTGGTTTACAGTCTGAAGTAGTCTTTCACTGGAACCCTGAACTTCCTTGTCCTTCCATCCCATTGCCCCAGCATCAGTGTACAAACTGCGCTCTCTGCTCCTACACCAGAGCGACAGAATTGCCACGGAAATTCAGGCAACCATGCACTTGGTGCCGCTGACTATAGAGATTAGAAACAAATTGCCAGTGGGACCACGTGGTTGGTGCAGCCGGCAATTTGTTTCTAATCTCGATTGTGCCTGCAAATGCCTTTGTCTTGTTATTAGTCAACCTCCGAGTCACTCTTTCAAGCCTTTACCACCTGCAGCGAGCCCTTGCTCAGTCTCTGCCTTCCCTTATCCTCCACAAATGACCTCACTTCTTTTTTTTTTAACAAATTTTTTTATTTTTGGCTGAGTTGGGTCTCGTTGCTGCGTGCGGGCTTTCTCTAGTTGCGGTGAGCGAGGGCTACTCTTCATCATGGTGCACGGGCTTCAGTAGTTGTGGCTCGTGGGCTCTAGAGTGCAGGCTCAGGCTCAGTAGTTGTGGCGCACGGGCTTAGTTGCTCTGTGGCATGTGGGATCTTCCCAGACCAGGGTTCGAACCCGTGTCCCCCACATTGGCAGGCGGATTCTTAACCACTGCGCCACCAGGGAAGTCCCTGACCTCACTTCTTACCTCAAGAAAATTGACACCACTGTGTGTAATTTTCTTCAACTTTCTGCCTATCTCTACGCATCTTCTCCCCAAATTTTGTTTAGATCTACAGTCCGTCTTCAGTTGCTCATCTCTAGTCTCAGGAGGCCCACCTTCCTTTCCAGGTTCTCTCCTCTCCCCGTGTCCTTGACCCCTGCCCCTGCCTCTCTGCCTGTTCTGGAGCCTTTACTGGTCTGATCAGGTCTTGTTTTGTCTTTTCTTCGCCTCTAGTATTTCCCTCTCTCTGCAGACTCCTCCCCTTCAGCTTACGAAGTCGTCCGCCTGCCTTCATTCTGAAGTCTTGCACTGCCTCGTGTCTCCCACTGGCTGCTGTACCACTTCCCCCTCCCCTCCTTCCTCAGTCTTTCAGAAAATGTCATCTGCACTTGCTCGTTTCCATGCCTCCACTCACTTTAATATTTTCCCTTCATTCTTTTATTAATTATTGAATATTAAAGAAATCAATATATAAACACACATGCATAGAGCACTAATGAGATAGAGAACACCTATGAACCTACCACCTGACCGAAGAACAAGAGTATTATTGGGCTTCCCTGGTGGCGCGGTGGTTGAGAGTCCGCCTGCTGATGCAGGGGACACGGGTTCGTGCCCCGGTCTGGGAAGATCCCACA
The DNA here is from genome assembly GCF_964341445.2 of Mesoplodon mirus. Taxonomy (NCBI): domain Eukaryota; kingdom Metazoa; phylum Chordata; class Mammalia; order Artiodactyla; family Ziphiidae; genus Mesoplodon; species Mesoplodon mirus. The sequence goes on from NC_138993.1 coordinate 15,718,309, forward strand.
TGCCATGGAGCGGCTGGGCCCGTGAGCCATGGCCGCTGAGCCTGCACGTCCGGAGCCTGTGCTCCGCAACGGGAGAGGCCACAACAGTGAGAGGCCCGCATACCGCAAAAAAAAAAAAAAAGAGTATTATCAACGCCATGGCTTCTACCCAGCTGTTCCCTCCTCGTCTTCTTGTGTGACCTGTAGAAAGACCCATTGTAGAGGTAACCACCGTCCTCTCTTTTGTGTTTGTTGTAACCTAGCTTTTTTGTGTGTATACGAAGTTTTATCACACATACATGAATGTCTGAACAATACATTATTTAGTTTTGCTTGTTTCTGAGCTTTGTGAAAATGATAGTATAGTGTGTTTAGTCTTCTGGGACTTGCTTTTCTCACTAGAACATTACATTTCTAAGATCCGTTGCTCTGCAGTGTGCCATTGTGGGAATGCGGCACAGTTTATCCATTCTCCTTGAAGGGTATGTGGTGCTTGGTAGGTTTTTGCAGTCTCTCCACTTTTTTGCCTCACCACTCTTCTGAAACCTTTTTTGTTTAGGCTTCCATGAATGCCAAAGCCATATCCTCTCTAATTCTTATTTTAATGGTCTCTCTACTACATTAAAAAAAATAGCTACATTGAGATATAACTCACATACCATACAATTCACAGGTATGTGCAATCATCATCACAATCAATTTGAGGACATTTTCATCACCTGAGAAAGAAATCCTGTACCCTTTAGCTATCACCCCCCATTTCCCCATAACCCCCATGCCTGAGCAACCACTATGCTACTTTCTGTCTCTATAGATTTGCCTATTGTGAACATATCATGTAGATGAATCTTTCTCTTCTTCCTGATCTCAGGGGGAAAGCTTTCAGCCTTTTACCATTAAGTAGGATGTTAGCTGTGGGTTTTTCATGCTCTTTATCAGGTTGAGGAAGTTCCCTCCAACTCCTAGTTTGTTGAGTGTTTTTATATGAAAGGATTTTGGATTTGGTCAGATGCTTTCTCTGTGTCTGTTGACATGACCATATGTCTTTTGTTTTTTATTCTGTTGATATGGTGAAGTACTTTAATTGGTTTTTGGTTGTCAAGCCAAACTTGGATTCCTGGGACAAATCCTACTTGGTCATGTAGTCTTTCTTTTTAATATGTTGTTGGATTTGGTTACCTACTATTTTGTAGAGGAATTTTGTGTCCGTGTTCATAAGAGATACTGGTTTGTAGTTTTCTTGTGCTGTCTTTTCTGGTTTTGGTATCAGTATAATACTTGTCTCAGAATGAGTTGAGAAGTGCTTCCTTCTTATAAATGTTTGATAGAATTCAATGTTGAAGCCATCTGAGCTTGAGCTTTTCTTTGGGGGAAGTTTTTTTTATTATTGCTAATTGAATATCGTTTCTTGCTACAGGTTGATTCAGAGTATCTGTTTCTTCTTGAGTCAGTTTTGGTAGTTTGAGTCCTCCTAGGAATTTGTCCATTTCATTTAAGGTATCTTAATTGTTGGTATACAATTGTTCATGGTATTCCCTCATAATCCTTATTTCTGTAAGATAAGTAATAATCATCTTTCATTTCTAATTCTAATAATTTTAGTCTTCTCTCTTTTTTCTTGATCATTCTAGCTAAAGGTTTGTCAATTTCATTGGTCTTTTCAAAGAATCAGCTTTTGGTTTTGACAACTTCCTCTATATTTCTATTCTCTGTTCTTCGCTATTCCACTCTAACCTTTATTATTTTCTTTTGGATGCGTTGAATTGTGTTCTCTAAAAGATATGTTGAAGTCCTGAGTCCTGGTACCTGTGAATGTGATATTATATGGAAATAGGGTCTTCTGCAGATCTAATTAGTTAAATTAAGATGAGGTCCTACAGCATTATAGTGGGCCCTGAATCCAATCACTGAATTTGTTATAAGGGCACCATGTGAAGACACAGAGAAGAGAAAGCCATATGATTACAGAGACTGATTGGAGTGATGCCTCCATAAACCAAGAAATGCTTAGGATTGCCAGCAACCACCAGGAGGTAGGAGAGAGACATGGAACAGATTCTCCTTCAGAGTCCCAGAAAGGAAAATCTTGATTTCTAGCCTCTAAAACTGTGGGAGAATGAATTTCTAATACTCAGTTTATGGTATTTTGTTACAGTCCTAGGACACTGATACACCTTCTTTCTGCTTGCTTTAGGTTTAGTTTAGGCTTCTTTTTCCAGTGTCTTAGGCAGAAGTTTAGATTATTGACTTGAGATCCTTCTTCCTTAATGGAGACATTCACAGCTGTAAGTTTCTTTCTAAGCACTGTCTTACCTGCATCCCATAAGTTTTGGTATGTTGTGTCTTCATTTTCATTCATCTCAAAGTACTTCCTAATCTTTTGATTTCTTCTTTGACCCACTGGTTATTTAGGAGTGTGTTGTTTAATTTCCGCATATTTGTGAGTGTCCCATATTTCTTTCTGTTACTGATTTCTGATTCCATTGTTGTCGGAGAACATACTTTGCATTATTTCTATTCTTTTAAATGAATTGAGGTTTGTTTTATGATCTAACATATGGTGTAGCCTAGAGAGTGTTCCATGTGCACCTATCTGGAAAGAACATGTATTATACTGTTGTTGGGTGGAGGGTTCTGTAGACGTCAGTTAGGTCTAGTTGGTTTATAGTGTTCATGTTTTCTATCTTGTGATTCTTCTACCAATTCCAGTGTGTGGTTTTTTTCCCCTACACCAAGCAGTTCTCGGGTACCAGCTGGGTGTCCTATAATTTAACTCAATTCTGAAACTGTCTCTCTGGAGATAGCATCAGATCCCACAGGTTAAGGGCTCAGTCCTGCAAGACCGGCCCCTTCGCCCACCCACTTCAGACACCAGTCACAAGTCCAGGTTGTCACCTGTGCTTGTGACCAGCCGGCTATAGATCGGAGGTTCCAGTAACTCCCTCTTTGGGTTTAATTTGCTGAGGGAGCTCACAGAACTCAGAAACATTTACTTATTAGATTGCCAGTGTATTGTAAAAGGTTACAACTCAGGAATAGCAAGATGGAAGAGATGCATTCGGCAAATTACGTGGGAAGGGGCACAGAGCTTCCATGCTCTCTCTGGTCATGCCACTCTCCCCAGATCTCCACGTGGTCACCAACCTGGAAACTCTAGAAGACTAGTCCTTCCGGGTTTTTATGGAGGCACAAACGATTAATCATTGGCTGTTGGTGACTGAACTCACTCTCCAGCCACTCTACCCTCCCCAGAGGTCTGGGTGAGACTGAAAGGTCTAACCCTGTAATCACCTCCTTGGTTCCCCTGGCAACCAGCTCCTATCCTTTGGTGATCTAGAGTCTTGCCAGAAGTCACCTCATTAGCCGTAACAAAAGACACCTTTTTCATCACTTTGGAAATTCCAAGTGTTTTGGAAACTCTGTGCCAGAAAGGGAACAAAGACCAAATATGTATTTCTTTTTTTTTTTCTTTTGCGGTACGCGGGCCTCTCACTGTTGTGGCCTCTCCCATTGCGGAGCACAGGCTCCGGACGCGCAGGCTCAGCGGCCATGGCTCACGGGCCCAGCCGCTCCGCGGCATGTGGGATCTTCCCGGACCGGGGCACGAACCCGTGTCCCCTGCATCGGCAGGCGGACTCCCAACCACTGCGCCACCAGGGAAGCCCCAAATATGTATTTCTTATTATAAATACTATCACATATTTCCTGGTTGATCTGCCTAGTTTTTGTCAGTTATTCAAAGTGGATGTGAAGTATCCAGCTATTACTGTTGAATTGTCGTTCTTTCCATTTCTGTCAGTTTTTGGTTCATCTATGTTTGTATTCTGTTTTTAGATGCATATATTTATGACTTTTATATCTTCCTGATGGACTTTTATCATTATAAAATGTACCTTTGTTTCTGATAACAGTGTTTGTTTTGAAGTCTATCTTGTTTGATATTAGTGTCGACAAAAAAATTAATAGTTGACCTAAGGAAGAAATGGAGAATTTTATTTGAGCTAACCTGAGGATTCTAACCCGGAAGACAGTCTCTGAGAAAGCTCTGAGGCCTGCTCTGCCCATTAGAGGTCAAAGCACAGTTGTATAAGTTTTTGAGGCAAAGGTTATGTCAAATGACAGAATATTGACAGTTTACACAACCCAGATCCGCATTGACAAAGCAAGCAGTGGGTCATCATGACCCCTCCGAAGATTAAGAAGGAAGGTTATCTCCTAAGGAGTCGTGACCTCTCACAGGATTAAGAAGGAATGGTATCTCCTACCTTAATCCTGTGAGGGGTCCAGTTAACGCAGACACACAACACACACCAAAGGGGAGGGAGGAGGCCCACACGGGCAGAGAACAATTTTATGTTTTAAACTTTTCTTGTCTTGCCATGAAATACGAGTTTTGTTTTGTCATTAGCAGAGCCACACCAGCTTTCTCGTGGTTGCCTCACGATGGCTGCTAGGACCCAGACCCCCTAATTCATGCTGTGCACAGCAGAAATGGGGTAGGGGTGAGGACAAACCCGCCCTCTCTTTGAACGATTCTCCTCAGGAGCCCTGACAAACAACTTTTTCTTATATTTCATTCGCCAGAACTTTGCATCCGTTTTCAACATTTTAAAATTAGAAGATTTTTAATGTGTAAAACTCTGGCTACTTCCCTTCTATTGGAAACTCTGGTGACCCGAGGCCATTTGACGGGAGCTGGGAGAAGCTGCCTCTTTTAGGTGGAGCATGAGCTCTCCGTGTGGCCACAAACCCTACCCAACCTGTCATGCTCATGTAGGTCAGTGCCTGCTCTTGGTAGTGTTAAAAAACTGACTAAATGTGAAGTGGCTGGCATCCTGCCTAGCACTAGAAGGCTGCTCCAAGGAGCAGTGGTACAAAATGGAAGGCTCTTATAGGTGGAAGGATGGGGCATGAAGGTATTAGCCAAAAAAAGAGGGGGGGAATTATTTTGGGCCAGGACATATTTGTCAGGTGGAGAGGGGAAGGGAATGGCAGGGATCTTTATCATGCAGATTATCTCACTAGTGTTGATTAGGAAATTTCAGACTGACTGTTTTAAAGGTCACCTTTCTGAGAGGGGTTGAAACTACAATTAAGTCTTGATTTGCTGCAGTCGGGGGCAAATGACTGCATTTGAGGCTTGTTATTTCGGGTTTTTTTTTAATTTTTATTTATTTTTTTATACAGCAGGTTCTTATTAGGGGGCTTGTTATTTCTTTTTAACTGTAGTATTTGAGCCTAGACTGCTGGCTTGGAGGGAAAAAGGAATGGGTAAGTGAAGGAGGAGAGCCAGTTTTGCATGGGGCGCCTTCTGAATGCTGGATATCTGTCTGAAAGTTTAGCAGTCCATGTGTGATAGCAAGCAAATAAAGTAAGCTGTTTTCGGTACGCTCTGTCATTCATTCATTCAACAAATAGTCACTGAGAAACTTTTAACACACAAGCACTGTTTTTGTGCTGGGAATATAGCGGTGAGTGAAGAAAATAGACAATTCCTACACTTGTGAAACTTACATCCTAATTGGGAAGACAGTAAACAAATCAGTAAAATATACGTTATTATATCAGGCAGTAGTTGAGCACTCTGGAGAAAAATAAGTAGGAAAGGGCCATAGGAAGTGGGCAGGTTTGAAAGTGTACCCACGATAGTTGAGGAAGCCCCTGAGAAGGTGACATTTGAGCAGGGACATTAGAAGGAGAGGAAGTGAGTCATCTGGATACAGGGGTTTGGGGCAGGGATATTTGAAAGTGGGGGGTGAGGTGGGGTGGGGGGGCTGCCATCCAGACAAAGGCCCTGAGGCAGGAGCGTGCCTTTGTGCCAGGACCTGCAGTATTAGAATGGTCTTAGCAGAGGGGTGAGGAGTGTGAGGATAGGCTGAAAGGGAGAGGGAGAGGGGCCAACTCCACCAGTTCTTCTAGGTCATTGTAAGGATTTTAGGTTTTTCTCTTAAGTACGTGAAAACCCCTGGAGGGTTTTTAGGGGAACCTCATCATTTCCACTTTAAGAGGATTCCTCTGGCTTTTGTTTTGAGAATTGACTTTAGGAGGTAAAAGCAAAAGCCAGGAGGTCACTGAGGAGATTATTTTAGTAATGCGGGTGAGATGTGCTGGTGGTGGCCTGGACCGCGTTGTAGTGGGGCTGCTGAGAAGCGGTTGGATGCTGAATGTATTTCGGAGATAGAACCGACAGGATTTGCTGAACACTTACTTATAGGTGAATTTGAAAGGACGAGATGATTCTCATCCAGGATGAATGCAAGGTTTTCTTTCCTGAGCGAGTGGAAGGAAGGAGTTGCCATTTACTAAGATGGGGAAGACCGGAAGAAGCAGGGAGAGGGCATGTGGACAAAAACAAAATGCACAGTGTGAGAGCAGTGAATTTCAGTGTTATTCGGGGACCATACTGAATTCTCTAGACCAGGAGACAGCCTCTCAGTTTACTCTGAGGAACTGTTCCAAAGAGGCAAGGGAAGAGCCAGGATGTATATATGAATTTTTTGCTGGAAAAAAACGTGTAGTCAGATATAAAAAGATCACAGCTAATCACAAAGCACAGACATCTCAAGTTAATGATTTTAGTGCTTTTCTTTGCATGGGAAGATGCAAGAATCTGGGCTCATTGAAGTTTTTCCTTAGATATGCATCTTAACTGTCTGGGGCCAGCATATCCAAAACACAGAATGTTTCCTGTTTTCCTCCAGCCTGAATTCCCAGCAGCAGGCACTTTCAGTGGGGGACTGCAGCTGCTCATGGCTTGATCCTTGTAGAACTTGAATGGCAGGCGACATTTTTTTTCTCTAGGGACATCATATCAGTAGCTCAGTTTTAGACAAGTTAACGTTTGAGATGCATATTAAATATCTAACAGGAGGTGTTAGTTAAGCTTTTGGGTCCATAAGTGTGGAGTTTGGGGGCTACTGGCTATGGGTGGTATTTCTTTCTTTTTTTAAAAATATTTATTTACTTATTATTTGGCTGCGTCGGGTCTTAGTTGCGGCACACGGGATCTTTGTTGTGGTGCGCGACCTCAGTACTTGTGGCCCGTGGGCTCTAGAGCACATGGGCTTAGTGGCCCTGTGACATGTGGGATCTTAGTTCTCAGACCAGGGATTGAACCCACGTCCCCTGCACTGGAAGGTGGATTCTTTTTTTTTTTTTTTTTTAGATGTTTGGGGTAGGAGTTTATTAATTAATTTCTTTATTTTTGCTGTGTTGGGTCTTCGTTTCTGTGTGAGGGCTTTCTCAAGTTGTGGCAAGCGGGGGTCACTCTTCATCGCGGTGCGCGGGCCTCTCACTATCGCAGCCTCTCTTGTTGCAGAGCACAAGCTCCAGACACGCAGGCTCAGTAGTTGTGGCTCACGGGCCTAGTTGCTCCGCGGCATGTGGGATCCTCCCAGACCAGGGCTCGAACCCGTGTCCCCTGCATTAGCAGGCAGACTCTCAACCACTGCGCCACCAGGGAAGCCCCGGAAGGTGGATTCTTAACCACTGGACCACCAGAGAAGTCCCTATAGACAGGGAAGAAAGCCGAGGGCTGAGCTGGGAGCCACTGCAGCCCTCCGAGGTCTGGGGACTGGTCTCTTGTGAAGCTTCTCTGAGGAGGAGGAGCTGCCGTGGGGTAGGAGGGAAACCAGGAGCTGTGGGTACCTGCAGGCTGACCTTGGGCTCCTCACAGCTCAGCAGGCTCTAATCAGGCGGGTGGATGGTTGAGATGTCTGCAGGTTCTTTTCTGATCCTTTGTTTCAGGAAGCAGGGGGCAGGCTCATCATTGGAGATGGAGGGTGCGGGTGGGAGTGGAGGTCTGAGGGGCAGGGAGGGTGTGGGACCCCAGCCTGGAGGGTGAGGACCAGGGAGACGGAGCTGGACTGCTGGTGGCACCAAGGCTTCTCCAGGTTAGTGGTCAGGACTCAGCGCGTGGCCAGCCAGCCTGGGCGTGCTGTATTTTATCCTTGTCGAGGAGACAGACCTGGAGAGTGTGGGAACTTAAGAGGTGAGCAGCATTGGCCCCAGATAAGGAGGGCAGCCAAGGAAGTTGAAGGTACGTGTGATTCACTGCAGAGTCCGAGGGTTGGCTTTGACTCCGTGTTTCTCTCTTTGGCCCCATGCAGTCTCTTCCTAATGTGGAGCTATTATCATTTTTTTCCCTCTGGGCTGTTCAGCCACGTGCAGTTTTGTTGAAGAGCACTGCCTCCAGTGAGCTTGCCTAGGTGGCGTTTTGTAGTGGTTTTTGTTTCCTGTCCTGCTCACAAGCTAGTATAAAAGTCACGCTGCGCTAGCTGTTTCAGTCTCAGAATGGCCAGTTCCCGGGGGCACACGGAGCAGACCCCACAGCCCACCAGTCCTTCCCTTGGCAAGTCCAGCCAAGCACCCTTCACCCCCAGCACCTCATGTCGGAGTGGTTTCTTTCTACTTCAACACTCTCCGCTACTGGTCTTCTCTCCGAACTTGCTAATAAACTCCCGTGGGCAGAAAGTGTCTCTTGTGTCTTCCTTTGCATGAAAAACGTAAATATCTGGCTGTCAGGCGCTAACTTATCTTCAGTGCTCCCATTCGGCCTCTGGGGTGTATGGGAACCTTCCGGGCCACTGCTTCCCGGCACACAGCTTAGTGTCAGGTTCTGTCTTCCTGTCCCATCACGGGATCCCGGCTCCTCTGCCGGCCTTGGGAGGACTGGCCCAGGGTTCTTTGTGAGAAGCCTCCCCCTGGGTGGAGCCAGGTACTCTTGGTGAATGCTGAAATATTTGAGCCAGATGCACCTCCTCCAAGCGGGGTCCTTTGTCCCCGAGGTTCGAGGATTGTGGAAACAGGAGCCGCCCATCTGCCTCTGGGCCCAGGCTTCTGGGGTTATAATAGGATTGCTTAGGGGACACCAAAGCGATTTTTCTTTTTCAACAGAAAAGATTCACAGAGCCTGGGGAGGTGGGTAGGAGAGAAACAAGATGCATTTTACTTTGGAACGTTGCTGAAAAACTTTGTACAGGTGGGAGGCAAAATCTTTTAGTGCAAGGAGACACTTGAAGCCTGGTAGTTCTAGAAGGGGTGCGAGACACTAATGGAGTTTGCCCTTGCATCGTGTTGAGGATGAAAATCCCCCATGGACACCATGGAAATCCAGTCTCTCGTCCAACTCACTGAGCGTTTGTTTAACATCTGATATTTGTGCATCACCTCGTTAAATCTGTGGGCAGATAAGACATAAGGACCTTGTCTTCTAGGGGCTTACATGTTTCCTCGTGTTGGGAAAATGAATAAAGTAGTCTTGTTCAGGTTTCAGAGGCAGAAGCAGGCCTCTGCCCGACCCGTGACCCTACCTGGACTGTGCTTGCTTGAACACCTAACAATTGCTGCTAGCAAGTCAGGTGGCCCTTACGATCAGAAAGGGAGTGGGTCTTGGAATTTCTTGAGCCCTGGGGACCTGGCCGGTCCTGCGGGGTCTGGAAGATCTTGTGACTCACGTGGTGAAACCAACAGCATGGCTAAAGTGTATCCAGAGCCGCATTTTCGCACGCAAACTGATGATGTCCATTTGTGGCCTGGGATTATAAACGGAAGCCCCCAGAACTCCAATCTGAAGTCTCACCTGTGGGGTGGACGCACCGCCCAGGACCCTTCCCAACTGGGGCTCCAGATTGCTGTCCCTCGGGATTTCCCAGCTGCTGTTTGGATCTGGAAGTAGGTGTCGGCCCAATTCAGTGATGTATATATACCCTGTTGTGTGTCTCTAATATTCTTATTGCTTTCCTTCTAGTGATTGTGTATTAAAATTAAGTTTAATCACCTTTCAGTAAAGAATTGATTAAAGCTGTTTATTTTTGTGTGATGAGCGGTTATTTTGCCAGTGAATCCAACGAACCTTAAAACCGGAAGCAGGCTTTCGACAAAACACCTGGTGCTGAGTGCATGCTTGGCCAACTATGGACTTAGCTGAGTGCATCCTCAGTGGAGGGAGAAGACTGGTTCCCCAATAATACCTGCCAGGTCTGTGGTGTTGGCTTTAGTGATACTGGAATTCAGATAAGGGAGGGAGCCCCTCCAGGCTGGGTGGAGGCCACTCCCTGAGAGGCAGGATTTAAGGGATTAGGAGGATTAGATGGGGAAGGGGCAGGAACCTAGGGGTCAGGTATGAGGAAAGGGGATGGTGCCAGAAAGGGGAGTTTGCACTTGATTTTCTAGTCTGGGAGCCTGGCTCACGTCCTGGCTATTTTGCAGGTCCCTTAGATTCCAAAGGAACCAGGGCGAATCCACCATTTCCGTCCCCAGAATTGCCCCCCACCCAGTTCCTCCTCCTCTCTGCCAAACTGGAAATGGCATCATCACCCTCAGGTCCTCTCTTGCGTCACCTGCTGTGATCTCTTGATCTCAGAGCCCTGAGGGCCTCCTCTGCTATTAATCCCGCTCTGCTATTCATTTTATCTGCTCCTTGTAACTCCATGATCCCCCCTCCTCTGAGTTCTCGAACTATTTCTAAATCACAAATGGAATCATGTAAGTCCTCTCCTTCAAAAGTGGTGGTTCTCCTCCATCCATAGGATAAAGTCTAAACTTCCTACCCTTTACAGCCTAACCTGGCCCAGCCTCCTTCTGGCTGTGTTCTGAGTCTAAGTGACCATTTAGGAGAAGTAAAATTATTTTACAGTAAAGTATTCAAATTTTCCATAGTTATTGTGCTAACAGGGCAGACTATTGAAAAGCACTTAGAACATATGAGGCCAACATACTTTCCTTATTAACTATTCATAGCTACAGCACAGAAGCAGATAACGATCCCGTATCACCAAGGAAAAATTGAACTAAGAGTAGTAAGTCATGTTTGAAAAGAAAACAGAAAGATAAATGACCTTTGGGGAGGATTTCCACCCAAAATGGTAAAAAAAAATTTTTTTAATCTGGTGCTCAAAGAGATGGAAACACACTTATGATGCCCAGTAAAGGAAATGTGAGGGGGTCAGCAGGCATACATAGCTTCTGACAGATCCTATCAGGAAACATGAAAGCCATAGGTAGGGAAGTAGGATTTGAGTGATCACGGGTACACCAGGCTCATCTACGCTGACTCCTGCATGGGTTTGGGGGCCAAGGTCCTTGGCATCAAGCGTGCCTTTCCTTTTTGGGTCACTGATTTGAATGGCATTTCTTGGAAGTGGAGGGGGATTCTTTTTTTGAGCACATGGAAGATAAGGCAACTCAGACACAGTTGGGAGCTGGCTGCCCTGAGCGTGTATCGGAAGTGGAAGCAAACAAGTACTTACATCTCCACGGACTAAATGAGAGGCGGAGGAATAAGGAACTGAGTCTTGGAGGACTGACCCGTGGGGAGTGGACCCGTGGGGAGCCCGCCTTCTCTCAGAGAGGACAGATCTCTTGGCCAGGAGTTCTTGGGGGGCAGCGATGGCAGTTTTTTTTTTTTTTTTTGCTGTACGCGGGCCTCTCACCGTTGTGGCCTCTCCCGTTGCGGAGCACAGGCTGCGGACGCGCCGGCTCAGCGGCCATGGCTCACGGGCCCAGCCGCTCCGCGGCATGTGGGATCTTCCCGGACCAGGGCACGAACCTGTGTCCCCTGCATCGGCAGGCGGACTCTCAAGCACTGCGCCACCACGGAAGCCCAACGATGGCAGTTTTAATGGGGGAGGAGGGGTGATTGTAGGCAACCCATAAAGAGGCGGAGGCCGCAGTGGCCTTGAGCAGAAGGGGGCGCGGTTCTAAACGCCCTCTTCCGGTGCACGCCCCCGCGACCCCCTCTTCCCCGACTCAGGGCACATTCAGCTGGGGGGAGTTAGCCAGGACACGGAGTAACTTTTCCCAACGGACTCAATTCCGTCCTCAGGGTGGACACCCTGCACGTCCTTGCCGCAGGAGGTGCTGCCAGGGCTGGCGGCTGGCAGAGCTGTTCCTCCCATGGGGGTTGAGGTCGCCTCCTTCCTGTGTCTGAGTGGGTGAGGGTGGGAAGGTAGGCGGGGCTGCTCGACAGAGCACGAGGCTCCCCGATTGCCCCACTGTCTACGCCACCCTCGCGTGTCTCCTTCCCTTCATCCTCCTGTGGAGCAGCGGGTAGCCTCAGAAGCCTGAACTGTGTCTTAGTTGCCGACGGTTCTGCCGCATATAAAACACGGATGAGTCTTGTTAGCCCGTGAGTTTCTGCAGTCAGCTCTTAGTGAAGTCAAGCTGTTGGTCCAAGGGAGGACAAAGCCGCAGGAGACATGGAACTCTCTTACCCCTTCTTGAAAAAGCAAGTCATGTTGCCTGGGAAATACTTTTCTCCCCTAGAGATCTGCACCCCGCCAGCGCTGGAGCTATGGAAGAGGCAGCTGAAGTTATTCCAAGAAAGCGCTCGAAGTTGGGTAGTAAGAGGAAGTGACATTTCTCCCCTGCCTCCAGGCTGGTCTCTTGGGGAGTGCACAGGGCCAAAAGGAAACCGCTCAGTGTGGGGACGTGATTGCGTGCTGGGCTCCTGTATGCACCGGCCGGCTGTCCTAGCAGCACTGGGTAGGCGTGGGGCCGTGTGCAAACATCCCCAGTGCTGGCTGCAGTGGATGAGTGAGAGGATGCCAATTGGTTTGATAGGGTTAGATAAACAAGAGCAAATATATATACAGGGTGTGCAGCCTGCTCAAGTTCCTGGAGGCTTGGCTGGCAGCCTCTCCCGGGCTGGCTCTGGGGCAGAGGGGAACCTGCGCGTCTGGGCCTCCGAGTTAGCCTCCCCTCTGCTAGTTAGGGGGACGCTTTTTGAGCGTTTTCTTCTAACGTGACCAAATAGCCTGGAGAAGGTGAACTGCTGTTGTGTGAGGTGAAGGTGTGACTGTGAACACGGCGATGGAGAGAACTGGGCGCCCGACGCCCGGGAGGCCTGAGCCGTCCTTCCTGGTGACTCTGGGTGACCCTCAGGTGACCCTGCTGTCTGTCCACAAGCGGTGGTCCTTCAGGAGGAACCCTAGGGCCACGGGCTCCTCCAGGCCAGTGATTTCGGAGGAGGAATGCTCTCCCCCATCAGAGAAGGGAGAATTTTCACAGAAAGTTGTGAATAAAACACAGGAGGTCAGTTCCAATCAGGTGAGTGCCGTTGGAGAAGGGCTGAAAAGCCAGGAGGGCTTTTTATAAAAGCTCCAGTTTATAGATGGAGATTTCCCACGTGTCTCACGTCAGAGGGGCCAGGAGCAAGCAGCTCTGGGGTAGGGAGTGAGCCAGGAGTCCAGGGGAATTTTCCAGAGATTAAGTCCATGGTGGATAAATCTTGGGTTTTGTTGCTTCTTATTTTCAGAATATTTTGTAAACCTCTGTGGTGCACAAGTTTCCCAAAACGCAGATCATACAAAAATGGATCTTTTCCCCGTTTTTATTTTTTAACATGTTTACCTTATTTTGTTAATCTTCACATTTCAGCTAAATAAACATTTTGAAAGTGTTGCTGCCCAATGAACCCGCTCTTCTTAAGCAAACGAAAGGTTTGTTAACCCAAACGTCAGGCCATGTTTAAAAGCAGGGCAGTGTGACTAACGCTTTGTAAAAATGGTGCTTCAGCAGCATTTCTGGGTGGGACTGGTGGTCTGTGTGGGGTCCTTTTCATTGACATGAGTAGATGGAAAAAAAATATACTACTTAAATATAAAGGGAAGTTTTCGTAAGTCCTTTTTGCTCCTTGAAGAGTTATTTTTGTTTCTTCTGGTGTTAACAGTTTAAAAAGTCTTTAAAAGTAAGGGAAATTTTGTGAGTAGAGATTTTTGAAATGTTCTATGCAAGAGATGTTTTTATGTTGAAGGAGATTTATGAGCATCCATTTATGCAGTGCACAGTCAACTTTTATGTTTCTAGTTGAATGTCTTAAGATAGCAAAATAATTTTTTTTTTGTAAAATGCTTGAGAACATTTCTTTCCTTTTATTTTTTTTTGAGAGCATTTCTTTAAAATGTTCAAACTACTACTTGACAAAATTCAGCCTATGTCTGAGGTATTTGAATGTGAAATATTCTAATGGTTTTTAATGGCCACTTCCAACCTCATGTGATGAGGAAGGCAACCTGAACCTGGCCGCGGAGCCCTTCAGAAAGGAGGGCTCTGGGCTGGAGGCCAGGGTAGAGGCCAGGCTGGAGGCTTGGAGTAGAGGCTGTGGCTGCAAGAGAGTCAGGTGCAGATCTGCGCCCTTGCTGGCCTGTGGGACCTGGCAGGTGAGCCTTGGACTCCTCCAGCTTCAGGTTCCTGGAATGAGAAGTCCTGCCTCTCTGGGACGTGAAAGCACCTTGTCGAGTACTGTGTAAACGCACAACGGTATCATCTCTGCCGAAGTGATCTTCAGCAGGACTCCCAGCTCGGAGATGTGTTTGGTGCTCTCTGAATGTCTGGTAGAACTCTGTCAGCCAGTTAATCCATCTGAGCACAGTTGCAACTATTTTTTTCTGAAGCTCTGATTGTAAAAGTAACACCTGCTCATTATACAAAACAAATTTAACATGAGGCAAGGGGAATATGGAAAAATATAAACAAAATGAAAACAGCCACATACTTCAGCCATTTTGCCACTACACATGTGAATATGTATACGTGAGTTTGTGTATGTGTACGTAGTACTATATACCTTCTTTTTTTTTTTTTTCCGGTATGCGGGCCTCTCACTGTTGTGGCCTCTCCCGCTGTGGAGCACAGGCCCCAGACGTGCAGGCTCAGCGGCCATGGCTCACGGGCCCAGCCGCTCCGCGGTATGTGGGATCTTCCCGGACCAGGGCACGAACCCGTGTCCCCTGCATCGGCAGGCGGACTCTCAACCACTGCGCCACCAGGGAAGCCCTACCTTCTATTTTTTACTTAATATTTTGTGGATATATATACATACATACACACACACATACACATGCACATGCATATACATTATATAATTTAATTACCCTCAAATGGGGGAAATTTGTAGTAGCTGCTTTAAGGTAAGAACCAAACTAAATGTCGGTTACAATTGAGTATTTGTTCACTGTTACGGTGTGTTGACTCAAAGTCTGCTATAAATCAAACTCTGGGTCTACTTGAGAGCTGTCTTATTTAGTACTTGGTACGTGGAAGGGACTTGTCACCTCAGTTAATCATTATCCTCCTTCAACAGACAGAAACCTGAGATCAAGAGGTTAGGTAATCTGGGGACTTCCCTGGTGGCACAGTGGTTAAGGATCCTCCTGCCAGTGCAGGGAACACGGGTTTGATCCCTGGTCGGGGAAGATCCTACAGGCCGCAGAGCAACTAAGCCCGCTCGCCACAACTACTGAGCCCGCGAGCCACAACTACTGAAGCCTGCGCGCCTAGGGCCCATGCTCCGCAACAAGAGAAGCCACCGCAAGAGAAGCCCGCGCACCGCAATGAAGAGTAGCCCCTGCCCACCGCCAACTAGAGAAAGCCCGTGTGCAGCAATGAAGACCCAAAGCAGCCATAAATAAATAAATAAATTTATTGGGGAAAAAAAAAGAGATTAGTTAATCTGCCTGAAGGATTTAATACTAGGTCTGTCTGAGGACAGGCCCCTTGCCTTTCTGTTGGGACAAGGAAGTATTTAACATGTTGGGTGAGGTAGGGTTTGAAAACATCTGAGTATTGCAGAGCTGCTAATCCATAGTGAATGAAAAGTTAGCTTTTAGCTTATGCATTGTTCACAAAAGATGCAGGTAGCTGCTCTGAAGAAAACATTTCAAAATTGTGTTTGTGGTTAGTGGATTTGTGTGCTTGTATTTACATTTCTCATACCACATAGAGTATGTCCTACGCGGTTTAGAATGAAGACGTGATGTTGGGCAAGTCAGTTTCTTCTGTGTTCTGGACAGAGCAGGAAGTGCCTTTCTGAAAGGCATAACTGGTCAAAGCATAGTCTGGAGAGGCCATCCCTCCCTCCCCCCTATGTTAGATTTGCCTCTTCGCTGGTGTGAGCAGGCTCCGTGGGTCAGGCCACGCCTGGTGGGTTTCCCAGGCAGTTACTCCACCACCACCCCTACCCCACCAGGAGCGCGCTCACCAAAGAGGAGTAGGCGGGGGCCTCAGCGCCCTGGCCTGGCTCTTCTGGCCCTGCGTCCACAGGCCTCCTCGGGGCTCTTGTTTCTTCTCAGGCCCGGGACAATGGCCTGGAAAGAAACAGGCTCCTACCTCTCAGAACCCCTTTGGGGAGTTGTGGGCAGCAGAGATTCCTGGCCCTCGATCCAGCTGGAGGGTGTAGGGAATATGCCCCTTTCTGCTCAGCACTGCCTGCCTGGGCCTCCTCACCCATGGCCTTCCTGACGGCTGTCGCCAAGCTAGGCCGCCGTGTTATGTGTCTTTCTCTTCCACGTCGGGCAGTGTATCAGTCTACGTTAAGTAAGCTGTTGAGTGAGTGAACAAATACATGAACTGGAAGTGATTTCTGTGGCAGGAGGGAGGACTGATGTTGGAAACACTGAACTGATTGATGACTGTGATGAGAGTGTTGGGTTGTGGGCTTAACCATTTTAGAAAGCAACCTACAGGAGTCTGTGCTGGGTGAGGGTGGTCAGGCTGGGTTTTATTTTTGCCTAGATGAAACCAAGACAGCCCAGCTGGCACAGGCATACCCCTGCTGAGTAAAGGAAAAAAGTAGCTGAAGGGGGTGATCTAGTCACTTAAAGATGTCACTAGCAAATTGTCACGGAATCATCATCAACCGTACTATAGTATTATTCACTTTTCTAGAGAACTTGTATTTCTTTATTTTCCCCTAAAATTAGTGTCTGCTGGATATAAACATCAATAACAATGTATAGAAGTGTGGATCTCTTCCTCTAGAAAAATAGGGAACAGTGTATACTCTTACACAGTTCTGCAACTTTTTCCCCCTTTAATCTACCAGGGATGTCTTTCCATGTCAATACATGTAAATTCACCTTTTTTAAAAAGCCACTACATAAAATTCTATTGGATGGATACTTTATGTAACCTGTTCTCTATAGAAGAATATTTAGGTGGTTTCCACGTTTTCACTAATGAGTGTACCAATGGACATTCTCATGTCACTGTATATCTATATGATGAAAAACCCAGAAGTGGAATTACTGGGACAAAGGCAATGGGCATTTAATATTTTGACAGATATTGCTTCATTGCTCTCAAAAAGGTTGTGTTCTACCAACATCATCTCATATAGTGAGTGACATCCATCATCTCATAGATTTTTTTTTTTAAAGGGAAAACAATGTGTTTTTTCCTTGTGATGGGAACTCAGGATTTACCCTCATAACAACTTTCATATATACCATACAGCAGTGTTAACTATAGCTGTCATGTTGTGCATTACATCCCTAGTATTTATTTGTCTTATAACTAGAAGTTTGTAGCTTTTGACCACCTTCATCCTATTCCCCCTCCCCCCCGCCACCTCAGGTAACCACAAATCTGATCTCTTTTTCTGAATTTTTTTTCTTTCTTTTTGTTTTAGGTTCCACATATAAGTGAGGTCATACAGTATTTGTCTTTCTCTGTCTGATTTAGCATAATGCCCTCAAGGTCCATCCATGTTGTCACAAATGGTGGGATTTCCTTTTTTATGGCTAAATAATATTCCATTGTGTATATATACCACATTTTCTATATCCATTCATCTATTGATGGACACTTAGGTTGTTTCCATGTCTTTGCTATTGTAAATAATGCTGCTGTGAACATGGGGGTGCATATATCTCTTCAACACAATGTTTTCATTTCCTTTGAATAAATACCCAGGAGTGGAATTGCTGGATTATATGGTAGTTCTATTTTCAATTTTTTGAGGAACCTCCATACTGTTTTCCATTGTAGCTGTAACAATTTACATTCCCACCAACGGTGCACAAGGGTTGCCTTTTTTCCACATCCTCACTAGCATTTGTTATCTCTTGCCTTTTTTTTTTAAACATCTTTATTGGAATATAATTGCTTTACAATGTTGTGTTGGTTTCTGCTGTACAACAAAGTGAAGCAGCTATACATATACATATATTCCCATATCCCCTACCTCTTGCGTCTCACTCCCACCCTCCCTATCCCACCCCTCTAGGTGGTCACAAAGCACCGAGCTGGTCTCCCTGTGCTATGTGGCTGCTTCCCACTAGCTATCTATTTTATATTTGGTAGTGTATATATGTCCATGACACTCTCACTTCGTCCCAGCTTACCCTTCCCCCTCCCCGTGTCCTCAGGTCCATTCTCTACGTCTGCGTCTTTATTCCTATCCTGCCCCTAGGTTCATCAGAACCATTTTTTTTTTTTTAGATTCCATATATATGTGTTAGCATACAGTATTTGTTTTTCTCTTTCTGACTTACTTCACTCTGTATGACAGGCTCTAGGTCCATACACCTCACTACAAGTAACTCAGTTTCTTTCTTTTTATGGCTAATATTCCATTGTATATATGTGCCACATCTTCTTTATCCATTCATCTGTCGATGGACACTTAGGTTGCTTCCATGTCCTGGCTATTGTAAATAGTGCTGCAATGAACATTGTGGTACATGACTCTTTTTGAATTATGGTTTTCTCAGGGTATATGCCCAGTAGTGGAATTGCTGGGTCATATGGTGGTATCTCTTGCCTTTTTGATGATAACCATTCTAACAGGTATGAAGTCATATCTCATTGTGGTTTTGATTTGCATTTCTCTGATGATTGGTGATGTTTATCACCTTTACATGCATCTATTGGCTATTTGTATGTCTTTGGAAAAATGTCTATTCAGTTCCTCTTCCAATTTTTAATTGGATTAATTTTTTTTGCTATTGAGTTGTATGAATTCTTTATTTAAATTATTTTATTTATCTATTTTTGGCTGTGTTTGGTCTTCATTGCCGCATGCGGGCTTTCTCTAGTTGCGGCCAGCGGGGGCTACTCTTCGTTGCAGTGCGCGGGCTTCTCATTGCGGTGGCTTCTCTTGTTGCGGAGCATGGGCCCTAGGTGTGTGGGCTTCAGTACTTGTGGCATGTGGGCTCAGTAGTTGTGGCTCACTGGCTCTAGAGCACAGGCTCAGTAGTTGTGGCACATGGGCTTAGTTGCTCCACAGCTTGTGGGATCTTCTCGGACCAGTGCTCAAACCCGTGTCCCCTGCACTGACAGGCAGACTCTTAACCACTGCATCACCAGGGAAGCCCAGTTGTATGAATTCTTTATGTATTTTGAACATTAACCCTTTATCAGAGATATGGTTTGCCAATATTTTATTCCATTCTGTAGGCCATCTTTTAATTTTGTGGATTGTTTCTTTTGCTGTGTAGAAGCTTTTTAGTTTGATGTAGTTCCACTTGTTTATTTTTTGTTTGGCTGCTTGCGCTTTCCATATCATATCCAAAAAATCATTGCTAAGAGCCACGTCAAGGAGCTTTTTTCCCTATGTTTTCTTCTCGTATTGCACGTAAGTCTCTAACCCGTTAGAGTTAATCTTTGTGAGTGGTGTAAGACAGGGTCCCAATTTCTTTCATTCTACATGTGAATACCCAGTTTCCCAGCACCACTTATTGAAAAGACTGCCTTTTCTCTGTTAAGTATTCTTGGCTCCCTTATCAAATATTAATTGACCATATATTATTATTATTATTTTTGAAAGGTTTATCAACCACTTACATTTCTTTTTCTGAGGATTATTTTATTTATTTATTTATTTTTTTTTCTTTTTTCTTTTTGCGGTATGCGGGCCTCTCACTGTTGTGGCCTCTCCCGTTGCGGAGCACAGGCTCCGGACGCGCAGGCCCAGCGGCCATGGCTCACGGGCCCAGCCGCTCCGCGGCATATGGGATCCTCCCAGACCGGGGCACGAACCCGTATCCCCTGCATCGGCAGGCGGACTCTCAACCACTGCGCCACCAGGGAGGCCCCTCTGAGGATTATTTTAAGTAGCAAGTTCCTATCGTGCATTTATAGATTAGCATAAATTATAAATATTAAGTTTATACCTAAGTCTTTCAAAGGAATATTTGTTTTCTGTACAGCTGGTCATACCTATAATTCTAGGTAGAAACCACCACCTTCATTAGCCATTATAGTATACATTTCTTGGTGATAAAATAATGGCATTATTTCATCAAATCTGATGACCATATGCAATTTATCAATAATAATAATTAACAAGGAGAATAATCCTAAGTTGGTTGACTTCCATCACATAATATAAATACCCGAATTAACTTAACATTGTTTGTGTGATATTTTTTTTCTAACCAGTCATAACATTGCGTATATCTAACGTAGGTCTTTTATATCATGATCTTACCATCATTCTGGGAAATGACTAGGGGATTATGACCTTATGGTTCTCACTCAGACTATTTCATTCAAATGTAAAAAAGTGTTCTAAGATAATGACAGTTGCTTGCTAGTGACAGGCCTGCTATTTAAAATTTCTTTGTTTGGGAGAGGCTTGAAATATAGAGTGTTATCAGAGAAGATTCTGAAGCAGAAAAAAATGCCATTAATTGTTAAATGTCTGATGGAATAATTGTTACAATAGGTGTAAGTTAAAAGCAACGGAATTCTCTGGAACAGCTGATAGTGAAGCTGTGTGGAGTGAGATTGTGAACGGGGTTTCTGAGGTTCTATTGGGAAGTGCTTCTTGGAGAGGTCTTAGAGTTTGTGAATTTCTAAATTTTATATATTTTTTGTACGCGGAAAACAAGCTATGTTGTCTGTATGTGTTGAGGTTTGTTAATTTTATTTGTTGTTAATTTTATTCTCTTTTTTTCTCCTAGGCAAATAATGATACAGTGCATTCAGTTTTTCAGTAAGGGTTTATATTTTTCCTCATCGTGGTCAAGAGAAAGAAACAGGCAGTAAATGGTCATTTGTGTGGAATTTCCCAGAAAGTGCACAGTGAACAGCAGGGCTGGGGGTGGCCCTGCGGCCAGAGGTCAGGCTGGAGCCCACACAGTCCAGGCACACTGTGCGCCCTCTTCGGTGTTTGAACTAATGCCTGAGTTTTGGCTTGTTTTTTCCGTAGACAAACTGTAAATAATTCTCACTGGAAGTTCTTTCTGGACGTTTGTGAGCCAGTGTTAAAGGACAGTTTGAAGGGGTTGAGGTGGGCGTGGGGGAACATGTACACAAGTTTTAATGATTAGTTCTTTTCAGTAAAACGGTGGAGAATAACAAGTTCCCTGCCTACTTCCCTGGACCGCTTTTGAAGATCGAATGAGGCCATGCTTGTCTTCATAGTCAGTCATTTTCAAACATTTATGACGTTAGCCTTTTAAGTCCTCTGAGCATTCAGACCTCCCTGCGGAACTGGGGTGGGCGTTATTGTTACCTCCTTTCACACCTAAGAAACCTGAGGCTTGGATTTGCTCAGACAAGGCTGGAACTCCTACCCAAGACTGTCAGACATCCCTTCAAGAAGTTCACCACAAATCGGAAGTGCCGATATTTAAACACACAGATGTGAAAATGTTCTTTAGAGGATAAAGCCATGTAGAAATATGTCATCTGTTCATCATTGCTGTCATCTTTATCACAGTGATAATGTTATCACTGCTTATGTCGGTGTGGTTTAACAAAACATTTTCTTCCTTGCCTTAGAGAAACTGAAAAACCACATTTGTTTTCTGGTATAAAAGTAGTACTTGGGCTTCCCTGGTGGCGCAGTGGTTGGGAGTCCGCCTGCCGATGCAGGGGCCGCAGGTTCGTGCCCCGGTCTGGGAAGATCCCACATGCCGTGGAGCGGCTGGGCCCGTGAGCCATGGCCGCTGAGCCTGTGTGTGCGGAGCCTGTGCTCTACAACGGGAGAGGCCACAGCAGTGAGAGGCCCGCGTACCACAAAAAAAAAAAAAAAAAAAAGTAGTACTTGTCTGTTTTTTCATTCAGGTTTTCCCAATTGGAAAGTATATACAGATAGTGAAAAATCAGAACGTCATAACTCACCCGTAGATAACCTCAATTTTATGTATTAATACCTAAGTATGTATTTGCTTAAATCTATGTACGTACAGGTTTAACATGGGTACATTGATTCTTCTTCAGTGGAGGTCTTTTGGGGTCTTAGAGACCAACATCCATTTGCCTGGTGTGGTTTGGGTGGGATCTTTTCTTGAGTCAGTCACTTCTGAACCTTCTTCCCCCCGAATCTCCGATGCCCAGAGAATTCTCAGATACGAATAGAGCAGAGGGACTTCCCTGGTGGCACAGTGGTTAAGAATCCACCTGCCATGGGTTCGATCCCTGGTCCGGGAAGATCCCACATGCCGCGGAGCAATTAAGCCCATGCGCCACAACTACTGAGCCTGCGCTCTAGAGCCCACGAGCCACAACTACTGAAGCCCGTGTGCCTAGAGCCCGTGATCTGCAACAAGAGAAGCCACCGCAATGAGAAGCCCGTGCGCCACAACGAAGAGTAGCCCCGGCTCGCCGCAACTAGAGAAAGCCCGGGCACAGCAATGAAGACCCAACGCAGCCAAAAATAAATTAAATTTAAAAAAAAGAAAAAAAGAGAATAGAACAGATACTAAGGGTTGCAGGCCAGGCCCAGACCCAGGCCGACCAGTGATCTTAGCCACACCCTCACCTCCATGCTGTGCTCACTCACCTGGATGTAGCCTGTTGTTACCTGATAGGTAGTGTTGGGGAGGAAGACATTTTCCTCTTACCTTTCTGGGTTCTTCTGGCTGGTCTAAGAATGATGTTGACAAGAGACAGATTAACAGGAGATTAACAGGAGAAAGTCAAACATAAGTTTAATAACATGAATACATGGGAGAGACCAAGAAAAATTAACTCACCAAGGTGACCGAAGCCCACACCTTAAATGCCATTCTCAGCCAAAGACAGAAGAGGATGTTGAGAGTGGGGAGAGTCAGTTAGGGGAAGTTACCAGGAAAAGCACAGTAAACAAGGGTGATTGTGGTACACATTTCAGTCATTTCCTTCTCCATTGATAAATCGAATTTCTAGAGATTTGGTCAGCCTCCTCTTCCAGGGACAGAGCGGGAGATACCCTTACAAATGGAGATTTCCCCTTCAAATATAAGTGTTTCTTACAAAAAGGCAATTCCTACTTGGTTTTCAGAGCCCTTTCAGTGTCTGCTGTTTACCAGAAAATAACTCGCTTAAGACAATATGCCAAAGAGATGTATTTTAGGGTGGTAAATTCTGCTCCCCTATAGTACTATGTGGCTGTTTTTCTGTTTTCTTCATTTTGCTTTTCAGCATTGTAGTCTCTTCCCATAATTAACATGGCTAAAAAGAAAAAGTAACCTTCAAATTTCTTTTAAAAAAATAGAAAGCCTGCTGGACTTTGGGCTGGATTTAGATCCCAGCTCCATTATTTAAATAACCTCGGATGAACCTCTGAGTCTGTTTCAGCAGTAAAATGGTGATAAGAATATCTACTTACAGAATTATCTTGAGCAGTAGGGATATAAAATGCCATCCTCATAAGCCACTAAGTTTGGTTTGTCTTGAGCAGCAGGTAACTGAAATACTAGATGGACTATATATTCTTTTTTCTTGTAAAAGATTTATTTATTATTTATTTATTTAATTTATTTTTGGCTGTTTTGGGTCTTGGTTGCAGCACGCAGGATCTTCGTTGAGGCGTGTAGGATCTTTCATTGTGGTGCATGGGCTTCTCTCTAGTTGCGGCATGCAGGTTTTCTCTTCTCTATTTGTGGCGCGCAGGCTCCAGGGTGCGTGGGCTCTGTAGTTTGCAGCTCACAGGCTCTAGTTGAGGCACACAAGCTCAGTAGTTGTGGTGCATGGGCTTAGTTGCCCCGTGGCATGTGGGATCTTAGTTCCCTGACCAGGGATCGAACCCTAGTCCCCTGCATTGTAAAACGAATTCTTTACCACTGGACCACCAGGGAAGTTCCTAGATACACTGTATATTCTGTGCCTTGCTTTTTTCACTGAACTATATATTAGATACCAGTCTATTTCACTGTTTATAGAGTTGCCTCATTCTTTTTAAGAGCTAGATAGTATTCCATTGTACATTTGTGCAGTAATTTATCAGCCTCTATTGATGGACATTTATGTTGTTTTCAATCTGTTGTAGCATCTAATATCTTTGTTGCATGCTTCCTTTTGCATGCAAACAAATATATTTATTGCCTAAATTCTTAGAGAGTCACTGGGTCAAAGAATATGTGAATTTGTTATTTTAATAGATATTGCCAAGTTGCCCTCCCAAGAGGTAACATTCCCACTAACCCTGGGGAATGAGTCAGTGGGTGCCAACTTGAATGGTGAAGACCATGTCAACCTCACATGTGAGGTTGGAATGTTATATTTCTCCTTTAATGTTGCTTTTCATATATTGAGAAGCCATTTGCATTTCCTTTTTGATGAACTGCCTTCTTTTTTCTGTTGGAATGTTGGCCTTTTTCTTTTTCGAAGGAGCTCTTTATATATTAAAGGAATTAGCTCTTAATTTGCTTAAGGCGAAAGCAAGTCTTTTTTTCTCTCGGTTTATCTTCTGCCTTGGTTTGAACAATTTGTTTTCCTCTTATTGTGGTTAGATATACCAAACTTTTATTTTATAGCTTCTGGATTTTCTTGCTTTTGTTTTGTCATATTTAGGCTTTCCCCACTCTGAGATTATAATAGATATTCTCCTATGTTTTCATCTAGTATTTTTATTATTTTGCTTTTTACATCTTCATCTTTGATCTGTCTGAAATGTCTTCTGATATATAGATTCCAAATTTATATTTTTCCAAATAGGTTTCCCAGGTGTCTACCCAGTCGTCCGTTAATACTGTTATGCCATGTCATCCTTATCATATACATTTCTATATTTACACCATAGATAATTTCAGTATGTTTTTTGAATCCAACAAATTTTTGAGTTACTAGCTCATAAATTACTTAATTATCCCTTTTTCTCTATTTTAAAATATTTTTTTAAATTCCTTATAATTATTAATCCCAAACTAGCTTGTGATTTCCTCTGTGGATATACAAATGAATATTTATAGTCTGTTTTAAAAGTTATTTAAGGGCTTCCTTGGTGGCGCAGTGTTTGAGAGTCCGCCTGCCGATGCAGGGAACACGGGTTCGTGCCCCGGTTGGGGAAGATCCCACATGCCGCGGAGTGGCTGGGTCCATGAGCCATGGCTGCTGAGCCTGCCCGTCCGGAGGCTGTGCTCTGCAACGGGAGAGGCCACAACAGTGAAGGCCCATGTACCGCAAAAAAAAAAAAAAAAAAAAAAAAAAGTTATTTAAACTTTCATCTTGTTAAGCTGCTCAAAATCTGAAGTTGGAAAGATAAGCATTTTATGCACAGGGACAGAGAAGATCAATCCATGTAATCGAGATTCAGCTGAAGATGAGTAGGCTTGTGTAGGTGTCGAGTGACATGCTTTTTTATCAGGTGCCATATATAAAGGCCTGTGCCCAAATGTCTGAAGCAGGTAATAGTACTGGTATAAAAACTATATCTAGTTAAGAGAGTGGTGAGGCTGGGACTCTGCAAAAGGGAAGTTTTGTTAATAGAATGGCTGAGGCCACATCAGCCATATCCTGATGAGAAGACATCAGGAAACTACACTTGAGCTGTGATACACTAAGAAAATGAATCCGTTTAATTTGATGAAGCACATGTCGTTTTTAGGTAATGTCTACAGTGGCCCTGAGCACCCGGCGGGGCAGGGACTCAGCGGAGGCAGCGCTAGAAATGCCTTGTTCAGCCCAACTTCCATTCTTCCAGCTTTCCCCCTCCCACTCCTCTTGGTCCCCTTGGCACTGCTGTGCTCACTTCCGTGGCTCAAGGGGCGTCCTTCGAGACCTTTTTCACAGGCACTGTGGTCTGGCCCCATGCGCTGGGAGGTCTGCATTTGGAACATGTGCCCTATGGTTAAGTCTAACCCCTGCCAAGAGAATGAGATGGACACCCCTAGAAAGAGATGCAGAATTAGGGTGTGGCCTATTCTGTGTATTTGCATTCCAGCAGGACGTCCAAAGTTTAAGCTGAAAGGACCAAGTCCAGTGGGGAGATTTCAGGTGTCAGCTGGAGTCGGGGAGGTCTCGTGGGACTTGTGCCCTTCTGCTGCGGGCTGCTGCGCTCTCTGCCTCTGTCATAGGCCTGCCATGCTTGTTCTGTGCGGGTCAGCCCCATCGTGCGCTCCTTTCCCACAGAAACCTTCATGCCTTCTACCAAGGTGGGCAGTTGACTTCTGGGTTCAGAATCACAGAAAGTCAGAGCTGGAAGGAACCCCTCTGAACCCTTTCATATGATAAGTAATGTCTTTATAGCTTTCTTCCCCTCTTTTGATGTTCTCATACTCTTGGGATGTTTGGACACCAGTGGTATTGTTTTCCATTTTCTCAGTGCCACACAAGCTGGGAGATTTTAGAAAACGTTTAGTTTTAAAGATAAAAAATGTTCTTTCTCTTCCTTTTAGATCCTGCCTAAGCTTTCCTGGCCTGCTCGAGCCTGGGAGCCAACGATGAAGCAGACTTTTGCCTTTGACAACAGTGGCTACGAGGACGGCCTGGATGGCGTGCGCCCCTCTCAGGCGGCCACTGGCACCATCAGCATCGTGGGCATGACCTGCCAGTCGTGTGTGAAGTCCATCGAGGGCAGGGTGTCCAGTTTGAAAGGCATCGTGAGCGTTAAGGTTTCCCTGGAGCAGGGCAGCGCCACGGTGAGGTACATGCCCTCGGTCCTGAGCCTGCCTCAGGTTTGCTGTCAGATCGAGGATATGGGCTTCCAGGCCACTGTGGCGGAGGGAAAGGCTGCCTCCCGGTCCTCCAGGTTCTCGCCCGCCCTGGAGGCTGTGGTCAAGCTTCGGGTGGAGGGCATGACCTGCCAGTCCTGCGTCAGCTCCATAGAAGGCAAGATCGGGAAGCTGCAGGGCGTTGTGAGGGTCCGCGTGTCGCTCAGCAACCAGGAGGCCGTCATCACGTACCAGCCTTACCTTATCCAACCCCAAGACCTCAGGGACCGCATGAACGACATGGGGTTTGAAGCCGTCATCAAGAACAAGGTGGCCCCCGTGAGCCTGGGACCTATTGACATCAGGCAGCTCCAGCGCATCCACCCAAAGGCCCCTCCAGCTTCCATTAACCAGAATGGCAATAACTCAGAGACCTCGGGGAGCCAGGGGGTGCCCCTGTATCTGAGAGTGGATGGAATGCACTGTAAGTCTTGTGTCCTGAACATTGAAGAAAACATTGGCCAGCAGCCAGGGGTTCAGAGGATCCAAGTGTCCCTGGAGAACAGGACTGTCCAAGTCCAGTACGACCCTTCCCGCATCTCCCCAGGGACCCTGCAGAGGGCCATTGAGGCTCTGCCACCTGGGAACTTTAAAGTCTCTCTACCCGATGGAGCAGAAGGGAGTGGGACAGACACCATGAGCCCCCAGGTGCCCGGCGTGCACTGTGCTGCAGTGCTGGCCATTGCTGGCATGACCTGCGAGTCCTGCGTCCAGTCCATCGAGGGCCTGCTTTCCCAGAAGGAGGGAGTGCAGCGTATCTCAGTGTCTCTGGCTAAAGGGACAGGAACGGTTCTCTACGATCCATCTCTAACTCACCCAGCAGAACTCCGAGCTGCGGTGGAGGACATGGGATTCGAGGCCTCTGTCCTGGCTGGTACGTGGTTGATGCTAAGTTCCTTGGATTTTTAGCTTCTTTTCTGAAGAGAACACTGATTCTGTGTTCTTTTTTTTTTTAATTATTATTTTTGGCTGTGTTGGGTCTTCGTTGCTGCTCACAGCCTTTCTCTAGTCGCGGCGAGCGGGGGCTACTCTTCGTTGCAGTGCGCAGGCTCTGGGAGCATGGGCTTCAGTAGTTGCACCACGCGGGCTCAGTAGTTGCAACACATGGGCCCTAGAGTGCGAGGGCTTCAGTAGTTGCAGCGTGTGGGCTCAGTAGTTGTGGCGAGCGGGCTTCACTAGTTGTGGTGCATGGGCTCTAGAGTGCAGGCTCAGTAGTTGTGACACACGGGCTTAGTTGCTCCATGGCATGTGGGATCTTCCCGGACCAGAGCTAGAACCCGTGTCCCCTGCATTGGCAGACAGATTCTTAACCACTGCGCCACCAGGGAAGCCCCTGTGTTCCTTTTAAAAAGAGTACTTTGGGAACACCTGGCCCTTCTCTCTCCAAAGGAAACATCCTCATTTGCTCAGATTTCTCTGCTAAACAAAACAGAATAATAAAGACAACAGGACCCTGGTCTCACCACCTGGAACCCATTCTGTTGAAAGTGAGAAAGAAGGGAAGGATGTGATGATGATGGTTTCCCTTCCCACCCACCCCCGACCATGGCTGTGAGAAGAGGGGGGGTGTGACAGCCTTCCCAAAACGAGGTGCCCACATACCTTGATGCCACGTCACTAGACAGTTTCCAGGGTGGTGGCTGTCCCCAGGCCCCCTCCCATTGACCCGCCAGCCACTCATTGCCTGTTTTCCCCTCCATTTCCTTCACTCGGGAGCCTGGCAAGTTGTCTCAGCGTCTTTCGTGTTTCTGCCTCTCACCAGGCCTGTGTGAGCTGTGGGCTGCTGAGCAGCGAGGTACCTTCCCCCACCCCTAGAGCTTATGTGGTAGCAGAGAGGGGGAAACCACACGGGGCGGCAGGTGTGAGCCCTGTCGGGGGGAAGGGGAGCTTCTAGGGAGGGCTCCCTCTGGGGGCGGGTGGGAGTGAGCCAGTGAGCCACGGGAGGTGGCAGAAACACGGCCAGCCGCCCTGTCCTGCCCCCATGGCTGACTCCCACTCACTCCCCCTGCCCCTGAGGAGCCCTTCCTAGGCCCCTGCACCACCCACCCCCAAGAGGAGCGGGTGAGTCAGGTGGAGTGACTGGGCCCCATTCTGGGCTTTGTCTTTGTACCAAGTTTCAGGAAGGAGATTTGTTTTGTTTTGTTTTTTTAAACAAAGATCAATAAGGAAAACTGGAACAGTAAATCCTGTACTCAGAAGGTAAGACATGTCGTACGTAGTCGCCATCTGCTATATTTGTATGAGGTTTAAAGTCTTAAAGCAGTGGAATCAAGTTATCAGCAGTAAAAAGAGATTTGCCTTGAACTACATAATGCAGAATAATTGAACTTGACTACGTAAACCTGGAGAGAAAACAGGGATTTTTATTGGCCAGAATTATGAGAATTATGTTTAGCCCAAGAGGTATTTAGGGAACCAGATTTAGCAAATAAAAATACAGGACACCTAGTTAAGTTTGAATTTCAACTAAACAATGAGTAATGTTTTAGTCTTAGTATGTCCTGTGCAATATTTGAGACATACTAAAAAATTACTGTTTATCTGAAATTCAATTTTACCTGGATGTCCTGTATTTTACCTGGCAGTCTTAATTTAGGATAAACCATAAGTGTGCTGGTGACTGTCTTTTATAGCCACTTAAATGCGAAAAAGGCATTATTTGTATTTGGTCGGCCATTCTGGATTGACCAGGGGCTCCTTGAGGACAGTCTTCAAACCATGTGATTTGCTTCTCCTTTGACTCCGCAGCACCCAGCACACAGTAGGTGTTTGCGAAGGAAACGAAGGAGAAAGGAAATAATGGGCTGGGACAGGCAGGGTCTCAGGTCAGCCGATGGAGGGAACTCTTTTTTTTTTTTTTTTTTTTTTTTTGCGGTCTGTGGGCCTCTCACTGTTGTGGCCTCTCCCGTTGCGGAGCACAGGCTCCGGACGTGCAGGCTCAACGGCCATGGCTCACAGGTCCAGCCTCTCTGCGGCATGTGGGATCTTCCCGGACCGGGGCACGAACCCGTGTCTCCTGCATCGGCAGGTGGACTCTCAACCACTGCGCCACCAGGGAAGCCCGAGGGAATTCTTTAGAGAGATTACAGAGCTGAAAAACCAAACAGGAACTGGGAGGGAAAACAGGAAAACAGCCACCACCCACAGACAGGAGGGTCTGAGGGAAGGCAGGTGTTTAGTTTACAGGAGCCCAGGGGTTGAGCTTGCCTGGTGGGAACTGGCCAAGGGTAAGGCTATGGCAGGAGCTGGGGCCCCGGTGGAGAGATGGCAAACACTTGGGTCCTCCTCCTTTCTGTCCTGTTGTTTCCTGCTTGTTACCTCCATGTGCCAAATTTAATTAGAAACCAGTTGACAAGGGAGCCTGGGAAAAGTGGTTTGCAGGGGTCAGCCCCTTGGTAGTGGAGCAGGGGGAAGGAGGGAGGGAAAGGGTCTGAGAGCATACGGGCAAGAGACAGGCATTGAATTTCAGTCCCTTACTGGACAGCTAAAATACATTTAGACCTGGTTGTAGAAGGCAGCTGTTATTTGTTCACTTGTTTGCATGGTAAATAGTTTTTGAATGGCTGAATGGATGGATGGATGGATGGATGGGATACATGAATACAAAGTGAGGAAAGTTCACCTGTTACGTATAGCATGTTCCTCTCACCCTCATAAGTGAGTGATGTCACTTTCAGGGCACGGTGCCCTCACCCCTGCACGTGCTGGGGGTCTTCTGGGGCCCGGGCCCTGTGCCAGCTGCCGTGAAGTGCTCAGCGGCAGTCCAGCACCCGCCCACAGCGGTTCACACTCTCCCAGGGAAGCAGGTCACAGAGGCCCCTCGTATCATCCAAGGCAGGTTAGAATAAATGTTGTAACAAGGAAGGTGTAGGTGAGATGCTCTTGGGATTCAGAAGAGAAGGAGAGAATCCAACACCCGCTTGTGGGGCTCCCAAGGACATGATGTAGGGGTGACCATGGAGTTGGGCGTGGATAGGATTTCAGAATGGATAGGATCTGAACAGGCAGGAAAGGGCAGGACTGCACGCCAGGCAGAGGAGACAGGCCAGCACCCTGGTGCAGGCTACCGTCCTCTGCTCCTGGATCCTGGAAGGGGCTCCAAACTGGTCTCCCTGATTCCTGCCTTCCAGCCCGGTCCCCGCCCAGCTTTCACAGCGATCCTGTCGCGCTGTTGACCCTCCTGGACCATCCCGTCTTGTATTGTGAGTGGAAGAGTCCTCATGGTGGTCCTGAAGCCCCTCCCTCACCCACCACCTTTCTAACCCTGTCTCAGTTCCTCTTACCAGGCTTGTTCTCACCTCAGGGTTTGTACTCGCTGTCCCCTCTGTCTGGAATTCTCTCCCTGTAAATCCACACAGTGTTCTTCATTTCATAGCTGCTCATCTGGACTTTTCCCAGAGCCTATATCATTTTTATTTAGAAATATGTAGGTTTGTATCATACATAGTTTTGTTATCTCTTTTTCACCCTGTGACTTATCATAAACGTAACTTATGGGTCCATCCGTGTGTCTGCAGTACCATGTTCTGTGACCGCATGGCATCCCAGCATATGGGTGTCCCATAACTTCGTTTCCTCTTTATTTTTCCCATCTATTTTGTGTGGATGTCATTGTAAATAATACTGATAGGATTGTTGTGACTGTAAATAAAATCGTCCGTGAAGACAGTCTTCAGACTACGTGATTTGTTTCTCCTTTGTGCACGTACTTAATTATTTCCTTGTGATAAATATCTGAAGGCATAATTGCTGGGTCACAGGGTCTCAGCATTATTTCATCCCATCACAAATATGCCCCTACTAAGTGCCAAGCAATTAGAGGTACCGTTTTTGATAATACTGTCAAATAGATTTCCAGAAAGTCAAATCAATTTATATGCCCACCCGTAGTGTTGGCATAGGTTGATAAAGGACCCGGTAGCATAGGCTTATTTGGGTTTTTGTTAATTTATTTAAACTTTTTTTTAAGCCATCTCCAGAAGCCCAGAATTTAGTTGAGTTAGACCTCAGTGTTGGAGGTCTAACGAATACTACTGAAGTTGTTGACAACAATATTTGGGTAGAACGGCAAGTGAATCCAGGAGGTGGTGATGGACTGGAAAAAGAGGGAGGGGCTGGACAGGCACAGGAGGGTTTGGTGCGGGTGGGAGCTAGAATGTTAAGAGCTGACATCCAAGGGGTGGAGTCATTTTGAAGAAGGACAAAGCCCGGGAGAGCAGAGGTGAGGTGATGGTCTCTGCATCCAGAAGGCGGAGGGCTGTAAGGCCGGAGCACTGGAGGAGGGTCTTCGGCGAAGGTGCTGAAAGTATCCATCAACTGCACTCTTAAAGTGAGTGGAAGTAGTCTTAGCACTTTCCAGAAAATGAGCTTCTGTGTTTTGCAGCTGTGGACTTGGAAGTAAGGAGAGTTCATCATCCAATGACGTCATTTTTTCCTACATACTCTTCAAGGCATTTTGTGTCATCACAAAACTGTGACTTTTTGGAGTGATGAAATTTTCTGTATCTTGATCTGGTCGATGATTAGTTACATTGGTCTATATATGCGTGGTGGGTGGAGTAATGGCCCCCAAAGATGTCCACTCCCTGACCCCTGGAACTCGGTGGGGAAAGGAGAACTTTCATTATTGGAGCTGGACTATTGGAAGTCCAGATGGAAAGAAATCACCCTTGGCTATCACCTCAGACCTACACAGAAGTTAATTTGAAGTATATCAGTGGCCTGACTGTGGAGGTTCATTAAAAATAACAGAGGTGCTAGAAGAAACTGTCACGAATATTTTCAGTGTTGCGGTAGACACACCTATTAATAGAGCACAAAAAGCACTCACCATTGAAGTTGGTTTAGTTGACTCTAAGTTGGGCTTCATTAACATCAAGGGCTTCTTTTATCAAAAGAAATACCGTTAGGGCTTCCCTGGTGGCGCAGTGGTTGAGAGTCCGCCTGCCGATGCAGGGGACACGGGTTCGTGCCCCGGTCCGGGAAGATCCCACATGCCGCTGAGCGGCTGGGCCCCCGTGAGCCATGGCTGCTGAGCCTGCGCGTCCGGAGCCTGTGCTCCGCAACGGGAGAGGCCACAACAGTGAGAGGCCCGCGTACCGGAAAAAAAAAAAAAAAAAAAAAAAAAAAAAAAAGAAATACCGTTAGATGAGGGTGAGAAAGCAAACCACACACTGGGAGCCAGTGTTTGCCGTGGGTACAGCTGCCCAAAATGTATGTAGGACCTAGACAAAGAACGAGAAAAGGGCCAGCGACTCGATAGAGGTGTTTTGGGGCATTTTGATTCTCATGGGGAGGGAGAGGACCTCTGTTAACCAGGATGTGGCCAGGTGTAGAAGCTCGATTCCCTGCTTCATACGTGAGGGGTTTGGGGCAAAGCGTTTAATTTCTTGTAGCTCTTTTCCTCACCTGTAAAATGGGGATGGTAGTGGTACTTGCCACAGGGCTATGTTAACAGTTAAAGGAGGCCAGACATGTGCTCAGCAGGGTGCCTCGCGCGCTCTTATCACTGCTGGTACCGTCACTGTCTCAGTAGAGCATTCGTCTACCCAGAACATTCCGTCCTTGCAGTATCGGCCTGTTTTCCTACGTATGGAATCGAGTGCCTCCGTCTGGTTGTGCGGAGGGAGAGACAGTGATGGAAACATCAACCCCCCCTTTATCTTCTCCAGGAACTTTCCTCTGAACATTGTCAAGCTTGAGCCTCCTGTTCCGGAAAAAAAATTATCCATTCTTCTAATTTGAATGATTTGTGACATTCTGTCCTAGAAAACTGTTCCAGCAACCACGCTGGGAACCACAGTGCTGGGAGCACCACGGGGCACACGGCGGCTGGTGCACCTGTGTCCGTGCAGGACAAGACTCCCCAGCCTGGGGGCCTTCCTACAAATCACAACCCCGGCCTCGTGTCCAAGTCCCCTCAGGCCTCCGAAACCGTGGCCCCGCAGAAGTGCTTTCTACAGGTCAGAGGCATGACCTGCGCG
This sequence comes from Mesoplodon mirus, assembly GCF_964341445.2. Taxonomy (NCBI): domain Eukaryota; kingdom Metazoa; phylum Chordata; class Mammalia; order Artiodactyla; family Ziphiidae; genus Mesoplodon; species Mesoplodon mirus. The sequence goes on from NC_138993.1 coordinate 15,751,910, forward strand.
TCCTGTGTGTCCAACATAGAGAGGAACCTGCAGAAAGAAGCTGGTAAGAGGTCTCCACCGCGCCGAGCTGGGATGCTGCTGTGGATGGTAGCGTGTAGACTGCTGGAGGCCACAGTCAGCAACGTGGGGTGGTGTGCCCTTGGCACAAGATGCCCTTGGGCATCTCCACTGACTGCATTTATCAGGAGCCCTGATAATCGGGCGGCAGTTCATTGTATGATAGGACAGATGTTTGTCTAATGTCCTGGGACAATCGGCATTCTGCTCTTTAAGAAGTACTTAGTTTGAGATAAAATGGATCGCTGAGTAAGTTAGCCATGGGGAATCCAGTTTAAAGGTCAAGGTACTGTCATGGGTGGCCTCCCCAACTAGCTTGTCCTGGTAGTAGTGTGTGGTTTTCCCTTCCAAAGCCTCTTATGGTCAAACACATAAATAGCCTGCATTCTGCCCTGTTGTCGTCGTAAATCATAGCGTGTTGCGGAAATGCCAAAGTTTTGTCCTCTAAACGACATTTCCAGTCTGGTTTCTTAAAGCTGAGAGTGCAGCGAAAATCCTGTCCCAATTTTTTGTTTGGAAAATATCTTAACCGTGACTCTGCCGGCCTCCGGGGTCACCTTCTCTCTTCCTGTGGCTCTGTACGTGGGTCCTTCTGCTCAGGCTCAAGGATGACATGTTTCCTGCCTCCTGCTCATCAAGCCTACAGCTTCCTGGAGCTCTAGAAGGTGGCTCTCAAACCAACGTGTTCTAGGAGCTCCTCTGTCGCCCGTGGGCTGGCGGCTCAGAAGCTAACCTGTGTCTCACAGGGCCCATGATTCTCTTCCCGACTTGAATCCCTCATATTTATCCCTTATGACATTCTTTCTAGAGCACATCATTCCTTTCATTTATATGAATGAGCCTTTCTTTCCCCCTTAAACTAAATAACAGTGGTAGCAAGGTAGTCCGTGGGATTTCTTTTTCATTCCTGAAAGTTATTAAAAACTGAAAAAGAGTAAGGAAAGCCACTTTTTTTTTTTTTCTTTTTGAGGTACGTGGGCCTCTCACTGTTGTGGCCCCTCCCGTTGCGGAGCACAGGCTCCGGACGCACAGGCTCAGCGACCATGGCTCACGGGCCCAGCCGCTCTGTGGCATGTGGGATCTTCCCGGACCGGGGCACGAACCCGCGTCCCCTGCATCGGCAGGCGGACTCTCAACCACTGAGCCACCAGGGAAGCCCTGGAAAACCACTTTTGAAAATGATTTTTTTCTCCTGTGTCTGGAAGTGGAGAAAACAGTACACCCGTTATGTGATAGCAGTTGCCTGCTGCAGATGCTGTCCCTTGCTTTGAGGTGTGTGCCCACACCTGTGTCCCCCAGAGCCTGCCTCAGAGCAGCGCCCTCCGGGCCAGCAGCATGGGCCGTGCCTGCCCCAGACCCACTGAACCAGCGTCTTTGCTTTAACCAGGGCTTCAGGTGAGTCATATGCCCAATAAAGTGTGAGGAGCATCCTTCTAGAACAGTGGCTCTCACGCTTGGCTGTACATTAGAGTCACCTGGGGAGCTTTAAAAAGGGAAAAAAGATGCCTGGTATCCACCCTGAGAGATTCTGATTTAATTGGTCTGGGTTAAGAGTTAGTCACTGGTCAGGTGATTGTTAAAAGCCCTCCCCCCCCGCCCCCCCAGGTGATCCTAATGCACAGCCAAGTGTGAGAACCACTGTTCTAGAACCTTCTGGGGCAGAGTTTTTTCTTTGTTAGCTTATGTTGAACACATCATCCCAGAGGCCTTGCCTGGAGTGTTCCAGCTGTGCCCTGCTGGTTTCAGGCATTCTGTCTGTGCTGGTTGCGTTGATGGCTGGAAAGGCAGAGGTGAAGTATAATCCGGAAGTTATCCAGCCCCTGGAGATAGCGCAGCTCATCCAGAACCTGGGCTTCGAGGCAGAGGTGATGGAGGACTACGCGGGCTCAGACGGCGACCTCGAGCTGATTGTAAGCGCGGCGGCTGGGCTGGAGCGGGGGCCAGGGGGTGCAGGCCTGAGACAGCCCGTGGAGGCCTTCTGACGGCAGCCGGGGCTGTGGTCAGGACGTTCCCCCCTTCTTGAATGTATCCTGTTCGTTGCTATTGGGTTTTCCTTTGAAGCCAGTGACAAGGACCTGCTCATTTGGTGAAGGAATGTCCACTATGTCAGAAAGTCGCAGGTGCGCGTCCCGCCAGGTCCCGCCAGGCGCATCAGGGTATTGGGAGGAGGAGGCAATGGCGTTGGAGGAAGAGGAATTGGAGACGGCGGCTGTCCTGAGCCTGTGGCTTGAGGGAGTCAAACAGGAACACGTCCCGTGAGGCCGAAAGGAAGCTGGAATGCCAGAGGCCCCGGGACGGGATGGGAGTGAGCGAGGCAGCCGGGGGCACCTTGTAGGCACAGGCGTGTCTACAAGGTACTTGGTGACCAGAGTGTCCCCAGGCGCTCAGTCCGGGGTGAACGCCGGGGGTGGTGCTGTTTCCAGGGCTGCTGGGGAGCAGGGGGGACGAGGCGCTGGTATTGTTTCCTGTCTGCCCACTTGCCAGCGGCGCTAGTCAACAAATCATCAAGGACAGAAGATAGCTCTAGTATTTCGAATATGCTGTGTTCACAAGCACTTCTGTGCAAAGCTCTTTTTGTGCAAATAAAGGGAGGCTTAGAAGGAATCCACAAGGAAGTGAGTAACGCTGTTTACCGAAGTGAAAGGGTCTTACTTCCTTGCTGTGTTTAGTCACTGCCATTAGCGGTAGGTAAGTAAATGTTTGAAGAAAAAGTACTGCGGACACAAGTGGCACTTTGAGCTCCTGAGAAGTGGTGTTCTTTGCAGAGCAAATCCTTTGCTCTGGCTGGGCCTCGGTGTGTGCAGAGGGGCACAGTGTAGTACTCACTGGGTCAGACCTCCAGGGCCCGAGGTGCACATCTCTGCTCACACTACGGTGTGGAAATCTAGAGCAAGACTATCAGTGGGGAAGGTGAAAACATTTTTTTGAACAATTTTTTTTTTTTTTCTTATTACAGTGTCCTATAGTTGTATTGTCATCCCATGCTCAGGCATTTTATGTCTGTATTTAATTTGTATTCTGGGAAGTGCTGACCACACACTCAGAAGAGTGAGTTGTCCAGCTTGCCTAATGCATCGTACAGGGGTGGCTGGCTCACTTGGAACTGCTTTCTCAGTGCACACAGCACGGGGTGGCAGAAATGCATAACCAGCACAGGGCGTAGAGTGCTGTGAAAGCCCATTGTTAGCAGAGCTGTGAGTTGGGCCTCCGTCTTTGCCATCTGCTTAGTGATTGGTCTCCTGTACGTGAGTTGAGGAAGAACCACTGTTTATATCCCCGAGGCTCCTGCGGGAATGTCTGGGGTGAAAATCTTGCACCTGGGGATTGTGAGTCCAGCCTCTTGGGAAGGAGAACAGACTTGTGGCCGCCTGTTAACCCAGCTCCCTGTGCGCCTTTGATGGGATCCTCTGGATCCTCGGTCAGTGGGATCTTTGTCATCCTTTGCCGCAGATCACGGGGATGACCTGCACTTCCTGTGTTCACAACATAGAGTCCAAACTCACAAGGACGAACGGCATCACCTATGCCTCTGTGGCTCTTGCCACCAGCAAAGCCCACGTGAAGTTTGATCCTGAAATTATCGGTCCGCGGGATATTGTCAAAATTATCGAGGTAAATCATTTATCAAAAACATATTGTACCCACCTTTTTAAAAACAGTGATGTATAATCATCATAGAAAAATGAGCAAAGTATAGCTAAGCAAAAAAAAAAAAAAAAAAAAAATCACCTAATCTAAAATCCTTCAAGATTTCCCATGGAAATAAGGTGGCTCAACTTGTGAGGGTTTAGTAAATATCAGATAATCTGAGGGGGGGAATCAGTGAATGGGTAAGAAAAAGATGGGGAGAAAAAGACATTATTATTGTTTTAATTTCAGATATTCCCTGAGAAACAGCAGTATTGCCAAGATTCCTGGCACATGGTATTAAATTACCTAATTGTGGGAATTCCGTGGCTGTCCAGTGGTTAGGACTCTTCACTTTCACTGCCGAGGGCCTGGGTTCAATCCCTGGTTGGGGAACTAAGATCCCACAAGCCATGCGGTGTGGCCCCCCCCAAAAATTGCCTAATTGTAATTTTTTTAAGTCATATTTACATCTGTGCCACGTATCTACAGACCAAAGGAATGTTGGTGTTGGGAAGAATTACACTGCCTTTGACCACTATACTAGGCCTCCTTTACAGGTGGAGAGTTCAGTCATTTCTCCTTTGGAAAATCAATCACAGTAGTTGTCTGTACTCCCACCCCCATCGTCCCCTCACTTTGTCCACAGGCATTCTGTGTCCTCTCTCAGGTCTGTATCATATCACACCAGGAGAGGGTGAGCACTACTGGTGATCTGAACGGGTCAAGACGGTCAAAACCGAACAAGATAAACTCATAACAACTAATGGTGAAGTTTAGCAGAAACTACTGCTTACGAAATTCCTTATGAAATGAAACATCTCGTAGCAGGCTTCAAGTTGCTTTAAATTTCGTGTGTGTGTGTGTGTGTGTGTGTGTGTGTTAAGAGACATGCCGTCTGTTGTCTGGCCATGCAGAGCTCTTTGAGGTGCAAATACTGCTGTTGATACAGGGCCTCAGTCTTAAAGGCAGACAATGCAGCTTCTTTATCAGATGAGGAGAGACCCCCCAGAGAGGTTAGGAGACTTTGATCCCTGGTACCCAGCTAAAGGTTGCAGAGCTGGTACTCCAACCCAGATCTCCTAGTTCCAAGCTCAGTGGGCATCCAGTTTCTGCCACCCCATGGGTCTTACAGAACAGTAGTGATAAGGCATTAATGAGGGAGAGAAGTCAACTGACGCACTAATCCTTGCTGGCCTCCACCCAGCTGCCCAGCCTGCTGCAGTCGCCTCCTTGTTCTTACTTGAGGTATATTGCCAATGTCTGGCCCGCGTTCCGGCATCTCTGGGGCATCTTTTCCTGATGTAATTAGGCCGGTATTAGTTGCAAAGGATCTGCCTTTAGATGGCCTTACGTGCTCTTTCTTCCAACATAACTCTTAATTTTTGTGTAAAATCCCAACATCAGAGTCCCGGGGTCCCTCTACATTGTGCTGACTGACAGGACATTTCCTGACAACCTTTCCTGTATAATTTTATACAGGGAATCAGAGATTTAGCGACCAGATCAAATAAGATAGAGGGGGTGGAGGAGCAAAACGGTGAAAGAATTGCTTGAGATAATCCCTGAGAAAACCACAGATACTGCCGGAGCCAAGGTCTGCTCGTTGGGAGAGGCCTGGGCCGGAGCCGGGGGACCTGCAGCTGGATTCAGCGCTTCCGATGATGCTGTAGCTTTGGACGGGAGTTTAAGCTCTGACCTTCAGTTTCCTCCTACAGAGAGCGATACTCCCGACCACTTGATACTGGGGAGTTTGTAGCTCACAAATCCCGAGTTTATAACTCAGCATCGATCAGCTCAGGGTGTGCTAAGTCACCTCCCGGCATCTGCTGCCTTTGCCCACAGAAGGAGCAGCAGTCGCCGTGGAACCTCTGACGGGATCTGTACAGTGACATGGGGACAGAAGTCATGAGCGGAAAAACCAATACAGTCCTGTGAGGCAGTTTTAGATTAACTTTCTTTTTTTTATATATATTTATTTATTTATTTATTTATTTATTTATTTATTTCTGGCTGTGTTGGGTCTTCGTTTCTGCGCGAGGGCCCTCTCCAGCTGCGGCGAGCGGGCCAGTCCTCATCGTGCGCGGGCCTCCCACCAACGCGGCCCCTCCCGTTGTGGAGCACAGGCTCCAGACGTGCAGGCTCAGTAGTTGTGGCTCACGGGCCCAGCCGCTCTGCGGCATGTGGGATCCTCCCAGACCAGGGCTCGAACTTGTGTCCCCTGCATTGGTAGGCAGATTCTCAACCACTGCGCCACCCGGGAAGCCCTAGATCAACTTTCTTATTTCCAAAGATGTAAAATGGTTTCTCCCGATGCCTGTCTTAACCAAGTGCCTTCTTTCCTGTTTCCTCTTTTTAATAACAAGGGAATCGGCTTTCATGTCTCCCTGACCCAGAGGAGCCCCAGCGCTCATCACTTGGACCACAAGCTGGAAATAAAGCAGTAGGTAGAACACAGAAGATCAACTGGAGCTCTGAGGGCTGCCTCTCCCCTGGCCCGCCTCTACCTCGTTCGGTGCTAATTGGTGTCCCTGCTTCCTCCACCTTCCACGGCGCCTTCTGCTGAATTAGTTGCCTTTACCCTTGTAATGTTAATCCTCTAAAACAATGCTGTTCCACGGTACCTTCTGCTGTGACAGAAACGCTCTATATCTGCACTGCCCAGTATGAAATGCAGCCAGTGTGACTCAGGAAGTGAATTTTTAATTTCCCTTCATTTTAACTAATTTTAATTTAAATACTTACCTATGGCTGGTCGCTAACAGATTGGACAGCACCTACGTTGGGAGGAAGGGAAGAGTGGGTTCTTTCTTTTATAGTATCTCAAGACTTTACCGGAGTGGGTCGAGATCTAGGATCCGAGGACATGAATTATGGCCAAGTGGAAAGAAAATGGCTCGGGAAGCAGGAGACCTGAGCTCGTTCACTGTTGCAGATGTATTCACTCATTCATTCAATGAACACAAGCCCGCTGTTGTATGCAGGGCACTGTGCCGGGTGCTAGGGATGAATAGGGTGTCACTCCTACCTTAGAGGGGCCCTCGGTTGGGCTGGGAAGAGTGGGTGAGCAATGGTGCAGGTGGGTTCTGGGGAGTCTGGGAAGCTAACAAGCAGGGGACACACGATCTGAGCCTCAAAGAATGAGTGGAAGTTTGTCGGGCTGAGAGGAGTGGGGTAGGAAGCAAGGTCTTTTCGGGGCTTGGAGGCGGGGGCCTGGGAGTGTAAGACTCTGATCTCGCAGGCCCGTGGTCTTCAGATCGGCATTGAGGCTATGCCTCCTACAGCTTCCAAGAGCACTTGGTTGGAATTTTGTGGATGGTGAGGCTGATGTGAGACCATGGCTGTCACCTGTGACCCCGATTTCAAACTTCATCAAGGCAGCTGCACTGTTCACACTGACTCTATTTTAAGTAATAGTTTAAAAGTTGAATGTATAAGTTTATACTAATGAAATGTTCCTTTTATCTATTTTTTTCTTGGGAGTCTGTAAACGATTGCGGTTTGAAAAAAGAGCGGTACCAGCCATAGGCTGAGGATGGTCGGCCTCTTTGGGGCTGAATTTTCAGCTGCTGGACCTCGGTTGCCTCACCTGTAGATGGGAGGTGCCACGTCGGCCACAGGCAGGCAGGGGCTGTGTCTAAACGTCTCTGGAGCATCCTTGGCAGTGAAGTTTAGACCGTTGATGTTCCCCTCAGATGGCCAATGTAGGGATAGAGCCTTGCTTTCACTTTAGCCTTTGCTGGTCTGTCCCAGACATGTGGCAGAGGCCAGTCTCAAACCAAGTCCTCGGGAGGGGACGGGGCCAGAAGCCAGGTGACCGGCGTACCTGATATGTCGGTGTTGCTGTGTTTCTTTCCAGGTGGAAGAAGTCTTTCCTGTGCAGCCTGGTGTTTGGCATCCCTGTCATGGGTTTAATGATCTATATGTTGATACCCAGCCACAAGCCCCACGAGTCTATGCTCCTGGACCACAACATCGTCCCAGGACTGTCCATCCTGAACCTCGTCTTCTTTATCTTGTGTACCTTTGTTCAGGTGCGTATCGGGGGGTGGGCACACCTGCCCAGCGTGCCTATGTGTGGCCAGCACAGCCCCTCAGAGTGCTCCAAGTGCAGCTTCCTTGCCGCTTTCCCACCACCCAGCCGGCTGCTGCTTTTTTCTGTCTTATGACCAGCTGGGGGGCGTCCTCTAACATGGGGGATGACAGAGAGCCTGGTTTCACCGGCAGTTCCACAGATGACCAGACTCCCCCTGGAACAGCAGCCCCCTGTGGCAAGGCTTGGTGATCCACTGTGTCTTGTTTGCTTATTGTTCAGCTGAATTCGATGTTAGAAGCAGAAGCTGGACCACCCTGGAGCTCACGCTGCTCTCTTCCACGTCTTGGCTTGAATGACTGAAACGTGGTCCTGAGGAATCATAATTTAAAAGGGGCAGGCTTCGTGTTACTTGAGCCCTGGGGACCGCATTAAGTAGCTAGCTGTATTTCTAGTGGCAAGTGTGCCTTCCATTTATTTTGGAATAGAAAATGAAACTGACTTAATATTAGAATATTAGAATTAATTAATATTAATTAGGATTATCTGGGGGCAAGTATTTATAGGCTCAATTTGGTTTTTCCAGATCTTCATCTGCATAGAAAAAAACACATATTTACCTGCATATGTATGTGTGTGTACATGTTCACATACTATAGACACAGGCCTTTTTTTGGCCGAAATAGGATAATACTAGATACACTGATTTATAACTGGCTTTTTCACTTAACCATGTACTGTGTACATCTCTCACACCAGTGGTTAGGGGTCTAGCACATTGTCTTCAGGGACCGCATTAGCACTGTCCACAGTATGAACACACCATGATTTCTTTCACCATCTTGAGCATTCTCTTACTGCTGGACATCTAGGTTGTCCAGTGCTCTGGGTCTTAAAGGTCTCCCTGGATCAGCCACTCCTGTGGCCAGAAGTCCTCTGAATCAGGAAGTACATTTCATCCATGTCCCTTATGGAGGAAAAAATAGTGTCAGCGTCGAGGGGGAGCCCAGGGTATTTACAGTCCCAAGGGGCCTTGTCACAAAGGTCACTCTCCCTCACCACCTTTCAGTTCCTCGGGGGCTGGTACTTCTACGTGCAGGCCTACAAATCTCTGAGACACCGGGCGGCCAGCATGGACGTGCTCATCGTGCTGGCCACAAGCATTGCCTATGTCTACTCCCTCGTCATCCTGATCGTGGCCATCGCCGAGAAGGCCGAGAGGAGCCCGGTGACCTTCTTTGACACCCCCCCCATGCTCTTCGTGTTCATTGCCCTGGGGCGGTGGCTGGAACACGTGGCAAAGGTAAGTGCAGCCTCAGGTTAAAGGAAGAACTTTCCTCAGTAACACAAACCTTAATTTATCTGGGCACCATGTTTAGAATTACTAATCATACACAATCTAGGGCAAGGCTTAAAGGAACGTGAAACCTACGTATTATTAGGTGTTCTGACCGCTAATCTCCAAACCGGTCTCGCTGCTTGTGAAATCCCAGCTAATCTGGTTAATTGTTAAAACCTTTGTTCAGATGCATCGTGCAGTGGAAAGAACCCTGGATTTCGGGTCAGAGCTCATACCACCTCTTGGTACATGACTGAGTGTGTAGCTTCCTGGTCTAGAAATCCACGTTTCCACCATAGGGTCGTGCCATTTTTAGCACCCTGCATTGTTCCCAGATTTCAGTGTATCCTAATATAAGAGAGTGGGACTCAGGTCCTAAAAGAAATTAAATTAACTTAAAAGAAAACAGTCATTGGGCAGACTGGCGTTGTTTCTTCAATCTGAAATGTAATTCATAGAACTCAGTTGCACTGTCCACTCAGCGCGGTGATGGCACGGCTGTGTGTTGATGGGCAGTGAGTGACACTCATCCTGGGAGAGCCCGCAGGCGTGCAGAGGGGCCGTGTTACGGAGGCAGCCTTTTCTTGCAGAGTTTTCTCTAACACCAGCCTTGTGATTAATGGTCTGGGTTTGCACAGGCCAGCTTAGTATCACTCTCGTTTTACATTCTGGTTATTTCTTAGAGCAAAACTTCAGAAGCCCTCGCCAAACTCATGTCTCTACAAGCCACGGAAGCCACCGTCGTGACCCTTGGGGAGGACAACTTAATCATCAGGTGGGTTGTCTTTGTCACACATCCTTGATCGATTTATATCAGCCTGTGTGCTACACTTCACACACCTATCGTGTGAAGGACATGACACTAGACCTGGTGAGGGCTGGCAAAGACAGTACAGTGAGATGCCCCGTCTCAGTCCAGTTAAGTAAACAAAGCATTTATATACTAAAAGATAAGCAAGGGTTCAAGGGGGTGTATGTTTGCTAGATGATGAGTGAGAGGTACAGCCAGCATTTCTGGAACCTAGGAGAGGAAGGCTAGTGGTGGTCAAGCAGAGCTTCACAGAACATGGAGTATGAGCTGGGTCTCGCCTGCAGGATCTGGAGGATTTGGACAGGCTGAGAGATAGGGGTTCAACTTGCCAAAGAATAAAAATGGGAGAACTATTTTTCTTCTTTCTCAGGTTGGCAGACATTAAAAACAATAATGCTCACTGTCGTTATTGCTGGGACTTATATAGCATTTACTGTTTGCCAGATGCTGTACTAACCTGTTTGCATTTAATCTATCCAAAAGAAAAGCTTTACGAGGAAGGGACTCTTACTACCCTTATTGTACAGATGCAGAGATGGAGGTTCAGAGAGGCTATGCGACTGGCCCAGGGTCACACAGGAATTAAGTAGTGGAATGAGGACAGAACCTACGCTGCTGGTTGCAGAGCCCGTGTTCTCTACACTTACATATACTGACTCTTAAAGCATATTTAATAACGGGGGCATTTTTACAAATTAAGGCTTCTGTATTTCCCCGGTCAGCCTCCTTTTCCTCTTCTAGGCAATGGTTATCTCTAGGCCTCCCTCGCATCCCTGAAATCTCTCTGGCCCCACCACTTTCCCCTTTAGCCTGTGATCTCACTTCTGACTTGAAAATAGAAACTGTGATGGGAAACCCATCCGTTTCCTGTCACTCAGCCTGCAAAGCTGCCTTTCCCCACTGCACCGGTGGGAGAAGAGGCATCCCCCCGCCGGGGCCTCTGCTTAGAGCCGTCCTCTGTCGAATTCTTAACCATCTCCAGTGTCCCCGTCTCTGCTGATTCTTACCATCCAGTACGACTTAACTTCAGACTCTCCGCTACTGAAGCAACCATTGGTGCCCCTCCCACCGTGCACCCTCCGGTCCATCACACTCTGGCTGGTTTCCTAGCTGTGTCTCCGAGATACAGACCCCTGAGGCCAAGGCGGGTCCCTTTCTTCCCGAGGGCCACTGGGCGAACCTCTGTTGAGCCCGTGGGCCAGTGAGTGAGACGTGAGGATTGAGAGTTTCCGAGGCTCAGGCTGACCAAGCACAGCAGCACCGGCTTTTGCCTGCACACTGGTTTTTAAGTAATCATCAGAATTATGGTAGTGACGGCTGAGACTGGAGAGTTTGCCGTGTGCCATGTATGCTACCCAGCACTGCGCGTAGATAATCGAATGTAACCCTGATGGCTTCCTCGTGGGGGAGTGCCTGTCCTCAGGAGGAGCCCACAGCTCGGGAGGGAAGTACCTTGTCCAGAGTCCGTGGCAGGTGAGCAGCAGAGAGGGGGCTGGGCCCCTGGAGACGCAGCCTCCCGCTCAGCCTCCCGCTGCCCTGTCTCCTGGCCGGGAGGAGCCTGTGTGACAGTGCGGCTGGCTTGTGACTGCTCCGGTGGCTCTGCACGGTTGTGTACCTTGGCTGCCTTTTTTCTCATAAATTAATGACATGAGAGTGCCTGAGCTGTGCAGACGTTCAGATTGGGAATTGAGCCATGAACAGCTGCGTTTACTTTCTGCCTTTCATTTCGAAGGGCCTGTGACGGCAGGATGCCAGCGCCCGGGCAGCTCCACTGATTTGAGAACGAGGAGATGTGAGTCTTTGCCAGAAGGCTCAGGCCGGCCGCGATGCCGAAGGAGGGCGGGGCCACACCTGGCATCTCCCGGTTCTTTCCCACACTGTGTGCCTGGCTTCTGCCATCACGTGTGGTGGTACCGCTTTTTAAGCTAGGAGCCAGAAGACCAGAGTTCCTCCTGGCTTTGCCTGAGACAGGCCACCACGTGCTTGGAGCTGGGCCCCCTCCTGTGTTTTGCAGTTCGTGTCCGTCAGACAGACGGCGGTGGTCACTCCTACCCCACCTTCCTGACGGGGTGCTCGGGCCGTGGTCACACCTGCCCTGCCAGGGCCAGGGCCGCTCTCTCGCCTCCTGCAACGTGGCGTGTGCTGTGCCAGGGGCCCCAGGCAGCCTCCTGCAGGGCCTGGGCCTCTGCCGGCGTGGACAGGTCTGCAGCGCCTCCTGCAGGCCACCGGGGCTTCACGCCTCAGCTGGCTCCTTTCAGAGGGACTCGGCCCGTCCCTCCCTCTGTCGCTCTGCCAGGGGCACGTGTCCTTCCTCTCTGCCCGGAGTTTGGGTGACAGGAGCATCTGCGTAGATGATCAGTGGTAATTTCTTCCCTAGCTGCTACTTGCGTTTCCCTTTGTGCCCTCTCTTCGCGCCCCTCATTCCTTAAATGTGGGTGATAGTCGGGGTTTCAGCATTGGCCCTGTTGTCTTTGTGTCCCCCGACCCCGCATCTTCATTCTCAAACCCACGTCAGATCTCAGTGGGCGTCCTCTGCGACCCCTTCCCTGCCCTCGTCCACACAGCTGGTCCCTGTCCTCTTGATTCCGGCTCCACAAGCTCTGGTGGCCCCGGCCGCTGCCCCTCCCACTGCTGCCGTGCTTGTTCAGGCCACCGGGCTCTCTCCCCTAAAGCCCCGCAACAGCCCCTCCCTGGCTTCCTGCTCCAGCCTTGTCTCCTTCCTGATGTTTTCCACATGCAAACCATCCAGCTCTTGGAGGCACAGATCTGCCAGTCCTCCGGAGGTTTAGGATAAAGTCCGCATCCCTAGACGCGCACGTGAGACTTGGCATCTGCGCCTGTGCCTCCTGGGCTCAGCCTCTGGTCCTGACATCCCTCCGTCTCCTCCCGGCCACCCCCCTGGCGGGTCCCAGGAGGAGGCACCCCTGCACTCGCCCACCCCCCCGCCCTCCAACCAACGCCTTTCTTCCTTCCCCTTCGCCTGACCTCTTGTCCCCTGGTCAGACTGCCTTGTCCTCTGGGGCCTGGAGCACTTGGTGCCTCCAGTCGTCCTAGGACTACATAGCAGGTGCTCAGATCCTCACTAGTTGAATGCATGAAATGACTGTCAGATGTTAAAGAACCGCATCATACACGTGCGTGTGCTTGACACGGTGAGGCCTGCACAGCGGGTCCCCAATCGCCCACGTTGAAGTATAATTAGGAAAACGGAATTATAATTTTATATAGCCCAGTGGCCCTTCTCTTGTACGTTTTTCCTTTGTCTTTTTGCTTTGTGTTAGATGAGGCAGGAGAGTAGAGAAGAGGGCACAGGTGAGGTGAGCAGGCTGCCGGCAGAAACCCTCAGAGCTGAAGAAATGCTCGGAAAAAGCTGTATTCCCACAGCGTGGCGTTTGGGGCACATGAGCTTCCGAAGCAGACATGCGACTGGGAATTCACCAGAAGGAGCCACCTGCCCCCCTAGAGGGCTGTTCCCCATAAACTCAGCTGTTCAGAGTAAGAAAGATATGGTTAATTCAGATCAAAGGGGAAATTCAAAGTTAGGTGAAGCGGAGCTGAGCCTCACTAACGATTTCTTAGAAAGACACCCAGTGGACATTTGAGGCAAGAATCACGATTTTTAAGCAAACATTTTAAAGCTTAGGAGTCAGGTTGTGGGAGAGGAGGCTCTGCCCACAGCCCCGTCGTCACCTCCTTTCTACGGGAGCAGCTGCCCCTTCTCTGACACAGGCTTCTCGTGCCGCGGAGACCGCTGTGGACGGTAAACTCCAGGCTGTGCAGACGGGCCTCTCGGAGGGCAGTCTTGGAGCCTGGGCGTCTCCATCTCTGGGAGACTTTAAACAGAAGCAGAGGATATTCTCGGTTGTAGAGATCCTCCCTTCTTTTTATGTACTGTCCCCCCAGCCACCAAACAGATTTACACATCTGTTCCCAGCACTCAAGACTCAGGCTGCTGCCCGCTTCCCCTTTAAAGGTCTCTCCTTTTCTGTGCTCCCTTTCTTTTACTGTGGCCATTGCTGAACTTAAATAAACCAGCTTGGGGCTTCCCTGGTGGCGCAGTGGTTGAGAGTCCACCTGCCGATGCAGGGGACACGGGTTCGTGCCCCGGTCCGGGAAGATCCCACATGCTGTGGAGCGGCTGGGCCCATGAGCCATGGCCGCTGAGCCTGCACGTCCGGAGCCTGCGCTCCGCAACGGGAGAGGCCACAACAGTGAGAGGCCCGGGTACCGCAAAAACAAACAAACAAAAACCAGCTTGACTTTAGTTACTAGGTCATAGACCTGAGAGTTTTGTCCTGTGTGTAACCCCAGCCCAGCACAGTGCCTGGTACATAGAGGCCGGTCAACAGTGAACACATCCGTCAGGTGATGGTCAAAGTCACCAGCACTGACTGTGGCCCGCTGGCCCTGCCCTCGGTGCCCACAGGCAGCATCTCAGGTCAACCTGGGAACAAGTAGGGGTGACTGTCAGCTACCTCACGTGGTTTGGGGAGGCTTCATGTCAATATGGAGCACAGCTCCTGCACTCAATACACGTCTGGTTTTCCTTCTCCAATAAGGTGGCTTTTTGCACCCTCTCTCTGTGATAGTTTAAATGTAGTCTCTGTAGAATGAAAGGAAGGCATCAAATAACCTCAGAGCCCTGCTTGCTCTACGCCCCTGCTTTTCTGACTTCCTCACCATTGGTTCATGAGCCAACGTTACATATACAGTTAAGTAAATTTGGTCCCTGTGACGCTTTCAGAGAGATGCTGCCAAAGCCGTCCTCGCTCCCTGGATGACTCTATTCCTGTCGTCCCCTCCTGTCCCCCCATCTGTCTCTCTCGCTCTCCGTGGGACCATTCTCCCCAGCAGACAGTTCACACATACTCACAGTTCACAATTTCCTGTCTTAAGCCACAGGTTCTTCTACGGCTGTTTTTCTCTTCTCTTTCACGCAGCAGAACTTCTTTTGAGCGTTGTCTTCAGCTGCTTTCTTGTTTCCTCACCTCCCAGCCTCTCCTCAGCCCGTTCCAGCCAACCTTGTCCCTCCACCAGTTTCTGAGATCCCTTCTGCCAAAGACATCACGTCACTTCCATGAACCAGATCAACCATTGCTCTTATTTAATCCTCACTGCAGCCTCTCACCAGCATCTACCCCCTTTTCTGTCCCTTTAAAATACGCCTTTTTTTTTTTTTATTAAGAGATAACTTACCTTCACTGAAGTACATGAATCCCCAGTGTACGGCGTGATGAGTTTTACACGTATCTGTGTCTAGGTAATGACCTCCCCGTATGCCATGCGATGCGATGGGTGCTCCCTCCTGAAGGCCCCACTCTCTCCTTTTCCGCCCCCATCCCTCGCTGGCCCTTCCGCCTGCTCAGCCTCCCGACATGCACATGTCCCAGGGCCCAGGTCTCTCTTCCAGGCACACTCCTGAGGAAGCTCGTACCATTTCAGGCTTTAGATCCCATCTCTATTGTGACAGCTTCCCCATTTGACCTCTAGTCTCAGCCCGAATCCAGTTTTCAGCTCCCTGCTCTCCCGATTTGACATGTCTACATGGAAGTCAAGTAGGCATCTCGGACCCGACACGTGAGAACAGAGATCTTCATCTCCTCTCCTCTTCCCTTGCCCTCCCGTGGCCGCTTCTACATAGGCGTCTCCATCTCATTCAACAACTTCTCATCCACCCAGTTGCTCAAACTGAAACGAAGAGCTCATGCTTGCTTCTCTTTTGCGCTCAGCGCATACACACAGCTTGCTGACACGTCATGCCCCCCAAAGTTCCCGGGCATCTCTTCCCTCCGTCTCCAGCCCAGGCCACTGCTGCCATAGCCGAACTCCTCTGTCAGCTTCTACTGTTGCCCCTACAGCCCATTCTCATGCAGCAGCCAGAGAGCTGACTTGAAGATGTGTACCAGCTTATGTCACTTTCCCACTGAAAACCTTAACACCCGAAGCCCGCACTTTGCCCTGCAAGACCCGACACGGTCCGGGTTCTGCCTGCTTCACTCGTGTCCCTCCAGCCATGCTTGCTGGCTTCTTATTTATCAGAGGCCCCCTCCGTCCCGCCTCAGGGCCTTTGCATTAGCTGTTTCCTCTCCCTTGAGTTTTCTTTCCCCGTATATGGGACCCTCTTGTCATCCGGCTCAAATGTCACCTTCGCGTGAGGCCTTCCCACTTCTCTCCTCCTCCGCCACCACCGAGGGAAGCCCTCCAGTCACATCGTTGTCAGCACAGCACTTATTTAAGACCTGGGACTATCTTGCTTGTTGTCTGTTTGCTCCACAGAATTGTCCTCATGAGCGTCGGGACTCGGCTGTCCTGCTCACAGCTGGCTTCCCAGGAGCTAGGACAGTGCCTGGTACTTAGCAGCTGCACAGTTTTGACTCAGTCTGTAAACGGCGGGTAAAGTGGTTACTGCCGCTCAGTGTAAAGCAGGCGGTTTGTCTAGAACCCGGCCTGGGTGACAGGCCAGGAGGGTGAGCTCCCGTGCGCGGCCCCTGAGTGTAACCTGAGTGGCGTCTGTTGCAGAGAGGAGCAGGTGCCCATGGAGCTGGTGCAGCGTGGCGACATCATCAAGGTCGTCCCCGGGGGCAAGTTCCCAGTGGACGGGAAAGTCCTGGAAGGCAGCACCATGGCCGACGAGTCCCTCATCACAGGTGAGGACTCCGTCCCTCTGGGTGGGCGTCAGCACCCTGGGATGCCCCAGGGATGCCGACGGCGCTTAGCGCGTGGCGTTGGTCTTCTCTCCACCTCTAGGAGAGGCCATGCCCGTCACGAAGAAGCCCGGCAGCACGGTGATCGCCGGGTCCATGAACGCCCACGGCTCCGTGCTCATCACTGCCACCCATGTGGGCAACGACACCACCTTGGCTCAGATTGTGAAGCTGGTAGAAGAGGCTCAGATGTCCAAGGTAATGAAGGGATTTTATTTTTTATTTTATTTATTTATTTTAAAAATTATTTATTTTTTATTTTTGGCTGTGTTGGGTCTTCGTTGCTGCATGCAGGCTTTCTCTAGTTGCAGCGAGCGGTGGCTACCCTTTGTTGCGGTGCATGGGCTTCTCATTGTAGTGGCTTCTCCTGTTGCGGAGCATGGGCCCTAGGTGCGCGGGCTTCGGTAGCTGTGGCTCGCGGGCTCTAGAGTGCAGAGCCCAGTAGTTGTGGCGCACGGGCTTAGTTGCTCCGCGGTGTGTGGGATCTTCCCGGACCAGGGCTTGAACTCGTGTCCCCTGCATTGGCGGGAGGATTCTTAACCACTGTGCCACGAGGGAAGTCCCATGAAGGAATTTTAAAAGCAATATAACTTCAGCTTCCTCTCTCTAGAAATTATTCCAAGAGTCCCATAGAATCAGGCAGATTTTACTGAGTAGAGAGACTGACTAATAAATGTAGTTAATGAGGGAGCTAGGAATCCCAGTCCTTGTCCATGCTTGTGGCAGTTTATTTCTTTGGAGATTGTAATTTCCCGTGGTCTTCGTGTTTTATTTCCATAGGCACCCATTCAGCAACTGGCTGACCGGTTTAGTGGATATTTTGTCCCATTTATCATCATCATTTCAACTTTGACGTTGGTGGTATGGATTGTAATCGGCTTTATTGATTTCGGTGTTGTTCAGAAATACTTCCCTGTAAGTTGAATGCTGTGGGCAGTGTGCTTGTTGGGTTTTAAATAATCGATTGCCATTAATCCTATTTTTTCATGTCTTAGATTCATTGGGCTTTAATTACCCATTACATCTTATTTGCTTGCTTCACTTATTGGCAGCAAAACCTCAGCCAGGGTAGGACAATCCTGGCTATGGAACTACGCAACTCCTGCAGGTTTTTACTAAAGATGCCTTTTGCTTTCTGGTTAGATAATTTCAAACACCACTGACTCTCAGGTATAATGCTTAAAGCATTTACATTTTGCACTATTGGCCATTTTTGAGGTTATGAGGCACACATCACAGAAGATAGGTCACATCAGTCACAATAGCATGATAATATTATTTAACCAGTTTTAAGAAAAATAGATTTTTTGCTGGCTACCTCCATATAGACCATCTAACCTTGCAGCTTCCCAAGTAATACTAATAGCTTTTTAATAATTATTTATTAAACATTATATATGAAGCAATGGAATATATAGCTTTGAGTTTAAAAAGTGGACGAAGAATACTATCGTAGGAAATACAGTTTTGTCAAAATTCAAAAAAAAATACAAAACTTTTTTGCTTCAGGAATAAGAACTTACAAACATCAGTGATTCGCAGCTGGGAGTGGTTTTGATTTGGTGATGTCTGGAGATGTTTTTGGTTGTCGTGGCTGAGGAGGGGTGCTGCTTGGCCTCTAGTATGTATGATAGGAGCCAGGGATGCTGCTAAACATCCTACAACACACAGAACAGGTCCCCACAACAAAGAATTATCTGGCCCCAAACGTCAGTAGTGCTGAGTTGGAGAAACCTGGAGAGACATAAAAAGCTAATGGCCCACTTGGAGTAGTATTTGACAACTGCCCAGTGAATAGAACAATGTTTTACCTTGTTTTTTAAAATATCTCATACTTAGCCCAGTCTAATATGTATTTTAACTTACAGCCATAAAATAAGAAACTGGAAATATAGAATAGATAATTTTTTCCTTTTAAAAAAATTTTTTATCCATAGTTAAAGGCATATCATATTCTTGGTGTACTTGTCATTCACTTAGATATGATTTTCCTCCCTCAAATTTCCTATCTTAAAATGTCCAAGTGAAACACTTTCTGACATCTAGGGAGATTTCAGTGTTTTAAGAGTAGCCTATGACTGTATTCCTAGAATTTGCCAGTGGCTATTATGGCACCTGACCGCCAAAGAGTTTGGCTTTTGTGGGAGAGCAGCTCATTGGCACGTGGCTGTGGGAAACTCAGTCCTAAACAAGTTGGAATATGTGGCTTCCTGCTGTTCCCTACCTTTCCATCTTACTTTCACTTCTTTTGTTTTTATCTGCAATATCAGGGAGGATGCTGACAAATGAGGTACTGCATGTTCCTTTAAGACATTGTTGTCACTCTGCTCTGTACAAGTCATCTGTAGAGACAGGGTTCGTGTCAACCTCTAGAAGTCCACCCCACTCCTCTCAGAATGCCAGGTGTGATTTTGACAAGAATTTCTGGAGGTTAAAAAAAAAATAAAAATACAACACTTCATCCTTACCTCTAAAAAATCACATTATGTGTTAAACAGCATGTCCTTCTACTGAAATCAAACTGTTTCTGTGAAAATTGAATGACCCTTAATAAGGTAGCTTATTTTAGAATCTGCCTTTCAAAGTCAAAGAATAGAGGGTAGACGGATCTAAAGAGATTGTGGTCTATATCCTCGATTTAGAAAACATGCATTTTACTGTAATTAAGTGAATACAGCATCTCTCAGTTGTTCTCCAGAGATACTAGCCATTTTGAAAGATAAACCAAGATAACTCAAGACGTTAGAATGCAAATAATCATACCAATATGTGTCACCAGGTAACTGGGAAGGAGACCTGTATTTTTTTGGTTTTGTATTTTTATAAAGGAAACAGTGGTGAAAAATAGAAGAAAATAAAGATGGCTCCAAATCCCATCCCTATATGCACTTTTCTGCACTTTGGTGAACATCTTTCCAGTATTGTTGAAAGGCTATCTAGAGATATAGGCAGATAATTTTGCACTAATTAAATCACAACACATGCCATTTTATGCTTGTTTTTTTTTTTTTTTGCTGTACGCGGGCCTTTCACTGCTGTGGCCTCTCCCGTTGCGGAGCACAGGCTCCGGACACACAGGCTCCGCGGCCATGGCTCGCGGGCCCAGCCGCTCCGCGGCATGTGGGATCTTCCGGGATCGGGGCACGAACCCGTGTCCCCTGCATCGGCAGGCGGACTCTCAACCACTGCGCCACCAGGGAAGCCCCTATGCTTGTTTTTTTAAATTCAGCAATGCTACTGATATCTTTCCATGTCAGTATGTATACATCATCATTTTAACATGTGCATAATATTCCATTATGCACACCATACCTGCAATTTAACTAACCAATCCCCCATTGGTTGTTTCCAGTTTTTTCCCTTTATGAAAAAGCACTGTGAGAAATATCCTTGTATCTTTTCCCACATGATTATTACCTTAGAGTTGATTCCTTGGAGAGCTATACTTTTTTAAAGCTTTCATAATAATAAAAATCATAATGATAATGTAATAGCTATAATTTCTCAGACTCCTCTCTCCTACGTCAGGTGTTGTACTTTGTATATTTGTGTTTGTATGTATTTGTATGTATGTTACCTCATTTAATCCTTACAAAAACCTGTGAGCTGGGTATTATTCCCTCCATGTTGTATGTGAGGAAGCTAAGACACGGAGTGTCAGAGCCAGGATGTAGACCTACGTGGTCCAATTCTAGAGCCTGTGCTCTTCCCCTATCAGGGATTTTTATGTGCCTCTCTCCTCTCATAATGCCTTTGCCTGAGGAAAGCCTGTAGGATCAGGTTGGAACAGTAGGATATGGAGCAGTAAAGTGAACCACGTGATACCTGCAAAGCAGAGCGGGATACACCGTGTCTCCTGGAGCCCAGCTCATCACGCCAGTTCAGGTCCCCCACCTGCACTGGAATGTTCTTTTTTTTTTTTTTTTTAAATTTTTACTGGAGTAGAGTTGATTTACATGGTTGTGTCATTTTCTGCTGTACAGCAAAGTGAATCAGTTACATATATCCACTCTTTTTTAGATGCTACTCCCATATAGGCCACCACAGAGTGGAATGTTCTCATATGATCAGAATTCCGTGGGATGCCTCATCTGACTCTCACCCTGCCTCTGTCTCTTTCCTCTCGTCAGACGTCCAGCAAGCATATCTCCCAGGCAGAGGTGGTCCTCCGGTTTGCATTCCAGACGTCCATCACGGTGCTGTGCATCGCCTGCCCCTGCTCTCTGGGCCTGGCCACGCCCACGGCCGTCATGGTGGGCACGGGAGTGGCCGCCCAGAATGGCATCCTCATCAAGGGAGGCAAGCCTCTGGAGCTGGCCCACAAGGTTGGCCCCCGCTTCCTTCGAGGTCTTGGCTGGGGTGATTTTGTAGCTGTATGTATGCTGCGTGATTTTTTTTTTTTTTTTGACTTAGAGAGTCCTAGTGAAAATAGTACCTGTTTAAATTTCATATTCAGAGAAAAACCTGAAAGAGGACTGAGGGTAGCACTACTAATTAAGTAAAACAGGAAGCCAGGACTAACTGGGAATGACAACAGGACCGGCAGCAGCTCACGGTCAAAGACCTAAATGCTGTATCAATATTAATTTAACCTCATCGACAGCCCTGAGGTGGGTGCTGGTTGTTTCCATTTTACGGGTGACGGAAGTGCAGCACGAGGGGGCCGGGCGACTTGCCAAAGGCCTGCAGCTAAAATGTGCAGCGCCGGGCTCACAGCCAGGTGGTCGGGCTCCGGGGAGAGTAGCTGCACTGTCTCCGCGTGATCGGGGAGGGTCCTGGGACCTCGGGTGGAGTAGCAGGTAGCAGTGTCTATGGAGAATCTCCCTTCAGCCCAGCAGTCCCCAGCCTTCCATCCTCCCTTTATTTCTTCGGTATCTGTTGAGCGTTTACTCTGTGTGGGTCCTGTGCTGGGCCCTGGCTTTCAAGGACCTTACAGTCCAGCAGGAAAGACAGGCATGGAGCAAGCAAGCAGCAGGCGCCACAGAGAGTGTGAGATGCCGTGAGGACAGTTCCTCAGGGGCCTAACCGTAGACCCGTGTGTGTGGTGGACGGGGTGGGCGCTGGTGCAGGTGCTCAGGGGAGGTCTGAGACCTGTCAGCTGACAACAGAGGTCGGGAAGGGTGTCCCGGTTGCGGGACCAGGACGTGGAAAGGACCCAGGGGGGCCGTGCTGCCTGGTCCCAGACTCCGTAGGGCTGGAGACCGTGAACACGTCCCTGCCATTGTGTCCCCAGCATCTTGCCCCGTGCTTGGCACGTTGGAGTCACTCCACAGTTATTTTCTCAATAACTAAATGAGGACCAGAAAGAGAGAGAAACTGACAGGAGATGAGGGTACTGAGGGAGGAAGGAGGGGAGAGAGGGGCCTTGAAGGGCTTTGGAGGGTTATTCAGTCCCGGTCCAGAGCTTAACCAAGAACAGCAGGGACACACGGGGGCAGGGGCGGGGGTGAAGCGCCTGCAGGGCTGGATTGCACGCTGCGAAGATCGTCCTGGCGGCGGAGCGGGGGCTGGACTAGAAGCTGCCAGGATTGTCAGAGGAAGGCCAGTTAATAGTGGTGAAGATGCCCCACTCAGTCAGACACAAGAAGCGGAGCTGTTGTTCGCTAAATGAGGGAGAACTGAGCCTGCGGCGCGCAGTCTGAGCACAACAAGGGCTGACCTTGTACCGGGTCCAGGGGAGCGTGGAGCGAGGGAACTGGTGGGCTCCGGCCATGCAAGCTCAGGCACCGAGTGTGGCTGCTTCCGACTGACTGAGCCCAGACCCATGGGGACCAGTGCCAAGCTGCCACTGGCCAAGGGGCACAGGTCCCCAGACTAGCTCTGTGGTTACTTGTTATTATGGCCAAGGAACACTCCCTTCCTTTTGTGAACTTGGAATTCGAGAACACTATTCTCCGTAGGCTTTTGCACTGATGCAGGCCGGAGAAAACAGTGGTTGACCCGGCAGATAGCGGTGGACCGGGAGATGGACAGACCCCCCAGGGTCACGCTCCTGACCCAACCCGAGGAGGAGGCCGCACGGTGTTACTGCACGGTGATGCCTCCTTGTCACATCAGAGTGAGGGCTTCTGGCTCCACCTGGTCAAGGTTAAGCCGGAGTGTGGATTTTTTTTTTAACTAGGCAGAGAGGGAAACAATGTTTTGGCAGTGGTAGTGGTTGGACCTTGGGATGGACGCAGAGGATTCTGTAGCGTGTCACGAAGGAGTGTACTGTGACCTGCTTGGGGTGGGTTGAGTGAAGTTCTGCCTTGAGATTGTGAGAACTGTGAGAGTCCCTTCCATATGTGTTTTGGTCACTGAGATGTGGTTTTTTGGGCAGATAAAGACTGTGATGTTTGACAAAACTGGCACCATCACCCATGGGGCCCCCAAAGTCATGCGGGTCCTCCTGCTCATCGACGTGGCCACGCTGCCCCTCCGGAAGGTGCTCGCTGTGGTGGGGACTGCGGAGGCCAGCAGTGAGCACCCCCTGGGCGTAGCAGTCACCAGATACTGTAAAGAGGTAGGTGGACTGGGCGTTGCTGGGCCCTCGCTCCCTTGGCTCCCCCGCTCTCCCCAGCTGGGCCGGAAGACTCCGGGCTCCTTCCTCCTCACACGCCTTTCCTCCTCACTGCCCCTGGCCCCCACATCAGCTGCCTCCACGGATGCCTTGGCTCGTGTGGTCTGGAAACTGCTGAGCAGGCCCCCTGGAGCAGGTGGGGATGCAGCGCACAGCAGCAGGTCCCTTGTCACGTTTCCAGATCATCACAAAACAGTTCAGTGTTAATGAGCTAATGGCCATTCATTAGGCATTTCCTGAGCATCCTGAGCTCAGGGGAGTAAGAATTCATAAGATGCAGCTCTGCCTGCTGGGAGTTGATGGTCGGGTGGGGAGGAGACAGGCGTCTTCAGTCCCTCATGAGCGAGCGCTTCGTGCAAAGGGATACTAAAACGAAGGGGGTCTTGGGGCCAGGTCAGGAGAAATCCATTCCACTGGGGACTCCTGAGACGGAGAGGAAGCAGCAGAAGTGACCAGAGGACTGTGGGTTGTTGGCACAGCTAGGGGGGAGCCTTCATTCTCTGACCTCTGCAGATGAGAGGGCCTAGTTCGCTTTCTCTGTTTTCAGTCTGCGCGTGGAGGCAGCAGAATGTGCCAGAATACTGCCCTGAAAACATGTACACTGTCTGAACAGGACAGTTATCAGTAAATGTAGAAGGTGACATGGATGCCTTGGGGAAAAGTTGACAACTCTTCCCGGACAGGGAATCTTTCAGCAATCCCATTTCCTGTCGTGTCCTTTGTATAGGGTGTGGCTATTTCCCCTCTCATCCTCCTGATGTTTCAGAACGAATTCTGCTCACCCCCAGGCATCCTTCCTTTGGGTTCTGTTACCCAGATAACCCCAGCCCTTCCCTTTCTCCTGCCACATCGGCCCTCCCCACCAGGGTCTGGCCATGGGCAATTATCCCTTGATGGCCTTCAAATAGTTTGTTACCACTTACCTATTCCATCGTTTTTATGAAATTATTTGCAACATAAAAAGAAAACCTTTCCTCCCTTTGGCACCTTCATCCCCGCCACCACCCCCCCACCCCGACCCCAGCCCTTCATTTGGGGTGTTTGATGTGAATTGCCTTTCTCCTTTCTGGACTGCAGCCCGTCCACTCTCCCCAGGCATCCAAACTCTAGGAGGGAGTTGAGGCTGTTTTAAGTGACTGTGTCACATAAGAGAGAAAGAGTTGCTGACTTAAGCGTCGATCTCTTCGCCTTTCCCGGCAGTTCTCCTCCCATCCCTCCCTTCCCTCTAAATTCCTGGTGTCCGCTGCTCTCACCCCGCCTCACCCCCACCTCTGTCCTGACTCCCTCTCGACTCACCTCTGTTTTCTGCTTCCTCTCCCCCACTTTCCTTCCCAGGAACTTGGCACAGAGACCTTGGGATACTGCACGGACTTCCAGGCGGTGCCCGGCTGTGGGATCGGCTGTAAAGTCAGCAACGTGGAGGGCATCCTGGCCCAGGGCAAGCGCCCACGTGGCCAACCGACCGCCCACCTGAATGGGGTCAGCAGCGTCCCCGTGGAAACAGGTATCCCCAGCCTCGGTTTCTGCTGCCCGGCCCGCCAGGGGCTGGGCCCAGCCATGGAGAGCGCCACGCCAGGCTCGCCCCGTGGTTCCCAACTGCGGAGGAGGTGGCTCAGGGCTGGTGCGCCACACGCCTGTCTCCCAGGGAAGCCTGCAGCTTCTCTCGTGTTCTTCGATATGGCTGAATCTTGACGCTAATGGCAGACAAAAGCAGTGTGTGACTTAGATTTGTGGAGTATTGCTTACCTGCTCCCTAGTCTCGAGTCTCCTCTTTCTTAGCCCAGGTTAGTCTTGGGATAAGACTCGTAAGCTGCAGGGTAGGCAGATGGGAGTCTTCCTTTTGTTCTTCCTAAACAAGAAAACTCCATGTGGTTAACTCTGATGGGATGTGACGTATTGACAGAGCTGGCAGCCGTCAGGGAAAGTGAATGGAAATGGTCTGCCCAAGCCAAGAAGGGACACTGGAGGGACAGCTCCTTTTTGAATAACGGCCTTTCTTATTCAAAGGGTGCTAGCCATCAGCATAAGAGAGTGGGAAAACCCCCAAACCAAAAAACCCATGTCTAGTGTTTGCTCTTAAGTATGTTAGTAGTTAAATCTTGATTTAGATTTTGTTAGAAGCTATTACCACCTTATAGCAAGTTAAAGCCCTGGGGTGACCTTTCCTTTGCCTTCCAGGGGGACTGGTCTATCAGTGACACCTAAGGTAGAGGTGACAGGTACAAGACTCAGCTGGCCTTTTAGGAGGTATAGCTTCAAAACCTTTCATACACGGAGTCTGGTTGTTGGCTGATTCACCTTGCATCATCTGTACCAAGCAGGGATGGGTCTAGTCCACACCTGCTTTCAGCGCTGACCAAATAACCGCTTCTAATCCTAATTCTAACCCAATCTACCTGCAGCAGCAGACACCCCTAAAGGCCAGTAGGTACACTACGCGGTGTTTAATACGTTTGTAACATCTTTACATGTTTTAATTCATACCGCGGTTCTGCATGTTGGTTATTCTTTTTCCCCTGGTTCTTTAAGGATGGTTTTCCAAGAGGTGTTGACTAGGTTGTGGTTTTTCCAGAACCGTCAGTGGACGTTTTGCTGTTGAAACCACCCCATGGTTTTTAGTGCTTTCTCACAGTGAACTTGGGCTGTTTGGGAATAACCACACACTCCTTTGAGCAGATGCGGTCCCACAGACCTTCTCTGTGCTGATCGGCAGCCGAGAGTGGATGAGGCGCAACGGCTTGACCGTCACCAGCGACATCAGCGACGCGATGACCGATCACGAGATGAAAGGCCAGACGGCCATCCTGGTGGCCATCGACGGTACTGCTCTTCTCCCCTGTCCTCTGCACTCAAGTGAAGCTGGAGACGTCAGGCAGAAATAGAGTCCTTTTCTTCTTTTTTTTTTTTTTTTTTTTTTTTTTTTTTTTTTTTTTTCCGTACGCGGGCCTCTCACTGTTGTGGCCTCTCCCGTTGCGGAGCACAGGCTCCGGATGCGCAGGCCCAGCGGCCATGGCTCACGGGCCCAGCCGCTCCGCGGCATATGGGATCCTCCCAGACCGGGGCACGAACCCGTATCCCCTGCATCGGCAGGCGGACTCTCAACCACTGCGCCACCAGGGAGGCCCCTTTTTTTTTTTTTTAAAGTAAATCTTCCTCACTGTTAATTTTAGTTCTATTTTCGAAAAGGCTGTCTTGCCATTTTTTTCACTTCATTGGCAATCCTGAGGCCCCCTCTGGCCACCTCCATCTTTGCCACCAGAGTGAAGACGGCATCAGCCTCTTTGCTCTTGGGATTCTAAACTGTCTTCCCCACCATCGTTTGCATCTGCCCAGGTTGGCAGTTGAAAGTCATCCTTTCTCATTTATCACTGCAGGCGAAACGGCAGTTGACTTCCTAATAGTTTTAACTCTAAGATGCTTTACATACTGAAATCCCCTGCAGCTTTCACAGAGCTTCTCAAGATTGTATGTATCTTAGTACTCAGGTTATATCCTGGGCTTTACATCTCAAGTAGATTAGAATCACCTTGTTAATGTTAGTTTCTGCTAATAGAAGTAAAAACTACATGCAAATAAGAAATAATTTAATTGCTGTATTTTGAACGCTCCTCTTTTCCCATTCTCTCTCTCTCTCTCTTTTTTTTTCCAGCTCCCACTGCCATGCCTTCTCCCGAGTCCTTTAAACGCACAGCCCCCTCAGCTTGTCAAGCTGGAAATAGCTCAATTAAAAGTGCCTCTTACACATCCTCACCCTCACTGCTCCCGTCACACCTCAGTCCCCAGTCCTCGAATGCCTTCCTGTGTCAGTACCTAAAGAGTCACTAAAAAAAAAAAAAATCTACAAAGTGTTTTCTGTAGGAAGAGACAGAAAGGAAGGATTGTTTTTCTAGCTGTTTGGACATGTGTCGCTTTTTAAGTAGCATTTGTTGTATTTGTTGTCTTTCTCATGTTTTAATAGCTAACAGGTATTGAGTTATTATGAGCCAGGCATTCTGCAAAGCAAGAGATGTTCCTTGCAGAAAATCTGGAAAATTCCGAGAGCTATAAAAAACAATGGACTCCCTCATTATCCTACCCCTCGGAGAGCCACTATTAACCTTTTAACAGTCCTTCCAGACTTTTCTATGCATCTGGAAATGTATGTAAATTAAAAAAAAAAAATCAAAACCATATTCTGTTGTATAATTTGGTGTTTTGCTTTTGGCGTGTAACATGGTATTAGGAAAACTGTTCCGGATCATGAAGTCTTACTTGCTTCTCAGGCTGCCCAGGGCTCTGCCCCGTGTGCTCACCTGTGGTGTCTCCTACAGGTGTGCTCTGTGGCATGATCGCCATCGCAGATGCCGTCAAGCAGGAGGCCGCCCTGGCCGTGCACACACTGAAGAGCATGGGCGTGGATGTGGTTCTGATCACGGGGGACAACCGCAAGACAGCCAGAGCCATTGCCACCCAGGTGAGGGCCGGGGGCTGGGATGTCTCCCACATCTGAAATTGCAAGCGATTTCAAGCTGGCAGAAACAGTTTAAGGAAGATAAATAAGCCCTAGGGCATTGAGCACTCAGCTTTGCTCTGGTCCTCCCCCCTCGCTGGGGCTTTTCTCTCCACATGCTTTGAGCTCGGAGCCGTGCACCTCCCACAGGGGACCACCTTGCTGCCGCCCCAGAGGTCACGTTGCTGGGGCCTGGGTGCCATCACTGCTGCACAGCGGCTGCAGCCCCGGAAAAGCTGTTCCAACATTCTTTATTGTCCAGTTGCTGCACTGCGGAAAAAAGACCATGGCTTGAGGGCTGAAATAAACGATCTTGTAGCCTTTATATTAAGGGAGTGTTTTGCCGGCCCAGCTCTCCTCACTCTGCACCAGATAAGTCCCTGGGTCCCGGCAGTTCTTCTGCGGCGCTAGGGTCTGAGTTTGGGCCACGGGAGCAGCACGACCGCATGCCTGCCTGCCCTGCCTTGCGGGGAGGGCTCCAGTGCAAACTCCAGACAATTGTATACCACCCCTTGCGGACATGTGTGTAAAGCTGTCTGCTTTTGAGAATGAATTGCTCCTTGGGAGGGGAGCGGCAGTGCCCCTGTCAGCCATCCTTCTGAGGGTACAGCCACTCCCCGGTTAAAACTTGTTCCTGCACTCAGCAAGCACTTACTAAGCGCCACCCCTGTGACAGAGAGGCTACAGAGAGGAGTGAAGAGGGCACCGCCCTCAAGGAGCTCACGGTCCCGTGGGGAGGGTGGCCCAGGGACCGAGTGTAAACCAGGTGCTGGGCGCTCCTGTGGAAGAGTGCACGGGACGCATGGGAGCTGCCAGCTTACCCCTCAGCCTGGCAGGTGCCGGGGACACCTTCCAGGGGAGAGAGGAGGCCTGCAGGTGTCAGATGAAGAAGAGGGGTTGCTGGGGGCAGGAAAAGTGACTTTTGCAGGACAGAGCAGGCAGCGCGAGCACCGCCTGCGGGTGCAAGGTAGCAGCGAGTTGGAGAGGCCAGGCGGGGCCCGCTGGGGCCGGGGGTGCTGGGGAGCTGGGCACAGGCAGGACCTGACCTGGGGACCTTGGGATGCAGGCAGAGGAGTTTGGACGTTGTCCTAAGGGAAGTGGGATCCGCTGGAGGCCTTGAAGCAGGAGAGTAACATGACCAATGATTACTGTTTTGGAAAGGTCACCGGGACGGCATCTGGAGAAGAGTGTTGGGAGGCCAGGATGTGGGCAGGAGGCCAGTGAGGGTCCCGGACCACTGCGGGGCGTTGGGATGGGAGCAGGGGGTCCATGTGCCTTGCGACCTGGAATCTGCAGGGCTTGGTGACGGGACCTGGATGGAGGCTGAGGGCTCATGGGCTTCTGCGCCTATTCCTGCCCCTCGGCCACACCGGACGTTGTTGTGCCTTTGCTTTTTTATTGACTGCTGTTCTTCTTTCCTTTCAGGTTGGCATCAACAAAGTCTTTGCGGAGGTGCTGCCTTCTCATAAGGTGGCCAAGGTCCAGGAGCTCCAGAACGAGGGGAAGAGAGTGGCCATGGTGGGCGATGGCGTGAACGACTCCCCGGCCCTGGCCCGGGCCGACGTGGGCATCGCCATCGGGACGGGCACGGACGTGGCCATCGAGGCAGCTGACGTCGTCCTCATCAGAGTGAGCTCCGCCGCGCCTCCCCTCGCTGCTGCCCGCAGCAGGAGTGCCGAGGGCCGCAGGGCGGAGCTCGCAGCTCACCGTGTGCTCTTCCCCTGCAGAATGACTTGCTCGACGTGGTGGCCAGCATTCACCTCTCCAAGAGGACCGTCCGGAGGATACGACTCAACCTGGTGCTGGCACTGATCTACAACCTGGTCGGGATCCCCATCGCAGCAGGTAGGCCCTCCCTGCCCTGTTCCCTCTGGCCCTAGTTGTGGCCAGAAGCCTTGAAGAAAGAGTTGATGTTATTATGTTCCGCTTTGTAAGTCTCTAAAGGTAAATGAGAAACTGCAGGGAGAACCCAAGCCTTCTGTTCACTGCGGGCCTCTCTGAAAAGCTGGCCAAGCTGCTCAACCCTAGTTACCTTGGCCCTGTTTTCTGGAACATTATTAAGACACACAGTCTGAAAAATAATCAATATTAACAGTTATGGGGCACCCGTGACACGCTAAGCCCGGGATCAGTGCTTTAGAACTTTGTCTTAAGAATGAATTCCGCCCGGGTTTTATCCTGACTCAGAAATAATCATGGGAAGAGATGGATATTGTCTGCTCCCTAAGTCCTCCCTCCCCCACTGTAACTTGTGTCAGCAGAGAGGGAAGAGTTCCAAAGACTCCTGCAAGGAAAGCGCCTACATAGGCCAAGATCTTTCTTTTTTTTTTTTTTTTTTTTTTGCGGTACGCGGGCCTCTCACTGTTGTGGCCTCTCCCGTTGCGGAGCACAGGCTCCGGACCCGCAGGCTCAGCAGCCACGACTCACGGGCCCAGCCGCTCCATGGCATGTGGGATCTTCCCGGACCGGGGCACGAACCTATGTCCCCTGCATCGGCAGGCGGACTCTCAACCACTGTGCCACCAGGGAAGCCCGGCCAAGACCTATTTTTAAACATGACTGCCGCACCCCACGTTCCCCTGTTGTGTCCAAGCAGTCGGCACTGCCTCACACGGTGGATCAGTGCATCCACCGCAGCCCGGCTCCGGCAGGTGCACCTCCTGCCCCGCGGCCGGCTCAGGACCTGGTCCCCTCCCGGGCTTGCGGCTCTGTCCCGGGACCTGGTCTCGTTGCCCATTATCAAGGTGCTTTGACGCCCTTGAGGGAGGACCATCCGTGTAGAGAGGGCCCGTGGTCGTCAGCGTGTTGTCCCAGTGCTCACACCCCCGAGGTGCCCCCGGATGGTGGCACCTGCAAGTCCCTGGGGCGCCCTGTCCCCTGGAGCTTCCCCCAAAACAGGTGATGGCACCTCTGGATGGTCCCAGGAAGGTCAGGGTGGGTGGGGGACCCCAGTCCCCTTGATGGTGCCCCCCCCCCACCACCCAGCTCTGAGACCGCCCACCTCAGGCCCACGGGCACATGGTCAGCAGCCAGCCCCGGGGCTTCCGAGCCGCCCTGAGGAGAGCTTCTGGTGGGCGGTGAGGCTGGGCCGCCCTCGCTCTCTGCCCTGGGCTGCAGCCTGAGTGTAGTCCCCTCCTCGGCCAGGTGTCTTCATGCCCATCGGCATCGTGCTGCAGCCGTGGATGGGCTCGGCGGCCATGGCTGCCTCCTCCGTGTCCGTGGTCCTCTCGTCACTGCAGCTCAAGTGGTGAGTCCCCGCGGCGGGCCCGGGGGGCGGGGTGGGTGTGCGCCCCGAGTGGGGCCCTGCGTGTGTTTGGGTAACGGCTTGTCCACGGCGAGCCAACCATTTACCTCTGAGCAGTCACCTCGCGCTGCTTCTTCCCGTTACTCCGCTCGACGGCTGCTTATGTCGAGAGGTAGCTATAGGATCCCTGTTTGTAATCATTTTTCCTTTTTTAAAAGGACTCTTTATTTACTTATGCTTTCAGTTAACAAAAGTTAATGACAGCCTACTACGTACCAGGCATTTGGCTAGAAAGTTTCTAAGTTGGGAACTTGCCCTGAGCCATAGGAGTTCGGTGGCCTTTCTTTCCTTTAAAAGCCGTGAGGCCCTGATACTGCATGTTACTAAAGACTTCAAGAGAGGCCTTCACTGGGCTGTACAAAAAAAGGCTGTGTGTCCAGAATGGCTCGGGTGCTCTTGGATTCTTGCTTTGCAGCTACAAGAAGCCGGAACTGGCGTGGTACGAGGCGCAGGCGCAGGGCCGCATGAAGCCCCTGACCGAGTCCCAGGTCAGCGTGCACATCGGCATGGACGACCGGCGGCGCGACTCCCCACGGGCCGCGCCCTGGGACCAGGTCCGCTACATCAGCCAGGTGTCCCTGTCCTCCCTCAAGTCCGACGGGCTGTCCCGGCCCAGCGCCGCGGCCGACGTCGAGCGGGGAGCAAATGGCCTTCGCTCCTGAGTGACCGGGACGAGGAGCCGTGCGTCCGAAAGCCGCAGGCGGTTGTGGCCCCCGCCCGGCCCCCCTCCCTGTGTGGCCGAGGCTCCAGCCTGACAGCAGCAGCAGCAGGTAGCAGAGCCCCTTGCCAGCCCTGGACGTTCTAGATCCCCCCTCCCTGCGGCTTATGGACCACGCTGCCGGGGTCCCACGGGCTCATTGGAAACCTTGCTGGCCTCGAGAAGAGGAGGGACAGCCAGCCCTCCTCGCATCCTCTACCATAGCATTTGGGATGACTGCCCGTGAAACGAGGACGATCTCGTTGGGTCCAAAAACTTAGCTGGGCCTGTCCACAGAACCCATTAAAACCTCGGGCTCCGATGCTTTTTTTTTTTTTTTTTTTGCGGTACGCGGGCCTCTCACTGTTGTGGCCTCTCCCGTTGCGGAGCACAGGCTCCGGACGCGCAGGCTCAGTGGCTATGGCTCACGGGCCCAGCCGCTCCGCGGCATGTGGGATCTTCCCGGACCGGGGCACGAACCCGTGTCCCCTGCATCGGCAGGCGGACTCTCAACCACTGTGCCACCAGGGAAGCCCTCCGGCGCTTTTTGACGACACCCACGTGCATCACGTATCCAAGACCACCACTTACCTCAAGTGTCCCTGTCTTTTCTGCTGGCGCCATCTCTTCCTTTTCTGTCCTTGACCCTGTGGCACCCCGTCGTCTGAGGGCCGGGCTGATGTCCTCACGTCCCCGGGGCTGCTCTGCAGGGGGCTCGTGTGCTCCTTCCTGAACCCCTCGCCCACACGGCCACCAGAGAGCCGCCATGCTTCTTTCTCCTCGGGGTGAGGAGAGGTCTTTGTTGCTTACGACCCTCTTCTCCGTGGAGTCCTGGCTTCTCAACGCCGCCGAATCCAGTGCTGTTGCTGACTGTCGCTGCCCAGCTGGAGTGAGGGTCTCAGAGCCCGAGACTTGAGAAATTCGGCTTCTTGGTGGGGGGGGGGGGTCCGGGGGGACCCAGGGAGGCATGTGGTGCAGGGACCTGCTTCTCCGTTCCAGGGGCTTCAGTTACATGGCCCGCTATGTGACTGTCACCTCATGCGGTGCATTGTGGGAGTCAGGTCAGTGCTGCCCCAGTGCCTACAGCACTCCGGGGAAACGATACCCAAACGAGAGGAAATCTCAGTCCTCCACGTGCATTGACTTCTGCACGCAGGGCTGGTGCCTTAGGAAGGGGATGACCGCAGTTTCCCAAGAGAACATCTGTTTCTAACTTTAAGTGGCCTTTGTGGTTGCATAGCATCGGAGGGGCAGCAGTGGGGCCCATGGCGGGCTCAGAGCTTGGTGGTGATTGGCAGACCATGCGGGTTAGACTGGTACCATCAGAGTCTTAGACTAGGCAGTGCAGAGCCTGTTCTAAGTTCCAAGGTGAAGCCCTTACCACACACATTTTAGTTAGTTATTGTCAGTTATTTTCCAGGGGGATATAAGCACTTTTTATAAGTTACCTCTAATCCTCCCAACAAGCCAGCAAAGTTAGATAATTCACAGGTGGGAAACAGGCTCAGAGAAGCTAGGAATCCCACCTAGGATCACACAGCCAGTATACATGGCAGAACAGGGATCTGAATTCATGTCTGTTGGCTCTGAAGTCTTTTCTCTAACTTGGCCCTACCTTGAATATTTCGCTTGATAAGAATAAACAAGAAAAAGGCCCTTGCGCTCCCAGAAGAACGAACCTGCCAGGTGATATGTTTGCTGACTTGGGGTGAGATCTGACCGCGTGGTCATGTCATGTTCCCTTTGGATGGTTCCTTTCCATTTGCATATAATTTAGTTTTTGCTGGGTCTTAGCCTCTCAAGTTGATGTGCAGGGTTTTGCTGTGTTCTTATGGTTTCCAGTCTTCCCTCCCCTCCCCAGCCCCTTCCTGCTCTGTGTTCCCAACTGTGTCCTCTCTTTACTCCTGGCTGTGCTTGGGGAATGTGTCCTGTTTTCTAACTGGGCTAATCATTGTCTAAAGAATCTAATTGTATTGATTTTTCAAAAAGCTTTTAGGACCATCAATGTCATGTTTATAGGGACATGGGAATATTTATATAATTGTACAGAGAATAACCTTTCCGAGATGTTCAAAGTATAAGTTTTTTTTGGTCAGAAAAGAAGAATTCCTATTTCAAAAACTTTCCCATGCTATATTAGAATAAAGTTTCTTTTTCTATTCATCTAAAAATTTGCCTTTGCCTGGCTCCCAGTGGGAAGCGTGTGGGAGCCAGTGCAGCGCCATCTTTGGTGAGAACCTCGAGCTGCTGGCTTTGCTCAGTGCCTTTTCGGGGGAGAAAAGAATGTGGTTTAACAGTGGAGGCCAGGAGGGTAGCCCGAGCCCTCTGATGGGCCATGCTAGCACTGTGTGAGCCCCTCTCCCGAAGGCCTTCCTCAGTGGTCTGTGGGGAGAGCTCTGGAAAGCACCGCCTGAGGGTACCTGTCCCACTGGTTCAGACACGGGCCTAGGTGACCCCATCATATGCACTTCCCTGGTTGAGGGTGATTGTCTACAGATGGCTGTTCTCAATTGCACACATTTAATCAGAACGGCTATATTTTGGGATCCTCGGCCCTGAAGGAATCGGGTGGGAGGAGTAGTAGAAAAGTCTGGACCAAAGTGCTGTGCTGGGAAGGCTCTGTGGGCATCTTGCGTGTGTGTGGGGGGGGGGGGGAGGGTCCTAAGTGAGCTGTACGTAGAGGTGAGGTGACAGTGTCATTCACCATCCAAACCAGGATACTTTTAAGAGTGAAAGGAGGTGCTATTAACAATTATGACAGGGCAACTGGCCTAAGCTGGGACTACCCAGGCAAACTGGGACGTGTGGTCACCTGCCTTAAAAGGGAAATAGACATTTTGCACGTCATCACCAACACAACACTTTAGAGCTTTTCCCTGATTGTAGGTTCCACAGACATGCTGGTGACCTAATCATTCATCAGACTGAGAGATTTCCCCCTCTGTCACATCCTGATACCAACACTTCTCTGTAGAGCCATTGAGGTGACTGTCTGGCAGCTTGGTGTGAGTGCATGGCTAGAGAGCCAGGCACGGGCTACGCTAAGTGCCCTCCAGCACAGCCCTAGGACTTGACACCCGGCATGCTGGACTCCTTTTCTGGAGGCCTGGCTATGGGAATTTCATGTCGTATGCACGTCCCCTTGTGGAAAGGGAAGGTTGAGTCCATTTCTTTAGAAAACAGACGTTTTCAAAACTTGAGCAAATTTCCCTGATAGGATTCCAGATGCACCAGAATAAATGATAACAGCTGTCCATTCCTGATAACTTTTCAGCCTTTAAGACCTTAGTGAAGAATTGTGATAGGATCACCTATTAAATAAATGAATGTAGTAATTCTAGTTTTTCTCTTTCTCTTAAACGGCACCTGGAAATTGACATGTCAAAAAATCGGTCCCCAAGTTGTTTTGCTGGTTTACTGTGGAACCAAGACTAATAAAAATGACCTTTATTTTAAGAAAATCCAGTGTAAGCCAAAATCAGCCAATCAAATAGGTGAATTAGAAAAAGATTTGAATTACAGAAGGATTTTTTTTTTTGCTTTGAAAAATTCATGATGATACTTTAGCAGCTAAGTTCCCCAATGTGTATAAAATTCTTTTGGAGTGAGAAAAGTTTTATTTGCATACAACTTTTTCTTCACTGCATCTTTTGTTTTAAAAGAAGGTAAGGAGCAGCATACACGAAGAAATGCTTTAGGCAGCCACTCACGCTGACGCTCGGTTTCCCCTTCAGGTTACCTTGATGTGTGGGAAAGCTGAGTTGGTCCTGGAAAGTACTGTGGAGCTCTTAGGAATGAAACCACCCTCCCTTCTTCATTTTCAACCTCAACTTGGGCAGAGACACGACACCATTGTTTTGGTGCCTTCTAGAGGGAGATGTCTGCTTGTCTGCCGTGTTCCTTTGTGTAAAGACAATGACAACGGCTGAAATTACAGGATAGAATATGAGAATGTTAAATAAGGCTGTGAAATCCCAGAGACTCCTTTACTCTGTTCAAAAAGATTAAAAAAATAAATAAACTGATGGAAAATCATCCAAGGGCTAAGATGAAAACAAGAGCTAATGGAAATTTAACATTTTTTTCCACTGAAAAGGAAATGGCAATCATTTCTTCTTTATATAAACATGAAACTGCTTGTAGCGAAAACTGAAGCATGCAGAAATTTATAAAGGGGGGAAGAGGCTGCCATAATACCACCACCCCCAAAAAGGAAACCCCATGGACATGGTTTCATGGAGGGGCGTCCTTTGTGAGGGGACAGCACTGGGGCACTGAGAGAGCAAAGCCTGTCTGCCCATGGGGGACCCAGCTCCCTGACCACGTTAAAACCATCTGAGCACAGAGGTGCTGTAGGGGCCCTGTTGTGAACTGATGGCCACCCAGGTACCCGTAAGTTCAGGGGACAGACAGCGTTCAAATCCTGTGGGTGTCGCAGTTGGGTCCATCACTCTTGGCTTAGCTGGTCCTCACAGTGGTGTGAAGAGATATTTGCGTCCCTGCCCCATTTCAACAGTCAAGCTGACTGTCCAGGACACAGAGTCAGGCTGAGTGTTCAAGCCCATTTGCTCCGCCACAAAGCCCGTGTGCCCCTCCGGGCTACCCCCTCCCTGCAAAGGTGACGCTGGGTACTCTCCTTACCAGGAGAGGCTGGGCTCCCTTGCCACCCCTTGGTGCCTTCCTTGGGACACGAGAAGTGTTCTTTGGCAGGATAGTGTGTGGTTTATCTCAAGAGCCACCAGGTGTCTCTCTGACCAAAACAACTTTCCAGCCTACAGCCAGAGCCCCAATTCTCTTGATCAGTTTTTGGATGCATCTGGAAATTCAAATAGACATCATAATGAAAATGTGGGTAATGGGGAAGAGTGTGAGGCTGGAGTTAGCCCTGGCACTGGGTGACTACTATGTGTTTATATCTGTACTTGCAGCCCAGGGTTTGAGCCTTCTCAAATTTGCACTTAACCGTGCAGAGTACATCAGTGGGATGACTCAGCAGTGACATTCCTTTGTTGTCACGTGTGCCTTAGAGTCATATAATATTCCTGCAAGTTTAGATATTTTTTTAAATAGATTTATTTATTTATGGCTGCATTGGGTCTTTTTTTTTAAACATCTTTATTGGAATATAATTGCTTTACAATAGTGTGTTAGTTTCTGCTTTATAAGAGTGAATCAGCGATACATATATCCCCATATCTCGTCCCTCTTACGTCTCCCTCCCTCCCACCCTCCCTATCCCACCCCTTTAGGTGGACACAAAGCACCAAGCTGACCTCCCTGTGCTATGTGGCTGCTTCCCACTAGCTATCTATTTTACATTTGGTAGTGTATATATGTCCATGCCACTCTCTCACTTTGTCCCAGCTTACCCTTCCCCCTCCCCGTGTCCTCAAGTCCATTCTCTAGTAGGTCTGCATCTTTATTCTTGTCTTGCCCCTAGGTTCTTCATGACCACTTTTTTTTTTTTAGATTCCATATATATGTGTTAGCATACGGTATTTGTTTTTCTCTTTCTGACCTACTTTACTCTGTATGACAGACTCTAGGTCCATCCACCTCACTACAAATAACAATTTCGTTTCTTTTTATGGCTGAGTAATATTCCATTGTATATATGTGCCACATCTTTATCCATTCATCTGTTGATGGACACTTAGGTTGCTTCCATGTCCTCGCTACTGTAAACAGAGCTGCAATAAACATTGTGATACATGACTCTTTTTGAATTATGGTTTTCTCAGGGTATATGCCCAGTAGTGGGATTGCTGGATTGTATGGTAGTTCTATTTTTAGTTTTTTAAGGAACCTCCATACTGTTCTCCATAGTGGCTGTATCAATTTACATTCCCACCAACAGTGCAAGAGGGTTCCCTTTTCTCCACACCCTCTCCAGGATTTATTGTTTGTAGAATTTTTTGATGATGGCCATTCTGACTGGTGTGAGATGATATCTCACTGTAGTTTTGATTTGCATTTCTCTAATCATTAATGATGTCGAGCATTCTTTCATGTGTTTGTTGGCAATCTGTATATCTTCTTTGGGGAAATGTTGCATTGGGTCTTGGTTGCTGCATGCGGGCTTTCTCTAGTCATGTTGAGCGGGGGCTACTCTTCGTTGTGGTGCGGGGGCTACTCTTCGTTGTGGTACGTGGGCTTCTCTTGTTGCAGAGCACGGGCTCTAGGCACGTGGGCTTCAGTAGTTGCGGCACACGGGCTCAGTAGTTGTGACGCACGTGCTTAGTTGCTCTGTGGCATGTGGGATCTTCCCAGACCAGGGCTCGAACCTGGGTCCCCTGCATTGGCAGGCGGATTCTTAACCACTGCGCCACCAGGGAAGCTAGGGCTTCCTATTTTTTTTAAAGCTTGAACACTAAAAACAAAAAGGCTTTAAGGGCTCACAGTGTTTTCAATGGCTCCAAAGCTCCAAGTTCCAAGACTCATATATTTGCCTTGGGCTTATAAGCCTTCACCGCAACACCCTGGCAGGAGTCTGTCCCCAGCAGTGTCCAGGGCCCCAGGGGGCGACTTGATCCTGAGGAGGGCTTACCTGCTCCAGATCTGTTTCCTCATCTATTCAGTGAGCAGCACTGCCCTCTCGACTGTCCCACGGGATGAGGATGGAAGGGGCATCCATAGGGACACCCACGCGAGAGCAAGTGGCCGATGGTCTGGGGTAACCTCAACAGCAATGGGCCTGTTTTCCAGTCTCCTTCAGATCTTCCTGCCTTGTTGCAATTTAAATACCAAAGTGTGATCTGGGGCCTGAGCTTTCACATCTGTACAAAATGGGGATAATAGTAGTTTCTACCTCCCAGGGCTGTGGTGAGGATATAATGAGGTCGACTGGGGAAAGCACATCCTGGGAAATGTTAGCTGCCGTTGTCACTGATGTTGTGTGATGGTGGCTTTATCCTAGGAGGAAGAAACAACCCACAGCCTTGCTACCCCCAGCAGGTAGAAACCATCTTTGTATGTTCCCTGGTTGAGCTGGAGGAAGCACCTACATATGGGTCTGCTTCTGAGACTTCATGGACCTCGCAGTTTGCTTTAAAGGGAGCGGCCTTTGTCCAGCTGCCGTTCGCCTGGCCAGCTCCCATCCCCTTGTTTCTCGGTGGTCCTAGAGCATGATGCGCCACCAGGTGCTCATGTCAAGATGGACCTGACAGAGGAGGCAGTGCTCTGGAGGAGAGGTTAAAAGGACCAGCCTCAGGGCTTCCCTGGTGGCGCAGTGGTTGAGAGTCCGCCTGCCGATGCAGAGGACGCGGGTTCGTGCCCCGGTCCAGGAAGATCCCACGTGCCGCGGAGCGTCTGGGCCCGTGAGCCATGGACGCTGAGCCTGCGTGCCCGGAGCCTGTGCTACGCAACGGGAGAGGCCACAACGGTGAGAGGCCCGCGTACTGCAAAAAAAAAAGGACCAGCCTCAGAGTTGGGCAGACCTGAGTTCAAAACCTGGTGCTACCCCTTGAGAAAGTCACTCCGCCTTTCTGCGCTCCTGAATCAGCATAGAAGAAAAGAACTCCTGCTTCACTGGCTTGTGGAGGTTAAATGAAACTGGATGTGAACACCTAGCATGATGCTTGGCACACGGTAGACGCTCATGGAAGGTAATTATCGTTAGAATGACACTGACGTGACGTCCCCCAGGAGGGGACCACTTGGTGAAGACTCTCCAGGAGATTCCAGGATTGTCCTGCAATGGGATGCAGCCTCTTAGAAGATGTTTACTGACTGTTTGAATGATGCTGGTTCCCAGTGGGAATTAGGGAAATGACCACAAAGGATGCTAGTCAACGAGAGCTGTGAAAAAAGTAAGGTGGTTTCTCTTTAATGTGTCGGTTCAGTTTAGTTTAGAAGGCAGGATCTTGTCTCCCTCTACTTAGCTGCATTATATTTAGAAGTGTGATCGCTTTCCTCGTCTTTTTTGACATTTTTCCCTTCTCTCCAGGGTAGAATTACGTCACCTTAGGTATGGTTTCCTAAAAAAAACGCACTAACATTTGATTAAAATAGAACAATCTTGCTCTGCTATTTCTGATGCCTCAAACTTGGGGGCTAAATATACATCCAGCACAGAGGTGTGGTATTTCCATCACCAAGGTGGAGTGGCCATGGCACGATGTGGATTCAGTCTCTGGGTCACCAGCCCTCAGTAGGACACTGGGAGGATCCCGCTGGGGTCTGGAGGAAGACGGATGTTTTATCAACTTCTGTTTTCTCCTTCCTGCTTAATAGTTAGAGTTAAGGCTAAATTCCATATGTGCTTAGAATACAGCTAAATTTTGAAATGTATTACTTCTAGGAAAGTAAAAGAGATGTATGCTGCCAGTCTCTGGATTTAGATACACTTAAATTTGGATCTAGTGGGGTTTCCTGTAAAGTAGTAAAAATACTAGATACCTCAGGATGGGGACTTCATTCTCCATTTAAAGCTCCACCCATTTCTAGGTAATTTTTTTTTTTTTTTGACTGCGGCACTTGGCATGTGGGATCTTTGTTCCCTGGCCAGGGATTGAACCCGTGCCCCCTGCAGTGGAAGCGCAGAGCCCTAACCACTGGACCGCCAGGGAAGTCCATCTAGGTCATTTTTAATGTGCATGCCTCTTTAGTTATCATTTCTCCCCTGTCCAGTCTAAGGACATTCAGTGCAAATGACTCCAGCCTTCCTTCTCCTCTCTGTTCACCCCCCCACCAGCCTGCCTCCCCCCTCCTCCCCGCCAGACTCATGACCACTACACACACACACACACACACACACACACACACATCCAAACACACACACACCTCTCTAATGGGCAGAATGAGATCCTGTGCCCTAGGAGAGGGATTTAGAGAGGAGAGGAAAGTCGCATCTTGTCCCTGTATTGGGGAGGAGGGTCACGTGTGACCTGGCCATTGAAGGGTGAGTTGTAATTTCATGGAAGAACATGGAGGGAGAGGCCTGGAGGGGCAAAGGGGCCTTCAGGGCAAAGCCAGTGGCCAGCCTGGTTGGTCAGAGCTGTGTGGCAAGTGGTAGGGGGAACATGAAAAGGGTATGAGCTATAAAGGAAGGTTCTGGTACACGTCTCTCTGTCTCTATAATTAACTTAAGCGACACTTGGGATCTATCTATCTGTCATTTATCTACGTATCTTTATTATATGTAGATATACATGTATGTATATACACAAACATATATTTCTATATGTGTGTATGTATATATACGTGTTGCTATTGTTAAAACATCTAGATTAGTAAAAGGAAAGAAAAAAGTTACTTCTACCTTTATTAACATCTGTTGTTAGAATTACTTCCTTCTTTCTTTCAAATTCTATTGGAAGTGCTCATAAGCAATGCAGTTGGTGGGGGTGTAAGAGAGCAATTAAATTGAGAAACTATCAGAAGGCTGACCCTATTTCCATGTGGTTTTAATCAGTCATGTCCTGGGAGTCATGCTGAGGTGCTCAGGAGAGAGGAGCCCTTGGAAGGAGCGTACACAGGAACCCTGTCCTCAAGCTGCTTTGCCGGGTCACCTGAACACAGGCCGTGGAGTTTTGGGGAACGGATTAGACACTAAGTAGGAGCTGAGCTCTGGCGCACTCCTTTAAGCACAAGAGATATTTACAAAGGAGTGACCGAGGGAAGTGGACTGGAAGGGTCTCGAGGAGAGGGTAGGATTTGTGAAGCCAGAGTCGGGAAGGTAGGAGGGTTGGCCTGAGTGGGGTGCAGGCCAGGGTGGGCTGGCTGAAGGCTACGTGAGGCTGGGGGATGGGTACCAGGGGATGCTCCACAGGAAGCTTCTGGCTGGCTGGCCACCTCCTGCCAGTTTGTATTGCATCAACGTCTCTGTGAAGTCTTGAGCATGAAAACCTGAGTTTCCCAAGCATACCGAAGGGACCACAGCATCTCTCCTTCCACAATACAATTGCCAGTGGGTGCACAGGCAGGATCGTGATGGCATAGGGTCTTCCAGGAACGCTCTTCAGAGGGGGTGAGCACTGAGTGAGGGTCAAGTGTACGAGGGATTTGCTCAGCGGGAGAGGAGAATGCATTGGGTCCAGGTGGTGCACGTGGAGGGGAGAGTGGACTGGCTGCTGGGGACGAGGGGACGGGGGCGGAAGAGTTGGGCGGGGCCGCACTGTTTGGAGAGAGGCGTAACCGGTACAGGACAGGGAAGCAGGGACGGCTGGGGGTGGGGTCCTTTGTTCTCCTCCCCCCACTCCAGAGACTCTGCCGCCCCTCCCCACCCCCTCCTCTGAATAGTGGCCCCAAGAGTACAGAGCTAGGGGTCCTGGGAAGAGGACCACGCGCCAACCTTGGCCCCTCCTGGCCTCAACCCCGCTCCAGGATGGTGAAGACCCTCCACAGCCCCGGAGGAGACTTTAAACAGCATCTGGGGCGGGGATCCTGTCTCCAGAAGATCGTGCGACAGTCCCAGGCAGGGGTGACAGGCAGGGAAGGCAGAATACTGTCCACCTGGGGCAAGGCTGAGGACGGTGTGCTTTCCGAACCCCAGTGGAATACGAATCCCTTCTCGTCCCACCCTGCCCCACCGGGAGCGGGAGTGATGTTTATTCATTAACTCAGAGAGAATTCGCAGAACCCCAAAGGATGCTTCTTCCAGAAGCATGCCCCAAAGCAGATGCTCACCTGGAAATCCATCCAGTGGATGCAAACGGGCTGGATTCTGCCTTTGGAAGGAAATTCACCTGCAGTGAAAACTGAGGGGCTCCTGGCTTTGGAGGAAGGGGCTCTCGTCTCTGCAGGAGGAGGGCCCAGAGCCTAACTGGGTTGGAGTTTTTTCCTCCCCTCCCCTCCCCTCCCCTCCCCTTTCTCTTTCCCCTTCTCCCCCCCTTCCCTCCCTCCCCTCCCCTGCCCTCCCCTCCCCTTCCCTCCCCTCCCCTCCCCTCCCCTTTCTCTTTCCCCTTCTCCCCTCCCCTCCCCTTCCCTCCCCTCCCCTTTCTCTTTCCCCTTCTCCCCTCCCCTCTCCTCCCCTCCCCTCCCCTTCCCTCCCCTCCCCTCCCCTTTCTCTTTCCCCTTCTCCCCTCCCCTCCCCTCCCCTCCCCTCCCCTTTCTCTTTCCCCTTCTCCCCTTCCCTCTTCCTTCCCTCCCTCCCTTCCTTCCTTTTTTCTTTCTTTTCTTTTCTTCTGTTTTTTTTCACAGGTAGCTTTGGAGCTGTTTGTCTCTCAGGATTCCCTCACATCCCTGTCCACGGGGCCAGCTGAGGGGTGGCTGCTAGCCTGCACGGACCCCTGAGACAGGGGCTCTGGCCGCCGGCTGATGCTCTTCCGAAACTTCGGTGTGGATGCTGGTACTGTTCTGTTTCTCCTGACCTTGACAAGCCACCCTTTCTGTCGCTGCCCCAGGTCGTCATGACTGGGGACGGTGAGGCCGTGTCAGATGCACAAAGCTGGCTCCTCATCAGCCCATTTGGGTCCTATTTCTTGAAAGTCCTCATCGAAGGGCTCTGATGCAAGGCCTAAACAAGGGGCAGGGAGACCTGAGTCACAGGTCAGATTTCAGAGTCTAAAATTGGAATGGGTTTGACAAAAGATTGTCCTCCCACTCCTGGCACTGGTGGGCTGCAGTGTGGGTTTTCCGGGGACTCATCTGGATTTGCTGACCCAGAGGCTCATCCAAGAAAACTGCCCAACCAGCTCCACAAGGTGACGTTCTGTCTCCTGAACCCCATCCAGGATTCAAACAGTGCCTCCGTCCAACCCCACACACCAGGGTAGACAGAACCATGGTCCCCCAAAATACACACTTTCTAACCTTCAAACCCTGTGAATGTTATCTTACCTGGCAAAAGGGGCTTTGCAGATGGGATTAAGTGAAGGATCTTGAGATGGGGAGGCTATCCCGGATTATCTGGGTGGGCCAGTGCAGTCACGGGGTCATTATGAGAGGGAAGTGGGAGGATCAGAGTCAGACAAGGAGATGTGAGGATAGAAGTGAGATTGATGTCTTTGAAGATGGAGGAAGGGGCCACAAACCAAGACATACAGGCGGCCTTGAGAAGCTGGAAAAGG
Source organism: Mesoplodon mirus (assembly GCF_964341445.2). Lineage (NCBI taxonomy): Eukaryota > Metazoa > Chordata > Mammalia > Artiodactyla > Ziphiidae > Mesoplodon > Mesoplodon mirus. The sequence goes on from NC_138993.1 coordinate 15,795,538, forward strand.
CAAGGCAATGAATTCTCCCCTCAAGCTTCCAGAAGGACCCACCCCTGCTGACACCTTGATGGTAGCCCATAAGACCATTTTGGACCTCTGACTTCCAGAACCGTAAGACAATAAATGTGTGTTGTTTGAAGCCACTGAGTTTGTGGTACTTTGTTACAGCAGTGATAGGAAAATCACCTGCCCCCCTAAGGTCTCTGCAGGCCCCTGGGCCGATCGGTCTTGGGAGGGACAGCCTAAGCCTGCCCAGACCCTCCCAAGCTTCTCCAGAGAAAGTTCTGAAGCTGAGTGAGTCTGGAAAACACTGGTGTATAAAAAGGACTCTTTAACGCAGATGACGTCTCAGAACACTTAACGTGTGTATCTGTCTAGTGAGGCTTCAAGACAAGGGCGTGTGCAGAGGGTTTCCTGGTGCTCTAACTGTGAAACTCCTTTTCACGTGATAACTCAGGGATTGGATGGTCTGTGAAGATTAACTGATGTAACGTCCACCTCTCCCCCGCCTGTTTATCTCCATCCTGTGACCCCCCCCCCCACTATTCCAACTCTCCCCTTTCCTCTATAAAAGCAAGCTCTCTTCCTTGTTCTCTGGATTTGCCTCCGGTCTGCCAGAACTTGCATTCTCAAATTGCAATTCCTTTGGCTAATCCCAAATAAATTCATTCTGCTGGTAAGATAACTGGCTCTTTTATTTTTAAAATTCACAAAGTCTTGTCTTTTAACTCTCCAGTCTCAGCTGGCTTAAGACAATGTAGTCTCACTTCGTCTGGAAAACTACACAAAGTGGTCTTTAACTGGCCTTGCTGAGAAGCCTGTTTAGGCACTAGTGCAAAATATAGACAACAACTCTATTTTCCTACTGAGCATAAAGCATGCTGAGAATGTGTTCTCTGATCCCAGCCATATAAATCACTATTAAAATGCCTCATGGGGCTTCCCTGGTGGCGCAGTGCTTGAGAGTCCGCCTGCCGATGCAGGGGACACGGGTTCGTGCCCCGGTCCGGGAGGATCCCACATGCCGCGGAGCGGCTGGGCCCGTGAGCCATGGCCGCTGAGCCTGCACGTCCGGAGCCTGTGCTCCGCAACGGGAGAGGCCACAGCAGTGAGAGGCCCGCGTACCGCAAAAAAAAAAAAAAAAAAAAGCCTCATGGACTTGTCACTACCAACTTCATACCTGTATTTCCATAAAATAATGCCATTGGCTGCCTAGTCCTTTGATCCTGACCTTGATGATGAAAGCTTTATGGCCTGCCTCCCTCCCTTCTTTTCTTCTTCCCTCTCTCCTGCCCTCCCTCCCTTTAGGTTAAGCCATTATGAGTTAGGTATGATATGCTAATAGCATAGAGATAAGATGACTGTACTCGCTGCTTGGTGTTGAGTGGGGCAATAAGAAAAGCAAACAAGCACAGTAACGTTTTAAAGGGCCATTGGTAGGTGACCCACATAGGAAAGTGGCACACTCGCCCACGTGTACACAAGGAGACCTACAAAGGACAGTCACTGCCACACTGTTTGTACAGGAAACAGCCAAGATGTCCACCAGTAGGGAAATGAAGAGAAAAGTGCTGTGTGTCATCTACCGAAATACTCCGCAGCATTCAAGATGCATGAGCCAGATCTTCCTGTATCAATATGGGTAACTCTGGAAAGCACAATGTGGAGGGAAAAAAGTTACCGACAGACACGTATAGTGAAATTGCTTTCTGTAACTTTAAAAAACAAAATAGTTCCATATATTGTAGACACAGACTTCTACAGTCGAAGTATAAACATAGTCCGGAGACACTCACTGACTTCAGAACAGGGGTTTCCTCTGAGGAGAAAGGAAAGAGAATCGGGTCTGGGACTGTTTGAGGGGTACGTTAGGGGGTTAGGGTCTTCAACTATACTTGTAATATGTTGATTCTAAAAATCTGAAGGAAATATGCCAAAATGACAGCGCTGGTTAAATCTGGGTGGTGGGTACATGAGTTTTGTTATATTACTCTCTCCCTCTCTCTCTTCCTCCCTTTATCTCTCTCTCTCTCTCCACACATATATATATATTTTTTCATATGTATAAATTTTGTTTGTTTGTTTGTTGTTTGCATTACGCGGGCCTCTCACTGTTGTGGCCTCTCCCGTTGCGGAGCACAGGCTCCGGACGCGCAGGCTCAGCGGCCATGGCTCACGGGCCCAGCCGCTCCGCAGCATGTGGGATCTTCCCGGACCGGGGCACGAACCCGTGTCCCCTGCATCGGCAGGCGGACTCTCAACCACTGTGCCACCAGGGAAGCCCCATATGTATAAATTTTTAAAAATACACGTGGGTGTGGCGTTTGGAGAGAAGCCATGACTGAAGCTATAGAGTCGGCGTCTTCATAGAGAGCTCAAGTAAAGCAGCAGGCAGGCCCTGCACTTTGAGTTGTGACACAGAAAAAGTGAGCAAAGACCTTGGAAAACACTTATTTTTAAGGGACGAGGTAGAGAAAGAGAAGGAACCGAGCCAGGAGGAATGTGTGAACAGGACGTCCAGCAAAGAAAAATTTTTTTAAAAAAAATTATAATGAAAAAGGTCAACTGCTCCGAGTGTATACAAGTGCAGAAAATAGCAAGGGGAATCCCCATACACCCACCCGATCCTCTCCTTGAACTGAATAACTGTCACGATTTTGCCAAATTTGCTTCTTCTATTTCCGCTTTTCTTTTTTCCCCTGTTTTGGTTGGCTGAAGTGGTTTAAAGCAAATCCCAGACCTCATGTCTTTCCACCCTACCACAGTGTGTATTTCTGAACTATCCAGACGTTGAGAAAGATTTTTAAGGAGGGAAATGTCAGCGGCATTCAATGTTGCAGATGACCTGAGAGACAAGAGGACCAAGGGGCTGTCACAAAAACTTGAGGTGTCAGAATGGACATGTCTGAGGGTCCTCTCCACCCTGGGATTGGCCCTGGATGCTGCACGCAACCTCAAGAGAGGTGAGATAGCAGGGGAGCACTGGCATTTCCATTGTGACACATAGAACCTGGCTGACCTCTACTGCTTGGCTTTCTCCACCTCAGGATAAAGTTCCTTAGCCTCGCTGAGTGTCAGTTTCCTTGCTCATTAAAGGGGCTTAATGTGACCCACCTTATAGGGTTTTACGGGATGAAATGAGGTGTTATATGGTGCGTTCCATGATCCAACTCGTGTTGGCCCATAGCACCTTGGAAGTGGTCCTTGTCCCTGGGCTAAGCTGAACTTGGCAATCAAGTGGGTACTTTTTACAGCTTGTACCCCTGGCTTCCTTCTTCCTGATATGTGTTAAGTAGAGACTGTGTTGGCCTTCCCTGGTGGTGCAGTAGTTAAGAATCTGCCTGCCAGTGCAGGGGACACAGGTTTGAGCCCTGGTCCGGGAAGATCCCACATGCCGTGGAGCGATGAAGCCCATGCGCCACAACTACTGAGCCTGTGCTTTAGAGCCCATGAGCCACAACTGCTGAGCCCACGTGTCTAGAGCCCGTGCTCCACAACAAGAGAAGCCACAGCAATGAGAAGCCCACGCACCGCAACTAGAGAAAGCCCATGCGCAGCAATGAAGACCCAATGCAGCCAAATATAAATAAATAAATAAATACAGTTTAAAAAAAAAGAGACTGTGTTGAAACATGAGGACATCTGGAGAGATCTCAAACCCTGCAGAGTGCAGAGCAGAGGCTCAGGGCTTGACGGCAGCTAATTGTTTCCTGCCAGATGTCAGTTTTGCCTGACTATCTCTCTTAGCGCGTTTGCATCTGTACAGCAGGCTGACAGCCTCTGGCATTCTCTTCCTGTCTCCATCCTCCCAAATGCACCCCAAATCCCAGCCACGCCGCTTAATTACCACAGGCCCACCTGACGGCAACACGCTTCGATGATTTTATTTGTCATCTTTAGAGCCCGTGTAGGAATTTTTTTTTCAGAGACTTCAGAAGTTTGTCCTGTGGATACATTTTCCAGGAGAAAATGCCAACAAATAGGGCAGGGCTGAGTTTCCTAAATGTCCTGATCCCCTGGAAGCTTCTGTTCTTCAGCATCCCCCAGAGGGACATGTACTATAATGGCTGCAGACTTGGGGTGGTCCTGCTTCAGGCTCTGTAGCCCAGCGAGTCTCACTTCCACATCAGCGCCTGGCCTGGATTTGGGTTATCTGAAGCTGCCCTTGCAATGCAGCTGCAAATCCAGAGAAAGAGGAACGCAGAACCTGCTCACCAGGGAACAGCCCGATAAGTACACGTTGTCACTGGCAAAGAGAGAGCTGGCAGACAATATAATTACAGTCATTCCAAGAGATTCATTCTGCTGAATTACCCCTTTAGGGGGCAGCCCTCCCATTTCTTTGGTGCCAGTATGATTTAAAAAAAAACAAAAAACTCATTGGTAAATTTCAAAATGCTACAGGTAAAAGCAAACTGCTTTCCTTAGCTCCCTGGTTATTTGTTTAGAATTTTATGTATCTCATTAGAATTGTTTTGCAATAGATTGAGGTCCCTGGCCCTGCCTTTTGGGGGAAGAGAGGAGTCCAAGATCAGAGGGAGGAGATGACCTCAACTGTATCCCATGGAAACATTAGCTTCAGGACAGCAACAGCACAGACCAAGCCCTGGCAATGCACTTTGTCTACTCATCAACTTCTTAATTTGGTGTCTGAATCAACAGCCTTTGTGGCCAGAGAGAGGAAGAGGGGAAGTTGTGAAATTTCTTTCCTTGGGAAGCTTGGTTTAATGGACACCTGTTAGTTGTGAATGTCAGACAGAACCCTGGGCTCAGGAGGGTGAATTTCATAACTCTGAACATCCTTCTCATAATCATTTCCATCAGTCTGCTTTACAGATTCCGAAGTATTTCTTCTGCTTCATTTGCTCAAGTATCCATTCATCCATTCAATGAGCATTTATTTAATGTGAACTGTGTGCCAGGACTGCACTGAGCACTGGGGATACTCTCACTGTCTTCCAGGGGCTTATAAGCCAGTGCAGCAGGCAGATGTGCAGACAGCATGGTCCATGCCACTCTGGTGGGAAGCCCACGGCCTGGGGCACCTACCCAGCCTGGGAGAGGGGACAGACCAGGCTCCCTGGAAGGGACCTGAATAAATAACTGGGGGCTGCCTAGGAAGGAACTTCGGAGATAGAACAAAGATGTTTAATGGGAGATTCTTTAAAAGTATGGCCAAGTGATGCACTGTGGAAACCCTCTTTCCAATCTCACAGTCTGGAGCTGGAGATCCCCTTCCTGTGAAGGCACTGCGGGCTGGGAGCTCTGTCAGGGATGCATAGGTTGTGCTGACCTTTAAAGGCATGGGTGACACCTGAGCCTGCTGGCTCCACGTGCAGCAGAGAAGGCTGCTTGCAGGGCGGTAACAGGCAGCCACACAGAGAAAAAGCATGAAAACCCAGGGCTCAGGAGCTTTGCCTCCTGAGTGATTATTCAATCACTTCTCAGTATTCACTGAATACCTGCTACATGCACTGGTCCAGGCTCTGGGAGTACAAGCAATTGAATTGCTGTCCTTCAGGCCTGTATGTAATGATGGGGAGAGGGCGGCAATCGACAGACAAGTAAATCTATGGTCTGTCAGACGGTGATGGAGAAAGATGATGGAAACGAGGCAGCGGGTGCAGGGTGAAGTGGGGATGGGGGGAGCACACTGGCAGGTGACCCTGAGCAAACACTCAAGGGCGCCAACCATGTGGATCCCCGAAGCGAGCAGGTCCCAAGTGGAGGAAGTGGTAAGTGCAAACGCCCAGGCAGCAGTGCACCTGTTACGTTCAGGGAGACGCAAGGAGGCCTGGGAAGAAGGAGTGTGGGAAGGAGCGGGGCTGGGGCGCCACCAAAGGCCGAGGGCCTGGGCCGCTCTGCGTGGGAGCAAGATAAGGCGCAGTGGCATCCTGGCAGAGGGGTGGTACCACGTGACTTTTGTTTAACAGAGTCGCCCACCCTCAGGTCAGTGCAGGCTCAGACTTCAGAGCGGCACACTGGTGCCTTGCAAGGAAAAATCAGGGGCCTACGGAAACTGATTAAGCAAAAATATCACAAAACATCTGTTACCGAATTAAGATCTATGGCCTCTGCCTGGACCCTAGCCTGGCCCAGGCTCTCTGCCTCCGCGGGGCAGGGTTCTTTTTCTGTTAGGTTCAAGTAGTGAAGAACAAACAGGAAACCGAAGCTGCGACACAGCACAAGCTTTATTGAGCGGCCAAAGAATGGAGACTTGGGAACTAAGTTCACAGATCAACTTCCCATCCACCTGGCAAGACTGATTTAATTTTAAAGAGTAAAGACGAAGGGAGGAGGAGTGCAGCTAATGACGGGGAGGCATGTGCATTGATCCACCAGGGAAGGGGCAGGGCCCTTTCAAGGGAGTGAGGCGCCACCCCCTTGTTATCCTTTTTCGTTCCTTAATGTCTGGTCCTGGCCGCCGGTAGGCGTGTCCCTTAATATGCTAATGTAGTCAAATCAGCGTATAATGAGACGCAGGGTCTGTTCGAGGTCAGATTCGTCGCCATCTTGGCCCCAGCTGGTTCCCTCCGGTTTTTTTTTTTTTTGCGTGTAGCTTCGTTTCTTACCTCTGGACCCTTTAACTTAAAAAGACTTACGTTCCCTCCTCCTAACGGTGGCGGTTTGGCAGGTTTTGAGCAAGGACAGTCCTGCTAACAGTGGCGGTTGAGGGGTTTCGAGCAAAGACCTGGAGCAGCTCTGGCAACACACCAGTACGTGAACGACATTTTGCTGGGTACTTTGGTCTTTATCCTGAGGAGCCAGCGCTCTGGGTGAGCAGAGGTATGAGCGTGCACGGAGACGACAACTCAGTGAAGGATGGTACATCACACGTGTTCACGGAGGTGCAGAGTTTCTCTCAGAAACGGAGCGCAGAGAGCGGGAATGCTGGGACGAACGGGTAAGAGGGGCGCGCACTAAGTGCCCACACCCTTCCGAGCACCTTGGATCTCCTGCTGGGGGTGGGGTTAGTGTGCTTCAGTTGCACGTGGGATAGTTGAGGATCTTGTTAGGCAGAGGCGAGCCACCTGCCCGTTCCTGGAGGGGTAAATCCGGAAAGCATAATCTGTCTCCTTTGGGACGGGCTAAGTAAACATCTTTTCAATAAAGCAAAGGTCAATAAGAAAATTTGAATTTTACTTGTAAAACTACCTACCAGCCTTTGCCATGGGGAGAAATCTCAGTCAAGGATCCAAATCAATGATTTCAGACCAGAAACACTGAAACACCAAGGTGATAAGGTGGTGTGCGGTTTAGTTAGCGATTTTTACTTAACAAATGACCCCGAGACTTAGTGACTCAAAACAAGGATTTGTTATTCCTCGTGATTCTGCTGCCTCGGAGATTCTTCTGCGGGTCCTGCCTGGGCTCACTCATGCTGTTGTGTTCAGCTGGAGCAGGGCAGGGGGTTCAGCCCAGGGATGGGCACAGCTGGTTTGCTGGGCCATCTGGACCTTTCTGTGCAGTAGTGTTTGAAAATATAGGTTTTATTGATATTCAGGTACAGCGAGGCCAGTACCTCTGCATCTCCAGATCAGGAGATGATTGCCATTGAAAAAAGAGTTTGGGCTTCCCTGGTGGCACAGTGGTTGAGAGTCCGCCTGCCGATGCAGGGGACACGGGTTCGTGCCCCGGTCCGGGAAGATCCCACATGCCGCGGAGCGGCTGGGCCCGTGAGCCATGGCCGCTGAGCCTGCGTGTCCGGAGCCTGTGCTCCGCAACGGGGGAGACCACAACAGTGAGAGGCCCGTGTACAGCAAAAAAAAAAAAAAAAAAAAAGAGTTTGTTTTGCTCACAAATCCCAAGAGAAGGAGGCATACAGCGCCTGCCCCACGGGGGCCACATGGGGAAGCTCTAGAGTCAGGCAGGAGGCAGAGGGAGTGAGGGGCAAGAGCCTTGCCTGTGGTTTCCGTGGGAAGGAACAGGTGGGGCAGGGTGTGCAGGTTTAGGATTGGTGAGTTTGAATCATTTCATCAGGCTCTGGGGCTTCGGGACTGTCCCTAGTTGTCTAGGGTGTGGAAGGCAGGTGGAAAGTGGCCCAGAGTGTGAGACCCCAATAAAGGAGGTGATTGGGGTGTGGACCCTGGATTGGTTGGTGTTGTGTATGAAAGGCACACTCATGGGAATGCAGCTTCCTATGTCTAGGAACTGGCCAGCTCTGGGAGGGGCAGCCCCTCCTGGTCAGTGAGCCCCGGATGTCAAAGCATCAGATACGGAAAACAAAAGACACGGTCAATCCAGGTCTCAGGGCCTCTCATTAAGGGCTCTAGAGGTGGCTTCCTTAGAGGATGGCAAAGGCAGCTCAAAGGAGCAAGAGCAGGGCTTCCCTGGTGGCGCAGTGGTTGAGAGTCCGCCTGCCGATGCAGGGGACACAGGTTCGTGCCCCGGTCCCGGAGGATCCCACATGCCGCGGAGCGGCTGGGCCCGTGGGCCATGGCCGCTGAGCCTGCGCGTCCGGAACCTGTGCTCCGCAACGGGAGAGGCCGCAGCAGTGAGAGGCCCGCGTACCGCAAAAAAAAAAAAAAAAGAGCAAGAGCAGAAGCCACAAGGCTCTTAAGGCTTGGAAGGTGTGTGACGTCACTTCCGTTTGGTCAGAGTAAATCACAGAGTCACCCCAGATTCATGCTCTTGATGAGAGGGGAGGAACACTTACCCTGTGGGATGGGACGGTTGTTGTAGCCATCTTTGCAGACAATCTACCACAGACCGGGTGGTTCTAGAATGTTACCAAGGCCTTTCTGAACTGATCAGATCCAAGAGGAAGGGCAGAAAGAAGTGGAGTTCCAGCTCATTTGCCTGTGCTGGTGTGTGCACCGGGCATCACTTCCCTCCCCACAGCTGGTCCCAGCATTGAAGGGCCTTTGGGTGTTTGCTCAGGAGCCCACAGGGAACTTCTGCACGTTTAGGGGAGGGTGGGCATGGCTCTGAGCTGCTGTCCCTCCCACCACCTCAAGGCCTGGCATCCCGGGAAAGTGCCTGCCCGCTTTGGCAGGGAGCCCAGGCCTGTTTGCCAACTGTTTGAATGCCTTAGGGTCGGGCTCTCTTGTCTTATTTTCTCATCAGGAGTTAAAGTCACCCTGTAACTTCTCCCATAGAAGTGCAGATGCTTTATTATAAAAGTGCCATTTGTAAAGCATGTGGAATTGGACCAACGCTAGCCAGCATTCACATAACACTTTAAGGCCCGTGAAGCACTTTCTCATATGATCTTTCTCATATGATCTTTCATGGGAGGACACCAAGGCACTGGGGTCTCAGGGATTCCCTGGGGTGTCTGTATTGGCTTGGGGCCCTAGGAGGTGCTCTGAGCCCATGGGTGAGGCTACCGGAGCCCTACAAACCCTCTGCTGTTTCACATGGGCACTTCAGTGAGTCAATTCTGTCCTCAGGTACCCTCTCTTCTGTCAGGCTGTACTCATTAGGGGATTATTTCTCCCTTTGAATCAGATGCTTCAGAGTCCCCTTCGTGACTGAGGAGTTCACCTTGGCTGGGGATCCTGCTCTGACACCCCTAGATATAGCCCACCCTGCCCATGGCTCTGCCCAGCTCGTGCTCCAAAAACCCCAGCTGGGCTGACCATTTGCCGGGAGTGGATTTCAGTCCCTCGAGAAAACACAGCCTGGGAAAAGCCAAACTGGCTCTCAACTCCGGACCCCTTAATCACCTCCGAGGTACAGCGGTAGATTCATTTGGGTGAGTCATTTGTTCTCCTTCTGAGTCTGAGCTAGATGCCCACCTGTCTGCTTCAGAACCCCAACAAGTGAAGCTGCCTCAGAAGAGAAAGCTGAGTCCTGTGAGTCACTCTCTAGCGCAGCACCATGGGCCCCTGTCCTTAGACGCTCACGGACATTAACCAGGGATGATGAGAACGGTCTTTCACCGTGATATCCTGTTTCTTTGGAAACCAGAGTGCAGTCTTTTAAATGCATAGCCCGTGATCACATTGTGCATTTCCTAGAACTCAGAGGCTTCTTACAGGGACCCAGCAGGGCCCAGAGGCAGGGGTTACACTTCAGGATTCCATTTCCAGCTTGGAGGGTGACTCTGCTGCTAGGACTTGCCCCCTTGCTCTGCTCTCAGAGGTAACTTGCCAGCCGGAAAAGGAAAAAAAAATCATCTCAGAGAGCTGCTCAAGAAGAATCCAGGCTTTCCTTCGGACACCTTGCAGAAGATGCTGTCCAAACAAATGGGTGCCGAGAGGGCAAAGGCATCTCCCTGTCTGGGGGGAAGGGTCTGGTGCTGATCTAGCCCACGTGGTGAGCGGGGCCCTGCTGCCCTGCTGCACCCAGCTGTGGGGACGGCGGGTGCCGAGGCTGCTCTGAAATCTTGAACCTCTGTGGTTTTTGCTCCTGAAGTCCTGCTTTGGGGCCTGCTCCTAGTGCTGGCTCTTTTCTCCAGAGAGGAACCAACAAGCCACCTTCAGCTTGACTTTTCTTCTGCGTGGGGATCTTCTCTGCCAAGGGCTTTGCAGTGTCTCCCTTTCCCCTTAGGGTTCTCAACTAGAGGTGATTTTGACCTCCCCCAGGAAACATTCGTCAGTGTTTGGAGACATTTTTATTGTAACCGCTGGCATCAAGTGGTTAAAGGCCAGGGATGCACAGGACCGCCCTTCACAAGGCAGAATGATCCAGTCCAAAAGGCTACCAGGGATGAGGTTAAGAAGCCTGGCTGATGATGGCATCCCTTCCCCCAGCAGATAAAGTCCATTCTGCACTGGTACTTTTCACAATACCTTGAAAACGGTCCATGCTTATTTCATCTCTTTTGATCTAGAGCCTCCTTTTTCCCATACACATACCTGTAATTCCTATTCAAGCCTAGGGAAAATTACCCATTACCACTATCTATCACTATCCGTTAGCTACTGGAGGCAAGGTGATGTTTTCCCAGATCTACCTGTTATTCATTATCATCACCATCATCGACAACAATGACCTCATAGTCATCATAAGAACTGCATATATGCTGGTAACAAGCAGTCATGAGTCAATTGCCTGAAACCCAGTGCTACTGAATACATTTCTGCCATTGTGTATTCCTTAACTCTGCAGGAAGCAGTACTAAAACCGGTCCATGGGCTCATCACCATCATCGTCATCACCATCACCATCACCATCATCATTGCTGTTATCATGGCAAGCCAGCCAACAAGTAATCTTTAAGTCCATGATGAGGAGGAGGATGATGGTGAATAGGAAGCAGCTCTGCAGAGACCACTGAACTCCCAGCGGCCACAAGCCACAGACACTCTGTTCTGGCCTTGAGTGTTCACTTCGCCCAGTATGGACACATTTTTGTAAGGAGTTATTGGCATCTGAGCCCCTGGTGACCAGGTTTTATTTTCTAAGTGTGCATGTGCATGCGCGCACACACACATGGAAGACTGTTGGAGAAACTCAAATGATGTCACTAAGTGCACATCAGAGCAGGCAGGTTGATGGAGAGGCTTTGGCTGCCCAACTAGGTCTGATTCTGCCAGAGCCTAAGCTCCTACTCAGGTTCTTCTTTCCTGCCCCTGCCCCGCTTCATTATGGTTACCATCAACTCGTTGAAGCCAAAGTTTGGGCATTGTGGAGCAGCCTTTGTCACACACACACACACACACACACGCGCTGCTTTTTTAAAAAAAATTTTCAGTTACCATTAATAGAGCCTGGCCATTGCCTCTTCCTCTGGCCCTCCAGAAATTGAGACTCTGGGGTGTTTTAACTTAGCATCTAACTCATGAGATACCAGGGCCTCCTGTCTCTACCCCTGGGGATTGGGATAAAGAGTGTGCTGGGGGAGGGGCAGGTACTTAGAGGGCAGTTTGCCCTCTACTGGGTGACTTTCTCAGCCTGTCCAATGGAGAGAGCAACCAGAAGCTCAAGTGACGACTGAGGCGTGGTCAGCCACAATGTACTGTGGAGTCTCTCCCCTCCTCCGCCTCTCCCTGTGCCCCTCCCTTCCTCCACACACGCTTAGGGGTGAGTTATGAAGTGTCTCACTGGGAAGCAAGACTTGACTAGTAATGAACAGAAAACACTATAATTCGTTATTACTGATCATCTCTGTGTGCACTTTATATATTTGCAAGCACCTTTCAGGACCCGGTTAGTCACGCATGAAGTTATATATTTGCAAGCACCTTTCAGGACCCGGTTAGTCACGCATGAAGTTATATATTTGCAAGCACCTTTCAGGACCCGGTTAGTCACGCATGAAGTTATATATTTACAAGGACCTTTCAGGACCCGGTTAGTCACGCATGAAGTTATATATTTGCAAGGACCTTTCAGGACCCGGTTAGTCACGCATGAAGTGCCCTGCGCTACCTCACTACCTCCGTCTGCTCCATCCCTGTGCTGCTCTTCATCAGTGCCACTCTAATTGTGTGCCTCCTGGTTAACCAGCTAAAGAAGTGGGACCCACAAAAGAGATTATATTTCCATAATCGTGTGGGTGTGTGTGCACACAGAACTATCAAAATCATATTTAGTTCATAAGCAACACCTACGGGGGATGCAGTTGGTTTTCTGCCCAGGTCCCTGTTACTCCCCTCATATCCCAGCTGCTGTGAGTGTTGGCTCGAGTAGCTGTCCCCTTCTGCAGAACAGAAGTCACAGTGCTCAGGAGGTTATCCACTCGCTGGCATCCCATAACCAATGACTGATTGTCATCAGGGCTCTATTATCTATTTCTCAAAGTGTAACTTAGTGGCTTAAGATAACAATAAACTTTTATTACCTCACAGTTTCTGTGGGTCGGGGATTCTGGAACAGCTTAGCTGAGTGGTTCTGACTTGGGTCTCTCGTGAGGTTGCGGTCATCTACAGGCTTGACTAAGGAGGGAGGACTTGCTTCCAGGGCAACTCCCTCACCTGGCTGGCAAGATGGCCCTCTTTGTAGATGGGCTGTTCTGTTCTTCTAACACGGCCTCTCCCAGGGCTGCCTGAGAATCCTTAGGAGCTGGCAACTGGCTTCCCCCCGAGTGAGTGAGCAGTCCAGGAGAGCAAGGCAAAGTGGCAAAGCTTTTTATGATTTCACCTCAGAAGTCACATGGCATGACACATGCCTCATTCTTATCATTAGATGCAAGTCACTAACTCCTGCTCACCACCAAGGGGAGAGGAATTAAGCTCCACCTTTTGAAGGGAGGAGGGCCAAAGAAATTGGAACGTATTTTTAAAGCGTGACTGGGACCAACTCTATGGAGCAATTCACAGACATCAGAGCCTCCCTGTGGGACAGGCTGTTGTTACTTTCCAGCTGAGACCACATGCTTGCTTAGCTTTCTTCTCTGCTAATCTTGTTTCCTTCCCTATCCTTCTCCCAAGAGCCCTCCCCTAATAATCCCTTGAACAAGAATCCCCATCTTGGGCTCACCTTTTAGAGAATCTGACCTGAGACAACACATTCTTTAGAAAACCTATGTTCTAAAATATTTAATGAAATAATAACTTTCCTCCAATTTCCAGATTTGCAACATTTCTCTCAGCAGTTCTTTTTAGCCATCCAGGAGCTGAAGGGTTTAAAATTCTGGTTCAGAAGGCATGTGGGGAAATGACCTCTTGCCTTCGATGGCACGGCAGCAGCAACATTTCCTAAGTCTTTAACATACAAGGCCAGGGAAGAGCAAAATGTGGTATGATGAGATTGAAGCAATGCCCCACCCTCCCTAGGTCCCACCGAGAAAATATAACAAGGCAACTTGGAAACTATATTCAACATCAGTGCTTTTTTCATTTGCTCTCTTGATTTTAACATCTCGTAAGACCAGGAATCCATGTATATTTGTGTCATTCTTTCATCCAATGCACTTTGGCTTCTTACCTCATCACTGAAACAGCTCCTTCCTTTGGACCTTCCTAAGAGGAGGTCTCCCCATCCCAAGCCATTCACTTCAGTCCTTTCATTACATGGCCTCTCTGTGCTGCCTGACCCAGGTGACTGACTTCTCCTTCTTAAAAGGCTCCTCTCTTGGATTTTGGAATAGGAGAACAGAATGAGAAAGGCATGGTATGTTTGGGTTAGACGGATAAGCCCAGTGGAGTGATACATAGTTTCTGAGCAAGGCTGGAATGTGAATGAATCCTCTGGGGCCTTCTGCAGGGTAGACTGTAGCCAGGATGGGCTGGAGGCAGGGAGAGCAGGGAGGCGGCTACATGTAGACAAGGGTTGATAGAGCCTGGCCTGGAGCAGTGGAGTCTAGAGACATGGAAGAGCCACTGTCATAGGGTTCAGTGAGGGGACTTTGTTTTTTTTTTTTTTTTTTTTTCTTTTTGCGGTATGCGGGCCTCTCACTGTTGTGGCCTCTCCCGTTGCGGAGCACAGGCTCCGGACGCGCAGGCCCAGCGGCCATGGCTCACGGGCCCAGCCGCTCCGCGGCATATGGGATCCTCCCAGACCGGGGCACGAACCCGCATCCCCTGCATCGGCAGGCGGACTCTCAACCACTGCGCCACCAGGGAGGCCCAGTGAGGGGACTTTGGATGGAGTGGGCACCGGGGGAGGGGAGCGAGGAAAATGGAGGCACTGAAGACGCGTCTAAGACTCCTCCTTGGGTGGCCAGTGATGCCATTTACCTGGATAAACTGATGTGTTTTTGTATTTTTGCCGGGTGGGGGGGGAGGGTTATTCTTTGTGTCTGAGTTTCCTTGGCTTCGTTAACTTCTAGAAGTACCTGTTCCAAGGGCCATCGACTGCTGAGAGAGGTGTGAGGCATGAATGAGCAGGTGGGTATCAGCAGCTGTACCAGGGCACCATCCCCTCTAGCTGGAGTGGGTTTCCTTATAGAACCAGGAGTGTTTCTGTACTGAATGCCAGAAACTTGACTTCTTAGTAGGTCAGGTACCAGGCACAATTTTCTGGCTGGGCCGAATGAGATTACACCCAGTAAACACACCCCATTAAAGTGTGTAACAGAACTAGATTCTCTTCCTTCACAACCTTGTGAGGACACATGAGGTTACATCAGTATCACAAGTCTCAGAAGTTTGAAGCCTTGCTCTTTAAAAAATAACAGTTTTATTGAGATATAATGCACATGCCATAAAATTCAGCCTTTTAAAATTTATAATTCAGTGGTTCTCTTTTTTTAATTTAAAAAAAAATCTCCTTTAAGTATATAGTTACATTCCTTTTTTTAATGCTTAGTATTTTTATTGTGTTCACGCATGTGGGATCTTAGCTCCCCGACCAGGGGTCGAACCTGTGCCCCCTGCAGTGGAAGCACGCGGTCTCGACCACTGGACTGCCAGGGAAGTTCCCAGTGGTTCTTAGTATATTCATAAAGTTGTGCAACCATCACCACTTCTGAATTTTAGAGTATTTTCAGCTCTCCCCCCGACTCCACCCCCAAAACCCTGGTATTCATTAGAAGCCACACCTTATTCTCCTTTTTAAATATATATTTTTTCTTTTTAAAGTTTGTTTGCTGTTGTTGTTTTCTATTCTGGATCACTTGAATTTCCATATGAATTTTACGGTCAACATGTCAATTTCTATAAAGAAGCCAGCTGGGATTTTGATGAGGTTGTGTTGAATCAGTAGGTCAATTTGGGGAGTATTGTCATTTTGACAATACTTAAGTCTTCTGATTCATGAAGTCTTTCTATTTATTTAGGCTTTATTTTCTTTCTTTCAACAATATTTCATGGTTTTTATTGTACATGCCTTGCAATTCTTATATCTGTTCTCTAGTATTGTATTCTTTTTGATGCTATTGCAAATAGAATTGTCTTCTTAATTTCATTTTCAGATTGTTCATTGCTAGTGTATAGAAATACAATTGATTTTTGTATATTGATCTTGTAGCCTGTCACCTTACTATATTGTTTGTTGGTTCTGATCATTCTTTTAGTGGAATTCCTTAGACATTTCTATATAAAAGATCATGTCATCTGCAAATTATTACTGAGTGAATAAACAGGTAAGAACTGTGGCTGTAAAGAACATAAGGTGGAGACAGTCTCTAAAAGATGGCCTTGAGAAGGCCAACAGAATGGGATGCAGATGGAGGTAGGAAAATAAGGAGGAATGGTAGAGTCAAGTGAGTGGCAGATCATAAAATCACAAATAACTGGTTGTCAGCAGCTCAGTCAGTTTCATTGCCCTTATAGAATTCTGGGTGACTCTCCTGGGACTCATTTAAAGGATTCAGTGGACTCCTTTCAGCAGCGTCACCAGTAGCAGGAAAAAGACATAAATCTAAGCCATTCTTGATGTTCAGGATAGTTTCAGGCAAGGCTATGAAGCAGGCAAAGCGTAGAAGAAGAGAACTAAATTTTATTGCCTGCTGTGTACCAACATTTTGCATGTATTGTTTAACCCTCACAGTATTCTTTACAGCTGCAAATTTGAATTGGTGTTTATTTTTTGTATACAGATAAACTATATTTGTGTAGTGGTAGCTCAACCATAAGGCACTTGCCCATTTCCCCAATCATAAGTCAGGATCGAAAGAGCTCATTTGTCAATTAGTTGTTTGAAAAAATGAACAGCATATAGATATATAAACAATATCCTACATCAGTGATTCTTAACCAGGAGTGTTTTAGGGGAAAATTCTCCACGAATCTCTTGTGTTTTGACATGTTTTGTGAGCTGGGGGCACTGCACTTTTGTTCAGACTATCTTTTCATGGAAGATTATAAAGCAAATTGCCTTGAGAGACAGAAATAATGTCTCCTTCCAGGGCAGAGGGCAGATTTACTTGGTGTCTAGGGTAATGAAGATAATGTCTCACTCTGGTGTCAATGTTGGGTAGGTTTGCTTGCAGCCCCTTGAAAAGATGTGGGTTTCTTGAACTTGGGGTTCCTCTGCTTTGACACAAACCCACTATGTGCCCAGTTATCTGCCTGGCCACTCTGTATTACCCTGCAGTACTTGAGAAACAAGGGAACCAACTCGAACATGAAGCTTATGTTGCTTGCCGTGCCATGAGTAATAAAGTCCTTTGCCTCTGACCCAGGAGTCTCATTCTTCTCTGGCACCCGTGGAACTGTGGTGGCTAACTTGTGGCAGACTCCCGAGATTCAGATTCAGTATATATGTGTGTAAGTTATACATATGTATATATATACTTACATATGTGTGTGTAAGTTCCATGGGTGGTTCTGATGGATGTGTCTAGTTGAGAACCACTGTTCTCTTGGTGGTCAGGCAGGCAGGCCTCGGAGGCTGGCTGGACTTCTAACAGGGAACAGTTTACAGTCAGAGGTACCCAGCAGGGTTCTGGAGACACTGCATGGTAAGAAGGCGGGTGCAGTGCTGTCCCCTAGGGCCAGCTGGGCCTGTCTGACAGTCTCAGCTGGCTCTGCCTGCTAACACATCGTTTGGGTGACGTGGTAGGGAATGTGCATCCACAGCTCCTCAGAGAACAGCCTTCCCCAGACAGCAGTGATGGCGCTGACCGTGGACTTGGCCCTGAGCGTTTTAGCCAAGCTGTGGGAGGACTCTCTCTCCTGGAAATTCTGCTGCTGATACGTGTCTCTCAAATTTAAAACAGTCTCTGAAATGATGACAATTTCAATATTTACAAGAACCTTATATATATATATATATTTTTTTTTTAATTTATTTATTATTTTTTTGCGGTACACGGGCCTCTCACTGTTGTGGCCTCTCCCGTTGCGGAGCACAGGCTCCGGACGCGCAGGCTCAGTGGCCATGACTCACGGGCCCAGCCGCTCTGCGGCATGTGGGATCTTCCCGGACCGGGGCGCAAACCCGTGTCCCCTGCATCGGCAGGTGGACTCTCAACCACTGCGCCACCAGGGAAGCCCAGAGAGAATATTTAACATCACAGGGTACTTTCAGATAATGTGTGTTAAGCATTCAACACGTAGGAAATACTCCATAGTGGTAGTCATAAAGCTGATTATTAGCTGCCCTCTCAGCTGTTTTCCCTCCCCCCACCCCATCCCAGGGCAGAGGATCAGGAAAGTGGGCAGTGGTGTAGGTGTCTAGGTGGGAGGGGTGGGGTGGGGAAGAGATTGCAGATGAAGAAATGCCGCCCCTGCTCCTCCTCGGGAGTTCTAGCTTCAACCTTGTTCTGCAGATCTCTGTGCCACTGTCCCCAGGTGGATCCCCTGGTGAACACTCCACTCCATCCCCTCCACCCATTTCCCCCCTGAGAATCTGACTTGAATCTTTTGTCTGGAGGCTCCATTTCCCAGCAGTTATCACAGCATGGGATCTCCACCTGCAGGGCGACCACTCCCACATGCGGAAGGATCCAGAAAACCACCTCCAGACACAGCTTCCCACCCCCAGACTGCAGCTGAAGGGGGCAGTGCTATCAGAGGCCACGCTGGTTATGGGTTGTCGGCCTCTCCCCTCAAACCGCCCCCCAAGACCACAGGCATCTCAGCCAGGCCAACCCTGGTTTCTTTTCCTCAGAGTGGCTGTAACTAACATCCACACATTTAGGTTTGCTCTTTGCCAATTTCTCAGTCCTTTCACACCTTTTGAGAGGACACTACCAGTCATCCAATTCCCACCCTCCAGCTACCCGGAATTGGGACTGGGCGATGAATTACAGAGCCAAATGCGTGGGCACGTGACTCAGACTCAGCCAATCACCATCACCTCATCCTCAGCCACAGTAATTGGCTCTAGGGCTGAATACGTCACCCACACCCAGCGAATCAGAGCCCTTCTACGGAATTTCCGCCCTTTTTGTTTTCTCTTTCATTTTGGCTCGTCCTTAACTGGGATGGCGTCAAGCTGGGGTTACCTATGCTCATGTCCTTGTCCCCTGACACGCGGGAAAAGGAGACCGACACCAAAAGAGAATATGCTGAGTTGTTGCTTTAGTTCTTGAATCCAGTGGTGCCTGAGGCCACTTCTGTAGCTGCCCTTTCAGTTATCTGAACCAGTAAGTTCCACACTCTGCTTAATGATTTGCGTTGTTTCTGTCATTTCTAACCTTTAAAGTTGTGATTAATACAAACGTGTTCCCCATGCAGTTCCCCAGTGCAGGTGTTGATATGTCTCTATCCATTTAACCTCTGATAATAAACAAATGTTGGCTGGCCCCCCAGGTCTTTCAGGCTCTGTCCTGTGTGACGAACCCTTTCTTCTTAACTCTGCTTACAGCATTGCTGTCTTTGCCGTTCATTATTATTATTATTAAAGTCATATAAAGTTCTGATTGATGATTTAACAAGTTGTTTTCTGCAAAAGATAGCAAACTTCTTCAGGATGATGTTTACATTTTTAGAAACATCTCTTTCAAGATGACCTTCATTCTGAGCACATATTCAATAAATAATAATATTAATTAAATAAGAAACATTTTTCCAAAACATAGAACCGAACCCACTGCCTCCTCTCAACAGTATCACAGTCCCTGGTGATCAAGCCCTTGGCTGGTGGCGATCATTTGATGCTCATATTCTTGGGGTGTAGTGGCTGAGCAGAGGTACATGTGGAAAAAAGCCAGAGGAAGAGATGTTTGCACAACTTCTCTAAAATGAAACTTGTCTTTGGAAAGCCCCGGTAAAGCCCACGTTCGTTGTTGTTTTTCTGACTTGCTGCAGGACCAGGTTCAGCAGACCCTGGTTCAGCTGGAAGAAAGGAGCAGGGTCTGCGATGGGGGAAGGTCGGCGGCACAGAAAGGACCCACGGCTGAACCTTGGACGTCTTCTTGGTCTGTCTACGGAAAGCCAAACTTTTCTGATTTGAGATCCGTTTTTGCATCTACTTTCTTACTGAGGGAGACAGAGATTTTGATGCATTTAATACAGGCAGATTCTTTGTAGACGGCCAGAACAACAGATACACTTTAAACTTTCTTTTCTTTTTTTTTTTTTGCGGTGCGCGGGCCTCTCACTGTTGTGGCCTCTCCCGTTGCGGAGCACAGGCTCCGGACGCGCAGGCTCAGCGGCCATGGCTCACGGGCCCAGCCGCTCTGCGGCATGTGGGATCTTTCCGGACCGGGGCACGAGCCCGTGTCCCCTGCATCGGCAGGCGGACTCTCAACCACTGGGCCACCAGGGAAGCCCTAAATTTTCTTTATCTCCTGAGCAAACATTTGAGAAATGCAAATAAGGCAGATTAAGCTAATCTCCACTCAAGAAGGCCTTCCTTGGTGGCCTTCCCTTCTGTGGACCTTTGGAGAAAGGAAGCCTTATGCAGAACTCCTGCCAGGGTGTTCAGTCACTGTGGCAAGATGGGTCGGTGTTTACTAAGTGTGTGCCTACAATTCTTTTTTTAATTTTTATTAAAAATTTTTTTTTGCCTACAATTCAAAGAGAAGGAAGGATGGGGAATTCCCTGGTGGTTAGGACTCCGTGCTTTCATTGCCAAGGGCGCGGGTTCGATCCCTGGTCTGGGAATTAGGATCCCACAAGTCACATGGTGCGGCCAAAAACAAACAAACAAAAAATCCCAAACAAACAAAGAGAAGGAAGGGTGGACTTACACTGTTTGTCAGAGAATAGAAAGAGATACGAACAGATTAGCTGAGAACACTTACTGGGTTAATCCTATGTTTCAGTCTGGGTGCTGTCAAGAAAGGAGACCCCAGGGCAGGGCGTTTAGGAGAAGGAATTAATGCAGCGTGCTAGCTACAAGGGGTTGCAAGAGCTGAAATGGGGTGGGGGGATGTGAGGGGGTAGGGGCGGTGGAGGTAACCCAGAGATTAGCAACTTCAGGAAGCTGCTCCCACTCCTAGGACTAGAGGAACTGGAAGCTGGAACTATGGGGTAGGGGCTGCCTGAGGCCCCAGGGTTTTGGCTGCCCGGCTGGAGCTGCAGCTGGAGGGGGAAGGCCATGGTGGTGGTGGAGAGTGGGGAGGAAGAGGGCAGGGGCTGTGTGGCAGACCTGGGTCCACAGAGGAAAAGTGGTCACTGCCAGAGATGTAGGCACTGCCCCAGGCAAGGCTGGAGAGGGCGGTGGCCAGGATGGGCTGGTGTATGCCAGCTTCGCCCCTTCATTCACCCATGCCTCCCACTGGCCCAACCTAATGGAAAGCCAGTGGGAACAGGAACGTGGAAACTTGGCCAGTCCCCAGCAATCTGAGAGGAACAGGGAAAGGGGATGGGCCTGAAAGCGAGTAAAGCAGGTGAGCTGCTCACCTGTGCCAGCTATTTCCCTACCACATGAGTCTGGTGTACTTCGGGGGCTCAGCTGTGGTGAGATGACACATGTAGTGTTCTGGTGAGTGGTTGCTCCCCCTTCCAGGCTTCAGTGGACACAAACCAATAGATCTACAGATAGTTTATGGGAATAAAAATCCCAGTTTCCCAAGCATGTCAGACTAATCCTGCTCTTCCTCAGTTTCCCCACAGCCAGCAGCTGCTACAGGGACTCAGATGAGGCAGGAGAAGGACAGTCTTTCAGCTCCCCTCCCTGACCCCAATCTCTTTCACCCCTTCCACCTCTGGGCATGAAAATAAGACAGTATTTATCTTAAAAAAAAAAAAAAAAAAGACTGTATTGCCACTGGGAGAAAGCTAAATCCCTAAAAATGATTTTTGCATTACACGACTAATCCACCTGATTTTCAGAGTTTGGTTAGCCCAAGTTTTTTTTTTTTTTTTTTTTTTTTTGCGGTACGCGGGCCTCTCACTGTTGTGGCCTCTCCCGTTGCGGAGCACAGGCTCCAGATGCGCAGGCTCAGCGGCCATGGCTCACGGGCCCAGCCGCTCCGCGGCATGTGGGATCTTCCCGGACCGGGGCACCAACCAGTGTCCCCTGCATCGGCAGGCGGACTCTCAACCACTGCGCCACCAGGGAAGCCCTGGTTAGCCCAAGTTTACAAATATTTTTCAAAAATCATTGACCTTACAAAGCTTTTATCTGATTTTCAGGTCCATTCCATTGTCCCCGGCCCGACTCCTCAACAACGATGGTCAAGTTCACCCTCTCCCCCTCCAAATATTCTTTCCAAAAATGTTAATTGAGCACCTTCTAAAGGCTTGAAGCTAGGGATTTGAAAATAAATGAGACACCTGCCTCTTCCTCCTTCGGTTTCCCTGTAATGATAGTTGGCCCTCCTCCCCAAGCCACCACTGCAGAATCCTCTCTGCAGATGGCATCTCCCGAAGGAAAATAGCACACAAAGCAAGACACAGAAACCTCAGCTACCACCCCCAGCGCCCCTCACCGCCCCCAACCCAGGGACCCTTGGGCACAGTCTTGGAATCCCTGGGCCTTTGCCGAGCAGATTTTGTAAACTCCTCTCCAGGGCAATCTGGAAAATAACATAAACTCCTTAGCAAAACTGTTGGGAGACAGAAAGAACATAAATTAGGCTTGCTGCAAACATTGCTAAATTTTACGATCTCTGTGCCCTTTGGCAAATCTGACAGCTGAGGCAAGAAATCCCTATGCACTAGACAAAGGCTTTGTGGGAAAGAAGCAAATGAAATAATCAATTTGAAAGTGGTTTGCAAACTGTAAACTCTAAATGGATATCGAGGTTTTTCCTTTGGTAATTTTCCTTCCTTGGCGGAAATTTTCAAGAAGATTGAAGAGAAAGAGCGTGAAAGAACATCACAGTGGGGGCTCTTGCTTTGATTTAAGCTGCTGAATGACCACTGGGTGACACATGCCAGTGAGTTCCACGTAGGCCCTAAACATAGGCTCATCACTTAGGTTCATGTCTGAACAGTGACCAGGCCACTTCCCTCGGTAGAGCCCTCCTGAAAGAGCCGTGGCCTCAGTGACAGCTCCCCTGGGCCCTCACCTCCAAGCCAAGAGACATGACATGCACAGAATCTGTGAGACACAGATTCCTCTCTCTGTGAGATGCAGGCTTCTCCTGGAGGCTTCACAGACTCAAGTTCATACTGTTCTAAGATTCCTTCTTCCCCAGGTGGAGGACAGGGCCTGGGAGGAGCAGTGGGGAAGAACGCCTCCAAATCTAGTCTCTCTCCCCCAATTTCTGTCTCTCCCAGCTCTTCCCTCTGGCCCAGGAAGGTTGTTGTGGTTTGTTTGTTTCTAAATCTGCCCTCATACCCCCATACTGAAGGAGGACTGTATTTGTTTTTGTTTTTTCACTGTATTGGGATTGCCATGTGGAGGTTGGAGTGGAGACTTTTTCCTTTGTTTCTTCTTTGTTTAACTTTGTACAACAAAAAGTATTACTTAAAAAAAAATTATTCCCCTATGTGTATCATCATTACTTAATGTCTTGGACATCCCAGTCAGGTTCTAAAAAACAACCAATTCGTATTTCCAAATATCTTACTACTATAGCCCATGCCTCAGGGTAATAACATCCAGAGGAGGATAATAATTACAGCAGTCTCTTCAAGTCTTTCAGTTGATTCTCAGTTCTTCCTTGTTCACAGCTCAGCGTAGAATTCTTACTTCGTTTGGGTAGAAGGAATTGAATTTAAAAGTCAACAATCTAGGAGCCTCAACATTACTGCAGCCGTCTACTACCTTCCAGAAATAAGCACCCACGAAGACTACAGACTCTGTTTTTTTTTCCTGCCTCTCTTTTTTAAATTGAGATATAGTTGTTTTACAAAGTTGTGTTAGTTGCTACTGTACAGCGAAATGGAGTTCCCTGTGCTATACAGCAGGTTCTTATTCGTTATCTATTTTATACATATTAGTGTATATATGTCAATCCCAATCTCCCAATTCATCCCACCTCCCACCCCCCAGACTCTGTTATTTATCACCCGTATCTGTTCTATTACCAATGTTCTCAACTCAAATTTAAGCTTGAAAACAGCTTTGTTGACCTCCCATCCCCCCTCATTGCATGTTCAACGTGGCCAAGAAGGTATTTGGAGCCCCGGACTCGGTGCTGTCAGTGAGGCTGTCGGCTGAGGCATCCATAATGACCTGATGCCCTGTCTACCCTTCCTTTTATTCTTCAGGAAGCCCTTCCTGACCCCCCTTGTTGGGCTAAGTGACCCTTCTCCACACACCAGAGCACCCTCTGTAAGGCGCTCTCTGAGCAGGTATAACGATCTGTTGAAATTAAGTCTCACTCTCCTTAGTGTCTGGCACAAAACAGGTGATCTGAAATTCCTGATGGAAAGAGAAGGATTGTGTGTGTGGTGAGGGATGGGTGATGAGAAGATGAAGGACACACTGTTCATTTGCCTTTGTATGCACGGCTCATCATAACTTCACCCATGTTCCAAGTCTTCTCTGAATTCTAGAAATTTCTGATCATTGCATTCTCTGTTTGCAGGTTTGGGTGATGCAGGAACACCTTAGAGTCATCCCAGCCATGTTCCCAATCACTAGTTTGATGGATTGCTTCTGTGAACAGCGGCCG
The DNA here is from genome assembly GCF_964341445.2 of Mesoplodon mirus. Classification (NCBI taxonomy): domain Eukaryota; kingdom Metazoa; phylum Chordata; class Mammalia; order Artiodactyla; family Ziphiidae; genus Mesoplodon; species Mesoplodon mirus. The sequence continues at coordinate 15,819,761 of NC_138993.1, forward strand.
TAGACAGCTTGTTCAGTTCCTGGTGGAGACAGCAAAACCTGTGGTCGCTCACGAAGGTGAGGTCTTGTTCCTTAGGACTTTTTCAGGTTCAGGAAATAGACATCACTTGAACTAATGTAAGTAAAAAGGAGAAAGTCTTATAAGGACACCAGAGTATCTCATAGAGCAGCCCAGTCATGAAAAGTCAGAGACCAGAAAGCAGTGGGCTCCAAGGAACCCGGGGGTCCCTGTCCCTGGCTCTCACTCGAGCTTCTCTCTGTGCTGCAGGCTGGTTGGCTCTGCTTCTCAGCCCACATGAACAGGAGAACTCTTGAGTTTACAACGTCTCTCTTCTGTCAGACCAAGGCTGGGGTGCTTACCGTCACCTGCTCTGGGAGACCCAGTTCTGCTCGTAGCTCCCCTTTTGTAACTCCCATTTACCAAAGCAGTCACAAAACTCAAAAATAATTCTAACAAGATTGAAAAATAGTAATTATAACAGTTTTGTTGGTTGGTATTTGTGATCCGTGGGGCTCGGGGCCTCTCTTGCCCAGCTAAGGGAGGTTTGCTTAAATTCCCAGAATCTCTTGAGTAAATTCATATCAACCCACTATTAGTATCAAAAGCAAAACCAGGAAACCCCGTGTTACCATTTTTATGTAATGTCCTTTTAGAAATTCTCACTAATGCATTAAAACATTAAATAGAAGGGACACAAGCATCATATTATATATAAATTTAATATATAACTAAGGAGGCTTCACATAGAGGAGGAAGAATCATTTGATACATTGTGAAGGAATTCCTAATTAACAATTCAGAAGCATATCTTTGGCCCTGACCTCTCTCCATACACCAGATACTAATGTAATTCCATATACATTCAAGTGTTACACACTTAACAATGAGCTATTGGAGGGAGAAAAACCAGAAGAAAATAAAAGTGAATATTTGTCAAATCTGTATATGGAGGAGAACTCTTTTTTTCTTTTTATTTTTTTTGGCTGTGTCAGGTCTTCTTTGTGGCACGTGGGCTTCTCTCTCGTTGAGGCTTGTGAGCTCAGTAGTTGCAGCACGTGGGCTTAGATGCCTCACAGCATGTGGGATCTTAATTCCCCGACCAGGGCTCGAACCCACGTCCCCTGCATCGGAAGGCAGATTCCTTACCACTGAACCACCAGGGAAGTTCCGGAGGAGAAGTTTTTAAGTTTAAGTTTAAGTTTTAAGTTTTAAATTTTCCAGAAAAAAACACACAAAAAAGCAAAAATCACAACTGCAAGCTTTTTAAACATTAAGTGACCACAGTATAGCTGAAATGAAATCATACAGCAGAACTTAAATAACACAGCGAACAGCAGAGTGGAAAAAGAATTTGCAGCAAACCAGATAGGAGTTAACATCTTAGTCTGTGAATGCTTCATACAGGGGCTTCCCTGGTGGCGTGGATTAAGAATCGTCTGCCAATGCAAGGGGCACGGGTGCAAGCCCTGGTCCAGAAGATCCCACGTGTTGCGGAGCAACTAAGCCCGTGCGCCCCAAGTACTGAGCCTGCGCTCTAGAGCCTGTGAGCCACAACTACTGAGCCTGCGTGCCACAGCTACTGAAGCCTGCGCACCTAGAGCCCGTGCTCCGCAACAAGAGAAGCCACCGCAATGAGAAGCCCGTGCACCGCAACGAAGAGTAGCCCCCGCTCGCTGCAACTAGAGAAAGCCCGTGCGCAGCAACGAAGATCCAACGCAGCCAAAAATAAATAAAAATAAATAAATTTTAAAAAAAACTTCATACAAACTGATAGGAAAAATGTTTAAAATCCTGTAGTTTAGTAAACAAAGGATGTGAACTGACAATCCACATAAAAGAGGAAGTAAAACTAGTAAACAGGCATTAGAAAATGTATAGTCTCACAAGTCAAATTAATACAAATTTAAAATCCAGAATAAGGTCCCATTTTTCACACATTTGCATCTTTTTTTTTTTTTAATGGAAATACGCAAAGTTTTTGAGATGGTAGAAAAGCCAATGCCATTTATACAAGGCTGGTAAAATGATCAATTAATACAAACACTTCAGAAAATAATTGGGGGGATTTACTCCTGGACTCACTATTTCTACTTCCTTGAGTCCAACTCCAACATAGGAACAAATATATTCATTGTAGTGATACTGATAAAGAAGAAAAATTTAAAACAAACATAAGGTTCAGTGCTGGTAGAAGCACTTAGCAAATTATGTCCCATTCTCTCATGCACACAAACATTTACTGAGCACCTACTATCAGCCAGGGTCTGTGGAAGGAGCTGAAGAAACAAAGATGGACCAGGCAGATTCTCTGCCCTGCCTTACAGTGTAATGGGGCATATTACATGAGGTGGAGGGGAGAAAAAGTAGGGAGTAGACATTTACTGAGGAACTCTGTGTTTGGCATTTTACATACATCACCACAGTTCATCCTCTGAAGTCCTGAGCTGCATAGTCCTTAAGTGAGAGTAAAGAGGAGTCATACAGCGCCACTCATACAGAGCCGGCCTGCGTTTCATTCTTTCTCTCTTCCACCTCTGGTCCTCACTCCCTGCCTCTCAGATCAGCCCTGGGAACAATGGTGAGTGACACGTTTTTGCTGGAAAGGGGCTTTAGCTTCAGGGCTCCCTGCCAACTAAATCTCTAATCCCCTGCAGGGTAGAAATTCTAGAGCCACCACCAGCTAAGAATTCCAGAGGTTTTTCCTGTTAGCATCCCAAGAAATTGCTCTCTCCCTGCCCCTGCCCTCCAGCTTGCATCTCAAACTCATCAGAGTGTTCTGCCAACGAATGTTGCTCTTCTGACAGAATCCCATCTCCTGTAAACTAGTTGGGATTATAAATAGCAAAAGAGGTTTTCACATACAAAAACGTGCCAGCAAACAGACAAAAACCTTTAATGGCTTTCCAATACCTAATAACAAACTTAGACACTTAACGTTGATTTTTTTCCAGACCCTTCGTTACCCACTTTCTCACCACCCGTTACCCCTAAAGCATCACCTCCATTCCATCACATTCCATTTAGTAAACCACTTTGGAGCCAGTGACTCAATTTTAGAAGTGAAGATGTAAGACAACACAGTAATAAAATCGAACATGCAAATTTAACAGTAAATAATGAAAGTATGCAAATGATATGAAATGAAGTTAACTGAGTATTACCCAAGACACGAACAGGGTAATCTTTGTATCCTGTGTAAGTTGCTACATATGTAATGATTGTTAAGAACCCGACAGGATTTCTGGTCCTCACACTTAAACTTAGTTTCAAACTGGTGACATGTATGCTAATGAAATGATTTCACGACTCCCTGGTCCCCTAACCTGAGGGGCCAACAGCGGTCTGATGACCACACTTTAAAGGAAAACCCAACAGGGACTTTAAAAAGGGAAGAGGTCATGGTAGAGCCTAGGGAGGATGTGGGAGATGTTCCAGAAGCCAATAGAACAATGCTCTGCCAAGTGGTTTGGTCGCCCTCCTGCTCCCTTCTTTCCCGGAGGGCATCCCCACCCCCGCCAGGAGAGTTGCAAAGAACAAACTGGAGGAGGGTACGGGGATGAGGATGTAAAAGAAGTAGAGAAGCCCCAACTTAGAAGAAGAGATCTGGGCTAGGAAGCAGCAGCCCAGGTGATCAAAGGCAGACGTGAAAAGCAGCTAGAACAGAATTGCCTTGGGCTAAACACCCGAGGTGGAGGAAGGACAGGGCTGAGGTAAAAGGCTTTGGTTTTGGAGTTGGGGTCTAAATAGATCTTTGTGGCTGAGGAGGAAGAGGCGGGGCTCATACCCTGGGGCCTTCAGTGAGGGGTGTCCTGGGTGCCAGCCGAGTCTCACCAGGAGACTGTTCGTGGGCATTGGAGAGGCGTGTGGTTACCCCAGGTCAGCAGCTCCTGCAAGGAGGCTCTTTTCCCCCAGTTCTCTCTCTCCAGCCAGACCCCCCCCCATGGAGCCACAGCCTCCCATCACCCTGAACCAGGTCAAACCCCCCAGGGACACTGGGGCCAAGAAATGTCCCCTGGGCCATGTCAGAATTTGGTTGACACTCTACTGCGTTTGGAGAGGGGCAGGTGGGTGGAGAGTCAAGGGAACTGTCATTAGAATATCTTCATGGTGATGCTTCGTGTGTGTGTGTGTGTGTGTGTGTGCGCGCGCACGCACATGTGTGGCAGGGTGTAGAGGGGGCTTGCCATCAAAACCAGGTCATTCATTGATGAGAGTTCTTAAGATATAAGGAATATGTTAAGATCAGCTTAACTTTTGTTTGTTTGTTTGTTTTTTGTTTTTTTTTGTTTTTTTGTGGTATGTGGGCCTCTCACTGCTGTGGCCTCTCCCATTGCGGCTCACAGGCTCCGGACGCACAGGCTCAGCGGCCATGGCTCACAGACCCAGCCGCTCTGCGGCATGTGGGATCTTCCCGGACCGGGGCACGAACCCGTGTCCCCTGCATCGGCAGGCAGACTCTCAACCACTGCGCCACCAGGGAAGCCCCCAGCTTAACTTTTCTAAAAAAATTTATTTATTTTATTTATTTATTTTTGGCTGCGTTGGGTCTTCGTTGCTGTGCAAGGGCTTTCTCTAGTTGCGGCGAGTGGGGCCTACTCTTCGTTGCAGTGCACGGGCGTCTCACTGCGGTGGCTTCTCTTGTTGCAGAACATGGGGTCTAGGCGCACTGGCTTCAGTAGTTGTGGTGCGTGGGCTCAGTAGTTGTGGCTCATGGGCTCTAGAGCGCAGGCTCAGTAGTTGTGGCGCATGGGGTTAGTTGCTCTGCGGCATGTGGGATCTTCCCGGGCCAGGGCCCGAACCCATGTCCCCTCCATTGGCAGGTGGATTCTTAACCACTGCACCATGAGGGAAGTCCCCAAGATCTGCTTAACTTTTTATGTGGCTGAAGAATGCCCATCTGGTCCATCGGAAGAGCTTTCTGCCTTAGCTGTTTTAAGGGAAAGGCATCTGGGAGTGCCCGCCGAATGGGGCCATTTGAATTTAGTTGACAAAAGCTTGGGTTCTGGAGCAGAGACAACCTGGGTTCCAATCCCTATTCTACCTCTTATTGATGGTGTCGCCCTGGACTCCCTGTGCTCAGTTTCCTCATTTGTAATTGAAGCTCATACTGGTGCTACCTCACCAGGTTGTGGTGAGGGTTAACTGAGATGTAACGCATGCAGTGGGAAGCGCTTAGATCAGTGCTTAAAGCCGAGTGAGCTCTCAACCAGCATCAGCAAGCGTTCTCTCCTCTCAAGGCTCAGCTGTGTCTTCTGCCTGCATTGATTAGGAAAATGTAGATCTAGAACTAGTTAAACCAGCATCGCATTTTGTTGCTAAGCAACCAGCTCTGAGTTCTGCAAAAAGTGCAGCTTGGTGTGCAGTGACCCCCTAGCAATTGAGCCCCAGTCAGGCTGTTGCTAAGCATTGTTTTATGTTACCCAAGGCTCATTTCAAGTGTGGAGGAGGAGGGAGGCATGCACAGACAGCACAGTCTTAAAGCATGAGCAAAACCAGTCTTTCCAGCTGGAGGGGCTCACAATGGGCAAAAAGAGAAAACAGGTGATGATGTGTGCTTTCACCCACCTGGAGTGAGACCTTCCATTTGCTACTTGCCTGGCCATGTGCAGTCCCTCTGCTTTTCCAGGTCTCTGTTTCCTCACCTGTACAATGGGTTTATGTACCTTCCCTGTCAACCCACAGAGTTGTGGTGAAGCTTACATGAGTTGGCAGATGTGAACGTGCTTATCAAATAGTAAGGGATGCACAAAGGCAAGGTAAGTTGCTACGTGAATGACAGTGAGGGCCAGGCCCAAGAAAAGGGGAAGCAGGCGATGTTGGCCTTGACATTTCTTTCTGCCCACCTTCTGGTCCCTTCCATACCAGTGCCCATATAGATGGTCTAATCCCAGAGGAGAAGTGAGGCATGTAATTTGCCGACCACATTAGTGTACATTCATTTAATGTACTACCTCCCTGGGGCATTTTAATTTTAAGTGAATGGAATGAGGGAAACACAAAGGAAGGAACTGATAATGCAGAAGTACAGGTATGTGAGACCTGCGTGAATGGGAGTATCGGGGCAGGGAGGTCTCCCTGACACCTCCCAGATGGCCCTGCCTGGTCCACAGGACTCCATCAGGGAAGGGCACTGCTCCTGTGGGCGGAGCTCTAGAGCCTCAGCCTAATGGCACGCCCCTTTCTCACGCTCCAGAGAATGGGCAGTTGAGAAGTTTGGTGGAAGCCTGGATCCGTGAGTGAGTGCGTTGGGGGGATGTTGCCTCTGTGTTCTCAATGGCCTGCCCGGTGAGGGCAAACCACAGAGGAATTGTTAACAGCGCTGCAGCCTTTTCTGGGAAGCGGTCAGCCCGCTCCCAGCCTCCAAGACTGCCAGAGTGGAGGAGAAATGACTGCCCCACAGCTCCACAGAGGCAGAGATGTCTCCGCCCCTCTCTGTCCCTACGTGTCTCTTGCTGGCATTGCCCTCACCCCCATCCCCGTTCTGACCCTTTTCAGGAGAGTCCAGGGTCTCCACTTACACCTACCCACACATGCCGCACTCACGGGGAGCTGCTCACGGAACCAAGCTCTGTGGACAGCAGTGCAGCCTGGAGGACGGGAGTACGACCTCTGAGAATCACAAAACCTGAAAAAATGCAGCTGGGCTCCTTACAGAAGTTGGTTTTCCAGACCTCTCCTCAGAACTTTATTAGATCTTTTGAAGCCAGGAGATAAATAAGAGCATATTTTCTTCAGCACGTGGGGTCACCCCGGACTCGAGTCCCAATCCAGCAGTGTGGACCCCCCAGCCCTTCGTCTCCTGTGCTCACGCCTTGCCCCGGCAGGAGGTTGCCGACCGGGGCCCCCCACTGACGTTGCGGTGCCCCCCTGCCGGCCTCTGCTTCTCCACAACCTGAGCACCTCCTTCCACCCAGAGGGCCTTCTCCTCCTCCAGAAGGGCCTTTTCTTCCCCACACAGGGCCTTGTCCTCCTGAAGGAGGTTCCGGTCTCTTTCCTACAAGGCATTGTCCTCCTTCCAGGAAGCCTTATCTTCCTTCCAGAAGATTTGGTACTTTTTCCAAAAGGCTTTCTCTTCTTCCCAGAAAGATTTTTCCATTTCCCAGAAGGCTTTTTCCTCTTTCCAGAAGGTTTTCTCCTCTTCCCGGAAAGGTCTCTCCTCTTCCCAAACGCCCGAGATCTGGCACCTGAAAGCGCAGATCTTGCCATGGAAATTCCACATCTCTTCCCTGAAGCCTTTATCTTCTCACGGAAGTGTCTCATCTCTTCCCGAAACACCTTTCCTTCCTGCAGCTTGTGGATTAGTTTCTTCTGGCGAATGTTGGATGAGCAGACCCCCAGTGAGTGGAAGCAGGCAAGCTCCATCCATCTGCTCACCTTGAAGGGAAACGTTGTCTTGGTCAGCAGGATGGTGGGGCGGCTGCGATGGAGGACAGGGCTGCTGGCCGAGTCCAGGGCAGCTGGTCCAATCCTATGGGGGCACCAGTGAGAACAGGTCCCTTGAGTATCACATCCCAGAGGGCAAGCCCTGGAGTCTGTGCCATTACTGGGAATTATTTTTTAATCTTACAGTTTTTTTTTTTTTTACATATACATGTATCTATTCTTTTTCAAATTCTTTTCCCATTTAGGTTACTACAGAGTATTGAGTTTAGTTCTTTGTGCTATACAGTAGGTCCTTGTTGGTTACGTATTTTACATATAGCAGTATGTACATGTCAATCCCAAACTCCCAATCTAACCCTTCCCCTCACCCTTCCTCCTTGGTAACCATAAGTTCATTCTCTAAGTCTGAGAGTCAGTTTCTGTTTTGTAAATAAGTTCATTTGTATCATTTTTTAAAGATTCCACATATGAACAATATCATATGATATTTGTCTTTCTCTATCTGACTTCACTTAGAATGATAATCTCTAGGTCCATCCATGTTGCTGCAAATGGCATTATTTCATTCTTTTTTATGGCTGAGTAATATTCCATCATATATATGTACCACATCTTCTTTATCCATTCCTCTGTCGATGGACATTTAGGTTACTTCCATGTCTTGGCTATTGTAAACAGCACTGCAGTGAGCACTGGGGTGCATGTATCCTTTCGCACCATGTTTTTCTCCGGATATATGCCCAGGATTGGGATTGCTGGGTCATACAGTAGCCCTTTTTTTAGTTTTTTAAGGAACCTCCATACTGGTCTCCATAGTGGCTGTACCAATTCACATTTCCACCAGCAGTGTAAGAGGGTTCATTATTGGGACATTTTAACCATTGTTCTCTTTGTCCCCTTGGTGGTATTTGTGAGGGACAAACTGTGGTAGGGAAAGACGCTGGCTGGTCATGGTTTTGCGCTGAAGAGGTAGTCAGTACGTTCAAGCTCAAGGCTACTGAAATAATAGAATATCAGCCAACAAGGACAGTGGTTCTCAACCAGAGTGTCAGGACACACAAGTGTGACATGATCACTTTAGAGGTGTGTCACAGTTTTGTTTTGCTTTTAAATAATCAAGTGCCACAGCCCCAAGTGATTTCTTTGTGTTACATCAACCAGAATACATCTGAGGTTTTGGCTTTTTCACTTGGGAATTGTTCATAACCTTCTGACTGGGCGTGCTCACAGCAGGGGGCCACACGTGTGCACATCCTCTGTTATAAGCCACGTGGGAAACAGAAGGTGAGACCCACAGACCTGGAGGAGTCGATTTTAGTAGAAGAATCTATTTTGGGAACAGAAGTTTAAAACCAAAAGGTGAAAGATGACACTGAACGTTGGCTAGGATGTGGGAAAGAGGAATTCTCACATGGTAGCCAGTAATATTGAACAGTACTGAGGACACATTATGACTCAGATGCTCCACCCCCAGATACACGCCCTGAGGGGACTTCTGAATTGTGTCCAGGTTACGCGGACAGGAATGTTCAAGCAGCTATGGTCGCAAGAGCTCAACACTGCAAGCAATCCAGTGACTGTCACACTAGAATGGAGTTCAAATGTGGTGGTCTGTTCATGCAATGGAGAGCATAGCTATGTGCAGCAATGTGGATGAACCTTATAATATTGAAAGAAAGAATCAGGATCAAAGACTTTGAAAGAAAAAGTTCCGAAACAAGCAAAATTAAACTATTGTTTAAGGAAATATACTTAAGTGACAACACAAAAGGACAAGCAAGGAAGTAAGTCCCATTAAGTCAAGGTAATAATTACTTAGGAAGTTGAGATTAACACATATACACTACTGTATATAAAACAGATAACTAACAAGGACCTATTGATACTATATAGCACAGGGAACTCTACTCAGTACTCTGTAATAACCTATATGGGAAAAGAATCTGAAAAAGAATAGATATATGTGTATGAATAACTGAATCACTTTGCTGTACACCTGAAACAACCACAACATTGTAAATCAAATATACTCCAATATAAAATTAAAAAATTTTTTAAAAAGTCATTACTTGTGTGTGAGGGAAGGACTGAGGAGGTAGGATACTAAGGGTTGTGATTGGGTGAGGACATGAGAGGGGCTTCTGAGGGGCCAGTCGTATCCCTTTTCTTTACTTGGTGGCAGTTGCCTGTATGTTATAATAAAAAAGTGCTAAGCTGTATACAAATGTTTTATTTACTCCAGTAAATGCATTGTATATCACAGTAAAATAAAAGCTAGGGAGAAAGAAAGAAGGAAGGAAGGAAACGAAGAAAGAAAGAAAGGGAAGAAAGGGAGGGAGGAAGAAAGAAGGAAAGAAAGGAAAGGAAAGGCAGAAAGAAAGAAGGAAAGAGAAGGAAAGAAAGAGAGGGAGGGAGGGAGGGAGGATCCCCACACATTGCCGTTATCTGAGGTATCAGATCTCAGAACTATCCGCAGAATTCTGGTAACAAAGATGGGTTGAGAGATGAGAAAAAGGTCTGGACATGGGACAGCAGTTGGAGAGCAGGGGAGACAACGGGTGTGTACACATGGCAAGGGCATTGATGTCCATGTTGAGCTTTCTGGAAGCAGCTGCCAGGGTCTGGCCTCACTCGGTGGGCCTCGCTGAGCTCCACACCCTAGAGCACCGTGAGTCCCTTCAGGAGATTTCCAGGTTTCCTCCTCCTTTTTCTACTTTCTGACTTGGGAGCAGGCGGTAGGGGAGAAGGAAGGACACATAGCTGGCATATGCGTGGCTGTGTGTGTGTGTGTTTTTGTGTCTAAGAGATGTTTGTATCAAGCACTGGACTGATTGATAGCAAAAACATTTAGCAACTTGGTCACTAATTTCAAATGAAACCTCCCCTCCTCATACAGCCCTGCAGCTGAAGGAAAATATACAGATACCCACGCTAAGAAGCAAATTTAAAAACACTGAACGCTGTCACTAAAGAAAGTAACTATATTTTTCAACAAACAACAAAATAAGGTTTACAGAAGTCCCCTTTCATGTGTGAGACCTGTCTGTCCCCAGTGTGTCCCCTGCACAATAAGGAAACATTTGTGCAGGCTTCTGACTTTCTTCTGCGTGTTTCCTGGACATAACCCAATGCCGAAGGTGATCGCCTTCCAAATTACACCAGAGCTTTATTTCTTACTCCATAAGCAATGTTTGCACTAACTAGACAACTTGCTGAAACAGTTTAATAAATTCCTCTTTCCTTTCTACCCTAGATACCAACTATCACCCAGTTCTACATTTCACCCCATCCGCGTTATCCCCAGCCATTATTTTCTGGCCCTTTATGGCCTCACACTTTCTGCAGGTCTAACACCAGTCGTTGCTTTTAGTGGGCTTTCCTTTGAGGGCTGCTCTCCACAAAGAAACAGAGTGTGTCTGCCTTTATGAAGAGGAGAGGGCTGCAAAGATGAGTGAAGTCAATTCAAGGCAGCTGGCCCAGTCCACGGAGTCCCTTGAGAATAGAACTACCGACTGTAAGTCAGTGAGCACTCAGGGTTCACAGTACACAATTTTCCCCCTGCATCTCACTCCCCACTTGAGCAGCAGCAGGAGAAATCTGCTTATGGCACTCGCTGAATAAACGTATTATAGAAGTACACATATCATAAGTCAAGTATTCAGGGACACCCCTTGTTCTCAGAGAATCTGGATTCCTACCTGTGGAGAAAACAGGTCCATGAGCTGAAACTCGCAGCTCCCCCTCTTGGCATCCACATCCATCTTTAATGTCCTCCTCTGGGCTCCCAGACAAGGCCAGGCCTTACCCCCATCTCCTGCTAACTGCACAGTGACCTTGTTTCATCAGTGATCTCTCACTCACGGGCCATCCGCATCTCGCTCTCTGCTCATTCCGACATCTCAGCACAAAAACGTGCTCAAGTCTGTCTCATTTTAAAACCAACAACCAACCCGAAACAGAATCCTCTGACGTCCTCTACCTATTGCTAGCCCTCTCCTCCTTAAATAGTCTTCTTAGGGACTTACCTGGTGGTCCAGTGGTTAGGGCTCCATGCTGCCCCTGCAGGGGGCACGGGTTTAATCCCTGGTCCGGGAACTAAGATCCCACATGCTGCGCCTTGTGGTCAAAAAAAAAAAAAAAAAAAAAAAAGGAAATAGTCTACTTAAAAGAGCAGTTGCCGAGATCGCTCTCCCCATTCATGTATTGCGTCTGCACCCTTGTCCCACAGCAATCTTCTGCACCCTGACTCCACTGGAACGGTACCTCTTAAGATCACCACTCACCCGCTAGTTGTTTAGTCCTTATCCTACCGACCTCTCGGCAGCACTGGACGTGAATCCTTTTTTGAAGCTCCTTCCCTCTTGACGTCTATAAGGCCAGGCCATTCTGTTCTCCTCCTGCTTCCCTTTTGGTTCTAGTCTCTTTGTGGACTCCTTTTCCCAACGGAGTATACTTTATCCATTTAAAGCAGAACCTACCTCATAGGGCTCTTGGTGGGGCATAAGTTGATATGTTGAGTGCCTGGCACAGTGCCTGGCACACAGCAAGTGCTCAATAAATAGGAGATAAGAATAACTAATTACTATTCTGTGTCATTTTCAGTCTTCTTAGAGTGGCATGCTGGGATAATCATGATTTGCCCTTACAAATTTTAGCCTTACCTTTCAGCCATCTCCCCTGACACCTAGGCTCTGGCCACCTGGAATTCCTCAAATGTGCCGAGTTTTCCCCGCTTCCATGCCATGCTGTTCTCTCTCCCTGGATGTCTGGCCTAAGCCCACTTTGCTTTGTCCAGCTAACACTTCAAGACTCAGATAAGGAGTCGGCTCTCCTAGGCAGCTTCTCCTGAAACTCTCCCACTAAGTTCAGACTGAGCATACACCCCTCCTGTCCCGCTAGGAACACTTCGTCTCCCCTCTCTATGTCCAGCATCTAGCACAATGTCTGGTACATAATAGATGTTCAGTAAATGTCCATTGACTGAATGGCAGTCTTCTGGGTTAGAATGCTGGAAAAAAATTTATCTCCAAAGTTTTTATCATTCCACTTAAATTATGTTTGAGAAAGAGATAAATAAGTACAATATCAAATACATTGATGCCTACTTAGATATAAAGTACAATATAAAACTGTAAATATGTGTCTATATAGATATAAAAACATGAGTCAAAGACACATGCCTAATCTTCAGTCTTAGAATTCAAGGCTAGGAACTTATTTTTAAAGGAAATGTTATATATCAAGCTATGTTTACAGCCAATCCTCTCCGATCTAAAGCCAACAGTTACTTACTGCTTAGCTATTTCCCAACTGGGGAAGTCCTGTAGCCCTCAGAGGACAGGCAGTCATTGTCACATCAGATCCCTAGTGATGTCGCTTTCATAGGCTCCCTTAACACTGTTTGCAAAGACCCCTCTCAGTCCTGAGTCACAGGGTGGAGAGGGCCAAGATAGGGAACCAAATGAGAGACTCTAAAAAGTTGAGGGAGAACATGAAAGGTTGGAAAGACTTCATCTTCCATCTTTGACTTCACCAATAGGCTGGTGCTGTTGATGACTCGCAAATGATCGTTCCTTCCCACTCTACCTGGATTGAGTCCAGGAGCAGGCTTCCGGGGAATCATGTTTCAGTGTGGCGGGGAGGGGTTGTATGTGATGAATCATTTCTCTTGCTGCTTTCAAGATTCCCTTTGTCTCTGTCTTTTGACAGTTTGACTATGGTGTGTCTAAATGTGGACCTCTTTGAGTTTATACTACTTAGAGTTTGTTGAGCTTCTTAGATGTACAGATTTGATGCAGATTTTCCTCACATTTGAGAAGTTTATTTATTCATATGTTCTTTCTTCCTCTTTCTTTCTCTTTCTTTCTATTTGGTTCTTTTTTAACAATAATTTCTGTCTCTATTGATATTCTCTATTTGGTCGTACATCATTCTCATTCTTTCCTTTAATTCTTTAAGCAAGGTTTCTTTTAGTCCTTTGATCATATTTATAACAGCTGTTTAATATCTTGGTCTAGTAAGTCCACATTTGCAGTTCCTCAGAGACAGTTTCTGACCAAAAAGAAAATAACTCACAATCATAGTTTCTATTGCCTGCCTTCTCCCCCTGATTATGAGCCATTCTTTTTTGCTTCTTTGCATGTCATATAACTTTATGTTAAAAGTGAACATTTAAAATAATATAATCTTAAATAATATATTACAAACAATATAATGTGATAATTCTCGAAATGAGATTTCCCCCTCCTCAGGTTTGTTGTTGTTTTGTTATTATTACTATTTGTTTGTTTAGTGACTTTCCCGGACTAATTCTGTACAGTCTGTATTTTTTGTTGTGTGTGGCCACTGAAGTCTGCTTAATTAGCTTAGTGGTCAGCTAATGATTGAACTAAGAGCTCTCCTTGAACTGATTAGTCTCCCTTCCTTTGCTGAGGGCCTGTGTGGTGTATGTGTGTGGACATGCCTTCAATGCTCATGCAGACAGTTTACAATTCTGCTTTAGCCTTCACTTCCTACTTGTGCAGGGCCTCAAGGTCAGCCTGAAGTGAGGAATGACAGCCTCCTCAGGTCTTTTTGGGGCATGTGCACACTCACACGCATGTGACCTTCCAGATTCCCAGAAATATGTTAGAACTTTTAAAAGTTTCCATCTTATTCTCCAGTTATTCTTAAATTATTGGTCAGCCTCTTATTAGCCCCAACTGGTAACACAGCCTCAGGCAGCTGTGATATTAAACAATTACACTCATTTTTTTGACAAATGCCCTGAGGCTAGGGCTGTTTGCATAAACAAAGCATTAAGTTAGGTCAAATAAAGACAAGTTTTGTGGGTGGAGCTTTTCAGTGAACTGCCAAACCAGTCAACTGTTAGCAATTCTTTGGAGATGAAGATTTAGGGGGGCTCTAAACCCATCCTGTCTCCTTACTTAGTCATTCTAAGATTCCTAATTTATTGTTTTTTAAGCATTCTTCTTTTCTTTTTTTTTAAATTAATTTATTTATTTTTGGCTGCGTTGGGTCTTCGTTGCTGCGCGTGGGCTTTCTCTAGTGGTGTTGACGGGTTTCTCATTGCAGTGGCTTCTCTTGTTGTGGAGCATGGGCTCTAGGCACGTGGGCTTCAGTAGTTGTGGCACGTGGGCTCAGTAGTTGTGGCTTGCAGGCTCTAGAGTGCAGGCTCAGTCGTTGTGGTACGCGGGCTTCCTTGCTCTGCGGCATGTGGGATCTTCCTGGACCAGGGCTCGAACCCGTGTCCCCTGCATTGGCAGGCGGATTCCTAACCACTGCGCCACCAGGGAAGCCCCGTTCTTCTTTTCTAATGCAGAAGATTGCTCTAATAATGGAGGCGGCAGACAGTCTGAGACATGAATAGTATTGTAGCCGGGGAATCAGTGAGGAATAGATGCTGCAAGGAATATTTCAAAGAGAGACTCAACAGGTGATCAGGTGGTTGCATGGGAGGAAGGTAGAGGAAGTAAGGACAGGGCTAAGGTACCTGGTCTCAGTGCCTAGAACCGTGCACCAGTTAGAAATTTGAAGTTGAAATAGAGTTGATTTAGATGAGTTGGTAGAGTATTCTTACATAAAACCTTGGGATCCTCAGTGATGCACAATTCGTGTTTGCTACTCCAAGTAAATCTTAAAGTCTCTGGAGGAAATAGTAAGATAGTTAATAGGTAATAGTAAGGAAATAGTAAGGAAGGAGTATTAGATAGTAATAGATAGGTAATAGTAAGGAAATAGTAAGAGATTACTATTGCTAAATGTGAATGGGCACTAAAAATAAATTGAACTTCAGCATCAATGAGCTCACATAATTGGAAAGGACAAGCTTCCCTCTCCCATACTTTGCAACAAATCGACAGCTCCTTTTTACTCAAGATAAGAGTTTAGCTTAAATTTTGTTCAGTACTCTTATTTTAAAAAATAGTGTTATCATTCTTGTTAGTCTTCAAAGCAATACATGTTCATGATAAAAAAGATATTAGAAAATAGAACAAAGATGAAGAAGAAAATGAAAATCATCCATAATCCCAATACTCAGAGGTAACTGCTGTAAACACTCTGGGGTATAGTCTTCCAGTCTTTTTCCTGCACTTGCAGCTAGGTATTTTCTAAACAATTGGTTTTATACTGTGCATACTGTTTTGTGTCTTGCCTTTTCATGTAATAATATGTCATAAAATTTCCCCATGTCTTTAAATATTTCTGAGAACATGATTTTCTATAACTGCAAGAGTACACTTTCCCCTGCTTTTGGAAATTGATTTATTCCATTAGGAATATAGATTATTTTCCTGGAAGAGTAGGTCAAATTGGAAAATTGCTCACAAATGAAGGCAATGGCAACATAATTAATCATCACTGCTGTGGCCTCAGTCTCCGTGTTGAAAATAGAGAATTCTTTCTGGCAGCACTAGTCACAGAAAGGGATCATTCACGGGTAGTTGGCTCTGTGAAGGCAGACTTTGTTTTGTTCCTGCTATATCCACCATGCTCATTTTACAAAGAGCTTCTGAAATCAAGCAGAAAAAGACTAATAACCCAATAGATAAATGGCCAAAGGATGTGAATAAATTGATTGCAGACAAATGCAAATGACTCTTTAACATACGAAAAAATTTCCAACATCAATTATAGGGAAGTGCAGTTGAAAATAAATATTGCATTTCTCTTCTATCAGATTGGCAAAAATCCAGAAGTTTGACAATACCCTCCGTGAGCAAAACTGTGAGAAAATAGGCTCCCTTATACCGTGCTGGTAGGAATGCAAAATGTTACAAACCCTATAGGGTGCATTTGTCAGTACTAATGAAATTGTAGATGCCTTTACCTGTTGACTCAGCAATTCCATTTCTAGATGTCTATCCCACGGGTACACTTATACAAGTACAAAGTGATGCTTGCAGAAGGTTATTCAACTAACTGGAGTATTGTTTGAAACTGCAAAAGATTGGAAAGAATCCAATTTTCCAGCAATAGGGAACAACTTAAGTAAACTGTGGCACGTCCGCACAGCAGAGTACTATGCGGCTGTAAAAAATTGAGCAAAAGCTTCAATGTGCTGATATGAAGAAATCTCCAATATATACAAAGTGAAACAAACAACAAGGTGTAGAATACTGCTACATATTGTGTAAGAAAGAAAATAAGAATATATACCTATGTATTTGTTTACATTTTCACAAAGAAATACTGGAAGAAAAACACCAAATTAATAAAAACAGTTATTTATGAGGGAAACAACAGAGAAAGCAGGAGTAGAAGCAAGACCCCTTTGTGACTAGCTTTCTGGAAGGTTTTGGTCTTTGAATAACTCTGAAAGCGATTCTTAACATTGGAAACAAACACATGAGCATAATCATACACCTAACAGTACCACACCCACTCAGAGGAGGAAGGCTTTAGTTCAGCTGACTTTAGGGCACAGTGTTTTCACTCTGCCTCCTTAGTGGGATGTAATTGAAGGCTAAAAAAACTACAAAGAAATTTGGAATCTCACCTTGGTCGTTTTATTTATTTTTTGCTGTACGCGGGCCTCTCACTGTTGTGGCCTCTCCCGTTGCGGAGCACAGGCTCCGGACGCGCAGGCTCAGCGGCCATGGCTCACGGGCCCAGCCGCTCCGCGGCATGTGGGATCCTCCCGGACCGGGGCACGAACCCGTGTCCCCTGCATCGGCAGGTGGACTCTCAACCACTGCGCCACCAGGGAAGCCCCGTTTTATTTTTTTAGTAGTGTTCGTATTGTTATTTTGAAACTTTCTATTGTATCACAAAGCATACAAGTAATTGTATTAATAACATTAGGAATCAAGATGTTCAATGTAAAAGAAAAGGGATACAATTATAACATCAAGTAAGTTACATAAAATACTATATAGTATTAAATTTAAATTAAAAAATTTTAATGAACTCATGACTTTAAAAATATGCATGTAGGGCTTCCCTGGTGGCGCAGTGGTAGAGAGTCTGCCTGCCGATGCAGGGGACATGGGTTCGTGCCCCGGTCCGGGAAGATCCCACATGCCGTGGAGCGGCTGGGCCCGTGAGCCATGGCCACTGAGCCTGCGCGTCCGGAGCCTGTGCTCCGCAACAGGAGAGGCCACAACAGTGAGAGGCCCGCATACCGCAAAAAAAAAAAAAAAAAAAAAAAAAAGCATGTATACCTCTGCTTATTGTGATGGACTAATAGCAACAATATCCCAGAAGCCATGAATATCACCCTTGTGCACAGATCTTAGCCTCTAATTCCATCCTCTACCCGGGCTCCACTGATAAATGACTGTTTCTGGGTATAGGAAAAGGAAGGTACAAAGTGAACCTGAGACAATGTTTTTCCAGAAATCAAGGAAGTTTTCTTGTCATGTCAAAAGGAACCAACTTGAGTAGGCTGCCACTGACCAAAACTGTGAGAATTTGACCATCAAAAAGAATAATGTTTGGGCCTCCCTGGTGGCGCAGTGGTTGAGAGTCTGCCTGCCGATGCAGGGGATACGGGTTCGTGCCCCGGTCTGGGAGGATCCCATATGCCGCGGAGCGGCTGGGCCCGTGAGCCATGGCTGCTGGGCCTGCGCATCCGGAGCCTGTGCTCCGCAACGGGAGAGGCCACAACAGTGAGAGGCCCGCATACCGCAAAAAGAAAAAAAAAAAAAAAAAAAAAAAAAAAAAAAAAAAAAAGAATAATGTTTGTGGTTAATTGAAATCTATTCAATCTCTAAAATCCATGAATCTACAATGATACTAATGATTTAAAAAGACAGAGAAAACTCACTTGTCACCATTTAAAGTACAATTAAGGCTATTAACTCAACTTCTCGGAAAATTTGAAAATTAAAGGAATATTTGAAAATTAAAGGACAGTTGAAAGAATGAACAACGTATGCCGCCTTTCATTTAGAAACTGTAGACCATGCTATCAAACAGCCCCTGTTGATGTGGGAAAGCTTTGCAGAAGAACCTTGGCTGATATATGCAGAAGAAGTGATAGAATCAGAAAGAAACCACTATTTCACATACCTAATGATATTTTTGGCATTTTCATTCATCGTTTTTAAAACCACTAGATGAATGATTGATGGGGAAACTAGACATTTGTATTGCCCCAAATAACACCACAGATTCTATGTCTAAGTGAAATATACCAATGTATGGTGGAGAGATCAGTCTGTCATCTTTATCTAGAGGTTAATTTAACACCACAAAGTATGGGTCGACCATATATCACGTGCCTCTTGGTGTAATGCAGTGTGACTGTCTTATATATGTAAGATTCTCCAGAAGCAGAGCCTGAGGTCTATTGGGGGAGGGTTCTTGGGAGAAGGAGAATGAGGGAAGCAGGAAAGGACAGGGGAGAAACTATGTAGGAATGTGTCTCCGTTGGAGAATAGCAACAGCCTGATCCACTGGGTAGCTGGGGAGCATGAACTGTTCCACTGAGGTGATCGCACCTTGAGGTCCGTGCCAATACCTGCAGGCTTCCCCTGGGCATCCCATGCCACCGTTTCTACGGCCACAACCACATGATGTTGCTAAGAGGGCACCATGTGACGTCCTTGAATATAACCTTCATGAAGGTGGGTGTTACAGGATGTGTTGTGTGCCCCCAAATTTCGTATGGTGAAGTCCTAACCCCTCAGAATGTAACTGTATTTGGAGATTGTGTCTTTAAAGAGGTAAGTTTAAAAGTTAAATGGAGGTCACTAGGGTGGGCCCTAATCCAGTACAACTGGTGTCCTTATAAGAAGAGGAAATTAGGACACAGAGAGGAAAGATCACATGAAGACACAGGTAGGAGAAGCTGGACATCTACAAACCAAGGAGAGAGATCTCAGAAGAAACCAACCCTGACAACACCTTGATCTTGGACTCCAAGCCTCCAGGACTGTGAGAAAAATTAATTTCTGTTGTTTAAGCTACCCGATGTGGTACTTTGTTGTGGCTGCTCCTGCAAACTAATACAGAAGGGATTTCTGTTTTGTTTACCGCTTCATTCCAGCACTTAGAACAGTGTCTGGCATGTAGTAAACACAGTTATCGAATGAATGAATGTTCTACTCCTAGAGTTTTAAATCAGAGCAGGAGAAAAGATCTCTACTTGCAGATTTTCTCTCTGTATAACTGTGGTTTCTATTCTTTCGCTCCTCTCCATCATATTGTTTATTCCAGGAGAGGTTTTGCTCTTACCTGCCCCTCCCATCTTCTTCCAGTGGAAGAAAGACTTCCTCACCAGTCTGTCCTCTGGAGGCTCTGTGTACATCACACTTTCTTCTGTGCAGTTCTTGGGATTCTTTGTTTTTGGTGGTTGGGGTAGATTGGGTTTTCCAAAGGTGGCCTTAACAAGACCCCTCATCCCATATTCTCTTCTAACACTGTGACCTCGCCAATGCCCCATCAAGAAGCAGAGTCTGTCTCCTCCCTTGAACCTGGGTGGATCTTTGGATTGTTTCAACCAACAAGCCACAGAGAAAGCGGTGCCCTGTGACTGCTGAGCTGTCGTGTGCTGGAGCCCTTGCTGCCAGGGAGCCAATGATCTTGCACATTTTTCCCCAGCTCCACGCCCAGTGGAGTCATGTCAGTAGCCTGAAGACAGCCATGGTGAGATTATTTATATTACAGAAGCCAGCAAATGCTACAATCACAATCATACACACACACCGAGCTGGTTGTTAAGCATTTACCAGCAAACCACCATTTCTGAGGCTAAATCATAAGTGGTACAGCTTCCTTGGGTTCTCTTCCTCTTAGTACATGTGCTCTTAAATCCTTGCTTCCATGCTGTGAAAAAGCGCAGGGCCCTGAAGAGGCCACATGTGGTGTTCTGGCTGACAGCTGAGGTCCCAGCTCCAGCGAGCATCAGTCACCATGATCCATGTGAATGAGGAAGCTTACTGATGACCACAATGCCAGCCACCATCTGTCTGTCTGCTGAGCCCAGTCAACCCCCAGATATAATAATAATAAGTGATCATTGTTGTTTTATACCACTTGGAGCAGTTGTGCAATTATAGATAATCTGAACAATGATACTTGCCCTGCTCTTCACAAGGCATCGTAAGTTAAGAGGAAGGAAAATGCATCCGTTTCATATTGAAAAAAATATATCTGTTTTACACGATATATCTTCATGCTCAGAGTAAGAGTCACTCATTCACTCATTTATTCAACAGATATTTATTGAGTGCTAATTAAGCGTCAAACCCTGCACTCACTCCGTGTTAAGGGTGGAGGAGCCCCCAGTATGCAAATGGAGACATACAAGTGTAGTGTGAAAGGCACTGCATTGGAAGTGTGTGTAGGGTCCACTGGGGAGGCACAAAGGAGAAAGGGGCCAACTCTTTTTTTTTTAAATTGTGTTGAAGTATAGAGTTGATTTACAATGTTGTGTTAATTAATTTCTGCTGTACAGAAAAGTCACTCAGTTATACATATATACATTCTTTTTCATATTCTTTTCCATTATGGTTTATCACAGGATATTGAATATAGTTCCCTGTGCTATACAGTAGGACCTTGTTGTTTATCCATCCTATATACAGTTTGCATCTGCTAATCCCAAACTCCCAATCCTTCCCTCCCTCATCCCCTCTCCCCCTTGGCAACCACAAGTCTGTTCTCTATGACTGTGAGTCTGTTTCTATTTTGTAGATATATTCATTTGTGTCGTAGTTTAGATTCCACACGTAAGTGATACCACATGATATTTGTCTTTCTCTGTATGGTTTACTTCATTTAGTATGATAATCTCTGGGTCCATCCATGTTGCTGCAAATGGCATTATTTCATTCTTTTTTATGGCTGAGTAGTATTCCACTGTATATATGTACCACATCTTCATCTATTCATCTCTCGATGGACATTTCGCTTGTTTCCATGTCTTGGCTATTGTGAATAGTGCTGCAGTGAACATTGGGATGCCTGTATCTTTTCAAATTACAGTTTTGTCCCAATATATGCCTAGGAGTGGGATTGCTGGATCATATGGTAACTCTGTTTTTTTGTTCTTTGAGGAACCTCCATACTGTTTTCCATAATGGCTGTACCAATTTACATTCCCACCAGCAGTGTAAGAGGGTTCAGAAAGGGACCAGCTCTTGATTGTTGATGGGAGGTGCGCAGAAAGCAGGAGACAGTCGAGGAAGACTGCAGAAACGATGTCTGGGCTGAGTCCTGAAAGGGAGGCAGCTTCCCAGGTTATAGGTGGGGAGGGTTGCCCAAACAGAGAGCAGCCCCACGAGAAGGAGTGAAACCCTGGGATCGTGAAGCCCTTGTGTTGTGGGACTAGACAGCTCCCCAGGAATGCTAGGCAGTTGCTGAAGAATTCTGAGTAAGCAAGTGCACACTGAGGCGTGTTGAGAAACAGAAGGCTGAAAAGATAGGTTGAGACCAGGTTATGAAGAGCCTGACTCTCTCCCGAAAAAGCTCTTGGTAAACTAAAGTTAAAATATTATTTAAAATCTATTGCAAATCAACAAATGACATCATGCTCGGTGAGAAAACACTCAGGGCTTACTATGTGCCTGTCGTGTCTGTCACTGCACACATGACACGTGTTCTGATTGGTTGTCCCTTCTATTCTGACTGGTCAGGGCCCTTGTCTAGTTTTTAAATATTTAAAAAATATCATCCCTGAAAACATGATTAGAATCAAGAACAGGACAAAGGAGGTAGCATTCACCATTTTGTGAAGGAAATAAAACAAGAGGTATAAATAATTAGGAAAAAAGGGTAAAACCATCATTATCTGCATATGATTTGACTTTATACCTTAAAAAAAAGAGGCAGAGAATCAACGTGAAATTTTAGAACTGATACTATTCAGAAAAAATAAGCATAGAATGCCGGTTCTCTCCCAATGGATTTGTACAGTTAATGCAATCTGGAACAAAATTACCCCAGGATTTTCCCCCGGGGGAAACTTGATTAAATCATCTTTGGAAAAGTAATCTGGAAAAATAAACTTGTGAGGAAAATGAGGAGCCTGTCCCCAGTCTCTGGTCTCAGGATTCCAGGCGAGGACAGCAAACGGGTTGCCAGGGCTGGAGCCCAAGTGGTAGGGAAGGCAACTATTTCTTGCCAGAGGCCAGGGCCTCAGAGAAAGGCGAACAGCCGGTGGGAGGAGGTGGGGTTTTCGGGGGAGAGCCTCTGCAGCTGGTGCTATGCCTTTCCCAGCGTTGACCCAGGCCCCGGGGATGCTGATACACTCCTGACTCAGCAGCTAGAACAGCGACCTGAGGACGGGTAGTCTTCCTTTTCCCCAAGCCCGCTCTAGGCGCCAGCTAGAACTGAGTGGCAGGGCTGAGGCTGGAAACCTTTCAGGGAGGAGGGAACCAGTCTCTCGGGGCGTGTCCTCACATCCTCCCCAGAACCCCTGGGACCGTTGAACCCGGGGCTCAGGGACACCCCAGTATTTTCCTGGAGCACCTGGGGTGGCTGCCCAGTTCCACAGGGCCCTTCGAATCTGAAACTTTGACTGTCTTTTTTTTTCCTCCTAGACCCAGGGGTTTATTTATAAAATTGCAATAAAATATACATAAAATTGACCATCTTGACCATTTTTAAGTGCACAGTTTAGTGATGTTAAATAGATTCACACTGGTGTGCAACCAACACCACCATGCATCTCCACAACTCTTTTCCATCTTGCTAAACTGAAATGGTACCCATTAAACAGCGCCCCCATCCCTTCCTCCCCCCAGCCCCTGGCAACCACCATTCTGCTTTCTGTCTCTGTGAATGTGACTGCTCTAAATACCTCAGATGGATGGAATCATACAGAATTTGTGCTGTTGTGACTGGCTTATTGCCCTTAGTACAGTATCCTCAAAGTTCATCCAGGCTATAGCTTGAGTTGATTGTGTTTTTGTTCTTCTCCTTCTATGAGTTAGTTCGGGACTGAGATAGTTTGCTTCTCTTTTTTCTCAAATTATCTTCAGGAAAATTATAACACTGAGAAAAGTCAAAAAGAAAATGAGAGTGTCTATTGAAAATGCTTTGTGATTCAGGTGGAAGTTGAAAGGAGGGTCCCTGACGGTTTCTCCCCAGTTAGGAAGCCGTCAGGATTAGCGGATGGTAGATACAGAAAAAAATGACTCAAATAGAAGGGTAACATCAGAATGGAAAGTTCTCCAAGGAAAGCATCAAAAGAATGAGAATGGTTACACAGAACTAATTTGTTTGAGAATAACACACAATAAAAGACAGCCTTCTGCACAGTCTGGGGGAGGTTGGTGGGAATGAGCACTTGGGAACGGGGGAGTCAGTGTTGACTCGTTTCCTGATCCCTCATCATGTGGTGCACAAATTGGCCTTTGGCCGACTTTAATACCTCCCTTCATTTCCATGGCTTCTGTCAAGAAGTCAGGCAAACTCTCATTAACTCACAGACTCCTTTGTAATTAAACTCGAGCATACGCTCATTAACTCATTACTCTTTTGAATTAAATTTCCTTATGGGATACATTAGATTTTATAAAATAATCCTTTTACTCATGATGTCTGGCTTGGAGTGAGCACTACTTATTCAATGAATGATTGAACTCACTTTTACCAGCAGAGCCCCATTAAGTAGGCCACCTCAAGGCTTATACGGAACAACATGCATAATAAAATTTATACTCTGAATTCAGCTTGTAACTCAGTTGTACTAACACGTGACCTTTATTCACATGGCAATGATTGTAGTGGCCAAAAGCTTGGACTCTGGATTGCATTGCCTAAGCTCAAGTTCATTATATACTTGGTAGCTCGGTGACCTTAGGTAGTTACTTAATCTCTCTGTACCTCACTCTACTCATCTGTGAAATGGGGATAATAATAGCACCTACTTTGCTTTGGGCAGTATTTTCAACAGTGGTTTTACACTCACTTCCAACAGTAGCTGCTTCCACTCTGTTGCTAATCTCTGGGCTGCCCCCCCACCCCTGACCACCGCGTCGTCTTTTCAGCTTTTCCCTCCTTCCATCACGTTTGTAACTAACTCCCCATATTAAATTCCCTCTGTTTTCTTAAGTGATAAAACTATTCTTATTATTACTGACATCTAGCCTCTGAATCTCATAATCACTTTCCAAAGACTCCTGCTTTTTCAAAAAATTCCTCTATTTCTGTACTTAAAATATGTATCATCTGGTTTGGGAGAAAACATTCCCTCTTTGCTGCATCTACAGGGCCACCTGGAAAAGCTACTGAGAGACCGGCCCTGATTCCTTCCCTTACTGACCTCCTGGGAGGACGGCCCTATAATCCGAAGTTTAGTCTGTTGTGAGCCCTGGGCTAAAACATGCTCAAAAAGGGCTACTGTCCTTCTTCAGGCAGCCCCAGGCTGCGACAGTGGGTCTGGGAGTCTGGAGGCTCTGTCCTGCCTGCTGATGGCCAGTCACCCCACTTCAACCTGCTCGGGGGAGGTGCGGCCAAACATTGCAGAGAAGATTCAAGTCACCTCACGTGCCACTCTTTCCTCCAGCAGGTTCCACCAACCCATCACGAGGTGCGAAGCCTTCAGCTTGGGTTCAGGGCTGGAGACCGGCACGGCCAGGACGATGGTGAGACAAGAGAATCAAGACCGAAGGAGATGTCACCCTCAGGGCCACGCAAGTGCAGGGTGAGCGTGAAAAAGGAGCCCTTCCTTACATTTTGTACAACAGGCGCCTTTCTGCCCCACCTGGTCTCACCCCTTTATACCGTCCTCTTCCACGAGAACAACACAAAACTGAGAATGTCAGGGTTGGAGGAGGCAGGACTTCCTTGGGTCCAGTGGTTAAGACTCCAGGCTTCCACTGCAGGGGGCGCGGGTTGGATCCCTGGTGGGGGAACTAAGGTCCCGCATGCCGCGCTTCACGGCCACAAAAAAAGAAAAAAAAATGTTGGAGGAGGCCTTTAATGTTCTAGGACTCCCCTGCTTCCCCACATGTGGTCCACGGAGACTAAGCAGGGTCTTAAATGTAGATTCCTTGGCCCAAGCCCAGACGGACAGATTCAGAATCTTCGGGAGGTGGGGCCGGAATCTGCATTTTAATAAAGAGCCTCAGGCACTTCTGATAAATTAACAGTGGAGAACTTCTACTTGATGCTCACCTGTCACGGCATACCTTACCCAGCCTCCCAAAGTAGCCTGTTTCAGATCTAAAAAAAATGGCGGTTAGTCTGTCACACTGGGCACAATTCTGTCTCCCTGTAACTTCACTCTGTCTCAGATCCAGAGTCTGGAATGACACTGTATAGGTTTCATCTCTTTTCTACATCTCAATCCTCGAGCACTCAGGCGTCTCTCGGGTCCTCAGCCCGCTTCAAGGACCTTAAGCCTCTTTAAATAGTCGGTGTTCAGTCGACTCTTCCTCACAGTCCACCAGCACGTAGAGAGAGCAAGAAAGGAGAAGAGGCTGCCAGATACGCCTGCACTACCGACTAAAGTTAAGGCCCTGAAATGGAATGTTTCCAGCACTAATTTACAACTCCACTAAATTACAACTTCGGCCCTGAATTTTAACAGCCCACCTTTCAAACGCTTCCCGGGGTTGCGCTGCTGCCCCCTTCCGGCCGTGGGAAGTACTGCAGGCTGTCGAAGCTGGCGATGGGGGTGCGCTTTCCCCACACGTGGGAGTGGGAACGCGAGATAATCCGTCCCTCCCAGGGAAAGCCAGGAGTTGCTGTCCTGCAGCGGGTGAGAAATCCGAGGCGAGAAACAGGGAAAGGAAGCGTGCGGCGGGGAGGGGGGAACCCGCAAGCTAAGAGAAGACCTGGAGGATGTAGACCTGGACCACCCGGAACCCACAGTGGCCCAGTTCTGGCCGGTTCTGGATCTGGCTCTTTCGTCAGCTCAAAAGGTGAGTTAGGACAGCCCTGTGCAGCCTTTCAAGTTGGAGAAAGAATCCTAGCAGGTGGTTTCTCGGAGTCATTCAGGGGAAGATGACAATGTCCTGATTTGTGCTTCCTGGAAAGAAAATAACTACATTATGAAAGTGCTTTTCTCAATTGTGCGGAGGGAAAGAAAATATTCATCTTCACTGAGTCTAAGGAAAATGGTTTTTCTCGTGGAAAGAATAGTTGTAAAGGAACAATGAACTTCAGAGTGAAAGCAAGTTGTGCTGGGCTCTCAGAAGCATCTTGGTAGCTACAGAGCAGTGAGAAGGGATCCCCTATTGGGTCTCTGAGCAGGTGGCTTTGACGTGGTCATTATAAAAGTGTGGTAGAGCTCAGAGGAAGTACATTTTCCATTTCATAGGCACCGAATAGTGAAGGACACATATAGGGAAGTGGTGGGGTCACCCTGGCACACAGACACGCAGTTACCTCCACGGAATTCATGCAGGATGGGATAGTTAGGAGGGGAAATGGAGCAGAGACTACATAAAGAGCTGCAGATAGTAAAGGATTTGTGTCCTGAGCACCCAAAACATTTGTTGGAAATAGTCAACAATTCTGGTTAATGTCTGCCTTTGCAGGACCAGGTATGGAGGTGATGAATGTTTAGCATTCAATGTTATTCAAAACCAAGTGATGAGCTGGGGTTCCCGTCACACCTAATTGAGGAATAAACAGTGTAATTTACCAAGTCAATCACTAAAAACCACACTCACCAAGTCAAAAATGTGCTCAGATTGGAGCTTTGAGGTGAAAATAAGTAATGCTAAGTACTGTCAAAGTGCTAAATGTTAAGAAAAACTTAGGTGTCTACAGATACAGTCTCGCTGTGGAATTAAGACACAAACCAGAGGTTTAAGATAAAGTAGTATTTTATAAAATTGAACTGAATTTATGAAATTCCCACTGAAACTGGGAATGTTAGGTATAAAAGGGTCAGACTCGGAATTACTGGCATTTTGGGGCTTTGTCATGGGGTGCTGCCTTGTTCCTTGCAGGGTATTTAGCAGCATCCCTTGTCTCCGTCTGCTAGTTACTAACCAAGTCATGACAATCAAAACTGTCTCCAGACATTGCCAGCTGTCCCCTGAGAGGCAAAATTACCCCTGGTTGCTTACCACTGAGGTACACCAATTGGATTGAAAAGTGAAAGTGTGTGAAGAATTGTCATTCAGTAACTGTTATCAGTTAATTCCCTCTTATCAGTTAATGCCCTTTATTATCACTAAACTTTTGGAGAGGACACACCAGGAGCTATTATCACTACTTTTATTTATGCAGAAGCAAATGAGAGACAAACAATCCCATCACTGTCATACACAAGTCATTGTTTATTCCCACTGGAGAGAAGGGGCTGCCCAGCCCACTCCCCCAATCTCTTCTTGTTTCAGGTTTCTACCAAATAGGGAAACTTTCTACCCAGCAAGAAACATATTCATTTTCTTAGTACTTGGAAAGTTTAGAAATTGCCTAAAATGGTCCTTACCACCATAATTGTCATGGATCTACTCTGTTGAGCTTCTGTTGTGAATGAGGGGTCCACCCTCTCTTAGAAGAGCTTCCATGTGAAAGGGCCAGGGGGAGCGTGTGGTTCAGTTTTGTGAATTTTGCATGTTTTCAGCATAATAGTGAATAGATCTTTCATAGCGTATTTTTGTTTGGTTGGTTGTTTTTTTTACCTTTTGACCCATTTCTCATTTCTACACAGTCCTCTGCCCCCACACCTGCCACATCTGGCAACCACCAGTCTGTTCTGTGAACCTGTGACCTTGTGGGTTTTTTTGGTTTTGTTGTTAGATATTCCACATATAGATCATATCGTATTTTTCTTTCTCTGACCTATTTCACTTAATGACCTTGAAAAATCCATCCATGTTGTCACAAATGGCAAGATTTCCTTCTTTTTTATGGCTGAATAATATTCTGTTTTTATATACCACAATTTCTTTATCCATTCATCCATCGATGGACTCTTCGGTTGTTTCTATATCTTAGTTTTTATAAATAATGCTACAATGAACATGGGGGTGCATATATCTTTTTGAGTTAGTGTTTTTGTTTTCTTCAGATAAATACCCGGAGATGGAATTGTTGGATTGTGTGGGAATTCTATTTTTAATTTTTTGAGGAAACTCCATACTGTTTTCCACACTGGCTCCACCAATTTACATTCCAACCAACAGCATATGAGAGTTTCCTTTTCTCCACATCCTTGCTAACACTTGTTATTTCTTGTCTTTTTGATAATACCCATTCTGACAGGTGTGAGGTGATATCTCATTGTGGTTTTGATTTTCATTTCCCTGATGATTAATGGTGTTGCACGTCTTTTCATGTACCTGTTGGCCACCTGCATGTCTTCTTTGAAAAATGCCTATTCAAATCTACCCACTTTTTAATCATATTGTTTGTTTTTTGCTATTGAGTTGTATGAGTTCCTTATATATTTTGGATATTAACCCCTTCTCAGATATATGATTTGCAAATATTTTCTCCCATTCTGTAGGTTACCTTTTCCTTTTGTTGATGGTTTCCTTTGCTGTGCAGAAGCTTTTAGTTTGATGCAGTCCCACTTATTTATTTTTGCTTTTGTTGCTTTTACTTTTGGTGTCAGATCCAAAAAATCATTGACAACACCTATGTCAAGGAGCTTGCCACCTAAGTTTTCTTCTAGGAGTTATATAGTCTCAGGTCTTACATTCAAGTCTTTTATCCATTTTGAATTAATTTTTGTATATGTTGTAAGATAGTGGTCTAGTTTCATTCTTTTGCAAGTGGCTGTCCAGTTTTCCCAACACCATTTATTGAAGAGACTGTCCTTTCCCCATTGTATATTCTTGGTTCTTTTGTCATAAATTAATTGACAATATATGAAACAATAAATCCCACTGGAAAGGTAGTATACAGTAAAAGTAGTGGATTAATCCCTTATAGAACTAGTATGAAGGTTAAAAGACAAAAGTGGTAAAAATAACTATGATTAGAATAATTACTTAAGGGATGCACAAAATAAAAAGGCCTAAAATGTGACATCTAAAACAAAACTTGCAGGGGAGAGTAAAAATGTTGAGCTTTAGAATGCAATCAAACTTAGGTTATCGACTTAAAATAGACTGTTATAGATACAAATTGTTATATGTAAGCCTCATGGTAACCACAAAGCAAAAACCTATAGTAAATACATAAAAGATAAAGAGAAAGGAATATAAGCATACCACTAAAGAAAGTCTTCAAACCACAAAGGAAGAGAGCAAGAGAAGAGGAAGGAACAGGGGGACTACAAAACAGTCAAAACAATTAACAACATGACAATAAGTGTATACCTATCATAGCATATTTGAATTGGTAAATTTACACAGTGAGTTCTGTGAATAAAAAAGCAGATTTACTATTATTTTCTCCAATTGCAGCTTTTTTGTGGGTTTGGCACTCAAAACATATTTATTTTTGCTTTGAATTGAAATAAATCCATTATCAAAGGTCATAAAAAGCAATTCACAAAGGGGGACATTAACCAGAAAACAATCAGTGAAGGAATGTGCCATATCACTGGTAATCCAAAATGTAAACTAAAATAATAATTAACTTTCATTTTTGCTTATGAAAGTAATTAAAATGATCTAGTCTTCCTAACACCCAATGCTGGCTGTGGTGTGGTGAAACTGCCACTTTCATATATTGGCTAGTGACAAAGTAAATGGATACAAGTCCTTTGGAAATTAATTTTACCTCAAAAACCAAAAAAAAAAAAGCTCATGCTTTTTAATTCAGTAATCTCATATCAAATTATTTATTCTAATGGAAAGATATGTCTCTTGGGATTAGTCAAAATAGTGAAAAATTGTAAGTAAATAACCAACAACAAGGTATAGGTTGGGTATAGTATGATGTATCCTGCTCTGTAGAATGTGATATTGATAGAAGTGTTAAAATGATGGTTACAAAGACCACACAGTTATAGAAAGAATTCTTGTGTCAAAATGCGAAAAAAAAAAAAAAAGAAAAGAAAAAA
The DNA here is from genome assembly GCF_964341445.2 of Mesoplodon mirus. Lineage (NCBI taxonomy): Eukaryota > Metazoa > Chordata > Mammalia > Artiodactyla > Ziphiidae > Mesoplodon > Mesoplodon mirus. The sequence continues at coordinate 15,850,011 of NC_138993.1, forward strand.
AGGGAATTCCCTGGCAGTCCAGTGGTTAGGACTCAGTGCTTTTACTGCCGTGGCCCCTGTTCAGTCCTTGGTCGGGGAACTAAGATCCCATAAGCTGTGCAGCACGGCCCCCCCAACCCAAAAAAAATGTGAAGTGTTAATTTAATGTGCCCTATGAATACAACCATCTAAAATGTGTGTGTGTGTGCGTACAAGTACATATACATACCTACATATATACTTGAAAGAAAAGCTCCAAAATACCAACAGTTGTTGGGCTAGAGTCCTGCAGTTGTTTATAATGACAAATGGTTTTCTTTTCTCTGTGACCTAATTTTTCTGTTACTTTACTTTCATAATTTTAAAGAAAATATTACAAAAGAGGAAAAAATATTTCCCCTCCGCCATCACATCATAGCCCCTCTTTTTGTTTTTCCTCTTGGGGGACTTATTTCTGCTTATCTGCGCCCCTACAAGTTACTTATTGTCTCTGGAATTTGGGGAAAAATTTACGTTTCCTTTTCAATGATACTTTTTTTTTTCTTTTGGAGTAGATCCATTTATTTCAAATTAATTTACATGAATGATCCATGTTTCATAACTCCAGGGAGGAGAGATCTACATGCTTAATTCTGCCAAAATACTGGCATTGAGACTTCATCACATTTTCTTGGTGGAAATGGAGAAAACAACTTTCTGGGGATTCATGAGTTTTCTCTAATTGTGCATTTGTGTACACATGTATTTGCTGGAGATATGGTTCACTCCTCTTTTTTTAATTAAAAATTCAATCCAGTGATGCTTCTTGAATGTTTTAAATTATAAACATAAACCTGCTCATGGGTGAAAAAGCAAAGCAGTATTAGGGTAAAAAGTAGAAATGAACATACTTCTCCCACCTTCCTCCAGCACTTTGCTCTGGCCCGACCCCTGTGGCCCTGTACCTGGCTGCTTCTCTCCACAGGTGATGGGTATTAACCATGGTTTGCTGTATGTGCTGCATCTTTTCCTAGGCATGTCCGTGCACATGTGGACATTGTTTACATTAATGAGATTGTACTGGACACACCCCTCTGCCCACTCTGCCTGTGATAAGTTGTGTCAGATTGCCCTCCAAAGAAGTGGCACCGCCGACGACGTAGCCTAGCTGTTTCCCTCCCCCCTCACTAGAATCCTAAACTGTTCTTCATCTTTGCTGATACCTCATGGTTGTTTTAATTAACACTTCATTCCTTATCATTATGTGACGTTGAACATAATTTATGAAGTTGATTGTCCAGCATTTGGGACCTTATGTGGGAATTCTTTTTTTTTTTTTTTTTTTTTTGCGGTACGCGGGCCTCTCACTGTTGTGGCCTCTCCCGTTGCGGAGCACAGGCTCCGGACGTGCAGGTTCAGCGGCCATGGCTCACAGACCCAGCCGCTCCGCAGCATGTGGCATCTTCCCGGACCAGGGCACGAACCCGTGTCCCCTGCATTGGCAGGCGGACTCTCAACCACTGCGCCACCAGGGAAGCCCTTATGTGGGAATTCTGTCTTCTCCTTCTGGCTGGGGCCAAAGCTCGTTTCCCACATCAGAGCCACCTGTCTCCTAACGAACATTCTTTAAAGTGTAACAGAATTAGCAGCACATCATTCTTTTTTACCTTGCATCCATCTTGCCAGTTTATAAAGTAAAAGCCTGAAGGAATAAGAATGGCCTCATTTATAAGATGGATCTAATACCTGTACCTTGTGTTGGTTTGTCTCATTGGGTCTGATGTTATAACCGATAAGGGTATCATTGTTTTTTTTAAATGGATGTTTCTACCACTGTTTGCAGTTAGTGACTAAAGAAAGCAGTCAATTTGGGATGTTCAAATTTTTAAAAATCTCTCTGTATCCCTACACTGTTTTTTTTGTTTGTTTGTGCGTTTTCTTCAAAGTTCACAGGAAACTAAAGCATGTGCCTCTTAGCCCAGTTAGTGGCCCAAGGTACAAATGCTTGTGTTATGATGTAACAGACAAATACAGGTGGTTTCCACAAAAGCTGCTATGGATTTGAAGACTGTAATATCTTGGGTTGTAGGTATGATAGGAACAATTCACATGTTGTTTTAAAGAAAATTTATACATTTGTGGCAACTCCACCACACAAATACGAACAGTTTGCCCCTCTTTCTCTTCCCCCTGTTATTTCCCTTCCATGACACAGAAGGAAGGTGTTGGCCCCTGGCTAGATGTGAAGTCCACACCAACCCCTGAGGAGAAAATTCCACTACCTTCTCAGTGTTATTTATGTGCTGCTCCCTGTGCTACTGAAGCTTACAAGTCCTGAAACTCCAGAGGGCTGTCTGAGGGCAGGATGCAGAGCATCTGGAGCTGAGACAGGAAGAGAGGTGTGTGGGAACTGGTGACATGTTCGGTGATGTTGCCAGTGACACAGGGAGGGGCTTTCTCTCCCCCGGACGCCCCCCACCGATGATGAGACTCGCCCAGAGCAAGTGCTTTGCGTCATAACGAGGGACACACCTGTTCTTCATCTAGAAAAGTGAGGTTAGGAAAGACCCTTAGGAGCCCTGCTGGGCCATAACCCCCTCCTGCCCTTTGAGAGCGGGTTTGTCCTTGGGTACGGGACAGTTGTTTCTCTATGTGGGGTTTTAGTGGCTTAGCTTACGTGGCACCCCTGTGGTCATCGACCTCAACAAGTGTGGACACCAACAAAAAAAATCTGTAATTCATTCAGTAACTAGTGGTCCATGACTGGGGGCCTCCTTTCCGTTTGACAAAAGGGTGCACACCTGGTAAACCCCATCCCGCCAGGGAACTGGCCTAGTTTCATGTCTCCTGGTGAAAAGCCAAGTCAGTGATGGGGAGGAAGCTGTTGTTTAATCTGGGCTTCAGTTCCCCTGATTTTCTGTGTGTAGGGCCACCAAGGCGACAGGTTTTGCGAGCACATTGAAGAAAGAAGGAATCCTCTTGAAGAGACGTTCTAATAGTAGTTCTCGGAATCATTCATTACATGTATATTGAAGACCTACGACAGGCTGTGCACGCACGTCTTCCACAGTTGCTTCTGGAAAGGCAGGAGAAGGAGGCAGGATCATCAGGGGATAGCTGGGAATGGCCCAGCACTGCATTCTGTGGGAGAAAGGGCGTGTGACACCCTCGTGCTCAGCTCGGATGCTTCGCGTCCTGTTTTCTCACCGCAACCAAAACTATGAAAGCCAGTTCTGGTCAAGTGAGAGCAGGCCTCCCAAGCTTGACAGATCTTACGACCCCTGAGTCCTAATCTAGCTGTGTGACCTTGGGCAAGTTCCTAACTCTTCTGAACCTCCGTCTCCTCATCTGTGAAATGGGCATGATACTCCTTACCTGGTGAAACACGATTGCAAACCCACAGGACTGATGGAGAAGGTGCGCCCACCTCCTTGCAGCCCTTGACTCTCCCTGGGGAGCCCTTCCTTTCTGGGTTTCTTCCCCTTTCCTCCTGCTCGGTGGTAAGAAGGACAGGCTGGGCTTGGAAGTCTCAGAGGCCGGGTTTCAAAGAGTCGCAGAAGCCTCATTGCAAATCCCAGTTCTACCGCTCAGTAGTTAAGCAGCTTTGAGCATATGAACTGTCTGAATCTCGGTTCTCTCTGTGCCTCCTGGGGAACCAGGGGGACGAAATGAGGTGACACGTGGAAGACCTTGGCAGAGTGCTGGGAATTTGCCTCTGATTTCAGACTGACCCGTCTCCCATCACATTGACTCCGACTTGCTGTAAAGGGGCTCCTGCGGATACCAAGCCAGCTTCTGAGTGTGACACGTCCTAGAAGCAAAGCGATAAGGGAATAAAAGCTCCATATCTCGTTGTAATCCCTGGAGCTGAAAGCACTGGCTGAATCGCCCTGCCTGTGAGCTAACAGAGGACCAGCAGCAGAGAGAAGCTGCCAGAGTGAGCTCGGCCTGCCAGGGTGGCCCCCCGCCAGCAGGCCCACGCTGAGCGACGACGCTGGGCGAGCAGCAGCCTCCGGCCGTGTGCTCTCCTCCTTAGTTATCACTTCCACACGTATCCCGTCACTGCCAGCATCCGCTGCGCTCAGGTCCTTCCACCTGGGAGAGCCGGCGGGCGGCACTGCCGTGTGCCGCGGTCCTCTGGTCTGCAAATCTCTGCGGTACCAGCAATGAAGCCTTTTTAAAAGTGTGCTTGAAAATGGAGCTGTGCCCTTTCAGGACAGGTTCCTGGAGGGACTTTGCGTATGAAGTGAGGATGTTTGCCCCAGATCCTGTCTGGATCAGCCAGCGACACCCCCTTCACCCCCGGAGCTGACCTCTCCCAAGCCACAAAACGGTAGAAAATTGCAGAACTGTCCCGTACTCAGGCACTAGGGGCCAAGGGACAGGGCATCCACCCCCGCTCCCAACCTAATGCCTTTACAGGGCCACCTCATGCCCTGGGCGGGAGAATTTGCTGTCCTACCTGATTGGTTGGATTTCGGTTGTGTGTTTTATTTTATTAATTTATTTATGTGGCCTCGCTGCGAGGCATGTGGGATCTTAGTTCCCCGACGACCAGGGATCGAACCCGCGCCCCCGGCAGTGGAAGGGTGGAGTCCCAACCACTGGACTGCTAGGGAAGTCCCTATTTTATTTATTTATTTTTTTTTAATTTTTTATTTTTTTTTGCGGTACGCGGGCCTCTCACTGTTGTGGCCTCTCCCGTTGCGGAGCACAGGCTCCGGATGTGCAGGCTCAGCGGCCATGGCTCATGGGCCCAGCCACTCCGCGGCATGTGGGATCTTCCCGGACCGGGGCACGAACCCGTGTCCCCTGCATCGGCAGGCAGACTCTCAGCCACTGCGCCACCAGGGAAGCCTGGAAGTCCCTATTTTAAAAGTTATGGATATTCCTTCCAAAGAAGGGAAGCTCTTTCTCATACTGTCAACTTGCTCAGACCATAGCAAGTCCACAGTGAAGCCGCGGTGGGTCTCCAGGCCTCCTGGGTCTCAGTCCAGGCTGCTGTGGTCAAATCCATGCTTACCCTTTTTCCGTGGACCTTGGAGAATGGTGTTATAGTCGAGAGAGCTACATGTGTGTGTGGAAGTGAGAAGGGCTTCAGCTCTGTCGATATATCTGAGTCAAACCTGGGCTCTGCCAGCTGTTAGCTCTGGCTTTAGAGCGAATCTTAACCTCTCTGAGTCTCCAAGACTCCATCTGTAAAGCTGAGTTAATAGTACTTCCCAGGATTGTTGTGAGGTTTAAATACAAGAAGATGTATGTGAAGTGCTAACCTAACACCTGGCACTTAGCAATTGCTCAATAAATGGTACCTATTATTACCTTGCCCTCCAGGCCCTGTGTCTTCCCAGCTGTGCCTCAGTGGGCAAGCTTCTTAACCTCTCTGAGCGTGGTTCCCTCATGTGTGAAATGAAGGGTGTTTCAGTCTGATCATGGCTACCAAGGCCACACCTGCAGGCCGACGGGTGTCAAAGCCGGCACCCGGAATCCAGGCTGATTGAGGCCACCTGCAGGCACAGGTGACACGCACAGAGGTGGTTCATTGGTGCCATGTCAGTCCTGCCACAGCTTTTCTAATAAATTATGGATAAATTGTGTTTGATTCCCAGAACTTTGTCAGCAAGCAAGAACAATGCCAGGAGGTGTGGAGAAGGCGTGTCATCGGTGCATTTCTAAAACTGCCAGAAGTGGTGAGTCACAGCTCTGAGAAATGTCCTAGTTTTGAAGGATTTGGGCTTCACTGTGGGCTTTAACAAGTCTGAAATCACATGACTTGTTAGAGCCCAAAGCGAACCCTGTGGGTGACCTGTGCTTGGCTCAGGGTGGCCCCAGGGTAGAGCTGGGAGGGGATAGTGTCCTGACCTCTGTTGATGCCCCTCCTTCTACTCCTTATTTAGGAACCTTTAGCTTTTCTCAGTGCACAGGATGTATTTTCAACATAATCTGTGTTTGGAAAATGTTTGAGTGAATGGAGTCACTGATACAACCAGCATGTAATTAATGGCAGCGGAGCCGGGGGACGTGCAGGGAGATGTGAGTGGATTTGGATTGGGGTGGCTTCCTGCACCCCCATCCTACCCTGTCTTCTTGCCAAATTGGACTTTCCCCACCATCTCCTGTTGGGGCCCTTGTGTCCAGAGGGGTTGGGCCACATTACAGAAGGCCCAGGCTATATCATAACATTTGGAATATCCTTAAAACAAATCCCAGACCTTGGGGCTCCTTGGGGTGAAAGCATTTACCTCCTACTGAGCCATGTGGTCTGTCTTTTATACAGATGATGTGTGAATAAAGGGAATCTCGTGGGAAGTCTTAAGCAACTTATCTTAGAGCAGTAATATTTGGAAACAGCAGGCAGAGGGTAGAGTGGACTAAGCTATAGGGTCAGGAGACAAGGGGATGGTGGATGGGTGCCTGGTGAACTATGGTATTGACACGCTGATAGCCATGTATGATCACCAGCTCCGCACCTCCCTCTCCTCTCAGGACAGCTCGTTCACTGCTGCATCCCCAGCACGTCCGATAGTGCCCAGCACATGGTAGGAGTGTAGTAACTGTCCACCTAATGACTAGATGGGTGAATGAATGAACCACCAGCTCCCAATACAAGCTCCTCCTCTAGCTGATGTACCCAACCCCCATCTCATCCTCCTCAGACACAGCCTGACGTTTTACTCCCTGCAATGGCTCTAGGTCACACAGCCCCCTGCACCTCTGGAGCATACCTACTATATGGGGGCCAGAGTGGGGGCAATGGTCCTGGACCCATTCCTGCAGAAGGGAAAGTGAGCTTCACATCACTTGAAAGACCCTTTGTGGGTGGACCCCTGTTCACCTCTGTGTCATCTCCTCTTCTTTCCCTTCTCACCCTGGAAAATGCAGCCAGACAAAAACACCAGGTTCACTTTTTCCCCTGGGCCTTCCAAACTGCATTATTGGTTGGAAGGGAGAAAAAAGATAGTAATTATGCAGTGGAAAAATTGGGAAAAACTCTGACGGGTTCAGAATTAACATCACCAGTGAGGGACAGGTGGCCATCACCTGTGCAGAAATCTGGCTGAGAAGGCACATCCCTAAACCAAACACAAGGGAACAGGGGCAAACCGAAAGTGAAGACTGTTGTCTTAGTTCTTTTGGGCTGCTGTAACAATTTGCCATAGACTGGGTGGCTTATAAACAGCAAAGGTTTATCCCTCACAGTTCTAGAAGCTAGAAGTCCAAGGTCAGGGTGCCAGCAAAGCTGGGTTCTGATGAGAGCATCTTCCAAGTTGCAGACTGCTGACTCTCCCTGTATCTTCACATGACGGAGAGCAGAGAGGAAGCAGGGTCTTTCTTGTCTCTGAAAGGGGCACTCATCCCATTCGTGGGGCCTCCACCCTCACCTAATCCTGATTACCTCGCAAATGTCCTACCTCCTAAAATACCACCACATTTGGCTAAGGTTTTATCATGAATTTAGAGAGGACACAAACATTCAGTCCATAACAACCATATTCTTCAAAAATGTCAACATGATAGAAAACAAATGGAGTCTATGGAAATGTTCTAGGTTCAAGAGGACCAAGGAGATTCAACAACAAAAGGAAATACCCGACCTTAGATTGGATCCACCCCAATTGGAATATGGATAGTAGATTAAAGTATTCTCTCAGTGTGAATGTAAGGAAGTTTGCCAACTTTACTAAGGTTGTAAGAGAATGTCCCTATCCTTAGGAAATACACACTGGGATTATTTCCAACTAAAAAGTTTAAAAACTTAATACAGGAAGCATATGGACAAGAGAAACCGAGTGGTAGGTATCTGAATGTTCGAGAATTTTCACAATTAACAATTCTTTTAGAATTTAGACTGGAAAAAAGCTTCCCTGGTCTTATCCTGAATTTCTTACAATGCTGCCCTTGATGCATCTACACCACAGTGTCTTCCTTTCGAATGACTTCAAAATTTTCTTCTATATGGTTTTCTACATTTCCTGTAAAGCACTACATACTTATGTAATGAGAAAGCAAAGTTCTATTTTAAGAACAATCTTCAGCTATTCCCTTTAGGTGGATTGGCAGCTGGTCCCTATCCACATGTGAAGTTAGCTCAGTGGTGGAGGGGAGGGGCTTGAGGCCCGAAGCAATGACCCCTCCATGTGTCTGTCCATGGAGGGAGCAGGGAAGTCTCTGTCACGGCCTCAGGCCCCACCCAGCCGCCTGGAAAGCTCTCCTGGGCCGCGGCCCAGCCCTGACCGTCAGCCTCCCCGTCTCACACGTTCTTCCCACCAAGTTCATTCTGCTGTAGCACGGCTGCCTCCCTGCACCCTGAGGCTGGCCTGGAGGGTCGATTTAATAACTGGGAAGCAACGAAACCTTGATGAATGCACGTGCAGTGTGTGCCGCCGGCCTCTGGCCATCACGGGATGACGCAATTAAATGCGACTGGTACACTGAGCCCAGGTCAGGGCATCTATCGGGGCGTCCTGGGAAGCCCTCTTAGCACCACTTGGAGATGGCAGCTCAGTGAAGGCAGGCACAGGGGAACACTGGGGGAGGGGCCTTCCACCCTGAGACTGGACCAGAGGCCTGTGACCCTGGGTGTTTCAGCCCCCAGGGAGGTGGACAGAGGCTCATGGAAGTCCACCTGCTGAATGTCGAGAGGCAGTTTATGCTGCGATTCTGGCTGTGAGAAATAGTGCATTATTTTATTTGATTTTTAAAAATTAATTCATTAATTTTATTTATTTATTTATTTATGTTTGGCTGCGTTGGGTCTTCGTTGCTGCGCTCAGGCTTTCTCTAGTTGCAGCGAGCAGGGGCTACTCTTCGTTGCTGTGCACGGGCTTCTTATTGCAGTGGCTTCTCTTGTTGGGGAGCACGGGCTCTAGGCGTGTGGGCTTCAGTAGTTGTGGCTCGCAGGCTCAGTAGTTGTGGCACACAGGCTTCGTTGCTCTGCGGCATGTGGGATCTTCCCGGACCAGGGCTTGAACCCGTGTCCCCTGCATTGGCAGGCGGATTCTTAAGCACTGCGCCACCAGGGAAGACCACCCCCACCCCGATTTTTTTTTTTTTTTTTTTTTTTTTTTTGCTGTACGCGGGCCTCTCACTGCTGTGGCCTCTCCCGTTGCGGAGCACAGGCTCCGGACACACAGGCTCCGTGGCCATGGCTCGCGGGCCCAGCCGCTCCGCGGCATGTGGGATCCTCCGGGATCGGGGCACGAACCCGTGTCCCCTGCATCGGCAGGCGGACTCTCAACCACTGCGCCACCAGGGAAGCCCCACCCCGATTTTTTAATGTGCTTTTACAACTTGAAAACTTCTCCTTTTGTAGGTAAAATTAAACTGACTTCACGTTCCTGCTTGCCAGCAAAAAAAATCAGTCATGGGCATTGCGGTCACAGAACTCAGAATGTGGGGCAGGGGGATCATGTTCACCTCTTTGGCGGGTTGGGGCAGGGGAGGCTCCTGCTCTCCGGGCAGAGCCATCAGAGGCCTGTACAGACTCTTTGTGCAGCTTCTAAAAGGTTCCCTCCTGGTAGCGGTAGCCTCAAGGACACACAGCTTAGGAAGTTGTCTTCCAAGGAAAGGGCATCCCTTCCTCCAGGCAAGAGGGCTTTCCACCTTCACTCATCCCTTAGCCTCACCCCGCCCCCTCTTTCCTGCACAGCCCGCATAGCAGTGGGCTCTGTCCCCACCATGGGGCCAGCACCTGCGCCAAGCTTGGGATGTTGGGGTCTTTCCAAGCCGGGGAGCCTGGTGGCCCCTCCCTAGGTGCTCCTTGTAGCAGTTCCCTCTGGATGCTGTGAGGAAGAGGACCACCACCCGCAGAGCCATCCAAGGACTTCACTCCTCATCAGCCTACGAGGTCTCCCCGCCCGTGCATACCACCCCCACCTTGGTCCTCCCCTTTGGGCACTTTCCTCCATCCCTCTCCCTTGGGACAATCCCAGGGAATTGCCCTCATTGGGCTCCAAGATGCAAAATTTGGCATCTCTTGTCAGGGATCAGAAAAAAAGATTCTAGCACCTGTCAGCATGATTCTTGTTACTATATCATCCTATTACATGGATGGTGGAGAGTCTTAAGCCTTTGGCAAGTCACGTGGGCAATGGAGGTGGTTTGAGAAAATCCTGGAGCTCTGGGCTCCCAGATTCCAGTAGGTTCTCCCAGCATGTTCAATGCAGTGAATTCTGAACCAAACACGTCCTTTCCCCAAAGCTCCTCCTCTTCCCATTTCTCCCATTTCTCCCATTTCTGTCAACGCCACCACCATTATTGTCTCCCAAGCTCAGCACTTGAGGCATTTTCTACTCCTTTCTTTCCTTTATTACCGCATCTAACTGGTACTCGAGAGCCTGACCCCCCTACACCTCGTGATCACCCTCCAGGATCAGCGATGGATCAGTCTTCTCACTGGTCTCTCAGCCGTCATCTCCATTCCATTGGCCTCATTGCTTCCAGTGATTTGACTTTGATTATGTCACTTCCCAGCTCCAAATCCGACAACTCCCTTGATCTTCCTAATAAAATCCAAATGCCCTGATGTAGATTGGAAATGCCCTCTATTCTCAATACCTTGTTCCAGTCTTATTTCCCCCTTATCTGTTATGGATGACCTGTGCTCAGCTTAAATGGGAGGATTTGTCACTCCCCCAAACCCACCCTGATCTTTTCTTCCTTGAATGTTTTCCTTTAGGATTTTCCCTTTGACTGAAAAGCCACTCCGCTGGTCAAAACCCTACCCATTCATCAACACCCAGTGCCAGGGTCACCTCCTCCTGGAAGGTGGAGGTTTGATTTCCTTCGGACTCCTCCCTCTCCTGGGCTTCCTTACCGCTTCATGCACCTCTCGTGGCCCCTCTCACACACTGATCTGTATTGGCCCCTGGGTGCACATCTCATCTCCCTTATGGGGTTGTGAGGTCTGTGTTGCCGAGTTAGTGGGGGGCTGAGGAACAGGCCAGGTGAGAGGGTGATGCGGGTGCCGATACAGGGATGGAGAAGAGGGAAGGATGCAAAACGTGAGGCAGAGACAAAATCACTGGATGTACCAGGAGAGGGCAGAAGTGGCACAGATGATTGAGGTTTTGGTGCCGTTATAGACGCGGGGAAATGGAGAGGGCAGTTTGGAAAGAGGACTTGACTTTGAGTTTATCCTCCTGGACCCTTTGCCAATTGCCTCCTGGGTATTTGGTCGCTGAGTGGAGCCCCCAAAAGGTGGTGTTGCAGAGAAAAACTGCTGGGTCCTGGTCTCAGTTTCCCCATTAAACTATTTAAGCAAGAGAGCAGGGGTTACACTTGCTATTCAAAAGAACCAGGTGCTGGAGATCCTGGAGAGTAGACTAAGCGAGAAGCCACCCACTTCTCCTACCAAGATTGCTCCCTTTAAAAATGCTTTGGGGCTTCCCTGGTGGCGCAGTGGTTGAGAGTCCGCCTGCCATTGCAGGGGACACAGGTTCGTGCCCCGGTCCGGGAAGATCCCACATGCCGCGGAGCGGCTGGGCCCGTGAGCCACGGCCGCTGAGCCTGCGCGTCCGGAGCTTGTGCTCCGCAAAGGAGAGGACGCAGCAGTGAGAGGCCCGCGGACCACAAAAACAAAATGCTTTGGATACTTCTGGTCATGTACTGGGACTGATAGCTGGATGCTACTATGTCTTTAACAAGTGACGGTGAGAGCAGCAGCGTTAAACCCACTGCAGGATGTGAGCGGGAGCCCTGAGCTGGTTCATCCCGACACCGCCCCGGGAGGCCATCCTTTCGGGGGGTCTTTTTTCACAGCCTTCATTGTCAGGAGTCAGTTCATCTGTGTTCTTGGCATAAAGAATGGGTCAGCTCCAGCCTCTCGATCCTAATATCCTTCTCCCACCGTTGCTCTAATTCTGAATTATTTTCTCCTTTGGGACTCTTGGTTGACTTGGCAGTTTCACTCGGTTCTTTTAAATGGACTTGATAGAAACTCATTTCATCAGAAACCAGGATGTGGCCCTCTGAGCCGCATTGGAATCAGTGCTTAGTAAGCTCGAAGGCAGCGAGGTATTTATTAGAGGTGGTCACTGCTATCAAACCCCCGTCCTGGCCTGAGCAAGGTCAGCAGGAAACAGCCGCTGTCCCAGAGGGCTGTCCTCATCCGGACTGCGTACCAGCTCTCCTGGGATGCAGGGGGATATGGGGGGTGGGGAGCAAGGGCTCCAGTCCCTGGCTGTGGCTTGAGGGGTCCTCATAAGGATTGAGTGGTAAAGAGGTCCCCGTGTGAGTAATGCTGGTTACTTTCCTCCCAGTGAAATCCCACAGCCCCGCGTGGCCCCGACACCTCACACTTCGCTGAGCAAACAGACGCTAAGGAGGGCCTGGCTTAGAATCTCCAGCACTGCTTATAAAAAGGATGGTGCGTGGACCACCTACTTCACAGTCACTGGTGGAGTTGCTTGGAAACAACAGATTCCTAGGTCGTGTTGGCAGAGATTCTGACTTCTTAGGTCCAGAGTAGCCCAAGGGAATCTCAGAATTACATCTGCCAGGGTGAGAGCAGAAGTGAGCCTGAGACCTTGACGGTGGTGACGCAGAGAGTCTGGTACTAATGAAGCCTGGGCTGCACATGGGCTCAGGGAGTGATGTCAGGTTTGGAGCCATCCCATCACGGCTCATTCGAAGTCCGTGGGACCCACCGGGTCTCCCTCGCTTGTTGTTTCTTCAGTTCTCTATTTGAACCCGGGGAAGGGCTGGGGGAGGTCGTGTCTGAGATAAAAGGGAAGCCACGCTCCTTCCATCACGAAGGGAGAATAATGATGATGATAATAAGGGCCGACATTTACACAGTGTTTATCGTGGAGCAGACCTCGTGTTTAGTGCCTTATGTGGCTTATGACGTTTGATCATTTTAACAAGTCTCTTAGGAAAGCCCTATGATTATGCTCACGTTTTAAATGAGGACACTGAAACCTCAGGGGTGAAGAGCCCAGCCCTCCACAACGTAGGGCATGGAGTGGGACGTGAGCCCAGGCCATCGGCTCTAGGTGGCGAGTGGTCCTACTCTCCTCTGGGTGGTCCTTAGGAATGTTCTGGCCCCAGCCGTCTCTCTCAGCCTTGCTCCAAGGTAGGAAGCTTGCATGACAGGGGCCTCTGTGTCACTGAACGCCTGGATTACACATGTGGCCAGGTGGCACCATCTGTCACAAGCTCCCAGAGCAGTGAAGGGTTTTCCAGGATGCCGATCACTTTATCATTGTGATAACAAGCTCAAGCCCAGAAATAGAGGTGGGATTTCTCAGCTTCCTGCTTTTCTATCACATATCAGCAGGAAATTTTTTCCTCGACCCCCATTGTAAACTGGGAATTAAAACAGATGTGGCTATATTAATTGACACTCTCCCTTTAATCAGCCACATTGCCGGCAGTGCTGTGTTCCCTGTGATCAACAGATCACCCCGCTGCGGAACCTGCCAGGACCAGTTGCAGAATGAAAAGGCAGAAAACCTTGTTCAAAAAGCAGGAAAAAAGCCCTGTTCAAGGTACTGAAAGAGAAAGCTTTTTCCTTTCTTCCGCAGTCTCTTTTGATCTGTCATAGTATTTTTCGTTTGCCTTTTAATGACATTTTAAGTAAAGAAAAAAGAAAAATTGTTAATTAACAGTCTAAAATTATTAGCATAAATTTTACCACTCACCTTAATGTTATATAATGACATTTTTTTGCTGGGGTGTCAGCCATGGAGCTTGTGTGATCTTAGCTCCCGGACCAGGGATTGAACCCGGGGCCCCAGGAGCGAGAGCACCAAGTCCTAACCACTGGACCGCCAGGGAATTCCCTATAATGACAGTTTTAAATGCAACTGTTAGAGCATTTAACCCAGATGTAGAATCACCAAACTCACACGATTTGTGTTTCATAGCTCTTCCATACATGTGTATTTGGTTTTTGCCACAACAGTGGCAATAATACACAACACGAATGCAGCTCTTTTAATCTCATTGCTGGTGCACGTGCTTCCTACCAACACCCTTTACCTTCTGCTTGCTGATGAGTAAGGGAGGGCTGGACAGAAACAGATCTAGGGGTTGCCCTATCTTTCCCTTTCTTCTGTGTCAGCACTTTGGGATGAGTGGTTGGCTGATTCAGGGAATCCTCCTGTATAAGAAAGGATGTGATAGGGCTTCTTGGTCATTTGCGTTACTTAGAACACCACTGCCTTCTGTCTGCATTTGAAGCAAGTTCTGGTTCAAATGAAAAAGGTGGCCTCTCGGGGTTGTCGGTGCCCCTGCTCACTCAGTTGAAGACATAACACACTTACTTTGTATTCATTTTGAGTCTTAATGAATGTCCACACCCGTGGGCCCAGCAGAACTGGAGAACACAGCCAGGAGAGGCAGCCACACTCACCCCATGTATCTGCTCACACCTGTGCTCCATTGTCCCATCAGACTTCACTTACAAAGTACAAATTCAAAGAAAAATTCACTGAGAAATTCAAGACCACAACAGAAGAGCAGTAAACCAAGTGCAAGGTCCTCCTCAGCACAGGCCCCCATGTGACTGCCCAGGTTGTGTGCCCAGGAAGTCGGCTCTGGTGATCAGTAAATATTATAGCTAATTCAGAGGAGGGTGGTTTGAGGGGAGGAGTGGAAATTGGGGCAAATCGGTCTGCATGCCTGCCCTTTTTTTGGCATTGCCTGGAAGTAAAGGTCAAGATGGGCATGAAGGACAACTTAAGGGGCTTCTTGAAGGAGAGGGACGACCCCTGCCGTGTCCATCTCTGCTTGGAGAATTCGTGTCAGAGCTTGGATTTAGCGGTGTGGCTGTGAGGGTCCTAGCTGCAGACACTTGCAGCCTCCAGAGATGACTGAGACTCACAAATAGATCTGAGATGTTTGACAATCTGAAACTGGAATGGACCTAGTAGATTAAATTAATTAAAGTGGGTTTAGGACTTCCCTGGTGGTGCAGTGGTTAAGAAGCCTCCTGCCAATGCAGGGGACATGGGTTCTATCCCTGGTCCGGGAAGATCCCGCATGCCGCAGAGCAGCTAAGCCCGTGCGCCACAACTGCTGAGCCCGTGTGCTACCACTACTGAGCCTGTGCTCCAGAGCCCGCGAGCCACAACTACTGAGCCCACGTGCCACAGCCACTGAAGCCCTCGTGTGCTCTAGGGCCCGTGCTCCGCAGCAAGAGAAGCCACGGCAATGAGAAGCCTGCGCGCTGCAGTGAAGAGTAGCCCCCGCTCGCCACAACTAGAGAAAGCCCACGTGCAGCAACGAAGACCCAATGCAGCCAAAAATAAATTTAAAAAATAAAAATAGGGCTTCCCTGGTGGCACGGTGGTTGAGAGTCCGCCTGCCGATGCAGGGTACGTGGGTTCGTGCTCCGGTCCGGGAAGATCCCACATGCCGCAGAGCGGCTGGGCCCGTGAGCCATGGCCGCTGAGCCTGCGCATCCGGAGCCTGTGCTCCGCAATGGGAGAGGCCACAACAGTGAGAGGCCCGTGTACTGCAAAAAAAAATAATAATTAAAATAAATAAATAAATACAATAAATAAAAATAGGGGCTTCCCTGGTGGCGCAGTGGTTAAGAATCCGCCTGCCAGTGCAGGAGACACAGGTTCGAGCTCTGGTCCGGGAAGATCCCACATGCTGTGGAGCAACTAAGCCTGTGCACCACAACTACTGAGCCTGCACTCTAGAGCCCGTGCTCCCAACCAGAGAAACCACTGCAATGAGAAGCCCGTAAACCACAGGGAAGAGTAGCCGCCACTTGCCACAACCAGAGAAAAGCCCACATGCAGCAACGAAGACCCAATGCAGCCAAAAATAAAATAAAAATTAATTAAAAAAAATAAAAATAAAGTGGGTTCAGTGTAAGTAATAGAAAACCCAACTCAAAGTGGCACAGATAATAAAGGGATTTATTGGTTCATGTCAATGGAAAGTCCAGGAGTAGTTCAGCTTCATGAGTGGTGTGATTCAGTGGTTGACGGATGCCACTGAGGTCCTAGTTACTTTTTGCCTCTCCACTTTGCCTTCCACGTGTCAGCCTCATCCTCAGGCTGCTTTCCTTTCTTGGTGTCAAGATGGTGGCCAGCAGCCCCCAGAGCAACTTGCTTCCTCACCAGTGTCCAGGAGGGAGAGAAGCCTTGTTCTTGGAAGTTCTATCAGAAGAGTGAGAAAGCTTTTTTACCTTTCTCTCAGTCAATCTCCCCTTGAGTATCCTTGGCCCAGAATGAGCCAAGAGCCCATCCACCAACCAAAAACATATCCAGTGAGTGCAACTCTGCCAGTAACTTAGGGCTAAGCCTCCTGCCCTTCTCAAAAGCCCAGGGGGAGTCAGCTTGTACCAGAGCACATAAACTGCATAGGAGAATGGGGAGGTGGGGAGGTGGGGAGACCAGGACAAAATGGGGTGATTACCTGGAGAGGATGGAGTGGATGCTCAGGAGGCTGCCATGCTGTCTACCTCAGAGACCCTGTCTCTGCTCTCAGGACTGGCACTGGACCTAGCAGAAAACATAAATGTGTGATGCTGTCTAAACTTTAAACGTGGGAACAGGAGTGCAGTCCTACCCAAAAGACATTCAAATTCATAATTTAAAAAACTGCTGACCAAGCAAAACCTATATCTGCCGGCCATTTAACAGACAAGGAAACCAAGAACCAACAAGGGGAAGTAATGCCTAAAATCCTAATGGTTGCTGTATACTGAGCTTGTGTGTGCATCTGCTAACGCATGTTACAGAAGAGAATGATGAGGCTTCAAGGAGGCCAACTAATTCTAATTCGCTCAAAGCCACACAGCTAATGAGTGACAGAGGTGCGATTTGAACACAGGTCTATCTAACTTGCATGTCCTTTCCCAGTGCCAGAGGGTGAATTGGTTGCATGAATAGGAAGAAAAACCCCAAGCCAGTTCAGAGCTCTGTTCCACTGTGTATCAGTAAGAAGTTGTAGGAGACCGTCTAATATATACTATGGGATATATAACCCATAAATAAATGGAAGGGAAAAAGACTTTGTGAAGCAGATTCCTTAAGTGATAAAGCAAGTTGTCAGTGAACCTTATGCACGGTAGGGAAGAGCCATCTGCGGTGGGTACAGGCTCCCAGGAAGCACAGGGTAGATGCCGCCTGGCTCCGTGAACGCCGGTGGCTTCTGGCATCCTGGCACTGGCAGAGCAGCAGCTTATGAACTCCTTTTCTAGAAGCTGTCAGTCTTTGGAGAGGTCGTGTAGGAAATCTGGGCCTTCGAATTGGCAGCCTGATCAGAAGAGACATTCAGCTGTCTCAGAGATGCAAGCCCTGGCGTGCACCCCCTGCCTCTCCTGCGGAAGCCCCAGGCAAGCGGTGACCTCCTCCCCGTCTGCTGCCTTGAGAGAAGGGCAGATTTCACGGAAGGTGTAAGTAAACTGCAGCGGAAAGGAAATGAGAGGCTCCGTGTTCTGACCGGGCTCGCGCTCCTTCCCTTACAGCCTGCTTCCTGTTTCTGCTCTGCGCTTCCCTGGCTCTCCCGCTGTCCATGGCCTTCCCAGGCGAGCTGGCCTCTGAGCTGCTGGATGCCCCAGGCCAGCCGTGTCCGGCCAGGACGATGGTACTCCATCTTTAAACATAAAGTGTGCGATGGGACTTCCCTGGCGGTCCTCTGGTTAGGACTCGGCGCGTTCACTGCGGTGGCCCTGGTTCAATCCCTGGTCGGGGAACTAAGATCCCGCGAGCCTTGGGGCGTGGCCAAAAAAAAAAAAAAAAGACACAAACAAAAGCAAAATGTGCACTAGGAAGAGCTGGCCAGGCTGATGATTTGCAGACACACGTGAGTCACACACAATTACTTGCTGAATGTTTTAAAAAGACGGAGTTCTGGGACCTGCCCTGGAGAATACTGCTGCAGTATGTCTGCAGTGAGGACAGACATCTGCTTTTATTTTTTTTAATTTTTTTATTTTTTGCAGTACGCGGGCCTCTCACTGTTGTGGCCTCTCCCGTTGCGGAGCACAGGCTCCGGACGCGCAGGCTCAGCGGCCGTGGCTCACGGGCCCAGCCGCTCCGCGGCATGTGGGACCTTCCCGGACCGGGGCACGAACCCGTGTGCCCTGCATCGGCAGGCGGACTCTAAACCACTGCGCCACCAGGGAAGCCCAGAACCTGCTTCTAAAACTCTGCCCCTAGATGACTGTGGTACCTCTTGCCCAGTTTGAGAGCCCCTGGGCCAGAGTTTTCCCAAGGACCCTTCCCAGTTCCTATGCTCCCATGTGGATCAATATGGAAAACGAATGTCAGGCTATGGTCACGGTCAGCGCTCTATACATTCTTCTCCTGAATGAATGAGTAAATATTTCCATTAGTCACATATATTAAATGATCTCAATTATCCAGAAGTATGAAGTATGAGGAAAGGTTGAGGCGGTGGGAAACTCCTTGAGTAGCCAAAAATCGTTTTCATGTCAGTGAAATTAAACTCACAGCCTTGAATGCTGCTGGTGGGAGCCTCCAAGCTCTGCACATGGAATCTAGCTATGCCTGTTTACAGAGAGGTCTAGCAAGCATGGTGCTCTGGGCTCCGAGTTCATAGCATATTGGAGCAGAAATTAAAAGGGCATAGGAAGGAAAAAAAGAGGACATAAGAATTGTTGCAAACAAAAAGCGCCCAGTATTCAAATAGTTTAATGAAGATGGCGTTTCCTTTTGGGTGATGAAAATGTTTTCGAACTAGATACAGGTGATGGTTACACATCATTGTGAATACGTTAAATGCCACTGAATTGTTCCCTTTAAAATGATTCTTTTTTTTTTTACATCTTTATTGGAGTATAATTGTTTTACAATGTTGTGTCAGTTTCTGCTGTACAATAAAAGTGAGCTATATGTATACATAAATCCCCATGTCCCCTCCCTCTTGAGCCACCCTCCCACCCTACCTATCCCACCCGCCTAGGTCATCACAAAGCACCAAGCTGACCTCCCTGTGCAATGCAGCAGCTTCCCACTAGTTATCTATTTCACATTTGGTAGTGTACATATGTCAGTGGTACTCTCTCACTTCATCCCAGCTTCCCCTTCCCCCTCTGTGTCCTCAAGTCCGTTCTCTATGTCTTCATCTTTATTCCTGCCCTGCCGCTAGGTTCATCATTACCTAAAATGGTTCAGTTTGTGTTACATGAATTTCACCTCGATTTTTTAAAAAATCGACAGTGCTAAAACCAAAAATGAATATAAAAACAGTACTCTTAGATTTGTAACAAGTGAAAGCTGACCGCTTGATAGGAAATAAAAGAACAAAATAAAATTCTCAAGTTTGCACAGAATTCATATAGCCAAGTAGTCTGGGGCGATCTAGTGTCAGGGCAAACAATTCAGCCACTTCAACAGGCCCTGAAGCTGTCATTATTATAGGGCAATTTGAAAGTGAACATTTATTATATGGCTCCGCTCTATCAAGAAGAGTTATAAGGTGTCAGGTATACCCTGCTTAAGAGTTCCCCGTAAGAAAATGTCCTATGCAAAAATCTATTGCTAAAAGATAGATTTTTTTTTATCGAGTAAAATGTAAGCTTTTGGAACCTGTGATTCAGTTATCTGAATAATGAACTTAACTGAAACAATTCACTCGCTCACATGGCTGCATGAATGAGGCAAGACCCCACAAGGCCAGTTCCCATAGTGGTTATATTAAAATCGCTACATCCGCTGCCTGAAGTGAGTATCAAGGAATTACTGCTAAATTGTTATAGAGTGTCCATTTATGGTGATGAACAAGTTTTGGAAATAAACAGTGGTGATGGTTGCACATGTCTGTGAATGTAATTAGTGCTACTGAATTGTACACTTAACATGCCTAAAATGGCAAAAATTTTGTTATATATACTTTATCACAGTAAAAACATTTAAAAATAATTTTTAAACTTCCATAATATTGCCCCCCCCACCCCGCAAATCACTACATCTGGTAGTTTTACCAACTGTATTGGGGAGAATTCTAAAGCCTGAGGAGGGTAATTGTGGTACTGCAGGTCAGTCAGAAAGAAAATCTAGAGGTCCCAGGCAGTACACGAAGCACAGTAGAGAAAGATGCTTTTATCACATTTATTAGGGTCCTTTTAAGCCATCTGTGTGCTGATTGGCTCTGCTGTGATCAGCAGCTGTTTTTATTCATTAGCAATGAGCAGGTGTGTAAGTCATTACTCATGTTCATTTCACAGCTGGACTTTGAATGGAAAAGCACTTCCTACGCAACAACTTTGGCATCAAGTACTGATATTTAAAGGTCTTTGAGTGAAAAGGGTTTCTTGAGGCTTGGAAAGTACTTCCATCTAATAATGGCTTCAGCGAAACATCAGAGATATCTATAAAGGCAGGCCTCTGTAGGCTGATGATTGGATCAATGTGTGTATTTGATTTTACTCTGATTTTACCATGAATTTGTAGGTCTCTCTATACCTAGAAGTATTTATTCATTTCAATGGAATATGGTATAGTCATAGGAAAATGCTTTACTTCCTCTGTTTAACTACCAAAGCCTTCGTGGGAAATAAAATGTCAACTCAAAGCTAAAACTTTAAATGCCATTTAATCAGAAGATTTTTTTTTTTTTTAACCACGGCTGTTTTGCTTTTTTATTTTGGAAAAATCGTTTAATCCAAGAATCATACTTCCACTCATTTCATAGGGAATGTCACATGAACCAACCAAATGTAAGAAAGCCAAGTTTCAGGACTTCCCTGGTGGCGCAGTGGTTAAGAATATACCTGCCAATGCAGGAGACACGGGTTCGAGCCCTGGTCCGGGAAGATCCCACATGCCGCAGATCAACTAAGCCCGTGTGCCACAACTACTGAGCCTGTGCTCTAGAGCCCACAAGCCATAACTACTGAGCCCATGTGCTACAACTACTGAAGCCCATGCGCCTAGACCCTGTGCTCCACAACAAGAGAAGCCACTGCAATGAGAAGCCCGTGCACCGCAACGAAGACCCAACACAGCCAAACAAAAAAAAAGTGCATGATATATGATTTTAAATAAAACATTGAAGTGCCATTTTAAGTACTTTATTGATATTATATCACACAGTACTTTACAGGTAGCCTAACTTATGAATTAAACATGTAAATATTTTCTTCTCCAAAATATGGATAAAAAGTCAGAGTGCTTTTTTTTAACATCTTTATTGGAGTATAATTGCTTTACAATGTTGTGTTAGTTTCTGCTGTATAACAAAGTGAATCAGCTATACGTATACATATATCCCCATACCTCCTCCCTCTTGCCTCTCCCTCCCACCCTCCCTATTCCACCCCTCTAGGTGGACACAAAGCACCGAGCTTATCTCCCTGTGCTATGCGGCTGCTTCCCACTAGCCATCTATTTTACATTTGGTAGTGTACCTATGTCAGTGGTACTCTCTCACTTCGTCCCAGCTTACCCTTCCACCTCTCTATGTCCTCAAGTCCATTCTCTACGTCTGCGTCTTTATTCCTGTCCTTCCCCTAGGTTCTTCAGAACCTTTTTTTTTTCTTTAGATTCCATATGTATGTGTTAGCATACAGTATTTGTTTTTCTCTTTCTGACTTACTTCACTCTGTATGACAGACTCTAGGTCCATCCACCTCACTACAAATAACTCAATTTCGTTTCTTTTTATGGCTGAGTAATACTCTATTGTACATATGTGCCACATCTTCTTTATCCATTCATCTGTCAGTGGACACTTAGGTTGCTTCCACGTCCTGGCTCTTATAAATAGTGCTGCAATGAGCATTGTGGTACATGACTCTTTTTGAATTATGGTTTTCTCAGGGTGTATGCCCAGTAGTGGGATTGCTGCATCATATGGTAGTTCTATTTTTAGTTTTTTAAGGAAACTCCATACTGTTCTCCATAGTGGCTGTTTCAATTTACATCCCCACCGACAGTGAAAGAGGGTTCCCTTTTCTCCACACCCTCTCCAGCATTTATTGTTTGTAGATTTTTTGATGATGGCCATTCTGACTGGTGTGAGGTGATACCTCATTGTAGTTTTTATTTGCATTTCTCTAATGATTAGTGATGTTGAGCATCCTTTCATGTGTTTGTTGGCAGTCTGTATATCTTCTTTGGAGAAATGTCTATTTAGGTCTTCTGCCCATTTTTGGATTGGGTTGTTTGTTGTTTTGTTATTGAGCTGCATGAGCTGCTTGTATATTTTGGAGATTAATCCTTTGTCAGTTGCTTTATTTGCAAATATTTTCTCCCATTCTGAGAGTTTTCTTTTTTATGGTCTCCTTTGCTGTGCAAAAGCCTTTAAGTTTCATTAGGTCCCATTTGTTTATTTTTGTTTTTATTTCCATTTCTCTAGGAGGTGGGTCAAAAAGGATCTTGCTGTGATTCATGTAATAGAGTGATCTGCCTATGTTTTCCTCTAAGAGTTTTATAGTGTCTGGCCTTACATTTAGGTCTTTAATCCATTTTGAGTTTATTTTTGTGTATGGTGTTAGGGAGTGTTCTAATTTCATTCTTTTACATGTAGCTGCCCAGTTTTCCCAGCACCACTTATTGAAGAGGCTGTCTTTTCTCCATTGTATATTCTTGCCTCCTTTATCAAAGATTAGGTGACCATATGTGTGTGGGTTTATCTCTGGGCTTTCTGTTCTGTTCCATTGATCAATATTTCTGTTTCTGTGCCAGTACCATACTGTCTTGATTACTGTAGCTTTGTAGTATAGTCTGAAGTCCGGGAGCCTGATTCCTCCAGCTCCGTTTTTCGTTCTCAGGATTGCTTTGGCTATTTGGGGTCTTTTGTGTTGCCATACAAATTGTGAATTTTTTTCTTCTAGTTCTGTGAAAAATGCCATTGGTAGTTTGATGAGGATTGAATCTGTAGATTGCTTTGGGTAGTATAGTCATTTTCAAAATGTTGATTCTTCTGATCCAAGAACATGGTGTATCTCTCCATCTGTTTGTATCATCTTTAATTTCTTTCATTAGTGTCTTATAGTTTTTTGCATACAGGTCTTTTGTCTCCTTAGGTAGGTTTATTCCTAGGTATTTTATCCTTTTTGTTGCAGTGGTAAATGGGAGTGTTTCCTTAATTTGTGTTTCAGATTTTTCATCATTAGTGTATAGGAACGCAAGAGATTTCTGTGCATTAGTTTTGTATCCTGCAGTGTTACCAGATTCATTGATTAGCTCTAGTAGTTTTCTGGTAGCATCTTTAGGATTCTCTATGTATAGTGTCATGTCATCTGCAAACAGTGACAGTTTTACTTCTTCTTTTCTGATTTGGATTCCTTTTATTTCTTTTTCTTCTCTGACTGCTGTGGCTAAAACTTCCAAAACTATGTTGAATAATAGTGGTGAGAGTGGGCAACATTGTCTTGGTCCTGATCTTAGAGGAAATGGTTTCAGTTTTTCATCATTGAGAACGATGTTGGCTGTGGGCTTGTCATATATGGCCTTTATTATGTTGAGGTAGGTTCCCTCTATGCCTGCTTTCTGGACAGTTTTTATCATAAATTGGTGTTGAATTTTGTCAAAAGCTTTTTCTGCATCTATTGAGATTATCATATGGTTTTTCTCCTTCAGTTTGTTAATAGGGTGTATCACATTGATTGATTTGCGTATATTGAAGAATTCTTGCATTTCTGGGATAAACCCCACTTGATCATGGTATATGGTCCTTTTAATGTGCTGCTGGATTCTGTTTGCTAGTATTTTGTTGAGGATTTTTGCATCTATGTTCATCAATGATATTGGCCTGTAGTTTTCTTTTTTTGTGATATTTTTGTCTCGTTTTGGTATCAGGGTGATTGTGGCCTCATAGAATGAGTTTGGGAGTGTTCCTCCCTCTGCTATATTTTGGAAGAGTTTGAGAAGGATAGGTGTTCACTCTTCTCTAAATGTTTTTTTTTTTTAGCCTCTCTGCTAATGGGTGGGATTGTGTTCCTGTCTTGGTAGTTGTTTGGCATAGGGTGTCCAGCACTGGAGCTTGCAGGCCGTTGGGTGGAGCTGGGTCTTAGTATTGAGACAGAGGTCTCTGGGAGAGCTCTTGCCAATTGATATTACATGGAGCTGGGAGGTCTCTGGTGGTCCAGTGTCTTGAACTCGGCTCTCCCACCTCAGAGGCTCAGGCCTGACAGCCAGCCCAGAGTACCGAGACCCTGTCAGCAACACGGCTCAGAAGAAAAGGGAGAAAAAAAAGAAAGAGAAAAAATTATTAAAATTTTAAAAATTAAAAAATAATAATTTTTTAAAAAGAGAGCAACCAAACCATTAAACAAATCCACCAATGATAACAAGCGCTAAAAACTATACTAAGATAAACATAAAAATCAGAAACAAATCAGTCGCAGACAGCAAACCCCAAGCCTACAGTTGCTCCCAAAGTCCACCTCCTCAATTTTGGGATGATTCATTGTCTATTCAGGTATTCCACAGATGCAGGGGTACATCAAGTTGACTGTGGAGATTTCATCCGCTGCTCCAGAGGCTGCTGGCAGGGATTTCCCTTTCTCTTCTTTGTTCGCACAGCTCCTGGGGTTCAGCTTTTGTTTTGGACCCGCCTCTGCGTGTAGGTCGTCCTCAGGCATCTGTTCCTGGACGGGGTTAAAGCAGCGGCTGATTAGGGGGCTCTTGCTCACTCTTGCCATGGGGAGGGAGGGATACGGTAGTCAAAATTGTAATGCGGGGTGAGCCTGCGGCAGCAGAGGCCAGCATGACATTGCAACAGCCTGAGGCACACTGTGTGTTCTTCTGGGGAAATTGTCCCTAGATCGTGGGACCCTGGCAGTGGCAGGCGGCACAGGGTCCCAGAGTGGGTGTGGATAGTGACTTGTGCTTGTGCAGGATTGTTGGTGGCTGCACCTGCAGCATTAGCGTTTCATGCCCATCTCTGGTTTCCAAGCTGATAGCCGTGGCTTGTACCCATCTCTGGAGCTTGGTTAGGTGCTGCTCTGCCTTCTGTCGGCAGACAGGGAAGGAATCCCCTCTCCTCGCGCACCCCGAAACAATGGTCTCTTGCCTCTTTGGCAGCTCCAGACATTTTCCCGGACTCCCTCCCAGCTAGCTGTGGCGCACTAGTCCTCTGGGATCTAAGGTCCAAAGCCCGAGCCTCAGCTCCCAGCCCCCGCCCACCCCGGCGGGTGAGCAGACAAGCCCCTCGGGCTGGTGAGTGCAGGTCGGCACCGATCCTCTGTGCGGGAATCTCTCCGCTTTGCCCTCCCCAGGTATGTGGGGAGTTTCTCGCCTTTTGGGAGGTCTGAGGTCTTCTGCCAGCGTTCAGTAGATGTTCTGTAGCAGTTGTTCCACATGTAGATGTATTTTTGATGTATTTGTGGGGAGGAAGGTGATCTCCATGTCTTACTCCTCCACCATCTTGAAGGTCCCCCTAAAAAGAACATTTTAATTCTACAGTGAGAATCCCTTTTCTTGGGTTCTGTTGACAAAAGTATTGGTCAGGGTGAGTTAACTATGCTGCAGGAACAAATCAATCCTGGAATCTCAGTGGCCTAATACTACAAAGGTTTATTTCTTTAAATTTTTTAAAAATTTAATATTTACTTTATATTGAGTGTAATGTTTTTATTTTATAGTTGATTTACCATGTTATGTTAGTTTCAGGTATACAACAAAATGATTCAGTTATACATACACATATATCCATTCTTTTTCATATTCTTTTTCCATATAGGTTATTACAAAATACTGAGTAGAGTTCCCTGTGCTATACAGTAGGTCCTTGTTGATTACAGAGGTTTATTTCTTGCTCATGCAAATTCCAACGTGGATCAGGACCCTCTCCAGGGCTCCCCAAGACTCCCCCAAGTGATGTGATGATGTAAAACTCTAAACTGCTTTAATCTTGAGCACTAACCATCTCAACCCATGGTTTTCACTGGGTCAAAGCAGGGGAAGTAAACGAAGGATCATGTGTCAGTTTTTAAATGCTTTGGCTCCAAAATGTCTCAGCCCGTTGGCTAGCACAAGTCCCACAGTCCCGGGTACCCACAAGGGGGCCGGGAAATGTGAGGGGCACGTACTGAACAGTTAATGTCTCTGCACAGCCAAGACGTGTTAGGACCCATCTGAAGACTGGTCATTGGAGCCAGACTGGTCACTAAGGGAAATGGGAATTGCTTTCTTATATTTTAAATAATACATCATATCATCGTTGGTTAAATAGGCTAAGAGACAAAGGCCTGAGAAAAGTAGAGAGAAAGCATTGCTATGGCGAGAAACATCACCATAAGAAAGGGTGTGGGGGCTTCCCTGGTGGCGCAGTGGTTAAGAATCCGCCTGCCAATGCAGGGGACACGGGTTCGAGCCCTGGTCTGGGAAGATCCCACATGCCGCAGAGCAACTAAGCCCGTGCGCCACAGCTACTGAGCCTGCGCGTCTGGAGCCTGTGCTCCGCAACAAGAGAGGCTGCGACGGTGAGAGGCCCGCACACCGCGATGAAGAGTGGCCCCCGCTCGCCGCAACTAGAGAAAGCCCTCGCACAGAAACGAAGACCCAACACAGCATAAATAAATAAATAAATAAATAAATAAATTTATAAAAAAAAAAAAAAAAGAAAGGGTGTGGGTTTGGTAGTTTTCCAATACGGTGACTAAGGATTTGTCAGTAAACATGTGTCCCAGCTTGGGGTTGGGTGAGTGAGTTGGTCAATGATGATCATATGTTGCCTGCAAGAAATATAGCAGAGGATTCTGCACACGGAGGAAGTGTTCTCTTCTGGCAAATCCCTGCCCTGTGGGCCCTGGAAGCAGGGTAAATGGGAGCCTTATATTACACAGTGGATGCATTTTGGGAACGTGACCCATAAATTGGATCTTGTTTTAAGCACAGTGCCTGGATAGGGACTTCCCTGGTGGTCCAGCGGTTAAGACTCCGTGTTTCCACTGCAGAGGGCACGGGTTCAATCCCTGGTTGGGGAACTAACCATATGCTGCACAGTGTGGCCAAAAAAAAAAAAAAAAAAGCCTGGATATTTAAAGGGATCCTTTGGTAAAATGAATCATTGATTGGAAACACGGGTTGTCATTCACTGTTTTCATAAAAGCAAGGCATACCTGTAGCCAGTTAATATCCCAAGTGGTGCAGTGACCTTTGGTAAAATGAATCATTGATTGGAAACACGGGTTGTCATTCACTGTTTCCATAAAAGCAAGGCATACCTGTAGCCAGTTAATATCCCAAGTGGTGCAGTGACCTTTGGTCCCAGCTCTGATGTCCAATGGACTGCTGTTCTGTCCAGTAAGCATCCTGAAGACTGGGTGGCTCGGGAGACTGAGCAGATTCCCTAAGCAGGGGTCGAGCTTCAGTTTGTGTCATTAACGTGTTGGCTTTTGTAGACATTTACTTCATTTTCCTAACCGACATTGTGTTCTTGAAAGCATTTCACTCAATTTTCTGTTCTGTCCCCTTTGCAGGAGTGAAGTTTTTGGAGGACTGTCCCATACAGCCCCTCATTCCTCTATACTTGCTAGTGGGTGGGATCATCGGGACCTTAAAGGTAATGTCTATTTATCAGTTGTTTGTAGTTCTTGTTGAAATTTAACTTAAGGCACTGTGGAATTCATCCTTTAATTGTTTGCTAACAGAACAGCTTCCCCTACGCGCAGGGTTGTTGAAAGACAGGGCCAGGTGGATCCTGAGACCTGCCGCAGAGACTTGGATTTTTCCAGATGAGGCATTTTCACCCAGAGCTTCCCTCCTGCTGCCCCGAGTTCAGTGTGCTAAGTTGTGGCTTTGGTCTGATTACAGTTGACGCAGAGAAGTTACCGACTGCCAATTACTTATACCATTGAATTCAGCCATAATCGTGGCCTTTCTCTGTGCTTCTTTTTAAAAAAGTTTCCTGTATAGGGCAGTAGAGTTTGCATCTGGTTAAAATGTGTTCGATTTTAGCAGTTCTTATTTCTGTTTTTAACCATAGCTCCTAGTTCTCAAATGACTAGCATGGAATTTGTTAGCTGCAATCATCAATCAGACGTTAAACTCCGATGTTTGGGGGTGATGTCTGTGACTCACAAGCTTATATCAGTCTAGGGAGCTGATCTGCTCATGGGTTGTATTGACATATGTTGAAACAGGAAAAGTGTTGGAAAAAGGAATATCAAAGGTCCTGCGTAGCCTGCAGTTAAATTTTCAAAATTCCAAGCCCACAGAAATGACACACCTGCCAAAAGTACCTTAGGTCTACCTCCATTTATTAGTGACCCTTCCCAGCCATCCAAGCCCACCTCAAAGCTTTCTATATCAAAAGCTAGAAAACACAAGTGTCTGTATTTCCAAAATGGTTTCATAAGAATGAAGCAATAACACACACACAAACAGAATCGAGTGCTATATATAAACTTTCATTTGGACCCATTGTCTGATTTCTTTGTCAGCTTCGTTCTGGTGCTTGGGGCCTTCAAAAGAGGCTGCCCAGTGGCACTGATCATGGTATTGATCTGAGACATCAAAAGAATGTCTTCAAGGTGGCTGTTCTTATATGCAATCAGTAGCCACAAGCTCTATTCTGTCTTGGGAAACATGTCTGATTTGCAGCAAGCATTTGGAGCCTTTTGTGTCTGAGATCACCTCACTGTTAAATACCCTCCTCTTTTGGCAGCGGTCTGGTGGGCAATGTTCTGGAATGTATAAATATAGGATCCTTTCTCTTAACATCCTGACGGGATCTACCTGGGGCTCTGTTTAGCTCCAAGGAAACCCAACGGCTCTTAGATCAACAGGGCTGCATATGTGGCCCCAGAGTGTTAGAAGAAAGCTCTGATGGATTGAGTGCCATAGAGGTGCTCAAAACAAGGGCAGAGTTTTCAGCAGTAATTACCTCTGCCCCGCCCTCTCTCACTGGACTACCTCATGATCAGGTAGAGCAAGGTAGAACTTACCTTTAGAGATACTACCATCCATGGAGTCTGTTCCTCTTAATAACAGCAAACGTTTCCTTTATGAAAGCCAGCCCAGAACCCAAAGGTAATTTATTTTAATGAACAAACCAGGGCCCTAATAAGCAGCATTGATTTTTTTCCTGGCAGTCGAAAACTGTTTGAAGCCAAATTAAATTTTTGTGCTCATCACAGCGAGGCAATACACAGTGAGTCCATAACCATGAGAGCAATAGCAAACAGGCTTATAAAATCCCCAGACAGAGAGGTTTACTAGTGAGGCGAGTGCTTTCTATTTAACCCCCTTGGAACACTGCAGCATCTCTGAAATGCATCAGATGGCACCACCGTATTGCATTGTATTGAAGAGAAGTGGGTGGACATTTCCCAGGGTCACCTAAGAACTGACAATCATGACCCATTAGAAGATCATGAAATGAATTTAGTAGGTTGTGATCACTTTAAAAAAATAGAATAGGAAATATTAGTGCCTGATAAGTATCATGTGATATACATGCACACGTGTGTGTTTGGTAAGTTGACCATGTAATTTATCATCCCAACTGGGACACTGTTGAGAGTACAGGGGGGCTTTAATAATAGTCACGCCAGGAAAACAGCATAAACTGGCACCTCTCTGAGCCAGCCAGGACATATGCTTACCCGATTACTAGGCTGTGACGTAAAGTGTGTTTGTTACTGAGCACCGTGTTGAAAGAAAGTTTCAAAACCACTGACTTAGTGGCCATTTGTCTACCTAACACTCCATTTCATCTTCCAGGACCCCACTTCTTAGTAATAATCTCTACCACCCCATGAGCACTTACTGTGTACCAGGTGCCGTGCTAAGGGCCTGGCCCCCATTTTGAACGTATTCAGTTTTCACAATGCCCCTTTGGGGCAGGTCCTTGTATCAGAAAGGATTTTTTGAATATAAGGAACAAAAACTCAGCTCTGGCTAACCTGAGAGGTAATTTGTTAAAAGAGCTCACGACTTCAAAGGTTGGTGAAAGAGGAAAGAACCAGGTGGCTCCAGGAAGCCTGGGCTGTGAGACCCAGGCAGTTGGTCTGGGCCAGCAGTGAAGTGAAATGAACCCCAAGGGTTCCTCTCTCCTGGCATCAGGTGCCCACAAACCAGTCCTGGGAAGGTGGCTAGGTCCCTGGACCTTGGGTGCCAGGCTGACCTTGGTGTGGAGAAGGCGCCTCCAGGGAGGACAGGCCCTGGGATTCCCCCTCCGGATGCACGTGACAGTGGGGGCCAGCCCCCAGGGAATGGGACCCTGCTAGAAAGGGAAATGGTGCTGAGTAGCTGAACCCCGAGCTGTGCTGTCAGCTGCAGCTTACAGATGAGGAAACTGAAGCGGAAACGTTGCTTCTCTTGGGTTTCCACGGGGTACATGGCTGAACTCCTGTGCACCCCACGCCTGCCTGAGCTCATAGTCCTTCTCTTCGGCCGCCCTGCTCCTCCCAACTGGTTTTCTCCTGTTTCCCAAACCCACCACCCTTCATCCTTGCCATGCCACTCCCATTCCCACCTCTCCCTGCTCACAGGGGCTCGGAATATACCTCCTCTTCCAGGAAGCCCTCCCTGGATGCATCAGCTCTATGTGAGTGGCTCTCTGGACCCCTTTAAGCCCTCACTTCCTTTTTCTTATGTTCTGCCTCCCAGCCAGGCTACAAATCTTATTCCTGGAAAGCCTGGGCAACTGGACCATTTGGGAACACTTTCCTGGCTTAGGAAAAAAAACCCTGTGACTTAATAGGTTTTTTTTTTTTTTGGCGGTACGTGACCTCTCACTGTTGTGGCCTCTCCCGTTGCGGAGCACAGGCTCCAGACACGCAGGCTCAGCAGCCATGGCTCACGGGCCCAGCTGCTCCGCGGCATGTGGGATCTTCCCGGAGCGGGACACGAACCCGTGTTCCCTGCATCGGCAGGCAGACTCTCAACCACTGCGCCACCAGGGAAGCCCAACTTAATAGCTTTGATTTAAGCACCTGGATAGTGTGGTGTAGTTGGTGGTCAGAGGTGTGGACCGACATCCATCTCCTCCTTTTACTCACTGTGGACCTGGGCGAAGTGACTGAACTTCTCTGAGCCTTAGTTTTCTCATCCGCAAACCAGGGATAATAATATACAGCCCCTAGGTTAGCATAAACGTTAAATGAGATCATACAGGCCAAATGCTGGCCTAATCGCTTCACTTAGGTTTCGTTATCTTTCATAAGTGGTAACTTTTCAGTGTAGACAATAAGAGAATACAGATAAGCACAAAGAAGATTTCTAACCCAGTAAAGAGAGATACTGGAATCCTTCCTGGAGGAGGTGATACCTGTCTGGATGTTTATGAAAGACCCAGGCTGGGGAGCAGAAGGGTCCCAGGAGAGCATGAGCACACAGTCCGGGCAGGGAGGGGGGAAGCAGCCCCATACTGTGGGCACTTCAAGCACAGGGCTTCTAATGGGCCGCACCCCACACATGTGCTGGGCTGGGTGTGCAGCAGTGAAGCAAGCGTAGCTGGACCCTGCCCTTCCGTTCTAGGTGGGGAGAACTACTGGAGGGGTGCCCAGCATGGTCGCTGTTGACTGGTTATATCGGGTGAGGAGCTGGGAGCAGCCCTGGTTTCTAGCTTGGACATGTCACCAAATGAATATGGAACATTGAGGTTTTTTTTTTTTTTTTTTTTTTTTTGTGCGGTACGTGGGCCTCTCACTGCTGTGGCCTCTCCCGTTGTGGAGCACAGGCTCCGGACGCGCAGGCTCAGCGGCCATGACTCACAGGCCCAGCTGCTCCGCGGCATGTGGGATCTTCCCGGACCGGGGCATGAACCCGTGTACCCTGCATCGGCAGGCGGACTCTCAACCACTGCGCCACCAGGGAAGTCCATGGCTCTTCCACTTTTGACCCACGTGACCTTGGCCAACTCGTTCACCCAACTGGTCCTCAATTCCTTTGTTTCTAAAGTGAGGAAAGTGGTGTGCATTCCGTAGGGTTGTTTTACATAGAACAATATGCCTAAAAATACTTGGTGTCTGTATTAGTCAGCTCAGGCTGCCTTAACCAGATTCCACAGACTGGGCGGCTTAAACAACTAGCATTTAGTTGGGATCGGGGAGGAGGGCACTTCCGATGATGACCAGATGCAGGGGGTGGTCCCTGCAGGGAGGCAGGGCAGGTCACTGGAGCCAGGGGGAGCCGAGGAACTGACCTCAAGGCTAGGGAAGCAGACCAGAGCACCAGGGGAACTCTGGGTGCGGAGGTGAACTGCAGTCAACGAATCCCTTGTGCAAAGCAATTCACGCATCTCTAAAGTGCCACCAAGGATGCTAAGGATGGATGCCTTCATTCTCGCCAGTTCTAATTCTTCAAAATGGAATTTCGCACCTTGGCAGCATTTCCAACTCCAGTGTGTGCACTTTTCCTAATGAATCTTTCTCTGTCCCCTCTCCTCCCCCTCCTTTGTTGCTCTGCCCTCCAACCCCTGGCTCCCTACCACGACCCAGGTGTCTCTCCTACTGTACAACTCCACCAGGATGAGGCGGCTTCTGTCCAAGGCCATGGTGATGGATGATGATGACGTCGATGTATATCCCTAGAGGCAGAACGCACACAAATGTTACATCCTCCTCCTCAGCCTCTTCCTCTTCCTCTTCCTCTGGTTCTTTCTGGGAAATTACTGGGTCTTTTCTGTTTACCTGCCAGATTTTATTCCACCTTTCCAGCAGCCTCAGGATTACTGTGACAAAACCCTGTACCTCTTTGCGGTAGGGGTCCTCGTGCTGGGCTTACTTGTGCTGGGCAACAGCTGTGTCCATGTGTGGTCCAGGTGAAGGTCTGCTGCCGAGGAAGACTGAGAACCAGTCCCTCCAGCACATGCACACACACATGCATACATGCACAGGTATGCACAAGCACACGCATACATATACACATGCACAAATACAGGCAACACACATATACACATGCACAAATACACACAGGCACACGCACATATACACATGCACAAATACACAGGCACACACACACATACACATGCACAGATACACAGAGGCGCACGCACACACACACACTGTTGCAGGAGAAGGGCACGCTGTGAAAGCAGTAAAACCTTCCCTGCAGGCATTTAAGAATCCACCAAAATGCTGAGTATTCTAGCAGGCTAAAGAAACGCTGACCTGCCTGGGTCTAGGAAAGGCACTTTTACTCTTTTCAGAGTGAGGATTTTGTATTCATAAGAGTGTTCAAAGGGGGTTTGGTTTTGTTTTGTTTTGTTTTGAAGGGATGAGGCAAAGAATGGGAGACCTTTTCAAATCACAGTTGCAGTTCCAATGACCGTTAGGAGAGAGAGGTTTGTTGTTAGTTATAGAAAGAGCACGGACTTTCACACAAGACACAGCTTTACTCGCTATGATGACTTTTGTTATGAGAAGGAGAATAGTGCCCTTATTTAACGAATCCACCTGCCTTTGGGGAAAGTTAAGGAGCATCTCTCCCAGCCCAG
Organism: Mesoplodon mirus; assembly: GCF_964341445.2. NCBI lineage: Eukaryota > Metazoa > Chordata > Mammalia > Artiodactyla > Ziphiidae > Mesoplodon > Mesoplodon mirus. The sequence continues at coordinate 15,883,290 of NC_138993.1, forward strand.
GATCAGCTGGGTTTGCTCTGATGGGTGGGGCCTCCCAAGGACAGCTGTAAAATCTGCCAAGGTCAAGGAAGTAGATTCCTGCTCGAAGCTGTGGTCTGGCTGCTAGCCTGGTGTCACAGAGAGAGCGTTGCTTTCACAGCGTGTTCTGTGCTACTGCAGATCCTTTGCTTGGCCTTGAGTCTGCTGCTTTCCCTGGTTATCTGTGTACATCTCTGTGATTCGCTGATGACATAAACCAGTTTAGTGTGTTTTGGCTGGGTTGCCTACAATGTCCTTAATGTAGGTGCTTTTGGTCTCTGAGTTTAAATACTCTACAGTAGCAAATCTACTTAATGCCAAGCTAGGGTTTGGAAGTCTATAAATCCATTTGTTTGGAAGTCTGTGATGACACCAAACAGCCACCACTACCGTGCCCTCTCGCCGCCGTTGTGAGATGAGGTTCCTGGGAGCTGGGTGCCGTGTCAGGGTGTCAGCCCCTGGGGTGGGGGGAGCCCCTATGCCAGAGAGTTCTAGATGAAGACTCTTATCATGTGTCACAGCTTCTGTCTGTCTTTACACAGAGCTGGGCTGCTGTGTGTGTGTGTGTGTGTGTATACTTCACAATCAAACCAACCCCTGAGTGGCCACCGGTGTGGGGCACCTTCCTTTATCAGAAGTGTCAGCTCAAAGCAAGAGAGGCTCACTCCTCCCCGTGGCTTTAAGAGAAAAGGACCCATGAGTCCCATGGCGCATCTCCATCGAGTTTGGAGGCATCTGTCACCTGGAGTCACGTTTGGTCCTGGTTTCCTCCCAGGTTAGAAGAAGGTGCTAGCTTTGCCCTCTGCTGGGTAAAGAGGCGAGAGCCCTTATTCCACCCCTGTCCCTCTGGGTACTTTCTAGTTTCCTTTTCACTTGAGCCGTGAAGGAAGATCAGAGGGTTTGCAGCTTGCAGTTCCTGCCCTCATCTGTGATGCCCCATGGCATTCTCGTCGTGCTGCATGCCGCCCTCTCCGTGCTGGGGGCCTGAGAGGGTCTGCGGGCAGGCAAGGTGCTCCATGGGCTTGGGACCCAGACAGTTCTCTGGGCCAGCAATAAAATGAATGAACCCCAGAGAGCTCCTGTGCATGACTTTGCAGAGGGGACACTGAGTGACTCAGGGGGTGACATCCTCAGTATGCTATACCCACATGCTGGCAGGCTTTGAATGGTAATTTATTAGGGCCTCCCTCAAGGGATGGTGAGACGCTTATGATGAGGCGCATTTCCAGAAAGCCGTTCAGGGCCAAGGCAAATGGTCCACAATCATGGTTCTCTGAAGGTCTGGCTTAATCCAGAGATGACATGCAAACTGTGTAGGAAGTGATGGGCTGCTGGCCCTTGAACTGATTCCATTAGTACCATTTCCCTCATCTGGGCTTTTGATAGAAGATGAGCGTGGCAAGCGCACAGTTGTGATCACTGGCAGGGCCCTGGAGTGGGACATTCTACACTCATATACCTGCAGACTGAAGCACCAAGGCTGACCCGACACACGGCCACCCCTCCTCCGCAGAACGTCCTAAGGCAATGGTGTTCTGGGGAAATGAACAAGGTAACAGCTGAAGTTTCTGGATGTTATGAAAACTCAAAGAAGAGACCCACACGGTTAGGAGGAATAATCAGTTCCCTTCTGAGAAAAGTCTGCAGCAAAAAACAAAAAAAAGTGGACACTGAAGTCACTTAATTCTATTTGCTACGTTGGGCGTCGTGCAGAAACACCACCGTGATTCTACTCCTTGCCTGAATCTCTCGAGATGGCAGCTGGAGGCGGTAAACTGGGATTATTCCACTGAGGTCAGCACACTAGTACGTCTCAGGCCTCAGTGAACATCAGAACTACCCCCGGGTTTGTTTAAAATGCTGAATCACAGCCCACAGGTATTCTGATGTGTGGGTCCCCACTGATGCTGATTCCATGGGTTAGAGAACTGCACATGTGCCCTCAGGCCACACAAGAGGCACAGACTGACCCAGGACGGTCCCATCCTGGCGGTGACCATGAGGGTAACCTGATGTTACTCCCAGTATTGCATGTTATTTCCGTCTGGTTTATCATAAGAAGAGGCCAAGTGGTCAGTAACTTCCATTTTTGTGTAGCTGGATCTTGTGCTTCATTTCCTTGGGGGTATTTTCATGTTGATGAAATAAACTTGGTCAGTTTGTTCCTCAGCACCTTTCCAGGGTGCCCTGGGGGAGAGACTCCTCCAAGCCTTGGGGCCCCACGTGTTCTTAAACCAGTGGGACCACCGCAGGTGCAGACCTCCCCCTCGGAAGCCAACAAGCATCAGGGGCCTGTTCTAGGCAGATTTCGCTCCATAGAACTCATAATCCTCAGGTGGATCAATGGGTTTGTAGTGGAGATTCCAGAAAAATGAATTAACAGAAAATCCTTCTTATTGATTCTAGTGGTAATTTTTCCTTTTACGAGTATGGAACTAAGAAGAAAGCAAATCTCTCTTTTATAGAGATCTAAATGGTTTTCAGGTCCGCTGGTGTCATAGCATCCAAGTTATCTTGGATATCTTGAGAGACAGCATCTTGCTATTTAGCAGAAGGAAAATAGGAGGTGGGTGTTTCCGTTTTTTAAATTGAAATACATATATATATATATACACACACATTCTTTTTTATATTTGTTTCCATTATGGTTTATCACAGGATATTGAATCTAGTTCCCTGTGCTATACAGTAGGACCTTGTTGTTTATCCATTTTATATATAAGAGTTTGCATTTGCTAACTCCAAATTCCCAATCCATCCCTCTCCCACCCCCTCTCCCTTGGAAACCACAAGTCTGTTCTTTACGTCTGTGAGTCTGTTTCTGTTTCATAAAAGTTCATTTGTGTCATATTTTAGATTCCACATATAAATAACATCATATGGCATTTGTCTTTCTCTGTCTAACTTACTTCACTTAGTATGATAATCTCTAGGTCCATCCGTGTTGCTGCAAATGGCATTCTTGCATTCTTTTTTTTATGACTGAGTAGTATTCCATTGTCTGTATGTACCACATCTTCTTTGTCCATTCATCTGGCGATGGACATTTAGGTTGTTTCCATGTCTTGGCTATTGTAAATAGTGTTGCTGTGAACATAGTGGTGCATGCATCTTTTCGAATTATATTTTTGTCTAGATATATGCCCAAGAGTGGCATTGCTGGATCACATGGCAGCTCTATTTTTAGTTTTTTGAGGAACCTCCATACTGTTTTCTGTAGTGGCTGTACCAGCTTACATTCAGGAGGTGGAGTGTTTTCAAATACATCTTGTATTGTTTTATCTGGAACGCTTCCTTAGATCAGTTAGCTTTTAAAGTTTAAACTTTCTTACTGCATTGTATGGCAATATAGTTCCACTTCATAGGAAAAGAAAAGGCAACTGGTACTTTCTGCAGGTTTGTACCATACCAGATGTGGTATTAAGGGTTCACATATATGGCACATTCTAATCAGGCTCCTGAAAAGTCTCATGATTCAAAAGCCCTCTGTTCTGATCACCTCCTGTTCATTCCATTGGTGAGAGAGGGGTTCCTTGCCCTAAATAGGATGGCCAAACACAGAGTACCTGACATTGAACAGATGAGATGGACCTTTTTTTTTTTTGCGGTACGTGGGCCTCTCACTGTTGTGGCCTCTCCTGTTGCGGAGCACAGGCTCCGGACGCGCAGGCTCAGCGGCCATGGCTCACGGGCCTAGCCGCTCCGCGGCATGTGGGATCTTCCCGGACCGGGGCACGAACCCGTGTCCCCTGCATTGGCAGGCGGACTCTCAACCACTGTGCCACCAGGGAAGCCGTGACAGCCTTTTTTGAGTCACATATACTCACAGCCTAGGGAGGAGGGTGTGCCCTGCTGGGTGATGCCACATGGAGATTGCATGCAGAAACAGAGTGAATAGCCAGGGCTGTAAGGGGTCCCGCTTTGTAGTAATGAGGGTGGGGTAACCTCTAGTTCCGCAGGAGGATGGGATTGGTTTGTCTGAATAATTTCGCAGGCTGGCAGGGAGGTGAAGCCTGTGAGGTTGCCGAGAGGGTGGGGTGTGGCCAGTCTGACTGATCGGGGAACTAGCCAGGTGAGGAGCTTTCCCTGCTGGGCGGGGGGCAGATCTGGTGAAAGCAGGGGACCCTCAGCTAGGCCTTTGGGCCTCTCCGAAGCTCAAAGATGTCAAAGCGGCCCATGAAATTTTACGCCTTGCAATACGCCCTCCAAGATCAATCCCTGCCTGTATTCACTGGCCATATTCCCTGGGTTACTTAGTCCTGGATTCAAGTCTGGCTTTGAACTTTCTCAACCACCAAATCATCAAAGGAGATATACTCAATGATAAGATATGCATTGTCCATGAAGTTCGCCACCCCCCAGCACTATCCAGGTGAGAACACTCATTGTCTCCTTCCTGAATAGCTCTGTCCCTGGTCGACAGCACTGAGCTCCTGTGAATGATTTTCCCCACAATTGCAAAAATCTTGCAGTCTGATTGGATTCTTCCAAGACGAATTTTTTTTTCACTCTTTATCTCTTTACTTTAATATTTCAGCCTTTAAAATGTCCTGTAGCCTGTACTTTTCCATAGCCACACACACAAAAAAGGCATTTTGCAAATCAATCTACAGTTTATAGGTGTGTTTATAAAGAAGGCAGTTTCAGTTCAATTGCCAGTCCTCTGGGGCAAGGCATTGTGGCCCAGCTTCCCCTGGTCCCTTGTGCCAGCCCAGTGGGGCCGCCCCAGCTGCAGCAGGTGTTGAAGCTAATGGCTCACATCTGCAGCCTTTCCTGGAGCCCTTCCTTGGTTGGGTAGAGCCACCTTGTGCATGAATTACCACTCCCTTGCACATGCACACGTACACACACACACACACACACGGTTATCCATTACTAAGGACTGATCGGGACACACACACACACACACACACACACACACACACACACGGTTATCCGTTTCTAAGGACTCATTGGGACAAGAGGGCATCCCAGCTTCAGGGCAGGTCAAACTCTGGTGTTATTTATGCGCCAGAGCTCCCCAGGGGGTCAGGCCAGACTTCACAGAAGCCACATCCTTTCCCAGCTTCTTCCTTTTTCCTGTCCTTCCTCCCGGTCGTGCATTCTGGTTTCTCCTGAGACCACTGCCTCCATACATCACATTAAGTGAAGCTCCACTTCAGGCTCCGCCTCCAGGGAACCTGACCCAGGACGGGGCTATTTTTCCGCAGCTGGAGGCAGGAGCTATATCAATAGTATAGTCCCTTTTATAAGCCCTTTTATTTTCCTAAAATGACTGTTTTAAAACTTTGTTTTCTTTATAAAGGTGATACACGCTTATGGCTAAAAATTCAAGTAGTGTCAAAGGCTATAAAAACTTAAAAGATGACCTAAATGGGAAGGAAATCCAAAAAAGAGGGAATATATGTATCATATAGCTGATTCACTTTGCTGTGCAGTAGAATCTAACGCAACATTGTAAAGCAACTATATTCCAATAAAAATTAATTTTAAAAAGTAATTTAAGGCTAATATGCATATTAGGTTAAAAAGTGATGTGATCATTTCGCTTACTAATTAAAAATTTGTCTGAAAAAATTAAAAAATAATAAAAAGTAAAAGATTTCAAACCCTACCATAACTCTTAGTTCTAGTCCCCCAAGAGGTCACCAGCATTCATCTTTTAGTCTCTTTTCAGAACATATCTGTATATATTTAAGCATAAATGTGTGATTTTTATGTAATTTACATCACATTATTCATACCTCTCTGCAACCTGCTTTTTTCCACTTATAAACCAAGACCTTCTTTCCGTCATCAATGCAAAGAGACCTGCCTCACAAAAGACCAATACACAGACGACTCATGTTATAGGCACTTTCTCTGTAACTGTCAGGGCCGATCATTTCTGTGAATCAAAATGGAAAAACTAATAATTTGACATTTTATTTTGCCAAGTGAACAACTGAGAGCTCAGTTGGACAAAGTAGTTGTCAGTTCCCCCCTCGTGTGCCAGACAAACGAGCCTGACTGAACCCAAACTCCCTGTGAAATGATTGAGGATCCGATTAGATCAAGGGCATGTGACCCACCCGAGGGCAACTCTGCTCAACGGTCCCCAGCAGTGGATTAAAGCTCGCGAGAGAAAAGAAGTTGAACTGGTTCTGTGTTATTCACATCCACAAAACTGTACCTAAGGAGCAAACTGTCCTTCCAATAGGGCATCTGTGTGTGAGCATGTGTATGGTGAAGAAGCTGTATTAGGCAATGAACACAAGACGGAGGCTTGTGAATATCACAGAAATTATAAAACATGTTTTAAGATACATAACAAAAGTAATAGTTAACCACAGAGCAATACCATCTCACACCCACTAGGATGGCTACTATAAAGCAACAGCAAAACCCAGAAAATAACAAGTGCTGGAGAGGATGTAGAGAAATTGGAACCCTTGTGCACTGTTGGTGGGGATGGAAAATGTTGCAGCTGCTACGGAAGACAGCATGGAGGTTCCTTAAAAAATTAAAAATAGAACTGCCATATGATCCAGCAATTTCACCTCTGGTTATATACCCAAAGGAATTGAAAGCAGGGTCTTTAGAAGATATTTGTACACCAATGTTCATGGCAGCATTATTCACAATAGGCAAAAGGTGGAAACACCCCAAGGGTCCATCAAGAGATGAACGGATAAACAAAACGTGGTGTATACGTACTACGGACTAATATTCTGCCTTGAAAAGGAAGGAAGTTCTGACACACACCACGACATGAATGAACCTTGCAGACATTATGCTAAGTGAAATAAATCAGTCACGAAAGGACAAATACTATATGCCTTCACTTATGGGAGGTCCCTGGAGCAGTCAAATTCATAGAGGCAGAAAGCAGAATGGTGGTTGCCTGGGGCTGGGGGGAGGGGGGACGAGGGAGTTAATGTTTAATGGGAACAGAGTTTCAGTTTTGTAAGATGAAGAGCTCTGGAGATGGATGGTGGTGATGGCTGCACAGCAGTGTGAATGCACTTAATGCCACTGAACTGTGCACTTTAAAAAGGGTTAAGATGGTAAATTTTATGTTACGTATATTATACCACAATTTAAAAATACGTAAATAAAATCATGTATTCCTCAGTCCTTCCAGGCCTCCCCAGAATGATGGAATAACCCAGGATTAAACAGCTGGCAAGGGCAGGGCCATTTAGACATTCCACGCATATGTAAGGGCACACATGCTCACAGGCTCACAACAACCCAGTTTCACTCTTAGTTGACTGAGGTCTTAGTGCCCCGCCTTCTGTCTCTGAGTGCCTCTGACTTAGGTGGTTGTGGGGGGAGAGGTAGGCTTGGGGACAGATGGTGGTGGAGGGAACGGTGAACTCGCAGCCGCCTAGTCAACACAGGAACCGAGAGAGAGGCATGGACATATATACACTACCAAATGTAAGGTAGATAGCTAGTGGGAAGCAGCCGCATAGCACAGGGAGATCAGCTCCGTGCTTTGTGACCACCTAGAGGGGTGGGATAGGGAGGGTGGGAGGGAGGGAGGGAGATGCAAGAGAGAAGGGATGTGGGAACAGATGTATATGTATAACTGATTCACTTTGTTATAAAGCAGAAACTAACACACCGTTGTAAAGCAATTATACTCCAATAAAGTTGTAAAACAAACACAGGAACCAATCAACCAACCAAAAAGAGGAAGAAGATGGTAGATGGTAGAGGAAGTTTCCAGCCCCACAGAAGTGACTGAAGGAAGAAACTGAAGAGAAGCCACCAGGAGAAGTGTCCCATCCTTACAGAAAAGGGGTTAAATGTGTGGGGTCTGGACCCCGACTGTCAGGTTGGAATCCTGGCTCTGGTACTTTCTAGATTCTAGTGTGATCATGGACACACCTTGAAATTCTCTGTGCCTCAGTCTACTCATTTGAAAAGAGCTTAGAATAGTGCTTGGCACATGGCAAGTAGAGTATAAGTATTTGTTAAATAAGAGAAAAGGTCCTGTTTTTCACCCTCACTCCTATGCCTCAAGGACTGGGTGGTTTATAGTGCCGTATAGAGGGGAAACTGAGGCTCGGAGAGGTGCAGTGTGTCCTGTTAAGAGGCATCAGAGCTGAACGCGGGTCTTCTGACTCTTGATCCCAGTTCTTGCTACTGCGTATCTGCCGCCCTCTCCCTGTGTCCCTTGGTGGCCCTTCTCCTGAGCCAGCAGTGGGAACCAGGTGGTACAGGGAGCATTGGTCAGGGTGAGTCACAGCAACCCCTCAGAGCATCAGAGCGTTCATCTCTGGCCCCTGAGCCCCACCGGAGAAAAACGACTGCTTTTGCACTGAGGACCTGCCTGCCAGGAAACGACAGCCCTAGAAACAGACTGCGTGAGACTTTCAGACCAACACAACCCCCGTCTGCGGGAAATCATCTCCTTCATCAATTCCGTTAACAGGGTGACTGATCGACCCAGGCATTACGACTGCCCCGCCCTTGGCCCGTCTCGTCCACGTGCCTGGTTCTTGAAAGGTGGACAGGGATAGGGAAAGAAGGTGCGCCTTTGTGTGTTTTTTAATTTGAATGAGTAATTCATGAACATAGTACAGAATTCAAAGGCACCAAAGGGTGTTTGGTGTAAGCAGAGTCTCTCTCCCCACTGACAGATCTCTTACCAGAGGCCTCCGCCCCATGATTAGCTTCCTGTGAAAGGAAGGACACCCTTAAATCCATGGATTTGCCCTTCAGGGAGTTGGTTCAGATGCGCAGCAGACGGTTGCCCCGGGGGAGAGCGAGTCTGTAAAACTGGTGGCATCAAGTGACTTGGGGAGGCAACCAGAGAGGCAGTTCTGAGTGGGGTTCTGCCTCCCGCTGGGTGCCCGTGTTGGGGGGTCATTGTCTGCCGTGTCATCCCTGGGCTGCTTCTCTCCTCCCTTAGTGTGAAGCCCAAGAGGCAGCCTCGGGTTTCTTATAAGCCTTTTGCGATTAAGGCTGGGAGCGCCCATCCCTTCTCGTGCATATGGAAGAGACGGGTTTCTTAATCCGTGTACAGACAGGGTCAGGACACTGAGGAAAAACAGGGATCAGCATCAGAGACCTTCCTCCCGACCCTCCACCTCACCCGCCTGCCTTTTTGTTCCCTTCGCTTTCATGTCTCTTCCCCACCCCCAGCTGCACACTAAACACGTACAATGAGCGGTGCCTGCGCTTCCCATGGATTTATGATTTATGGTTATTCAGCTTATTACCTAAGTGGTTTTGCCAGGTAAAATATTAAGGCACCACTGCCATTATAACCTTGTCTTCCACGATCTCATTGGCAGCTGGTGTTGCCATGACAACTGGGCTGAAGGAACTGGTACTGAATTTCAGTGGAAGAGATGCAAACACTGGTCTGTGTGTGTGTGTGTACGCAGACTTCCCATCATGTGTATCTGTTGTGCAGAAAGCCATGGATTTCTCAATCCTCACCTTCTGCTTCTCCTTCCAGTTTGGTCAAAATTAGCTTTAGGTCTCTAAATCAATTAGAAGCAAGCTTCAGAGGATGATTTCTTTGTGTGGCTTTTGAGTAGCAAATTAGAACCAGGGACACAGAAGAAATATCTTCGAGGTTCTCTACCCACATGAAATGAAGCAGCTACACCCACTGGATGCCGCTCTTTTAAAAGCACCTTGGGCCTATCTTATTTAACATCTTTGTGTAATTCTCTTATTAGTCATAGAAAGTCAGAGCTGGAAGGGGCCCCAGATGTCATCTATCTAATTTCCTTTTCATTTAGATGAGAAAATTGAGGCCCAGAGAGGCTAAGTGACTTGCCCCCATACAGTATGGTCCAGTGAGAGGCTGTTGGCTCTGGAATCCCACTGCCTGGCTCCAGTCCTGGCTCCAATGTGTATTTACTGTGGCCTCAGCCAAGTGGCTTACACTCTAAGTCTCAGTTTGTTCATCTGTAAAATGGAGATAATAGTGAGAACAACCTTACTAGGTCATTGTAAGGGTTAAGTGAGATAATCCACAATATTTGGACATACTAAACCCTCAATAAATTTTATCACTATTACCCAGGGTAACACTGAGAATCAGTGACAAAACAGAACTAAAATCCAGCTCAGCTAACTCCTACTTAAACTGGACCCTTTTCCCATTAATCCCGTCCTGTCCTTTGTTTCTTTTTTGTGTGTATGTTGCTTGTCATCCAGGGGAGACTGGAGTTCCCTTTTGAGATGAGGGTTGTCTTTTCTTAACACCTCCTATGAAGTGTGTACAATGCAGTCCCTAGTGGATACTTGTTGATTTGAGGATAAACATTACATGCTTCATGCACTCATGGAACGTGGATGGAATGTCCAAGGCATGGGTGTAGCGTAGGAGGGAAAGAATGAGAAGAAAACTTGAGGGAAGTGAACGTTTTTTGATCACCTCGAATGAAACCAGGCATTTTGCTCAGCTCTTTACAGATGTCTTTAATCATCACAACAACCCCATGAAGTGAGCATATTCATTCCCATTCTACCAACAAGAAAACTAAGAACGGAGTAGGTCTGCAGCATCCTGGGCTTTACACGGCAGGTTGAAAGAGCTGGGTTTCCACCCACCCTTTTACTGCAAGGTGCTGCTGATGTCCTCAATACACTGTGTGGTTCAAAAGAATGTCTTACACCCTCTGTGAGCCCAAAGCACATTTCCTGAGGTGGTGAGCGGGATTCAGAGCAGACTGATACCTTTTCCATCGCTGACACAGAGTGTACAAAGCACAGTTGTGTAACTCTGGGGGTCCAAAATGTTCTTCTGGTCTAACCTGACTGGCATGGAAAGTCACACCAGGCTGGGTGGCTTTACAGAATGCCACTTGTTTAAACTTCCTTTCATCACTCTGTCAAAAATAAGAGCAATGCCATGGAACCTCACAGTCCTGTTCAGAGGAGCAAGCTGTTCTGGGGAAATTTGTTTCAAAAGGTATTCTGCCTTAAATACACGCCCACTTGGGAGGGGGCAGTGATCCTATATCGTCTATCCTAGGTAATGAGGCCATTAAACCAGCTGGTCTCTGCACATCTTATGTAAGGGTGTCTCAGTCTCTGGGTGAGTTGGGTAAACCAGTACAGAATTTAACCGAGAGAGGTTTCCTAACTGGGACTTAGAGATGGAGGTCAGATGTGGACAGGGGTGCCCGATTCCTACATATGGGGCCCAGAAGGGGCTGGATGGCTTGTCTAGGCTGACACAGCCACTATGCTTTTTTTTTTTTTTTTTTTTTTTTTAACTAACACAGTATGTTTATTTGGCCTTGGGGAATCCGGGACGCTGATGAAGATTTGGAGGAGATAAAGGGCCCCACCCAGGCACTGCAAGACGCTGCAGAACTAGTGGCACAGGTCTGTACTTTGGAGACAGACTTACCCAGCCTTGCCTCTCCACAGTCGTGTCACTGTGTGCATGTTACTGACCTGACTTATTGCACCTGCTGAAGAGGCCATGTCCCTCCGCTGAGATTCTGGGGGCATTTCGTGAAATAAGGTAGGTAGGAACTTAGAAAATGCTAGTGTTTCAGTAACCCCGATGATAAACCCATCAGATGAAGACATCTTTTTAGTATCAGTAAGCCTCATCGCTTTTATTCCACACAATTTTCTGGGTCATCAGATTCTAGGAGGTGCGCTTCGGTGCCATCTTTACGTCCTAGTCATACCCCCAAAACGTGCTGACGCCCGGCTTCGACCCAGAGGTGACTATGCGGACCTTCAGCGCGGCCCGCAGCACGGTCTGCCCTCCCTCCCCTCCCCAGCCCTCTGAGGCTGGGGCTGGAGGGGGCACTCTCCAGAGTCGGGGCAGGAGGGACGTTCCACGTCGTACGGAGACGCCGTCGCATTCCCAGTGGAGAAAAGCCCCAAATGCCGCGGTTTTTATGTAACTGGGATGATGTAACCGCTGGCTGGCCCGTGGTGCGGGGCGGGGCGGGGCGAGGGCACCGGGAGCGCGGGCCCGCGAGACTCTGCGTGCGGCGCCCGCCCAACCATGCTCCTCTACCGCAGCGCCGTGTGGTTCGCCAAAGGCCTGCGCGAATACACCAAGTAAGGATGCAGAGGGTACCGCGCCGGGGGCCGCGGGCTGGGGCTGCCGGCTGGGGGAGCAGGCCGTCCGGCTGTCACGTGGCCCGCCTCGGCGCGCGCGAGCGAGGTTAGCGGGGACGCGCCCGCGACTTCCCCGCGATCTCTTGGACCCACCAAGCGACGGGGGCGCCCGCTAGCTGGCAGCCCGCGGGCAGATGTACCGGCAGCCGGCGCGACCCCCGCACCTGGCGGGCGTCCGGGGGCGGGGCGGGCGTCCGGGGGCGGGGCCTTGCAGCGCAGGCCCCACCCACGGACGTCAGGCGGCCCAGAAGCCTGAGAGCCTCCAGGGTGTTCCCTTGGCACCCTGCTGGGCGGGCTCCGATACTGGCTCCGTGGGGCTGTTTTCGGCGTCAGACGGGGTTAGTTCTGAGCTGCTAGTCGAGATTCTGTTTAGTACTTTCCTGGGTGTGTTTGTTTCCTCACTAATCAACTGCGGCTTGTGGATTGTGACCTCTCCCTCCAGCTGGAACATTCCGGGCGCGGGTTTCAGGTCAGCTCTGCACCCAGTGTGAGCTTGCGGAACGGTGCTGGATGGTTTCACCGGCCCCGTGATCGCCCTCGCTGTGGTTTTAAGGGGTGGCCACTTCTGGCAGATGGAGAGGTGGTTTTTATCTTAGAATTAGTTAGGCTTACGCAGTGGTTCTCACCCCTGTCTGAAATCAGAAATCACCAGTGGAGAATTTAGGATACCATTTTCCAGGCCCTCCCCCTAGAGTTTCTGATTCAGTTGATGTGCACTGGGGCCTAGACAGACATTTTATTAAAAAATCCTACAGGTGTTTCTCCTGTGCCTCCCAGTCATCTCTAGGAGACTTCCTCTCCTCCCTGCACTAGGGTTTTTTATCAGTTCCCAAGGCAGCCCGGGCAAATTTCCATCATACCAGGACTCCAGGCATCATTCCAAGGGGAGACAGCTACCGCTGCTCCCTTCTCTGCACCCCACATCCTTTTGGAAAAAGTGCAGACCCTCCTCAGGGGCCAGTGCTGCAGAGAATGTGGGAAGTGTAGCCGTCAACCCTGACTCACTGAATTTAGGTGAATACCGTGGCCGCCTCTTTCAAAGGGGTGTACAGGCAGTGGCCACCATTTGCTGGATCTTTCCATGTTAACACGGAATGCAGCATGAAAAGTTTGAGTCAGCTTCCTGCCCCAGGAAAACAGGCTTCTAAAAGTCTCTCCCTAGACTCTTCCGTGAAGTTGGAGGGGTGCAAACTTAGGCGGGTTTCCCTGCTATTATGTATTTAGTGAATTGGAGGGAAAGACAACACCTTACTTTGATTCCAACCTGAGAGTCTGTAGTTTGGGTTTACAGTGTTTTTTCTTGGCACACCAGGATTTTTATAAAGCTTCCTTATATTGGGCCCCTCGGCAGCAGGATCTAGTTACAGTTTCCTGAACTTGCCTGAACCTAAGAATTACCAGGGGGTAGTTCAGCTACAACAACTGACTCCTAAGCTCCTAGCATGTGTGCGTGGGACCTTAGCAAATTCCATATTGGATAAATTGGGGGAAGCCTGCCAGGGAGCTTGATTCCTATATTCAGGGGGTTCAGGAAACACTAAGTACAGTGGTTGCTCAGCTTGAATCAAAGTCACCTGGAGGGCATGTGAAACCACTCACTGATTGCTCACCCTGGAGTGTCTGACTCCGTGGACAGATTGCCAGGTGATGCTGATGCTGCTTGTCTGGGGACCACTCTGAGCGCCACTGGTGAGGTAGAAGGTGCCCTAGGCTGGGGTGTTGGGCTTCATTACCTACCATCTCATGACCTTGGGTAAGTCATTTATGTCTCTCTACGTCTGAAAAATAAGGACTGATATCAAGAGTTTATAAAGATAAAAAAAGAAGGTGGGAGGATACAAAACAAACTAAGTTGTCTTATTAACAACAGACTGGATCAGGGTGGAATCCCTGTGTTGAAGGCAAAGGACAAAGGGAGGTATGACGTGTCCTTTAGTCCAGCCTGGCACCGCCCACTTGGCAACTGGCTCACAGCCTGGAGTTTGAGGAAGAGGTTTAATCCACAGGAGCCGTCCTCAGCAAACCTAAGGCTCTAATAGGATCGATGTGGTAGCCCAGAGGTTAAGGTCTCCTCTAGCTGTGTGTCACAGAGAAAAGCCTCTCAGCTTCCTGCCCCAGGAGGAGGGGGCTCTTGGGGCCGGGTCCCTGTGGGGCATTTACTTGGGGCATGTTCTCTGGCCTGCTCTTCTTCTGGCCCTGTGGTGGTTTGGAAAGCTCTTTCTTGCTCCCCACCAGTGCCTTGTCCTGCCTGGGCCCCTATGCACTGACTCCCTGGCCCTTGATTCTTTCTGAGAAACCCCTTTCCTCTGCAAGAAAATCTTTTCACAGTGATCCTGGGACCCTGACCTGTGGGAAAAAACAAATCTTCCAGCTTCATCTTCGGTTATAGTTTAAATTACTCTCAAAGTCCCTAATGATTTGAAGGGCTTGGGGGCTGGTGGGGGGGACAATGAGCTTAGTTTTGAATGTGAAAGGTATTCATGTCATTTTTAATACTAGTAATAATGATAGCAACTACTATTTATTGAGTTCTTAATTTATTCCAAGTGTGTGATAAATGCCTCACATACATTATCTCACCCAGGCTGCCCAAGAAGTAGCTTTTATTATCCCCTCTGTGCAGATGAGGAGACAGGAGCTCAGAAAGGTTAAGCCAACACGTGAGACGGCACAGCTGTTACGACGCAGAGCTGTGATTTAAACCCAAGTTGTTTGATCCAAAGCCCTTATGGTTGATATTATTTTTAGTTTCAAGTCAGCCTTTCAGGAGGCCTTGGAACAGTCAGAAGTCTTGCTTGCCCCACTAAGTGGCCCACTGACAGCAGAAGCAATGGAAAGGGCATTCTCTGAGCTGCCCTGGATGTTTGGGCGAGTTACAGATGGTGAGAACAGGAACATTCTCCTTGGTCTCTTGACTGTGAGACCAGGGGCAATGACCGCCCCTGTGGCTAAACTAGACCCAAGCTCATAGACATTCTTTGGCCCTCTTCACCAGTGTCCAGGCATGTAATTGGCAGTTGTGCTGTGCCAGGGCATGGGGCAGGAGACCAGCTGTTGGCAGTCTGTGTGTAAACAGGGTGCGGGGAGGGCACTGGGCTTCTTCCAGAGCCTTTGGGGGAAAGAGTTGCCTTCTGCATTGCAGGGAATCGGCTCTTTGGGTGAGAGACGCAAGCTGAGACCCCAGCCTGCTGGTGTGTGGGGAGAGCTCCGCCCCGTGGGTCTCCTCCTGCCAATCCCCCTCCACTCTGCCTCCACCCCCTCAGCCAGTTTTGTAACTGGGAAATACTACGACAGTAAAGTTAGAAGAGGAAGCTCAAAAAGCAGAGAGAAACAGTTAAGGAACTCAGGGTTGTTTCTATGCAATATGATGCCTTTGTGCAAATTAGAAGAAGCACCTCCCTCTCTATGTGCTTTGCTGTCCTCCGTCAGAAAGTTGTCCTGATGCAGATACGAATCTCTCATCACTGTGATCGGAACGGCGCCCCCTAGGGTTCTGCAGCACACACCCTGTGGCCCTGAAGGAGCCTTTCTTCCTCTGAAGGCGTGCAGCCCTCATATAACTGCACCTGCCCCCACCTTCCTTCCCTACGTGCAGATCTACCCACTTTGCCGTGGTCCTTCTATACCTGGGTAGAGACACCTGTCCTGCGGTGCAGTAGGCATGATGTTCCTGGTCTCCTAAGCTCCTCTCTGCTCCCCCCACTGTGGGAAAAAGGCCAAAAAAAAATCTATGTATCAAAGAGTTTTTTGGGGTGGGGGGCACCTCCTGGTATCAGAGGCAGTCAGAGAAAGGTAGTTTGGCCACCAAATTGTTGGAATCTCCAAGCATTTTCAGTTCAGGAAGCTAATGGTGTAGGAAATGTAGGCCTGGAGAAGATGGTGGTGTTCATGAGACCAGGGAGGATAGCAGCGGGAGCCCAGGAAGAAAGGGGCTGCGCGATGTGCCGGGAGAGAGCACGATGCCCAGCGCAGAGTTAGGCTTCCTCCCCACAGGAGGTTGTGTTCCCGGCTACTTACGGCCGTTCCTTCTGTGGCTCTGCTGCTTCCAGGAGTGGCTATGAATCTGCATCCAAGGACTTCATCCCTGATGACTTGGAGGTCCAAGTCCCTGGAAGAGCCTTCATGGTCACCGGGGGGAACAGCGGCATTGGAAAAGCAACTGCCTTCGAGATCGCCAAGCGAGGTGAGCAGCCTGCTAACTCGTGTGTGCACTGGGCCCCGAGGCCAGCCTGTGGCCAGTCCACACCGGGGAGAGCGCCCTGTGTCACAGGAGGGTCAGGAAGGCCCCAGCCAGCACAGCCAGGAGCCCTGAACAGTGACCCTGTGATAATGGGCACAGCTGCCAGCGTTCTGGGCTGTGCGGTAAGCTTCAAGCTAGAGGCGGACAGAACAAGTGACCAGAGGAGGCTTTTGTCAATACAGTTAATTCACAGGAGAGCTGGGGTCCTGTCCACATGTCAGTGTTTTCTGACTAAGAACAGTGAGGGGCTCCGGCCAACCCTAGGGGTCTGAATCACCAGTGGACCCTTAAAGCAAAAAACACCTGGATACTTGGTCTCCGGTTCCTGTCTTCTCAACAAGAATGGGGTCGGGGGTGGGAAGGATACTGGGAGTCCCTCACAATTTGCCAGTGGACCCTAGTTAAGAACCAGAGCCCCCAGAATAACGGGAGAGGGGCGTGCAGTGAGCTTCCTTCTTCCTTCCTGGTGTCCAGCCTCCAGGTTTCGAGCAGCTGGAGACAGCCTCCCCATTCTCCTCCCTAAGCTTGATTTGGGGAAGCGCCTCTCTGGGTGCCCGTAAATTATTCAGGCAGTTGAAGTCTTCCTCCGGGTAAATGCCAGAATTTCCTGCATGAGCTCAACTGCCCTGGGTCACTTAATGGCACTGTGGTGGCTAGAGAAGCCTGCCATGTCTCTCCGGAGCTCCTTCTCCAGGAAAAATGGATGTTCCGGCAGAAGTTGGGGAAATAAGTTGGGAATTTATCACTTTTCAAGATGCTCGAGATTTTTTTTTTCTCTAAAATTGTTAGGCATTTTTCAGGGGAATATTATACCATTTGGAGTTGTATTTAATTATCTGCCAAGTCAGGGGGAAGATTAACTGCGTCTTAGCAACTGGGAGGTCCTCTGAAGAGTTGTGGGGAAGAGGATAAAGCAGATGGGCTGGTTGTGTGATTAGCCTGTAGCCTCCCATGAAACAGACCTCATTTTTAAAAGCAGCTATTTTAGGTGAAGAAAGCAGGTTCCCTAATGCTTACTTCTTAACTGCCGCAGACAAGGCGAGTCCCCTTTAAATAACCCTTGATTGATGACGGTGTGGCTTTTGCTGGAATAGTCTGAGTGCCGTTTATGGATTTGGCCATTCAGTAAATATTTATCGAGTTCCTGCTGTATATTAGGCTAGGCATTAGACTCCCTGCGGGGCTTTTAAAACATAAGCAGGCCTGGGCCCGTCATCTAGAGCTTTAAAAACTTCCCTGGTGGGTCCAAAGTGCAGCTAGTGTGTCAGGTACTCTATGAGACGTCAGGGATGCAGGTATGACAAAAACCGACCCTTCTTATCCTTGATATATTCAGACCCTTAAGTCAGGACGTTGTCCCAGGTGCACCGTCAGTCAGCTCAGGTAGGCAGGAGGACGGGTTCCAAGATCACCCTCTCTCTTACATCTGCTGCTCTGACTATGGGGACCATCTGTCTAGATTTTCCAGAATAGTCTCCATTTCAGGTACTCTTTCTGTGAGCCCGTATGTCTTAGTCCTTCATTTGGAAAAGCTGGTCTCCATAGCTGTCACTGTCGCTGTCCCTCACACACGGTTTTGTTGAATTCCACCAGGTGGCACAGTTCACCTGGTTTGTCGAGATCAAAACCGAGCGGAAGGTGCCAGAGGTGAGATCATCAGGGAGAGCGGGAACCAGGTGAGCTGCTCTGTGCCCTTCCTGCTGAGGGGGTTCCTGCCTGCTGGGTCAGCAGTGCAGGGGGCTGGACTCCTGGCCACGCTCCCCGAGTCGGCAGTGGCCTGTTTGTGCTTCGGCTTGGGAGGCAGCCGCAGCCAACAGAGCTGGAGCTGCGCTTTTCTTTTCTTTTTTCTTTTTTTTTTCAATGTGTTTCAGGACAGAGGTCCTATTTTATTTTATTCTATTGTATTTATTTTTGCTGTACAGCAAAGTGAATCAGTTATACATATACATATATGCACTCTTAAAAATATTTATTTATTTATTTATTTATTTGGCTGCACTGGGTCTTCATTGCGGCACACAGGATCTTCATTGCCCCGTGCGGGATCTTTAGTTGCGGCATGTGGACTCTTAGTTGCGGCATACGGGATCTAGTTCCCTGACCAGGGATCAAACCCGGGCCCCCTGCATTGGGAGCACGGAGTCTTAAGCGCTGGACCACCAGGGAAGTCCCCATATATCCCGTCTTTTTTAGATTTCCTTCCCATTTAGGTCACCACAGAGCATTGAGTAGAGTTCCCTGTTTTATACAGTAGGTTCTCATGAGTTATCTGTTTTATGTATAGTATCAGTAGTGTGTCTATGTCAATCCCAATCTCCCAATTTCTCCCACTCCCTCCTCGCTCCTCTGAGCTGTGCTTTTCAAAATCTGGGCTGGACTCGGGATAAGGCGGGCAGTGAGGTTTGATCCCACGCCCCATGAAGGCATCAGTGCCTGCTAGGGAGACATGATATGGACATGGCACTGCTGGGGTCCCCCCGACAGAGGGAGGCCACGTCAGTGAGACACATCAGAGGTGACTCAGGGTGAGCCAAGCTGTAAACTGACCCAGTGGTCTTTGGATAAAGAGGGACAACAAATGACATTTTGGCCTTGATGAGAGCCACTTCCTCTCGAGAGCTTTCAGAGCTGGCTCACGGTTTGTGGGCTTCCTCTTCTGAGAGAGTCGGAACCAGGACTGGCTACATAATCTGTAGGGCCCAGTGCAAAACGAAGGTGTGGGACCCTGGCGTTAAAAGCCTAAGAATTGGAGGACGGTGAAGGCATAGCATTAACACAAGTGGGGCCTGTACTCCAATAAAAAGTAATTTAAAAAAAAGTTCCCCCTTGGAGGCACTCTGGCTCAGTAACACAGTAGAATCTCTAATAAGAACAAAGGTAACGGGCTTCCCTGGTGGCGCAGTGGTTGAGAGTCCGCCTGCCGATGCAGGGGACGCGGGTTCGTGCCCCGGTCCGGGAAGATCCCACATGCCGCGGAGCGGCTGGGCCCGTGAGCCATGGCCACTGAGCCTGCGCGTCCGGAGCCTGTGCTGTGCAACAGGAGAGGCCACAGCAGTGAGAGGCCCGCGAACCGAAAAAAAAAAAAAAAAAAAAAAGGACAAAGGTAACAGTTCCCAAGTCTTATTGCTAGGAGACTTAAAAATCATCACAGTAATAACGAAAGGTATGAGTAATCAAAAAAGAATTAAGAAATAAAAAACAAGCGGGGCCCATTTGTGGGGTCTGTGCACCTGTGCAGGTGGTACCCCAGGGAGCCGGCCCCGATGGAGGCCCTGAACCCCCAGGGTCAAGTGGAGAGGAGGGGGCTGGCTGGCAGTGACCACGGGCCCCTCACCTTCGCTCCAGAGCACGTTGCTTCCAGCCCCACCTGGAGTTTCCTCCTCTGTCCTGTGCACCTGCTTTTCCAGCAACTGCCCACAGTCGAGGGGCGGACAGCACCCCGCGCCCTCAGGCTTGGGCCGTGGCCAAAGGGAAAACAGATGCCCCAATCTAGAATGGACTATTTTGCCTCTGCTCATGAAGGTTATTCCACGTCTTGAAGTAACGTTTTCAAGGCAAGAGACTTTCCGCAGACTCCGCAGCCTCCTGCCATCAGATTCCTCCCGGAGGCTTAGGGCTGGCTGAGAGCTCCAGGGTCTCTAAATCTTGCTCTAACGTCTGCAAGGGCAGCTGCGATCTGGGGGCTGCAGTTCTTGAGATGGAAAGCTGGCTGTCTGCCTGCTGATAACTTTCAGTGGTACTGCTGCAGGATGCAACAGGAATACTAATCTCAGGCTATGGGCAGAGGAGGCTTTGTCTGGATTCCAGCCCGCTTTGGTTTGGGCTATGTTGTTTTACAAAGTGGATCTATATAGAAAAAGAGGACACGACGCTCTTTACGCTGTTGAGACCTCCTCATGTCCAGCTCACCATCTGTGGGAGGTAGTGCTGAAAGGGGGAGCAAGCATGGTTCCTGGGCCGGGGGGAGAGGGAGCCCTTCACCTGCGGCCTCCCCGCATTCACGTTCACAAACCCAAGGGTAATCCTCTCCTCTTTTGTGTTTGTAAGTGGCCGCCAGCACTGAGCGCTTGGAGGGTCCGGGGCCGGTGGTGCCCGTCTGCTCATCCCCGTGGATGTGGTTTCCCTGACTCGGTGCATCCTCCAGGCTCTTCCCCGGGGTCGGTTGCTCCTTCCTGTTTGTAAAGAGGCTCCACTGCCCAGCTTCGTCAGGGGTACACGGGAAGGAGGGGGGCTCCCACCTGAGTGCCGGCTCTGCACTCACGGAGCCTTGTGAGCTGGGCCATGTGCTTAGCTTCCCTGAACCTCAGTTTCCTCATCTGAAAAGGAGGGGCGATACTACTTTGTTCATTTTTGAACATCTCTTTGAGTGTGAACGTGTCAGGCAGCAGGCTGGGAGCTGGAGATTGACACAGTAGAGGCAGTACAGCCCCTGTCAGTCTTGTAAGGATTAAGTGATCAACGAGCATTTTCAGCAAAGGATGTGCCCCTCCCTGGGCCCCGCCTGACCTGCTCTGTATCACGGTGGGGCGGGGAGGTGTGGATGGTGTGGCTTCCGAAGTATGTGTTCCCCCAGCTGCCACGTCAGCCGCCTCGTGCCTGCGTTTGACCAGCGGCGGGTATTAGAGGAAGACTGGGAGGAAGGGGGTGGGAGGAATGGGGAAACAGGATATCTGGCCTCTGTGGCAACAGCTGAATCTCCGCTGAGGTTCCTGCTTCTGGGGGCGAGCCCTGCTCCCAGGCTCAGGTCACATCACCCCCTCCCGTTGCTCCCGCAGCCTAGGGCTGGTGGGCGCTTCCTGGTGCTGCTGCTGGTCTCCAGGTTTCTTCACCAGTCCCAGCTGAGTTCTCGTCTCCCTTCTCCTCTGGGAAACCAACCCCTGCGTTCAATTCCTTCTGTGGACAGTGGTTTCTGTTAGACCCTGGCTGACAGAACATGGTAGTGCTATGACATGGGAAGTTCAGGGCATCACGGTGTGCACAGCTCTCACTCCGTAGAAGCCATGACTGTTATTGCTGTCATCGACATTGTTTATGCTAATATTGTTACCACTCCCAACCTTACATTCTCTGCTTTTCAAGTTCCCTAGTTCTCTTTCATCAGTGGCGCTTGGGCCAGTAAAGCAGGGAGGGAGGGCACTGGCGGGACTGGTCCTGGGTGCATAGTTGGGTGGACATCAAAGAGCGGTGGTCCTTTGGGCAGGAGAGCCTGGGTGGGGTGTGTGGCAGGCCAGCCGAGCCAGGTGCCTGTGGGCAGGCTGGGCACCAGGGAAGGACAAGGTCACGTGGGAACCAGCTGCTTGGACACACTGGCTTGGTAAGATCAGGTGTGTGGAGTACGGAGAGTTCAGTATCCTGCCACGGGGCTCTTTCTGGAGAGGGTGTGTGTGGCCCCAAGCTTGGGGGAAGGAGCGCTTGTCACAGAGCAAACTCCCAGTGCAGCAGCCACTGTGTCTGGCACACTGTTCCCGACGGGCCCAGGGAGAGGGTCAGAGTGGACCTCCTTCAGGTCCTCGCCACATGCAGTTCATCACCATCTCGCTGCCCGGATAGAAGGGCACCAGGCTTTTGTCTGGCAGTTATCTCCTTGGGCAACTTTTTTTTTTTTTTTTGGCCACACTGAGTGGCGTGTGGGATCTTAGTTCCCCGACCAGGGATCGAACCCAGGCCCCAGCAGCGAAAGCACAGAGCCCTAACCACTGGACGGCCAGCGAATTCCCCATGGGCAACATTTTTAAAAAAAGAAACTTTAAAATTTCAGAATAGTTTTAGATGCATAGAAAAGTTGTGAAAATAACGCAGACTTTCCATTTACCCCACACCCATTTTTCTCTTTGCTAATGTCCGTCTTACATGAGTATGATTCATTTGTTAAGCAAATGAACCAATATTGATACATTATTACTAACTAAAGTCCATTCAGGTTTCCTTAGTTTTTACCTAACACCCTTTGTCTGTTCCCATCCAGGATCCCACGTTACATTCAGTTGTCATGGCTCCTCGTGGCTGTGACAGTTTCTCAGACCTTCCTAGTTCCCTGGTGGTGTAGTGGTTAGGACTCTGCACTCCCAATGCAGGGGGCCCAGGTTCGATCCCTGGTCAGGGAGCTAGATCCCACATGCGTGCCGCAACTAAGAGTTCACATGCCATAACTAAGGAGCCTGCGTGCCACAACTAAGACCCGGTGCGACCAAATAAATAAATATATAAATATTTTTTTTAAAAAGTGAGTATAGGGCCCCCAGTGGCTCCTAAGTCCAGCCTCGTCCTGTGTAGATCAGCAGATCAGGGTTTTACACACTGGCACCTTCCTGATTTCCTTCCCCTGGTCACAGCAGACTGCTGGCCTCTCCTTCTGGGTGCCTTTGGGCTTCCTAGTTTCTCGGAGAGGGAGCCAGGTGATTCCCTTCACCTTTTCAGGATGCTTCATTTCACCAGGCTCCAAGGTTGATTCGTCTATAATGGCGAGTCCCTCTTCCCTGCTGCTGCCTGTTTTTAATTCTGCGATGCCTTGGGTGCTTCCAGGAAGCTCCAGGAGATTGAGGGATGATCAGAGTAAAATTGATTTTGGCTCACTTGAAGTTTGTTGCTCATTTGAATTTTGTTGTTTCTTTGAGCCTGGCTTTGTGTGAGCGTTGCAGCCCTGCTGGTGGGAGGGAGTTCCAGGGTGGTTGCCCGGAAGTACTCAGTATGAAAGGATTAGGTGCGTGGACTTGGTTTGCCGTCACTGGTAGACGCTCACGGCTGACCCAGGTGTGAGTCAGCAGCCTCATGTCCACTCTGTCAGGGTGAGGCCTTCAGAGCCTTTTTAGAAGAGCATAGTCCTGTACGGACAATGCTTTTCCTCTCCCCTGAAGGCAGAGGAAGGTTCAGTTGTTCCAGACTTAAGCCAAATATGGTATTCAAGCTGATTACAGACCTTCTGAGGCATGAAAATGTGGGATTGCTTCTGTTTTCTCATTCTCTGAGCCTTTGTCTCAGGGTGAGGAAATATGTTTTAAGATCAATCAGTAGAAAGAAATTCTGTCTTGGGTTCAATGGCTCAGTTAATGGGGAAACTGAGACAGGGCCCTGAACTCTGCTTTATCAAGGGAGTTACAGCTGTTGCTCAGAGTTTTGCCTGTAGGTTCAGCTCCCAGCAGCAGGAATCTGCCTTGGGTTGGTGATAAGTCCCTCACGTCTGCTGGAGCTCAGGGGGAACAGCCTCACGTTCACTGGATGCTGAGAACACAAGTTTCAATTATGTGCTGAGTACAGAGAAAAAGGGGTAAATGGACAACATGCCTTGAGTATTTATGTGCATGGCTGTGTGTACCACCGTAAAGGAAAAGGGGGCATTCAGCATGGCTCCTCCATCAAGGAGTTCTGAGTCTACTGGTGGGGGAGGAGGCCATTTTAATGGCCACAAAACATACGTTTGCATGGATGTGTCATAGTTTCCTACCAATCATTTGGGAGTTTTTGTCAATATTTTGCTCCTAAGAGATTATCGCAGGCACATCCTAACTCTACGATGACAACTTTTTCTGTGACTCAGTCCTTGCTTACATTGCGTGTCAGTTTCTGCCTTGTGACATGGTTACCTCTGGGTGCAGCCTCCTCCCGCAGTAGACTCAGAACTCCTTGATGGAGGAACCATGTTGAGTGCCCCCTTTTCTTTTATGGTGGTGCACACAGCCACGTACATAAATGATCAATGCATGTTCATTGCAGCTCTGTTTACAACAGCCAGGACATGGAAGCAACCTAAGTGTCCATCGACAGATGAATGGATAAAGAAGGTGTGGCACATATATACAATGGAATATTACTCAGCCATAAAAAGAAACAAAATTGAGTTATTTGTAGTGAGGTGGATGGACCTAGAGTCTGTCATACAGAGTGAAGTAAGTCAGAAAGAGAAAAACAAGCACCGTATGCTAACACATATATATGGAATCTAAAAAACAAACAAAAAAAATGGTCATGAAGAACCTAGGGGCAAGGCGGGAATAAAGACGCAGACCTACTAGAGAAGGGACTTGAGGAAACCGGGAGGGGTAAGGGAAAGCTGGGACAAAGTGAGAGAGTGGCATGGACATATATACACTACCAAACGTAAAATAGATAGCTAGTGGGAAGCAGCTGCATATCACAGGGAGATCAGCTAGGTGCTCTGTGACCACCTAGAGGGGTGGGATAGGGAGGGTGGGAGGGAGGGAGATGCAAGAGGGAAGAGATGTGGGGATATATGTATATGTATAACTTTGTTATACAGCAGAAACTAACACACCATTGTAAAGCAATTATACTCCAATAAAGATGTTAAAAAAAGAAACTCAACAATAAGAAAACAACCTGATTAAAAAAAAAAAGAAATAAGGTAGATTTATATATAAGAAAAAAATCTCTAAAACATATTGTTAAGTGAAAAAGAAGGATATAGAACAATGTATAGTCTGATCCTATGTATATGGAAAAGGGACACACACACACACATCATGCTTAAACTGTATAATAGATAATGCCTGAAACATACATTTATAAATATTGTATGTACTTAAAATATTTCTGATGATTCGCAAGAAACTGTGAACAATGGTGTACTTCTGAAGAGTGAGACTTTCCATTTTGTATCATTCCAAACGATTTGATTTTTAAAACCATTTTTTAAAAAAACCATTTTTAATGAAAAAAATACATGTTATCTTTTTTTTTTTTAAGGCTTTACAATTTTTCTTGTTTTCTGGTTTAGAACATCTTTCTGCACATTGTGGACTTATCTGATCCCAAGACAGTCTGGAAATTTGTTGAAAATTTCAAGCAGGAACATACCCTCAATGTCCTGGTGAGCTTTGTAAACATAAGTAGGGGATAAATCTCATGCATGTGCATTTCTTGCCTGTGTGGTTGTAGACTGGTGTGTATGTTTGTGGATCTTTATGGTGACACCTTAGTGAGAATCTTTTATGGGGAGGCCTGTTCAGTCATCAGGTTTACTCATTGGAGTCAATCTAACCCTACTGGTTGGATTTGTGGGGAAAGGAAGGGACCATCCACTGGGTCCGGGGGGGAATGGGGAGGTTCCATTTTTTTCACAAAATGATTTACATACTGGTATTCCTGAGCTCCGTAGATTTGGGGATTGCTATATTAAAATTAGAGGCTCAGGGGGAAATTAAATAAAAAGCTTAGTCCGAAAGAACGCCTGCTGCAGACAAGCACCTCTTTTAGTAACACAGTCAGTTGCTCTCCAGAGAGAGCTAGAGGACTCAGGTGGGCTGGTGTCCTTCTCCTCCTCGCATATACTCTGAGCTGAGCTGCGTTTCTACCCACATAGTTTCTAATGTGCTCCGAAATGTTCACTCGGGCTCAGGTCTACTCTTGCGCTGTCCAATATGGCTATGGAGCATTTGAAATGTAGCTAGTCCAAATTGAGATGTGCCACCAGTGTACAAATCTGCCGATGTTGAAGACTTAGTGTGAAAAATAGAGTAAACTAACATTTTTATATTGATTACATTTTGAAATGATACTCTTTTGGATATATTGAGTTAAATAAAATATTAAAATCAATTTTACCTGTTTCTTTTTACCTTTTTAATGTGGCCACTTTCTAGAAAACTTAAAATTATATATTTCTACTGGACAGCACTGGTCTAGACGAATTCCTGGGGCACTTTGTCATGAATTAGGTTGCCTGGTCATCGGAGGTCTCTGCACAGTCCCGTGGCTGAGCCTGCTGCACAAATGGCATTTTCCAGGACGGGGTTGGAGTGAAGGAACAGTTGAGCAGAACTGTTGTCGTCACATGAATGTGGGACCAGTGGTGGTGGTGGAACTGGGGGTTTGGGAACGGGTCCTTTGGCCCTATTTTCCTTTATTTTGAAACGGGAACTGTACTTTCTAGATCAATAATGCAGGTTGCATGGTCAATGAGAGAGAGCTCACGGAAGATGGACTTGAAAAAAACTTCGCTACCAACACTCTGGGTAAGTGTAAGCCGTTTTCTTCTTTGCTTTTAGCAAAATAAACGTAGACATAAATGATACCGTAGAAGGATCAGAAAAACATTGATCTACTTTTTGGGTTCTTGGTCCTTGGCCTGATTGCATTTACTTTAAATTTATCCTTCACTGCATTATTATTTCTTCATAAAACAC
Source organism: Mesoplodon mirus (assembly GCF_964341445.2). Taxonomy (NCBI): domain Eukaryota; kingdom Metazoa; phylum Chordata; class Mammalia; order Artiodactyla; family Ziphiidae; genus Mesoplodon; species Mesoplodon mirus. Next base: position 15,909,783 of record NC_138993.1, read on the forward strand.
TCTTTTCATGTTTTTCATAATATGAGTTAGTGCCAGAAATACTTAGCATTGTTAAAGTTTTTTTTTTCTAGGAAGCTCAAGGCTCACTATAGACATGACTTTGGTGAGAAGAGCAAAGGTCATCTTAGGTGGAAAGTGCAAACATGAAAACTGTAGCCAAGGGAACTTCCAGCCAGGGCTGAGAAAGGTGCAACCACGAGACCAGAAGATGGGCCAAGAAGGGCACTCACCTGGAACGCAGGACCCCTGGGTTCCGGTTCCTGCTCTGTAATAACAGGCCGACTCATTTTGTGCCAGGCCAGTGATTCTCAAAGTAGGGTTCCTGGGCCAGCAGGGTTCACCGGGCAGCTGGGTAGAAACGCACATTCTTGGGCTTCACCCCCAGCTCTACTAAATCCCAAACTAGGATGGGGCTGAGAAATCTGTGTTTTAACAAGCCCTCCAGATTATTCTGATGCACACTAAAGTTTGAAAACCAGTGTACCAGGATTTTAACCTCTTTGGATTTTCTCCATCTCGAACCAAGGGGTCTGGAGTACAGATCTTCCTCAACTTATGTTGGGGTTAGGTCCCAGTCAACCCATCATAAGTTGATCATATAGTAAATTGATTTCGCATTTAATCCACCTAACCTACCGAATATCGTAGCTTAGCTCAGCCTACCTTAAACGTGCTCAGAACACTTACATTAGCCTACAGTTGGGCAAAATCATCTAACACAAAGCCTAATTTATAATGAAGTATTGAATATGTCATGTAATTTATTGAATACTGTCCTGAAAGTGAGAAACAAAACGGTTGTCTGGGTCCAGAATGGCTGTAAGTGTGAGGGTTCTTCGCTCTTGTGATCACCTGGCTGACTGGAAGCTGCGGCTCACTGCCCTGCATCCCGAGAGAGCGTCATACCGCACATCACCACCCCCAGGAAAGGTTCAAAATCCAAAATTTGAAGTGCGACTTCTACCTAATGTGTATCGCTTTCGCACCATCATAAGTCAAAAAATCGTAATTCAAACCATCATAAGTCAGGGACCAACTGTAGACTATTTCGGTGCCTTTTAACTCGGAGATGCAATGAATCTAAGATTCTCCCCAGTGACTATACCACTTCCTCATAGGAAGTGAAGCTTTTAATAAGGCACTTTAATTCATCCTAAGTCACAAGATGCATGGCGGGGGTTCCTGTGTTTGTCGTTGAAGGTGTCCATTAAATAGTAACCCTCTTCCCAGCCAAGAACTGAACAATTTGAGGAGTAAGACCGTGGAGGAAAGCCCCGAATCCCTGTTGTTACAGATAAGGCTGGTTGAAGGGTGTGGCGCCCGTGAGAGCCAAATGGCTTCCTTGATGCTAAAGCCCAGAGTTAACCAGCCTCACTTGCTTTGTGGCATCTGGCTGGCCTCAGACAGACACCACCAACCCCTCCCAGGAGGAGGAAGACGTGGGGGGCAGAGCTCAGCAGGCCCAGGTGACTGCTCCTAAACTGACTCCGTTTTTAAAGTGGTCCCCGTCCTCGCAGTGGAGAGAGGGAGGGGCTGAGGGAGGCTGTTCGTTGTTCTCCCTCCAGGAGAAAGAGAGCATCTGGAGCGGGGAAGAACCTTTCTCCCCGGCCCTGAGGTTGCATTTATTTCTTCTTAAACAAATCCCCGGGAGCTTGCTATGAAACGCTGCAGGTTTAGTACAAAATATTCCCAGTGTTCGCTTTGTTCCAAATGTGGTATCCCTGCCCAAAGTACCCAAAGTACGCAAATGTGGGGTCATGCCGGGGTTTGCCTCCTAACTCTCCTGGACGGCAAGGACTCCTAGGGTCCTAGCAGCTGGCCTCCCAGGTGGCTGCTCTCCAGGACCAGCTCTGTGATTTGAAGGGCCCAGTGCCAAACAAACATAGGGGGCCCCTGTATTCAAAAAGTGCAGGACCCTGTGGGGTTGCACAGGATGAAGCCCGCTCTGCTGCTTCCCCACCCGCCCATCCACCACCCAGCTAAATTCTACTGGGTGTGTGCTGCATGCTGGGCACTCGTGGGTGGCGTACGTATATATGGCACTGAACCCACGTGACCACCCTATGATGGAAGTATTCCTGCCTGTACGTTACAGATGAAAACACTAGACTGAGAGAGCTTGCATAACTTGCCCAAGGTCAAGTGGAGGAGCCAGAATTTGAACCCAAGTCTGTCTGCCTCCAGAGCCCATGTGCATAACCAAGATGAGTTCTACCAGCCCCCAGCCTCTCCTCCCTCAGACCCATCACTGCGTTATCGTGAGATAAGTTCTAAAGGGAGGCTGGGAGGGGAGTGACCAGCCATGCCAGGAGAAGCATGGCCCAGGGCTGGGGGCACTGCTTAGAGGGCCTCCTGGGAATCTGCATTGATTGAGAATGTGGGGCAGATCTGATAGACTCTAAGGGAACTGCCTTTTTTTTTTTTTTTGCCACGCCGCAAGACTTGCTGGATCTTAGTTCCCCCACCAGGGACTGAACCCAGGCCACCGCAGTGAAAGCGCAGAGTCCTAACCACTGGACGACCAGGGAATTCCCTTTTTTAAAAATTTTATTTTATTATTTATCATTGTTTGCTTTTGCTTTTGCCTTTTTGATTATACAGCTAATTATGTTGTACTTTTGTTATGGATCCGGTCTGCTTCTAAGGACCTTGATATCTTTCATTTTCATTTCCTACCCATGTTAGAAACATTTTATTGATCTTCCCAACCTCTCTGAGAAGCATAGTAATTCTCATGCTTAATATTTATTCATCCTCTCCAGAGGGGAAGACGTAGTCCAGTACACAGAAGCAAGTCAGTGACAGAGAGGGCAGCTTGATGTGCTTCTGCTTTACAGATGAGGAGATACAGAGGGGTTCAAATATTGTCATTCTGAAGCAGGTCCGGAGCCAGACAAACAGCCCATACCTCTGTCTGAGTCCTAGGAAACTGCTGGCTGCCTTTCTAATATGAAACATGTTTTCATGGCCTGATTATGTAACACAGGTTAGGTGGTTTTCTATTTTCTAAGATTCAGTTTGGCCTCTAGAAATACTTCCAATCCCCAGCCAAACATCAGTAGATTCCTGATACTCTGAAGACAGGACACAATAGGATTTTCAGAATTTATCACCAGATCCTAAGAGTTCGGGAGGTGGTGGATTAGTGAAATACTGTCAGAGCCCATGGCTGCATGTGGCTCTTTGTGAAGACATCACAGTCTGTGAATCAGATAAAGTTTGGAAATCATTCTCCCTCTCCTTTTGCGGGGATGGGTGGGGCATGGAGAGGTGTTCATAGTTTACTCTCCTAGGGACAAAAATGAGCTGCCCCAGGGTAGATTTGTGGGGAGACGAAGTGTGGAGGTAAAGTGATCTCATGAGACAGATGCTGTTTGGTTGCTGTTCTTGCCCCTGTGTTTCGGGTCTTCTCAAACCATATCCATTTTGCCTGTTGGCGTTCAGTGGCATTCAGAGTCCGTGAGGAGTGAAGACGGATGTGTGGGGGGTGGTGGGTAGGGGCGCAGTGCTTCGCTGAGTGCTGTGCTGGCAGCTGGCCACAGCCCGAGCATCAGCCGATCACAACTCTCCCCCGCATCTCAGCCCCTCTCACCCACGGCACACGAGACAAGGATGCCATCCACCTCCTCCGAGACAGCTGTGTCATCAGTTAATTGACTGTAATAAACAGGCAGTGGTGCCTTAGATCTTTGGCAGAAGGTGGGAAAGTTCAGCTGAGGTCACTTTGGAAGGACATACGTACATCAGTGTACGGTACATGTTCTCTCCCTTCACATTCTGTTATTTGGAGCTTTCTGCTCACCGGCATAGCTCCACACCCGATGGTAACTGCTGTTTAAAGCAGGGACCCAGGGTCCAGAAACACCTTAATAATAATAATAGTAATAATAATGGCACGCACTGAACACTTTCCATGCGCCAGGGGCTCCACTAAGTGTTTTTCTTGGACTATCTCGTTCAATTCTCATAACAACTTTATGGATTTCATAAACAAGGAAACAGGATTAGAAGTAGTTTGAAACCAGAGTCTGAGTGACTCACCTTCCTAAATAAAGGACAACAAAATTACAGTTGGTCCATTTTTGCTATAGGCTTGTATCTGTCATCTCTTGCTACATAACAAACAACCCCCAAATCTCTTAGGCATACAATAAATAAGCATGTATTTCTTGTTGACTCTTATGCAGGTCTGCTGGTTGGGCTAATATCAGCTGAGCTCAGTAGGGTATCTCTAAGCAGCAAGTTGGGTCTGCATCATGTTCCAAACTCTTGCATCCTCCTTGGACCATTAGGCTGGCCAGAGTATGTTCCAGTGGCAATAGCAGAAGCCCAAGTGTGCAAGCACATTGCAAGCCCCTGCTTGCTTCAGATCTGCTAACGTCCAGCTGACCAATGCAAGTCATTTCACAGAGCCCAAAATCAAGAGTCAGGGAAACATAGTCCTCCCAGGAAACTGGGGAAGAGAGGGTGAATATTGTCAAACAGTAATCTATGACAAGGGTCTATTTTATTACATTCTACGTCTTTGGAAATGGGTCATCTGAGTTTGATGTGGTAACTGTTAACCCCAAATAGTTAATGAGCAAAATATCTTGTTTTTTGTATGATTCTGTTTATATAACATTCTGGAAAAGGCAAAGCTATGGGGACTGAGAACAGGTCAGTGGTTGCTGGTGGTTAGGGGTGGGAGGAGGGTGTGACCACAAAGGTAGTAGGTGACTGTGAGGGAATATTTGGGGTGACGGAACGGTTGTGAATCACACCACAATCTAATGCATAGAGTTACCCAATTGTATGCATTTGCAAGAGCTCATAGAGCTGCACACACACACACACACACACACACAGAATTTTACTGGATGTAAAACTATATAAGAAAAAGCAAAAAGATAGGAAAGTATCATAGCTCTCAGCACAGTGAGTCTGTTTCTTGGTGAGAAGCCGACTATTTACTATGACTGATTTGAGGCGCCCTCGTCAAATCAGTGCACTCCTAGAAGGGGAACTGGCTTCCCTCCAGCCTAGAGCACAGGTCACCCTGCTCACGCCTGATAATAATAGGTGCTAAAGAGCATCAGTTGGTGAGGAGTAAACGTAGAGGCACCTTCTGTGCTGTGCAGAGGCCAGAGGAAGTCCTTCCACTATTCCAGGGATAGTGGAATGCGCAAAGGCTGTGGATGGAGATATGGCAGTCTTGCTGTCCAGGAGAGTCTTGGGGTGAGGGAAGGTGACCCCATGAGGAACCCTTGACTGGAGCCAGAGTTCATGATTTCTGTGAGCCCACCTGGTTCTGGGTAAAATTGGAAAGCAGGCAGTAGTCACAAAAGAAAAGGTGATCAGCCAGCCTCAGTGTCTCATTGGCCTTCCCATCATTCCTCAGGGACCCCATCGTTGTCCTAGAATTTTCTCTGCACCACCTCTCCCCTAAGAAGCCCCTGAGATGCAGGGAGAGAGGAAGATGCAGGAGGAGGGAGAGGGAGAGAGGGCTGCTGTCCAGCTACATCAGAGGGCTCCCTTAGGTGTCCTTCTCCTGTTTTGAAATCTGGCCCCAAGGTGCCCAAGCCCCTCTGATCTCTTCAAACGACTGAACGAATGGACGCTGGAGTATTATCAGGGCCCCAGCAAAACCAGTATGGCTTCAGCAGCATCCCACATTCTACACCATTCCCAGTTCCCTTCCTCACGCCTCCTCTGTTGCTTCCCTGCAAACATTTTGTCTCCTTTCTCTCATTCCCTTGGGCTACACTCCTTTCTGGGTCCCAGCTCACAGCTCAGTAAATCAAGGATCTGTGCTCATCTTAGCAGGTGCCATCTTAGGACTTTGTGGTGGGGGCAGGGTAGGGAGGTGGTGTTTATTCAGGATCGCTTTTTTCTAATCGTGAGACAAATGTGTCTTCTTTTAGAAAATAGGGAAATAAAAGTATCCAAGAGAAACCAAAACTCTCCTGTAATTCCATCATTAAGATAAAACCATCATTAACATGGGTCTATTTTTTCCAGCCTTTTTCTATGTGTGTCCCCTACTCCGAGGAGGGGCCACAGTGTGTGTACCACTCTGAGTCTTGTGTTTTTCCAGGTAGCATTATATTATAAATGTTTTCTCATGTCATTAAACATCCTTTAAAATGTTACTTCTATTGAGAATATATTCTATTGTATGAATGTGCTATAATTTAGTATGTTTATCCCCTATTGTGGGATATTTAGCTTGTTTCCAACTTCTCACTATTGAAAATGATTCCACCATGAGTGCTTTTGTTCATACATTTTTGTGTGAATCTTTGGTTATTGCCTTAGGATGGATTCCTAGGAGTGAAATTACAGACACCTAGTTTGTGACCATTTTTGAGACCTTTGACCAAATTGCCAAATACATTATACATGAACCAAATTGCCCGCCAGAAAAATTGGAGCAATTTGTATTCCCACCTCAGCATTTATCTCTCCCTATCCCAACAAACTCTGGGTCCCACCCATCATCCCCAAAAGAATGATCTTTGCAAAAGTGATAGATGAAATCTGGCATCTTACTTTTCTTTGCATTGCTTTGGTTACTAGTGATATTGAACTTGGCGATGGTGGTTATTTATTGGCCATTTGTATTTCTTTTGGGAGTTGCCTGTTCATGTCCTTTGCCCATTTTTCAATTGTGATCATCGTCTTTTAAACTGTTGGTTTATAAGCCTTCTTTGGCACATTTATCACAAGTGCCTTCCTCCCTGACCCCCCGCCCCAACCAGTTTAGCAAATTACTTTTTAATTCTGTTTTTGGTGCTTTGGTTGGTCACACACAAGTTTAAATTTTCTATGTAGTCAGGCTGTATATTTATTATTAAGACTGATTTATTCATTTTTATGGTTAAAAAAAAATCCTGGTTACTCTAAATACTTGTTTTTTTCCCCCTATTTTCTTACAACATTTTCTCTTATTTAGTGTTTTCGTCCACTGGAAGTTATGTGGGTATTAGGTCGGTAAGGACCCTTTTCTCCTCTCTCTTTCTCTCTTTCTTCTCACGCTTTTTAATAAGCAGTGCCACAGCTCTGCTTATATACTGCGTAACCTTTCCTTTCTTTTGAGTTGTGATGCCCTCTCCCTCATGTACCAAATTCTCACTAAGCTGCCGCTCTTTCCAAGCTCCAGTCCGTTCCACTGATCCAGTCATTATTGTCACGACTGCACTATTCTCGTTACTCACATACATTTTAATACCTTCTAGGGCAAGCCCTAGCTCATCACTCCTCTCCTTCTCGAGACATTTTCACCCAGAGGGCTGATAGATTGGGGGTGAGGAGGCCAGACTTCAGGCACCAGGGGAGACTGGTGGGGTCTGGAGCTCCTGAAGCTACAAGGTAGGACCCCTCGGCCCCCAGAAGGGCTTTGGAGCCCTGGGTGAGGCTCTTGGTCTAAAACTGCACTGGGGCGGGGGGGCCCTGTGCAGCCCTCCTAAGGGCAGAATGGATAAACCCAAAGGTCAGAGATCATCTGCCCCTTGGCTTTGGTTTTCTGCCAGCCGTTGAGGCTGCTTTGGATGAGGCAGAAACACCTTCCAGAGCTGAGCCCCTGGGCCACGATGGGCCTCCCCACCTGCCTGCCCGCCACTCCGGGGTGGGGTCTGAGCCACTGCAGTGCCCGACCAGGCGAGCTCTCTCGGGGCCCCGTGGGGACCACGCCCCCTGTTCTCCCAGCCAAGGAGCACTGGCCCCAATTCAGGAAGCCAGTGAGGTGCCCGGCCCCATCCTGGCCCGGGGGCCCAGGACCTTATCGGATGATCTGGCTGGGATTCCGTGGGTGTTTTTAAAGGTGAGCTACTCACAGCAGTTCTACCACATGCCCATTTGGGGAGTTTTGAAAACAAAACCCCAGTTAAGCACCTTCATGCTTTTAATAAGCCGATTCTCCCCCTGCTGTAAAGCAGGCTCTTTCCTTGTGCCCCAGGTGTAGTACCAACAGCCTCCCTCTCGGTTGTGACAGCAAGGAGTGATGCAGTCATCCTGCACCAGAAACACTGGTTTAGCTGTAGCACCCTGAGGTACAGGCCTTGGATGGCCTGGGGAGGACAAGGAAGTGAAAGCATATTCACTTTTGTGGGTTACCTGGAGCCCAAGACAGGTGCCAGAGCTCCCCCCTCTCCTCTCGGGTGGACCCTTCCCACCTCACAGGTAGAGCTCACAGGTGTCCATGCCCACATTTAAACAATGCTCTCCGGCTGCTCACAGCTGCAGCCACCCTTGAGTGAGCCCTCCCACCCCCAGGCTCTTTGCACAGACTGAGCTCCACGCCTGGACACCCTCCTTCCGTCCCTACCCTCTCCTAGCACCCTGCCAGCTTAGTCCTGCCTCTCTCGCCTCTAAATCTTAGCTCAGGTGTCACCTCACTGCTCACTCGGCCCCAATGCCACCGCCACCCCATCCCATGTGCTCAGAACAGTCTCTTCTGCACAGCACTGACCTCACTGTGGGTGTAGGTTCATTACATAATAACCTGTTAATGCCTAGTGAACACCCTGCAGTCAGGGAGTTCTCACAGTATCCCTAGTATTTAGCACTGGGTCTGGCATTAGCAAGTGGAACTGGAAGCGGGGGAAGTTGAGGTTGGGGGCAAAGGGAACGACCTGACTCATCCTCACCGCTGTCTGACCCCAAACCAGGAGTAAATACCCACGAGAAACTGATGACTCTAATGCCTCTTAATGCCTCATTTTCTCTGGGACTCTGTGCTCCCAGCTTCCCCAGGTAATATGACCTTTGAAATGGTCTCTATATAATTTGTAAAGTCAGCGTGTGAGGCCCCTAGGCTCGCTATGGGATGTTTGTGTTATTGTACCCATGGGAGAGGTACCAAATAGTATTCATCACACAACTGTCTGCTCCTTTAGAATCTACACCAGTAACCTCCCAGGGGTAGAGGGACAGTCATTTTCTCCGGCAGATAGTACAGTTGGTAGGAGCATATACCCAAACACACCCAACTTGGTAACCAAAGTGGCTTTATTTCAAGCTGGCTGTGAAGGTTTCTTAATAGAAACTCCAATCAGTTCTCCTGTGCTAAATGTAAACACTGCAGTAGATTTTTCTCATCAAACAATACTTTTAATGCTACTGAAATATATCATACCCATGATATGGTATGATTTCAGGAGCACCATGAGTTTAATATTCGGATGGAAGTGTGGTTTCAGGAGTGCTTTAAGAGTACCCCGCACCCCTCCTTCAGCATTACCCAGCTCGACACAGTGTAACATCCCTTCCTAATGAGCTTATAGAGAGAGGTTGGCTTCAAGTCACGTGCCCATGTCATAAAGGTCCTTGTTGCCGTATTTAGAAGACTGTGTCCAACATAAATTCTGCACCCAAATCTCTTTCTCATAATGAACCTCCATCGACATAATGAGTTCCTTGGAAGGAAGGCATTGTGTAAATTAAAAATACTAATGAGTCATAATGATAATGAGTTATTTTCCTTATTACTGGGAGCAGAACTCAGTTTGGGCACATTATCCTGTGGCTGAAGGTGTCTTCCCTACACCCAGACCTGCCCTCCTCCAGGAGCCCAGACTAAAATAGGTTCTCTTTTTTTTTTTCTCTCCTCATCAAAGCTCTGAATCCCCCAAATGTCCCTGATCTTAGCTAGTCAGTCTTGGAGGAGTGGAAGTTACTAAACTGGTTCACACTAAGATAGGAATGACCCGAAGGCACCCATAGCTGTTTCCAGCAGCGTACTGCTTGCACCTTTCCAAGGATATTCCTATTAGCTGGTAAGCACAGGTGAGCTGGTGGATTTTCTAGCTAAGACCAAGCCCAGTGTCTTAGGGATTGTCTGGTTACAAGGAACAGGAACCCACTCAAGCCAACTAAACAAAACTGATTTACTGGGCGGGAGGCAAGGGCAGCCTTCACAGAACTTAGCGGCAGAGGCACAGCTGGGCTTTGGGAGCGTCAGGGACAGGACAGGAGAGCGTGAGGAACTGGGGTGAACTTTTCCTGTTTCTCTGGGACCCTTGTCCACAGACTCTATCCCAGCTCTCCTGTCTCTGCAGGATGCTTTTCCGTGCACATGGGCCAAATATGGCGGCCGCTGAGTCAAGGGTCCCGTGCCCATGCTCTTGCAGGGAGGGTTCGACTGGCACAGCTTGGCTCAGGTGTCACCCCTAACTCAGTCTCCTCTGCCCATGGGGTCGAGGTTGCTTGGCTCAAACACAGTGCCTGGCCCAGGGTCATGCCTCGGTTACGTGTTGTTACAGGATGCAGGGCCCAGCCCTAAGGGGAGGGGAGGGGGCACATCTCCAGAAGAAGTCTACCACACCAGGCTGAGGAGTTTTCTGCTGAATTTGGTTGGGCGCCTGGAGTGTTGAAGGGCTTTGGGGCAGGAGAGTGGCATTGGTGCCCGTGTGAACAGCAGGCCCGTGGTAGGATCTGTGAGCTGGGAGATAGTACATAGCTGGTGCCATGTTCATCCTAAAGGAGCAGTGCCTTGCAGACAATGGGATTCATTCCTACTTCCTTGGCACCGGAGTTGGTTAGGACTCTGTGGTTGAATGACTCAAGAAAAGGGAGATTTGCCATGTTTTCCATTCTGTGTGGACTTGCTGGGAACTTGGAAAAGTCACAGAACCTCTCTGGGATTCTCTTAATTCCAATTCTTTTAATTAAAATAATAATAATAATATATATAAATATACACATACATACTACTTATATATTTTTATGTTATTAATTTAGCAGATTCTTTTAAAAGATCTTATTGGCTTTATTCAGAGATTCCTAAATTGGGGAACATCAATCTAGCAATAGATAGGAGCCTCAAAGGACTGTACAAGGCAAGAAGTTTCATAGGCAGAACGGAGCAGGAACAAGGAGGTTATACTGGGCATGTAGCAGATTCTTCCTGTGTTTCTCTTTGCTGGCCTGAAAAGATGCTGAGGGTACACAGGAAAGGCCTCAGAAAGCTGGCTAGGAGGCTGGAGGATTATAAATCACTTGTGGCTGGAAAGAGAGAGGCTTCATCTCCTTCTCAAGGAGAAGAAATGCTTGCTGTGTGTGAAGAGCAACATATGTGCTTTGAAATGATAAAGCTGGGGACCTAGGAGGCCAAAAGCATATAGAAGCACACGATGGCTCAGATCTGCTGCGGGGGGGTGGGGGACCCAGAGAGCAGGATGGGAGAGGCCTGTTTTGTGGATTTGGAATGCGGGAGATTTTTTTTTTTTTAAAGATAGAAAGGGCCCTGAAGGCCTGCTGCTAACAGTTTCTCCAGGAGTTTTAAAAAATCACCTACCACCTGGCTGTGCCCTACAGGTGAGTGTATTTGGTAGGGATGAATGGCCCAGCTAGTCTTCCTGCCGGTGACTCTGTTAGCATCTAAATTGATACCCGTAGGGTATATTCTCGCAGAGGATGAAGCAGAAAACAAAACACACCACCGTCTCCTGGGTCGGGGGAGAGGCGCAGAGGGGCTACCCCAGCTCTCATCCATCTCGGAGGAGCGCCCCCCGCCAGTGGGGTGAGCGAGTCCGGCCCTTGGCCCATCCCGGGCCTCTGGAGGAGGGGTGCCGGCCTGTGGTGTGGAACCTGCTTCCAGCTTTCATTTCCTTTACGCCAAGGAGTCGTTTATGACAATCCGTCATGGCAGGCTGATGGGGCTGATAGCTTTTGGCAGAAGTCCTTTCTACTTCTCGCAAATTAAATCACAGAGAAAGTCACCAGCAGTGAATGCAAGGAAAGTGTTCAAGGCCACTGCACGGAGGCCAACAGCTGTCAGAGACCCAGTATTTGCCAGACTTTAAAAATCCATGAATACTAACGAGGCTGGCACCTTCCACGACAAGCTGGGGTGCAGACACTAAGAACGCTGTGTGGCGTGAAGAGCACAACTCAGAATTGCTAATAATAATAATAGGAATAATAATAATAATGAAATAAAATGGCAACAACCAGTGTGCACAGAGAGCTGTCCAGGCTACGTGCACATTTTCGTTTCACCACAGAACCCTGTGATCCTAGGAGGTGGGCTGTCCAGCTATGGGCTCCCTTTCACAAGTAAAGAAACCAAGGCTGAAATGCTTTGTCGACCTGCCCATGGTCACACCGCTGGTAGGTGCCAGCCAGGACTCAAATCCAGGCTCCCGGCTGCCCCCAGCGCCCTTTCCGTGACACCAGGCTGCTCCGGTGAGCCTGGGTGCAGGGCCAGGCTCAAGGTGGTGGGCAGAGCTGGGCAGGCAGAAACTCTGACGAGTGGCCCCAAAAGAGCCCAGGGCTTTCATTTCAATTCCCCGACCCCCAACCCGTTAACACAAGGCAATATATGTTCATTGTTTGGAAAAAAAAACAAACAGATAAGCATAAGAACATAGAAATAATAATTGCCCACTCAGAGATAAGCATTTTGAACATTTCAGTGCACCGCAATATCATCCTTGCAGATACTTTTTCTTCATTTTGACACATCTTTCCTCACAAAAATGGAATTCTATTCCTCCTGCCATTTTGTAAACGTCTCATTCCATGTACTGTGAATCTCTCTCCATGTCAGATACACTTCAACAATATTTTTCTCATTTCGTTAACAAATGTTAGACATATAGTTTTTATGATTGCAGAAATAACCATAAGGTTATACGCTCATTGTAGAAATATTCAACTTCAAACCATACAGAGATGCCCAGCAAAGGAAGCAAACGCTTTACTTAATCCCACCCTTGGGGCCTAAGCAGTGTTGCTACATTTCACATTTCCTGTTCATGTTTTTCCATGCACACTCTAGACATAATGAACATATGTGTCTATATACATTTTTTTTCCTCTGCCAAGTGGGATCACAGACTGTTGTGTAGTTTGCTTTTTTCCTTCCTCTGGCGTGGACGTTTTATTGTCTCGGTTCCTGAGGTTCTAAGGCATCTTTGTTCCAATCCTGGGGAAAGGAAAGCCCATGAGGCTGGAAAAGGGACAGGATAGTGGGTAGTAGCAACACAGGGCGGGTTCCAGCGATCGGACTAGAAACCCTCCGAGAGGAGGGGACCGCAGCTCAGGCAGCCTCTTGCCGCTCACCCGGAGGATGCAGGTAAACAGTGCTACCTCACCACCACCCCGGGGCCACCTGAGAGGGGGGGTCCCGCGGCACCAGATGGCCCCACGTCCCCTCATGAACGCTCTGTGCCTCCCCCAGGTGTGTATGTTCTCACGACTGCCCTGATCCCCGTCTTGGAGAAAGAACACGACCCCAGAGTGGTGAGTTGACTTTGGGGATGTTTTGTAAGTAAATGACTTTGCTCCTGATGGGAAATCAGTGGTCCTACGTTTGTTGCCCCAACTGTCCCGAGGGGGCCATGCTGTCCACGTCCATAGGGGGAGCCAAATTCTGTCCCCTGGGTCCATGGGCCTTCTGTTTGATAATCTGAGATCCAGCAGCAGTGGGCCAGCCCAGACGGTGTCCAGGTGGGTCTAGGGAGGGGCCGGTGAAGCGGGGAGGGATCCAGCTCAAGGTGAGGGTCAGCCTGCGGCTTTGTCCTGAGGACACATGTACTTGAGGGGCTTGTAGGCGTGGCCTGGGATTCCAGAATGCTCACTCTGGCAGTAGAGACTTCCTGGGAGCCGGCTGTCGATCCTGTCCCCCTGCCCCGCTCTCAGGGGCCCTCCACCCCCGCTGCTCCGGCCTCTTGCCTCTTGCCGAGGCTGGGTGGCTGCTGCCCAAACACAACCAACGAGTCCCCAGCCCTCACCGTAGGCTCCTCCCCAGTGCCACCTGAGAGCGGGCAAAGCCTGCAGAACGGGGGGCTCCTGAAGAGCAGGGGCGGCCGGGGAAGGCAGTCAGCGGCGGGTGGGTGGGTGGGTGGGTGCACTTCCTGGAGAACCTGCCACTCAAAGGGGAGGGGACAGGCTGATGGGTTACAGTGACGGAAATCAGAGGAGTCGGGAGGAAGGCAGTTAACGCAAGCTGCATTCTCTCTGCTGTGAGGGCCAGAATAATGACCTCCCCTGATCCGAGAGGTCCAGGTCCTAGATCCTGGCACCTATGAATACGTCACCTTGACGTGGCCAAAGGGGACTCTGCAGCTGTGATTAAGTTAAGGGTATTGAGATGGGAGGGTATCGTGGGTCACCCACGTGGGCCAGTGCAGTCACAAGGGTCCTAAGAAGAGGGCCAGAGTCAGAGGAGACTCGACAGTGGAAGCAGAGGCGGTCAGCATGGTGCAGCCACAAACCAAGGCATGCGAGTGGCCTCTAGAAGCTGGAGAAGGGAAGGAACGGATGCCCCCTAAAACTGCCAGAAGGAATGCAGCTCTGCTGACACCTTGATTTTAGCCCCATAAGACCCATTTCAGACTTCTGACTTGCAGAGCTTCTAGTGGGGGAATTCATCTGCGACTTTATAAGCCACTAAGTTTGTGGTCATTTGTTGCAGTAGCAACAAGAAACCAATATGACGCTGCTTGACAGAGAAGAGGGATGGGAGGGTATTATGAACTTTTCTGTACAAATCTCCATTATGTTTATTGCAGATAACAGTCTCCTCCGGAGGAATGTTGGTTCAGAAACTGAATACCGATGACCTGCAGTCAGAGAGGACCGCGTTCGATGGCACCATGGTCTATGCACAAAACAAAGTGAGTGAGGGGAGTTTCTCAAGGCTGCCACCTGGGTGCTTTTCCAAGGAAGGCGAATTCTGGGATTCACGTTAATTTGGATCTTAGTAATTCCCAGCAGCACCTGAATGTTCCCCAGTGGAGAGAGAACCCTCTTCTCCATCAGGAGCCCGGCCCAGCCCAGCTCTGCCTGGACCAGGGTGGGGCTGGGGGGCTTCAGCTCGCCCCTAGGAAGAGCCACAGAAGCCGCCACCTCTCTTCCCTGGTTTCTTAGACCCACAAAGAGCATGGTGAGAGCCGGTGGCCGCCACAGCAGGAGCCCAGCAGGGGTTCCTTGCCCGGCACGGCTCAGAGGGAATATGGACCCAGGAGGTCACTCCTCTCTCCCTGGGCAGCCCCTGCTCACTGGCTGGACAGATGCCCCTGGAACAATGCTGGGTTTCCGGGCTCCCTTTGAAGGGCATGTGCGTCCAGCTCTGAAAGGAAAGGGCAGGGGTCCAGATCTCATGCCCGATCTTAACAGAAAGTGTAGTCAGGCCGCCATACATCAGCTCATCACAGCTGTTTTTAGAAGCCGGCTGTATACCTTCCACATTTATAGTCCTGGCCCCTCAGCTCGTCACTTGGGTGGGCTCCCTCGTCGTTGGTGAAGCTGCCAGTGCCCACCAGCTGTCCCTCCTGTTGGTGTGGTCTGCCTGTCCGCGCCCCCCCCGCCCCCCGTGCAGCCTGGCTCTGCCGCGCTTTCCCTCACCGAGCCCCAGGCCGGCTCCTGGTGGATGACTTCTCATGACTCGATCCTGACAACTGAAGGAACCATACTTCTTGACAGTTTTTCCAGGGAACATGGGAACAAACCGCGCACTCCGTAAATGAGGCCCAGATGGAGCTCTTTGCAAAGCGTAATCAAACTGCCCTGGGATTGGGCAGTAGTCTCCATGCAGCTGAGGCTTAAGTGGGGGGTACTTGATGATTTGTTAGGGAATTGGCAACAGCTGTGTTCTCTAAGCATCCGCAGTGCGCGTCCTACACTCCAAGGCAGGAGTTCCTTCACATGTCCACGGACACCCGCTCAGTGCCGGCCTGTGCCGGTGGCCAGGGTACACAGTGAGCGGGGCCCAGCAACGAACACGGCAACACAAGCAACTAGGAAAGAGGACCCTCTGGGTGTCATTTCCGGGGGGGGAGGGGAGGGGGAGGCCCCCGGGCAGCGTGCGGCGTTCCCTCATTTCCGGTGCTGGTCTGTCCGCGTCTCAAACGGAGGGGCCGCGACGCAGCCCTGGGTTGTAGCCAGAGCTTGTGGGGTAGAGAGCGGATTCTAGAGCACGGGGGGCGGGCGAGGCAGGGTAGGGGCCGGCTCTGCACGCCCGCAGCCCCCTTGCCCCCACTCCCGTTTGTTCCTCGCCCCCCACCCGCCCCGTCCAGAGGCAGCAGGTGGTCCTGACGGAGCTGTGGGCCCGAGCGCACCCGAACGTCCACTTCTCGTGCATGCATCCCGGCTGGGTCGACACCCCAGGTAGGTCTTTCATTTCCACGGCGCCTGCGTTTCATCTACAGATATCTTGGGCGGCTGCAGGACTGACTCTCCCCCGGAGTGACCTAAAACCAGTATCATGAGGACTAGGAATGGCTTCGGTTCCACTGAGAGGGGCAGGCTGGTCCTCACAGGCGGAGCTGGTGTTAATCTGCCCCGCGCGTGGCGGAGAGAGGGGGCGGCCCTGGGGTGGGGTGCGGCTGGGGGCCCCTCCCTCGGGACGGGGGGAGCCAGTGCACACTGAGTGTCGGAGAGGAACGAACTGAACCGAGAGGGGCGAGGGGGACCGAGGGAAGTCAACGGGAGATGCTGGGAACGTGGGGATAGGCCAGGCCACCTCGCCGCTGCCCGGGTTCCTAGAAGTAGTGATGCACACAGGTAACAGTCCCGAAGGAGACAAGTGGAATTTTCTGGAAGCGCGTTGGAGCAGCAGCGGGGGAGAGCAGAGCTCTCCTCGGGATCTGTCCCTCCCAACTCCGTGGCCTAAATCACGTGGGCTCCGTAGCTCTTTCCTCCTCCCTGAAAAGGGCACCGAAAACAGCAGCACAGCAGCACCCCCAGGACACCTGAGAGCCCAGAGCTGCCCACAGCCGTGTCTGGATACTGACGCGTGTGTCCTCACAGCCCCGCCGCGGTGGGCACTAGCAGCATGCCCGTTTCCAGATGGGGAAACTGAGGCACAGAGGGGCCAGGATGTCCCGGCTGGGCCCGGCCACGGCGTCGTGGGAAGCAGGCTCTCTTGTATACGCGCTGTCATCCTTTCTGAAAGCCGGTTGAGCAGAAGCCTTAACACTTGTATATACATCCTTGGAATTCATTCTAAGAAATCATGAGATGTGGAAAATGAGGTCGCTCCTCACAGCACTCGTGCTACGAGAGGGAGTTAATAACTTACGGAGCACCTGCCTGTGCAGGAAATGTGTTCAGCCCTGAACGCTGCTGGGGAGAAGTGTCTATGGGAAAGGAAAACTGCACTATACCATTAAATGAAGGTATCAGTCCCCCAGACTGTACGTGCCTTAGGGTCTTATTTTTGCTGTACGTGCCTTGGGGTCTTATTTTTGCTGTACGTGCCTTAGGGTCTTATTTTTGCGGTACGTGCCTTAGGGTCTTATTTTTGCTGTACGTGCCTTAGGGTCTTATTTTTGCGGTACGTGCCTTAGGGTCTTATTTTTGCGGTACGTGCCTTAGGGTCTTATTTTTGCGGTACGTGCCTTAGGGTCTTATTTTTGCTGTACGTGCCTTAGGGTCTTATTTTTGCGGTACGTGCCTTAGCGTCTTATATTTGCTACACCCATATCCCCAGGGAAGAAGGCGTATGTTGGTGTCACATAGCATCCCATGGAGACCTGGCTAGGAGAGCTGGCGCAGACCAGCCCTCTGGGGCACGGATCTGAGGACGTCTGGCAGCCTCCTGTTTTAAACGCGGAAGGGGTGTCCTCAGCCAAGCACACCAGGAGGGACTCAGGCCAGGGGTGTCGCGAGAGGGTGGCTTCTTACTTCTTGTCGCTTCCGGATGGGAAACA
The DNA here is from genome assembly GCF_964341445.2 of Mesoplodon mirus. Classification (NCBI taxonomy): domain Eukaryota; kingdom Metazoa; phylum Chordata; class Mammalia; order Artiodactyla; family Ziphiidae; genus Mesoplodon; species Mesoplodon mirus. The sequence continues at coordinate 15,927,419 of NC_138993.1, forward strand.
TGCCCAGCCCTGCCTGACCAGGTAGCTCCATCAGGCCGTGGAGGGCAGCCAGCCTGTCATCCTCCCAAGGACATCACCCTGACAGTCCTCGTGTCAACCTGTGTGCTTGCAAAATCTGTGCTCCAAGCCCACCCCCTGGATCCACCATCTGGGTCAAGGTGCAGTTTGCCCTCTATTGTCCACAGGTCACAGGGCAACGACTGGGCCTCTCGGGTGCAGATGGCCCGTCTGGGGACACGGAAGCCCGAGGGAGGGCTGGGCAGGGGCCTGAGCCCATGGACACTTGTCCTCCCCGAGTGCTGTGACGGAAGGATTCAAATTCCTTCTCTTTGCTCATCAGTATTTCCTAATGTTTCCACAATTAGCAAGTACTGTTTCTGTGAAAAGAAAAAAGTTTATTTTTAATATAAAAAATGAGGGCCTTAGATTAGATGATCCTTTCTCTCTCTGAAATCCTGATCTCATTACAGCTTTCAGACGTTGTTTTCTCTGCCTTCTTTTCTTTCCTTGGCTTCACGAGAGAACAGTTTTGTTTCCCAGTGTGCTCACTGTTGGGACAGTGTGTTCCCCGAGGTCTGTGGGCAGGGGGGGCTGGGCCTCCCGTGGTGAGCACGGGGGCCCTGGGGAGGCGACACCAGGAGGGGAACCTCTGTGTAGCCGGGGGTGGGGGGCAGGGGGAGGACGAGTTAGAGGAGCTTTGGCGGAGGAAGAAGCCCCTCCCCTTCTTACTGCTCTCCTCCCTAAAAAGCAGGAAACACTAGTGCAGCCCAAGGAACCATCTGCCAGGATCCTCGGAGAGGTCAGAATCCTTGGCGAGAGATGGTTCACCCAGGAAGCGGGAGTCTGATCCCCTCTCGGCCTCAGTGTGACCCTCCTTTCTTAGGATAGAAAGCGGGGCGGTGCCGGAGATTTTGCTCCCAGGGGACGGGCTGGTCTGGGCGCCCGGGGTCCAGGGGACACAGGACCCAACAGACTCGGGGCTCTGGTGAGCAGCACTTCCCTCCCAGGCCACAGGGTGACACCTCGGGGGCTTTGTGACAAGGCTGTGTGAAATCTGAACAGCCTGGAGGAATGCTGTGTTGAAGTGGGAAGAGGGCAGTCTGGTCCCATTCCATTTCATCGACGTTGTTTTGGCGGTGGAAGAAGCCAAGCGCGGGCAGCGTCCTGGCTTGAGGATGCTGTCCTCACCTCCCTGTCCGTGCCCCCCCTGCCCCTGCAGGTGTGCGGTTGTCGATGCCCGGGTTCCACGCCAGGCTGGGGGCCAGGCTGCGCTCTGAGGCCCAGGGCGCGGACACCGTGCTGTGGCTGGCCCTCGCCCCGAAGGCCACCGTGCAGCCCAGCGGCCGCTTCTTCCAAGGTGACTTCCTCCCTGGGTGTGGAGGCACCCCCGACCCTCCTCTCCGTGCAGCTCGGGTCGGGGAGGGACTGTTCCCCTTCCCCGTGATTGTGCCCGGCCTTCCTTGGCAGGGCGGCTCCTCCGCCTGTCGGGGTGCTTTGTGAAGGGCCTCACCTCTGACTTCGCACCACCCGCTTTTCCCATCCACCTTTCTGAACCCTGGGTCCCTTGAGGATGAAATCCTCGGGTTGTCATCCTTGTTCTGAGTCTTGGGCGAGGCCGGGCCCTGTGGGCACCGCGGAGATGAAAGCTCCCTCTCCGAAGACCCGGGGATGGGAGCTGTCCAAGCATTGGTGCAAAGGGAATGAGTCTCTTCTTTGTGCTTCTGGGGGCCGTTATCTGTTGAGGGTTTGCTCCCAACCTGGGCAGCGTCCCGACGGGCAGCCTGAGAGGAGGCACGCTGAGGGCGGATGCTGGAGGCCAGGGCCTTCCGCTTCTTTCCCCACCACGGATGTGGCCGCCTGAGCCTGAGCCATGGTGGAGCTCTGGTGACCCTGTGGCGGCTGGGGGTGTGGCCGTACCTTCTCCTCTGACCACCACCTGCCGGTTCTCAAACACTCCACACTCCCCAAGCCCAAACCCCACCCCCGCCGGCACCCAGGCCTGAGGACCCTCCCCCCAGCCCGCTGGAGTCCCTCAAAACCCGGCCCGACACCTGTCCTCCCCAACTCGGTCTCTCTTCTGTAGCACCTCATCGTCTGTGGGGACCCTTGAGGGCAGGGCTGGCATCTAACTACGTCCCGTGTGGGCCCCTCCCCGGCAGACGTCCGTGACATGACTGACCCGGGGCCCAAGTGGCGGGCAGGGGCTCATCCATGCTGCCTCGCTGCTCACACCTTTCTTCTTCCCTCTCACCTGTAGACCGGAAACCAGTGCCCACACATTTGCCTCTTGCTAGGACATCGTCCTCACCGGCTGAAGAGGAGAAACTAATTGAAATCCTGGAAGAGCTGGCTCAGAGATTTAAATAGGCCAGGCCAGACCCAACGCGGGGCTGGAACCGCCTCAGAAAATACGGGAAGGTGTGGCCCAGTACACAGGCCCCACGTCTAGATGTCCCCGTAGATTGGCCCATATTCCACTGCTGTGGTCTGAGCTGGCTTCCTCTCCTTCTGCAGTCACAGAAATCAGCCCCGTTCTTTATACAAAGCCTAGTATTGAAGCCTTGACCCACCGTCTCTTCACTGTGGGACCACAGGTGGGTTGCTTACCCTCTGGGGGCCTCATTTTCCCCGTCAGTGGAGATCGTAGTGCTTCCTACCTCAAGGGGTGGTTTTAACGATTCAGTGCACTACTCGTAATGCACTTAGAAGAATGCTTGGTGCATCGTAAAGCCTCGATACATGTTTGTTAGCTATTAACATCAGCATTTAACTGACAAGTGTGCTAAAACTCACGGAAAAAAAAAATCCCCCTAAAGGTTACCCCCTGTAGCAATGAGGAGCCACACAGAATGGGAGCTTTTATTTTAAAATAAATACGACTGGGGCTGGGAACGAGCGAACCTGCCTCTTCTGCAGCAGCTTCTTTTCCCGTGTAAATTTCTCCTTTGAGGATGTGGTTTTTTCCTAAAGATTCCATGTCACTGTCAGTTTGAGGGAAGCAGGGCTGCGGGGGGGAAGGATAGCCAGGAGGGGGCGCCACGCTGCCCTGGCCTGGCCGTGAGGCCCCAGGAGCAAAGTGGAGCCAAGGGTCAGTGCCTATTTACATAAACAGTCACGGGAGGCCTGGTTTATTTACATTTGCTATGATTAGAAGTGGCATGGACATATATACACTACCAAACGTAAAACAGATAGCTAGTGGGAAGCAGCCGCATAGCACAGGGAGATCAGCTCGGTGCTTTGTGACCACCTAGAGGGGTGGGATAGGGAGGGTGGGAGGGAGGGAGACGCAAGAGGGAAGAGATATGGGAACATATGTATATGTATAACTGATTCACTTTGTTATGAAGCAGAAACTAACACACCATTGTGAAGCAGTTATACACCAATAAAGATGTTAAAAAAGTGGCTTCAATTACGCACCTGGCATTCCGGTGCTACTGTTTGGTAAAACTTCTAAGCTGTTTGCATTTTACGTCTTAGTGACGCTGGGGAAAGTTGTAACAAAATCAGTGAACAGATTTAGGATAGCTCCGTACACGTTTTGGATGTTCTGGATGTTCACGGCGAAATAAACGTAATGCATCACCCACAGCGGAGGAGAACCCAGGTGGGCACTGCTCAGCCAGTCCCACGGTGCGGGGCCTTCAGAGAGAGGTGCCTGAGGTGCTCAGGTCCAGGCTGTCAGCTGAGGAGCCCCTAGGAAGGGGCTTTCTGGTTGGTCCGCCTGGAAGATCAGTGAGCAGCGGCCCCCCGGGCATGAATCTCTCCTTTCCTGAAGGAGGACACTGGGGGCTGCCGCGGTGCTGGGTGTGGGTGGGGCCGGGCAGGCACAGGCCGGCTGGATGGAGGAGGGGCAACCCGGCCGCCCCTCCCACCGGCCCTTTGACAGTGTGCAAGTCATCGACTTCTTCCCACTTCTTATCTGTAAAATGGGCCTCATGAGTTTTTACGAAGGCTTTTCCTGGCTGTATTTTCCCTGAGTCCTCTCTCCTTCATTTGGAAAGTTTATCAGCCACAGGTAAAGCAGCCTTGTGTGAAAGATAAAGAAAATAAAAAGGTCTGCTCGGCCAGCCATGGTGAACGCCAACGCAGGGCTGCTGGAGTGCGTGTGTGTCCCGTGGCACAGCTCGACAACAAGGACAGGACCACAGGTGCAGAAAGGTTTCCACAGACATTTATTTTAAACCGTGGCGGTAGCTTGCACTGAGTCTTTGACCTTGGTCATGGCTACACATTCATTTCGGTTAGCGGGAAGCACAGTGGGAAAGTGAGCAGAGTTCAGAAACGTTCACGACATTCAGCAGCATTTGAATGGAGAACTGGACACAGACATTTAACACCGTGGGAAATCCCTGCTCATTCCCACCTAATCACATTCAGGAAGTCAATGTCAAGACTGCTTGGTCTGGTTGGGGGAATCTAGTGGCAGAGGGCGTGGCAATGCCAGCAGGGTTCGGCTAGAACCACATTTGAGAAATCTCTTCCAGCTTTGGGCTTATTACATTTTCAGCCTGACCCCTTGGAGAATCTCATTTCAAAAAGAAAGAAAAAGACATCCATAAAGCAACACACCCGCTGCAGCCAGGTTCCGACGTGGCTGTAGACTGGCGGGCGTGCAGGGTGGAAGTGTCCGTGTCCCCTGTTGTGGAGACAATGGCAGGCAGGCACGAATGTGGGGCTAGCACCTTCCCGGATGTCCAGTTAGTAACAGTTTTTGGACTTTTCATATAAAGATTTTCTTCCGCAAAATGACAGTACGTTTGAAAAAAAAAAGCAGATGGCATAAAACACAAATATGTAAGTATACAGTGGTTACCAGCGACACAAGTATTTTGGTCCATACTTCATATGCTACTAACATAAGGCAGCCATCCATTTAAATGAAAGAAAAAGTGTGTATAAGTGAAATACTTTTTTCAAACCATTTCTCCTTTTTGTGTTACAGTTTACCCTCTCATGCTTCCCAGAGAACCAAGGGGGATAAAAAGGAGAAAGGATCCTAAATATCAAAGTCACATTCTAAATCTAACCTTTAAGCCGACCTGCAATTCCCTTTCTCTCCCAAGAAAATCAGATACACTTTTGTACACTCACGAAGGTGAACATTTTGAGGTATTTGTTTTTAATGAGATGGTACTATATGATTGACTTGCACCTTCACCATCTTTTTCAAACCTCCTGGGCTCTAGATGGGAAAATACAGGAAGCAGTTTACTTGATGTGACGCAAGACAAAGGCAGTGGGATATGCTCCCATTTACCTGAGTGAAGTCAGCCACGTGCAGGCGGGTCACTGGTAATGGTTAGGTCAGTCTAGTAATAACAGTCATGGAATCATAGGATCACAAATTGGAAGGGATCTTAAGAACAATCATTGAATTCAACTTCTACTCAAGGCTTTTAATCTCCTTTCCACATCTATTCCACTATAAATAGACAAGGGGCTACGTACTGTCTGTTCAAAAATTCCCTGGCAAAAGAAACACAGAAGAGGAATCCCATTCCAGTGTTGGACAGATCTGATTTTACACCCTGCTTTCTTGTGTTTGGCCTAAACAGGCTTCTTGGTGGAAAGGATAATGTTTAAAGGCAAAATTACAAACTAAAAACATGGATGTTCCTGAATTAAGTTACGGACATATGATACTTGGGCACTGAAGGATAAAGGCAAGTGGATGGAATACAGGTATCAGTACTAGGAAGTACCAAGGCCCGCGGTGGGGGTGCCCCTGTGGGGACGCCGGGATGCCCCTGCTCGGTAGAGTCGGGTCTCCAGGGCGGTGGCTGCCTGAGCCCTTTTACTGTCGCCGAATTGAGAAAAACATTGCCTTCCGCTCGGCGAGTGCCACTGCGATGAGGATTTACCACATTTACCACATTGTACTGAAATGACCATTACTTGCAAGAACGATTCGAGGCCAGAGGGAAATGAGGGCAGCAGTGGCCTGCTTGCTCACGGGAAGGCCGTGTGGGTGCAGTGCCGCTGCTGTCCAGAACAACCTCCTCCACAGGTCAAGGCCCGTCCTTTTTCAAAGGGGAGGTCCTGAGCCTGGGCCCCTGGGTTATAGCAGAATCAGTATGCCGTAAGCTCGTCCAGGCCAAGTCTGTGCAAGCAGTGGTCTCCAGCCCCACCTCACAGCCTCCAGTGAGGGGCTGTGCCCCCAACAAAGTTCAAAAATTAGTTACCAGGGGTCATTTTAGGATAATAACTCCAGGTATTTGCAAAGAAAAAGAAACTTTGATACCAGCTTCAGCTGCAGGGAAACTTGACTCTCTGGGAAGAGGCGCATGGCGAACCGCGTGCTGCCTCTCTCTGTGGCCACGAGCATCTGCGTCTCACGGTGACGAGCTCAGGCTCCAGGACTGCAGCTGTGCACTTGATGTTCTCTGGCAGCTCCAAACCTCCTGTGGGCCCCGAGCACCAGGCTGATGCAGGTCCTGGGCCTTTGTTTATGCTGCTCCCACAGCCTGGGCTCACAACAACTCATCCTTTAACTCTCAGCTCAGAAGCCCTTTCCTCTGCAAGGTCCCCTGGCTCCACCCATGCAGGTAGGAGCACCTGCACAGCTCCTGGGACAGGACCCCACAGCCCTCTGTCACTGGATTTACCACCTGGCACTGAAATGATCCATCTAGGCCACAGAATGGACCTCATGACCCCGGGCCTGGTTCAAAGCCTGGAGTGTGGTGGACACTCAACAAAGGGTTGGACTGGGCGAGAACTGGAGTCTCGAGGGTCATCCAGATCCCTCAGTGCTCAAGATGGATTTAATCTCTGTTTCCCAATGTCGCTAGATAGGCACTTGCACATCCAGAAAAACATAACTTTGTTTTAAAGGAGAGGAAAAAAAGAATGTTTTTGGCAAAATGCTTTCCTTCACTTTAAAACATAAATCTTAGTGGACAAGGTCACTTACATACAATTAAACTACTATGAAAAGCCCAAACCAAAGGAATGTCATTTAATGGATAGTTATGTCCAGTAACTTTGATAACATAGTTTAGATCTAGTCCTTTACTTAAAAGGCAAAATTCAGGCGTTAAAAACTAATTAATGTTAAGAAAAAATAAATTCTGCTTTTGAAAAAATGAATCTTAAAACAGGAAAAGAAAGGCAATGTTCCATAAGAAGGTCAGTGAAGAGACTGGCTCAGGGCCAGCCCACACACAGAGGGTGAGGTGCGCTTTCAGTGCCCCTGGATTTCCACTTAAACTTTGCAGCTGGGGTGGTCTGTGGGGAAGAGTGTAGGAAGGAGTTTATGCTGATGGAGACCTGCAGGAACCACCTCACTGCACATACCCATCCGCTTGGAACCACGGGGCTGGGGCCAAAGGCTGTGCCTACAATGAGAGGAACAGACCCGGTTCCCGAGAGCTCCCTGCCTCGAGGCTGGAAGTCGTTGCTCCCCCCACGCCATTACCAGTTAATGTTCTAAAACAACTGTTCCTCGAAAATTGTTCTTTCGGGTTTCCCTTGTTGATACCTCAGCGATCTCTAACTGCCTGGTGTGACTATAGTGTTTTGTGCTTGGAACATTCTAGATGTCTGAAGATCCCTTCCAGTTTTGTGATTTTATGATTCTTTGAATAATTCAAACAATCCAGTAAGAAATACATCATGGTTGATTGACCCCAGATAAAAAGACACATGACTCCAAGTACTTAATCTAAAACCACTTGTGCTACTGTGGAGACAACCCAGGCAGTTAAAGGTTCCAGTAACATCATTTCTTTGGAGAAACTGAGAGCATGTGATTGGTTCTATCCTACCCAATAAAGGACAGCCACGTGCATGGTATGTGCGGGTTTGCCACTTTCCCAGCATAATCCTGTTAGGCATTACTTGCCAGAGCTTCTGTATGTTGAAGTAACAGAGCAAAAAATATATATAAAGTGCAATTCCAGTGGGGTAAAACAAGAACTATGAGAGTTAACCCAGACAGGAGAAAAGCCAAGTGCTGGCACCAGCTTCCACTCCTAATGAATGAAGCCTCTATTCCATAAAAATGCTTGGAAGGCACCCCGACACCAACACATATCTACAAGTTACAAAAATGGTGGAGATAATACTCAAGAATTCACAGTATTATAAACACACACAGTTGGCGTGCTAAGCGCTTCTCACCAAGTTCAAGCACCTACACAGATGAGGAGAAAGGAAAAGGCAGGGCAATGGATACCTTGACATATCTGTGGTTACTGACCGCAACTCTCGTCACCAACGAGGTGTCCAGTGGTTTCAACCTCTGAGTGGCCCTGTGGGCTGGGGTACAGACAGGCTGGGAGGGAGGGAGATGGCTGGACTGAAGTGCAGGGTCACAGACCAGAGGGACCACGGTGTCACACGTGGTCCAAAGGAGACAATCAGCTTTCCCAGTGGGGTCTGAGCTCATCGAGACCCAACTCAGATCCACGTCGGGTGTGCTGCACGCCCGATCCACCGTCTCCCTACCGCCGTGCCTGCCTCTCTGTACACAGGCCGGGCTCCAGAGTTCAGGAAGGGAAAACACAGCGATTCTTCCCTACAACTCATTTCCAACACACAGTCCTTTATTACGTACAACTTAGTTTAAGTGGCTCCAGGTTCTAGGAGTAAACTACAGAATAGATAATTATTTTAAATTCCCTTTTTAAAGCTCTCTCACAGAGCAGTCATGCAGAAGAGACTCAGGTTAGTTATAACGGCTTTGACTGAGGGCAAGCGAGGATTGTGCGGAAGCGGCAGGTAAGTGATAAGTGGTAATTGCTCTGTGTGTGTGTGTGTGTGTGTGTGTGTACACAACCTTACAGTACGGTCACATGGGCCCGTCTGCCCTGATGTCCCAGGTCATGGCTGTCACGTACCATGGCTGCATGGGGCACACCCACTGTCCTGCTTCCCAAAGCTGCAGCAGCAGAATCATCTCGAGGAAGCCCGTCCCCCGGAAACACGCTTGGTCAGTGTTGGGGGAGGGATAATCCAAGTACGGCTGGGAGGCCTTCTTCCAGTTAGAAAGAAAATTAATGATCACGAGGGGGAAAAATTACTTTCAGGAAAAGAGGAAAAAAAAATAGGGAGGACTTCAACTACTACCCCCCCCCAAATTGTCAGATCAAAAGAGGACAAGATCCTGTGGGGTTAGGGCTCGGACAGGGAAGGGCAAGTAATTGGCCTGTTGAACTGCGAGGCTTTGTTTAACCTGATGAACCCCAAGGACCCGGGGATCCCCCAGCGCTCCTGACAGGTGAGGACTGAACGAGGTGGTACTTGTGTAAAGTGCTTCGAACGGGGCGAGCACACAGCTCATGCCTGCTGCTAATTTCAATTCTAGTTTTACAAACGAAAATAAGATTTTAAAAAAGAACTTCAATATCCCAAGTTGAGTCACTACACACAAGAATATCTCAATTTATCAAGTTTGACTGGATTCCCTTAAAATTAGAGTTTAGATTCATTTCCTAAAGCCTCCCCCTGCCCCTCTTCTTTTTTTTTTTTTTTTTTTTAACATTCCCAACTGGAACACAGCATGAACTGTAGGATTCAGTACCTTTTATGTCTCAGGTCACACAATTTTAGTATGAAAGTGTGCAAAGTGTTCTGATAAAATACATGAAGATAAAAATCTTTAAATATCTCGTTTTGAAAGAAGAAAATACAGACGGTGAGGAATAAAGCAGGATACAACCTCGCAGCAAGGAACATGTTCAGGTTCAGAGGTGACATCACATAGAACAACACATTTTAAAGACACTATTCTTGAAGGACACAGGGTTTTGTTGTTTTGTTTTTAATATGAAGAGCGACGGAGAGCTGTGTCAATAAAACTAAAACCTAAAAGGCTCAGAAAGTTCCAGCTGAATTAGAAATGATCCAGGCACTGAGGGTTGAAGGTCTGAGTTATGATAATCTACTTTGTGGCTGGGAGTGGCTTTCTCACAACATTTGTTTTTAATGTGGGAAAGACAGAGAAAAACTGAGGCAGAAACACAAGGTCATTTCCACTCCATGAGAACATGTATGACCTAGATATCACAAACAGATCACTCTTCAGGTGATTCAAGAGTCAGCTTGGAAATCCACACGAATGGTTTTCCAGGTCTCTCAATGGGAGGGAATTTCTACGAAAGCAGAAACACTACAAATAAACCGTGAATACGTACACACTGGGGAACAGCAGATGAAGCTGAGGGTGGATACACAGAGAAGAAAAAGATGCCGACCACGAGATATGTGTCCAAGTGAAGGAAACACGGAAACTACTTTATAACTACCGAAAATACCCTGAACAGTTATACACGCCTCATTTCTCTGACACACAAAGCAACAACTAAAACAAAGTGGTGAGAAATATAAAACTGAAAACACCCCACACTGAGTCTGCAGTATACTCAAAACAAGGTAGCACAGCCAGACTGTATAAACCACTTGTTAAAAAAAATATCCTCTTTTACATCGTATGAACAAGTTGCAAGAGTTCCCTCGCAAGAGCTCACCGACCGCTCACCGCCGTGTGTGCGGGTCACATGCAAGCTCAGCTCAGCTCTTCAGCTTCTCTCCCACCACTCACGCATCTGCTTTACAGCTCCAGTCATGATTTAGGTTAGAACAACCGTTTCTTGAGTAAATACTACCTGGTGCCTGGAAGAGGCATCAAGACACAACCGGGGTCATATCCCACAACTGTAAAAAGAAGAAGATCTCTGATGAACTACCATTCAACTGTGTTGAGCATCCACAGTCCTTATAACTGAATTCAAGTGTATTTTTTAACAAGGAACTAAGTCCTACACGAACATCATTTATAAGTCTATAAAACAGTATTTGTCCATCAAAAAGTTCAACGTAACCCTCAAAAACAGGACAATGGCAGCTGGAAATTTTAATCCGGCTGATGGAGAATAAAGGCAGATTAGATTCATTCAAGGGGGAAGGGAAGTAACATATGAGGCAACAAATGGGTCAAGATGTGCTGTGTCCTTTCTATATCTTATCTCATCTTCCAAACAGTTCTACGAGATGTCTCATTTTCAAAAATAAGAGACCGAGGCTCCCAGAATTTACTTTAAACGTGCTCGAAGTCACAGAGGTCTGGTGGCTTCCAAAGGGGGTCATTCCAACCGCCCCATCTGGCTGCGGCCTCCAAGAAGGGACCAGAACGGGCCCAGGAAGTAGGGCTCAGTGAACGAGGCAAACCTGAGCCTCTGGGTGCCTCAGAGAATGACACAGGTGTGGCCCCTTCAGTCCTGTGCCTCTGCTGTGTCACAAGATCCATGTGGCCTAGCGCAGTCCTCAGGCCCTGGAGGACTGCTCCCGGATTAATTGATCTCACTGGGAAAAGATCTTGTTTATTACGTGTTGGCTCATTCAGTGCTCAGCTCAAACCCCCTCCTGAAGCCATCTCCAGCAGCGCCACCTCTGTCTCCAGAACTCGTCCAGTAATTTTTGTCCATTTTACTCTCTTGGCTGCTAAACATGGGACCTATTATTAACTGTCTTTTTAAGAGTATGTCCCCAGTGCACTAGACGTTCCTTTCAGGCATGAGCCATGTCTTATTTTGGTGTGTACAGCCAGTGACTGTTCACGGCATGTAGCAGGTCCTCAAAAATGCTCATTGCCAAGGGTAAGCTTTGGAGCAGACCTCATGTGGTCTTGGGGCTCCTGTATATTTACACAGGGCCAAAGATGGAAAGCTCCTAAGACAAGACAGCACCTACCTTAATAACCTTGTCAGTTCCCGAAGTCAGTAACCATCCTCTGGTGGCATCAAAATGCACATGCACGATGTTATGTTTACTGTCATGGAAGGTCGCCGTGGGTGCACGTCTGGAGGGAGCAAAGAAAGTTTCCAAGAGTAAAAGGCAGTAGTATATAAAGGAAGAAGATCTAGAGTGACAGTAAGCTCGAATTTTTAGCCAAATGGCTAAAGTGACTTCACTGTTAGAAATGCTCCTGGGACTTCCCTGGTGGCGCAGTGCTTAAGAATCCTCCTGCCAACACAGGGGACACGGGTTCGAGCCCTGATCCGGGAAGATCCCACATGCTGCAGAGCAACTAAGCCCGTGAGCCACAACTACTGAGCCTGTGCTCTAGAGCCCGCGAGCCACAACTACTGAGCCCGTGCACCACAACTACTGAAGCCTGTGCACCTAAAGCCTGTGCTCCACAACAAGATAAGCCACAGCAATAAGAAGCCTGCTCACCGCAACTAGAGAAAGCCCACACACAGCAACGAAGACTCAATGCAGCCAAAAATAAATAAATTAATTTTAAAAAATGGGGCTTCCCTGGTGGCGCAGTGGTTGAGAGTCCGCCTGCCGATGCAGGGGACACGGGTTCGTGCCCCGGTCCGGGAGGATCCCACATGCCGCAGAGCGGCTGGGCCCGTGAGCCATGGCCGCTGAGCCTGCGCGTCCGGGGCCTGTGCTCCGCGGCAGGAGAGGCCACAACAGGGAGAGGCCCGCGTACCGCAAAAAATAAAAAATTTAAAAAATTTTTTAAAAAGAAAAAAGCTACTTTTATTCCCTGGTGACATGTTATGATTTTTTAAAAAAGGGTAAAAGGATTCTTATACTCTCCAAAATGGTCAAAAGATGATGAAGATTCTAAACGTCCTTTTGGAGATTTTGTTGCTCTGATTGAGTCTGTGAGGCTCTCTACCTGTGCTGTAAACAAATCTTTAAAATGACTCACAGTGCTTTTGCTAAGTTTGATCTCAGAAGGACTTGCTGGTAAAATAGTCTACCTTTGTCTATTGCATTTAAAAAAAAAAAAAAAAAAGCACACTTGTTAAAATGCCCAAGACTGTCATTCTCATCTAAGGGCTCTTCATTCTTTCTCCTTTTTTCCCTGGTATAACTGCAGACCTGGTTTTTCTGTGGCATTCTGATGCTTTGACAAGTAAAACAATATATAAACAAACACTGTTATTTGCTTTTTATTTTTTTTATCTGTGTATTTTTTTAGTAAGAAGGCTGGTCAACTGCCTAGGTACTCTAGAGGCAATGCAAATGCTCCCACGGAGAAGAAAGCAGAAGAAACAGTGATGTGGGAAAGGGGACAGGGACGTGGAGCAGGAGACTGCAGTTTTCTAATCATGTTTCACGTTGCGCCTCCTCGGCAATGGGCTCCCTGAAGATGGCTGTTAATTGCTCAATCTGGAGAACAGATCTTCAGTATCCTAAAACTGATCACTTAAAAATATTTAGAATTAAAGAATTAGGTTTAATTTGTGGTCACTGAGACTCTCTGGGTCTGTGTCTTTAACGAAGAATTAAACTAGAGGATCCCGTCTCTTGCAGCCCTCTAATTTAATGAGAACTCATTAATTTCACCACATATGATGAGCAGAACATAACCAGTGAACATAAACGCTTACTTATGCAAGGGCACCTTACTTAATATTTGCTATGACTAAATAAGAATGAAAAAAGCACATACATTAACATTAGGGTTATCTGTAAGAGAATGCTTTGTTTTGTTAATTTGCCAAGAATTTCCTTTAAATGCTGACCTCCTCTGATGCATTTTAAATATGTTTCTATTTACATGCAGCTTTTAAGACACCCATCTAGTACGTAAAATGATTTTACTCCCTACAGGTGTGGGGGTGGGTGGAGGTGGGAGAATTGGGCAATAAGTTCCCTATGAGATCCTGCTGTAATTCACTAAAAGGGAAACTTGGTGAAGAACATTCTGTTTACATCTGTTTTACAACAGCTGACATGAAAAAGACGACATGGGAGGAATTCCCTGGCGCTCCAGTGGTTAGGACTCCGAGCTTCCGTGACAGGGGGCACGGGTGCAATCCCTGGTGGAGGAACTAAGATCCCGCATGTCGTGCGGTGTGGCCAAAAAAACCAAACAAACAAAAGGAACATAGGTTAAAAAAATAAAAAGACGGGCTTCCCTGGTGGCGCAGTGGTTGAGAGTCCGCCTGCCAGTGCAGGGGACACGGGTTCGTGCCCTGGTCCAGGAAGATCCCACATGCCGCGGGGCGGCTGGGCCCGTGAGCCACGGCCGCTGAGCCTGCGCGTCCGGAGCCTGTGCTCCGCAACGGGAGAGGCCGCAGCAGTGAGAGGCCCGTGTACCCCCCCAAAAAATAAATTAATTCAAAAAAAATAAAAAGACAACACGGATCTGTCCCACCCTCCCTGCCACCCCCCAACAAAGCACAGCGGCACAGTAACCTCAGGTCCTGGGTTATTGGGCGAGACCGACCAGCAAGACTCAGCAGCTGGGCAACTGGTGTTACTGGCCTCTTAGGAGAAGTGGCTTAACTCTTCCTGGAAAACAAAAGCTCTGGAGCCTGTGGGCTGATTTGGTTCTATAATGATACCGGCTTGGGCTAGAAAGTAAACCCAGGGCTCCTGCACTGCTGGGCAATTCTCAAGAAAATGAGCAGACAGACAGCTTGCTACAAGAACATTTCAAGGCACCCCCCCCCCGCCCGGGATTGACGAGAGCACAGAGGTGATCTCTCAGCGTGCGCTCCCTCCTCCTGCCCACAAGAGAACATGCTCTCTCGGTGGAAAGGAGAGCTCTGCCCACCTGCCGCGCTCTGTATTAGAAACCAGCAGGACTACGGCTCTATCAGTCATGGCTGCGGCGCTGGGCGAAGCTCTTAGATCCCGCTCCCTCCTTAACCTCGACAGTTCTGCGGACCGCTGGGACTTACTCCTCATCGGTGATGGCCTCGTGGCAGCTGTCACACACCCTCACTTCAAACTCGAAGCCCATCAGAGGGATGGAGGAGCGCTTGGAGCTGCACTTGCCGCAGACGGCCTTCCCGCACTTGCGGCAGTGGTGCTGGAGGGAGAGAAAACGTGCTTCCTGCGGCTGCGCGCCTCGGCCTGGCCGGGCAGGCTCAGGTGTGACCCATAGCATCCAGGTGAGGATGCTAGACCAGAGTGTCCCGGGAAACTGAAGGAACACGCCGGGTGCTCCTCTTTTTGGACTGTTTATTCAGGATGAGGACTGTTTGGGAAGCACACGTGATCGTGCCACGGCCCCAGACCCCTCCCCCTTCCCCAGTCTCAGTCCTTTCCAATTATCACCGTATGAACTAGAGGACCCACCCAGCGGTCGGGTTATCTTAAAGCTGGGTGTCCAGAAGTGCCACCTCCAGAGGTTTCGCTGCTGGGTGAACAAGAACTGGGGCGAAACCTGACTCAACCCACTGTCTACACTTTGGCTCAAGCTAGGCGACTGGCATCTGATTTCCTTGGGGCAGACCAAACCCAACCGTGGAATCAGATGGAAAATGCTGTATTATAAGTAGATATAAATAACTAAAACTAAGATGGAAGGAAGGAAAGTGAAATTAAGAAGAAATAAACAGCACTTATATAATTACATGGTTTGGTACCAATATAAGCTAAGCACGGCCCCTCTAATTTTAAGGTACATTTCACTAGATGCCACTAGAATTCTAAAATCATATCCCTTAACTACTGGCAGCAAGTGACTACGGAAACCGAACGCAGCAGGAATGAGCTACAGGAGAGAAAGGGAATAAACTAGCGTGCGGTCACAAAGTGACTCCAGGGCAATAATTTACCCCCACCGCAGCTCTCGCCCAGGGGCGCTACTTCCTCCAAGATCACAAGGTAAAGTTATTTCTACACGATTACATTTTGAGGAAGCATCCATATCACCCACCTGTCTCAGGCCAATTTTCTTGCTGTCCCACATTTGCTTGAAGTTCCAGAAGAAAGGCTGATCGCACTTTTGGCAGGAATCACTGTCCAGCCATTCAGGGGTCTTGTCAAGTAAAGCACACAACAGGTCACAGTGAGAAGCAGCCAAGACAGTGGAACCAATGTCACTGCCGAAACTTACATAATCAAGATGTGTTTCTAAGAAACAGAGGTGTGATTTCTCAATCATTTTGAAAATATTTCCTAAACGCCTAGGATGCGTCAGGTCCTGGGGATGTAGTGGTGAAGAAAAAGAATCTCTACCATCGTGGAGCTTGTAATTTATCAGGGAAGACTTAATATGAACATCTTATTAATAATAGTTATTATCTGAATCAGTGTAAGGATCAAAGGCCTGAGAAGGAGAAGCACAGAGTGCTGTGAGAGTGGGATGATCTGGGCTGGGGTTCAGGGCTTTGTCTCTGACAAATGATAACAAGCTGAGACCTGGGGATGCATGGCAGACCAGGCACAGTGGGCTGAGAGAGGGGCAGGATGGCTGGAGCGCATGGGTGTGTGTAAGGGGGGAGCAGGGGAGGGAAAAGTGGGGGTAAGGGGGGAGGGGGGAGTGGGCAGGGTATGAAGGGCTGAGGCTGGTGGGGATGCAGGGGCCACACCACAGGCAGCTATGCTGAGGATTTAGGACGTTATCTCATACTTCCCGACCATATGCAATTATATTTGCTCTGATTGTGTACAATTACATACACCTGCCTATTACACATGCACGCAGCTACCCGCTTTGGAGGGACAGAACCTGACCACAGAGGCGGGTTCTCAGGGAAGCTGCTGGTCCTCTGTCTTGGCAGGGCCCGGCAGGGTGTAAGGCTCCGCTCCTTGCCTCATGGGTCATGTAATAAATATCCTGGCTTTGTTCACTATACCCCAGCCCCATGGCGAGTACTCTGAACTATGTCAAACAGGTTTAAAGGATGTGTTAAGCTTAAAGCTATTCTTTATCAAATCTTTATAGATTCTGCATAGGGTGATGCGACATTTGCTTCTAGAGTTCCATGCTCTACTCTGTAAATTCATCCTCTGGCAGAGAGACTGGTCTCTTTCCATGTATCACCTAACCCAAGGAATTGGGGAAAATACACCCAACCCCAGGGTTTCCCAAAAGTGAATTCCAGGGCACGCCAATTTGACTGACAGGACATTTACTGTAAAAGAGGCCTGAGATCAAACAAGCTTGAGAAATATGGTAAACAACGGCCTCCCCTCTACGGGCTTCACAACGGACAGCAGCACAGTAAAGGCTCAGGAAGGACTTTGTTGATGTAACCCTTTTCTGAGGAAGAGCTGTTATAGAGCAGACTCAGGGACTTAGCCTATTCCCCTACCTTTAAGCAGAAATGAACCTAAAGCTACATATTTTCACAGAAAAAAAAAAAAAAAGAGTAAAAAGGGGACATTTTAAGAGCTCTAATTCTTAGTCTATTTATTTTATTAAAACTGAAGAAAAGAAGTAAGCCTTTCACTTACTTGGTAATTTTCATGCCTTAATTCGTTTAAAGACAGATTTAATAAAATAATCCAAAGTTTTTTAGCTGAAGACAACATTTTACCCCTAAAAGACTTATCTATGTTGTGATTTTTCAGTACACTTATGATGCAGGAAAATCAGGAAGATTTACAAAAAACGTGTATACACACACACACACACACACACACAAACACACACCCCGCTACACCTTTTACAAGGAAGCGTGCTGGTTTAGGACACATATGAAATACATAAGTGGGTGTCTATGAGGAGGGAACTGACAGTAGGGATCTGAAAAGGGGGGAAAAATCAGCATGTGTAGTACGATTCCATTTTTTTGTCCAAAAAAAAAATCTGACATGTACCTGCAGAGAAAAATGTAAGGAGGGATGTTTGCCAACATGTGAAGGGCCGTATTTCTGGGTGGTGCTATCGTGAATAACTGACATTCTCTTTGTTAACGAGTACTCAGTCTAACTTTTCTACAAAGAACCTGTATTATATATACTTAAAAAAATAATAAAATTGTGAGAAATGGCGTTTCATTAACTGTACAAACACACGTACAACCTATGGGATGTCTGCCTGATCTGTGTTCAGCAACCTGAGGTCTCCCCCCGCCGGCCCACCCCTCGGCTGCCATCCCCTCCTCTCTGCCTCTGTGTGCAACCACCTTGCCCGCTCTTTGCTCTTGGTGCTTCTTGTTCTGGTCAGAGTGCACTCAGGCCCGTCAAACTCTTAGCACTCTCTCCTGCCACAAACTCTTCGCTGAGAATATCAGCCGATGATGACAGTCCTCCACCCGGATGCTCTAACTCACACCAGCTGTTACTGAATGATTTCTACCATTGAATAGTTCTCTGAATTTTTCTCCCCCATGTCTTTTCTTCCAGAAAGGCCACCTGCCCTTCAGGGCAGGGACAGTTTCCTTACACCTCAGGCCTCCTGAGCTGAGCGCTGCATGGCACTTGCCATGCCTAGGAAGCAGCTCCACAGATACACCTCAGGGGATGTATGTTTGCAAAATGGGACATGTGCAAAAAGTGGATGGAACCACCACTGCTCATTTAGAGCTTTAAATCGCTCAAGAAGATTCAAGATAGTCAACAAGTACTGAGCGCCCATATATTTTCATGTCAAAAGGCATAACTGAAGCAAGATGGCTCAGAGGACTGCCCACCAACCACCTGGTTCCGTCTCTGGAACACCGCATCGTTATCCTTCTTTGGGCCCCTGTCTATCGGGAGGGAGGCTGTGTGCACAGAGGGAAAAGAGCCCAGCGGTTCCCCTTCCCAAGTCTGGTCAGTCAGGCCTGGGAAGAAGCCAGGACACACCAGGTGTGACTGTCTGTCACCCAAAGCAGGCCACCATGCAGAATAACGAGTCACATGGGGGCCTGGCTACCACGGCTGGTACACACTGTGCCAACATCCCTGCCTTTACGCCCACGGGGGGCGTAAAGTCCCCAATTCCCTACTTCCTGACGGTAAGGATCATTTTAATTAGTTACTAATAGAACTCCTGTGGATTTATGGTTTGAGCAAATCAAGCTTCAATCTCCTTAAGCATTTAATTACTGGTATTGGAAAGGCACTGCATTATGGGTAATAGCAACTACTCCCTTGAAATGAGATTGGGGTGAGGGTATGGAAAGAAGTTGGGAAATGGCTTTTGTCTAATGTTTCAAGTGTTGCTTTTCTAATTCTCGCATCCTGCAAGGAAATAAATTAGAAGAATACACACTGTCAAAGGGAAAGTTTACCCAGCATAATTCTAGGGAAATGAGAACATGGTTAACTTCAAAGTACCTGTCAAAGGGGACATTCAGTAAGCAAATCAGTTGTTAAGATGCTCAAAGATGAAAAAGAAAATTCACTGAAAAAAGAATGTTACGATAAAACTTAAATATATGCCAAGAATGACAACGTATATATTTATAACTGGAGAACTGCTTAGAATATGACTCGCAAACACACAAAAATTATTTCTGATGTTTCTATTAATAGCAAAGTAAGGACCCTTCATCAGATCCCATTTCTCACACACTAGCCACCACTTCCCCCAATAACATAAAGTACTACGCTCTGTTTTCGTGGGGCACTTTAGAGCAGACGGCTACTCACCTGAAAATAGCTGCTTCCTCTTTCTCGCCTGGACTGCTGTTGTAATAGTTCAACAGATTTAAAGTCTAACCAGCTTAGTCTCAGCTGAAATTCTTATGAAATCGCCATTACGTTAAGTGTTACGTGCCGATTGATGAGGGGTTAAAAAAGAAAAAGGAAGCTCCTTTCATACTAGAATTTTTAAATTTTCTGACACAACATGTTTTATTTCATGGTTTACTCATAAAAGAAAGAAGAAGCGAGTAGGAGGGGAGGCTGAAGCTTTTTTCAGCAGGGTCGGAGCTGCAGAGCCCAGCCCGGTGGCTGCTGTGACACCTACCTCCTGCCTCTCCACGTCCATGTTCCAGACGACAATCCCACCGTCACCACCACAGGAGATGAGCTGCCGCGTGTGCTGTGCATAGGACAGGGCCTGGACTCTGTCACTGCGAAAGAAGCAAGAGTTAGTGACAGTTCCCAAGAGCAGAGAGAGCCCCGAGGGAAGGAAGCCCAGCAGTTGGTCACCTGCACGCTCACCCCTGAGCCCCACCCAAGAGCACATCTTGGAAACCGGATGGAATTGTCAACATGCTAACATTGGGAGAGTACTCAAGATTTTCAACACTTAAAATAAGTCAAAATGCTCGTTTAATAATTAGCGAGGTTGAGCCTCTTTTGATGTGCCTGTTGGCCATGTGTATGTCTTCTCTGGAGGCATGTCTATTTAGGTCTTCTGCCATATTTTTAAAAATTTATTTATTTTTGGCTGTGTTCGGTCTTCGTTGCTGTGTGCGGACTTTCTCTACTTGCAGTGAGCGGGGGCTACTCTTCGTTATGGTGTGCGGGCTTCTCATTGCAGTGGCTTCTGTTGTTGTGGAGCATGGGCTCTAGGTACACAGGCTTCAGTAGTTGTGGCACGCAGGCTCAGTAGTTGTGGCACACGGGCTTAGTTGCTCCGCGGCATGTGGGATCTCCCCAGACCAGGGCTTGAACCCGTGTCCCCTGTATTGGCAGGCAGATCCTTAACCACTGTGCCACCAGTGAAGTCCTTTTCTGCCATTTTTTGATTGAGCTGTTTGTCTTTTCGATATTGAGATGTATGAGGTGTTTGTATATTTTGGAAATTAAGCCCTTGTCGACTGCATCATTTGCAAATATTTTCTCCCATTCCATAGGTTGTCCTTCCGTTCTGTTTATGGTGTCCTTTGCTGTGCAAAAGCTTATACGTTTAATTAGGTCTACTTGTTTACTTTTGCTTTTATTTCTTTTGCTTTGGGAGACTGATTTAAGAAAATATTCCTATGATTTATGTCCAAAGGGGTAAGTGGGGGAGAGATAAATTAGGGGTATGGGATTAACAGATACACACCACTATATGTAAAATAAACAACAAGGACCTACTGTATAGCACAGGGAACTATATTCAACATCTGGTAATAACCTATAATGGAAAAGAATCTGAAAAAGAATAGGTATATATATAACTGGATCACTTTGCTGTCCACCTGAAACCAACAGAACATTGTAAATCAACTATAGCTCAAATTTTAAAAATGCTCGTGTAAGATGCTAAGGCCCCCAGAAGAGGCAGTCTTTGTCAGTTACCAACACTTAAGGAAAAAAGCTGTTGAACTGGTTATAATCTTACTGGTTCCTTAAATGATCAATTAAATAAAATCTGTGCCATCTGTTCATGTTATATTTGTAAGGTCATCCCACGAAATGCCCACTGGGTGTACCTGACGGAGCCAGGTAACCTGTGCTGCCCGAGACGTGAGGCATCAGCAAGGCTCCCAGGGTGAATCCAACACAGCAACAGACTTGAGTTTCACTGATTCTCTGTGTCTCTAGTTTTCATGCCCTCTTTACTGATTTTGTGTTTTATTTTTCTTTCTAGTTCATACATGGCTGACAAGTTACTCCCCCTTGGTGGGGAATTCAGTTTCAGGGTCTGACAGTTTGATCACCAACAAAAGATGATAGAGACCTATGCTCCTGTGGCTAAGAGAAGAAGGGATCTGGTTTCTTTGTTGTTTTTGTTTGAATATTTTTCTATTTTGAGCTCAAATTCATTACGAATTCTGTGGCCACTGGGAAGGAGAATAACTCTGAAATCTCGCCTGGTGATTTTTTGTGTGCTTTCGTGTTTACTTTTCACTTGCAGTTGTAGGACTGAAGCCATTCAGCTCTGTGCGTCCGTGTCTGCAATTCAGAAGGGGCTTTACCTCTTGTGTATGGAATGCTTTCCTGTTTCCAGAGGGTACCAATAAATTAGATCATGGCATCTTTTATATTATAAGCACTTGCTTATAAAGATAAGCAAGCACTTATATAAATTAAATATTCCTGAACTTCACAGAAAATAAGGAAACTGAACCTCTAAAACTTTAAATTTACTAGACTTAAAAATTATTCCACAGAAAATATACCCTAACTCAGTGATATTTTAAGGATCCAAGTTCACAAAATTAGGGTAACTCTTTGGCAAATAAGACTAGCATGATGAGTTTTAAAACACAGGTATGTCTTTTTCTGGATTAACCAGTGTTAAATATAATGCAAATGTACATTTTGTTTTACTTGGGTTGATTTCTCCTAAATTTATATAGGATAACTAGTCAAATAAGCTAATATTATGTCTATATAATGTTTAAGATTTTGAAAAATAAGTTTGTGTTCAATTAATTATTCTGATAAACTTTTTATATATACAACAATTATGTTTTATTGCATATCAACTTAAAGATCATTCCCAAGATCTTTAGGCAACTTACAATGGACTAATAGTAAGTTGAGCTAATTGAGAGTCATTGGATACCTACCTAATTTCTAAGTAACTGAAACTTCAATTACAAAGCATAATAAGCATATATGATTATATATGTTTGCCTATTTTTGTGTGCTGTAGAAAGGCTGTAACTGAGGTGAGTCATGTCAAATGAATGTGTTTCTTTTTGCCACTTTCAGGGGATGCAAAAGTGATGTATGTCACAGCAGAAATTGATGTCATGTGATTCATGAGCTGTGCTAGTCTAGCTGTGCTAAAATGCCTGCATGCGATGGAAAGTTCTCAATTATCCACATCGTCCCTCCTCCCAATCTTCTCTATGAAATATGAGTTAGTTACTTTGGTTAATTATTATAATTAAAATGGGTGGTTGAGACTATGCCAGGTGCAGTAATGAAAAGGAAATACGACTGTGTCTGTGTTTTTGTTTTGGGAGAAGAAAAAAAAAAAAGAGTAGTGGTTTTTTTTTTTTTTTTTTTTTTTTTTCTGAACCACATGACCCATGGGATCTTAGTTCCCCGACCACACACCGAACCTGGGCCCTCGGCAGTGAAGTCAAATCAAATCTGAGAAGTTTTTAAACTATTGATTCATCTGAAAATAGCAATGATGAATCCATTGCATTTTAACATAAATAACATATATTTTGGGGAAAATAACTATATTTCCCAAAACAAAATATTTTGAAGACAAAATGGCATTGTTTAATATTTGTGCAAGTCTTTCTTAATGTCTGGCTTAATAGGCAAGAACCAAATACTCATCTCTTTCTGCATTTGTTATAATGTCACTCAGGTAGCCTCTGGAAAACTCCATCTTATACTTTCGAGAGAGCATAAATGAATGAAAAAGGCAATTCTAAAGTAAAATATAAATTTGTTCCAGAATATAAAAGAGAAAAATAAAAGATAAAACATGGAAAATGAATTTTATTTGCTTTGGTTTATAATACTCGAGTCTTTAAAAAAAAGCTATAAAATACATTAAAATTTTGGCATAGTTCCCTCGGTTTTGATGGCTTGCTTCCTTAGTTTACTGATTAATGCCTTGGACTACAATGCAAAAGGATATTCTTTACCTTCTATGGAATCTGCCTAGCTAGCAGAGATTCTGTGTCTCATGAAAATTATTTTCAGAGCTTATGTTGACTTGAAAAGTTCTTGATTATTTAAGAAAAGAAAAAGGACAAGGGCCCTCATTTGTGAAAAGACCTAAATTCTTTAAGACTGTGTTACTTTCTACATTTATTTTCAAATGTTTTCTTGTTACTTCGATTATATAGATAACCAAGTATTGTTTCTTAGGCACCTGTGCTCCTATCTTAATCAAGTATCTAAAGATATCAAGTATCCTCTGAAAATGGTTTTGCTTTCCCACACTGAACCCTATATTTTGGGGAAAAAATTTTTTTTAGCATATTTTTAAATGCTAAAAATGATCTTTAGATTATCTAAAACTATCTTTAAGATTTTCTAGAGGGGTCCTAGAAAAATCATAAAGATCTGTTCCCTTTGCCTTATAAAAATAAAGATGCTATACATAATTGCTGTGTTACTAATTGCATTTGTTTACTGTGTTACAGGAAGAGCCGTCAGATCAGAGGAGATGCTTAGTTTTCCCTAGGTTAAGTCAGTACGGGTAAAATATTATTAATATATTTCTGAAATTGTATATTGCATGGGAAGACCCTGGAGATTTATCAGTGCTCTCACTGTCTGTTTTTACCTTCAGGTAAAATACTGATCAAATCTCTTAGGAAATAGTTATGTAGGGTATCTCAATAGAGAATTTTACTCTTCTCAATTCTGATATTATTTATAACAGTAAAAATTAACCATTAAGTCTCTAATATCTACAGGTAACTTTGTATTATTCTGATTCTTGCCTGAAGCCTCCACTATAAGCTACAGGCCAGAAAGGTCAATCTCAGAGTTTCCTGGGAAAGGACTCTATATACCAGGTATTCTTAAATACTGGTATTTAAACGAATAGACTCTTAGGCAAAGGGTACTGAACTGACATTGCTTAGATAATCTGTAAACTGTGCTAGGGGATGGAGTCAGGATTTCCTTGGAGTTCTGGACTCTTTTTAGTCTGCATGCAGACGGCTTCACAAATGCAGACTGCTGAACCAAAAACCGGCAGAACAAGAATTAATGACACAGGACTGAATGAACTGAAGAGGGAAATTTTACTGTGGTTACTTGTCTGGAATACTGTTGATGTTGCTTTAATGTTCTATTTTTTGGATATATGAGGCTGCCTTTTCTCTTACTTTTTATGCTATCTCTAACTTACAATTTAGTAAATTCTGCTTTGATAAGCTAAATCCAAACATTTAAGAATGATATCCAATTCTCAGAGATCCCCCAGAATTCAAAATCTGTTACTGAGTCCCCTTGATTTTCACAGCAATATAGTTATTTCACAGGTTTAATTAGAATCTATCCATAGTATATCATTGGGCAAACAAGGCCTTACCTAGAGTATCATATTAGAGGATAGTGTTCATTGAATCAGATATGACTAGCCCCTTTAAGAATTAAGGGAGCCAATGCCTATAACCATCCCCCTCCCAAAAGGAAAACTGGCCTGGTACCTGGTTTGCAGGGTCCTGGCCTTACAGGTGGTAGGAAAGCTACCAGGCCAGGAAGCTAGCAAATGTTGAAAACCTCGAGGAATTCAACCAAGGCTATAAGTACTATAGGTGAAAAATGGTGGAGATTTTCTTGGGCTCAGTTTCCTAGCCTTGGGATAGCAGATAACAGAGGTTCTGAAAAGCTCAATCCAAGATTCTTTATAAAAACTTTTGTAAATTTTGTGGGCTTAACAGTTGTTTAATACTGTATGGCTCCATATTTGCAAAGCAAACCAAGATGGCCTACAGGTTAATTAACACTCCTATTGCACCAATCAGGCCAAACTTTATGAGACCAGCCCTTTTTTTGTGATCAAGAATAATTTTTGAGGCTTCCCTGGTGGCGCAGTGGTTGAGAGTCCGCCTGCAGATGCAGGGGACACGGGTTCGTGCCCCGGTCCGGGAAGATCCCACATGCCACGGAGCGGCTGAGCCCGTGAGTCATGGCCGCTGAGCCTGCGCGTCCGGAGCCTGTGCTCCGCAATGGGAGAGGCCACAGCAGTGAGAGGCCCGCGTACCAAAAAAAAAAAAAAAGAATAATTTTTGAGATTATTCTGATTTCAGGAGAGGAGGGGGAAGAACTCGCAGGTAGATCAAAAAACTTTGAAATGGGCAAAAAGAAATTACTGGGTATCTTTTCAATGGAATATCAGGTATGGTCTAGCACACTCTTCTGGGTTTTCTAACTCTATGGGGGGCTGTACCTTCAGTATCTTTATGCTATTTTATAACTCTGTATAGAAAACTGATACTATTGCAAATGAATTTTATCCAGTGAAGATGCAACTAATTTCCACGTCCTGTTCCTCACATGGAAGAAGTCAACTGTGAAAATACAAATTCATTGCAGCATTCTCCATTGCCTCTGCATGTTTCTACTCTGGATTTTCCTTTGAACTGGTTGTAACGTCTTACCAGTCCCTTTATTAATTAATGACTAATATAAACATCTTTGACACGTATTCATTAAAAAACAAAGTCAACTGTTTTCTATCTCTCCTGGTTGTTACTTCATACATTTTAGAATATGGACTGACACCATTGTGACATTCCGGGGCAAGAAGGAAAATCTATCTATTTGAACAGATTCATAACCGCCCTGTGATTTGAACTACATTTCATTTGTTAAGGCACCTTGATACACGTCAAGGATCTTGCAAAACGAAATAAGCTACAGAAGGAAGTGCTTTGCCACTCATAGCTGGCAGCAACATTCAGCAACAGATACATAATTTATGGGACTCCAGTCCTGTTAATATTCCAACACAGAAGAACACGGTGATGAATGCTGTATCCCAAGCTTTGTAATAAAGCTGCTCAGGGGCTTCTTGATTTAAGGATTCAAAATACAACCACCTTGCAGTTAAAAACAAGATGAGGGAACATCCCCAGGTTCACAGATCAACGGTTATAAAAAGTAAAAGATGCCTTCTTCTTTTTTTTTTTTTGTGGTACATGGGCCTCTCACTGTTGTGGCCTCTCCCGTTGCGGAGCACAGGCTCCGGACGCGCAGGCCCAGCGGCCATGGCTCACGGGCCCAGCCGCCCCGCGGCATGTGGGATCCTCCTGGACCGGAGCACGAACCCGTGTCCCCTGCATCGGCAGGCAGACTCTCAACCACTGCGCCACCAGGGAAGCCCAAAAGATACCTTCTTCTTGCATTCATGTTTCATCTGGCATCACTGTAGCATTTATACTAGAAAGCATCTCAAAACTGGTTATTATTTCATAGATGAGCATTCCATGAACTGCACTGCAAATCTCTTATGAGTGTATAAAGACCTCACTTTGCACAACCAACAGGCTCCACCATCTACAGAGACTATTCTTAGTGGGATGGCCGCACTTCCTTTCTCACCAGCCCTAGAGGCCGTATTTCTGATTGGGCCAAGCTACATAACATGGAGGATGCAATGCAAAATGAAAACAAAGGGCCCCTTGTCAAAAAAAAAAAAAAAGAATTACAAGACGGTGACAGTAGAGCAGTAAACCAAGCACGGGACCCTTCTAGGCGTGAGGCCTCGTGTGACTGCATAGGTCACACGCCCATGAAGCTGGTCCTGTGTCTGACGCTTCTTAAGGAAAAAGGGTAGAGAAGCCTACCTCTACCTTTATCCTCTTTACAGAAACAGATTTTCAGACACAGGCTAACATCTACCCAAACATCAACTTAGGCCCTGTTCCATCCCCAAAGTAGGGGGGACTTAAATGTACAGCAAAGAAATGAAACTTTCCAAAGTATGAAAAGTCCCAGCCCATTTGGTGAAATCTAATCAGTTAAGCATCTGCTTCTAGAGATCTCTCTCTCTTATATTCTTAACTCCCACATTCCTAAGTTTTCCAGACCTCCTAGGACCAGAGAAGGTCTGTGACCGATCCACACATGAGAGGTCTCCAGGATAACTGATACTTAGGGTTATCCCACGCCAAAGGGACCCTAGAAGGATCGTCTCCCCAGGGATTCTTGGACAACAGCCAAGGCTGAACCTGAACTTGGGGTCTCCTTTCTGGGAACACTGGTTTGGGCATCAGCGACATTTTGCTCTTCACTGGCTAGAGTGGAAGTTCAGATTAGCCACTGGCCCTCTGTCCACTGTATTTAGTCCATGCAGTTCTGTTTGGGTAATCCTGAGAACGATGAGAATCTCTTCATCTCCTAAGATCCAGATCAAGAGGGAATCCCCCACTGAGGCCCCTACTTTCCAGTAAAATGGCAAACTGACCCACCTTTACCACCTTTTCATACGTCTAGCGCAGCTCCATAGAGGCAGAGACTGTTTTCTTAGTCATCTTTGGGTCCTAAGAGCCCAATACAAAGTCTGGTCTGTAGACGGAGCTCAATGAACATCTGCTGAATATATCAGGTATAGAGGGAGTAGGTGTACGTGGCAATATTTCCATTGGAAATGCTACAATCAGGGAGAAACAGTAATCTTATCTGAAAGCTTGATTTTTGAATTATTATCATTTTTACTAACAAGAATAATGTTAACAATTGCCACTAATTACCCCTTATTCTTGTGCTGATTATTTTACATGCATTATATTATTTATGATTTTTGACAACCTTTGAGGGCTTTTCTTTCCAATACTGTCCTTATTTTAGAGATGAGGAAACTGAGGATCAGAGGTGAGGTGCCTTGCCCAAGGCTACAGAGCCCTCAGCAGAAGGGCTGCCTCATATACAGCCTGGCCTGACTCAAAGGCTATTATTAGTCACCACACTATACAA
Source organism: Mesoplodon mirus (assembly GCF_964341445.2). Classification (NCBI taxonomy): domain Eukaryota; kingdom Metazoa; phylum Chordata; class Mammalia; order Artiodactyla; family Ziphiidae; genus Mesoplodon; species Mesoplodon mirus. The sequence goes on from NC_138993.1 coordinate 15,955,343, forward strand.
CCCCTCTCTCTTTGACGAGATGCCACCCTCTGTAAAGAACTTTAGCTGCTAATACTTTGACCTATTATGTCTTTAGTTAGCTAGATAGTTAAAAATAGAAAAGACATCTCTTCCCATCACCCCTAATGATTCTCTAGTGTGACAATCAGAAATGCTCCTAATCTCAGATTCAGAAGGAGAGAAAGCTTTCATACATATTTATCCTTGGTCCCTCTCTCCCAAACCCAGAAGAAGCTGAATGCCAAGAATTTTACTTCCTTTCATAACTTTGATATAAGAGAAAAGCATAAATTCTCCCAATGTTTATTTATTTATGAATAGCCTATTTCTTTACCAAAAGAATTCGAAGATGCTTATAACAAAAGTCTTACCCATGGTAAGAGGAGGAAGAGAGAAACCCAGAGCTGGGGCTGTGGAAAGAGGAGGCAAAGACACAGGCCATGCGGGCGTAGGGTCACGGCTGTGACTGAGCCTCAGGCAGCCTGCAGATCCCAGTCTTGGCGGAGGGGTCCATCACAAGGGACCACGCAGACCTTTACCTGTGTTTTTAATCAAGTTACCGTCAAGTTAAATTGCCAGAAAGTCTTAGAGTCCTAAGAAAACACTATTAGAAAGAAAAAATGTGGCCATGAAAGAAAAGTTGGTCATGAAATGATAGGTATTATCCTATACCTATCAGAATAAAAAAGAATCTAAAAGGTCCAAGTCCCACGATTAGATTTGACAAGGTGGGCACGGGACAATAAATGTCCAGGTTTATGCTTCAATAATATCCATCTAACTGGTAACTGATTCTTGAAAAACATAACTGGTCCCTGAAATTGGAACCTTTTCTTTGCCTTTCTTTCCCCAGAGCTGGCACGTAATCATGTTCTACTTGCTGCAGGGAATAAAAATACCCAAATGCTTCAAATGCAGATAATATTGTACTATAGAAGTATACTTTCTCAGCTTTTTTTCCTCGGACTTGGAAACATTTTTGCTGTCATCAATCACTTACTTGTGCTAAAGCTCTCTCTGCTTTAATGGGATTTTTACACATCAAATCAAACTAGCTACATTAACGTTGTATTTCTGCCAATGAAGGATGGTGTGAAAGCTCAGAACCCGGGACAGAAGCCACAGGGAGCTGTCCCTCCACGCTATGGCTGGACGTTTCCAGAAGAGGGGAAGGCAGTCTCCCCACCCTGAGGGGTGGGGAATCTCTGGTCCAGTCTGCTCTCCCCGGTGCCCAAGCTCAATGATTGGGCCCCTGATTTGGAACTCTGGCCACCAACAGTCATCCTGGGGGAAGGTGGGAAAATGAGGGATTGTAGGAGAGCAAGGGGCAGCCTGAGGCCCCAAGCAGAAAGTCTTTGGCCTCTAAAGTAGAAAAGAAAGAAAACACCATGGGGCATGGTGGGGACCATGTTATTCAATGTTCATTTTTGTTTCCCCAGAGCCTAGCACAGCGCTGGATACAAAGAAGGTTCTGAGAAGCTCTCTCTGCTGGACTGAACTGAGGTCTGGGAGACCTAAGCCACCAGCTGGAGTCTTTGAGGATGGAAGCCCAATATTCTCACTGAAAAAGTGACATCTGACCTCTCTCTTTCATAGGGTTACTGTAAGATTAAACTGAGGTGTCTGTGTGTTTTGAAAGCTCTTTGACAAAATATTAGGCACTACTCAAATACAAGAATCAAGGATGGGGTGAATTGGGAGATTGGGATTGACATCCATACACTATTGATACTATGTATAAAACAGATAACTAATGAGAACCTACTGTACAGCACACAGGACCCTACTCAGTGCTCTGCGGTGACTTAAGTGGGAAGGAAATCCAAAAAAGAAGGGATATATGTATACGTATAGCTGATTCATTTTGCTGTACAACAGAAACGGGCACAACATCGTAAAGCAACTATACTCCAATAAAAATTTTTAAAAAAAAGAAACAAGAAAAGATTGCTGATAATTTGGGAAGAAAAACAAAAAATGAAAAACAAATACAGGAATCACCAAACACCAATCCAGTGGCCAATTTTCATGGCAGAGGAATGGCTGCTGTGAACGTGGGCCTTATCCTGCCTGATGCCCTTGCCCTGCTTTCCTGCACCTTCTTTGTGAACCCCGTCTTCCTCCATCTGTCAGCAGCTCCAATGCTTCCCTATCCCCACCTCGGGCACTCAAACCCACTCTCACAGCGTGACACCAACGATGCTGAGGAAGTTTACTTCTAGTTCTGTGACACCAAGGGCAACCCCTCTCAGACTAAGACCTGGTGTCAAGGAGCCCCTCATAGACTCCACCTTATTACTAAGCTTGAATTATCAATAAATAAAGCACCAGGCAAGGCCTTCTGCTGTTCTTCCTGTTCAAGGCGGTTCTGACCGGTAGCTCCCGATCTCACCAGCCTGTCCACCGCGCCAAGCTCCAGGGTGCGATCCTATCAGGATGGACTCCGAGTATGGTTCGTTTCATCTTCTAAAAGGCCAAGCCTGTATGTCTCAGAAACTGGAAGACCTATTCGTTTAGGCTTCATTTTTCTGGAACTGAGAGACTCTGTCTCCACTTTATAGCTTTTCCTTTCTTATCCAACTGTAGATGCAAGGCTCGCAGAACGACGTTTTGCCTAAGGACACGCAGCACCCAGTGATGCTGGCGGTGAGTCCTGACGCTCACCCTGCTTTCAGTCTTTGTGAACCACTGCGTAGAAATAAAACTAGTTATGAGCTAATCTGAACGAGTCCAAGAAACACTGCTGATCTTCATTCAAAGCCTGTATTTGATTTCTCGGAGGGAGCCCGAGTAGCAGGAATTACTTGGTAGAGTAGCTAGTAACCAAGTATTAGGAAACGGGGCTGTATTTTGCTTTTCTTTTTCTTCACTTACATGAATGAGGTCAACTCCTTCTACGTGATCTCAATGTGTGTCCCCTTGTCATGGAGTGACATAAGGGAGTGATTCCTTTCATGAGCTGATACTGAGGTCTGAGTGGTCCCACAAGCCAAGTATAGCCCCGGACAACTGATCTGTTCTCTCATGTGGGAATGAAGGACTTAGTAGCTACGTCTCTAAAATTAAACTCTAACACAAAAAATAATTATTTGTGCATGGGCCCTCTAAAATGGAATTAGCTCATATCTAATAATTCCAAACTGTAAATTTAACTACTTAGGAGAAGTTTTTGAAACTCGTGTTTCCAGGCAGATCTACAGGCAGAGCTAATGCTGCTTAAAACCACTCAGTTCATGGGAGTTGATATATTAGAGTCATAGTTAAGATCAGGTTGAAAACTTTAAAAGTTAAAGACAATTCAGATTAGCTTCAGAGTTCTAAAGCAGATTGAAAATTCTTTTTGGCAACACAATCAGGCTTTGCCTCCGGGGACCTCGGGCAGCACACGTGGGACAAATCAGAGTGTGGTCCAAGGGTCACTGGCAGAGCTACTTGGGAGGCTTGTTACGACACAGATGCCCGCAGCTCCAGACCAGTGGAGAGAATCTCAGAGGACAGGGCCCAGGAATCTGCTTAACAGATTTCTCAGTGATTCTTTGCAGACAACAAAGTTTGAGAACTGCTCCAAGGAAGCACAAAGCTTTCTCTGCTCTTCCCCTCAGTCTCCTGAAATTCACTCCTTAAGGAAGAAGAGCCTGATACTAATCAAGGCGAGTACTCAGTAAATATCTGGGGAAGTACAACATGTACTGGGTGAGGATATTATCTCTCCCCTTTTCCTTAAGCTGCCAGGAATCTTGAAACCACATTTGAACTCAATTATAGAAATTCTGTAGGCCTTCATAGCTTATATTCTGAAGCTCTTTTTTCTCTCACTCTCAAATTTTTATTCTTATAGTCTTCCCTGATTCTCTTTTTTACCTTTTATTTCTTTGCTGCCATTATTTTATTTTGTGGTTTTTGTAAGCACTCTCAACTCCTCTGTGGATTAAAAGGGGGTATAAATAAATAAACATACTTACGTACAGATATAAATCAAAGTGGCCATTATTTGTGTTCCTGTCACGTTATCCCCAGGCTAAGCTCTTGCCACAAAGACTGGCCTGCATGCCTTTGTTCCAGCTTTCAGCCGGGAATCTTTTCCCAGAGTTCTTCATAAAAGCACCAGCAGGGAATTCCCTGGCGGTCCAGTGGTTAGCACTCGGTGCTTTCACTGCTGAAGGCACGGGTTCAATCCCTGGTGGGGGAACTAAGATCCCACATGCCCCACAGTGCAGCCAAAAATAAAAAATAAATAAATTTGGGGCTTCCCTGATGGCGCAGTGGTTGAGAGTCCGCCTGCCAATGCAGGGGACACAGGTTTGTGCCCCGGTCTGGGAAGATCCCACATGCCGCGGAGCGGCTGGGCCCGTGAGCCATGGCCGCTGAGCCTGTGCGTCCGGAGCCTGTGCTCCGCAACGGGAGAGGCCACAGCAGTGAGAGGCCCGCGTACCGCAAATAAATAAATAAATAGATAGATAGATAGATAGATAGATAGATAGATAAGATTTAAAAATAAATGATAAATTAAAAAATAAAAGCACCAGCAGCCTTACTTATGTCCTTGGAGCTCGATGGCTGTTCCTTTTCTCCCACCGATGTCCCACATGATGACAGAGTGGTCGGAGCTCCCCGAGAACAACATCCGCTGGACGGGGTCCCAACAGAGAGCAGTCACTCCACCTGAGAGAACAGACACAGCTGGCCATTAGTCACAAAGTGACAACATTATTCACCAATAACTTGTCAGAGCAGAGGAGTTCGGATCTAGGGCAATTCCTGGCACACGACAAACTTCTGCTGAAAGAACAAATCAGTCCCCAAAGAGAAAAAAATGGGCTCCAAGAATAAAAGTCCCACCCTTTATGCACTTTTCCCCAAAATTTAATGTACCATAAAATCAATTCCTGTAAAGACCAAAGGGGAATGAAAAAGGCAATTAATTGACCTTCAAAAAATAGACATAGTTCTAAGAACAGAAAATACCGCACTGTTTGGAAATATTGACCATAGTTTTTAAGCCCCGTCTACCCCACATCCCGACAGCAGGTGAGCAGTAAATGGGGCTTTAAAAAAGCTCAGTTAGATTTATTTTATTCTTGAATACAGGTGTTGATGTCAACATCAGAACTTAAACTTTATTTTCTCTCTCTGGGAATTTAAATTTATAGATTCTGGGGAAATTACTTACATCCTCAAGTTGTCAGTTTCTTCAACTGTAAACTGGGGATGATGGTAATACGATGATACCACTGAGGATAATATCAGCCTAACCACTACCTACTTCACAGGGTTACAGTGAGCATGACCGGACCAGTTACCCGGGACCACTCTGTAAACTGTGGTGTGCAGTACAGATGGTTATTAGCATCACTCCAGTGGTTTGGCTATAAAATATTATGCCAGATTTTCTTCCCTGGCAGTCCCATCATAAATCAAACTTCTTGTGTACTGAGAATAGTAACTTTTTATGTATAAGATGAGCACAAAGCTTATGAATACTGAAGAATATGAGAAATACTCATTTTTTACTCATTTTTATTGAAAAATATTATATTCTGAAAAGAACATACAAGTTGCTTCTTATTTGTTGGAATCCGACATTTTTCTTCCTTAGATCATCAATTTGTTCTAATGAAGTACTGCACTTTAAAAGCTTTTAGGAAAGTTTCTCTCATATAATGTCTCCGAAGATATTTTTTCAAGATCAAAAGGGAAAAAAAAACCCCACTATCCTGGATTATGCTTAATAGCTTCTCCCTATACCTGCACAACATTCTGCTTGTATATATTCCTGTCCCTGTAAGAATACACACCACTTCCCCCAGTGCGCCTGTGCTGACCACCCCCTGCAGCTCCCATCTCCTCTTCCCTCCCCCGCTCCCACCCCAAAACAAGCACAGGGCCAGCAGCAAACAGGCTCTGGTGGTACCTGTTGAATGAACGAAAGAGCAGATGAATGAAGACATAAAAATCGCTTTTTCATCCACAAATCTCGTTATTTGGAACTCCTCTGTTATGCTTACTTAGCCTTTCAAAGCTAAATATTTTCTCTTTCTGTATAAATCATCTTCTCTCCCTGTTATTAAACTTCACGTACCTATCCCCCGCCCCTTAACCTTCCTTCAGTATCTGAGAATGTAATGCTTCAGGATATGCATTCCATTGTGCAAAATGTTTATTCCCACACAGTACTAGAATGACTCACTTTGTTAAATATCTGTGACAGAGCCAGATAACTGCTTACTGAAATTCATGTTCCCTCTGCTTGTATATACAGCGCTCCCTGGAAAGTTGCTTCCTACAGGGGCCACATTAACTGGCCCCTCTTGCAACTAGGGGGCATGTGACCAGTTCTCAGCAAGGGAACCCAGAAAGTACGGAAGTCATATGCATCCCTCCCAGACCGAGGCAGTTAAGATGTTCCTTTTCCACTTTCTCTTTATACTTCCTCCTGGAGGACTCCAAGATGCCAGGACACAGAGAAATTCTAGAAGGAGCCTGGGACCCTGAATCACCACATGGAAAAGAACAGGAACACTTGCACTGGATTGTTACATGAATGAGAAAAAAGCCTTTGCATTAAGCCACTGAAATGTTGAAAGTTATTTGTTAGAGCAGTACCATTACCTACTACAATGCCATAGAATCACTAGAATATTATAATAAGGCTGGTCCAAGAGGAAGGTGAGAGTCACCCAAAGCTTCAAAAATGTCAGACAAGTGAAAAGAAGTTATCAGTTTAGACTGTTAATATTGATGCCTAATACTTAAACAGAATTAGAGAGAACGCTGGTTGGAAAACTGTTACATTAGCCTCCAAAGCAACCCACTATAAACTCTGAATTGGTTTTTCCCTCAAAATGTATCTGGAATCTAAGCACTTCTCACCATCTCCACTGCTACCATCCTTGTATGAGCCACAGTTAAAATTCTTGCCTAGAAAATTAAAAAGTATGACACACATTTTGTTGTAAAGGCTCTGGGGGAGAAAAGCACTCTCATACATTGTCGATGAGGATGCAAACCAGTAACATGGGGAAGGCCATATCCAACAAAACTACATATGCACTTAGTTCTCAATCCAGCCCTCTCACTTCCAGGAATTTATCTTGAAGATACTGTCCCTGCTCCCATCAAATACACCAAAATACACACTCTATTCATCTCAGCATGGTTTGAAATAGCAAAACATTGGGAACAACTTAAATGCTCACATAAGAGAGTGGGCGAACAAACTATGGTACATTCACAGAGTACTATGCAGCTATGAAAAAGAATGGAGAAGACCTGCTGGATGGCTATGACATTACTTCCAGGATACACCGTAAAGGGAAAAAGGCAAAGTGCAAAAGAATATCTACTTTATGCTACCTCTCATCTAAGAAAAAAGGGTAGATGAGAAATTACTGAGATTTGTTAACTACAGCAGGTGTGTGGGAGAGGCTGGGGAATGGGAATGGAGAAGCGATGAAGGAGAGACACTTTTTATTGTGTTTTTTTGGTTTGGTTTTGAGTTTTGGAATCATATTAATATTTCACATACTCGAAAACAAGTAAAAAATAAAAACTAGGAGTGTGTGTGTGTGTGTGTGTTGCTGAGGGGGAGGGGGAATGGAGAACCCAAAATGGAATATGAACAGAAACAAGTGAACCTAGCCATATTACAAATAAGTGGTACAACCTCACTGAAGGGGGTTAGGGGAAGAATTGACAAAATTAACCATGAAAAATGGTAATAAGGCCAAATATAAAAAGATTTGTATACAAATATAGTACTCTAGTTAGTTTGTCAGATATATAAGAAACGGAATATTTACATAGTTTCAACGTTTCAAAGTATTTCCTCACAACATACTGATGTATTACAAAGGGTGATTACAATGGAGAAACCTGGCAGACACCATCTTAACCAAGCGATCAAAGTTAGCATCACCAGTAAGAGGACAAATCAGTATCATGTGCCTTCTGATATGATGCACTGAGAAGGCATATCATCACTTTTGTTTTATTCTTATAAAAATTTAACCATAAGGAAGCATCAGACAAACTCACATGGAGAGACTTTCTACAGGGGAACGACAGTCAGGCTAGTACTCAAAAATGTCAAGGTTGGGACTTCCCAGGCGGTCCAGTGTTTGAGACTTCCCCTTCCAATGCAGGAGGCAAAGGTTCGATCCCTGGTCAGGGAGCTAAGATCCCACATGCCCCCGGGGCCAAAAAACCAAAACATAAAACAGAAGCAATACTGTAACATATTCAATAAAGACTTTAAAAATGGGCCACGTCAAAAAAAAATCTTTAAAAAAAGAATGTCCAGGTCATGAAAGCACAGAAAGACTGAAGAACTGTTCCAGGTTAAGGGAACTAAGGAGACGTTATCACCAAACACGGGGTGTAGTCGTGGGTTGGATTCTGAACCAGAAAAAGGATATTAGTGTGATAACCAGAGAAATGTGACTAACGTCTGTGGATTAACGAGCAGTGCTGTATCAAAATTTCCTGATTTTTGATATTTGTACTGTAATTTTCAAAGATGTTAACATGTGGGGAATAGGGGTGAAAGATGGACGGGACTCTCAGCACTATTTTGCACCTTCTTTAAATCCTGAAATTATTAAACTAGCCTCATACGACGTTTCCTGCATCCACTCCCATCCCTGTTGTCTATTCTCCACCAGAGTGATCACTGAAGAACACAAAGCAGATGATGACACCCCTTGCTTAAATCGCTCCTGTGGTTTCCCATCCCATTCAGAGTAAAACCCACAGTTCTCTCCAGGCCCTTTGTGATCTGGCTTCTGCCACTATAGGGGCTTCCCTCTCCCTCCTCCCCGACCTTACTAGCTTTGCTCCAGTCAGCTGGACTTCCCACAGTTCCTAGAACAGGCCAGGTTCATTCCTACTTCTGGGTCTTTGCATTTTGTTGCCTCTGCCTGTGACTTTCTTCCCCTAGATTATCACTGGCTTGTTCCCTCACAAATGCCACCTCCTCAGAGACCTCCCTTGACTACTCTTACCACTTTCCTCCTTATGGTATTTCTCTTCAGAGCATTGCCTACTGTCCCAACAGAATATAAGTTCTAGGAGGGCCAGGGCTTTGGCTTTTTCCCACAGGATCCCCAGGATCTAGAATTCTGCCTGGCTTACAGTAGGCATTCAATAAGCAAATGATTGAACGAAGGGGGAAGTACATGAATGACTGTCCTTTGCCTGTTCTTAGGACATGAAACAGGCACATGACATCTCTTTTCCTGGCTGACCAGTGTTGTCTTTGTGCTGGTCTTCATCTATTCCACTACTCATACCTGTTAAGTCAGGGAATGCTCATCTCAAGGAGAAGCTTTGGAGATGGTCTTGCTTGACTGGTTAAGGATTAGGGGGATAGAAAAGAGAAAGATGACAAATATATGATTTCCCCTATTTAACATGTGTTTGTGTCCCCCCCCAATTCATATTCATATTCAATATTTGGAGGTGATTAGGTCACAGGGGCAGAGACCTCATGAATGGAATTAGTGCCCTTATGAAAGAGACCCCAAAGACAGGAATAAAGACACAGCCCTACTAGAGAATGGACTTGAGGATATGGGGAGGGGGAAGGGTAAGCTATGACAAAGCGAAAGAGAGGCATGGACATATATACACTACCAAACGTAAGGTAGATAGCTAGTGGGAAGCAGCCGCATAGCACAGGGAGATCAGCTCGGTGCTTTGTGACCGCCTGGAGGGGTGGGGTAGGGAGGGTGGGAGGGAGACGCAAAAGGGAGGGGATATGGGAACATATGTATATGTATAACTGATTAAATTTGTTATAAAGCAGAAACTAACACACCATTGTTAAGAAATTATACTCCAATAAAGATGTAAAAAAAAAAAAAAAGAAAAGAAAAAGAAAGAGACCCCAGAGAGCTCCCTCACCCACTCTGCTATGTGACGTTATAGCAAGAAGACAGCCATATAGAAACCAGGAAGTGGGTTCTCACCAGACACTGAATCTGCCAGTGCTTTGATCTTGGACTTCCCAGACTCCAGACCTGTGATAAATAAATGTCTGTTGTTTATAAGCCACCCAGTCTATGGTATTCTGTTATGGCAGCCAGAATGGACTAAGACAACATGTAAAATGGGTGGCTCAGGTTCTTTAAAACATCGTGTTAGATTTAAATAATGGTGGGCACTGGTAAAAAGAATGGTTAGGAAGACTTATTTAACTTTAAAGACTTAATTGGATGAGCTGTTCATCCTGTCCAAATAAACATGGAAATCCTTAAATAGGGTTTTCTATGTGCCAAGTGATAGACACCATTCAGCTCCTCCAAACTAATACACACCATCATCTACCAGCACTGCACCACGAGAAGCAGGCCCTCTGGCGTTTGTTGGTGACTATGGGATAAGGATGGTTTATGATAAAGAAATGGGAAGTTGATATACGGTATCAGAAGTGCAAAGGCTCTGGAACCAGATTCTAGGCTCAAGTGACAGCTCTACCCTTATTAGGTATACGACCTTGAGCAAGTTATTTAAGACTTTGAGCCTCAGAAGTCTCATCCATAAAAGAGGGATGATAATAGTTTTGTTAAGATTAAATGAGTGGGGCTTCCCTGGTGGCGCAGTGGTTAAGAATCGCCTGCCAATGCAGGGGACAGGGGTTCGAGCCCTGGTCCGGGAAGATCCCACATGCTGCAGAGCAACTAAGCCCGTGCGCCACAACTACTGAGCCTGCAAGCCACGACTACTGAAGCCCGCACGCCTAGAGCCCGTGCTCCGCAACAAGAGAAGTCACCGCAATGAGAAGCCCATGCACTGCAACGAAGAGTAGCCCCCGGTCGCCACAACTAAAGAAAGCCCGAATGCAGCAACGGAGACCAAACGCAGCCAAAAAGAGAAAAACAAATACCCTGTGCAGCCAAAAATAAAAAAATTAAAAATAAACAAACTTATAAGATTAAATGAGTGAATATATATAAGCACATGGAACAGGGCCTAGTACATGGGGAACACTCAATAAACGTGAGGTACGATTATAGTGCAGGAGGCCTCATCTGGACCATCTCCGTGACACTGTTTTTTGTTGAGTCAGCCTAAGGCAGTGACCAGCGCGTTCTCATGCTATCTCAACCATCATAAGATCAACTGAAGCTTTAGAAACAAGGTCCACCTCTAGTTTTTGCACATCACATCAGGCTGCAAGGAGCCCGAGCTGGGAAGGAGAGCTCTCGGTAACACAGAGTCAGGAAGAGAGAACAGAGACTTCTGAGGCTCAGGTTAAAGCAAGCCAGGGCATATTCATCAGACTCTCCCAGGGCTCAGACTGTTACACCACAGGCTTCAGGAAGAGTGGGAAGGATGGAAGGAAAAGCTGCAAGACAGGAAACAGGATGGGACTGGGGAGGCAAAAAAATCGCCCTGTGGTCCCATCCCAGTTCTATGTAAATGACCTAACAACGGGGTCTCTATTGGAGGCTGGCTTATAAATTGTAAATCACAGCACTCATTTCAAATCGGTTCAACAAGCAGGTACTGAGCATCTTCTATATGGCAGGCACTGTGCTAAGCTCCATGGATATATTCAAAACAAGTAAGACTCAGACCCTACACCAACACAAATATACAGTGTTAGTTCTGGGAACGAGAGGGACACGCACATTGTGTTTGGTGGAGCCATTCTCTCACAAGACGGGGTTGCTCCCTCTGCCTGGAGCGCCAAGACCCACCTTTTATCCCCCAGGTAACTTCTTCTCCCTCTTCAAGGTGCAGCTCACGTGCCCTCTCCTGCAGGAAGCCTTCCCTCCAACACCCCCAATCTAGGTGAGGCCCCCACCTCTGCCCATGTCTCTAAATGTCACCATCACTCACTGGATCCAACTTTGCCGGATTATAAATCTGCCCCGCGGTAGACTTCAGGCTCCACACCTTTGTATTCAAGCACAGTGCACAGAGCTGGGTGCACCAGAGGTGCTCAGTGTATGTTTGCTCTCCTGGCCCGTTAACTGAGTGGCAAAGAAGCACGGGAGGACGATAAAGGAGAGCAATGAGCCGTCACAACAGAGGCTCTGGCAGACCCAGAGGGGCCCAGAGGGATGGGGCGGGGAGCCTCTTCCTCCTGCGGCGACTGCCGCCTCTGTCAGCTTCCTGATGAGCAGCAGAGCCCTTTCCCCCCGACGCCTCTGGCGGCAGCGAGTCCACCACCTCAGCGAGCCCAGCTCGCGGAGCAGTGCAGACACAATGCTCCCCCGTCTCCGTCTACACCCAGGCCATCCTCCTCACCCTGCATGACCCATAACCAGGATGGAGAATGAGAGCCAGGGCTGCGACGGTTGTGGGTTTCTGGGGTCTATGATTTTTTTTTTTTTTTTTTTTGCGGTACGCGGGCCTCTCACTGCTGTGGCCTCTCCCGTCGCGGAGCACAGGCTCCGGACGCGCAGGCTCAGCGGCCATGGCTCACGGGCCCAGCTGCTCCGTGGCCTGTGGGATGTTCCCGGACCGGGGCACGAACCCGTGTCCCCTGCACTGGCAGGCGGACTCTCAACCACTGCGCCACCAGGGAAGCCCTATGATATTTTAATGGACAAAAATCATTTATTCCATTTCGTTGTCCTTCATTTCAGCTTTCCGCTCCAGAGCTCTCCCTCATGGTTTCATTACACGCTTCTCCCTGCCTTGGCCCTCCACAATATAACCGACAGAATAACTTTTAACATAAATGAATTCATTCTTAAAAGTCAAGGTTTTATCTATACTATTTTATACTCTCATAAATGGAATTTTTAATGGCTGCATAATATCCCAAAGCATGGATGTACCTTATTTCACTTACTGTTAGGCTGTTTAACTTTCAACTATTATACGTTTTGCTAGGATGAACCTTTTTATACATAAAACTTCATTCACATTTCTGATTTAGCTAGAAGAGTTTCCCAACCGTGGAACCAGATCAGAGTATAAACATTTTTAGAAATTTCATACATGTTACCAAATGCTCAGTGAGCTAATTTTTGGAGACTTTTACAACATATCTTGCAAAAGCTAAAGACTAGGTGGAGGGTCACAAAGTCAGGGCTGGAAACTGCTGGCCCAGTCTCTACCAGTGGGACCTGGTATCTCACCACGCACATCCCACCACATGTGCAGGGTGAGGGTGTGCAGGCAAAATGCGGCCAGAGGAGAGGCAGCCAAGGAAGTCCTCAGACCACGGAGCCTCTTGAATAGAGTATGTAACCTTTCAGTTACTGCATTTTGCTCCAGGTTGAAGTGATGAGTGCTTCTGGAAAGGTGAATGTGCTCCGTCTCTAGGCTACACCCTCCTCCGAGACCCACAGCGGGACATCCAGCTGACTCCTCAAGGGGGCCTCTTGGTCGTGTTCAGTTTAAAGCACCACGACATGCTCTCGCAAACCTGCTGTTACTTCTGCCGCGCCCACTTTCAGTAAATGGCATCACCGTCCACCCAAATGTTCCAGACAGAAACGTGGAAGCCACTCCTGCTGCAACCAATCCTCAAGCGCTGCTGACTCAGCTCCTCAACACAGCCTGAACCCCTCCTCCACTCTCCGCACCCGCCGCTGTTCTCCCGGTCCAGACAGCAGTCCCCTTTGCCAGGGACTCCGGCAGTAGCTTCCTTCTAAAAGGCCTCCTCACATCCACCCTCGTCCCCACTCAATCCACCACCCGCTGCTACCACGACTCGTTACAACGGAAGGCAGGTTACCACCCTGCCTCAGCTCCACCACTGGCTTCCCACTGCCTGAGAACAACGTCCATCCGAAGTTCTTCACGTTGCCTGGGGTGTCAACCTGTATCCCTCACCCCTGGCTCTCCACACAGGCCACTGGACTCCATTCACACTTATCCGCTGCAGGCTTCAAACCTGCTTCATACATCCGGGGTCTGCAATGTTCCCACCACCTGGGTAACTCCCCAGTCTTCTTAAGGTGTTGTTTAAATACCACTTTCTTAGAAGCCCCCCTTTAACTCTGTGGACAAGAAGCCCTCTTGTTAACTGCTCCCAAAGAAGCCCACGCGCAGCCTCGGGGCTTCACAACGCTTGTGACATGCATAATATTTCCAATTATTGCTGTAATTCCATGAGCGGGATTTGAACAGGGCAAGGACTAGGCTGATTGCATTCACCGGTGAGCGGTAGCACTCGTCACATGGAGAGCCAATGACCTGACGGGCTCCTGATGAAAATCCACATCTGTTAGATGTGAAAGCCTCCACCGTAAACAAAACTTAAGCTTTCAGCTTAATGATCTGAACTTGCATATTTGCACTAAACTGTGCCTGTCAATACTTCTCCTGACAGTCAATGAACACGTCTGTATTTAATTTTCCGCTAAGGAGTATGCTTTGGGAGGTTCACATTCAAGCCCTCCTATTTCCAATATGTTCATACTAACCAAAAAAATTCTTAGAAGAAAAAAGAAAAAGATTGTATTGATACTAGTAGTTTCCAGTGGTCAAAATCTGATATTTTTCCCCTTTGTTCAAATCAGCATGTGACATTTTGGCAGAAATATATTCTAATTTCTGCAGAAATATCAAAGAACTAGGATATTTGGCATTTAGCTCCAGAAATAAAACCAGCAGAGGGAGCATAAGAACATAAAATTAGTTTTCTAAATCCCCATGGATTAGTAAATGCCATGTTTTGGCCTCTGGGTATGGCTATTAGGCAGATTCCATCACTAACTCACATTTTTATATGACCTTCTGTACTGTAACAGAGTGATGGGTGAATGGCTGACTCCATACACATACTGAAGACCTGTCTGCTGTTGAGTTTGGATCTGGAGTGATTAGATCCCCAAGATCACTTCTTTAATGGATCTAGGTTCATCTTAATTAAGGTCTTTGGTGGGTAAGGGAGTCAGGAGGTTAAAACGAACCCTCCATTCACAGTCCCTTTCTCCAGAATTGTGTCTGGCTGAGTTGGGACCTCCCAGGGCCCAGATGGACTTACTGCATAGGAAGAGCTCAGCAGTGTTTGCATCATCGTGGAATCTCTCAAGACGCCCTTGTTATAGCTTTAAATGAATGACCTGTGCTGTAGCCAGACTGGACGTGGGTAGATACTACTGTCTAGGAATAATAACAAATTAGATAGGTGACCTGCTACATTGATTCGCCTTTGTGTTAGATAACCACCTTCCTGGGCTACGTCCTGTCTTCCTCAAAGATATTTCACGATGAAATCATGTGAAAATGTTTTACATTCTTTCAGAAAGAGAAGATACAATATCAGGTAGTATTTTATATTGGAACTAATCCGGAAGACATGACATCCTTGGGCCACCCCTGGCTCACCTCACAGCGGTAAGAAGCAGCTACTTACCCCTTTCCTGACCTGGAGGCCGCAGTATAGGACTCGGGGAATTCCTATCGGTGCTCTGGGCAGCGTCTGACTCCTAAAGAGCCAGAAGCCACCTCTGCCTCAACCAAACCTGGGAACTCTCCAGCCTGTCACGGCCTCCAAAAGTTTACCGCTCATCTATCCACTCCCCGCTCGCCCATCACCACAGCCGCGCTGCGAGGGTCAGTTTCCTACTAGCTCTCCCATCACACTCTCTACTCTACGACCAGGGCAGTCTTTTAAATCCGATCAGGTTAACTTCTTTGCTTAAAACTCTTCCACCGTTTTCCCCTGGTGTCAGGATAACGCTCTCAGCGATCTGAACTGATCTCACTTCCTTTCTGGCTGACAACCCCCCCACCCCCATACCCAGTGTTCCAGCCAAAAAGAGTTACTAGGCGCTCCCAAGAGAGCCACGCTTTTTGCAAATCCCCAGGCCTTGGATTCCGCTGGTTTGTTCTGCCTGCCCTGCTCTCCCCACTTCTCTTTCATGAACTCAACACTTACTCCTCCGCCACAATCTTAGGTCAAAGTCATATCTCCCGCCCATCCCAGGGGGAGACCTTCACTGACCAACTCCCACTCCCATCCCAGCAACGCGCCCGCTCCGTGTTCTTGTACATGCTTGGTGCTGCTCCCCTGTGCCCCAGACGCTCCTCCACACACCCCGGCCCCCAGGCACTATAATTACTGTTTAGCTTCTGTCTCGCTCACTGGGCTGTGAGGAATTTGAGGACAATGACTATGCCTTTTCTTTTTCTTTTTTTTTTTTTTTAAGCAGAGGTCTTCTTAGAAGCCCATATAATTTTAAATTTATTTATTTATTTATGGCTGTGTTGGGTCTTCGTTTCTGTGCCAGGGCTTTCTCTAGTTGTGGCAAGCGGGGGCCACTCTTTATTACGGTGCGCGGGCCCCTCACTATCGCGGCCTCTCTTGTTGCGGAGCACAAGCTCCAGACGCGCAGGCTCAGTAGTTGTGGCTAACGGGCCTAGTTGCTCCGCGGCATGTGGGATCCTCCCGGACCGGGGCACGAACCCGTGTCCCCTGCATTGGCAGGTGGATTCTCAACCACTGCGCCACCAGGGAAGCCCTATGCCTTTTCTTTCTGTGACTGGGAGTAGTGGCAGAGGTCAACCAGGGAGAGCCCAGGAGGTGAAGAGACAAGGGTCCCAGGCAGAACCCACCAAGACGACCCCAAAGGAGAGGAGAAAGAGCAGTCAGAGACTTCAATGCGGGAGGAAATGTGTTACAGAAGCCAATCGAGGGCAGTCGCAGCAGGAAGGAATGGCCACAATGTAAAATGCTACCAAGAGGTTAAACGGGACAGAGTTTAAAACATGTCCGGGCTTCCCTGGTGGCGCAGTGGTTGAGAGTCCGCCTGCCGATGCAGGGGACGAGGGTTCGTGCCCTGGTCCGGGAAGATCCCACATGCCGCGGAGCGGCTGGGCCCGTGAGCCATGGCCGCTGAGCCTCCGCGTCCGGAGCCTGTGCTCCGCAACGGGAGAGGTCACAACAGTGAGAGGCCCGCGTATTGCAAAAAAAAAAAAAAAAAAAAAAAAAAAAAAAAAGCAGCTTCTACTTGATAACCTCTGTTTTTCTTTGAAGGAGGCTTGGGGAGAGCGGGGAAGGTCTGAAAAAGCTGCCGAGGGACTAGAGAAGGAGCATACTGTGTACGAAGGACTTAGAGCCGGGTTACGTGAGGGGCTGTGAGGCAACTCCTCAGCCTGGACTGGAATGACGACGACTGCACTGGGGGCGATGAGCTGAGGCTCGTGCTGTGGCCCCAAACCTGAGTGCAGACTCCGCGGCTGAGTGCGCAGGAGAGGCCTGGATACTCTGAACCACAGGTGAAATTTACCGACAAGGAGGAACAAGGGGGCCTGAACTAAGTATGCTGGGAAACGTGTGGCTGAAGTGATGGGGAGGAAGGGAAGATGGGGCAGAGATGCTGGGCAGTGAGGGGTCAAGGGAAGGACTCCTCAACAAGGGCAAGAACAAGCGCAGGTGGAGTTAAGGGAAGCCAAGGATTAGGGAACTGAACTCAGCAGTGAAACAATCCTGACGTGAGATAGTTTCAGGTCCCCACCAGGCCAGGCTTGGTCAGAGTGTAGGTGGCTAAAAAGAGAAATCCAATCAGGAAAGACCTGGGCTCTATCCACAGGGGAGGTTTCTATGTGCTCTTCCTGCCTCGGGTGTAGATAATTAAGATGATCTTTTATGAATCTTTCCCCTGGATTCAATTTTCTCTTTATTGCATTGCTCTTTTTCCCTTTAGGAAATCCCTTATGAGCTAGGTACTACCCCATTTTACATCCTCATTCACCTACATTTTTCTTATATGATGTCTAAACTCATATATTAACCTTGTTCTCTACTGAATCATGGGCTGGTAAACTGCAGAAGACACAGAAGCCCATTAAGAACCAGGAAAACAGGCTGTTATTCATTCTCCAGGGTCAACATCACACGTTAAAAATACTAGTAAAAAATTAGTCATCATCATTTACTCAAGTCTTTCAAAGGTTAAGTGTGGATACAGTCTATCACCTCGCTTACATGACCTTGAGCAGACCAGTAACATAAAGCGGGCCTTGAAAAGAGCCCCAGAGGAAGGAAAATTAAAGAGGAACTCGTACCTTTTTATGTAGGCTAGCTACCCATGACAAATCTATTTTTCATTTCATTTGTCTTGGAAGGAGGAGTCTGTCTTGCATACCATCTTCTTGCTCCAAGGATGGCAAGGACAGACGGAGGCAGCTGTCCTTCTGTCCAACTGTGCAGTTGCCACACAGCCTCAAACAATGCCTCATTAACATATGCAAACAAGGGCTTTCTCCAGGGTAGCATGACAACCAAATCACCACCATTTTTGAAATAGACTGTTTGCTCTTTTGTTTGACTGATGGAGAACATTTCTTTTTTTTTTTTTTTTTTTTTTTTTTTGCTGTACGCGGGCCTCTCACTGTTGTGGCCTCTCCCATTGCGGAGCACAGGCTCCGGACACACAGGCCCAGCGGCCATGGCTCACGGGCCCAGCCGCTCCGCGGCATATGGGATCCTCCCAGACCGGGGCACGAACCCGTATCCCCTGCATCGGCAGGCGGACTCTCAACCACTGCACCACCAGGGAGGCCCTGGAGAACATTTCTGACATTGTATCTTACTGAACCATTCTGAAATCAATCACACGTATCACGTGTATCTTCGCACAAGCCCAGATTGTACCTCGTCACTTTCACATCACATCTTGTGAACATCAGAACATGCAGCAGGCGACAGGTCACTGTGAGAGCAGCACATGGAGGGTCTGCTTTCAATCCCACCTGTATGTCCTCTGAATGTTGTGACCAGGGTGCAGTTTTCTTGCTCCAGTTTGAGGATGGTTACTTGGCCTGAGTGGTCACCAATAAACACATGCCGGGTTTCAACATCAAATCTATCATGTAAGCATTAAGGATCGTTTCTCAAAAGTGAGTGGATGGTTTACCCCCCTCTCTCCACACACACACCAGAAAAAGCATAAATGTCAAAGAAATGCACAAATCTCATGGGAGGAGAACTTGAATATAATGCTGAAAGACACAAAAAGTGGACATAACAAAATGAAAGACATTACTTACTGGACAATAAGACTCAACGTGATAAGCATGTCAATTTTCACAATATAAATTTATGAATTTAATATAATCCCTATTAAAGTATCAACATACATGTAGGTTTTTTTTTTCCTACAGTTAGGTATGTTCATTCTAAAGTTCACATAGAAAAATAAATAAGCAAGAAGAGCCAGGAATACTCTGAAAATAAGAGTAATACGGTATTGTGATGGGGGAGGTTAGCCCTAACAGATATTAAAGCATGTTATAAAGTCTCTTTAATTGCAAGTATGGTGCTTAAATAGACAAACAGACCAACGGAACAGAAAAGAAAGTCTAGAAATAGGCCCCAAAGCAGGCAGAAATTTAGTACATATCTGATAAAGGTGGCTTTTCAAATGAATAAGGAAAAGAAGGGTGAAAAGAAAAGCTGGCACAAACTGAACCAGTCATTTGGAAAAATAAAACAGGATTTGTACTTCACTTTATACCAGGATGAACTCCAAGGTAAAAAATGAAAATTATAAGTTCTAGATGGGAGAGTTCCTTTATAACCTTGGAGTGGAAAAAGCCACGACTCAAATACACAAACAACAAACAAATGCCATAAGCAAAGCACAAGACAAACTGGAAAATATATTTGCAACTGATGTCACCAAAGGCTTGAATACCTAATATAAAAAGATCAATCCAGAAGAAGATTACAAACCTAATAAAGAACAGGCAAGATACATGAATGGATAGTTCAAGAAATGACAATGGTGCTTTGCAAAAAAAAAAAAAAAAAAAAAAATTAACCTAGCAGGCTATCCTTTGAAAGGCTGCTGTTATAAGATTGGCCTGGCATCTGGGAACTTGGATTTCAGGAGGCTTCCCACCATTAACAGACAAAAGTGGCTGACTGTGCCTTAACTGTACAAACAATATGGTTTATGCCAAACACCTGCTTTCCTTCTGGGAGTCTGGTTCATTTGTTTTGTTTCTTTTGGTCACTCCACGCAGCATGTGGGATCTTAGTTCCCTGACCAGGGATTGAAACCGTGCCCCCTGCAGTGGAAGCACGGAGTCTTAAGCACTGGACACCAGGGAAGTCCTCCTTATGGGAGTCTGGAATTTTGGTACATGCAGGAAGAGGGTGCCTGTGTGACCAGTCAGTCTCCAGTAACTACCCAAGGCCCTGAGTCTCTAGTGAGCTTCCCTGGTTGGTAACGCCTAGCATTCCTACTTGTAGAGGTCTACCCCAGAGGCACAATGGCCAAAATATGAATTGACACATGCCTGAAGCTATTCACTCTGTATTACAGTAAGAGCTAAAGTTTGAAAACAACCCAGAAGTCCATCAAAAGAGGACTTATTAACTATGATACATCCATGCAAAAGAATACTACACAGCTGGGAAATTTGACATGGAGTAATTTCCAGGATATATAATTTTATATATATATAAATATATTTTAAATAGAGACTTAGATGTTACAGCCTTAATAGCCTTCTGTTAACTTTATATTTATTATTATTTTAAAAAAATTTTGGCTGCACTCCACGGCATGTGCGATCTTAGTTCCCCAAGGGGATCGAACCTGCACCCCTGCACTGGAAGCACCGAGTCCTAACCACTGGACCACCAGGGAAGTCCCTCCAGGATATATTATTAAGTGTGTCTGGGGGAAAGCCAAGGTTTATGGAAGTTTATATGCTACACTACCTTCGTATAAGAAAGAGGGAAGCATAAATATAAGTGTGTGTGTGTGCTTATATTTACAAAAGGAAGCACTTTGATAAATCAAGATTGATCAAAAATGGCTGCCAATGGAAAAGTGAGAAACAAGCTGAGGGGAAAGGGGTGGTAGTGAGACTTCTCCTTCATTACATTGTTTCCATTATGGAATCTTGTAATTATGTTACATGTGAAAAATATTCATAAATTTTTTTAAATCCCCTAAATCGACAACAAAGTAAAGTGAATAAACCTACTGTCAACTTGCTGATATAACCACAGAGTTAAAAGAATTATTTCAAGTGACTTTAAAACACAGCATTTTGACTATACATTCTTGGTAGAATATATTCTCAGGACAAAGAAAGCTGCAAAAAAAAATCTAAAATCTTATTCAGTAGTCTTGCTATTATAATATTGCTATTACTATTTAAAACAACTTAAATATACCATGGGATAAAGCAAATAAAGAATTATGCTGATGTTTAGGAACAAAGGTTTTTAGCCCAAAAGAATCAAGTACAAAAATGAAGTAAAGGGGCTCCCCTGGTGGCACAGTGGTTGAGAGTCCGCCTGCCGATGCAGGGGACGCGGGTTCATGCCCCGGTCTGGGAAGATCCCACATACCGTAGAGCGGCTGGGCCCGTGAGCCATGGCCGCTGAGCCTGCGTGTCCGGAGCCTGTGCTCCGCAATGGGAGAGGCCACAACAGTGAGAGGCCCGCGTACCGCAAAAAAGAAAAAAAAAGAAGTAAAAACGCTATAATGTTAAATTTGAATTAGAAATATTATGTGAACTAATCATTTATTTTCTTTTTTAAAATACACATACATATACTTGCTAGCTATCTCTGAATACTATTCCTCACTAAGAGAAGTGGCCGATTCCAGGACTGGGACAGGAAGGTACCAGATAAGCTTAAGACATGTCGTGTCAAAAAGCAAAGATGCTATCAAAGGCTAGTGGGGCTGTATCAAAAAGACATAGGAGCCAATATGATGTGGCTCTTACTGGCCAAAGATGGGACAATATGAGCATCAAAAAAGGGGGGGGGGCAATTTACTGAAATATACTGATTATTAAAAAACAAAACCCTAAGAGTTTATAATAATGCTCAAAGCCAGAGTGATTGGCATTTAGTATGATATGAGGAAATATGAAAATCAGGATAATCTTAATAGCTTTTCAACACTCTTTCCACGAATAGGAATAGATAGAAGAGAATGCCTGGTGGAACGGCATTGGACTATATAGGGTGACATCTTGGAAATATCTCCAACAGGAATAAATTCTTAAAATGAAGAGTACCTGAATTAGTTTTGTGGAAGCATGAAAAATGTGACCAAAACTTGGTCAAATGACAGACTGAAAGGTGTGGCTAGGTAAAGTATTCACAAAAATAAAGACCAGCAATTGAAGTGGGGAAGGAAAACAGTTCTATTTCTTACATCAACCTGCCATGGGACCTTTGGGAAATACCTCCGCTCTGCTATATCTAGTTGTGCAGAGGGCTAGCTCAAAGATTTTAATACCCGAGTTCTAATCCTGGTTCTGCCAGGTAACAGTCATGTGACCTCGAGAAGGTTTCTTAATCTTTTTGAGCCTCTCTGAGGCTTTTCTACACGTGAAAATTGAGAATTAGGTCTTTATGTTTTTTTTTTTTTTTTTTTTTGTGGTACGCGGGCCTCTCACCGTCGTGGCCTCTCCCTTTGCGGAGCACAGGCTCCGGATGCGCAGGCTCAGCGGCCATGGCTCACGGGCCCAGCCGCTCCGTGGCATGCGGGATCCTCCCGTGTCCCCTGCATCGGCAGGCGGACTCTCAACCACTGCGCCACCAGGGAAGCCCCCGGTCTTTATGTTTTGATAGTGAACAAAGTAACCTTATGTAGAAGCGCGTGTAAACTCTCAGGGAATAAGATATTTTCTTCTTTTTCCTCACCTTCACTTTCGTATTACTCTTGTTGTGGTTAACATGATAGTTCACTTAATATTTGAAGCATCAGATCTTTAGCCAAAGCAACAAAGATTTTGAGGTGATTCCGAAATTGATAATTCAACTTGTGAACTAGTCAGTCTCTGTCATCATTTATTTCTCTACTTGAATTTTGGTTACTTTCATTGCTTATTTACTTCTCTGCTAAGAGGCCTGAAAGAAGAGGAAAAGGGGTGATGTCAATCTGACTTATTCTATCACTTGTTGGCTTGACTATCTGAGGTGTAGATGGGAGAGAATCAACCCGTCTGTAGAAAACTCTTATGTACACCACCAGTACCCACCATGAAGAGAAACAGGGGCCATAATATTATTCTGAACATTTTATGGTATTTTAACAGATCTTCTTCCTTTCCTTATCACTAAAAAACGGAAAAACCAAAAAGACCAAAAAACCAAAAACCGTAAGTACAGGTGGCAGAAAGAAGAGGAGGGGTGAGGTGCGGGAGGAGGGTTCCCATGAAAAAAGCATGTTTAAAAACTGGATTTTAACATGAACCCCAACGCTGTATGGGTTGCCCGTTAACAATCTATGCATAAGGCAGCTCCCAGAAAAAACCCTGCAGCCTTGGGAAGGTTGCGTGGGTCTCGGCTGCAAAAGCAGTATTGTTATGCATCAGCACGCGGCACTGGGAAGATACCAGGCAGACAGATGCTCCCAGGTGCAAGGGCTGGCACTGTGGTTCCAGAATTGGAGCTAAGGAGGCAGGTCTGGTAGAGGCGAGGGAGTCTTCTGGAAGGGCCTCTCTGTCTGCGGTATTGCAGCTGCCTTCCACCTTAATAGCAAGGTTGGACCGGAGGGTCATTTGCACTGGGGAAGGAAGCCTGAGGCTTTCACTACACACACAAGTTTCTGACAGCCAGTCACGTGATTTTTTTCTGCTTGGTAAACCAGATGGCAAAGAAGAGTCGAAAAATGAAGATGACGTTTGGAGATGCCGGAAGAGAGGAGTCAAAGACTATAAGAGTCAGGACACGTTTAATTCTGTGTATTTGTGGGGTTTTTTGTTTTCATTTTCAGATCATTTAAAAAGTAAACTTCTTAAGGGCAAGATCTGTATTTTTTCCTATACTCCTTGGTTTGGTTAGGTGATACAGAAGATACATCACTAGGCTTGGCTAGTGATATAGAAGCCAGCATGTTAAGAACAAATTATATTTATGCCATTAGTTCTGTTCTCAGAGGGAGAATGCAGTATAATGGGAAAACCCAGCAGTCCAAGGCAGAAGACCTGGGTTCTGGTGGTGATTTTCCTACATACCAGCTGGGTGGCTGCAGATAAGGCATGTGACCCTCTCTGGGCTTCAGCTGGCTCACCTGTAAATGAGAAATTGGATGGATGATCTCTAAGGGAGATCCAATACTAACACTACAAGAAATCATTAATCCATTGGCAGGAGAGTTCATGTATTTCAATTCAAGCATCATGCTTGTCTGAACCAGCTTTTAGAAAGTAAACTTTGGAGTTTCTTTCTTTAAGCACCCTCTCAAAGATAAGTTGATCTTGATTTCCATTCCTTGTTGCCCTTGTTTCTGGTCTTCTTGGTAACATGCCACTTTTACAGCCTTCCATATGGCCATTCTCAGTTTCTTCATCTTGCCCTTCCAGTTGGAAAATAAGAGTGACATTAGCCTAAACACACACACACACACACACACACACACACACACAAACTACGGCCACATGTCTGCAAGGAAACAGCAAGGTGCAATACTTTGTCAGGTGGTTGCAAATCACTGAACAGGCATATAAATACTAGATGAAAATCTGAAAGCAAGTCTTACTGTTTCATCCTGTTTTTGCAGACAAGTGATCTGTGTATAACTATTTCCTCATTTGTCAGAAGGTGGAGAGAGTCTATGCTTTTCGTTTTGTTTTTTGTTTTTGTTTTTTTGCGGTACGCGGGCCTCTCACTGCTGTGGCCTCTCCCGTTGCGGAGCACAGGCTCCGGACGCGCAGGCTCAGCGGCCATGGCTCACGGGCCCAGCCGCTCCGCGGCATGTGGGATCTTCCCGGACCGGGGCACGAACCCGCATCCCCTGCATCAGCAGGCGGACTCTCAACCACTGCGCCACCAGGGAAGCCCAGATTCTACGCTTTCTAGAGAAGAAACTCAGGGCCCTTTACTCCTCAGAGTGGTAACATCACCAATACAGGCTTCTCCCTTGTCAGGCCTGTGTTCACTGGAGCCCAGGGGGCTGGATGTGAGGAGTACCCAGCATTGGCAGGCGTTCACACTGAGCACATGGACCCTGGAGACTTGAGAGATAAGAGTTAATATCGTTCTACATATCCTGGAAAAGTCTGGTACCTGGAACAAAGACTGTGCGGAGCATGACTGTGTAGATACCAGTCAGCCTACTCTGGTCCCGGCATGGTGGCCTCTCCATAAATATTCTTAAAATGAATAGGAATCCTGTGGTTCTGCTGCCAGGCGCCCAAATGGGAATGTTTCCAACCTTAATAACTATGTGTAAATCATTTCTGTTCAAAAATAAAAGACTGTATATTTCAGTGACGGTTTTATCTCCATGTTCCATAATTCTTTCTGACAGCTGAGGCTCACAAATCTGGGCTGTGTACTGTCTAGATGTCAGACTTTGTATCACAGCAGACCCACAACCTGCTCGGCAGTAACTTCTTTCAGGTGAAATTACTTTACTCCACCTACATGAAGACCCTTGATAATTTATGTGTTAGGAAAGTCTATAAGCATCTTAATCAGTAGGGCAACTAGCAAATAAAACAAGAAACTTTCAAGTTGCACATACCTAAAATGTTCATGAAAGAAAGAAGTCAACAGCTAAGTTCCCACCAAGGGATTTTGTCCAGCAAAGGATACTGCAGGCCCGAGGCCACAGCGCTGGTGCGATAACCTCCCAGGCGTTGCCCACTCTCAGAGCAGTGCCAGGCAAATTGCTTGTCCTGTCCCGTGCTCAGCACCCACTCCAGCTCCAGGACAAACAGGATCATCGTCACTCTGCTTTGATGCGCTAAAAGCCAAGAGACAAGAAAACAACCCATAAAGCATCCTAAAAGAGGCTGGTAAAGCATGGTCCACAGAGATGCATCGTTCTCTCCTCCCCGCCCCAGAGTAAGCTGAACAGTAGATAACCATTACAAACAAGGGCTAGAACAGTGGTTCTCATCAGGGGGACAGGCATGCCCCTGGAGAAGACCACATCCGCGTTTCCATAAGAAAAGTTTCCCGGGACTTCCCTGGTGGTCCAGTGGTTAAGATTCCATGCTTCCAATGCAGGGCGTGTGGGTTCGATTCCTGGTTGGGGAATTAAGATCCCACATGCCACGTGGCGTGGCCAAAAAATAAATTAATTAATTTAAAAAAAAAAAAAAGAAAGAAAATTTTCCTAACACCCAAAGGGCCTGGACCACCTCTCTCAGACACGTTAGAACTGCTGGACTAGAGAAAGGCAGATCAGTGTGACTACAAAACACATTAAGAACAATGTTCTGCTAATAAACTCACTGGTGTCTGTTTAGTTAAGCTTTAAAAAAAGCAAAGAGCATTACTGTTCTTTTGATGAAGGCTGGCTTTTAAACCCACAACAAAGTTCTAGATGAATTTTCTGTGAGAAATCAAATGCTTGGAGCTTGGAGAGGAGGGCAGAATTATTCCCAAGTGCCATAGAAAAAAGAATGAAACATCCCTTACGTCAAAGCATACATGAGATAATGAGAGCAAATTTCCCAGGGTTGCTTACATACAAGGACAACACCATCACGGAAGTACTGCCGCACACAGTTTCAGAGTTAGAGGGCTATTCATGTCATCCACTCCATCTCCCTATTTTACATGTGGGCAAACCGAGGCACGATCGAGTTGAGTACTTTGGCCAATCTCATGGCTTCTCAATTACCAAATAAAATCAGTAAAATATTCGCTTTCTTCCTCTTACACAATTCCAGGGGGAGAGGTATAAGGGGTCCACGGCCACTGAACAGAGCTGACTGGAATAAATAAAGACTGATATCCCGGAACTTGGACCCACTGGGCGCTGTGCCCGGGAGCTGGCAGCCTGGTGGGCGAGAGGAGACTCATCCTGTGTGTGACAAGGTGACAGAGAAGACATCAGCTTCCCACATGGATCATGAAAACAGGACTGGACGTGGATGGCTCAATGCAGGTCTATCAGTAATAACAGCATCACTGCCAATTTCCGAGTCTAACAAGTGCCAGGTACTCAAAGATATCATCTCACTTAGTCACTGTAATGGCGCTGCAAAGGTGGGCGGTTTCCTCCTTTTACAGACACAACCCAGCCTTGCCATGATGGCGCCTCTAGGCTGGCTAACAAACAATACAGTCAGAACCATAGTGAATACCTCCGGGACAGACATTTCACCAAATGCCTGATGTTTTAAAATCTGATATTTGGCGCTTGGAGAATCTAAAGGGATCTAGAAGGGGTATAGAAACAATAATACTGTTAACATCTCTACACAGTAACTGCCTTTCAGAGAATCAGCCATCATTAAGATCAAAACGTATGGGACTTCCTGGAGAAACTTCTGAAGATCTTGTCATGTCTGTGTCATCAAATGCCCAATTTAAGTTCCACCAATGGTGGAATAAAAGCAAACTCTTTAATGGTTCACTTTCAACTGTACCCACGTTTATTGCAGGCCGAAAGTGGTCCCCAGCGCTTCCCTCCCTTTTCTCATGCAGGGGCCTTTGATCTTTCTGTTACTTTGTAAGTCTAAGGGGATGACAGTAACCCAGAAGATAAGGGGGTTTACAGCCCTCTGAGCTGCCAGAGGAGGAGACGGAGGCTCAAAAATGTTACGTGACTTGCTCAAAGCTACATAATCAATGAGTGATTAGGCTAGAATTAAAACCCTAGTCTCTCTGCCAAAGTTGGTTCTCTTTCTCTGTCAGGCTGCCTATGACTACTGAAAAGACAAACAAAAACAAACAAAAAACAAACCCTAAAACTCAAAGCACATAATCTTTCTAAGGTGACAGAATTCTCTTATTCGAAAAGAAACCCTTTGAAGATACGTACGTATTGTTAAGCTTTAGGAACCTGGGCTTGAAGCCTGGCTGTACTTCTTAAATAGGAGCCATGACCTTGATCTTAGGGAGGAAGCATCCAGTTTCTCACAATTAAGTACAGTTGACTCTTGAACAATGCACATTTGAACCGCGTGGGTCCACTTATACGCAGATGTTTTTCAACAGTAAATACTACAGTACTACACGATCCGAGCTTGGTTGAATCCGCGGATGTGGAGGAACCGCGACACGGAGGAACCGCGATATGGAGGAACCGTGGATACAGAGGCCCGACTATAAATTATACATGGATTATCCACTGTGGGGAGGGCTGGTACCCTTTACCCCTGCACTATTCAAGGGTCAACTGTATGACATTAGCTATAGTTTTTTATAGACGTTTCTCTCTCAAGTTGAGGAAATTCCCCTCTATTTGTAATTTGCTGAGAGTTTTTATCATGAATGGGTGTCAGATTTTATCAAATGCTTCTTCTGCATCAATTAATATGATCATATGATTTTTCTTCTTTAGCCTTTTCATGTGATGGGTTACACTGATTTTCAAACGTTGAACCAGCTTTGCATATCTGGAATAAACCCCACTTGGTCATCGTGTATAATTCTTTTCATACATTGTTGGATTTGCTAGTATTTTTTTTGAAGATTTTTACATCTAAGCTCATGAGAGATATTGGGCTGTAGTTTTCCTTTCTTGTAATGTCTTTGTCTGGTTTTGGTATCACTGACCTTTTAAAAAATGTTAACTGAGATACAGCTCACATAATATAAAATTCACCATTTAAACCATGTTAAGAGTGTATAATTCACTGATCTTTAGTATATTCACAATGTTGTGCAATCATCATAGAAAATGTACTATTTCCAGAACAGTTCCATCACCTCAAAAAGAAACCCATACCCCCAATTCCCTCTTCCCCATCCCTGGGTAACCACTAATTTACTTTCTGTCTCTATGGATTCTCCTACTCGTGACATTTCATATAACTGTAATCATACTATGTATGGTTTTTTGTGTCTAGTTTCTTTCACTTAGCATGTTTTCAAGATTCATCCATATTGTAGCAGGTATCAGTACTTCATTCCCTTTTTATGGCCAAATAAGAATTCGCTGTATTGATATACATTTTGTTTATCCATTCATTCATACATGAACATTTAGGTTGTTTCCACTTTTTGGCTATTGTGAATAATGCTGCTATGCATAAGGGTATAAAAATATCTGTCCTTACTTTCATTTCTTTTGGGAATAAACCTCACTTGGTTGTGATGTACTTACCTTTTTCTATATTGCTGAATTTGATCTGCTGAAATTTTGTGTAGATTTTTTTTGCATCTATTTTCATGGGGGATGCATAGATACTATGCATGTCTTGTTCACTATTATAATTCTCAGTTATTGGAACACAATAGGTACTCAATAAATACTGGATAAGTGATATGTGAAAAAAAATTAAAGAATAAATCCATAGGGAAAGGAATTTTGGCTCAAAATCTAGAAATAAAGAACTCAATGCTTAGAATTTTCCAAAATCAGGAGGGGCTGCTATGTCTTCGGAGGGTATCAGAGGAGAGGCTGGATGATCATGAATGAGGTCACGAGATTTGGATGAAATGACGTCTAAGTGAAATGACGTCTACCTCTAATGTTCTGACCCCTGACATTGGCCTGGATGAAAAAAATCCTCAGTGAAAATTGCTCCTGATCTATACTATATAAAGGGCTTACAGTACACTGCCAATGTTGAAGACACAATAAAACCTGAGTTCCTTCCCTTAGACAATATGAACACTTTCAGCCTTTTAAAATATTTACCCAAAAATGAAAGGAGCTCCATGGAAAGCCAACCCTGGACCCCACTCTCCAAGTCTGCCGCAGAGTTTCCAGGCAGTGGGGTGGAGCGGGCAGACGAAGGACAAAGGCTGTGCGTTCTGGAGTCACACTGATCTGGTCTGGCTTCACACTTTACCAGCTACAAGACCACACGCCCAATCTCTTTGGGCCTCTGCTTCTTAATTCAAAAACGGGGATAATATTCACCACAAGGGTTGCTGCTTTGTTACTGCGTTCATTCTCTCGCCTCACCTTGTGCTTTATTTAACTTTGTGGCATCTATCACAAAAACAGTATAATTATTTACTTTTGTTCCCGCTGACTACTGTAAAGTTAAGCCCTCTCTTGTGGCAGTGGAAGCCACTGAGAAACATTTCACAGTCTAAGACAATGAAAACACTGCTCTCGTTCCTACCTTGATAGTTTTTCACAGGAGTCATCTTGTTATAATCTTCTGATAAAAGAAACTCCTGCAAAAGAGAAGAAAAATATTAAGCAAAAAGAAATTCTTCAAGTGAATAAATATGTTTTGGTAAAACCGGATTGTATGAAGCAAACATCATCAATGAATTATATCTAACATTAGTATTTTGCCAATCAACTCAGCATTTTCTGTACCTCTTTAAAAGTAACAATCATAATTACAATCCAATGCAATTATCATAGTTTTTACCTTATAACTCTGAAGTTGATTTTTTTTTTTTTCAAGTATACATGAGAAGAAAACTGGATCAAGTTCAAAGTCTTGATCCTGGTCAATTTTGAAGGTAAATCCGATTCAAATTACTTTTCTCTCTGTGGTGCCACAACTGAAATTTTGCAAGGCTCTGGCCAGTGAGCAAACGGATGGCAATCCTCTACTAGGGAAATAAATGAGCTATTTTAAAGATTCTGTTTCTAATAACAGTAGCTTATTTCCTGGTACAACAAGCTTCTCAAGGCTGCATCTTACTCATCCCTATATCCCTATGGCACCTGGCACAGTGCTTTGGTACAGTACGTAGTCAACAAACAGTGAAAAAATGGACATGTAAAAGGTATCTCCCAATCTGACGAGGTTAGTTTGGATGTCAAATGTACTAAAAAATATCAGTTTCTATATAACACATTGTGTGTACTCTTTGTGAGGACACATAGGAGGTGATTTTGTGTGTGAGTATGTTTGCATGCTTCACCTAAGCACATACAGTGACCTATATGTAGAAGCCAACCAAGTGTTTATAAGCCCCAGCCAGGTTTTGAGTCCCTTACCTTCTTTCAAATGCAAAATGCCCATATAGTCTTAAACAGTAGGCTACCAAATATAAGGAAAGCTGCGAAGTAATAAATTGATGCCTTTATCTGAACTTAAAAACAGAACAATGAGTCTTTTCAAAACATTTGGAGGCTTCCAGAATTTCTCCTTGATGACTTCAAGAAACGTGGTGGGAGGACAGACACACAGACTCGTGACTTGCAATCTGGGTATTTACTGAGTTCATATAGTTGGTGTGATTTTTCAGAAGTAAATAATTATACTGTTTTTGTGATAGATGCCACAAAGTTAAATAAAGCACAAGGTGAGGCGAGAGAATGAACACGGTAACAAAGCTTCTCTGGGTGTCTGCTTTTCCATCCCAGCCCTCCTTAAGAAGCTTATCTACAAATGGATTTTCTTCACCATGATTGTCTCAGTAATAACATTATTCAATTTGTCACTTTAAAAATTCGTATCATTATTCCTTCAAGGAGCAGCACTATATTCATTTCTCGTTTCTGAAGAGCTAGACTCACAACTGAAGAGAGAAGACTAATTTTTAAAGAAGTCAAGTTGTTTTCCCATAAGGAGCTTATAGTGTGGGTAAGAAGCCACGCACGTGTCTGAGCAACGGTTCACTACCAT
Organism: Mesoplodon mirus; assembly: GCF_964341445.2. NCBI lineage: Eukaryota > Metazoa > Chordata > Mammalia > Artiodactyla > Ziphiidae > Mesoplodon > Mesoplodon mirus. The sequence goes on from NC_138993.1 coordinate 15,986,735, forward strand.
CCTTAATACTCGGCAAGAGTAGCTCAACCCTGGGCCCCATACTTTAGAGTGCCCCAAATTTCCTAACAAACACACACAAAACAAATTTCTTAAAGACGATTGTTATTTGAGCAAGTGTTTACTGAGTTCATCTAGTGCATATGCTATTTTGAATATACTGAATTGGTTCTTTAGCTTGGGGAAAAGGTACATTAATTCATTTTGGAAACAGGCAGGGTATAAAATAAAACAACTTGTAGATCTGTGCTTAGGGTTAACATACACATACACAATACAATTACCAGTTCACTGCATAGGTAAACTTAATTTTTTGTTCATTTGTTTTTCCTGTGAAAATAGATACATAATCATGGAGAAAGCATGGGAAATTGCCAGCATTTTTTTTCATTATTACTTTTTTTTTTTTTTTTTTTTTTGTGGTACGTGTGCCTCTCACTGTTGTGGCCTCTCCCGTTGCGGAGCACAGGTTCCGGATGCACAGGCTCAGTGGCCATGGCTCACGGGCCCAGGCGCTCCACGGCATGTGGGATCTTCCCGGACCGGGGCACGAACCCGTGTCCCCTGCATCGGCAGGCGGACTCTCAACCACTGCGCCACCAGGGAAGCCCTCATTATTACTTTTTTGATCAAAGAAACAATATGCTATTCCAGGAATTGTAAGACGGATGAACACTAAAAAGTCTCTTATGATACCATTTCTCAGAGATAATTATTATGGAAAGTATACTTGGAATAATAAAACAAAATATTAATATCATTTAACAATACTTTTTTCTGGTAACAAATCATGCACATCATTCCATATGAGTACATACTTATCAACTTCAATCTTTTTAATGACTGCATGGGATGTTTTGTAATGTCATTCTACTGACAAATGTTTACACTGCTTCCAGTTTTCCTTATTAAAAAAATATCACATGAACCCACAGCCAGCATCGTTCTCAATGGTGAAAAACTGAAACCATTTCCTCTAAGATCAGGAAGAAAACAAAGTTGCCTACTCTCACCGCTATTATTCAACATAGTTTTGGAAGTTTTAGCCACAGCAGTCAGAGAAGAAAAAGAAATAAAAGGAATCCAAATCGGAAAAGAAGAAGTAAAGCTGTCACTGTTTGCAGATGACATGATACTATACATACAGAATCCTAAAAATGCTACCAGAAAACTAATAGAGCTAATCAATGAATTTGGTAGAGTAGCAGGATACAAAATTAATAATGCACAGACATCTCTCACATTCCTATACACTAATGATGAAAAGTCTGAAAGAGAAATTAAGGAAACACTACCATTTACCATTGCAACAAAAAGAATAAAATACCTAGGAATAAACCCACCTAAGGAGACAAAAACCTGTATGCAGAAAACTATAAGACACTGATGAAAGAAATTAAAGATGATACAAACAGATGGAGAGATATACCATGTTCTTGGATTGGAAGAATCAACATTGTGAAAATGACTCTACTACCCAAAGCAATCTACAGATTCAATGCAATCCTAATCAAACTGCCAATGGCATTTTTCACACAACCAGAACAAAAAAGTGTACAATTTGTATGGAAACACAAAAGACCCCAAATAGCCAAAGCAATCTTGAGAAGGAAAAATGGAGCTGGAGGAATCAGGCTCCCTGACTTCAGACTATACTACAAAGCTACAGTAATCAAGACAGTATGGTACTGGCACAAAAACAGAAATATAGATCAACAGAACAGAATAGAAAGCCCAGAGATAAATCCACACACATACGGTCACCTTATCTTTGATAAAGGAGGCAAGAGTATACAGTGGAGAAAAGACAGCCTCTTCAATAAGTGGTGCTGGGAAAACTGGACAGCTACATGTAAAAGAATGAAATTAGAACACTTCCTAACACCATACACAAAAATAAACTCAAAATGGATTAAAGACCTAAATGTAAGGCCAGACACTATAAAACTCTTAGACGAAAACATAGGCAGAACACTCTATGACATAAATCACAGCAAGATCCTTTTTGACCCACCTCTTAGAGAAATGGAAATAAAAACCAAAATAAACAAATGGGACCTAATGAAACTTCAAAGCTTTTGCACAGCAAAGGAAACCATAAAAAAGATGAAAAGACAACCCTCAGAATGGGAGGAAATATTTGCAAACAAAGCAACTGACAAAGGATTGATCTCCTAAATATACAAGCAGCTCATGCAGCTCAATATCAAACAACCCAATCCAAAAATGGGCAGAAGACCTAAATAGACACTTCTCCAAAGAAGATACACAGATTGCCAACAAACACAAGAAAAGATGCTCAACACCACTAATCGTAAGAGAAATGCAAATCAAAACTACAATGAGGTATCACCTCACACCAGTCGGAATGGCCATCATCAAAAAAATCTACAAATAATAAATGCTGGAGAGGGTGTGGAGAAAAGGGAACCCTCTTGCACTGTTGGTGGGAATGTAAATTGATACAGCCACTATGGAGAACAGTATGCAGGTTCCTTAAAAAACTAAAAATAGAACTACCATATGACCCAGCAATCCCACTACTGGGCATATACCCTGAGAAAACCATAATTCAAAAAGAGTCATGTACCACAATGTTCATTGCAGCTCTATTTACAATAGCCAGACATGGAAGCAACCTAAGTGTCCACTGACAGATGAATGGATAAAGAAGATGTGGTACATATATACAAGGGAATATTATTCAGCCATAAAAAGAAACGAAATTGAATTATTTGTGGTGAGGTGGATGGACCTAGAGTCTGTCATACAGAGTGAAGTAAGTCAGAAAGAGAAAAACAAAAACTGTATGCTAACACATATATATGGCATCTAAAAAAAAAAACATTCTGATGAACCTAGGGGACAAGAATAAAGACACAGACGTAGAGAATGGACTTGAGGACATGGAGAGGGGGAAGGGTAAGCTGTGACGAAGTGTGAGAGTAGCAATGACATATATACACTACCAAATGTAAAACAGATAGCTAGTGGGAAGCAGCTACATAGCACAGGGAGACCAGCTAGGTGCTTTGCAACCACCTAGAGGGGTGGGATAAGGAGGGTGGGAGGGAGATGCAAGGAGGAGGGGATATGGGGATATACATATGCATATAGCTGATTCACTTTGTTATACAGCAGAAACTAACACAACAATGTAAAGCAATTATACTCCAATAAAGATGTTAGAAAAAAAATATCACATGGTCAATCAATTTATGACAAAGAAACCAAGAATATACAATGGGGAAAGGAGAGTCTCTTCAATAAACTGTTGGGAAAACTGGACAGCCACATGCAAAACAATGAAACTGGACCAGGATCTTATACCATATACAAAAATTAACTTAAAATGGATTGAAGACTTGAACATGAGACCTGACCGTAAGACGCCTAGAAGAAAACATAGGTGGTAAATAAGTTCCTTGATGTTGGTCTTGGTGATGATTTTTTGGATATGACACCAAAAGCAAAGGCAACACGAACAAAATTAAACAAGTGGACCTACATCAAACTAAAAATCTGCACAGCAAAGGAAACCATCAACAAAACAAAAAAGTGACCTACTGAATGAGAGAAAATATTTGCAAATCATATATCTGATAATAGGTTATATCCAAAATATATAAAGAACTCAAACAACTCAATAAAAAAAACACAAATAATATGATTTAAAACTGGGCAAAGGATCTGAACAGAAATTTTTCCAAAGAAGACATACAGATGGCCAACAGGTAGATGAAAAAGTGCTCAACATCACTAATCATGTAGGAAATGTAATTCAAAACCATAATGAGATATCACCTCACACCTGTTAGAATGGCCATTATCAAAAAGATAAAAGACAACAAGTGTTGGCAAGCGTGTGGAGAAAAGGAAACCCTTCTGTATTGTTGGTAGGAGTGTAAACAGGTGCAGCCACGATGGAAAACAGTATGGAGGGTCCTCAAAAAGTTAAAAATAGAACTACCATATGATCCAGCTATTCCTCAGGGTATTTAACCAAAGAAAACATAAATACTGACCTGAAAACATATATGTGACTCCCATGTTCATTGCAGCATTATTTACAAATAGCCAAGACATGGAAGCAACCTAAGTGTCCATGGATGGATAAATGGATAGAGAAAATGTGATATATAACTATAATGGAATATTATTCAGCCATAAAAAAAACTTGCCATCTGTGACAACATGGATGGACCTTGAGGGCATTATGCTAAGTGAAACACGGCAGACAGAGAAAGATAAATACCATATGATCATGCTTACATGTGGAATCGTTAACAAAACAAAACAGAACACCCCAAAGAAAACTGAACTCATGGATACAGAGGACAGACTGGTGGTTGCCAGGGGCAGGGCAGGGTGGGATGATCAAAAGGGGTGAAGGTGATCAAAAGGCACAAACTTCCAGTTACAAAATAAGTCCTGAGATATCATGTACAATATGGTGACTATAATTAAAAATACTGCATTGTATATTTGAAAGTTGCTAATAGAGTAGATCTTAAAAGTTCTCATCACAAGAAAAAAAATTTGTAACTGTGTGTGGTGATGAATGTTAGACAGGCTTGTGGTGATCATTTTGCCATATATACAAATATTGAATCATTATGTTGTATACTTGAAACTAATATAATGTTATATGTCAATTATCTTAGTTAAAAATGAGTTGCATATAAAAATAATCACATAAAATGTACTATATCTCTAGCAGTATTTCAATAAAATAAAGATCTAGAAGTAGAATTGCTGGACCAGAGGATATGACCCTTTAAATTTGATAGATATTACCAAATTGACTTTATAAAAGATTTTATCTACTAAACTTACAAACAATATAATGTAAAAGTTTGGCTGAAGCTTAGATTATCTTGTTGGGATTGACCAATCAAAGATATACACATCTTAAATTATTTTACCCATCTCTCTACCCTCCCTTCTTTATATTCAGCTGTCTACATATCTATCATCCTAATTTTTATGTTTTAAGAGCATTTTTAGATTCACAGCAAGATTGAGAGGCAAGTACAGAGATTTTTCATAAAGCCTCTGTCTTCACACATGCACAGTCTCCCTCTTTATCAACATCCCACGCCAGAGTGGTACATTTGTTATAATTGATGACCTACACTGACACATCATTATCACCCAAAACCCACAGTTTACACTAGGCTTCACTCTTGGTGTTATAAATTCTGTGGATTTTGACAAATGTAAAATGACATATATCCACCATCAGAGTATCATACAGAGTATTTTCACTGCCCTGAAAATCCTCTGTGCTTTGCCTAGTCATCTTTCTCTCCCACTTAAGCCCTGGCACTACTGATCTACTCACCATCTCCAAAGTTTTGCCTTTTCCAGATTGCCATAGAGTTGGAATCACACATTAGGCAGCCTTTTCAGATGCACTTCGTTTATTTACTAATATGCATTTAAGTTTCCTCCATGTCTTTGCATGGCTTGATTGCTCATTTCTTTTTAGCACTGAATAATACTCCATTGACAGGATGTACCACAGTTTACTCATCCATTCATCTACTAAAGGACATCTTGGTTGCTTCCAAGTTTTGACAATTGTAGATAAAGCTGCTATAAACATCTGTGTGAGCACTTTTGTGTGAACATAATTTTTCAAGTCCTTTGGGTAAATACCAAGGATTGGTGGGTTGTATGGTGGGATTGCAATGAATCTATAGAGCAAACTGGGAAGAAGTGAAATCCTGACAGTATTGAGTGTTCCTATCTATGAACATGGAATATCTATTTGTTTAGTTCTTTGACTTCATTCACCAGAGTTTCATAGTTTTCCTCATACAGATCTTGTACATATTTTGTTAGATTTACACTAAACTAATTCATCTTTTGGGGTGCTAATGTATATGGTGTTGTGTTTTTAATTTCAATTTCTACTTGTTCATTGTCAATATACAGGAAATGACTGATTTTTGTATATTAACCTTGAATCCTGAAACCTCAATATAACTGCTTATAAGTTCCATGAGTTTTTTTTATCAATTCTTTTAGATTTTCTACATAAATGATCATGTTCTCTGCAAACAAGATAGTCTTATTTCTTCCATCCCAATCAGTATACCTTTTATTTCCATTTTTTTGTCTTATGCATTAGCTAGAACTTCTAGTACAATGTTGAAAAGGAATCATGAGAAGGAATCAATGTTGAAAAGGAATCATTAGCCTTGCCTGGAACCTGATTTTAGGGAAAGCTGCTGGGTTCTCATCACACCTGTTTTTAATGCTCACAGTAATAGATCAAACAATACAGTATATATAAGGAAGAGGTTAGTAATTATCTCCACCCTCTGTCTCAATCCTTTGAAGGAATCAGTGTTTGTTAAAGGTCTGTGATATCCTTCCACATCTTTTTTTTTTTTTTTCTAAAGAAAACCCTTATGCAAACATATATAGTTTTTTTGGTTTGTTTTGCTGTACAAAATAGGATCACACTATAGATATCATTCTACAACTTGCTCTTTTCATTTATAATATATCAGAACTATCTTTCCAGGACAAAACACCCTCCAAAATATGGATATGCCATTTTTTATTCAAGTATCCCCCATTAAATGGACTTCATTCTGCTTGTCTCCTATTTTTCACTATTGCAAAAATATGGCAAGAAATGTCTCTGAATGCATAAACATATGAACTAATGTGTATATTGAAAAGATTGCTGGCCTCAAAGATTGTGTACACTTAATATTTTAATAAACTCTGCCAGATCACTTTCTAGATGTATGCAGTATTTCATTTCCCCACCATCTGGCCCTCATATGACAGTATATTTCCCCATATCTCATCAGCCTTAGATATTACTCATCTTTTCAATTTTTTGTCAAATTAATGTACAAAACAGTTATAACTCACTACGGTTTAGTATGTATTACCCTAACTGCTTATGAGTCAGAGCACTTTCTATATGTTTATTTGCCATATTCATTTCTTGTTTTATGAATTTTGTCTTCAAATTCTGCCGCAGCCTTGTTTCCTAAAGAGTAGAGTTAGAGGTGAAACTTAAGTGCTATTTCTTTGTTTGGAGGTGTGATATCAGTGGTCTGAGTGAGGGGGAAGCAAAATGAAGCAGAAAAAGATGAATGGTGTATCACTAAGCTCGGCCGTGTTTCATGAAGAACCCAGCTAGTTCTCCAGCATATAATAGGTCTCTGGACAGAACAAACACCAGAATTTGGAAGAATCCATTGGAGAGGGGGATGAAGAGGGAATTTATCTGCCAGCTCTCTCCTCCCTTGTTTTGAAATTTGATCACAACTCCACAGAACTTATTTCCCCCCTCCTTCTGCCTATCCTTGTTAGCAGCCACTAGGGGAAGTCAGAGTTTAGGCCTTGCCAGAGCTGTATTTCATACAACTCAGAAAGCCACTGAGGATATCTTCTTTGAGTTTTGGTTTAAAGATAGCAAAGCACAGTAGTAGCTAAGAGTTCAGAGCTCAGGCACTGGAGCCAAACTGTCTGGTTTAAATCCCAGTTAAGGGCTTCCCTGGTGGCACAGTGGTTAAGAATCTGCCTGCCAATGTAGGGGACACGGGTTTGAGCCCTGGTCCGGGCAGATCCCACATGCAGTGGAGCAACTAAGCCCATGTACCACAGCTACTGAGCCTGCGCTCTAGACCCCGTGAGCCATAACTACTGAGCCCGTGTGCCACAACTACTGAGCCCACGTGCCACAACTACTGAAGCCCGCGTGCCTAGAGCCCGTGCTCCACAACAAGAGAAGCCACTGCAATAAGAAGCCTGCACACCGCAACGAAGAGTAGCCCCCCGCTCACCGCAACCAGAGAAAGCCCGCGCACTGCAAAAAAGACCCAACGCAGCCAAAAATAAAAATAAAAAATAAATAAATTTAAATCCCAGCTAAAACATGTACTAGTTACATGACCTTGGACAAGTTACTCAAGATTTCCATGATTCAGTTTTCTTCTCTGTAATAGCTTCATAAGACTGCAGTGAGGATTAGTTAATCTTTATGAAGCATTTAAAACAGTGCCTGGCACACAGTAAGTACTCTTTGCGAGCTAAGTTAAATAAATAAATGCTACCTTTGGAAAATGAATTAAGCATCTTACCTTAAAAAAAAAGCTTCTGGAATATAATGAACAATTCTGATTGAAGAATTAGAGAGAATTCAGCTATAAAATCATGAATGCCTGGTCCTTTTAAAAATAGCAACTTTTAAACAATTTTTCTAATTTCTAATTACAGTTAGTTATTGGTCTATGGAAGCTTTCTACCTCTTCTTGAGTCAAATTTATTAATTTATTTTTGTTATAAAATCATACATTTTCAGGACTTCCCTGGTGGTCCAGTGGCTAAGACTCCATGCTCCCAATGCAGGGGGCCTGGGTTCGATCCCTGGTCAGGGAACTAGATCCCACATGCCACAACTAAGAGTTCGCATGCTGTAACTAAAGAGCCCGTGTGCCACAACTAAGACCCAGCACAGCCAAATAAATAAATAATTTTTAAAAACAGATGAGATGTAAAGAAAGGAAAGGCAAGAGAAAACTATCATTTGAAAAAAAATCACACATTTAAAAAAATTTTCAAATGTATTACCATGGATATTAATATAATATTGTCCTCTGATTCTTTAACTCTCTTATATAGGCAGTTCTGCTATACCACTTATTCTAAAAACATGAATTTGTTTCAACAGGATTGGTATATTAGGGAACGATCTAAGCAGAGCTCCAATTAACACAGCTGCTTATGCATGATTTTGTCCTCCAGAACACTTAAGTGAACACAGAAACCTGAACCCAGCAGAACCAAGCCACGTAGGAATGCATAACACACACACACACACACACACACACACACACACACACACACACACACACACACACACACACACACACACACACACACACACACACACACACACACACACACACACAACCTCAAACATCTACCAGCTACCTCAGGGTATCACCCCTTGACAGCCACACCTATGTTCACCTGGTGTTAAAACTTGGCCTTCTGCTTTCAGATAACCTCCTCCCATCAGTTCAAAATAACTCACAAGCCGCAACCTTTTTTTTTTTCCCCTATTTTTGGGCCACACCGCACGTCATGCGGGATCTTACTTCCCCAGTCAGGGATGGAACCCACGCCCCCTGCAATGGAAGCGCGAAGTCTTAACCACTGGACCGCCAGGGGAGTCCCAGGAGCTGCAACCTTTCTGAGGTCCACTTCCACAAGCAAATTTCAGGTTTTTTTCCAGGTAAAGTTCTGTATATATCGTAATGTTTATGGATTCCCCAACCATTTAACACACGTGTAAAAACTGTGCTAGCATTTTAACGAGTGTCCTATCTTTATTTTTTACATATCACCAGCAAAGTTGGTTGGTTTTTGTTGTTTGGACAAAGTTTTTGAGTATTGTGTCCCTATTTTCCCCATATGTCCTATGGTTTTAACTGTGTGATTCTTCTGCACAGTGCAGTGATTTTAAAAAACATACGTTGTGTTATAGCAGAATTAGGTGGTTACAAATATAATGTGGTTGTATCTGTTTTCTTATGCTTAATAGCATCTGCTTTTTATTTTTATAGTTTTCCTTAATGACACATGCTAGGAATTTATCTATTTTATCAGTACTTCCCAAAACCCAGCTTTTGGTTTTATTCGCTGTCCTTTTGTCTTCCCTATCTCTAATTTCAGGATTTATTTTTATAATTCTCTCTTCCAACCTTCTTTTGGTTTATTTTTATCACTTGTTCATAAATTAAACTGAATGCCTCGGTTCACATGTATACATCTTTATTTTAAAGTAGTAACATTTTAAGGTAAAATTCTCTAAATATAGATTTGACTGTATTCCATAGGTTTTGATACAAAGTTGCTCGCTTTTAAAACAATTTCTATATTGTTTTATGAAATACAGAAATATATCACTTGTATATTCATTTCCTCTTTAAATTAGCAGTTCCTTAGAAAAAAAATCTTAATTTATAAGCAGTTACATTTATGCCTATTTTTTGTTAATTTCTAGTTTTATTAGCTTATATTCAGAAAACATATAACATTTTTACTTTTTAGAATTTAGTTAAGATTTTTCTTTGTGGTCAAGATTAATGATTTTATAAGTGTTCTGTAGGTGAGAAAAAAAGTATTTTATCCAAAGTTCTAAACCTATTTGTATATCCGTCCAATGAAACTTGATGATAATTTTCAAATAGTGTATATTTTTACTTATTTTTTTGTCTATTTGAATTTCAAATTCAGAAATACCTGCACTAAAGAATTGTGCTTTATTTTTAATATTTAATTTCTGATTATAAAAGTAATATGCTTACTATAAACAAAAACTATAGAACAATATCAAGAAGGGAATTTAAATTATCTATATCTCTACCAAATAGTGATAAATATTGTTAATATTTTGATTATTTTGTTCTTCAATCTTTGCACTGGTATACATAAGAACACAACTGGAATAGTAGTACTATTGAAGCATTTCCCATGTTATTAAATATTCTTTGAAAACATAAGTTTAATGGCTACATAATATTCCACTGGAAGGCTATATAAGATTTCAACTAATTAGTCCCTGACCATAACATTTCTAAAACACCAGTTCTTATTACTATAAAAAAAAATGAGATTATCTTTATAAATAATCTTTGTCTGTTTTTATGATGGTTTTCTTTGGATGGTTTTCTAGAAATGAAATTATTGATATAAAGGTACAAATAGTTCTAAAGCTCTCATTGCATATCACCAATGCTTTTTCTAAATAGTTTGTGTCAATTTATGTCCCCTCTTTCAGTGTACGAGAGCCTATTTTATTCAATTCTAGCCAATTTGTAATTCTAAAATTGCTATTCCTTAGCTAAAAATAGAATTAAAAACCTTTAACACTTTAAAATGTTTATAAGCCCTTAATATTTCCTCTTTCGTGACTTTTTCTGCTATCTACAGGATTTTAGTGTTTTTATCTATTTGTATATGCTTATCACAGATAGTATCCTTTCTCTATCATATTTTAAGCAACTATTTGTTGTTTTCATTTAAATTGTATTCAAGCAGCTTTTTCAGAGTGAGAAATTTTGAATTTTATGTAATCAAATATGATATTTTCCTTTGTGATTTCCACTGTTTTAAGCTTACATGTTCTTCCTGATAGAGACTGTTTATAAATGCCCAGTCTGTTTACTTCTAGCCTTTTGTTTTCCTTTTTTAAAGCTTTACTTTGTACATTTAAAGGTGCTTTAAGCTCCTGGAATTTATTTTGGTATAGGACAAGAAGTGAAGATTAAAATCGAAAATCGATCTTTTTCTTAAGAGAAAACCAACTGCTTCAGCACTATTTATTTAAAAACTTTTCCCATCCACAACTAATTTCTAATGTCTTCTTTACCATATTTTATGTTCTTACATATAATTGGGTCTCTTCAGTAGTTATCTAACTCTGCTCTATTGGTCTGCTATTCTATTCTTGAGTCAAAATGAAAATGACTTAATTACTGCAGGTACAAAATATGTGTTAAAAAATATATATGTGTTAACACAGAAGCTATGTGTGTCCTAATTTCTCTTCTTAAAAAAATGTAGCTAGATGATCATTATAATAACCTTTTTTGTGACAAAAAGAAAGATCACATTAAGAATTTTGATTGGAATTGCACTAAATCTCTAAATTCAGGAAGAACTGACATTTAAAAGTCTTCTTTTATGTATATTCACAAAATTTTATAATTTTCTTCAGCAAAGATTCACATATTTCTTTTTGAGATCATATTTAGATTTTTGTTAATTTCTGTGAGTGGGATTGTTTTTTCATTCCTCGGTAAACTGAGTAAAAAAAAAAGACAGATTTATGATTGCTGTTTTTGGACTAAAACTGAAAAACAGTGATATCACAGTTCCTGGGAGACACTATTGACCCACTAAAAATCTTGATTTGTGGCAGCTACAGTGACATGATCAATACAGGAGAGGGTACAAGGTTACATGGGACATTTAACAACTGTAACTGCCAAGGCAGAATGAAGCACCATTCCATTCCTAAGATTTAGAAGGAAAGGAAAAAGGCATGCTTCAGATCAAATTAAGGAAAGATAAGAAAAGAGAGAAAAACTGGCAAGACTGGTTATGTCCCAATGTTAAGGGCTGTTACTGATAGAGCTTTGGGATGGCGGTGCAGCAGAAAATAAAAATGGAGTAATGCCATTAAGCTTCTTCATACATTTGTCAACACTTTTCTACTACTCCTCGTCTCTTTGAATTCCTATGAAAACCAGGTCCTGCAGAATGAGTCAATCAGATGGTAGTATTTCTTTATTTGGGCAACATCGTACTGAAAGGAAAAGTTGCCAATATGCCCTGTCATTAAAGACTGTCAACAAGGCCTGTGCTTGTGTACACAAATGCCGTTCTCGACCCTCTCGAGGCATGTTTCACAAGAACGATGATTATTTCCTGTGGGTTTATAAAAACTCATATGTCAAGTAGATACCAGGGCTCTTGTTTGGTAACAGAGGTCACCAGCTCAGGTCAACTTCACCTGAGTCAAGTTGTTCCTCAGCTTTTTGTCAATCTAAGTAAGAGGTCAACAGGCAGTACTTTCTGTTTTCACTCAAATGAAAGGTATGTTTGGGCTTTTTTTCTGGTCATCCTTAGACTCCTACACATCACAAGTTCCAGGGATGTCCTGGATTCTTCTGGGAAATGCAGGAAATAACGGAACAGCAGACTAGGATCCAGAGTGCCATGCTGCAGCTTCTGGTTCCATCCAGGGACCAGGCAGGCATGACAGGAGCACAGTATGGCCCAGGTGCTGGAAGAAACTAAAGTATCCACACCCCTTCAAAGACACCCCAATTTTGTGTGAATGTCAAGGCAGCAGCCCTCACCCTAGACCAAGTATATTTCCTGACCAGTTTTCTTTCTTTCTTCCTCCTTCCCTCTCTCTCCTTCTTTTCTTACAAAGTGATGTTCAACCACTGCAAAATATAAGAACTTTTGAACAATCGATATTAATTAAATTAGCAAGCAAGGGGCTTGCCTCCTCTGCTGTTCCCACGGTTATCCTGACTCTCTGAGTTTACAGTAAGGGAATGCTACACAGCTCTAAGCACGGCCCACCTGCTCACTTATCAAGCTTCAGTGAAATAGATCCTGAAGAATTCTAATAATAGAACCATGGTATCTTCCACATTAAAAATATATATAAATATAAAGTTTCTTGCTTTAGTTGAAAGTTTGCCAATGAGCTCTTATTTCTTAAAATATAGCACTACTTGAGGGAGTAGAAATGTCTAAAATCAGATAATTCGCTACTGAGTCTTTGTTGTGTTTGTTGTATATCAGAACATATAAATTGATTTAATGCTTGATAAATCTAATTATTATAAGGAAAACTGAATCAGAGTCTCTGTATAGGTCTTCCTCTTCCACAGGGGGAAAAAAAAAGTCAAACTAACCAGCAAGGTCATACGAAAAATAAACAGGAACTCTTAACTCAGTCCAAACGTGATGAAAAATGAAGGGAGGAATGTCATCAGCTTAACTACCCAGCAAAAGTGTCACAAAGTACACAGCTCTGAGGTACTCCTCTATGTGTGCCTATGCAAAGCCATTACTGAGGAGAGGTAATATATGAAATATATGAAAAGTTTCTTGAACACATAGGTACTACATTTCTGGTTGGGAACAGAGGTGTCTTCTTCCTGCATCTGCCTTCATAAAGTAGAAATTGATCTAAAGCCAAAATCTTGTTGGGAAGCTCAATATTGGTAAAATTCTCATTTTACATTTCCATGTAAAATCCATTTCTGCTTCTGATTTAAAAACGTTCAGGACATTGTCAAATATATTACTTAGTACCTCAATTATTAATTTACATGAGGGTGACTGACATTTTTTATTGTGGTAAAAATACGTAATATTGAATTTACCATCTTAACCATTTTTAAGTGTACAGTGGTGTAAAGTATATTCACACTGTTGCACAATGTATCTCTAGGAACTTTTTCATCTTATGAAACTGAAACTCTATACCCATTAAACACTAATTTCCAGCCCTCCCCCAGCCCTTGGTAACCATCTTTGTATTTTTTATTTTTTTATGATTTTGACTACTTTAGATACTCCACATGAGGACCATCATACAATATTTGTCTTTTTGTGACTGGCTTATTTTCACAAAGCAAAATGCCCTTTCAGAAAGCTTATTTCATCAATGTTGTAGCATGTGTCAGAATTTCCTTCCTTTTTAAGACTGAATTATATTCTATTATATGTATTTACCACATTTTAAAAAATCTATTCATCTGTCAAGAGACATTACACAACACTGTAAAGCAACTATACCCCAATTAAAAAAAAAAAAGAGAGAGAGAGAGAGAGAGAGACATTTCGGTTGCTTTCACCTCTTGGCTATTGTGAACAATGCTTCCATGAACATGGGTGTGTAAATGTCTCTTCCAGATCCTGCTCTGAATTATTTTGGGTATATATATTCATAAGTGGGACTGCTGGATCATATGGTAATTCTATTTTTAATCTTTTAAGGAACCACCATACATAAGAAGGTGACTGACTATAAATTCAGTATTAGAAAATTCTTAACTACCCTTATAACTGCCTTCTTTTTTATTATCCAGTTTCATGATTAACAGTGTCTCCTTGTTGCGCCTTGGCTACCAGGTAGTTCAGAATCAAATTCAAGTCTTAATCATACAATCTGTGCTAGTCCTTATAATCTGCACACTTGTGTTACTCTGTATGTTTCACTCGGGCTCTCTTGGTTGCTGGGAACTCAAACCAGTAAAGAAGAGAGGATTTACTGTAAAGAGACGGGAAGCGGTGGCCACTGAAACCACACTGCCACTTCTGTCTCTCTCTTGCAGGCTCAGGGCCTCTCTCCTGTTATCTCTGTTTTTTTCTACTATCATTTCTCAACCAACCAGTCCCATCCAACAACTCAGCTTCTGTTTCCTCATAACTGGAGCTTGCATGTGGCCATCACCACCCCTCTGGCCCCTCTCTACGTGACCTTTCAACTTTACCTTCACCCACTGGCTTGCTCTCTTAGTACCTCCAGGTTCAAATTCAAGGCAGGAATCTGACCAGCCTAATTATCTTTTCTCACTAGGACCCTAGCCAGCCCATATAAAGCCCCTAGCCAGCCTCTGGGCTAAGCATCCACTGTAGGAGGTCACCTCCGCAGAAGGAGGAGTGAAGGAGTCTGCATCTCATCCATGGGGTTCTCATTTGGCCTTTTTCTACCAATATATGTCTTGCTCTCTCTTTGGATTTGCTTTCGATATGTGCTTTATTTTTCCTTTCTGCACAAGATCCAAAAAATTCAAATCCCAGAAGGATGATGCTAAGAAAGAACCTCGAAGATTCTCATGTTCTTACTTATGGCTGTCTCCACACTTTACCAATCAGTGGCCTGCACTTTGCACCTTTTAGTTGTCGTTTTGTTTAATCAGCAGTTCTCAAACTTTCGGGTCTCTAGTTTCCTTTACTCTTAAAAATTATTTGAGGACCCCATGGGTTGGATCTATTGATATTCATCATATTTGAAATTAAAACAGAGAAAATTGTAGACTATTAATTCATTAAAATAACAATGTTAAATTTATTACATGGTAATATAAATAACATACTTTATGAAAATATCTATATTGTGCAGAACAAAAAATTAAGTGGAAAGAGTGGCACTGTTTTCCATTTTTGCAAATCTCATTAATAGAAGATAGTTGGCTCTTCGTCTCTGCTTCGGTAGAAAATGGAAAAAGAGAAAGGCAAATAGCATCTTAGTATTATTATGAAAACAGCTTTGACCTCACGGATCACAGTTTGAGAACAACTGGTTAAGTGACTGACCTGACTTCTGGTTTTGATTAACCTTCACTCAGATTCTGCCAATTTGCCTGGAGAGTTGAGTTATTCTTGTTTGTTTTTAAATTATGAAAAGAGGCTTCGCTGGCTACCAAACGATGCAACATTCTCTCCACCCAGGAACTGGGAGGGTAGGAGCCTTTTCCCCCTTCCATGAAGTGCCTAATGGCCCCAATCTTTTCTGACTACATGCATTTTAAGAAGTGGGGAGAAGGAATGCTTTAGCTGCAAACCCCCAGCCTCAGGTCTAAACTTTGTAAGAAACCCTTAGTCATATTTCTAAGAAGACTAACATGTCACATTACTTGGAAGCATCTGAAGCAAGAGAAAAGATAATTGGGGTTTGTGTAGCAACAGCAGCTGTTGGCCTCTCCAGATTCAAAATATCACCTACAAAGAAACAAACTCAGGTTTACAAATTCTTTTGATAAATTCTCCTTCAGATACAGGTTTAGACACAAAACACAATTTCAAGGCTTTTCCTCACATAAACACAGGTCTACCTACTCTCTCTCTAGGCCTGCCTGGGAGCTTAATTGTTTACCTGTCCTCACCTTTCTTTACATCAACAGTAACATGTTTTTGTGCTTTCCCACCCCTAGTCCTCCAGCACCGAATGCAGGTAACCAGATGCAGTTGGTTTTTCAATAATACCTCTCCCAAGAGGATCGAAGGGAGGGAGAGAGAGAGAGAGAGAGAGAGAGAGAGAGAGAGAGAGAGAGAGAGAGAGAGAGAGAGTAAAAGGCAAATGATACACAAGTTTAGATGTGAGCACTTCCATGGCTCCCTCTGGCAAATTTCAGAATCTTAAAGACAAATGCTCTTGGAAGTCATTCAGTGAATAGGAATAGCCTGCTCAAGGCCAAAATATGAAGCCAGAACACTGATGTATTCCACAAAGTCGCTGAAGCGTTCTGCGTCCCCATTACACTGCACAGATAGTGAAAGAGACTGAGTACTGTAAAAACACACACACACAATAAAAATCCTGCCATAATATTAACAGCAAATCACATGGGGGATCAGTTTACATAAAGGCTAGTTGTTCACACCTACGTTTTAAACAAAAAAAAAGGCTCAAAACTTTTGACAAAATTGTTCTGAACATAAAAGTTGCCTGCTGAAATTGAAAACTGTTTATAGGTGATGTCATGAAGTTTAGTGCAATAGCCAAGGCTGGCAACTACTGTTCCTACTTATGAAAGCAGCTGGTGAAAGAAGTTTGGATCTTTGGTTGTTAAGTTTTGGATTTCTTGAAATTTTAGAGTTTGTAAGGGGTCCTAGCACAATGACTCATTCTTTAGATAAACTGAAGTCCAGAGACACTAAGGGACTTATTCAAGGTCACAGGTGTACTTGATTGCACAACCCAGGTTTGAAACTTGGGTCTATCTCTTGAATTTTTTATCTACTGATCTTTCAACTCACATAAACCTCAAAGAGGCTCTTCAAAAGGGGGCTGAAACCAGGTGAATGTCTCACTGAATTTCTATGAGCAAAGGAAAATATTACAGGGCAAATTCCGAAATCACTCCACTCTTCAGAGAATCTGGATGACAATACAATATACAACAGACATGAAAGAAAGATAAGCACCAAGTACCACTAATACCTCCTTCATTATCCCTGTTTCCCAAGTCTGACACCTTGAAGCAGGACCAAGGAGTATGTCATGGGCACTGACCAGTCAGGACCCAGGCTGGCTGTAGACAGGAGCAAATGATGTAAACTAGACCAAAACGAGCTTGGCCTGGGAGTTATCTTCACCAATTACCCTTTCCCTCCACTCAATTTCTCCTACACATTTAGTCATCAGATTCTCACCATCCTTCTTGAACCCATGCCCCTGCCAGTGCATTTCCAACTAAATGACATTTGTCCTTGACAGTGGACTAAACATCTCTCACTACCTAGCCTCTGCTGGAGTCTCTCCTTTCCCAAGAAACTGTTCCCTTTCCCCAATCTCCAACACTTTTCAAACCTAACTTTCTGGGCAAGGTTGAATAGTCTGCATTCGTACGATCACCCAGGCAGAATAGATCTTTCCTTTGCTGAAGTTCAAGAGACACTATAAACTCTTTTATGATATTGATCAGAATCTTCATTAAATTAGAGCTATCGCTGATCAGATTCTTTTATCCTTCCCTATAGATTTTAAGTTGAAAGGAATGGAATTTCTGTTGTCTTAAAACAGTATCTCCCATAGGTCCAACATTTTTCCCATTATACCACGTGTGAAAGTTAATAAATATTTTAAAATAAAGGAATAATCACTTCTTGTTTTTTAAAAAAGAAGTATGTCAAGATTTTAATTGTACTAATATTATAAACACTCCTGCCTCAGGTTCTTTGCACTGGCTCTGCCTCTCTTTTAACACTTTTCCCAGGGACCTCCCTGGTGATCCAGTGGTTAAGAATCCATCTTGCAATGCAGGGGATGCCAGTTTAATCCCTGGTAGGGGAACTAAGATCCCACATGCCACAGGGCAACTAAGCCCGTGCGCTGCAACTACTGAGCCCGAGCACCACAACTAGAGAGCCCGCATGCCACAACTACAGAGCCCACGTGTTCTGGAGCCCACATGCCACAACTAGAGAGAAGCCCATGCACTGCAACGAAGAGTCCATGCCACAACAAAAGATCTTGCATGCCACAACTAAGACCCGATGCAGCCAAAAATAAATAAATAAATAAATTTAAAAAGTATACAGAGGGCCTCCCTGGTGGCGCAGTGGTTGAGAGTCTGCCTGCCGATGCAGGGGATACGGGTTCGTGCCCCGGTCTGGGAGGATCCCATATGCCGCGGAGCGGCTGGGCCCGTGAGCCATGGCCGCTGAGCCTGCGCATTCGGAGCCTGTGCTCCGCAACGGGAGAGGCCACAACAGTGAGAGGCCCGCGTACGGAAAAAAAAAAAAAAAAAAAAAAAAGTATACAGAAGACAGGGGCTTCCCTGGTGGCGCAGTGGTTGAGAGTCCGCTTGCCGATGCAGGGGACACGGGTTCGTGCCCCGGTCCAGGAAGACACCACAAATCAATGTTTTACTTCCTAAGTCAATAGGAAAGCAGGGTGATGTGTTGCTTTTTAATGTTAACTGTCCCTAACCATGGTCTCTGTGCTAAAATGTTAAAGTATCTTTTTCTGGATTGAAATTCACAAATTTTCAGCCCTGAACATTATTCAAACCAATAAATATGCAGATAGCAAGTAGTGAGCAAAAGTAGAAAGCAAACATTACGTATAGTTAACAGTGCTGTACAATATATAGGAGAGTTAAGAGAGTTGAGTCTCATTACCAAGGAAAATAAATATTTTCTTTTTTCTTTCTTTTCTTTTTGTTGTATCTATATGAGATGATGGAGGTTAGCTGAACCTATTGCGGTAACTGTTTCACAGTATATGTAAATCAAAGCATCACGTTGTATGCCTTAAACTTAGGGAGTGACGTATGTCAATTATTTCTCAATAAGACTGGAAAAAATTACGTATAAAATCAGTTTTACTAGCCCAAAATGGTGCTCACAAGAAACAAACTGGTTTAAAAATTATGAGTTTTTAAATATTATCTTTAAACTGAGGTGGCAAATAATTGCATGAAAAATAATACTCTTTAATTTCAGATATAATTATTAACCTTACCAAGAAGTAAATTCAAGTTCATCTTTTCTTGAAATGAACAGAATTTCTGTTATAAAAATAATGATTACTAGTTTTTGAGGCCTTTATATAAATTACCTCATGTAATCCTCACAACGACCCCACGAGGAACGTATTATTATGCCCAATCTACAGTGCATAAATTGAGGTTTCTGTGAAGTTAACCAACTCATCCATCATTATTCAGCTAAAAGATGGTCGGGCTGGAATTCAGATGCGGTTCTCTCTGGGAGCCAAGTTCATGCCTCAGCCACCAGGAGGTCTACCCTTGCTATATGAAGGCAGTGTGTTAACAATGATTTTTCCCACGAACTCTGAGTAAGCTCTACCTGATTAAGGGAGGGAAAAGAATTAAAACACCGGCTTCCTCCATATCAGAGAGCTGGTGGCAAATGAGGGCTTCTGTAAGGATGACTAGAAAACAAGAATGCAAGTGAAAGGAGAAAGAGCTTCTGGATGAAAACATGGAGGAAACCGGTCTGGTTTTTATTCATCTGGAAACTATTGCTGAGCTTCCAATTCATGCAAGCTCTGGACTGGGTACTGGAAACGGCCACGTACAGAACGTGGCTCCTGCGTTCAAGCTGCTTGGGCTAACAGAGGTCAAGAAAACAAGGGAATCAGCACTGACTAAATCTGTCCTATATACCAGGTACTTTTAGGAACTATATATGTTATTTAATACACAATCATATAGATGAAACCTACATGTGAACTAATAATTATCACGTAAATTCTGAAGTAGAAATTTGAACTAAATGATAGAGAACTCTTAAGAAAAGCCTTTGGCGCAGTGGTTAAGAATCCGCCTGCCAATGCAAGGGACACGGGTTCGAGCCCTGGTCCGGGAAGATCCCACATGCCGCGGAGCAACTGAGCCCGTGCGCCACAACTACTGAGTCTGCGCTCTAGAAACCACGAGCCACAACTACTGAGCCCACGTGCTACAACTACTGAAGCCCGTGTGCCTAGAGCCCGTGCTCCGAAACAAGAGAAGCCACCGCAATGAGAAGGGTGTGCACCGCAACGAAGAGTAGCCCCCGCTCGCCTCAACTAGAGAAAGCCCGTACACAGCAACGAAGACCCAACACCACCAAAAATAAATAAGTTCATTAATTTAAAAAAAAACTTAAAAAAAAAAAAAAAAGAAGAGCCTTTGGCGACTTCCCTGACAGTCCAGTGGTAAGACTTCCCGCTTCCACTGCAGGGGCCGTGGGTTTGATCCCTGGTTGGGGAACTAAGATTCTGCATGCTGCACGGAGTGACCAAACAAAACCAATTGAGGATGTGTGTGTGTGTGTTATAAGTTTAAAAAAAAAAGAAGAAGAGCCTTTGAACCCCATACCCTGGAGGTAGGGCGACCTTCTCAGAAGAATGTGTTTGGGGCTTTAGGCTACTTCTTAAAGGTGGGAGAGGAGTTTCTCAGGGCAGGAGGTCAGTAAGGGATAACACCTCTTTTTAGCAAGGGGACCCCACGTACAAGGGCAAGCAATAAGCCTGATATTTGGGGAGGAGAGTTGTGGTATATAGGGCTGACAAAGTGGGCAGGAATCAAGGAATTTGGACTTTATCCTTCTGGAAGTTATGGAGAGTTTATACCCAGAGGAGTGGCCTAATTACACTAGAATTTTGGATACCTGACGGCAGAGTAGCCGGGGGCTGAGACAAGAGACAGGAGGACCAGTCTGGAGTATATTGCAATGGTCCAAGCAAATGCTGCGGCAGACAGAAACCTGCAAAGTCCTCGTGGAAGGAGACAAAAGGGGAGAGTCTGGAAGCAGCTCTGAGATAGTCAGGCCAGGGCAGTATTGCTGTGAGGTTTGGGGGAAAATTTGGACCTACTCTAACTCCTGTTTCTGGTTGGGTCTACTTGGTGATGCCATTTACTGAAGGAATAAGGAGAAAGAGCATATATTGGGGAAAAGAGAATTATTTCTCGTTAGAATATGCTAAATCAGAGGTGTGCCGGAGACTCCCAGGTAGGAGGAATGCCAAGTAAGCAGCTGGAGTCTGAGTTCAGGTCCAGGAGGACAGCATGGGCCAGAGCCTTGCAAGCTGTAGGTGTAGGATAATTACAGGAGGAGGTCACCGACAAAGAGCAGGCAGCCCAAGGTAAAACCCTGGGGAGCATCAGCATCTAAGGCTCTGCCAGAGAAGGAAGAGCCGGTGGGAAAGCCTGGAGAGAGCTCAGGGTTCACAGCACCCCACTAATTAACCAGCCACCACTCACCAAACTGCAGGTACCCTTCTAGGTCCTCTCTCTCCCATCCACGACAGATGAGCTTCGGGAGGAAGAACCTGCCCTTCTGTTTTGACTGCTCCGCAATACAGCAAACCAGGTGGACCTGAGTGATTGCAGCCAACGGAAAAGCTGTTCTGTTTGTTCTACGTGGGAATATAGTTAGCAGTCGTTTTGCAACTGTGTAAATTGCTTCAGTGAGCGTATGGTCTAATACTGATGTTTTCTTCCTACACCAAATGAGTATTTATAAAAATGTAACATTTGCTGGTAACTGAGAGCAGAGTCATCCTCCTTCTCTAAGGAGGCGAAACTGGAGATGAGTAGTTTGTGGCGCCTACCAAGTTCAAGACGTGGTGCTGGAGGAGCGGTAAATACATGGGGAGGGGCATCCACTTTGGAAACAAAAACCCCTCTGGGTTACCACCGCCCTGAGTCAGCAGCATCCAACCACAGTGAAACTGAGAAACACAAGCCCGGCAGTGAACACCAGCACTGCACCCCAGGGACCAGGGCGTACCTAATGCTACCCCCCTCTCTGCTACCATAAGCTTCTAGCCGGCAAGGGGGTAGCCTGCTTCCAAGACTATCAGATTAAAGAGTAGGTGTAGTCACACCAGGTGGTGGCAATCCAGCAACCGGAGGGGCTATAAAAGAGTAACTGCTTCCTTCACACATGTTGGCTCTAGTGAGTTCTCAAGCTTTACTGCAAAGGAATAAATGTCAGATGGTTCTTTTAATTTCTTTTTTAAAAATTTTGTCTTAACATCTTTATTGGAGTATAACTGCTTTATAATGGTGTGTTAGTTTCTGCTGTATAACAAAGTGAATCAGCTATACGTATACATACATCCCCATATCCCCTCCCTCTTGCATCTCCCTCCCACCCTCCCTATCCCACCCCTCTAGGTGGTCACAAAGCTCCGAGCTGATCTCCCTGTGCTATGTGGCTGCTTCCCACTAGCTATCTTTTTTTTCTTTTTTTTGCGGTACGCGGGCCTCTCACTGTTGTGGCCTCTCCCGTTGCGGAGCACAGGCTCCGGACGCGCAGGCTCAGCGGCCATGGCTCACGGGCCGAGCCGCTCCGCGGCATGTGGGATCCTCCCGGACCGGGGCACGAACCCGTGTCCCCTGCATCGGCAGGTGGACTCTCAACCACTGCGCCACCAGGGAAGCCTTAGCTATCTATTTTACATCTGGTAGTGTATATATGTTAGTGCCACTCTCTCACTTCGTCCCAGCTTACCCTTCCCCCTCCCCGTGTCCTCAAGTCCATTCTCTACGTCTGCATCTTTATTCCTGTCCTGTTCCTAGGTCCTTCAGAACCATTTTTTTTTTTAGATGCCATACATATGTGTTAGCATATGGTATTTGTTTTTCTCTTTTTGACTTCACTCTGTAGGACAGTCTATAGGTCCATCCACCTCACTACAAATGCTGCGGTCAAGGTACTCTGGGAGGAATGCCTTAAAGGTAATTGACATGGAAATGCCACCTCAGCCCCTCTGGGCTCTGAACCTTGCCATCTAAACGACAGTGACATGAGAACCGTGGTCGGGCTCTATAGTCTGTATAAGAGATTAACTCAAAATAAAAACTAGCATAGTATGTGTGCACACAGAGAATATTATTCTCACACGTCTAGATGGAAATGGTTAATAAAAGATTTGTGATACAAGACTGATCCCTAGTGTTGAAAGAATACTTGCAGGACCATAGATAGCTCTCTGGACATTTTGGCCTATAAAATTCAGATTCCCAAATGAACAGAAAGTGGTAGAGCTCTCAATGGCTGGTAACTCACTGGGGTTAGTCAGTCCACTGGAGGAAGGGTGACTCTTGTGATGAAAAATGTGCTACATTCTCTGCAATCTTTAGGGTCCTCTCAAAGCTCAACCTTTTCCTGAGGGTGATGAATGATAATAACTTGGATAACAAACTTTTTTTGCAGAAAAAAATAGTATTTGATAGCCCATGTTTTACAAATCAGTGGTAGATTACTGTAATGATGCAGCAAAGATGGAAGATGGAACCAGAAATAAGTTGAAGCCTCCTAAGGAGTGTTCCATCACTAAGACATTTCCTCCCCTGGTAACTGGCCTGCTAAAGCCACATGACAGAGATTTTAACCAAAGCTTCCTAGTTCCTGCCAACTGAAGACACTGCTGCCCCTGGTGACAATAATGTTGATAAGAAGCTAATGTTGATGGGGCACTTGATGCATACCAGCCCTGTCCTAAGAGCTTTACGTGTATGTCATACAATCCTCATCACAACCCTGTAAAATGGATACAATTATTATCCCTATTTTACAGTAAGGAAACTGGGGCACAGAGAGTAAAGCAACTAGCCCAGGGTGACACAACTTGTGGGTACACAACTGCGATTTGACTCCAGCAGTCTGATTTCAGACTTAACCTCTTACATAGTGTCTTAACCTCTCTATATTGTCAACCTGATGGACTCTATCTACTCATTCACTCACTCATTAATTCATTCTATAAATATATGCAGAGCGCTTCTAATTCATGGGCGCTGTATTGGATGTTAGGAATGTAAGAGAGTCAAGCGGACATAGCTGCCGCCTTGAAGAGCTTATGCCGGATACATGCAATAATCAAATAATCGCATGAAAGACATAAAATACAAACCATGACAACTGCTACAGAGGAGGGGCGCTCAATGCTATGGACACTTATAATCTGGGGACACGAACTGCTGGAAGATCAGGGAAGACGTCCCCAAGGAAAGGAAAAGTAAACGGAGATCTGGAGGATGAGAGTTAAGTAGGCGAAGAGAAAGGAAGCACACTCCAGGCAGAGGCCCTGGGAACAGAGGGAACAAGGTGGGCATAAGGAACTGAGAGTGGCAGCTAAGTCTGAAACTCAGGGAGGAAGGGCACTGTGGAAAGCGCGGCTGTGGAGGACAGGGCCAGACCCAGTAGGGTCACATAGGCCATGGGAAGAATTCTGGCCTGTGTGCTAAGAGCAAAGGGAAGCCTGAGAGAGGTCTGGCAGAGGATATGTCAAGATAAAATGTGTATTTTGAAAAGATCCTTCTATAGCCCCAATATAGAAAACAAAGTGGAAGAGGCAGCGCAGATGTGGGATGACCAGTGGGGGGGGGGGGTCCAAGGAGACGATGGAGCAGGATAATGACGATGGTGGTGGTGGTGATGGTGACGATGACGATGATGATGATGAAGAGAGAGGGGAGCTGAGAGGTATTTAGGGGGCAAAAATCCATAAATAATGTACTGGACAGAGTCAAGGGAAAAGGAGGAAAGTAACTCCAAAGAGCCCTGGCTCGTGCCACAGGATGGTCAGTGGTTACAGTCACTTAAACAGGGGACACTGAGAAAGACCAGGTGAGGAAAAGACCAGAGGAGGAAAAGGAGTCTGATTTTAGACCTGATGAATTTGAGGTTCTTCTGAGATATTCAACAGAAAATATTAAGAAGGAAGTTGGAATTTCAGAGAAAAGGTCTGGACAAAGCTTAAAAGTTGAGAGTTACGATCACATGGGCAGCAAATGCAGCCATGACACTGGCGAGGCTGCCCAAAGAGAGGAGAGGTGGGGGCCTAGGAGGGCAAATGTTGAGAAACTCCAACACTGAACCAAAGCTGGTCCGAGGACATCCTGTGATGGAAACAGAGACAAAACAGCCAAGGAACAGGAGGAAAGCCAGCAGAGTACTGTGTCGTGGATAGACATGAAGAGAGTATTTCAGGAAGAAACAGCAGAGCTAAGTGCTGCTGGGAGGTCAAACATGATGAGGACCTAAACATGTCAGTTGTACAGATGCATGTGGAGAGCTTTTATAATCACAGCCAGAGCTGTTTGGACAGACTGATGGGACTGGAGGCCAGATGGCAGTGGTTTCAGTAAAGAGGGGAAGGAGGAAATGTAGACAGCAACTACAGACAAGTCTTTGGAGGGCTTCCCTGGTGGTGCAGTGGTTGAGAGTCCGCCTGCCGATGCAGGGGATACGGGTTCGTGCCCTGGTCCGGGAATATCCCACATGCCGCGGAGCGGCTGGGCCCGTGAGCCATGGCCGCTGATTCTGCGCGTCCGGAGCCTGTGCTCCGCAACGGGAGAGGTCACAACAGTGGGAGGCCCGCGTATCGCAAAAAAAAAAAAAAAAAAAAAAAGGGCAATCTGGGTGTTCCTACCAGTACTCATGCTACAGAATTGGTCTAAAAGGGGGATCAAGAAGTTCTTCAAAAATCCATATCTGTAATGGAGGTGCCACAAAATAATTTGTGGCCAAAGAAAGCTCTTGGCATATGCATTCAGTACTACTTGACCAAGTTTTTAGATAACATTCAGGTACTGAACAAAAGACAACAGGGCTACCTATACAATGACACAATTGGAAGAGACAGGCTTGTCCTTGAGAGGTTCTAAGAAGGTTGGTGACCCACACAAATACTGAAGGGACAACTCCCATGATCACAGTAAGTGTTTTCTTTGACAAAACCACCTTCAATGAATTATACTGTATGAATAAACATAAGCAACTGGCATGTCAGCACTCAGGGACTCTTGTTTTGCTAAGCAGAAAGATATATATATATATATATATATATATATATATATATATATATATATATATATAGGTATTTAATATTGATATATAAATATTTATACATATTTAAGTTTACTATAACTTATTAGCACAAGCTCAGAAGAGAATGGCCACCTAACAGTCTATAAAAGGAACTCCCCACACTAGAAAGCCCAGGACCATAGAGTGATGAAATGACTCAGAAATGATGGTCTTTTGTGGTAGAAACCATGGGAGAATGAGAAAATGATAAGCTAGTGTAAGTACTGAGATTATATAAGAGTTTAAAAGGAAGCCCTACAGATTCCAGGTCCACATTTCTCTGAACACAGGACCTCTTGAAACTGTCTTCAAATCTAGCCTCTGTTGACTTCATGATTAGGATACTTTTCATGTATGGTACCACATTAGAAATCCTGGAAGGCAGGGAAATTCCAGAAGCAACATCAATTCTTCTCTAAGTACAAAACCTGAAATGTGCCATGATGGTTGACAAACAGGAGCCAGTCGGCTAGAGCACTGTTGTCTCTGAGCCAATCAAGGTGAAGGTTTTAAGAGGACTTTCCCTCCAGCAAGAGTGGCCCGACTGTACAGTCAGCTTGGGTACAGCTGAAGTGCTTTATTCATAAGTTACTTCTCTTCACTGCAGAACGTGACCTCACCATTTGGGTTCAGTCCCTGTAGGCTCATTACAACCCACAGCAATAAACAACTCATCCAAAACACCTTGTTACATTAAAGGCTCAAATTCTTTAAAAAAAATTTTAGCAATGGCCAGATGCACGGAATAACACAAGCTTCCAATTCATTAGTGGCCATCCTAGGGCAATTCCTTGCGACTGGGTTGTCCTAGTTGTGTGAAGCAATCAGCCTGGTGTGATAAGAAAATCTGTCCAGTGATCAAGGAAGTCCTAGTTCTGCCACCACTGTCTTGACACGTGACCTACCTAATCTATATCACTTAATCTAGGGGAAGGTGGCATTAGATAGAAGAATTAAGGTCCCTTTCAATTTTAATCTTTTCCTATCTCCCCCTCTTTTAATATCTTTAGGTACCTCTTCCCAAAGGCATCATTTTACACATTCACAGAATGGTTTCCTAATCAATTGGTAGGACTCTGTTAGGGAAATTCTGTAGATACAATATTATTACCAGTTGTACTGAGTTGAACAGTGTCCTCCCAAAATTCATGTCCACATGGAACCTCAGAATATGACTTTATTTGGAACTAAGGTCTCTGCAGATGTAGTTAGTTAAAATGAGATCATACTGGATTAGGGTGAGCCCTTCATCCAGTGATTTATAAGAAGGCCATGTGAAGACAAAGAGACACAGAGAGGAAGCCAATGTGAAGATGTGGGCAGGGACCACAGTGACACATCTACAAGGAAAGGAACTCCAAGGATTTCCATCAGTCCCACAAACGTTCGGGAACACATAACGTTTCTACTTAGGTTTTTTTAGTTGCTTTCTTCACGTATCTATGTTATTAATTTCAGGAAGCAGCATATGGACATCAAATTCTTCTACACGCCCAAACCGGTCATTTAAACACACGAAGCACTCTGTAAATGCACACAATAACACTCAACTGTTGAGAGTAATTTTATCCTGCTGGTTAAGTGCCCAGCTTTGGTTGTAGCATCTTGATGATGGGAACTGAAATGCCTTCTCTCCTTCCTTCAACAGACCTTTTACAAAACATCTATAGTGGTCCAGGACAGAGCACTGAAGCATACATGGTCTCTGCCTTCATGCAGTTGACAGTCTAGTGAAGGAGACAGACCCATAAACAAATGGGGCAACAGGAAGGATGGAAAGCCTTTAACAGAGGCAGGAGTGGCTCCTGGCCAGCAGCATGGGGTGAGAAGAAAGCCCAGGCTTCAAGGCACACAGAGTCCCTAGCTTTGCTGAGAGGTGCTTCCTGGCTAAGTGAGCTGGAGAAGCTCGTGAACTCTCTAGGCCTTAGTCTCCTTATCCGAAAAATGTGAGTAATACCACCTACATCATAGAATTAGTGTGAAGCTGGAATGAGGGAATGTATGTAAAGCAGAGTGCCTGGTACATAGTAGATACTCAATAAAGGTTTATTCTCTTTCCTCTTTCATTCCCTTGAATAAACTATGAACTCTAAGAATATAATAACCACAAGAACTACCAAAACAGTAACAACAAAGCCATACATGGTCAATATCATTTATTTTTATACAATAACCTCTATCCTGAGTGCTAACCATTATACACAGCAATTATTTCCTCTCATCTCAATCAAACTTCCCATAACACATGTATGAGATTAATCTACAAAGAAGAGAGATTTTATCGTTTTGGGGCCTTGTTCGAAAAATCTTCAGTGACTATGCATTTATCTTGGCAAAATTTTAATAAAAATTTTGGCACCCTAAGAGTTGTGATGAAGAAGAAAAAATATATTTATAAAGATGAGCATCATTTTTTTTCCCCCATGCCATTCATCTTGCCTGAAATACCTTTCCTTCCTGTCTTTAGCTAATCGAATCCTAGCTCACATCCAGTCTCCATGGAGCTGCCCCAGACCATTCTCTCCTACTCTTATCTGACCTCACTGCCTTGCCAACATCACCCTCACTGGGGTGCTTCTACTTTTGCTGTTATTTTTGTTACTGTGCGTTAGGTATTTCATAACTTCATTTTTCATTTTGCCCCAACTGAATAAGTTCTTTGAGACCAGGAGCCACATGTTAGAATTGAGCATAATCTTCTTCACACAGCTGATATTTATATATTTGTTGGTTGGCTAGAATATATGACTCATCATGACAGAAAAATCTAAAGTCCTGCTTCAGTATGAATAGCAGTTAGCACAATCTGACTTCTGTCAACACTGAAACAGAAGGCATTTCTGAAAACTCAAACTCAGGATGAATTAAATTATTGGCATACCTTCTTCCCCTATGGAAGTTAATTCCATTGTGAAAAACATTTTGAATAGCAAAAGAACTGTATCAATAAACTATTTCAGAATTTAAGCAGGTACTTATTACAACCAGCTATATTAATAATCATAGTGTTTATACTTTAGTCAACAACTTATTTAACAAATTATTCACTGAGTCCCTAATATGCACAAGGTACCACACTAAGATCCACTGAGAGAGGAGATGAATAAAAGACTGGCCAGTTCCTTAATACTCAACAATTTAATGGAGGAGACAGACTTGAAAACCTTTTACAAAACAGGTTAAATAAGCAATGTGATATAACTAAACTATTGAGTACTGTGTGTGATTAATTTTAATTTTACTTGGGAGGTCTCAGGACCCACCTGTCGAAAGGAAGGAAGGAAGGAAGGAAAAGAGAGAGAGAGAATGAAAAGATAACATGTGAACAAGACCTTGAGAGATAATCGGGACTGTAGACCAAGATGGCAGAAGTGGGTTCTGGGCTACACGATCAGAAAGAACAAAAGTTCTAGACATGAAAATATACCACCTTCCTTTTTGCTTCTCTCAGTAGGTGATCTAACTTGCTACTTCATGAGAAAAATAAAAGGTCATTCCTCCCTTACATCTCAATACTGTCTCTTTCTTTCCCTATCTTAAAAATGGAAAGTCTCCCCATTCTTTCCCAAAGCTAAATTCTTGAAATCGTTCTGGACTCTCTTGCTGCTCATCTACTATCATTTTTTTTTTTTGGCGGTACACGGGCTTCTCACTGTTGTGGCCTCTCCCGTTGCGGAGCACAGGCTCCGGACGCGCAGGCTCAGCGGCCATGGCTCACGGGCCCAGCCGCTCCACGACATGTGGGATCTTCCCGGACCGGCGCACGAACCCGTGTCCCCTGCATCGGCAGGCGGACTCTCAACCACTGCGCCACCAGGGAAGCCCTACTATCATATCTTGTTCTAGCACTCACCCTCTCTCTCTCCCCTTCCTTTTGTGGCCAAACTTCTGAAAGAATGGTCTGCATTTGTTATCTCTACTTCATCTTTAATACAGTACTCAGTTACACAAGGTTAACTGCCTCTTAAATCTCTTTTATTCAGTAAAATAAAGTGAAATAAGGATTTACTTTCCAATTTCCTCCTTTCTGTGTTTCAAAATAAGTTAACCAATAGTATTTCTTCCAAAATGTATTTGCTATATTCAAGGAACAGAAAACTTATAGTCTCTGGGAAGGATTTCTCACATCCAGAAAGTAAACTATTAAACAGCTGAGACTCTGTATAAGCATTTTCAGTAAAGAACCAGCTATTTTTGTAGTGATCAATGAGAATTCTGAACCTTAAACACCCTGTTCTTTCACTGTATCATTCCCTAACACAGAGCTCTTTACAATTCTTCAGATGAGAATAGGTACGTTATACAACTCATCTTCTTCAGCAACGTAGAAGAAATACTTTTAAGGAAATTATTTCATACAAGCCAGGTCCTTAATCTTTTTTAGAAGATCGGGTAAGGTAAGATTTGGTATCTCAACACTGAGCTGACACACCTAGAGAATCATTTTAGTCCGGTTCCTGATTTAAGTTCTGATTCTCTGGCAGTTTCATTTACTAAAGGAATAATGGCTAAGACAGCCTCTCTTCTTATTTACAATAAATAGCCAGAACTCTCCATAACTTAGTTCGCTCTCAACTTGCCTTCAAAGCCAAATTTATCGGTACCCACTAACCGCTTATATTGATTTCAAAAATACAAAGAATCACCTATATGCTATACACACATAAGCCTTTTCACAGACAGTGAGTGTTACACATACTATTGTACGAACTGCTGGGCAATAAAAGGATCTCAGCTCATTTATTCAGATTTTCCTTTGCGGTAAAACTTCAATTCACTGAACAATCCAGTTATCTCCCCTTATCTTTTAAAAACAAGTTTATCGTACATACACCCCACTTATTAAAAATGGCTCTCCTTAAAGAAGACAAAGGTCTGTATCATGATCTTCTCTTCCGTCCTCCTAAGGCACAGGTTTTACAGATCTACAATGCATTAGATCTTATAAGACTTCCATAAATATTTGTCAATGGACTGATTTATATGTAACAATATTGTTAAAAATTTCCATAAAGATCACCAAACAAGTGTTTTGACTAAAGATCAAATAGCAAATGTCAGGCCCACCTCTTCAGACCCCTCAGGGGGGTTGGGTAAAGACTAGAAATGGAGACCCACATTCCATGTGCCTAAATACGTAAAAGTTATAAATCAAGCTAAACTATTAAATATGGTCTCTTCCTCCAACCTTGACAAATATACCTTCAACCACCTGGAGGCACAGGTACAAAGTTAGAATTTTTAGACCTCTTGAAGTTCCACACCATAGTGCGGTGACACGGGAGGGCCAGCCCACACCCCCTTTCCCATTCCCAGCTCTATCGACACCTTGAGGGGCCTTGCCCACACGTGCGGACACCTATTCACCTCAAACCATTGCCCCTGGGGCACCTTCAGGCTAAGGGTACATTTATTAGTTTTATCCTCCTCTGGATTGACCCAGGGAAAAGGCCCATGCAGGCCCTAGAAGCAGGCCCTAAGCTGTCTGGGAGCAGGAAATTCCAGAGTCAGGTACCCAGAGCATGGAGCTGGGCGGAGTGAGGGCTTCGGCTGGGCACATGCCTCTGGCCCCTCAGATCCCTCATCCTGTGGGGAGGTGTGGTCAGGAGGGTCCTCTAATTCCTAGGTCCCAAAGCAGGGTCTCTAAAGGCAATACTGGACAATATACCAAAATGGAGAATTTACCAGATCAGCTGTCTTACTAGTTAATATATTAGTTGAAAATTAATATGCAAAAATATGATTAAGTAGTAAAAACCTGAAATTCCAGTCTCTGATCACTTCAGTTCCTTCAAGATCTAGAACCAAAGGGTCTACTATTTATCTGGATCTACCCGACAGACTAAATCTAGATTCTCTGCTTTCTTAACAAATTTGTACAAATTGACAGAATTCTATTCACCTGCTAGAAGGTGTTAAGAAGATAGCAAAGAGCAGAAAGAGGAAGGAGGACAACATCAAGTATCAAAGACGAGATCAGACACGCAGGTCCAAGAGAGCCAATTCCCTCGTGTTCTGTCACTTGCGTGGGGAATCGTGTGACACCACGATTAACCATCTGATCAAAGTCACTAGTATCACAGCTTGCTCTTGCCAACCCGCAGATCATGTAGTTCACACCGTGGCGTGGTAATGCCCCTACTATTCTAGCCGCTGTGAACGTGTAAGTCAAGCTGAATCTCGTCAGCATTTAAGCTGAGACTGATGATAGCTCTCCCTGCACCTCACCAGAATTTGCTGCACTGCAATTTCCACTTAACTTAGCAAGAAATTAATTTGTTAATTTGAAAAAAAAAACTAATAAATAATTCTCATCACGATACACATATACATACTCCACAGGAAGGGAAGTATTTCAACTGAAAATCTTATTTATGTGTACTTACTGAGATTGTACCATTGTCTAGACCTATGGACAGTCTTCTTGTTTCCGGGTTAAAAGACATGCATGAACATGGAGCTGAAAGAAATGAACATGTTGATGAAATTAACAAAACGATGATTCTCATGGATTCAGGAGTGACTAGCTCAAAGTGTATGATTATTTTTTCCCCACAATTTCCTGACAAACAGTTCATTTAACTTCCACTCACCAAAAAATAAAAAAAGTAATTTTACAACTAACCCCTAGTTTCTCAGTTATCCTTTTAATGAATATAACAAATAAGATATTCTTAAACTGGACAAGTTCCAAGGGGCGTGGTCTCGGCTGTTCTGTCAGTATCAAGTCTAAATTTGCTTTGACTAGATTAACAATATTTTGTGCTGCATAAGCCTTCTGTCACCAATCTATCTCTTCCAAGCAAACCCTATCTTTAATGGAAATAACCAATTTTTTCTGAACCAAGGAAATGAAAGAAAGCTCTTATTACCCCCTTGCCCCCTCCCGCCAAGTACAGAAATCTATTTTTTTATTCAGAACTGATTTGGGGCATGTGGACTAACAGAAGTCTTTTCCTCTCAGTACTCAAGGCATATGCTGGAGGCTGCCAATTGGAAAAAGACGGAGGCTTTGTCTCAATCTAAAAGAGAACCAACTCGACACAGGGCCAGGCTCCAGAGGAAAGAAATCAGGTGAGTCAGTACACCCAGTCCTGGACAGGGTCTCCCAGTTCTTCAGGACTAACTTCCTGAGTACCACCAAGCCTGAGTAAACGAAACGTGCTTGGAAGCCACGAGGGGCCAAGTCAGCTTCCGGTTCCCAGCTTTCTCTGTCTATGCTTGTTCATCAGAATGGGGGCCTTTCGACAACTTATTCTATACTGAAATAGTGTTCTAAAGGCCTCAACATAACTTTTAAATTTCTCCCCGCATCTTCACGGTAGCGCTGTAGGTCATGATAACTACCCATCATTAAAATCATAATCGGCATCAAATGTTTTTATTCTTACTTTTCAGTTATGATTAGATGTCTTGCCCAAGGTCACACAGGAAAAAAAAGCTGGAGGAGGTTCAAAGACATAATTCAAACACACAGTCCTATATTCAAATACCCAACTTAGGTTATCTTTAAACTATAAAAGAACTTCAAGTTCTACTAACAGAGCCACTTGATAAACACATCACTTCGTAACATTTTTTTGATTCTCTATAAAGGCCGCTGAACAACCATAACTACAAAATCTTCTAAACTGCATAAAGTACTTACTTTTTTCTAATTTTCAAACATGATATATTTAGAAAATAGAAATATGTAAAAAATAGTCACCCCCCCCCCCAACTGCAAACTCCACCAGTACAGCAGAATATCTTCTTCTGGTTTAGCCACAAATTTAAACTAGATTCCCAAAAGAACACTGCTGGAAAAAAAGCAATCAAACAATATTTAACACACTGCCCTAAGAAAGCCAGTCTTACTTGCCTTTGGCCTATAAACTATGTTGGCAAAATCTCTACACAGATGCTAAGACACCAGGTTTCATAATCCCA
Organism: Mesoplodon mirus; assembly: GCF_964341445.2. Taxonomy (NCBI): domain Eukaryota; kingdom Metazoa; phylum Chordata; class Mammalia; order Artiodactyla; family Ziphiidae; genus Mesoplodon; species Mesoplodon mirus. Next base: position 16,021,064 of record NC_138993.1, read on the forward strand.
TAACATGTGTGCAGGATTAAAATTTAATGATTTCATGGGAAACTATCATGTTAGCAGAAAAAAGCAAAAGAAAAATATACACTGATTACGGTACTTCATAAAGTACATACACACATAAAAATATACCTGGAAAAACTAAACACAGTTCTTGTGTTTGAGATTATTCCTATAACATTGTCTTCACTTATTATTTTGCTACTCCTGTTAAAAATTTTAAATATCTAACAATTTATTAAGATATAAGCATGAGTGTATGAAGCAAAACTTGACTGCAGCCCAAATGGCTACACATAGTTGAGAAAAATCTTATCACTTAGCTGCCTGCCTGGCCATATAAAAGTATTTGCTATATGATTTACTCCAAAGTTCCTATCTGGTTATATAATAATTAGAAAACCCACTGATCTTTGAATGTGATTTAAAAGACTTTTTTACAGTACTGCATAGGCTACCCTTAAATCATCATTGCTGTTTTTTTATTCCTTATTTTTCCCCCATTTACTAAATTTCTTGTTATTCTTCAACAAAAATTTAGAATGCTTACTATGTTCAAGACATGTGATGCAATGATATATAAGGTATTATAGCTGCCATCAGGAATTTACAGATTGTGACACCAACTATATATAGGACCTATAATATAAAACTTGTCCCCAATGCCACTCCTTAGTCCACATCACTTTATACTGATAGTAAGAAACGCCACCAGAATTCAAAAGTAAAGACTTTTCCTATAAAGGACCATAAACAAAAGAAGTTTTAACAGAAATTCTGTTGTTGCAGAACCCATATGCTGGAACCCAGATGGTTATAGACAGAGGATTGCCAGAGACAGAGAGCATTACCTCCCAGGTGTCCCCAAAGGTACAAACATGCCTTCAAAGAGGCATTATGGTAAAACACCAAGCAACCCTGTGTGTGTATGTGTATGTGTGTGTGTAAAGACTTTTGGTAGGTGAGTCTTATGATGGTCCTCAAACCATTTCCCAGCTGTGACACTCCCATAGGAAGAGGCCTTGCGTTGGTTACCCAAAGGCCCTGCAAGGCCAAGGAGGAAAGAAATGAATTGAAAGAAATACTAATGCCCACATTTGTTGTTATAGTAAATGTCTTTCTTTTGGGGTGTTGGGGGAGTAGATAAATTGACACAGAGATCCTTCTAACTTCAACTCACCAGAAATTAATGAAAAAAGCAACCTCTGAAAGACCAGTGCTATGGCCCATACAAAATAAGCGCCTATCCATCCATGCAAGAAAATATCGAAGGGCAAAACTGTCTGGCAAAGCATAATAAGACACAGTAAAATAAAGGTAATTATGACCAAATGGTAAAGGGAATCCTTTGGAAGGAAGAATAAGGTAGGAAACAAAATATGATTTAAACACAGTATTTATAGCCAGGTTGGAAAGATGTGATGTTTCCCAAAGAAGAATTCAGCTTTAAATGCTATGACGTTAATAATTTGTTAGTTGAAGAAGAAATAATTGGGTCTCTCTGATGGCTAAAAGTTCAGGTCAGAGATGAACTTGGCTGAGAGGCTGTTCTACCCTCCCACCTTAAAACTGCATTCTCCGCAAGCCGAGCACAGTGGCCAACCAGGACTACAAAATTACAATGCAGCTCCCCTCTACGGACTCCTCTATCAAAACTGCATCCCCGGGCTTCCCTGGTGGCGCAGTGGTTGAGAGTCCGCCTGCCGATGCAAGGGACGCGGGTTCGTGCCCCGGTCCGGGAGGATCCCGCATGCCGAGCAGCGGCTGGGCCCGTGGGCCATGGCCGCTGGGCCTGCGCGTCCGGAGCCTGTGCTCCGCAACGGGAGAGGCCACAACAGTGAGGGGCCCGCGTACCGCAAAAAAAACAAAACAAACAAAAAAAAAACTGCATCCCCAAACTCTAGATGAAATACATTTCATCTAGAAATGAGGGAAGAATTCTCATTTTCCAAGCCATCTGATCGAGATTTGCCATCTCCATTCTGTCTCAGACTGATGACAATCAAAAGACATGTACTTGGCAAAATTTTAGGAAGCAAGATCATCAAAAGCACAAATACGATAGGAAAGAAATTTGTAGGGGTCTGTGAGTAATGGGAAATAATATTCTCTTATACTAGTGTCAGGACTTTAGACCTTGATGGCCTGTCAAAATCTTATCTTTAAAATTAAACACTTTCATAATACTGAGTGTTTCTTAAAAATGAAATATTTCTAGTTTAAGGCAGGTTTTCAGCTTAAAATTTAGGGAAGGTGAAAATAAAGAGAAACACCAGTCTGGGTGATTATATTAATGACTATATAATTTGAAGGGGGAAAAGCTCAGGATATGAGCCCTAGGCAAAAATGAGCTCCTGAAACCAACATCAACTTCAACAGAGCAATAATTAAGTGGATTAGAGAGAAACTGCCTACTTGTATTTCTAACACTTTTATCCCACGGGCAATCTAAGAAAAAATACTGCCCTTGCTTTCTTAAAAAATGTAAATTGAGAGGAAGCATTCTCAAAATACTTCTATTTGGGGGAAAGTTTCCCAATTTCTATTATTTATACCTATAATTCTTTCATTTTATGACTAATTTATTTCCTGTCCTTTGCTGATCGGTTGAACTTTACTCAAATAAACACAAGTTCTGTTGAAGGTTGAACTGTGGATTTCAATCACTCTGACAGCTTTACAATGCCAAAGGCACTATTTGGCAGGAAACACTAATCTTCATGGGATGTGCTGGTGGGAACTTTAAATAAGCAACAGTACTTCTGTGAATAAAACTTCAGGTGTCAAAGGCATCCTGGTGAAGTTAAAAGTCAGGATCCTATGATAAGAGGGCCTTGAATAGAGAGGCTTAGAAAGAGCACTCCATCACCACAAAGCAAAGATTTAATTCGTGGACACTATTCCATTCAACTGTGTGTCACAAGATAATATTTATTAGGTTGACGATATTCAGCCCATTTTTTACTTTATTAAGAACACTTATATTTAGGACTTCAATTGACTAGCATTAAACAGGGTTTTTTTGTTTAAATCAAGTATTTTATGCACTCAGCTGAAATTAACCCTTTGTTTTCTTTTAATTTAGTCTGAGTAACATCAGCAAAATTACAGTGAATTGGCAGTGGTCCCTTTTTCTCCCAGAGAGGTTTTAAGTTACAGTAAAGTGATCTAATTACAGTAAGCTTTAAATTACTCTGTCGGATGAAAATCAAATAAGAGTATGCTAAATAAATGCTATATTTATTCAGATGAATTCATATCTGTTATCTTCAGTTTGGATAATTTATGTTTTCCTTCACTTTTGTTAAATATCAAAGTTCCATGGGCACCTTTTCTTCTTGGTAAACAGAGAATTAAAAGACCAGATTATACTATTAATTTTGGAAATGTCAATAGTAAAAACAAGTTATTTTCTACACATGGTTCTATAATACAACCTATACAAAAAAGAAACCAACAAAGGAGCAGTATACTTCACAGCTGGGAACCAAGAAGTTATCTGAAATAAGATATAAATTAAACAACAGGATGAGCATTTCCCGATTACACACATAACCTCCACTGCCAAAACACTCCCTCAACTGAGTTAAAGATATTGTCTACAAGTCACCCAAACAATCACTATCTTATAAAAACAGAAATACCAAATTCATTATTTTAAATACCTTTCAATCACTAGTCTTCCCACATGAATTTCCCCCCAAACTCCAATAAACCCAGCAGAAGGGGTGGGACAGCACACTACAGCACACGTTGTCCTAAATCCTCGGACCTCACCAATGGGAAAATTAACATTTGCGAGTTACATACAAAATAACTCATTTCCATCCCAAATATAAACATATCAATATGAACATGTTAATCATTTTAATTTTCTAAATTCTCAATTTCAAGTTGCTCTAAGACTACAGTTCCCACAAATGGGAAAAGAAAACCAACCCAGCCACAACCTCACAAATTAGCCGATCTTTTCTAATCCCTCTGGGTTAAGGTCAGCAATGAGAGGGGAATTCCCTGGTGGTTCAGTGGTTAGGGCTCGTCACTTTCATTGCTGTGGCCCAGGTTCAATCCCTCGTCGGGGAACTAAGATCCCACAGGCAGCATGGCGTGGCCAAAAAAAAAAAGATCAGCAATGAGAGTATACATTGCTTAACTCCAAGAACCTGAAAGTACTTTACAAATACTTATTTGACATATAACCAAAATCTGAGAACAAAGAAAATGGACAGTTTATCTGTTAAGTTCAGAGCAGAGAAAATGAAAGGAATTGCCTGAAGTGAGTCAGCAAGCAAATTGGCAGCAGAAATGAAAATCAAATTCCAGCTTCCCACCCAGGCACAGGTGTTACCCTACAAGCGATTCTGCATACTCTCATCTTAAATGACGCATATTTTTTGGTGAATTTAATGTAAACAGTAAGACTGTGTTCAAACTGCATCACTCTAGTTGTCTTAACTAAGATAACTTATTCAATGCATTCCCTACCTCATTTCACAAAGAATTGGAAATGGCTTTAAAAGCAGATACAATAAAAACAAACGACAGAAATAAGCAAAAAGTCTTGACCGAGGAAAATATATATAAAAGAACAGAAAGAAAATCAAAATAAAAATCGGTTGGGAATATAACAGATCCCATGTTTCACATTATCCATAAGGACTGCGTACCAGGTCCTTAGAGCTGTTCCTCCTAACCTTTTTCGCCTCATGATACACACAGAAACTTAGATGTGAACAGTCCCTGGAGGAGATGGAAGAGACTGCTAGGGCCCAGATGACCGGATCATCCCTGCCCAGCTAAACGAAATCAGTTCTCGGGGCCTGTAATCCATTTGGATCATCCCAGTACGCTGTAGCACACAGGATGGAAGGTTCTGCCTTAGAGAAAGGCAGGGTTTCTGGCTCTCCTACCTGAAAAGTAATCTCCCTTGGTGTTTCTTCAAAGGGGCGCTGAGCACGATGGTAGACAACTACTTCAAAAGCAGATAAAGCATTTCATGTATACACACAGCAGTATGTGCTGAGGGCACAGTGAACGAAGCATTTCTGCAGAAGGCTGACAGAGCAGGAAATCTCAGGATACAGATGAATAATCAACTGCATGTCCTTCATGCTGCCCACCGTAAATAATAAACAGCCTTTCTCTCAACCAGGCTGTTGATAAAAACTGGAAAGCAGACAGTTCAAAATTAAGTTTTTCAGTGAGGACTAGAGTTCCTATACTTGTTTATTTTTTAGCTATTATTTATTTGTTTAAATTTTGAACTTTAAAAAAATTTTAGATGTATTTTTTATTGAGGTAACACTGGTTTGTAACATTACATAAGTTTCATGTGTACAACATTATGTCTATTTCTGCATACCTTACAGCGTGTTCACCACCAAAAATTTAGTTTCTATCTGTCACCATACAGTTGATCCCTTTTATCCATTTTGCCTCCCTTCCCCCAGGTTACCACTACTCTCTTCTCACTGTATCTATGTGTTTACTTTTATTTGGTTTGTTCATTTATTTTGTTTGTTGGTGCTTTATATTCCACGAGGGAAATCACATGGTATTTGTCTTTCTCCGTCTGACCTACTTCACTGAGTAGAGATCCTATGCTTTAAAAGTTAGCTGAGCAAATGATAAAGTGGCCACAGTGGTGGCAAAACTGAAGGGGCCCAACCACAGCCTCAGACTGGACAAATGCCATCACGCCAGGCCAAGGCAGAGAGCTGGAAATACGACAAAATCGGTCATTTTCGTTATTAGGTGTATCTTTCATTTGCAATTACCTTTGAAAAACCACCTTCTGTTTTGTTTTGGGGACAAATCCATAAACGCTTAGGAGCCAAAGTAAATTCCACCTGCCTGTCCTGGCAATGACAGAATCCACAGAGGTTTTCCAATTGCCTAACCCTCACTCAGGCCTGAGATGCTGGCCCTCTTAACCTCCTATTCACTACACCTTTGGCAGCCAAGTTGCTTTAACTACTCTCCATAGGGGAAAAGTTGGCAATAAAAGCCCAGACCTGATACCCAATACCGCAGAGTAAGAAAAATCTCTAACACCTGCCACCCTGGCTCCTGCTTGCACTCTCTCTCCTCCACTCCTTTGTCTGACGCCATGAATAGCAAACCTAGTTGGTAAAGTAAATCTAAAATAACTAAACCATGAAAATAGGAATGCCTGTGCTTTTCATGTGTTGGTTTTTTTCCTCTGTAGTGTTGATGCAAATGTGGTGGCTGAAATGGTATCTATTAGAAGCCTGGAACAAATCATCACATTTATGGCTATAACTGAAACCTTCACTCTGTACTCTCAGGAAGGTCCCTCTGGTATCCAAGGTCAGGCAGGTCCCAGCTGGGCAGGCTGTAACTTGATCGTGTCATAGGCTACTTTCCAGCTACTATGTGAGATATGTCAAGAAGGTATTATTTTTGAAAGAATATTTGATAAGGATATGCTCTTATTTCTCACTTATCCATAAAAATCAGCTTATAGGAAACCCCAAATTCTCTGTAGACAGCAGGGTTTAAAACAGACCTCCCTTGGGGACCCTTTGTGATCATGTGCCCATTACACCTACTTCTTTGGTTATACCACACCACGCTCCATGCACAGTACTCATCTGAGGTCTGCCGCCCCCACTAGACTGTACACACCATGAAGATGGGAATCACCTGTTGTATTAAACACTCTACCCTCTGTACACTGCACGGTGTTTGGATGGAAGAAACACTTAAAATTAGTTGAATGCACTGTCCAAAGAAATGAAAGAAAACAGGATATTTCTTTCTGCTTTTCATCTTTACTTGTCCTCACGTTTCCCACACTATTTTCAGCTCAACACCGCAGGCACCAATAGGGACATGCATGGCTCGGTTCTTCCTCTTTAAAGATCACAGATCCAGGAGAAAGGAAAAAGACAGGAATTGGGAGGTGTACAGTCAGGGCAAGGCTGAGTCAGATACTTGCAGTGACAAGTAGCAGATACCCACCGGCATGGGTATCAAGCACAAATGGGCACATGGCAGTAAGACAGAGGGTATCTCTTGAACTCAAAGGCAGAAGCAGAGCCAGGCTTGGGAGTTCGGAGGATGAGGAAGAAAACCTTAAGGCAACACTTGCTCAGGCTTCACTCGCTCTGGAGTGAAGTGATCCTTCCTCCCCGATTCACACTTCCTTATCAGGGCATCAGCTTTCACTGTTTCTTCATGTACACAAACGCCTCACAGCTGTTTCATTTCTGTGTTCCCAGCTCAAGGGACCAGCCTAGGTTGAGACTAGCATATCCTATTCCAAACTCTAAATTCCTGGGAAAATCAGACTGACTCAGGGGCAAACAGCCTTCACCAGACACATCTGGTTTCTCCTGGATCCCTCCTGGAGGGGAAGCAGGAGTTTCTCAGAAAAGACAGGGTCTGAGGACACCCCCAAAGCAGTGGTTGGGTTTTTGATCGTGATGAGTCTCCTCTTCATCTTTCTCTCACCTACCACTCTCTGAAGTTCACGCAGTTTCTGCCTTTGAGGCTCACTCCTGCCCTCAAACTTGGCCTTCACTGTTCATTCTTTCTCGTCTAATGCCTTCTGCTCCCGTCCCTCCAATCAACTTCGAATTCTTCTCAATGCTATAAAACATTACTATCCTACCCAGAACATGACAAATACTATATATATATATTTTTAAATAAATTTATTTATTTATTTATTTTTGGCTGCATCGGGTCTTCGTTGCTGCCCGCGAGTTTTCTCTAGTTGCGGCAAGCGGGGGCTACTCTTCACTGCGGTGCACTGACTTCTCACTGCAGTGGCTTCTGTTGTGGAGCACGGGCTCTAGGCGCACAGACTTCAGGAGTTGTGGCTCGTGGGCTCTAGAGCGCAGGCTCAGTAGTTGTGGCACACGGGCTGAGTGGCTCCGCGGCATGTGGGATCTTCCCAGACCAGGGCTCAAACTCGTGTTCCCTGCATCGACAGGTGGATTCTTAACGACTGAGCCACCAGGGAAGTCCTGACAAATCCTATATTAAAAGGGTTTTTTTTTTTTCCAGTGTTTGTTTGTTTCAGGTTCTGTGACTTTATTTTTTTCTAACTTTATTAAGGTATAATTTCAAATAAAAATTGTAAGATATTTGAAGTGTACAATGTGATGAATTGGTATGTATTGTGAAAGGATTCCTGCCATCAAGTTAACACGTTCGTCACCTCACATATTTAATTTTTTTTTTTTTTTGGTGAGAACTTTTAAGTTGTACTTTCTCAGCAAATTTCAATCATACAATACAGTGTTATCAACTATAGTCGCCATGTTATACACTAGATCCCCAGATTCCATGCATCCCGTAACTGAACTTTACACCCTCTTACCAATCTCTCCCACCTCCTTGTCCCTGGCAACCACTTTTCTACTCTGTTTCTATGAATTCGGCTCTTTTTTTAAGGTATTTTAATGGACAAAATAAACAGATAAACCATATATTGCATGTACAAGATCGTCTCTGTATGTTTTTTTCTGGATTTGGAATACTACCTATTATGTACCACTAAGAACACACAACATGGTCATATCTGCCTTGCAGTGTCCGTATTATAGCCTCCAGATATACTGTACTTTTCCACTTACTTTGTAATTAATACCACATAACCGTTATTTAGGGATAATACTGAGTAACCTCTTAACAAAACACCTTTCGATAGAAAGGATTGCCAAAAAAAAGAAAAAAAAAAAGAAAAGCCCTTTGGAAATTCAATAAATGAATAAAAGAAATAAATTCTAACTGACACGAAAATGTAGCCTATTTCTTTGTGCAATAAGATTCTGCCTCTCTCAAGTTAAACAAAACTTATAGTCTTGCTCAGAGATCAGTTCCTATGTTATCTGAATGCATATGACCCCTAGGAAAATAAAAGCCAATTTCTGATCAACTGTGAAGAATGCAGCCTTTTGTTCTTTTACTCCTCTCCACGGTAGATGGAACCATCCAACAATGAAAGATTACAGAAATCATCTTGACCATTCACGCGTTGTTCATCTGCATCTCCTGGTACCTAGCTTGATGGCCTGTATACAGTCGGTGTACAGTAAATATTTGATCAACTAGAGCGTGTACTTATATCTATGTATTTACAAATAAACACTATATATGCATGAGGCTTCACATGTGTTGATATAAACATATGTAAATAGATCAGCAGGTTGGAGACAACGCCAAAAGGCAATCTTCTCAAACTTAAAAGGGCATTCAAATCACCTAGGGATATTATTAAAATGCAGATTCTGATTCAGTAGATCTGGGGTGAAACTCAATACTTGCATTTCTAGTAAGTTCTCAGGTGACCCTGATGCTGCTGGTCTACAGACCAAATGTTAATAGCAAAGTAATCCCCTCTTTATTCCCTTTAGTAGGAGGCCATAGGCAAACTATGCAAATAATTAGAGGGTCCTTCTTCTCAAAGATCATGCTCAGTCATTTAGGAAAATGAATGATAATATTCTCAGGGAAACTCATCTTTATTACCAGATTCAAGTCTGCAATAGGTACTTCTTTACTGAGCACCTATGCCAGGTACAAGACTACAGCAGACTTTAGTCATTCAAGGATACAGCTTAATAAAGGATGAAAATACAACTTGAGGCGTCTCTGTATCCTCAGTGATATTCAAATAAAGAGAACATTAGAGAACGACACCAAATGTGTATGGATGTGTGTATGGGGGAGGCGGTGGGTAAGCAACTGCTTAGGATCCCACATCTTCAAGAGGTTCCTATCAGGTATCGACGTCCATCTCAAGAAGATTCCTTGGGACTTCCCTGGTGGCGCAGTGGTTAAGAATCCACCTGCCAATGCAGGGGACACGGGTTCAAGCCCTGGTCCAGGAAGACCCTACATGCCGCGGAGCAGCTAAGCCCGCGCGCCACAACTACTGAGGCTGCGCTCTAGAGCCCGCGAGCCACAACTACTGAAGCCTGCCTGCCTAGAACCCGTGCTCCGTAACAAGAGAAGACACGCTAATGAGAAGCCCGCGCACCACAACGAAGAAGAGCTTCCGTTCGCTGCAACTAGAGAAAGCCCACACGTAGCAACAAAGACCCAACGCAGCGATAAATAAATAAATAAATTAATTAAAGAAAAAAAAAGACGATGACTCCTTGTGCACCATCCCCAAGCCCTCGTCACTGTGCCCACGTCCGCCTCTCCCCTGTCTTCGCAGTCATATGGGAACGACAAGCCTCTGGGGTCAACTTCAACTTGCTGGACTACAGAACTTCGCCATCTCGTCCTGTTAGATATTATGTCAAGTGTGATGAAAAAGACCGTAGGTAAGACTGGTTATACCACTTAAAAATGAGAGAAAAAAAAAATCAATCAGAGAATTCCTTTCCCTTTCCCTTTCCATTTACCTAAACCCTCATCACTGCCAAGGCTTAAAAGGAAGTTCCCCCAGGGTCTTGGCTGTGCAACGGTGTCTGCTGGAAGCATGACCGGTGAGGGGAAAATATAAGCACTTGGAATTACAGGCTGCCTTTTCACTAATGTAGAGTGGGATGCTTGGTTCAACGACGGGCTATCATCTATTCACTACAATTCTAAAGAAATGCAAACCTCAAAGACAAATTTGAAAATCAGTGAAATCCATTACATCTTTAATAATGTATTTGTTCATAAACAGGCAAAATTGTTGTTTAAGTTATTACAGTATTCTTTTGCCAGAGGCATAAACTTAATCACATCTACAGCGTAGCATGAATTTCTTTTGGTTGTACGTGGTGGCATGTACAGAGCCAGCTCTCTCCCTGCAGGGGAACTTCTGCCAGCGCAAGAATCTAAGAATCAGTCATCTTTTTTTAAAGGTATATTTGAAAGATTCACTATTTACCAGTGCAAGGATATATTTCTCACATAAGATTCTGGGGAAATAAGACTGACTTCTAATCAGAACGTTTCAATCCTAAGCAAATCCTTTTCAGAACTGAATGTTCAACACTGAACGTTTTGAATTTGAATAAATAATATAACAATAATGCAAGAACAAATTTACTTCACAAATGTAATCACTGGACAAAATTTTGAGTTGTCTAAGGAAGTACTTTACAAAAAAATTGGAAAAGAGAGGGGGACTGTGTAATCAAGGAGTCTAGGTGCTGTAGTCCTCCCATTAATCTTATTCAGAAACTGTGAATATATAGTCAATTTCAGAACAATTTTCTTATTTTACATACTGAGAGCTAGAATGATTTAACAAGGTACTTTCCATTATAATGATAATCCCAACCCTCAAGCATCTCTACTCAAGAAAATACAGAGAAGGCAATCTGGGAAGGACGGGGAGTTGGGGTCCATGTCTGATTTTTAAAGACAGAGATCCAGATACTTACAAGGCATCACATGGTATATGCTTGGCCAATATTGTCCACTGTCTCTCTTTAACCACACACGAACAGTCCTGCAACAAAAAGAAAATGTGTGTGTTAAATCACACTATTTTTGGTCATGGGAGTGTTGACAGATAGAAACCAAACCTCTTAATTATATATACAGTGGACCCTGAACAACTTATAAGCATATCTTTTTTTCACCAAATATGTACTACAGTACTACACAATCCACGAATGGTTGAATCTGCAGATGTGGAACCACAGATACAGAAGGCCAACTATAAAGTTATATGCAGATTTTAGACTGCATGGAGGGTCAGTGCCTCTAACCCCTATGCTGTTCAAGGGTCAACTCTGTGTGTATATATGACATAACTACATTGCTATAATTAATAATACATATTACATACAAATATGTATAACATATATGTTTGTTTATAACATATCTCTATATAATACATGCATATATATTTTAATTATATTTATACACATTACATATATGTGCGTGCACACCACTTATGCCTCTCTAAAGGCATATTCCTATATTTCTTAAATTTAAGGCTGTATACATTTAAAATTACATATGACTTTTATAATTAAATATTTGAGGTTAATTAAATTTTATACTCATATATATTTATATACACGCATGGGATAGTGTTTGAAAACTATTTTTGTAGTTGTTTTGCTTTCGGAGTATATGGCCTTTGCCCCAGTCGGCTGGAAGCATTCATCTCCCTGGGGAGTAATTAGGCTTTACTACGGAAGGGAGTAGGAAGAGATAAAATGAAGCAATATGCAACATCTGACACACATGGAAGGATGACACAGTAAATTCACAGTCTCACAAGCCACGGACGGCATCGTCTTGAGAGAAGGTTTTTGCAAACACAGTCAAGCAATGGTAAACCCTGAGACTCAGATTACTGAGCTAGAGGGCTGGCCATGCAACCCACCATGGAACAGGGTAATCCTGCAGCAAAGGCTGTGGATGAAGTTCCAGGCCAGAAGGCCAGATAGAGACATAGCAGACATCCAGGAGAGCTCAGAGAGGAGGGGCCAAAGAGAGAATGAACTAGAGGATACTGGGAGGTTCTTATCAACCAGAAAGGCCCTACCACGAATTATACCAGCACAGGCACGCAAGGCAAACACACCTAGGAGGTATAGGGACATTGCCCCAGAGACCAGAGGAAGGGGCAAACATCAAACCAAGGGAAACGAACAGTGCCCCACTGCTGCTAGAAGATCGTATACACCACACCCCTCACCCCACACCCTTAAACCATCCTAGGGTAAAAAGCAGACACTGAGAATTTTAATCTCAGAGAGAGATGGACACTACCTAAATAGACTATTTAAGTCATCATATTAGACTAAGTTTTAAATTGTATTGGATTTCTTCCCCAGTTAATCAGTGGGTCTCCCCATCAGAATAGGAGAAAAAGACTAACTACAGACACAATAAAGAAATGCCACTTTCTCTGCATGGCCATAAGATACGATGTAGTGATATACAGTGACACCACTACATATACATGTAAAACTCCATCTTTTTGGTCAACCAGCCAATTTGTGAGATGGTATAACGGAAAATAATTCTTAAGAAATAATTCAATACATACATTATTTATACACATATCATACCAGCCTTCAATTAAATTCTTTTTATAATATATGTCAAAACAACATTTTAATATGGAGATTATTATCTCAACAAGAATAAATACAGGAGTCACATCATGGAAAATGTCAGAATAGGAAGCTCCAAGAATCAGTCCCTGTACCAAATCAACTACTGAGCTGTCAGAATCACTGTTTCAGAATTCTAGAGTCTAGTTAGACACTTGCAGCATCCATGGGAATGCTTGATGAAGAAGCTGGTATATGTCAATGAATTTCACATCTTACTTGCAGCTATCGTCATGCATGCCCCACCCCTGTAGCAGGCAGCTGTGGGGACAGTGGCCCATGGTCATAGAGTGACTTGCAGGTACCAGGGTGGGAACCCTGTCCTCCAAAATTTGGGGATGCATGTTTTGATTTGCCTGGCAGTTCACTGAGAGACTAGAGAAGATACTGGCCGTTGTTTCAATCACCTAGGTCTGAAGGGCTTCCCGGGCGATGTCTGCCAAAAGAATTTAAAGGGAAGGAAGACCTTTCTCTCCTTTATGAAATTCAGGCATTAAAAGAAATCACTGGTTGGGACTTCCCTGGTGGCACAGTGGTTGGAAGTCCACCTGCCAATGCAGGGGACACAGGTTCGATCCCTGGTCTGGGAGGATCCCACATACCACGGAGGAATTGGACCCGTGCTCCATGATGGCTGGGCCTGCACTCTGGAGCCCACGAGCCACAGCTGCTGGGCCCGCGTGCCACAACTGCTGAAGTCCATGTGCCTGGAGCCTGTGCTCCGCAATGGGAGGGGCCACCGCAGTGAGAGGCCCGTGCACCACAGCGAGGAGTGGCTCCCACTCGCTGCAACTAGAGAAAGCCCGCACGCAGCAACAAAGACCCAACACAGCCAAAAATAAAAATAAATAGATGAATAAAGTTGAAAAAAAAAAAGAAATCACAGGTTGACCTCAGAGATAAAAGAACAGAAACTTCAATGATCACATACAACATGAAATATAGTCTTTGCAGAAAGAGTTGGGAAAAGTCACTAAACAGACAACTGCAGCATTCAAAAAGTAACAAGAGCAATCTCTAGAGAGAAGGGAGAATGTGATTTTCAGTTGCCACATTCTAATATTTAAAATATCCAGTTCTCAGACTTGTGGTTGCCAAGGGGCAGGGGGAGTGAGGGAGGGATGGACTGGGCGTTTGGGGTTAGTAGGTGCAAACTATTACACATAGAATAGATAAACAACAAGGTCCTACTGTATAGCACAGGGAACTATATTCAATACCCTGGGATAAACCATAATGGAAAAGAATATTTTTAAAAAGTACATATGTGTACAACTGAGTCACTTTGCTGTACAGCAGAAATTAACACAGCATTGTAAATCAACTATACTTCAATTAAAAATAAATTTAAAAAATAAAATATTTCTAGACATCAAAAAAATTTTTAATAAAATTAAATAAAATATCCAGTTCTCAACAAAAAATTGCAAAGTATGCAAAGAAAGAGGAAATGGCCCATTCACAGGGAAAAAAGTGATAATAACCACCAATGAAGTAGTCCAAACGCTAACTGGCTTTACTAGACAAAGACTTTAATTAACTATCTAAATATGCTCAAAGAGCTAAAGGTAACCACAGACAAAGAACTAAAGGAAATCAGGAGAAGGATGTATGAACAATTAGGGAATATGAGTAAAGAGATAGAAATTATATAATAAAATAAATAGAAATTCTGGGGCTGAAAAGTACAATAGCTGAAATGAAAAATTCACTAGAAATGGTCAACGATAGGTGTGAGAAGACAAAAGAATCAGCAAACTTCAAGATAGGACAACTGAAATTACCTAGTCTGAGGAAAAGAAGAAAAAGAATGAAGAAAAATGAACAGAATCAATAAAGACTTCACCTGGAATTGAGGCAATCATCTTTGATCATGAGACAAACAAGCTTGAGGATAAAAGTTGACATGCTAAGGGGAGTTCCCAGGTGGTCTAGTGGTTAGGATTCGGCGCTTTCACTGCCATGGCCGAGGTTCAATCCCTGGTTGGGAAACTAAGATCCCAAGCCATGTGGTGCAGAAAAAAAAAAAAAAAAAAAAAAAAATGACATCAAACACCATTGACCCACCAACCCTTTAGACTAACTTTAGACTTGTTTGTGAGATGATCTGATTTTTTCTTACCTTAAGCCACTGTTTAGTGGATTTTATTACCAGGATCTGAATACATGTTAACTCATGGAGAAGACTGAAAGAAAGGAATGCCTTTCCTTAGGTTTTGGGTTTGTCCAACTGCATGGATGGCACTGTCATTCACTGAGATGAGGCGCACTGGAAAAGGACCAGATTTGGGGGAGTATCATGAGTTCACTTTGAACATTTGAGTGGGAGGTATCTTTAAGTTAGCCTAGAATTCCTAATGAGCAAACAAAAGACAATTATAATTAGAGGCTATGGCATGAGTTGCTCTGAAGATTTAATGTAAGGTTCTTGACAACAGTGCTTGGCACATAGCAAGCACTGGATAATTGCCAACAATTAGTATTGTGATTATCATCACTATTGTTTAAAAACCTATCCATCGGGCTTCCCTGGTGGCGCAGTGGTTGAGAGTCCGCCTGCCGATGCAGGGGACGCGGGTTTGTGCCCCGGTCCAGGAAGATCCCACATGCCGCGGAGTGGCTGGGCCCGTGAGCCACGGCCACTGGGCTTGCGTGTCCGGAGCCTGTGCTCCCCAATGGGAGAGGCCACAACAGTGAGAGGCCCGCGTACCGCAAAAAAAAAAACCCCAAAACCTATCAATCAACCATAGCTTGGGAGAGTTCAAGATCCCAAACCTTTTCCTGCTTTGCCAACATACTGAACATCTTACTCCTTGTTATAAGGGATTTTACACTCAGTCTACAAAGGGGTCATAAATTATTTATCCATTCCTGCATGCATTTCTTTAACACATACTGAACATCTACTATGTGCCAGGCTACTATGTGCAGGAGCTCCATGTGCACAGACAAGGAAACATCATTAAAACAGTACCTGATAAGAGCTGCAAGCTATTTTATATCTATTTAAGGCCATGTAGGAAAGGTATCTAATACACATGGCAAAGGGCGGCAGGTTCAGGAAGTGCTGACTCTGAAGGAACAGCACTATCTGTTATTTCATGTATTTCCTTCATGGCACCGGCCACAGTCTGCTATCTGATCTACCTACTTGTAAATGTGTTTATTATCTTGTTACCGAACCAAACTTGCTCATCCACAGGCAGTAAAGCCAATCTACCGACACTGGGTTGTGGTGAAGGGAAGTACAGCAACTACTGTAAGGCGCCAGACAGGTAATCTGGTACAGGTGGTGCTCAAAAAGCCCGAACTCCCCCAAACTCCCCCATGGGTTTCAGGGTAGCATTTTTAAAGGAGGTGGGGGGCAGAGTTTGTGATTAGCTCATGCACAATTCTCTGACTGGCTGATGGTGAGGTAACCGGGCGGTATCACAGGGGTTAACATCGACCCTTAGGCTCCAGGAGGCCTGGCGGCTATGTGCTCATGGTCATCAAGTAGTTAACATCTTCCATTTGGTGTTGGTTTTAGCATCTGTAAAACAACTCAGGAAATGTGCATCAGATACTATTGTCTAGGTCCTCCAGAGAGGAGTTAAAGCAGAGGATACAGAGGAGGGATCTGTCCAGGGAAGGCCCCAGAGGGTCCTGCTCGGTTACAATTTGATTCGTCCACTAGAAAATAAGCATGAGGGGGACTTCCCTGGCGGTCCAGTGGTTAGGACTCAGTGCTTTCACTGCCGAGGGCCTGGTTCAACCCCTGGTTGGGGAACTAAGATCCCGCAAGCCACGTGGCTTGGCCAAAAAAAAAAGAGGAAAGAAAAGAAGTATGAGAATAAAGAATATTCTTTTCTTGCTCATCACTGTCTACCCAGAGTCTAGGAGTACATGGCCATGGTAAATGTATGATAAATATTTGTTGGGTGAATGAAAGTAGGAAGAAATTTTCCTCTACCCTTCCAGGTTCTTCTGGCAGGTCTAAGAAGTAAATTGACATGAGACAGATTAACAGGAAAAAAATCAAACAAAAGTTTAATAACATGTATACATGGGAGAGACCCAGGAAAACGGAGTAACTCTCCAAAATGGCTGAAGCCCTCACCTTAAATACCATCCTCAGCTAAAGACGAAAGAGGATGTTGAGGGCAGGGAGAGCCAGCTGTGGGAAGCTACCAGGAAAAGCACAGTAAACAAGGGTAGGATTGTGATGCAGATTTAAGTCACTGCTTTCTGCATCGATAAGAGTTTCCAGAGATTTGGTCATCCTCCTCTTCTTGCTGCATCCAGGGAGAATATACCCTTACACAGTGGAGATTTCCCTTACAAAGGCAAATGTTTCTTGCAAAACGGTAACTCCTCCTTGATTTTCAGAGTTTTCCCCATGTCTACTATTTCTTAGAAAATAACCAGCTTAAAATTAATATGCCAAAGAGAGATATTTGGGGATGGCAAATTCTGCACCCCTACAAGGTGCTAGTCCCAGGTGGCAAAGCCTGCTGGTCGTCTACACCAGAGTCATTCTCCTCTCCTTCCTGAGCAGCAGTTAAGGCTGACCAGAGAAGGATGGGGAGAGCACAAAGGCAGTAAGTAGAAGACAACAGACTTCAGGCTAGACCAGATGCTTAGCAGAGTTTATGTGTTAGAGACACTCCTATAAACAAACAAAAAGAAGTCTACCAGGCTTTCCAGGGGACCGTTTGGCCAACAGAATGCCCGTCGTGGCCTCCCAACAATCCCACAGGGTGGGTGTGATTATGACTGTCATGTTACAGGTGAAGGTTCTGCAGCCCAGAGAGGCCCAGGCTGCAGAGAGCCCCAGGGTGAGCCAGGTACCCACCTGCAGAGGCTGCGCTCTCAGCCACTACACGGCGCAGAGCTGCTCCCTAAAAAGGGGGTGGGGGGAGGAAGGTAGGAAAACACCGGCGAGTTTCACTTCAACATTCTGAGTTTAAAATGGCTACAGATCATCTGAGTAACGATTACACATGGAACAGCTTCTTACATGAGGGTTCCAGATAAAGGGAGCACCTACCCTACGTGCACAAAGGTTGTTACGCTATCGTAACGTTAGCTGAACCAATGGTCTTTCTGATGCATAAATTATTTTTAAAATATATAAAAGCATATACAAACACACATTTGTTTTAAGTAACAGTGTTCCTAAAAATCCCAGTTAAGAAAGGTATACATCAATACAGTCAGCACAGTTTTGTTTAAAGATTTTCTAAAATAGCTGTACAGGTCAGAAAGGTGGCAGGACAATATGAGTTTTAATTTTTTTTTTTTTTTTTTTTTTTTTTGCGGTACGCGGGCCTCTCACTGTTGTAGCCTCTCCCGTTGCGGAGCACAGGCTCCGGACACGCAGGCTCAGTGGCCATGGCTCACGGGTCCAGCCGCTCTGCGGCATGTGGGATCTTCCCGGACCGGGGCACGAACCCATGTCCCCTGCATCGGCAGGCGGACTCTCAACCACTGCGCCACCAGGGAAGCCCCTGAGTTTTAATTTTAATAATAGTAACAAACATACACATTTAATCCTTACAAAGCCCTATGAAATAGAAACTATCCTTTAGAGATGAAAGTGTAAAGCCCAGAGAGCTTAAGCAATTTGCCCAGAACTAGTGAGTGGATGCAGTTATTTTAAGTCCTGTGCTCTCTGCACTAAATATACTGCCTTCCTTACACTAGCATGTACCTAGCAATTGATAAGTTTTACAACCTAAAAATAAACTGCTACAAAAACATCTGTTCTCTTATATTCTCTTATATTCAGAGGTGTAATAGCAGTTTAAAATAGAAAAAAGATACTGCAAAAGCACAATTTGGGTGGCTAGGAATTTCTTAAATAAATGTAAATTCCACTCTACAAAGCCTGTAAGTGTTCATTTTTCCGCAAATTATATTTAAAGAGCAACGTAAAAAGCTTTTAATAGTATGTGAAAACTTTTTTCCTTGAAAAAAAATTTAAGAAAAAACAGCTGTGATTAAGAGTCAGAGTTAAGCCAGTAGAGGTCAGTGTATGGGGGAAGAAAACTGCGTGACCCTGCTGAAAGGCAGGGAAACTGCATTCACCCCTGACACAAAGCCCTGGGGTACACGAACCCAACACAGCACTGCACAGCCCACCTTGCCACGTCCTGCTTTCTTCTCCCCTTGCCTCTTCCTCTCCCCCAAGTTCTTAGCACTAGGCAGAAACAGACACTGGGAAGAAGTAATCACTGCTCATCTCAAAAATAGTAAGACAAGGTACTCCCAGCGGGCCTCAGCCAGTCCAGCAGCTGGGCCACTCTGAAAATAGCATAGTCTTACTCTACATTGGACACAGCTGACCACATGTCAGCAAGTAAAACTTATTTTAAAATATTGGCATTAAATAGTATTCCTTAAACCTAAAGAAGTGGTGGTGTTGTTTTTAGGGTTAAAATAGATGTTAGATAAATTGTAGCATTTATCAAAACTCTCCTAGAGGGCTTCCCAACTGGTGGCGCAGTGGTTGAGGGTCCGCCTGCCAATGCAGGGGACGCGGGTTCGTGCCCCGGTCCAGGAAGATCCCACATGCCGCGGAGCGGCTGGGCCCGTGAGCGTCCGGAGCCTGTGCTCCGCAACGGGAGGGGCCGCAACAGTGAGAGGCCCGTGTACTGCAAAAACAAACAAACAAACAAAACAAAAAACTCTCCTAGCATCAGAGCTGGCTGACTCCGTGGCTGAGCTCTAAAAACAGTCAGAAGAAACCACACTTTATCGTACTTGGCATCTGCCCCAGGGCCAAGCCCCACATGAGGTCCCAAACTGGTGCTCATTATTTACGACATATCAAAAGGATATGTTAAACATTCGTCCCTCCAGTCACCCACGTCCCACCTGTCCTTGTCAGGAAGTCTCTGGTTACACCTGCACAGAGGCCTTGGGCAGAATGGCAGCAACCAAGCTGGGCTGACACCGACAAATCTGTACACTGTGTCGGGCGAGATGTAGAAATTCTTCATTTTACAGCTCCAGCATCCGCTAACACTCTAAAGAAATAAGTAAGGGAATGGTACTCCCAGGCTGCCCCCCACCCCACCCCAAGTCCCTCCAAAGAACCGAATCCAGCGCCAGTCTTGAGCTACAACCTTAGCCAGGATGGGGGTGTCCTCCTCACAGGCAGCCCTCAGCCCAGCAGCCAACGGGGTCACACAGAGGGGTTCAATCAAGCAGGGGAGTCAGATGCTCCCTTTATGAGATTCCTCCAGATTTCTGCTTGTTTGACTTCCTTGTTTTGACCTGTGCTGATACCCATACGCTGCCAGTAGTTTAGACACGGTTACTGAACTGTGTGTCTGTGCATGTGTGTTTGCGTGTGAACACATTTATACACAGATATACGGCCAAGCACCACACCAGGTCCACCCTCCCACATCCTATCCAGGAATATACCCTTTGTTCTACAGTCTAGCAATCTTTAAGTCCGCTTATACTAGTGGGGACAATGAACTACCGGGACTGGAACACCTTGGATTTTCTAAGACTACTAAAAGTTAGGAATTCTGCCCCACTGCTCCAAAAGTGCACTTACACATTCAATCGACTTGTTGATCATTAACTCATTCGACAAACATTTTTTAAACACCTACCAGGTACTAGTATGTGAAATGCACAAAAACAAACAAATGCCCCCTCTGCAAGGTAAGATCTACAGTAGGGAGAAGCCAGTGCTGCTCCAGGAGCACCTAGGAGCATCTAACTCTGACGATGGAGCCCGGTCAGGTGACAGTAGAGAAAGCTTCCCAGAGAGGATGGTGTCTGAAATGCAGGATGAGGAGGCATTTGCCAGAGGAAAGGAGGAGAGGGTGGTGCAGCAGAAGGAGGTGAGAGCAAGGCAGGAGTAATGAGAAACCAGCCTAGACACAGGAGCAGGCAGGAGGCCGCTGAGGGCTCTGTCTGCCCCACTGAAGAGTCTGGATTTTACTTTGAGGATGCCGGGGAGCCGCTGGAGGATAAGCAGCCAGTCACAAACTCCTAATATTTTTGTTTGTTTGGGGGAGGCCCGGAAGAAGCCTGGTTACCCTGCAGTAACCAGTTTGGAGGATGTGGGCAGTAAAGCAGGCAAAAAAGGACGAGGTCCTAGAGGAGAGAAGAGGCCGCATTTCAGAGCATTTAGGAAGTAGAAGCATCTGGACTTGGGGTGACTGGAGGTGGGGTGATGCGTGAACGGTGGTGCCATTTGTCAGGGAGTGATTCTTGTGGCCAGCAACGGTGACTTCATCTTGAACTTGCTGAGCCTGGGGACTGAGTGAGTAGACTAGCCTGCCTGCTTGCGAGAGGTCTCGGTGCGGTGCGAGACCTGAGCCGAAAATGAAGATCTGGGAGTCGAAGAAGAAGAAAAGAGGGCCAAAGACAAAGCCCTGAATAACACTAAAAGTTAAGGGGTATAGAACATAAAAGATCTGTGAAGACCTCAGTGTGGGCTGCCAGGGAAGTAGGAGAAAAAGCCTTTACTTCTAAGACCCAGCACGTGTACTAATTTTTAGTCCAGAAAATAAGGTCATTATAAACATACATAAGACTGAACCAAATTCACAGTGAGAACGTGCCCACAATAAAAAACCATCTATATAGGTCACTTTTCTGAGGGAAGAGCGAAGATTGGGGGTGCTGACAAACAGGAGACCACAGGTTGCTAAGCTACTGGGTAAAATAAGACGGGGCGTCTACCCATGTCGAAATCCAGCCTTTTTAAAATGTGCCCTAGAATGATGCAACCTTCATTAGTTACCATAGTGATGAGCTTCATTTCCCAGGGGACAATTGTTATTTTTGCTACCACTGAAGTAACTGGGGGGAGAAGGGGGGTGAATCCTACTGTGTTTTGAAGACCCTGAATTTTCAGGGAATGTTTTTCTAATAGATCACACATTACAGCCTCAATACTAACAGAAGGCAGTCCCTAGCAATCTGCAAACTAAGAGAAGAACTTTGAGCAATGGGATGTCAGTCAATGTCTTTTTGTAGTTTTTACAGTGACTTGTTTCAAAGGGAAAAAAATGCCTCTAATGCAGAGAATGTTGTGGAAATTCTTGGAAAACAGAACTGAAAGATTTTTTTTCTATGATTATTCGTAGGAAGAACAAACTATGAGATTCTCATTATATACATTCAGATCACATGTTGTAAATAAACTAAACCCAATCTTCTACAGAACACTGTGCATCTCTGTACTGAGGGTTTTTCCAGGGACGGACAGAGGCTGCTGTGTGGAGTGAAGGAAGGTGGCCGGGGGTTTCAGAGACAGGGGCAAGCTGGGCGCTCTCCAGCTTCCAGACCGTACTGCCTGCGAGAGCCTCAGTTCCAAGTATTAACCGCCTCACTACGTCAGACCTGAACAACTTTGTTGAACCGCAGATACCTGGATTCCCATGGCTGTAGCAACCTAGCAATCAGCGGCTGGAGAAGAGGTTTGGCTGTTTTATATTTCAACACCTTGAGCTTTGGATGCTATTCCTGCTTTAAAAAGGAAAACAGTCATTCTGGTCATTTACAGCCCTGTGCTTCATCAAGGTGTGCTTATTACAGCCATCCCCCCAGGAAAATTTAACCGTCTGGGTCATTTCTCTCGAACCAAAGGTCATGAAAGAAAAATGACAATCAAGTGGCAATATCTTCACTGCTTTTTAAAATCTATGAAGTGAAGTCTCCAAATGAGGTTAAATGGACACAGATGCCAGGTGAGAGATTATAAACACACACAAAATATATGGAATTGTGATCTTTATCCATCAGTAGTAGGGGGAATTCCCTGGCGGTCCAGTGGTTAGGACTCTGTGTTTTCACTGCTGAGGGTGCAGGTTCAATCCCTGGTCAGGGAACTAAGATCCTGCAAGCAGCATGGCGCGGCCAAAAAAAAAATCAGCAGTGAGCCTTGAGAGAAAGAAGCCCCCACAAGCCCTTATTTCTGAGTACTTTATTACTGATAATCACTATTCTGTGTCTGCAAATAGTCTCCTTGCAGTCTAGACTTGTTTTGCATAGTTTGTTGTCTTGGTAATTTAACTCCTAGCGGCTAACGTTGAAGCACAGCCTTCCTGCCCTGGCACAGCTGTGGGTTTTAGCATTTGCAAACTCCTTCCCTCTAACAACTCTTACCTGGCTGTCTGCTGTCCCACATTAGCGCAACTCCCCCACAAGCCTTCGGGACTCCTGGGCAAAATCAAGCTTCGGGATCACACTGTTTCTTGTTAGGACAGTCACATTAGCCATCAAGGCTAGTGAGCAAGTCCATCTCCCCCACTGGACAATGAATTCCCTGAAGACTTCAAAATTTTTAGCTTTGATTTTCTTAATACCTACAGTACTTTTATTTTGAATACATACAGTACTTAGTGTAAGAGAGATGCTTGAAAAGGGTCATAAAAATACACTAAAGGCAACAAAGAATGGGAAATAGAAGAGAAAAAAAATGAACACATTCCCAGTGCAATGGTGAAGAACAGCCCATAGGGAAGCACCAGACCTCGGAGGGCGGACAGTCCTGGATATTAGCATCAGCAACACCAACTGCTCCCCAGCCAGAGTCCCTCACAGGCCAGAGAAACGTGAGGACAAGCCTTGAGCTGTCAGTCTGAGCAAGTCAACAGAATGAGAGCATTCATCAGTATCACCCATTAGGAGGACTATGGATGGAATCACTAGAGGAACAATATATCACAGATTTAAATACCGTTCCTGGCTCTGTACGCAGCGGGAGGGCAAGGTCTATGTCATCCCACTCACCACTCTATTCCTACAGCCAGGTCCAAAGGCAGGCATGCGACAAATGCTCAACAGGGACTTAATGAAATAGCAAACTGAAAGAGCAGTGACTCAGAGAATGCCCCTGGCTGCCACCGTTCTGAATCCTTAGACAGATTAACTACTCTCTTCCAAGGTAGCCACAGGTAGCAAAATGCCCAAGAATTTTATACTTTAGAAACACAGCAGAGCTGGGGGAGGAGAGAATGAGGAGTTACTGTTTAACAGGTATGGAATTTCCATTTAGGAAATGGGTAGTGGTGATGGTTGTACAGCATTGTGAATATACTTAATGTCATTGAATTGTACACTTAAAAATGGTTATAATACATGGGGGGGATAAACTGGGAGATTGGAATTGAGATATACACACTACTATATATAAAATAGATAACTAATAAGAACCTACTATATAGCACAGGAAACTCTACTCAGTACTCTGTAATGACCTATGTGGGAAAAGAATCTAAAAAAGAGTGGATATATGTATATGTATAACTGATTCACTTTGTTGTACACCTGAAACTAACACAGCATTGTAAATCAACTCCACTCCAATAAAAGTTATTTTAAAAAAATATTTATTTATTTACTTATTTTGGCTGCACCGGGTCTTAGTCCGGCTCGCGGGCTTCTTTGTTGCGGCATGTGAACTCTTAGTTGCGGCATGCATGTGGGATCTAGTTCCCCGACCAGGGATCGAATCCTGGGCCCCCTGTATTGGGAGCATGGAGTCTTACCCACTGGACCAGTAGGGAAGTCCCCACTAAAAGTTATTTTTAAAAATGGTCATAATGCTAAATTTTATGTCTATTTTACCACAATTTAAAAAAATAAAACAATTTTTTAATCTTTAAAAAAAGAAACACAGCAGAAAGACTATCTCTCTAGAACTGCAGTCTTCCCAGAGTTGCCGGAGTCACAGCAATTAGAAGACAGCTGCAGACAGACTGGCCTTAGAACAGGTCTACAGAGGGCATCCTGGCTGAGAATGCGTAAAAGGAATTCACTTGCCCACTCCAGCAGGGTAGGGCAGCAGGGTACCCATCCAGCACTCAAATCCAATTCAAAATTAGGGTTTGGAGGAATTAGACTTGATATACTATGAAAAGAGGAACAAAGGAGAGTTTCTGAACCAGGTATAAATGGGTAAGGGTACATAATGAAAGGGGGTGTTTTTCAAAGACTACTTTGGCAGTACTGAGCAACCTGCATTAGACAGGAGAAAAATTAAAGGCTACAAAACCAGTGAGAGCCTGCTATAGGGATCAACATGTCAGAATACAGTGGTGGCAGGAGAATAAGGAAGAAGAACCGAATCCTTGATACGTTTTTAAGAGGGAATCAAGGGAAGGAGAAAGAGCCAAAGGTGACTACATTTCCAGCCTGGAGAGCCATATGGATGATGAAGGCAGATTGCGACAGATGCTCAAGCCCATATTTTAAAAACAAGGAGAGGCCTCACAAAGTCAAATCACTTTTCCGAGAGACAGAAACTGGAAAATTTCATTGATTTCCAGCAGTGTGTGACAAAATAGATGCTCTGAAAGATCTTCTGGGATTAGGACAATCAGAACTCTAGGTAAAATTTAGTAGAATGTGATTTTCTTTTTATTGTTGTTATTTTAAAACACTGCCAACTTGTTTGAAAGTGAAGGATCTGCAGATCCCAAAAACTCTAATAAGGGAGTTTTTAATAGCTTTTAACCTTAAAAATTTCTTTTGGATCCTGGAGATCTTAAGCATCCATTTTACTCCTATATCCCACATTGGGCACAGGATATAGGAGAAAAGGCCTAGGGCCTGACCAACACGGAGAATCGAATAAGAGACCTTATTTAAGCTGGGATTCCAAAGGCTACACCCTTAGTGTAAGAGTGTATAAGAAATGAACCCCCCAAGGGCTTCCCTGGTGGCGCAGTGGTTGAGAGTGCGCCTGCCGATGCAGGGGACACGGGTTTGTGCCCCGGTCTGGGAAGATCCCACATGCCGCGGAGCGGCTGGGCCTGTGAGCCACGGCCGCTGAGCCTGCGCGTCCGGAGCCTGTGCTCCGCAACGGGAGAGGCCACAACAGTGAGAGGCCCGCGTACCGCAAAAAAAAAAAAAAAGAACCCCCATATGCAAAAACAGGACAGCAAGGAAACTTGTCTGGATGAAAGGAAAAATAAAAATCAAGCTGTTCTCCATAAGCTGACCCTCATGAAAGATTCAGTACAAATATAACCTACTTGTGTCATCTGAGCAGCCTCAAGTGGAGAATTTAATTTTAAGTGGTCCTAGATTTATAATGTCCTTGGGCAACCAGTAGAAGCAAAAGTAAACACAGTCCTACAGAGGAGCTCAACTTCAAGGAGACCTTAAAAAATTTCTCCAGGTAAATTTCTAAGGAAAATGAATGGATCACAATTTTTTTAAATGACAAAATTCACAAGGAAACTAGGTATCACAGAGTGAGATCCAGCAAAAACAAAAGAACAAAAAGGGACTAACAAAGACTTCAGGTACTAAAATCATCAGAAACAGAATATTAAAAAACTACATTTAATGTGTTTCAGGAATAAAAGAGAAGGTTTAAAAATGAACCGAAAGTAAGCAGCTTGGAAAAAGAACCAAATAGAACTTCTGAAAACAAAACACATATTACTGAAATTAAAATTTCAATGGACAAATCAAACAGATCAGACACAAAGAGAGAATTTATAAATCAGAAGATAAATAAAAAACAATCTACAATACAGTTCTCACAAAGATATGGAAAACAATAAAAGTTTAAAAACACGAAGGACAGAGCAAAAAAGATTAGAATGAAAAGGTGTAAGATATGCATAATTGTAAGAACTAATAGAGACTACTCAGTGCTCTGTGGTGACCTAAATGGGAAGGAAATCCAAAAAAGAGGGGATTATGTATACGTATAGCTGATTCACTTTGCTGTACAGTAGAAACTAACACAACATTGTAAAGCAACTATACTCCAATAAAAATAAATAAATAAGAAGTAATAGAGAGAGTGGGGGAAGAGGTAATAGTTGAGAGATAATGGCTCAGACTCTTAAAGAAATTTTGAAAGATGCTGATTCTAAGATGAGGACAAGCAATGACAGGAAATTAGCCCAGATCAGATCAAAAGTTATTTCCTTTTCTAGATGAACTGATCAGACCATGATAGTGACTGTAACTCAGCTACTCTCCTATTTTTCTGATATCCTAGAACTTTAGACACACACACACACACAAAATGACAAAAAAATTTTTTTCTAAGAATGTATGTGGGCCTTGGCAGGGAAATAGGAATCCAGTCATGCAACATTATATCATAACCATTTTTCTTTGCTGCCCACATTCTCATAAGAAACATACCACATACATTTTTCAATACCACCTCTTATAAGTCAGTGGTGACTGGAAATGCTCCATGAATAAGATGGACACAGTTAGGCCAAACACGGCTTTGGGAAGTAACTTACACTAATGAAATTAAATAGAGTAGGGCAGAAAATATAAAGTCCATCCATTTTGTCTGCCTTCCTCTAATTCTCATTATCCTTCACAAAACACTCTAAGATGAAAAAAGCAAAAATATAATAATTCTCAGTGGTTATGTGAAGGTTTTAGGAATCTAGAGGAATTCGATGGCAGTTACAGAGAAAGATGGTGGGAAAAGTCACATCAAAACTCTATTGTCGGGACTTCCCTGGTGGCACAGTGGTTAAGAATCTGCCTGCCGGGGCTTCCCTGGTGGCGCAGTGGTTGAGAGTCCACCTGCCGATACAGGGGACACGGGTTCGTGCCCGGTCCGGCTCCGCAATGAGAGAGGCCCCAACAGTGAGAGGCCCACGTACCGCAAAAAAAAAAGAATCCGCCTGCCAATGCAGAGGACCTGGGTTCGATCCCTCGTCCAGGAAGATCCCACGTGCCACGGATCAACTAAACCTGTGCGCCACAACTACTGAGCCTGTGCTCAAGAGCCCGCGAGCCACAATTACTGAAGCCCGTGCACCTAGAGCCTCTGCAACAAGAGAAGCCACCGCTTGCCACAACTAGAGAAAGCCCGCGCGCAGCAACGAAGACCCAACACAGCCATAAATAAATAAATAAATAAATCTCTATTGTCTTAAATACAGTGTGTGAACCTTGTTTGGATACTGCTCTGAATAAACCAACCATAAAAAATATACATTCAAATTAGGGAAATTTGAACATGTTAAATGATGTTAAGAAATTATTGTTAATTTAGCTCTGATGATAATAGCATTGTGGAATGTAGAACAACATCATTTATAATATTAACAGGTGAAATGAAATGATATAGTAATCCAAAATTCATTTAAAGTGAATCCCAGCATCCCTACCCAACAAAGGGTGGAGTGGGGAGATATATAAAACAAGATTGGCGGGCTTCCCTGGTGGCGCAGTGGTTGAGAGTCCGCCTGCTGATGTAGGGGACACGGGTTCGTGCCCCGGTCCGGGAAGATCCCACATGCCGCGGAGCGGCTGGGCCCGTGAGCCATGGCTGCTGAGCCTGCGCGTCCGGAGCCTGTGCTCTGCAACGGGAGAGGCCACAACAGTGAGAGGCCCGCGTAGCACAAAAAAAAAAACAAGATTGGCGGAAGATTGATCATTGAATATTGATCATATATTGCTATTTTCATGTTTTGTATATGTTTGAAACTGTCCATAATAAATTGTTTTTAACAATCTTGAGGCCTTGACTCATAACAACATCTGTATGTAACTGTATGTAACAGAAAGGCATAGCCTCCTTTGGAAGTACAGAGAGATTATGAATAGAGAAACAGTAGTGCATATTAATTCAAGTAATACTAAACACTTTTGTCATCCACTTGGCAATCTGCATTGGTTTAGTATCATTTGTAGTTATTACTAAATCACGTACAAATGAAACACTCTTTACTTCTAGAGAATAGGCAACAAATTCTGGATCTCTAAAATGAATGAACAACCTTGAAAAGTTATGCTTTAAAAGGTGTAAACGGTTGGGGCAAAATATTTAACATATTCGCCCAAAGGAAAGTGGTACAAAGTATCCGAATAATCCTGCTGGAAATTTTTTTTAGAGTTCTCATGTTAAATATTCTCAATATATAAATTACAGTAGCATATGTCAATGATAAAGGAGACAATAATAGCATATGGGCTGTTTTGAAGTTAGCAGAGTGGATAAAATGTCTGTTTTCTGCAGTGCTTAAGTGTATTTCATTAGGTGATTAAATTCTCCTCGCTACTAAATGGCATAAATGAACTCAGATTCCATATTAAATAATCTACATTATTTCAAACATCCATCTGCTCTCCTTTATGACAAAGACAAGTACTCAGTTTCTAGATGGAATCACAAAAGCCCTTACAATCCAGCCTATTTTATAAAGTAACTAAGGCTAACCATATTTCTCACTAATTTTAAATGCATCCGACATGCTTTGTAGTAGTACAAAGGAGGTGTAAAACAGGAAAATCAAAAAGACACTGATAGTACATCTTTACTCTGTCAGGTCAAATAAACATATAACAGTAGCTATTGTCCTCTACAATTCTGCTTGAGTAAAGTGATGATTTAGCATGAATGGTTAAAAAAAAAATCTCACATTATCTTGAGAAACCAGAGTATACAGATATCCTCTGTTCCTACAATCAACCTTCCTTCCTGTGGGTTTTTGAGGTACACAATGTATACTCATGAATGTTAATAAATCCCATAAATCAAAATCACATTAACTTTCCTTCCATACTGAACCTTCCCCATAAGCTTCTATAGAATTTCCTTGATGTATCAAAGTACATGGTGTAAACAGGTGCAGATGAACCTACAACAACAAAATTTCTTCATATGTTGGTTGAAGAAAAGTCTATTACCGGAAATAATTCACTATATCTTGGCCTCCCTTGGAAAACCTGTTTGATTTAAGCCATGCCAACAGAAAAGCATACGTGTAAACTCATTAAATGAAAAGAGCAAGCCGAAAAAACAGAACCTTCTGTTTACTAGTCAACCCTCATCTATGCTTTTGTGGGAGAAGTAAGGCAAAAGTAATAGCTGAAACAAAATTATTTTCTAAAATTCTTTTTAAGAATTCATTACTTGCAAAAAGATTCTGAAATTCATAAGAATCTTGAGCTAAGGCTGACATAACACATAGCCCCTCCACCAAAAGCCATTCTGTAAAGCAAACATGCTATGTAAATTATTGCTCTACATAATATGCAGCAGTAGTGAGTTAATCCCTGCAAAAATAAAAGTCCAAAAAGCTTAGAAGAACCCAATGTTTTTATTAGCCAGCATTCTCCCAAGGAGTTATATATGTAATAAAATGAATGAAATCAGCATTTTCTGACACACAGCGTAGCTTTTCTTGAATGGGTACTTAAGTGTGAAGATGGATTAAGTCTCTGATCTCATTTTAATGAGTTTCTCTTTGTCTTTGAGGGACTACACTGCACAGATGCTCAATCACTCTACTCTAGTCATTTAAATCAATCCACTTAAGAGTTTTGAGAACTGGGCTGACTTGCACTTATTTGGTTATACTAAATTCGCCAAAATTTAAAGTCAGAGAATAATTTAAATTATGAAAAGTTACTTCTTCCATCCAGTAGGTTGCTAATTCCTGCCAATTCTCCTTAATGTACAATAACTAAAGTCTCCTCTCTCTGCTGTCTACATTGTTCTTCCATCCAATACATTCCTAAACCCTGTCAATCCAACCTCCTAAAATATAACTAACACCCGTTGTCTTTCTACTGTCTATAATATTGCCTTGGTCACACTCTCACTGATACCTGCAAGAGCCTACAAGCTGGTCTCCGGCCTCCTATTTCACCCTTCTCTGATCCCTTCACCTAGTCACTCAAGTCATCTTTCTAAAATGCAAATCCAATTATGTCACAGCCATCAAAGATGCGGGGGGTTCAAGTCCAACTCTATGGTCTACCAGGTCCTCCAGGATCTGACGCCCGTCTGCTTCTCTGGCCCTACCATCCCACCTGTCCAATACCCTACCAAACTATTCTTAGTTCTCTAACTCAGTAATAGTCAGTAACTTTTGGTTGGATATCATAGGTCAGGTGAACAAAAACAAAAACTAAACCTGAAAGGGTGGTGAGTTAAACATCAGTTTACCAGGTTTGTATTTTGCCAACAAAAACAAAATCTACATTTTGCTAACACATTCATTTTACAAAAAGAACATGATCTTAGAATTCTAAAATCTGAATAAATTTAATTTTAGATGCAAAAAGCTCATTATATTGTCCTTTATAAAAAATTTCAGGGCTTCCCTGGTGGCGCAGTGGTTGAGAGTCCGCCTGCCGATGCAGGGGACACGGGTTCGTGCCCCGATCCCGGAAGATCCCACATGCCGCGGAGCGGCTGGGCCCGCGAGCCATGGCCGCGGAGCCTGTGTGTCCGGAGCCTGTGCTCCGCAACGGGAGAGGCCACAGCAGTGAGAGGCCCGCGTACAGCAAAAAAAAAAAAAAAAAAAAAAAAAAAAAAAAAAAAATTTCACTGCACATTGGTGAGAACTCTCATGTGAACTTATTCAATGAAACCACTGCCCTCACTTATCAGATCTTTATGCCCCTGAAGGCGCTGACCCTCTGCTGAAGCACCTGTTTCTCCTCCATCCCCCCTCTTCACCTGCATAACCAGTACTCATCTTTAAATCTCACCTTATAAGACAGTCCTTTTCAAATTTTAATGTGCATAAAAATAACCTGGGGGTTTTGTAAAATGCAGATTCTGGTCACAAAGATTTTGTCCTATGTTTCTTCTAGAAGAGTTATGGCTTTAGGTTTTACATTTAAGTCTATAATCCCTTTTGTGTTCTTTTTTTTTTTTTTTTTTTTTTTTGCAGTACGCGGGCCTCTCACTGTTGTGGCCTCTCCTGTTGTGGAGCACAGGCTCTGGACGCGCAGGCTCAGCGGCCATGGCTCACGGGCCCAGCCGCTCCGCGGCATGTGGGATCTTCCTGGACCAGGGCACGAACCTGTGTCCCCTTCATCGGCAGGCGGACTCTCAACCACTGCGCCACCAGGGAAGCCCCTTGTGTTCATTTTTGTATATGTATGAGGCATGGATCAAAGTTCATTTTTTTAATATGTGGATATCCAATTGTTCCAGCACCATTTGTTGAAAAAAGAGTCCTTTCTCCACCAAACTGCCTTTGCTCCTTTATCAAAAATCAATTGACCATGTTATGTGTGTGGGTCTCTTTCTGGACTCTCTACCTGTTCCACTGATCTATTTGTCTTGGCCACGTTTTCTCACATGATCTTGAAGGCTCATGATCCAAAAACAAAACTATTCTGTGCAAAGAAAGGACCTGGAATATTCCAGACCTCCTTGATGTTTACCTGTGTTTTCTTTCTCCTGTTATATGGCATCCATCAAAGTCTTAGGTAAGTATACTTCGTGAAGTCTTGTGAGTGCCTTCAATTAACTGACCCTGGGTAACTGCTGCAATGATTTTTCTTTCTGTGATTAAAAAGAACACAGATCTCCCGGACTGGCTGTTTTCCATCCTGCCTAAATGGGTCAAGGTCAGTTACCCTTCTGCCCTCTGCTGGGAATGTCACTTCCCAAGTTTTACTGCTTATGCCCCACAGGTCTGTTTTGATAATAACCAGTTTGTTTTGATAATAACCAGTTAATGATGGCCAGATTATCTTAGATAACAAAGGATAATCATAAAATAAGGAATTTTTCAGTCTAAAGCACATTTATAAATCAGAGTGTGTGAGTGTCAATGTGCATGCATGAATGTGAGCTAGAGAAAGCAGCTGAAGCTAACTGACCCATGGACCTAAAAATGAACAAAACCCAGCAAAAGCCAAACTCTTCCAAGAAATATCACCAACTACCCAACAGACAATTGTCAGGCTTTCTGATACAAAGGAAAACAAAGGTGGGCATCCAGCACATTGTAAAAAAGAAGAAACTTCTGGTGGGCATCCTCTCCATTGAGTCAAGCCAGATTAAAGTGTAAATGGGAGCTTCCAGAGTCTGAGAAGAGAGTTACACTGTGGCACTGCCCAGATATGGGGACACCAGGAAAGAAATGGAGAACAGTGGCGTGGTTACAGTAAAGCTTCTGTCTCTCCCTCTATCCGCTGAGACAGTTGGCTAACAGTAGTAGAAGGGATAATAACTGCTCAGAACTAAATGGATTCCCCCCAAATTGATATGTTGAAAGCCTAAGCCCCTTGTGATGGTGTTAGGAGGTGGGAGGTAATTAGGCCATGCAGGCGGGGCCCTCGTGAAGGGGATCCGTGGCGTCCTTCTAGGAAGAAACAGCAGACACACGATCTCTCCCCAACTGACTGAGACATCAACATCCTGAGCATCTGTTCTGTAAGACACACTGTGACTTACTTCCTTCACTTAATCCTCACAAATGTTCTGAGGGGGTCCTGTTTTCGTTCCCATTTCGGAAGTGAGGAACTACGGTCCCCAGGCCACGGAGGGGAAAAGCCAGGAGTTACCCCAGGCAGTCTGACTCCAAAGCCTAGGTCTTACTTACCCACCACACTATTCCTGAAGTTGTCTGACCACTCGGAAAGAGGAATAAAACAGACCACGAGGACAGCAGGAGAAATGAAGGAAGCCTGGTGAAGTTTTCACTACTTAGACAACAACAGAAGACAGGACCCCAAGAAAATGGCTGACAGGCATTTAGAGCACCTTGCCCAGGGCATTACTCAGGTCTGGATCTGATCACATCTAATACGCTTAGAGGTACGCCAGACAAAAAACATGCTGCTCTGCGAAATTCTCTCAGCTACACAGAGCTGCTGTTCTTACAGCCTGGCATAGAAAATGATGATCACTTCATAATTTACCTCTCCACTGTTCTTATGCCATTTAAAAGGATTAGGGCTTCCTGTTGGGGCAACTATATGTACTTCCCTACCGTCTCCTCCAACTCTGCTTTGTCAGTGTAGATGAAACCCACTTAATCCAAACATAACACATCCGATTGCTTTGATCAATACACAAACGTTTTACATAAAAGTCCTCCTTGCTCTACTAAAGTTATTTCTTGGTATTGAACATATGAGAAAATTAGCCTTTTCCACTCTTAAGGTGCTAAAAGGTATTGTAAATTTACAAAAGTTTAATTGACCCTCAGCTGGATCCATATTTTAAATATCTTGGTTTATTAAGAGGCTGAAGTATTACTTTTCCTTCATTTTGAAAAGCATGTATTGAGTGCTTATCACAAACCAGGACTAGTACTAGAAACACAAAAAGGGTGAAAATGGGGTTCCATCCCTCACATGCCCACAGAGTTGGGTTTTCATCCACTCTTTCTGAAAAAACACACCTCCAGGACTTCACAAGACTACACTATTAGTTCTTGGTGTTGTTATTTATATAATTAAAGCCATGTCTCTGCTTGGAAATAAGAGGGAAAAAAGATCATGAAAGAGAAGAATCTTTCCAGTTCTTCAATCTCCAGTTTGAGAAGGTGGCCTTAAAAATTAGAAAGTCTGGGGGTTTCCCTGGTGGCACAGTGGTTGAGAGTCCGCCTGCCGATGCAGGGGACACGGGTTCGTGCCCCGGTCCGGGAAGATCCCACATGCCGCGGAGCGGCTGGGCCCGTGAGCCATGGCCGCTGAGCCTGCACGTCCGGAGCCTGTGCTCCGCAACGGGAGAGGCCACAACAGTGAGAGGCCCGCGTACCGCAAAAAAAAAAAAAAGTCTGTGTTACATATGGCAAGAGATTTTAAGATGTAATAATAATAACTAACATTTAATGAGTGCTTACATTGAGCCAAGTTCAGTTGAAATTACTTTGTGAGAATTATTTGATTTAATAATATGGGTCTTTATATGGGTCCTACAGATTGATGGCACTATCACTATGTCCATTTTCAAGGTGATGAAACTGAGGTACAGAGAGGTTTAAGAAATTTACTTAACTTTTTTGGAATTAAAGGAGCCAAAATTCAAGCCCAGGCAGCCTGTCTCCAAACCCCATGCTCTTAACAACTATTCCTGCCTCTGAAGGAAGACTCAAATATCATGGCACCGTACCAGATTAAACAGACTGACCAATGCAATGGAACAAAAAGCGCAGAAACAGATTCAAGTATGCTACTAATCCCAGCATACTACAAAGATATTATAAATAATGGGGGAAAGATGAATTATACAATAAAAAGTGCTGCCCTAATTACTTAATTATTTAGTTCCCCAAAAGTGGACCCTTACCTCACACCATTTATTAAAATAAATTTCAGTGGCTTAAAGAATTACAGCCAGAGTATCTGGATGCACGTGACTCCCTTTCCTCATCAGTTCTTGGTAAGAACACCCAACTAACTCAATTGGGAACATTCTTCACCACCAACTGGCCACTTAACAAGAGCCCCACCCACAAAGCTGAACCCTTGAGGAGAGTCAGCAGGAGGTGGGCTAGGAAAGAGCATAGTGAGTGAAGAAGGCTGATCAACAGCCAGGCCCTGAACGTCAGTCAGAAAACTGCTGTCAATCATCAGTTGTTGTGAACCAGAGACCCTACAAAGTGCCTTAGGCTGTTAACAAACTTCAGTATTATTATACACATGAGTAAACTGGTGCTCAGAGGGTTAAACAAGATGCCCCAAGTTAAACAGCTACTAAGTAGCCAAGCCAGGATTGGGACACAATAGCTGTAAAACTCAAGCTTAAACTCTTCAGCACTCCATACACACAGAGGGGCCAAGGCCACCAGGTCCCCTCTTCAGAGCCTGCAGACGGCTCCCGGAGGCGAGCAAGATAGGTGCTGGACAAAGAGCCGTGCTGGAGCTTCTGCCTGGGTGCCGGGCCAGGCAGCTATTCCGGGGGTAGGGAAACTACTCCAGTAGGCTCAGAGCTGCCAAAGCAACACAAAAGGAAGACTGTTCTGCAACAAAGAGGAACTCTGGCCCGCAGCTGTCTCCACTGCCCACAGCCCCGCCCCTACCCCACACAAGCTATCAGAACTCTAAGCTGCTGATGAGAAGCTACCATCACCTAACTTTTCCCCTATTTTCGCCTGTAATGAAAAGAACTGAACAATGACCTACACAGTCTCTGACAAAGCAGATTTCAGCTACCGATACTGAACAAACTAGACCTCACTTGTCAGAGGGGCAGAGAAGCTAGCAAACTAGAGAGACTCAGATGTTTAAGACCAGTGGAATAATCTGAACAGTTAGGGCAACTGCAAGAAACAAGACAACTTTACAAATTTGAAATTTTACATTCTCAGGGAGATTCAAAAGGACTGAATCTCTGATACAAATGTAACGATAATGAAAGGCAGATGAAAACAACAGGAAATAGTATTTGAAGGTTAAAGTGAAACTGGTGGCCTGAAGAACAGAGGCAGTGAAATGCAGACTGGCTACTGCAGAGAACCAGACTGGCGCCTGTGAAGATCCGCTTAGTGAAAGCTCCCAGAACTCACAGGAAAATGATGAAACTGGAAATTATCAGGGAAAAGACAGCACCTGAACAACAGATCAAATACGTGTATTATGGAATTTCAGAAAGAGAAAATGAAACAGGGGAGAAATAATAAGTAAAGGAGAAATAATAATTAATAAGGGGGGAAAAACAACTTAAAATGAGTTTTTCAGACTGAAATTATTCACTCAGAACTTGGTAGAATTAATCATAAAAGATCCATGCATTCCCCAAATTTCTGAATGTCAGGGAGAAAAAAATAATCCAATAAAATCTGAATCTCTGGCAAGATTTTTAAAAAATAAAAAAGGAATATGAATGAGATGGACATCAGGTTTGTCAGCTGCCATACTAACTGCGAAAAGACAATGGAGTACGATTTCCAGAAGTCAGAAGAAAAATGACTGTGGGCTAAGAATTCTAAACTTAACTAAATTATCAATATTGTATCCATACTTATCATTATTATAAAGCAGAAGAAATCTATTAATAGACATAAAAAGACTCAAAAGTATACTTTCCACATACTTTTCAGGGAAAAAAAATCTTAGGGAGTATAGACATCTTTAGTGTAGGCACACAGAAGTATAAAAGAAATAGCAGGGACTTCCCTGGCGGTTCAGTGGTTAAGACTCAGTGCTTCCACTGCAGGGGGCACAGGTTCGTTTCACTGGTAGGGGAACTAAGATCCCACATGCCATGGGGCACAGCCAAAAAAAACAAAAAAGAAAGAAGAAATACCAGTGAGCAAATACCAGTGAGCAATAAAGCTAATGAAACTACAGTGGTCTAAATTATGTACACTAATGGTGTTGACATTGTTATAGAAATATTCAGCAAGGAGGACGCTTGAAGAAGCAAAATATAAAAGAAAAATGGTACGGACAAACGTTTCTAAGTATTTCAACAAAATTCATGGGTGAGAGGAAGGAAGGAAGGAAAGAATGTGCTGAAGCATATGGTTTAGGGGAATCCACAGACACCGTTCCAGTGATAGGTACAAATTTTAAAGGTACCCACAATTAGAACAAAAATTGGACATGTTAACTCCCAGTTACAAAGAGAACTGTTTTCATTCTTCTTTTTTTTAATTGAAGTATAGTTGATTTACCATGTTTCAGGTGTACAGCAAAGTGATTCAGTTATACAAATATATTCTTTTTCAAATTCATTTCCATTATAGGTTATTACAAGATATTGAATATAGTTTTCTACTGTGCTATACTGTGGATCCTTGCTGTTTATTTTATGTATAGTACTGTGTATCTGTTAATTCCAAATTCTTAATTTATCTCTCCCCATTTTTTTCTTCTTTAAAAGAACAGAAAACTTGATAAATAAAGCAAGACAAAACTCGGAAAAAGCTCAAAAATAAGAAAGCATAATAATTTGAAAATGTAACACACGATGCCAAACATTCAGTGAACGCTAACGGGTTACCTACGGCTATAAAAGAGGAAGTCACAAACCGGGTGAAAGAGCAAAATATCACTCACCTTCCTGGGTTATTAAACGAGGCCACATGTGCAGAAAATGCCAGGCATATAATAGTTGTGCAAAAAGAGTATATATAAAGAGAGAACACTAAGGCACTGTGGTGAGCCAAACACTTTAAAAAAGAAGAAGAAAAGAGGAAACTTTGCCAATTTAAAACATCAAAAAATTAAAATAAAAAAATATTTTTTAAAGTCTCATGATGAGCTGGCAGAAAAATAAAGGAAACCCTCAGAGGTCAAAAACTAATAAAGTATATAATCTTTGACCCAGAAATTCCATTTGTAGAAATGTATTCTACATCCACATGTTATAAAAGAAATTATACATGGAAACGATGAATAAATTCAAGATAGTTTCCTCCATTTAGGATGATTTGAGCTGCAAATAACAGAACACCCAACTAAAGTGATTTAAACAAAAAGGATCTGATTTAAACAAAAAGATTGGAAGGCAGGCATTTCCTGGTTGATTCAGTAGCTCTAATATATCTTTAATGGCCAAGGCTCCATATTTCCACCCTATCACCTTTGGTGAGCTGTGGACATCCTGGTAGGCGAATACAAGGTTTATAAGATTGTATATATTACATGATCTTAACTGTAACAAAATCAGAAGAATATAAGAGTTAAAAGAAATCTTTTAATAGTGGTTGCTCCAAGATGGTGGGATCATGGGTGGTTCCTTACCTCCTGCTTTATAGACTTTTGTACTTTCCATATTTTTTTAAGAATGTAATATGTGTATAAACTGAAACAAGAAAAAATATATATACATAGTAAAAAAGGAAAAGAGAAAAGCTACTGAAGAAAGGGCTCAACTCCTTGGCCATATGACATGGGTATTTTCTCCTTGTTTTCCAATTAGAATTCTTTCAAACTGATGTCTTGTGTGTAAGAATTTTCTAATTCTCCACCACACTGCAGTAGTTTTGTATAGAAAGCTTGTGATGTTGTTAATGATTATCCTCTATGTAGAGTGTAATACTTGTACAGAATTTAACAGTTCCCTTTCACATGGTTTTATTTCATGAATATTGACTACAGTCTCTACAAATAAATACAGGAAAATAAAAATAGATAAACAGAGCATTTCGCAGTGAGGAATTTGAAACTTCCAACATTCAAGAGTCTTTCCCAAAATCACATTAAATTGGGAAATTTAAATACAATTTACCCCAATAGCATTCTCTTTTCATGTACCATATTCCATAAGGACAATATTAAAACAAATTCATGGTTATATTGCACCATTTCCAAGGGGCTCCAATTCTCTTAGATATTTAATTAAGACCAGTAGTAACCATTTGTGCTCCTAAATCTCCTGTAGACAAAACGAATGTCTAGACCAAAGCACGCTAGGAGAAGCCTACATGATCCATTTGGTGCGCGACAGTGACTTCCCAGTGTACAGTTATCAATCGGCTAACTTTACAGGCATCTTCCAAGACTGCTTCTGCATAGCTTAAAATTAAAAATTTGGATCTCAGAATTTCAATTTCAAAACTGAAGGACACATGAGAAATATTCTAGTCAAACTCTGCATCTGATACACAAGGAAGCTGTCAAGGTATAGTTGAAAACCGTCAAAATGGATCACAGTTATAAACAGCAACGTTCTACTGAGCACATGAGGATGTCTTCTGAAGAGGGGCTAAACCCTGCAAGAATTTATCATGCTGCTTAATCTTTGGTCATGAGCCTACTTTTCAAATGCTGCTCAATCAGTTCCTAAGGTCCTTTTTACATATTACAAAGCCTCAGGTAAGAAAATTCCATTCGGTTAAATCATGACATGCAGAGTAAAGCAGCTACATGCCCTTCCTCTTTTCCATCCACAAAGAATGGAAATTAATCTTTGCCTCTTTGGTTATTGTTGTCTTCAGTCATGTGACACGAGGCGCTGAAGAGAAGAATGTGGAAACACCAAATTGTAAACCAAAAGTTCACCAAAATAAATTTTTTTTTGTCAGGTTGGTTTCATTTTGTTTTAGGCCCTGCCACATTGATCACATAAATTATGAAATGTAATATACTTCATATACAAAATTCAACAAACTATCAACACCTATGATTTCATCA
This sequence comes from Mesoplodon mirus, assembly GCF_964341445.2. Taxonomy (NCBI): domain Eukaryota; kingdom Metazoa; phylum Chordata; class Mammalia; order Artiodactyla; family Ziphiidae; genus Mesoplodon; species Mesoplodon mirus. The sequence continues at coordinate 16,060,897 of NC_138993.1, forward strand.
TCCATCAAAACTAATGGTTTGAGCCATTGGTGGAGAAAGAGGAAGGAGCTATTTAATGAGCCTTGCACGGAAGAAGATGCTTCTTTCCTGTAACTTTGTGCGTGTTGCCTGGTCCGATCCTTACAACACCCCTAGTAAGTAGATGTGAAAAAAACCCTGTTGTACAGAGAAGGAAGCTGAGGCTTGGGGAGGTAAACTTGTCTGCGGCTTACAGATAACAGGAAGCTGGAATTTGAACCTGACCAGTCTCACTCCAAACCCTGTCTTCCCTCCACTGACCAAGTACCTGTGATTCCCTGGTGGCGCAGTGGTTGAGAATCTGCCTGCCAATGCAGGGGATTCGGGTTCGAGCCCTGGCCTGGGAAGATCCCACATGTCACGGAGCAACTGGGCCTGCACATCTGGAGCCTGTGCTCCGCAACGAGAGGCCGTGACAGTGAGAGGCCCGCGCACCGCGATGAAGAGTGGCCCCCGCTTGCCACAACTAGAGAAAGCCCTCGCACAGAAACAAAGACTCAATACAGCCAAAAATAAATAAATTAATTAAAAAAAAAAAAGATCTGGGCCTTACTGTTGAAGAATTTATGTTCTAAAGACAAACTCGGGCCTCATTCCCTCACTTAATTAAGAGTTCAAGATTTTCAAGTGAAATTCTAGACTATTCTTTCCCTTTCAGTATCTTTCTCCCCTCAGATCTTCCCTGGGAGGCCGCTGGTGCGGCAGTAGCCTTGGCATGGCAGCCAGGGGGCTCTGGGCCACCCAATTAGGAAATGTTAAAACAATCCAACGGAAGGAACTCACTGGAAGGCTAAGTATTAAATGCTACATCAGGTGAAAACTCCCTGCATTGATATCAGTTTCCTTTTCGAAGTTCTGGCTGCACCTCAACCCTGCCCTGTCAGCATTCCACCCTCAGCCAGGGCTGGCCCTACTCTGAGCTGCCTATCTTGGCTGAATGCCACATGATTTTGGTTGGCCTCAGTACTATTTTTGCTTAGTTCTCAAGTCCAGAGATACTTATTCTATAAACGACTGCCATTTTTGTACTGAAATTCTGAAACCCTCCAAATTGAGGAACATCTTTATTGACTCTTATTGAAGAATAGGTACCAAACATTAGTGGTGGCTGCCGTGAAACCATTTTGCTTTGTATATTATAAATATCTTTTTGGGTTTTTTAAAAAGGCTTACTACTTTTAAGATAAACAGATACTTTTTCTTTTATTATATAACTGAAGCTAAAAGATGGCTACGTTCGTTCCAGCTTTAAAATGATTAAACTCAAGATTAAACTCAGGAGTTTTGTACCCCAAACATTTACACAAACAAGTTCTACACACATGCACTCTCAGAGGAGGAAACCATCCACCAACACTAGGAATGTGTGTGGTTAAACTGCTATTCATTCAGAATATGCTTGACCAGAAACCGCTAAGTAAAGTTTGGATTATGCAAGTATATACAGTATTCATTGTACTACATGTGCCATTTACATAAGGGACTTGAGCATCTGCAGATTCTGGTATCTGCGGTGGTTTCCTGGAACCAATCCCACTCGGATACCGAGGGATGACTGTATATTCAGAAACCCAACCACCTTTCATTACCTCTGCCACCTTCATCCTGGTCGGTCACCATCACCTCTACTACTGTGGTAGGGCCCCCAGCTTCTGGGCTCACTCACTCCCACCCTGCACCTAGGAACTCTTATACAACAGTCAGTTGATACTACTAAGACAAGTCAAATCTCATCCCTCCACCGCTCAAAACTCTTCAGTGGCTCCCATTTTACCAGAGTAAAACTCAACATCTTCACAGTGGTCTACAATGCAACCTTTTACCCTGTGACCATCCCCGACCTTGCCTTCTAGCGCTCTCCTCCCAGCCACACTGACCTCCCTCATCAATACCAGGGATGCTCCTGCCCCAGGACCTTTGCACCAATGGTTCCCGCTGCCAAGAAGACTTGCACCCAGAAGGCCCCATGGCTAACCCCCTCACCTTACCAATCTTTTTTTTTTTTTTTTTTTTTTTTTTTTTTGCGGTACGCGGGCCTCTCACTGTTGTGGCCTCTCCCGTTGCAGAGCACAGGCTCCGGACGCGCAGGCTCAGCGGCCATGGCTCACGGGCCCAGCTGCTCTGCGGCATGTGGGATCCTCCCGGACCGGGGCACGAACCCGTGTCCCCTGCATCGGCAGGAGGACTCTCAACCGTTGCGCCACCAGGGAAGCCCTCACCTTACCAATCTTAATTCAAATACTGCCTCCTCAGTGAGGACCATCCTAGCCATTCCTTTTTAAAAAGTGGAAACATCGCCTCCTTCCCTGCCCCCCACACCTGCATTCCCAGTCCTTTTATTCTGCTATGTGTTTTTTTCCACAGTGCTTATCACTTTCTAACACGCTCTTTATTGGGTTGGCCAAAAGGTTCGTTTGGGTTTTTCCGTAACACCTTACAGGAAAACCCAAAAGAACTCTTTGGCCAGCCCAATACTTACCTCTTAGGATCATTGTTTATTTCTCCCCGTAAGAACATAAGCTCCACGGTAGCAGGGATCTTTGTTTTGTTTACTAATATTATCCCCTGCCTAGAACAATGCCTGACACAATTAGGAACTCAAGTAATATTTGTTGAACACAGGCTGAATTAAAGTAAAACAAGCAGAGTGAAAGTGGCCTCATGTGATCACATGAAGATCCAGCACACGAGATCCAGCCACTCCCAGTGATGAATGGAACCGGAAAAGCAAATCAGGAGTCACCAAAGTGCAACAGTGATGGCTCATACCACAGTTCTTGGGAACAACTATAAATAATCAGGCAAGGCCTGAGACATATAGGGTTAGAGTATCTCAGATGAAATCTGAACTCTCGCTTTTAGCAAATTCATTCTATCAGAACCCAGCAGTAATCTGTCCACAACTACCCCAAGAAAAGCAGGTGCCTGGAGTAGCCTCTGATTAAATGAATCAATTTCACTTTTATCAGTTTCTCCCAACCTGATCTTTCCTTGAATCCTTCATCTTTTATTACATCATCTCAAAACAGGGTTCAATCACTTCAAAGACCGCTCTTGAAAGGAGTATGAGGTGACAGTGGGAGCACAGTCATTTAATTATGTCTCTTTATTCTGCCTCTTTATCTTAAAAGCAAGGGGTGGGAGGTGAAGAAATTACTTCTATAAATTAAAAAAGGATACATCCCTTAAAAGAGAGCTGCATATAAAACTGCCTGTTGTGCAGATAGAAATGACCATAACATTGGGAGGACAGGCACCACGGAATATCCAGAATTTCTAGAGGGAATGAGAAAAAACTAGAAAATAAGGTAGCTTTCTAATGTCCACAGGATGAGCATTCTGACCTGTGGCGTGCTGGAGAGATGAGTGGGTCACTGATGAGACTACGATGAGGTCGAAAGATTAAACTACAAACAGCTGTTGAGAGGCTACTGTGTAAAAAAAACACAAAAAAATCAACATCTACAACCAAGAAGAGTCACAGGTAACTACTGAAAAATGGGTGAAGAGATTTAAAAAATATGCTGAACTCTTAGGCAGAATTCTAGGAGCTTGAATTAACTCACTGAATCCTCATAAGGACCCCTATGGATTAGGTGCTATAACCATCCCCATTTCACAGATGAGGAAAGTAAGGCAGGTGTGCTTTCACTTCCCTGTCATTCTCCCTGCTCCTCCTCCAGGCCCCCTTACATCCGTCTAGCATAGCTCTGACTTACACTGTCCATTCACCTGGTTTGCCCAGGATGGCCCTTGTATATGTCTGTGGTCCTGGCCTAAGTAGTAACAACCTTTTTTTTTTTTTTCAATTGTAGGAAAAAACACACAACATAAAATTTACCATCTTAACCATTTTTAGGTGCACCTTTGCTTTTAAAGTGTTGCAGTTTAGGAATTCCCTGGCAGTCCAGCGGTTAGGCCTCTGTGCTCTCACTGCCTACGACGCGGGTTCAATCCCTGGTTGGGGAACTAGGATCCCGCAAGCCTCGCTCGTGGCCAAAAGGAAAAAAAAAAGTGTTGCAGTTTGGATTAAATAATCACCCTTCTCTACTTTAACTTCTCTACTGTAACTGGGAGAACAGAATGGTGTATCCTGTGTTTTTATGCTCCCAACCCAGCACAATTCCAGGCATATTGTTCGTAATGTTTAATAAATGAACAAATGAATGAATGTTATCCGAAAATCCCTACTGGTTAATTTTCATTTTACTGTCCTCCCCCAGGTTCAGAATTGGAAACTTGGAAACTGTTCCACAGCTGTTCCTGAGACCAACAAGAGAAAGAGCCAGTGGGCTACAGGACGCTGTAAATGTGTGCTGTTGGCCAAGTAAAGAACAGTCATTTACCCACCAGAGGGCCGCCACGGGAGACAGTGGCTTCAAGACAATGGGCGTGGGCTTAGACGTATTTGGACAGATTCACAAGGCTGAAATAAGGAGCAATAATTAAAACAAAGAAGCTACCTAAAGAAGCGGGGACTCAGAACACAGAGAGGAATGCTGAGCGCTCCACTTAAACATTCTTTTAAAATTCAAATATCATCTTTAGGGATGCAAATACTGCAAAAGCTCCACACTATCAGCATATGGCCTCCTGGAGTGAGGAGAAAGCCCAACACGAGTGTGTGCTGGGTTAACCCCTTCTCCTCATGAAACCGGAAACTATCATGACCTCCAATTTCAGTGTGATTTTATAAACCTAAAGTGCACGGTTTTATATGAAGCTGAACAACCCGTCGTTCCCTTGCTCGTTCTCTCTTCAACCACCACACACCCCTAGCTCTGCACATCTACTTAAACTGAGCAAAAAGATAAAATTAAGAAAAAAGGATTGAAGGAAGTATCTTTTTTGTCGTTGATCTGAAACCAGAACATCCCACTGCATTACTAACTGGGGCAGTTTCAGCATCATCACATTAATATTGAAGTTTTTTTTTCCTTTTAACCCCTCCACCCAAGTTTTTGAACCACTAGTACCATGTGGCCGCTCCAGAACTGATCTAATCTTCTCTGTATCTTTTCTGCTGGCAACTGCCATGTGTGCCTGAGGGGACCCAATAGGACGGATCTGGCCACCGTGTACTTTAAAACTTTCACTCAGAGAGTTGAGGCAGCCGCCCCTTTATTACTTGCAACTCTGTTTAAGATATGAAGTCCACAGACTCTTCAATTCAAAATAGTCTTAAGTAAGGTCCCTTTAATTCTTATAGATTTAATGAAGAGAGCATCTTTGTGCTATTAATGTACTTGTACCAAACATGACCACCACCGGATCTATCAAAGGCACCTACCTGTCTGGCTCAGTGAGGCTTCTGTTAGAGCAGAAACACGATTGGGTGAGGAGAGAGGCGGGGACCCAGGATTTTGCAGCAGGAATCCCGAAGTTCGTAAACATATTGAAGCCGACAGGACATACTGAAGCCAACATCGAGTTTCATATGGAAAGGAAGTTCTGGGGGAACTCCCTGGTGGTCCACTGGTTAGGACTCCTCGCTTTCACTGCCCAGGTTCGAACCCTGGTCGGGGAACTAAGATCCCACAAGCTGCATGACACAGCCCCCCCCAAAAAAGTTCTATCTAACAGGATGAGGAAAGGAGGGAGGCCTGGCCCAGAGGAAAGTGGGAAAGAGGGGAGCCGGAATCAGGAGAAGTGGGTAAGCTTGTCCCAACCTCCCCACAGGCAGATGTGCCCACAGCGTGAGGGCAGGGTCCTCTCCATGCTTCCCATTTCGGACTCTGGGGAAGCACTGCCTCGCAGGCCACGCCACCAACCCCAGGTCAGTCATAGCAAAGTAAACTCTGCTACAGCAAAGTCACACAGAACAATGGCTAGTGCTCATCTTTCACCTCCTCACGGCCTGACTTTTGTTTCCAGAAGACGCAGACAATCCTGCCTGGATGGATGCGGGATGCAAGTGAGCAGATACAGGTGGGGTGCGATGGGTTGAGGGCCACAGAGTGCCCGGTAAGGGGCGAGGTGATGCCACTACAAAGACTGCAGGGCACCAGACCACTAGGCCTGGATGAAGCTGGATGAAGGATATGGCAGAGACCCAGAGGGGAAGCATACCTGCAAGAGCCAAAGCGAAGCGGAGCCCGCCAAGGGCACCACCAGGCATGACAAAGCATGACAAGCAAAACGGGAGTTCGACCATCGGAAGTGTTGAGCGGCAGACGCCACGGAGAAACGCCACCCCTCAGCCATCCCCAGTCCAGGCGATGCACCAGGTCAGCTACTCCGTGGCAGAGCCAGAAAGGATCCAGAGGTCACCAGGTGGGTCTACACATCCCATCCACCCTCACACCCCTACCGCACCCAGATGCCACCTTAGGGAGAAATGTGGAGGGAGAAGAAATATAATCAGAACACACTACATATTTAAAAGTGGGCATTTATCTATAAGCTACTTAAACTGTTGCATCAGACTAATTGTAATGGATTGACCCATATTTAGGCCATTCCCCCATTTCCATACTAGGAAGGGGCTTGTAAGGAAGATCAGCCCAGATTATTAGAAACCAGGAATCATTCTCTCTGCCTGTGTGTACCTTAAGTAACCACTGTTTCTTCTCACCCTTGTTTTGACTGCCCACAATGTGAAGTACAGTAAGGAAAACAGTCCCCAATCCTATTTGAGGGAACTCAGTTCCTTATTTAATTCTGGAAGAGCCAGGGGGAGAACCTCTACTAAACACTTGCTAGAGTTCTTCCTTCTTTGCCTGTTTTTGGAGGTGGCAGAAGTGGGTCTTGTGAGGAAGGAGAGAACAGACATAGCTGAGAGAGAGAATGGAAAGTCAACGAAAGAAAGTGAGGTACCATTTGCTTTCCCCTACTTTGAGTTTTTGCAGCTCACCATCCCAGCACATTTTTTGAGAGGCAAAAGGCATCACATATTTCGTTCCCTTCTCTAGCCCAACCAAAGGTGGAGAAGCTCCATCAGTCTTATGACAGCTGCTTGATGACAGGAATGTGGCACTGCTCATGCCTCTTCACCAGGCCCTCTTCCAGGATCACAATGGCGACAGGCAGGGGGGAGGCCCTCCAAGCCTTTATTGTTTTGCTCTGGCAAGCCTCCCATCTTCTAGAACTGGGATGTTCTGTGTTCAGGGAAATTCCAGCAACATTCTGTGAGAACATGGGTCAATGAGTCACAGGCTGACGCTATATACTAACAATGAGGGTTGGGCCTATGTCATGAGTGACGGGAACAGACAGGTAGGTTCCTTTTATACAACGCCGTCAGGCTGCATTATACTCTACCATAGGAAACGCTTCACGCATCCACTGATCATATCAAGATCCATTGGTTATTTGTAAATCACGAAGTTCTCCAGATTAGGAACCAGGTGGTACCACTGACTGAGTCCACCGGTTCCTCCATTCACCCATCCACTTACACAGGCATTCACTGAACTAACTTTACTGATACACACTGTGGGACACCACTGGGGTACACAGTACAACAAGATACAGCCCCTGCCCTCAAGAAGCTCGGAAGCTAGTAGCAGAGACAGACTAGTAAAGCACCGTACTGTTGAGTCTTAGTTTATTATCAATATCACTGGTACTGACTAGTCTTAGAAACAGGCCATCTGTTAGCCTAGAGCAAACTTCTAATGGGGTCAGTGTAATAATACAGTGCTGGCACACAGTCTAAGTGCTCAAAAGGAATGTTAATTATCTTTCATATCCTCTCTTTACTGCTACTCTGAAAGAAATGCTGTCAAAATGTAGCCCTGAACCCAGGGGGCCTGAGAATAAGACAAAATTCTTTTGAGTTCATACGGTGCTTGTCACTTGCACTTAAGCGGCACCCCAAACCCTGATGTAGTTCTACATCAGCTAGGGTGGGACTTCTCTCTTCACAGGAGCTTTGAGTCCTGCGGTCAGTGCAAGACTGCTGAATGACGGCAGGACAAATGATCATTAAATAGAAACACAGGGGCAGTTTCATCCTTTATAATCAAGCTTCTTTAAGTACTACAAAGAATGAAGAGCTTTTTCTATTTAACAACTAGAGAAGTAAGAAAAATAAAACCAAGAAATCAAACATTGTTAACATGGAAAAAAAAATTTTTTTAATATTTATTTTATTTTTCACTGTGTCGGGTCTTAGTTGCGGGATCCTCCACTGTGGTGCACGGGATCCATAGTTGTGGCGCACAGGCTTCGTTGCCCGGCGGCATGTGGGATCTTAGTTCCCCAACAAGGGATTGAACCCACGTCCCCTGCGTTGGAAGGCGGATTCTTAACCATTGGACCACCAGGGAAGTCCCAGCATGGAAAATTGAAGGCCTAGGAAGTTGGCCTACATCTCAAATATATTAGGCTATGGACACACTTTTTGAACTTTCTTGAGATTCAACCCACCATTTGATTAAAGTGGCAGGAGAGATTTTCTACCTTCTCCCATACCCTAGGAGAAAGATTTGTCTGTCTTATTCCATCCTAAGGAATTTAAGGACCTGAAAAGTCGGCTTATTTATGAGAAAACAGGACGGAACTTATGACCAAATAAAGATAAAAAGACAGAGGAGGGCTTCCCTGGTGGCACAGTGGTTAAGAATCCGCCTGCCAATGCAGGGGACACGGGTTCAATCCCTGGTCTGGGAAAATCCCACATGCCGTGGAGCAACTAAGCCCGTGCACCACAACTACTGAGCCTGAGCTCTAGAGACTGCAAGCCACAACTACTGAAGCCCGCGCGCCTAGAGCCCATGCTCTGAGACAAGAGAAGCCACCACAATGAGAAGCCCACACACTGCAACAAAGAGTAGCCCCCCCTCGCCGCAACTAGAGAAAGCCCGTGTGCAGCAAAGAATACACAACGCAGCCAAAAATAAATAAACAAAATAAAAATTGTAAAAAAAAAAAAAAAAAGACAGAGGATTATGGGGAAAGGAAGAAAGATTAGAAAGAGAAGAGGAACTCCATCAAGCCCAGAAGAGAACAACTTCCTACTAAATGATGGACATCACAATAGTTAAGAACTCTGCCCTTGGACTTCAAGCATGTAGGGGGTTGTCGAAAAAGATGTCCTTTCTGTTCATGGAATGTACCTTCCCACTCAGCCAACAAGCATAGCTAAAGAGTTACTGCTATAAAATTCATCCCTGATAGCTACGATAAATAGGAATTTATTATTATATAGATTAAAACCTCACTAAGTTAGAGTTTTGTAAAAATACACCAAAAGCCTCACAGAAATTTCCTTTATACCTGTAATGAACACTTTCTTCATAGAGTTAGAATGTACAAAGGGAGGAAGAGGATTTTCAAGATATTTACGAAAAGTTGTCACAAAATCATACTTTAAAAGTGCCTATCCACACACTGTTAGTAGGAATGTAAATTGGTGCAGCCACTATGGAAAAATTCCTGGGATTCCCAGGAATCCCACTCCTGGGAATACAGCTGAAGAAAATGAAACCACTAATTCGAAAAGATACATGCACCCCAATGTTCACAGCAGCATTATTTACAATAGCCAAGATTTGGAAGCAACCTAAGTGTCCATGAACAGATGAATGGATAAAGATGTGGTATAGTTATACAATGGAATGCTACTCAGCCATTAAAAAGAATGAAGTTTTGCCATTTGCAGCAACATGGGTGTACCTGGAGGGTATTATGCTTAGTGAATTAAGTCAAAGACAAATACTGTATGTCATCACTCATATGTGGAATGTGAAAAATAAAATAAACAAATATAATAAAATAGAAACAGACTCATAGATATAGAGAACAAACTAGTGGTTACAGGAAGGGGGGCTGCAGGCAAGATAGAGTCAGCGGATTAAGAGGTACAAACTACTATCTATAAAATAAGCTACAAGGATATATTGTACAGCAGAGGGACTATAGCCAATAATTTATAACTTTAAATGGAATATAATCTATAAAATTTTCAATCACTATGTTGTATACCTGAAACTAATATTGTAAATCAACTATACCTCAATTTTTTTTAAGAAGTACCTATTCACAAACAAATCTTTTTATCTTTCACAAGTTTAGTAAAATAATGTGAACGCAACAAATGCCCGTTCATTCAATACATATACAAATCATTTTTACATATTTCTTTTTATTTATTTGGCTGCATTGGGTCTTGGTTGCGGCATGTGGGATCGTTGCGGTGCGTGGGCTCTCTAGTTGTGGCGCATGGGGCTCTAGAGCGCGAGGTCTTAGCTGCCCCGTGGCATGTGGGATCTTAGTTCCCCAACCAGGGATCGAACCCACGTCCCCTGCATTGGAAGGTGGATTCTGGACCACCAGGGAAGTCCCTCTTACATATTTCTTAAGAGATTCATCTAGATTAGCAGAAATTACTCTGTATCTATGAAAATGAAAACACTTATAACTACGTGCCAGACGCTGGTCTAGAAGCTCATCTCACAGTTCCACCCTGAAGCGCTATGAGAGTCACCTGGGTGTTCCCAAATCTTCTGATTCTCCTCCTTCCAAGCACGTGGTAGGATGACACTTCCCAACCTCTTTAAATTTAGGCGTAACTGCAAGACTTCCTTTGACTGATGAGGTATAAGTGGAAGTGATGTGTGTCACTTCTGGGAAGAGGTCTATAAAAGCCAGTGTAGGACCTACCAAGCCCCTGCGCTGTCGTGGTGAGTGGCGATGCCCAAGTTGGTGGAGCCTCTGTTAGCCCACCCAGCTCTGTTAGCAGAGCCCAGAGACAACTCTCAACAGCCATGAACCGTGACTGAGAAATAAATCTTGGTGGTGTAAGCCTCTGATATTTAGAGGTTGTTTGTCATTGCAACAGAATCTAGCCTATTCTGACTCATAGAAGATAGTTGAAAGATACACAATATTTCTTCTCCAATATTCTGCCGTTCATGTTGTCCATTAATCCAGGCTGTTTTCTCCCCACATCACATGCACCCCTCTGCTCCCCGACAACTCCCAGAAAACAAGTCATAAAAATCACTATCAGCATTTTTATAGAATTTAAAATGTATACATTCCTTTTTTTAAAATTCTGCTTTAAAGTCATTACTAGTTTAAAAAGGTAATTCATCCTTGCAAAACATACACACACACAAAAGTAATTGGTCCTTGCAAAAAATTCAAATAATACCTACATATAAAAACTGAGAAATCGTCAGACCTCTCACTCCAATTGTTTTATATGCATACATAGATTCCTTTTTTAAGAGGGAGAGGTATCACAGAAATAGTATACATGTTACTTTATTACTTGTCTACTTAACAGTCCATAGACAGCTTTCCAGTTAACAATTGCATTGTATGGACATCATATAATTTATTTAACCACGTTCCTACTGATGGACATTTTGGCTCATTCCACGTTTGTATTTAATTGCAATGCAACAATAAACATCTTTGTAAAATCAGGCCACTTTTTTCTGTAAAATTTATCCCAAGAAGGGGCCTGCTGAGTCAAAGGGTACAAACATTTCACATTTTGACAGGTACTGCCAAACTGCTCTCCAAAATGATGGTATCAATCTAACAGTGCTGCCAAGAGCATATAAAAGTACCTTTTCGCCCTAGAATCTTACAAAACTCGGTATTATCAATTTTATAAAATATTTGTCAAGCTAGGAATCAAAAACACGGTGTTTCAGTATTTCTTTTAATTTGCATTGCTTTTTTCCAACTTTTCTGGACTGTTTATTTGCTTCAGAGAAATGGCTGCTTTTCCACATTTTCCATTTTTTAATAAGGTCAGTTTTTTATTATTTACTTGTAGAAGCTTTTTATTATGAATATTAAGACATTTTAATCTATATTGCAAATATTTTCTCCAAGCCTTCATTTATAAATGCTGGGGTTCAACACATTATTTCTTTTAAGTTAACATAACTAAATTTGTCAAAATTTCCCATTATAATATCTGGGTTTCAAGATATAGTCCTTTAAACTGATGCCAAGCTTAATAGGTTAACTACAAGAATATTTCCACAAATAAATTAATCCTGCTTTTTTAGCTCTTTAAATCCACCTTGAACTTACTTTAGTCTTTTATATAAATGTATATATGGGAATTCCCTGGTGGTCCAGTGGTTAGGACTCTGCGCTTCCACTGCGGAAGGGCGCACAGGTTCGATCGTGGTCGGGGAACTAAGATCCCGCATGCCGAGTGGTGTGGCCAAAAAAATAAATAAATAAAATAAAATATTTTAAAATAAATAAATAAATGTATATATGACCTATCTCTCTGAGTGATGAAACTTAAAAAAGATAATGCACCCAGAAGCAACCAGCACAGGATCCAGGTTGCAGTAGGCTTTCCATTAATGTTCATTAATTTTACTCCTCCTGAGTCCCATTAGTTTAGATGCAAGAGGCACGTAATTCTTCTCAAAATATTTTCCATCAGAATTCCAACTGTATTCAGGGTGTGGACGTGCCCCACCAAAACAACTGCATTTCCCAGCCTCGTGTACAGCTAGGGGTGGCAGCATAGCACAGTTCTGGTTAATGAGATGCAAGCAAAAGCCACTGAACTGAGCTTCCGGGAAGCTCTTTGAAAGAGAACAGGCACTGCTGGTATATGTCTTTTTGCCATCTGCCCTCCTCCTACTTCTTGCCTGGAAGGCAGATGCAATGCTGGCTGGAGAGCAGCCATCTTGAGACTTCGAAGTGACAAGATCACTAAAGATGGCCAAATGCAAAGGCAGAAGCAGTTTGGGTCTTTGATGGCTTTGACCAATCCTGGAATGCCCACTTCTGGACTTCTTAATACAAGAGGAAAATAACCCCCTTACTTGTGTGAGACATTATTAATGAGTCAGGTTTTCTGTTAATTGCAGCAGAATGTAATATCTAAACTGCATGTCATGGTGAACCCAAATATCTTCATATAGATCTTAAAATACTCTCCATTTTTGTGGCTCGAGATAGTCTCCTGAAGAACAGCTATGCTGGTTTGAAGGGAAAGTTCTCCATTCACAGATTTATTTAATTTTAAAAGAGGAAATCAGGGCTTCCCTGGTGGCACAGTGGTTGAGAGTCCACCTGTCAATGCAGGGGACACGGGTTCCTGCCCCGGTCCAGGAAGATCCCACATGCCGCGGAGCGGATGGGCCCATGAGCCATGGCCGCTGGGCCTGCGCGTCTGGAGCCTGTGCTCCGCAACGGGAGAGGCCACAACAGTGAGAGGCCCGCATGCCGCAAAAAAAAAAAAAAAAAAAAAGAATCCGCCTGCCAGTGCAGGGGACACGGGTTTGAGCCCTGGTCCAGGAAGATCCCACATGCTGAGGAGCAACTAAGCCCGTGCGCCACAACCACTGAGCCTGCGCTCTAGAGCCTGCGAGCCACAACTACTGAGCCCAAGTGCGGCAACTACTGAAGCCTGCGTGCCTAGACCCCGTGCTCCGCAACAAGAGAAGCCACCACAATGAGAAGCCTGTGCGCCACGACAAAGAGTAGCCCCCGCTCGCCTCAACTAGAGAAAGCCCCCGCGCAGCAACAAAGACCCAACGCAGCCAAAACCAAATAAAAGAAAATAAATTTAAAAGAAAAATTATTACTCTGATATTATTTTTTTAATAAATAAATAAATAAAATCATGAATCTACGGGGGAAAAGAAATTGACAGGCTCTCATCATTAGAACAAAGGATAAGTTAACCAGATTCCTCTTTGTTGCTTCCCCCCAACCCCCAATTCTAGATGAAAGCCAAAAAGCAGAACCACATTTCAGCTATCATTTCTGAAGATGATACTTGCAAAGGGTAGAGCTAAAATAGCATCAATATCTATAGAATAAAAACAATCAAATACACACAAAATACAGATAACCAAAGAATCCTAAGAACAAACCTACAATGGATGTTTTCCATGATTGTCATCCGTTAACAGCAGATTTAATATTATATATTTTACCGGGAATCTTACAAGTACAGTTGGCCTTCCATATCTGTGGGTCCACACCCATGGATTTCAACCAACCTTGGATTGGAAAAAAATTCCAGAAAGTTCCAAAAAGCAAAACTTGAATTTGCCAAGCACCAGCAACTATTCACATAGCACTTACACTGTATTAGGTATTATAAGTAATTGGGAAGATTTAAAGTACACAGGAGGATTTGTGTGGGTTATATGCAAATACTAGGCCATGTCATATAAAGGACTTGAGCATCCGTAGTTTTTTTTTTTTTTTTTTTTTTTTTTGCGGTACGTGGGCCTCTCACTGTTGTGGTCTCTCCGGTTGCGGAGCACAGGCTCCGGACGTGCAGGCTCAGCAGCCATGGCTCACGGGCCTAGCCGCTCCACGACATGTGGGATCTTCCCGGACCGGGGCACAAACCTGTGTCCCCTGCATCGGCAGGCGGACTCTTAACCACTGCGCCAGCAGGGAAGCCCAAGCATCTGTAGATTTTTGTATCCTCTAGGGTCCTGGAACCAATCCCCCTCGAACACTGAGGAACAACTGTAAATTTTACATTCACAGCAATTTTTACCAAACAAGATAAATAATATTATTGGATGCAAAGAGGATCTGGTTGCCTAACTGTTCATATCCACAAAAGCAGGGCTATATGATACCAAGGAGTCACACAAATCAGAAAAGGGAATGAAACTTACGTACTTAAGCAAGTATTCATCGAAAGTCCAGTTAAAAGAACTTTTCCCTAGTAATTTCATGCAATAAATATATAATACTTATACACATTTATTTGAGTGGGAAAAGAAATTATTTCCTAAACAAATGAGTGTTCAGCAGAGCTTTTTAAGGATTCATTGTAGAGATCTTTACCCAAGCCCATGCCAACTTTTCTCTTTTTATTCAGAAAGATACATGATTTCCTGTATCTGTTTCTAAGCAGAGGACAGTGTGAAAGCATTGCTTTGTGTTACAAAGCCACTTCCCCACTCCCCTTTGCATTTGCAACATACGCAGTGACAACGAAATGACAAACTCTAACTACTCTTCCCTTAAGTTTTCAGTTTTAACTTTCCTCTTACTTCTGAAATCCCTGAAACTTTATATCCATAAAAAATCAGTGGAACGGGCTTCCCTGGTGGCACAGTGGTTGAGAGTCCGCCTGCCGATGCAGGGGACACGGGTTCGTGCGGGAAGATCCCTCATGCCACGGAGTGGCTGGGCCCGTGAGCCATGGCCGCTGAGCCTGCGCGTCCAGAGCCTGTGCTCCGCAATGGGAGAGGCCACAACAGTGAGAGGCCCACATACCAAAAAAAAAAAAAAAAAAAATCAGTGGAAGGTATTAGCTAGTTGGCTATTTGGCCAAAGAAAGCCAAATAAGTTTGAGAGCAACACAGCCAAGATGATACAACTCTGAATGCAACTCAGGACATTCACAGCTATCAGCTGTTGAGATGAGAGATGAGGGATGTTACTTTTCTGTCTGCGCATCTCTATCTCCATGCATTCACCACCACAACCACAGAACCTAGTCAAGGCTTTCTGACGGTAGAAACTTGTCTTTGCAATTTTTAGTGCTACCCTCTGGGCCTGGGTATAGGTCAGAAAAAAAAGACAAGAATTCACATGTGTCTAAGATTCCATTCCACCTTTGACTAATCAGCACTGATCAGAAAGGATTCCTTTGGGGAATTTACAAAACAGAATAGAGGAAGAACTAGACCTTCAGGGCTTGCTCTAAATCAGGTCTCCTAGGAACTTCCTTTAGAATCAATTCAGTTTTTAAAAATGAAGATCAGGTGGCCAAATGTACCACATAATGGATGAGAACTAGACCTTCAGGGCTTGCTCTAAATCAAGTCTCCTAGGAACTTCCCTTAGAATCAATTCAGTTTTTAAAAATGAAGATCAGGTCGCCAAATGCACCATACAATGGATGCATAGATTTGACATCTCAGCACACTGAGGCAACCTCTCGGAGTGAATTTTCAAGGTAACAGGCAGTTAGCTTTTCAAATTCTGTTTTGTTTTAATCACTTTTATGGGTATCCTTTCTAAAATATTTTCATCTGTTCTTAAACATAAATTAACCTTTTTTTTTTGGATGCCTTAAATATAGCTGTCCCAGGAGCCACAGTCCGACACGGAGAACTGATTGTTCTAACACTAAATGTCCCAAACTCTCACTTTGCTTTTAGTTCTTATATCCACTTTCTATAATTTTTCCAAGGTCAACTGTCAGTTCTTGATCATATTATTATGAAGACCTTAATTAGCTCCTTTCATAATCCTAATATTCTTTTTTTAAATTGACGTATAGTTAATTTACAATGTTGTGTTAGTTTCAAGTGTACAGCAAAGTGATTCATTTATATATATATATATATATATATATATATATATATATATATATCCTTTTTTCATATCACGATCCTAATATTCTGAGGGCCAGATGACCAAGTTTGTTAGAGTTCTACTTAACAGTGGTAAATAATTAAGCCAGAATACTGTTTACCTCTGGGGGCTATAATCAGGAAAGGGCATACAACGTCCTTCTGAGGGGCCAACACTGTTCAATTTCTTGACATGGGTATTTCCTTTCCAATAGCACACTTAACTATACATTTATGTTTTAGGTGCTTTTCATAACTTAAAAAAAAAATTTAAATAACACATATGTAAAAAGTTGAATGGGAAGATACATTTCCCCACCCTTATTCCAGCGCACACTTGCATAAACAGACACACACACACACACACACACACACACACACACAGCGACATTCATTCAGGTAGTAATTAAATTGCTTGCAATTATATTTTTAAGTGACAGCCAATGAGATTTGCAGAAGACCCTTCATTTCAGCACTGTTTGTAACAGAAGGAAAGGAAAACATAAATGTTCTATAATAGGGGAATGGTACTGAATGAGGCAGATCACCTTATTCTGATATGAAAGTATGTCCAAGAGCATATTTAAATGAGCAAGTTGCACAATGAAATATGCATGTCTGATATGATCTAATTTGTATAAAAAGGAGAGAATGAATGTGACTAATCCTGAGGTCTTATAAATGCATAGGAAACTATTAACAGTAGGAAGAGCTGATGAGAAAAAACAGGGGATTTTACTTTGTACCCTTTGATTTTATTTGAATTCCTAGCCAATAACCAAGTATTTCTTTAAAAGTAAAAAATTAAATAAATACACATTTCCATTTGCTGCTGTAACAAACTACTACAACAAACTTAGTGGTTTAAATCAACACAAATGTATTCTCTTTCAGTTCTGGAGGTCAGAAGTCCAAATGAGTCTAAATTAAGGGGCTAGGGCTTCCCTGGTGGCGCAATGGTTGGGAGTCCGCCTGCCGATGCAGGGGACACGGGTTCGTGCCCCGGTCCGGGAGGATCCCACATGCCGCGGAGCAGCTGGGCCCGTGAGCCATGGCCGCTGAGCCTGCGCGTCCGGAGCCTGTGCTCCACGGCAGGAGAGGCCACGGCAGTGAGAGGACCGCGTACCACAAAAAAAAAAAATAATAATCATAATAAATTAATTAATTAATTAAGGGGCTAAAATCAAGGTGTCAGCATAGCTGGTTCCTTCTGGCGGTCCCAGGGAAGAATCTTGTCTCTTCCAGCTTCTAGAGGCTGCCAGCATTCCTTGACTTATTGTCACATCAGTCTAATCTCTGCCTTCATCTTCACATTGCCTCCTCCTCTGACTCTAATCCTCCTGCCTCCCTCTTTTAAAGACCCAATAATCCCGGATATCTCCCCATCCCAAGATCCTTAATCACATCTGCAAAGTCCCTTTTACCATATAAAGTAACATATTCTCTGGATCTGGAGGCTAGGATGGGGACATCTTTGGGGGGCCACTGTTCAGGCAACCACACAAGATATATGCGGAACTGTCCTTGGAGGATCTACAATGTGGGGGAAAGAGAGTGAGCAAGCACTTCAACTCATATACTTACATATTACTTTAAATTCTGACATTGAATATGTATTGTTTTAATTAAAAACTGAATATATATACCTTATTTCATCAACTCTAAGATACCAATCATAGATACATTATTTTATTTATGACCGAGAAAGATAAAACATTGATTAAACTATGATTTCATTGTAATATCATGGTAGATGGTTGGCAAAAATACACTCAGAAATCCCTCCTATCCCAGTACCTGTGGACATACTTTGCAATGTGACTGCCCCCTCATCAAGAGGCAGAGTCTACTTCTCCACTCCTTGACTCTGGGCTTGGCCTTGTAACTTGCTTTGGCTAATGGGACATTAGCAAAAGTGACTCAGACAGAAGCTGGAAAACTGCTTGCACAGTGGGGCTACCCTTTTCTCTTGCTGCTGCCTTTCTACCAAGTAAACAAGTCCAGGCAGGTCTACCAGACACCCCGGCCAACTCACTGACCTTGGGCAGACAGTAATTGTTGTTTGAAGCCACTAAAATCCTGACGTCAGAAAAATTTAATGGTTAAAAAAAATGTGGATCTTCAAGTCAATGAAATATGCTATTTCAGTAAGTACATTTCAGTGTAATATCAGCGTATTTAAGTGTCTAACGGGTGTGTCTAGGAGGAAAATACACAAATTTTAGTGAGCAGGGTTTCTATATCACATTTTGGCTGCTAAAGGTCACTTTTGCTTATTTTCCGGTTTTTAGTTACATTTCACGTAGTTGAAGTCACTGAATTAAGTGATCACTGGCGCTGCAGGGCTACTGCTTTCTGCCACAGAATATCAGAGCAAGATAAATTATCTGGTCCATCCAATGGGAAAGAAATGAACAATCACTAGAATTAAATGGTGAAAAATTATTACTTTGTCATTCAGGTAGGTACTGTGAATCATAAATTAAGAGTGACAATGCTGGCAAATATCTCAATTTTATTAGATAAAATGTATAATTTTATCAAAAAACTGAAAATGCAGTGGCATACTGTGAATTGTATTTATTACACTTGCAATTTTTAACCAAAATGATTCTAATTACGAGAGGTTCCAGTTCCCTCTTATTACAATACTGCATTTATAGGCATGTTATGACCTTGTTCATACTCCGCTGACATAAACAAGATATATTTTGTTAACAAAAGGTCAAATGACAGTTCCCTTGTGACAGGTGCATTTCCTACACTGTTGCTTTAAAATCCAGTTTCTGGACTGTGATAATAGCTACTATTTACAAAGTGCTTATTTCCCAAACAACCAAATAATAATACCTGACCTGGGTGTATAACTGAAGATAAATACGCAATAAAAGCAACAACTTTACCCCTAGGCAATTTCTTCTCCACCTATACAAAGAGTTACATAAATTCTTGAATTATTAATTTAAGGCAGAATTAGTTACTGAGTGCTTATAATGTGCCTGACACTATACTTAAAACTATGGACAGAAAATCCCCACCAAAAACCAAATCTCCTAAATTTCTGAATTGGAAATCAACTGAATTAAGGTATTTTCTAACATCTAAAAATCCTATCATGCACCAGAAGCTTTACATACAACTCCTTCTGTACTTTAATACTTATAATACTTACAAGCACCATGAAACATTTTAAAAATGACTTTAGGGGCTTCCCTGGTGGCGCAGTGGTTGAGAGTCCACCTGCTGATGCAGGGGACACGGGTTCGTGCCCAGGTCCAGGAGGATCCCACATGCCGTGGAGCGGCTGGGCCCGTGAGCCATGGCCGCTGAGCCTGTGCGTCCGGAGCCTGTGCTCCACAACGGGAGAGGCCACAGCAGTGAGAGGCCCGCGTACCACAAAAAAAAAAAAAAAGAAAGAAAAAGAAAAAATCAAAGAATAAACAAATGCTCCATCCTCCCTTGTAGCTAGGTGGTCTTGTGATAGATTTATGACCAGATGTGAAGCTAAAAGCCAAAGAGCCATCTTCAATCACGGGGCAAACACAGGGATGAAAGCCACAAACTGGAGATGGCAGAACAGAAGAGATAAGGACCACCTATCTCCAGATGTCTTGTTACGTGAGAAAAATCAGCCTATAAACACCTGCACGCAGTCAACAAGGCCCTCCTCATTCACAGACCCTGCTGTCCATCCATAAACGCATAGCCCTTCCTGATACCACTCAAAGTCATATCTACAATTTTGTAATACCCATACTTAGAGCAGGTAAAGAAGGCACTGCAAGGGTGTAAAAAGGATGTCTACCCTCTTTTTACTTAATTTGTATTGTCACTTGTTGATCGGTTAGCTGATTTGCTAGCTTTTCCTCTGAAAAACCAAGTTCAGCCTGTTGTGATTTCCACGGAGGCTCCATACTGGTCCTTTCTACACCTTCCTCAACAGAGCCTCTGAGAGCTGGTGTAGCACCGTGAAGATGAATGAAGGGCTGTGGGGTCCAGTGAACCAGGTGCAGGCACATCCCCAACTCTGCCTCTCCCCGGCTGCATCTGATCCTTCATCTTTCAAATCAGAGTAAAATACTAGCTTCTTAAAATCATCTGGAGGATTAAATAAGAAAAGGCACATAAAACACAGTGCCTGGCACATGGTATGTACTCAGTAAATGTTAACTATTATTCATTACTTTAATATCCTTTAGGCTTTTCAGCTTCCTCCCTGAAATAGGATACATACTGTGTCCATATGTGCTTAGCAGTCTAGTTTCAAGTCATTTTTGGATTTCAGTTTGCTAAATGTATAATGAAATATATTATATATCTATATCTATATCTATCTACATATATGTTCGTCTATCTATCTACACTCATCCATCAGGAAAAAAATCTTTTATGTTGCCATGTGTTTTGACTTGGAGTTTAGAAATCTGGTCACCATATGGGGTCCATTCACCAGTGCTGAAATTTGTCAGAGAACAATGGCTTTTTGCTCAGCAAACATTCATCGTGAAATATCTCCCCACTCCTCACTTTATATTCACTGGAGGAAAACAGCAGTCAACATGTCAAATCAGCAAATGAAGCAATGAGAAAATGGCTACCTGAACATGTCAACGCTATACACATGAGCAGATTTCAAGGAAAAGAAGGCAATGAAAATCATGAGAAAAGTAAGAGTCAGTGTTCATTCTTCTGCTGCTACCAGAACAACAACCAACAACACGCCAAGCTGCTAGGGCGTGGGCTCATCTCATGCCCACCCCATCCCAGCGGTGGGCACATGCTGGATTGTTGACCTTACATCTCTTTTCTGAGACTTGCCCTCCACTCCTCATCCACAGGCTGCAGCAGTGATTATCATATTCCTGCAACACGACCCCACTTCTGGCCACAGTCCTAGAATGGACAGCTGACCTGGCTGGACCAATAAGTCCCTTCCCAAGGAATTCCAGAACTGGGACTGGGTGCCTGACATCAATCTCTCCCTGCCTATCTAGACTATAACATGTAAAATTCAGGAGCAGCTGGCAGCCATGTTCTGCCATGTGGACTAAGTAAGAAACACTGAAGCCAGTGTGAGCAGGAGAAAAGAAGGAAGCAGACACAGACAAACCCATGAGCAGCATGGAAAGGGCACTTCCTGGTTCTCCATATGCTCCAGTCTCTAGTTCACTTCCTAAGGCCCAAAGGCATCCCCATCCTTTCTTGGATTCTGCAAGGTACCTGAGCCTCCTGCCAGGCTGATTTCTGTTCACAGTACCAAAGAAACCTAAGAGACTCCACCATTATATACTATTAGAAGGCAACTAGTTTCAGAGTGACCCCTATAAACCAGAGGGAGGCCTCACTTTGAACTAACACAACACAAACCTCTGTTGCTCCAATTTTGCCTACTATATTCTCAGTCCTGAGCTGGAGGCCTTGAGAAACAGTGATGAGGATCCCAGAACAAAAGGTAAGCAGAAAAATGTCAATGCATGTGAGGAGGTGTGTACATGAAGAGTGAACTAAGGGAATGCAGCTATCCGGAGACCTGGAGGAGACCCTGTGCAAGCATTGCTAATCCCAGAGCAGTTTTGCAAATGAAAAGTTTACAGTCGCTAAAGCAGAAATGCCCAGAGATCCATATAAGGGCACTTATCAGAGCATGTGCAAATCCTATCAGTTTTCCTTTCATAAAATCTTACAACTTCTCTCAGTATAGCCTTCAGAATTTTACATATGCATGTATTATCACCTTAAAAACAAGTTTAATTATTTTTAAATATACTACTAGTATCTATTTTTACCTGCTATTTTTTATTCAAATATTCAGAACTTCAGTTATAATCTCCATGAACCAATCCCTAAGGGAAATAAACTACCAAATAAGTAACCATTTTTAACCTTAAAACCTGTGTCTTTTGACTATGATTATTTATTGCTCAAACTGTGGCACTCTCCCAGCTAAAACCCATTTCAAATAACTAAATGTTTTGCCATTTTGATCCATTCTCCCTGCAAATCCATCCAGTATTTGCCACCAGCTTTAACCTCAATTTTCCACATATGTAGGCGTGGGACTACTAGGCAACAAAAGCAACAGATCAATTTTTTAAGTAAACATTTTAGAAAAGTAGAAATAAGCAATGCTGGACACTAAAAATACTGACTACAATAGCATCCCTAAAAATACAAACTTGATATTTGTGCAATGTAAAAAATGTCCATTGCTTCAAGTTTTCAAGATCAAGTTCAGTCCTTCAGGCTCAAGAATGTAATTTACCAGTAATTATTTAGTGGTAAGACATAAAAAGGGCCTAGTGTAAAATGTAAAATGTCAGTTAAGTCAAAGACACTTACAAGAGGGCCATCCTAGTTCCAATGGACCACTGGAAGCTACTCAGATCAGAGTAATCTCAAGAAATTAACCTTTTTTTCAGTTATCAACAAATCAACAACTTAGAGTGTGTATATTTCTTCTGGGTTCAATATTGATACTGATCTGTACCTTCAGATGTATGCAACTCTTAAAAATTCATTTATAATGAATTATAATTTATAATATAAATTTATAATTATAACAGTTATAAATTATCCAAGAATAGGTAGTATAGCAAAGTTGCAAAACACAAGGTTAATATACAAAAGTTAACTGGCTTCCTACATACCAGCAATGAGCAAGTGAAATGTGAAATGAAAAATACAATATCATTTATATTAGCAACCCCAAAAATGAAATACTTAGATACAAACCTAGTAAAATACGTACAAGATCTCTATGAGGAAAACTACAAAATTCCGGTGGGCAAGCTCAAAGAACTACTAAATAAATAGAGAGATATTCCATGTTCGTGGATAGGGGGACTCAATACTGTCAAGATGTCAGCTCTTCCCAACTTGATGTATAGATTCAATGCAATCCAAATCAAAATCCCAGCAAGTTTTTTATGAATGTTGAAAAACTGCCTGTAAAGTTTATAAGTAGGTGCAAAAGACCCAGAATAGTCAACTCAACATTGAAAGAGAAGAATAAAAACTGAAGGACAGATGCTACCTGACTTTAAGACTTTCTATAAAACTACAGTAATCAAGACAGTGTGGTATGGGTGAAAGAATAGACAAATAGATCAATGGAACAGAACAGAAAGCCCAGAAACAGACCACCATAAATACAGTCAACTGGTCTTTGACAAAGGAGCAAAGGCAATACAAGGGAGGAAAGACTGTCCCTTCAACAAATGGTGCTGTAACAAATGGACATCCACATGCAAAAGAATGAATCTAGACACAGACCTTACACCCTTCACAAAAATTAAGTCATAATGGAATATAACCTAAATGTAAAATGCAAAACAATAGAACTGTGTTATATCACTCCCAAGCCTATGCTTGGACCTAGCTCAGGAGGGCCCTGTGTTAGGAATGCCTGTAGCCCTTGCTCAGGTACGTATCATTTGTAGTGAGCTCAGCAGACATCTCCCCCACTGCGGCCCTTATTTATGGAATGGCTAGCTCTTGTGGTTCTTATTCTGATCTCAGGATGCACTTCAGCAAAACACCATCAGGGAACTTTGAGAGACAAGATTTATTACTCACGGGCCTTTGAGGGTATACAGCACACCTAAGAGCCACACAGCAAGGTCACAGGTTGGGAGGGATGAGGGGGGAGAGCATGTACAAGAGCAGACCTGGGGCCCTGCCTTTATTAGGGTCCAAGGGTGGGATGTCTAGGGTTTCATAGATTCACTGTGTATTGGCTAATTTCAAGCATAAGAGTGGGAAATGGGATGTAGGAAGGGAGGAACAGGGTCACTCAGGTGGTCAGTTATTTAGCTACCCAGAGCTTTCTGAAAAAGGGACCTTCACAGGTGGGGGGCATCTAATTGATTATCCGGTTGTTTCGCTAGTAGCTGTGTCATACAGCTGGCAATGTTTTATTCAAGATAGATGTCATTGGGCTTCCCTGGTGGCGCAGTGGTTGAGAGTCCGCCTGCCGATGCAGGGGACACGGGTTCATGCCCCAGTCCGGGAAGATCCCACATGCCGCGGAGAGGCTGGGCCCGTGAGCCATGGCCGCTGAGCCTGCGCGTCCGGAGCCTGTGCTCCGCAACGGGAGAGGCCACAACAGTGAGAGGCCCGCGTACCGCCAAAAAAAAAAAAAAAAAAAAAAAGATGGATGTCATTTGAAATGGACGCCTCGGCAATTAAAAGCTTAATGTCAGGCACTTACACTACAAGTTCCTAGAAGGTAACATAAGAGAAAATCTAGATGACTTTGGGTGTGATGATGCCTTTTTAGATACAACACGAAAGACACAATCCATGAAAAAAAAATTGATAAGCTGAACTTCTTTAAAATTAAAAACTTCTGTTCTGTAAAAAGACAATATTGAGAGGATTAGAAGAGAAGCCACAAAGATTGGGATTGATATATACACACTGCTATATATTAAAATAGATAACTAATAAGGGAACTCTACTCAATACTCTGTAATGGCCTATATGGGAAAAGAATCTAAAAGAGTGGATATATGTATATGTATAACAGATTCACTTGGCTATACACCTGACATTAGCACAAAATTGTAAATCAACTATACCCCAATAAAAAATTTTAAGAAAGACTAGAAGCCACAGACTGGGAGAAAATATTTGCAAAAGGCACATCTGATAAAGGACTTTAACCAAAATAAAAATGGGCCAAACACCTTAACAGACACCTCACCAAAAAGAAAATCTACAAATGGCAAATAAGCTTATGAAAAGATACTCTACCAGAATACTCTACTCTGACATCAAAGAAATGAAAATGAAATTAACAATAAAATACCACTACGTGCCTATTAAAAATACCAAAATCCAGAACTCTAACAACACCAAATGCTGGTGAGGATACAGAACAACAGGAGCTCTCATACATTGCTGGTGGGAATGCAAAACGGTGCAGCCACTTTGGAAAACAGTTTGGCACTTTCTTACAAAACTCCTGCCATACAATCCAGCAGTGGTGCTCCTTGGTATTTACCCAAAGGAGCTGAAAACTTATGTCCACACAAAAACCTAAACATGGATGTTTATAGCAGCTTTATTGATAATTGCCAAAACTTGGAAACAAACAAGATTCAGTAGGTGAATGGATAAACAAATTGGTACATTCAGACAAATGGAATATTATTTAGTGCTAAAAAGAAATGAGCCATGGACTTCCCTGGTAGCGCACTGGTTAAGAATCTGCCTGCAAATGCAGGAGACACGGGTTCAAGCCCTGGTCTGGGAAGATCCCACGTGCCACCGAGCAACCAAGCCTGTGTGCCACAACTACTGAGTCTGTGCTCTAGAGCCCATGAGCCACAACTACTGAGCCTGCATGCCACAACTACTGAAGCCCGCACGCCTAGAGCCCATGCTCCGCAACGAGAGAAGCCACCACCATGAGAATCCCGCGCACTGCAAAGAAGAGTAGCCCCCGGACTCGTCGCAACTAGAGAAAGCCCGCAGGCAGCAATGAAGACCCAATGCAGCCAAAAATAAATAAATAAAATAAATAAATTTATTTAAAAAAAAAAGAAATGAGCCATCAAGCCATGAAGAGACATGAAGGAAACTTAAATGTATGTTACTAAGTGAAAGAAGCCAATCTGAAAAGCCTACATACCGTATGATACCAACTACATGACAGACATTCTGGAAAAAAGCAAAACTATGGGGAAAATAAAAAGATCAGTGGCTGGGATGGGGTAGGGTGAGATGAACAGCCAGAGCACAGAGGATTTTTAAGGGCAGTGAAGATACTCTGTATGATATTACAGATGGATATGTCATCATACATATGTCCAAACTCGTAGAATGTACACCACCAAGAGTGAGTCCTAAGTAAAATGTAGACTTTGGGTGACAATGATGGGTCAGTGTGGCCTCATCCTTGATAAAGATGTACAGTTCTGGTGAGTGATGCTGATAGGGGGGAGACTACGCATGTGTAAGAGCAGGGATATGTGTGGGAAATCTACGTACCTCCCTCTCAGTTTTGTTGTAAATCTAAAACTGCTTTAAAAAATTGTCTTAAATTAAAAAAAGAGTAAGGTAGACTATTTTTTAAAAGAAAACAAACAAAAAATAAAACGGAGGGGGTAGGAGAACCACACCTGAGAACTATGAGAGCCCACAGACATATATGTACCTATAGATAATCCACACATCAGATTAAGCATAAGTAAACTCTCTAATTTAATTTGACCTTCTGGAGAAAAATTATTCATTCTTTCAAATTGTTTAAAGATGTAAACTTTGAAATGTAAAGAGAACTTATTAAGCCACTCAAATATAAATTCAAAAATATTTCAAAAATCAGAATATAATGAAATAACCTAGCTAGTCCCAACACCCTTTCTCCCCAAACAAAATCTTCCTATAACATATCAGACAGCTAGGAGTTTCCAAGTCCCAGAAGTGCCAATATGAATACTAAAGCAGATTACTGAGACTCTAACAACATGGGAAGCTTTTTTTTCTATTGTGGATAACTGACTCCGGAAAAATATTAACCCAGTTCTACACAATAAAAGGTAATAATGTTAATTTTAAGTTTTTCTAAAATTAGAATTTAAATGTATTTAAATATTACATTCATCTGCTTTTAAAATGAGGATAAAGAAGACAAAACTCTCTAAATTCAAAGAAGTATATAGTCATGTTTTATATTTATGACCAGTTAAATGATAACAATCCTTAACATTTTTATTGGACGTTTGATATGTTAAGTATTTTCACATATATTATGTCATTTAAAACTATGAAAAATCAATTTCAGATGAGGATCAAAGAGGGTTAGTGACTTTCCAAATGTCACAGAACTAGTGTAATGATGCTTGAGCACTCTTTCCAGAAGCACTGGCATATAAGGAAAGAGGGAGAAAGGGAGAAAACTAAGGGAGAAAGGGAAAGAGAAACTGATTCAAAGACAAAGAAGAGACAAAGAAGAGTTAGAGAGAAAAGAGAGTTACTAAGTAATTAGAAAACTAGTTTGGAGCAAGGGCAGCAAATCCCTAATATTCCTGGAGGACTGGCTGGGACCCAGCACTTTATTCGTTTAACCCTCATAATAACACTATGAGGCAGGTACTGTCTGAGCTCCCATTTTACAGCTGGGAAGGTTTTGAAGAAGTGATTAAGATCACACAGCTCGAAGATGGCAGAGCCAAGAGTCAAACCCAGGCTTCTGGGACTTGGACCCCTGGCCCCAATCACTGTTACAAGGGGTCCAGAGAGGGGCAGTCTAGATGTCACGCCTAATTTACCAATACCCACCTTTATTTATACATTTATTTACTGTGTGTACAACATCAGGATCTCTTATGAAAGGTGTCTTAATTTCCTCCCTCCACCTCCACCTAATTTTTTTAAAATATAGGCATTCTGGTTATCTTTCAACTTCTTCTCCTTCTTCTTCCAAATACCAAGAAAGCTCTAACCACTGACTCCATAAACGGGAAAATACCTTTCAGATTCAGAGGAAAACAGGAAAGCTCTCTGGCTACTTACTGTGCCCTGTTTTCCCACCAGCAGGCAGCAGAGGCAGCACAGGCGTGGCCTCTCCTGGCCTCACTCAGATGACCTTAGGCGAAGTGGGCAGATCAAGGGACCAACAGCAGGGGAACTCGCGGCCTGGCCCAGCTACATCTTCCCATTTGTCAAGAGAAGCCAACAAGCCAGACTTTTATGTGAAATCCAGATTTTAAAAACTTGGCTACTAATTCAAACTTCTAAAAACATTGTGTACAGACAAAATCTGTTTGCAGGTGGACCTCAGCCCACTAGCTGCTGGTTTATAATGCCCAGTCTTCCAGTGGAGGGCAGCTAAACTGGGGTAATTAAGATTTCATCCCTACCTCAATGTATTCCCCATGGAAGACGCAGGATACACAGCCCTTGCCCTCCAGGAGACCAGCAGGGACAATGAACTCATCATTTCAGGACAAGATGGCAAATGGAGAGAGAGAAAAGGCTGCAAAAGAGAACACAGAACCCACCAGCCACATACCTCCCCTGACCCCTGGCTTTCACAGAACAAGTTTGGGAAGCGGCAGTGAAAAGATGACAGAGTAACCCCACCTTGGCACATCTAGAGGAGATAAAGGGACTCAGAACTATATGAAACAAGCAAACAAAAATTCAATAGCCTCACTTTTGTGTATCTAAGGTGATTCTTTAAAAATAGTCAAGACTTAATGGAAACACAGCAACAGGCATGGTGGTACCATAAACAAAAAATAAAACTAACTTGTACTGAGCACCATCTATGCTCCAAGTACAATGCCACGTGCTTGGAGGAATATCATCCCATGTAAACCTCCAAACAATCCAGGGAGGAATCATTATTCCCAATTTATAGATAAAGAAACTGAGATTCTGAAATCCTGAAGTTTGGGAAAGAGCCAATCATTTAGAGCCAAATGATTCCTTTCCCATTAATTCGCTGACCCGACTAGAGAGAGTCCAGCTATTATTATAGATACATAATGGCAAACAATCAAGAACAACACATTAGCTACAATAATTAAAAGTGTAAGGCGGTGGGGAGGTAGAATAGGTAAAGGAGATTGACACAAACCTCCAGTTATAAAATAAATAAACCATGGGGACGTAACACACAACGTAAGAAATATGGTCAATAATACTGTAATAACTTTGTATGGGGTCAGATGGTTACTAGACTTAGCATGGTGATAATTTCATAATATATGCAAATGTCAAGTCACTACGTAGTACACCTGAAACGAACATAATATTGTACATCAACTGTATTTCAATTTTAAAGAAAAGAAAGAAAAGGAAAAAAAAATTTTTTTAAGTATAGGGCAGGTATTAAAAGCCGAGATCCTCAAAATACAACACAGCCCATAGTAGGCCTTGTTTATGAGAATATAAGGTAGTTTCACAAATAAATATAAAAGAAGGCATAAGGACCATTCAATAAATGATGCTGGGACTTCCCTGGTGGCGTAGTGGTTGAGAGTCCGCCTGCCGATGCAGGGGATACGGGTTTATGCCCCGGTCCGGGAAGATCCCACATGCCGCGGAGCGGCTGGGCCCGTGAGCCATGGCCGCTGAGCTGAGCCTGCGCGTCCGGAGCCTGTGCTCCGCAACGGGAGAGGTCGCAACAGTGAGAGGCCCACGCACCACAAAATAAATAAACAAACAAATAAATAAATAAATGATGCTGAATAACAGCAACTTTTAGAAAAATTATTACATTCCTCAATTTACACCATCCAATGAAATACATTTCAAAATAAATCAGAAAGTTATTTTTTTACCAGATTATATAACTAGGATGAAAGAAAAATGAATATTCAATGAATCTCTGAGTAAATAATTACTTTCAAAAGTTAGGAATGATGGAAGAAATTTCACTTATAAAAAAGGATAGATGGTTAAACTAAATAGTAAATATTTTCTATATAAAAAATAAAAAGGCAAACAATGGAGTATAAGACATATCTGGATACATAAGAGACACACGGTTAATATCCTTACTAGGGGCTTCCCTGGTGGCGCAGTGGTTGAGAGTCCGCCTGCCGGTGCTGTGGGACGCGGGTTCCTGCCCCCGTCCGGGAGGATCCCGCGTGCCGCGGAGCGGCTGGGCCCGTGAGTCATGGCGGCTGAGCCTGCGCGTCTGAAGCCTGTGCTCCGCAATGGGAGGGGCCGCGGCAGTGAGAGGCCCGCGTACTACACACACACAAAAATATACATCCTTACTATATTTATAGAATATATATTTACAAAATATCGTTCAGAAGAACCAGGAGACTTCAATGGAGAAACAGAGGACAGGAACAGACAATTCACAAAAGGAAAAAATAACAAGTAAACAAGCAAACAGAAAAATATTCACAAGTCAGCCAAAACATACAAATTAAACATCAATGAAGTACTATAATTTATCAAGAAAAAAATTTTATTTTTTATTAATTTTTATTGGAGTATAGTTGATTTACAATGTTGTGTTAGTTTCTGCTGTACAGCAAAGTGAATCAGTTATACATATACATATAGCCACTCTTTTTTAGATTCTTTTCCCATATAGGTCATTACAGAGTATTAAGTAGAGTTCTCTGCTATACAGTAGGTTCTTATTAGTTATCCATTTTATATATAGTAGTGTGGTATATGTCAATCCCCATCTCCCAATTTATCCCTCTCCCCCAGAAAAAACTGTAAATGATAATATCTATGGCTGGTCAGATGTGGCAAAACTAATATTTCATATGTCGCTGTAAATATTATAAAGTGGCACAAGCCTTTTAGAAAGCAACATGGCAATCTTCTTACAATTTTTCCTAAAGAAATAATCCAAAATCTGGAAAAAGAAAAAAACAAAAAACCTATATGCACAACCATGTTGTTCATCATAACATTTACAAAAGGGAAAATAAATAGCCAACAGTAGGTGATAGATAAATGATGATGCTGTACCCAATAGATTACCAGTACCTTGAGAGCAGGATATCTTATTCACAATGGGAGTTCCAGGGCCAAATTCATATAGTACAAGCTTTAAATAAATATGGGTGAATACTGAAGGAAAAGAAAAATATACAGCCACTTAAAATGATAATTAAAGACTAGGTAGCTGGTGGCACAATTTTAAGTGGGAGTAAGAACATAAAAGTGTATGATTACAGTCATATTTCTGAAAGTTGCATTAAAAAAACTGCTAGAATGAAATACATAAAATACAAACAGTCATTGTGCTAAGAGATTTATGAGCAATTATTCTTTATTATGGTTATATTACCTTTATTTAAAATGTAAACACACTCCAGAGGGATTATTATTATGATTACTTAAAATATTAATTGATTCTTAGAAACTGAGATTAAAAATTTAATAACATAGAAAATACATAAAATCCCCAAATAGCTCCACATTATAGGTAAATCCACCCAGCTAAAAAGAAAAGCACAGTCATATAGAGAGGTTAGCACCTGACATTCATAACTTAGATGAGATGTACCATTTCTGAGTCCTAATTCAGTAATAAATGAACACATCACAGGAAGCCAAAATGCAGCCACATAAACAGCTGTTTTTGCTGCACTCCTGGTTTCTTCTGAACTCTCTCCGGCTCTGGGCTGAAAGGGCTTAGAATAGTTATCTTCTGACACCTAGGCTTCCAATGAGACTAGGCCAATTCTCTAATCCATGGAAATTCAGAAAAGCAAGACAGGCCAGGGGTGGGGTAGGTTGGTGGGTACAGGTCCCTGAGTTGAACTTGTATTTCCATCTCCTAGAAAACCAAAACTACATAGAGAGAAAAAGAGGATACAAAACTTCAACAGCTTCTCTAAGGCACTGTATTTCAAACCTGTGGTTTTCAACCCATTATGGGTCATGAAATCATTTGCATGAGTCACAGCTAGTATTTTATGAAGGCTACAACAAAACAGAAAATATCAGTATGCATGTCACATTAAAAGGATACCATTTAGGGCTTCCCTGGTGACGCAGTGGTTGAGAGTCTGCCTGCCGATGCAGGGGACACGGGTTCGTGCCCTGGTCCAGGAAGATCCCACATGCCGCGGAGCGGCTGGGCCCGTGAGCCATGGTCCCTGAGCCTGCGCGTCCGGAGCCTGTGCTCCGCAACGGGAGAGGCCCGCATACCGCAACAACAACAACAACAACAACAACAAAAAAAGGATACTATTTAATAAAACTTCTGTTTCAGTTACATTTGTGTGTTATGTGTCAGTGTACATGAGTCTTGGGTAGCAAATGCTAAATATATTTCTTACTATGATTTATGGTCAAAAAAGTTTCAAAAGCGTTACTCTAGACAATCCAGGCCCTAACTTAAGGCCCAGAAAACCACC
The DNA here is from genome assembly GCF_964341445.2 of Mesoplodon mirus. Taxonomy (NCBI): domain Eukaryota; kingdom Metazoa; phylum Chordata; class Mammalia; order Artiodactyla; family Ziphiidae; genus Mesoplodon; species Mesoplodon mirus. The sequence continues at coordinate 16,093,031 of NC_138993.1, forward strand.
CAGAGCTAAACTGCTTAGTGTTTGAAACTAAAGGATTCATCTGGAAATAAGAATGTAGTGAACCCAGTTCAACTAGGTGTTAGGCACCAATACAAAACAAACGCCTCTTTAATATTTCATCCAGGAATAAAGAACCGCTGCTACCCAAAGGCATCGTTTTACATCACCTCGCAGAGCGCATGCCCCTTTTTTGCCCCCTCTGCAGACTTTCTTCAGCTCCAGGTGTAGGATGATGGGTCTGCAGAGACTTTACACTTATCTAGTTTTTATGTGGGTACATCACAGTGCCAGAGTCACAGCTAGGAAATCCTGCGCTCTCCTCTGCCAGATGGAGAGACTGAGGTTTACAGCGATGAAATGCCCAATGCCCAAGGTCAATGCAGGGTTGAGCGGAGATCAGAATCCCAGTCCAGTTCTTTTCCAAGATTCCTTAAATTAAAGGCACATGAGAGCACAAAGCAGCACTCCCTGCCAAGAGACAAGTAGGATGACTTTTTCTCTTTTTTGGTCTTTTTACTTACATCCCTGAATCAATTTTTCAGACTAATGACTAAATAAAGCATTTGGATGGGAAGGACCCCGGCCCTTTAAAAAAAAAAAAAAAGTTAATGAGACTGCTTACTGAAGTTGCACGAGGGAAGTTATTTTTTCTGCATTAGGGAATTTCTAGGTTAATTGTGGCACTCTCCTTGGAAGACCTATTCACATAAAAATAAACGAGCGCTGCCTGCTTTTGAATTCCTTCCATTCTGATACTGTAATTGAGAAAAAAAGCTTGGCTTGATGGTACGTATACACTGAATATAACTTAGTTTAGTGTTACAGATATCAAGAGATCACTACTTATTTTGTCTTAAAGCACCATTTACTTATTGATTTCTAAATGGTGCTGTTTTAATTTCCCCAAAGCTGTTACTTTGTAAGGACATCCAGACGGCTCTCAGCAACAAACAAAATCTCTCCCTCTCAAAGGCAAATTCAAACTGAAAACAGAGCCAGGGAAAGATGCTGTGCAAGGAAAAAATAGTATTTCCATTTTTAAAGTTTTGATTTTGTTTGCCTGGAAAAAGATCACCTCTATGAAGTCTCTTATGGCTACTACTGTCCTATGATTTTTTACCTATTTTTCTTTTTCAAAGTAAGTTTAGCAACACTTGAGATACAAGATAGCTGCTCAGGATTTCAAAATCTGAGAGTCACTCACTTTAGGAGCATCAGAACTGCCTCTCTAACATTTTCCATTATCTTACAATATCCAGATGAATGTATCCTGATTAAGATCTTTGAGGTCCTGGATAGAGTCTGGTTTAACTATGTAAATTAAGTAGGAAATTCAGAACCCTCAGGAGCTTTGGGGTCACTAGAAGCTAAGCCCCTCTAGCGAACCTCCTTAAACAGCTTTCCCATAGTGATTTTTGTCTTAAAAAGTCAATTTGTATTCTGACCTTTAGAGACCCAGAGGCAGCCTGTTTCCAGACAGATTTGCTGACATGAAGACTGCCTCATGCTCTGAATTCAGGGTAAAGGTCTAATTTTCAAAATCATATGGGGCAAATTCCCATTTTGGAACCTTGAAACCAGCAATTACTACTTCCAAGTGATGAACCTCTAGTGCATAGTTGAAAGTTTATTAATTTTATGCCATTAAATAGAGACTTGACACACTCAAAAAATAGTTCAGATGGCTTCTAACTTTGTCAACTTCAGAGACCTCATGCCATCACTCTAGGAAGTCCTCAGCTTTCAGAACTATGCTTGCACATTGGGAAAAACTTTGATTTGCATTTATAAAATGTTCTGATGCAAGTGTTATAAAATGCATGGTACATAAAACTCCATGAGCTCAACTGAACTGATCCAAGGTCTAAGTATTTAGTGAAACTAATGGTTTCAACCAGAGAACCGAGATAGTGCAATTTCACAGTGAAAAGAATCAATGGTATGAGCCAATGGTATGAGGATTTATAAATGATAGTTTAACATATCTTTTCAAGAAATAGTCATAAATGAACCTATTTACAAAACAGAAGCAGAATCACAGACATAGAAAACAAACTTAGGGTTACCAAGGGGAAGGGGAGGGGTAAATTGGGAGACTGGGATTGATATATACACATTACTATATATATTAAAAGAGATAACTAATGAGAACTTACTGTATAGCACAGAGAACTCTACTCAATACTCTGTAGTGACCTGTATGGGAAAAGAATCTAAAAGAGAGTGGCTATGTGTATATGTATAACTGATTCACTTTGCTGTACAGCAGCAACTAACACAACATTGTAAATCAACCATACTCCAATAAAAATTATTACTCCAAAAAAAAAAAAAAGAAGAAGAAATAGTCAAGTAGGGACTCTTAGAGTGGTTCAGAGTTGGGAAAAGGGACCTCCCTGGTGGTGCAGTGGGTAAGACTCCATGCTCCCAATGCAGGAGGGGGGACCCAGGTTCAATCCCTGGTTGGGGAACTAGATCCCACCTGCATGCCACAACTAAGAAGCCGGCCTGCCGCAACTGAAAAAGATCCCACATGCCACAGCTAAAACCTGCCGCAACGAAGATCCCATGTGCCGCAACTAAGACCCGGTGCAGCCAAAATGAATAAATAAATATTCCAAAAAAAAAAATCAGAGTTGGGGAAAAAAGGCCTTAAAAATTTTTAAAAACCCAACCATTCTCTCATTCCAACCGCTTCCCACCCCTATCCCTTGTTGTAACACTACCCTGGTCCAAAGTAAGGAGCTAAGCTTCTCTCAGGTTCAACTTAAACCTCTGCTCTAAGAAACTCACAACCTCCTCAGGCCCATTCCATTCCAAACAGCTGATAGATTAGCCATTGCTTAATTCACTCAATGAACATATATATATGGGCTGCCTCCTCTGTGCTAGGCACTGGAGGTCAGACCGTATATTGAGACAAAAATGGGACCTCCTGGGCTTCCCTGGTGGCGCAGTGGTTGGGAGTCCGCCTGCCGATGCAGGGGACACGGGTTCGTGCCCCAGTCCAGGAGGATCCCACATGCCGCGGAGCGGCTGGGCCCGTGAGCCATGGCTGCTGGGCCTGCGTGTCAGGAGTCTGTGCTCCGCAACGGGAGAGGCCACAACAGTGAGAGGCCCACGTACCGCAAAAAAAAAAAAAAAGGGACCTCCTATTACCCACTGCATGGTCCTATGTGCCCTTAGGGCCTACAGAGAACACAGATAACAATGTTGCCTAAATTGGTCCCGAATGAAGTCAGAATATAAGGTGGCCGTTCTCCACAGTCCCTCCCCGGAACTTCCCTGGCAGTCCGGTGGTTAATACTACATGCTTCCACCACAGGGGGCACGGGTTCGATCCCTGGTCGGGGAACTAAGAAACAGTAAGCTGAGAGGCACGGCCAAAAACTAAAAAGCAAACTCCACAGTCCCTCCCCATTACCCTCCCCCCTGCAGGCCCCTCCCCATGATCTCCTCCACAACACCCTGCCACCACACCCTCAGCTCTTTTCATCTCCCAAGAGAATTCCAAATTCTTGCACTCAGAGGTTTTGGGAATGTTTGCTATCACGATTACTCCTGTGGAGACACCAATTTTCCAGATTCCTCCAAGTGTGACACTCAGAGCTGAGTTCTGAATTCAAGCTGCCTGGCTCCTGAGTACATTCTTAACCAGTTCGTTCTAGTGCTTCTCAGGAGTTTTCTCTTCCCCCTCTAGCTAGAATGCCCCTTCCAACACCCTAGCTTTCTCACATGAACTCCTACTCATCCTGCAAGACCCACCTGGAGGAGAGTTCCTTGGTCTCTTCTCTAACCACCGCAAGCAGAGGAGATGCTTCGACGACCCCAGTGGATGGTATCTGTACCCATCTTCAACACATCTCCTTATATGAGATAAAAATCTGACCCCCTTTTACTCCTGGTGAAGGAACAATTTTCTATAACTGTCTAATAGTAATTACCTAGAGAAACTCTCTGTATGAATGCTAAGATTGCTGACTTGTGTTAAGATATGCATATAAAGAACTTACAAAGTTAAAACGTCTGGACAGGGCTGGCTCCCACCTGGAGCAGTCTCTTCTGGCTTTAAACACTTGAAGAGGCTGCCACTGGACAAGGGAGCTGCAGGTGGCTTACCAGCTACCCTGGTAAGCTGCAGGCTAGAGATCGATATTGACCAAAATAGAGCCAAGATGTCTGTGAGGAAACTCCTAAGCAAGGAAGGTTAAAATGGCAGTCACTCAGAAGAGACAGTCCAGACAGAAGCTGGGAAATGAGGAACCCAATGTACCAAAGTTGGGCATATCCTTTGGAGACAGAATCCAGCTACAACCAAAGCAAAGATAGACTCAGATAAGGACAGTGAGTTCTGAGAACAAATTCCATTTTATGATAGCACCAGAAATCTATACTTGTAAGTCAGACCGTTTTTATATTTCTTCTTCCTTTTCTTTTTTTTGGCTGTGAGGTGAGGCTTACAGGAGTTCCCCAACCAGGGACTGAACCCAGGCCACGGCAGTGAAAGTACCTAGTCCTAACCACTAACCACTAGACCACCAGGGAACTCCCGTTTTTATATTTCTTCTATTTCCTTATATTTTCTCCCTTGGTATCCAGTAAAGTTCCAGGCTGTCTTAACTGTGCTCAGATGAACTGCGGGTAAGGGTTTTTACCACTCTTGGGCCTGAAGATTAGAATATCACCAGCCCACGACTAACGGCAGCCATAGGGTGAAGCTGGAGTCCAAGTGAAAGAATCCTCCAAAGGTAAGTAAAATTTAGGGAACAACAATGGCTGTGGGATCCAGCTACTCTTCCCCATCTAAAAATTCTCTTTTCAATATTAAATCTTAGAGTTTGTGGTTTTATTTTCTTCTAAAATCTGCCCCCCCCAAATAAATTGTGAGTATCTTGAAAGGACCTTGTCATTTTCACCAATGAAGTGTACACATGTGCTTGGGACACAGTAGGGACTCAAATGTTTGTTGATGGAATGAATGAAGCAATGCATTGACTTTCAAAGTTTTAAGGCACCTTTAAAGGCCATCCAGTCCCATCCTTTTCCGTACATTTGTCCAACAGAACTTTCACAGGTTGTCATAAAGTTCATTCAAACAAATATCAATGAAATGTCTACAAAAGTTAAGATGCTGTGCTTTCAGGAACAAGAAAAAGACCAGTCACCAACACAACAAATGTTTATTGAGGGCCTACTGTGTGCCAGCCACCATACTAGGCCCTACATATATTACAAGGAGTAAGACACACATAGCATCTTAGGGAATTCACGGAGAAGATAAATGGATAACAAGTACCTATAACACTGTTATAGATGGAAAATGTTAAGCGTTTTCAAACGCTATTGGGAATCAGAGGTCAAAAAGGAAAACCAAGGTTTCAAAAGAACTTACGGGACACTGCCATTCAGGAATGGGACAATATTTTGTGGCTTAACCTTACAGTTCAGGAATGAAAACTACTAGTTTCTAATTGAAGTGGCTGATGGAAATGGCTTGGTAGGTTTTGATGAAAATCAATATTCTCTCTTCATATCTTTATCATTATGTCAACTGACAGTGACACTGGATTTTGAAAAGCAAGAATACAGATCAGGGGCTTCCCTGGTGGCGCAGTGGTTGAGAGTCCGCCTGCCAATGCAGGGGACACGGGTTCATGCCCCGGTCCAGGAGGATCCCACATGCCGCGGAGCGGCTGGGCCCGTGAGCCATGGCCACTGAGCCTGCGCGTCCGGAGCCTGTGCTCCGCAGCGGGAGAGGCCACAACAGTGAGAGGCCCGCGTACCGCAAAAAAACAAACAAACAAACAAACAAAAAGAATACAGATCAGTTCTCTTTTAATGGAAACCATAATCGAAACTGAGCTCTAAATAACAAAGCTCTTGTCACATGTGACTATATGACCTACAGAAACACAGACTGGTCAACTTGAGTAATAATAAAAATATATGTAAAGAATAAATCCTAGCCTTACTTATTTAACAGCAACTGCATAATAAAATATCTTCTATTACTTACACTGTAAACTGGGAAAGTGAAAATTAAGCTTAATAAATAGCTAAACATTGCATTTCTGTTGTCCCATAATCAAATGAAACTTATCTTCACTCTCTGTCATATACGCGACTTCAGCTTCTCCAAATACTCTGAAATGCACCCCGACTAAAGCTGTTTCCTTCAGAATAAACACAGTGAAATGGAAATCAGAAGACAGGAGCCAGGCCCAGCTCCGCCACTAGCTACGTGAATTTGGGCAGGTAAATTCTCTGGCTTAATTTTCTCATCCGTAAAATGAAGCCGTTACAGCAAATAACCTCTAAGATCCCTTTGAACACATAGGAAAAAAAAAAAAAAAACTATGAAAACTAACCTCTACTCCCGAAGCATCAAGCAAAGCAAAAAGTTTCAAAACTAATTATTAAAGGAGCTTAGGTTTAACTACCTTTCTGCCTCTCTTACTTGATTCAACAAACTTACTTATCAATCTCCTACCGCAGTTCGGTTGAGCAGTTTCATCTCCAGTAGTTACAGACAGAGAAAGTGATGTCTATCAATATATTCTTTTTAAAACACGATTCTGTGACAAAGAATTTCTAGGTCCAGAAGCAATCTCTTTTGTAGAATTTTGCCTCCATGGAAAAGTTAAACACTCATAAGGCTTCTTTGTGAATTTCAAATGGTTTCTACATCCATGTATTCCACTGCAGCCATGAATTTCTTCTGTTCTTGGCAGACTGCTTGCCATTGGTGTATGTTTACAATGTTTCCCTTGAATCTGCACAGGAAGTGAATCAGGCACCATTTGGCCATTTGTATGGAGTATGATGTAGACAAAAATATGTCATTAATATAGTCATCCTAGTTATACTGAAGAACCTATGATATGAATAGACCTATCAGGCATATTTTTTGAAGCCACACTGTATGCAAAGCACTGAAATGACTATAAAGACAGTATGAACACTTTGTTGCTTTACCTTTGCCTGAAATTTTACAAGTCACCAAGAAAAAAATATTTTCTACCTCAGCATAACTTGAACTTACCTTAAGAAAACGTAACTACTATTTTAAGGTTAAAAGCTCCTTGACATATACCTCTATAATGTGACATTTTTTAGAATACTAGTTGATATTATAAAAGCAACAATTCCAGATCAAAACCATAACTACTACATTCAAGCATCATTCCTCTGGAAATTAGCTTCATCTGCATAATTTCTGCATATTAAAGGACATTAAGTTAAAGCAAAAAACTCCCTGTCTGATAAATAAGGGAGAATACTAAAGGCAGAACAACTAGTTCTACTTCTGCAAATTAAGCAAAATTAGGCAAAAAGAAAGGAAGCAAGCAAAGGGAAGGAACTCAAGAGCTATTTGCAGCAGTGAGTGGTCCCTTGAAAGTTCTAGGAGCTTCCCCTTGAGCTTGAAGAGACAAGGAGAGCAAAGCAGAGAAGTCACCTCTCCTGGGCAGAAGCCCTAATACTCTTCACAACTTGCAACATTCATTGAATTCAGTGTAAGATGTCTGGGAGATCTGGATTCGGTGGGAATGTCTGGGAGAAGGGAGTGGCATTTGCTTTCCTGGGTCTGGAGCCTTAAGGAACTATACCAGAGTTCTCAAAACCCCTTAGTTATGTCACAGAATCGGCTTGAAGCATCCTCCCCACGTACACACCTGCAGGGCCGGGCAGCTCCACCCTCTCCCCTTTCTGTCCTCGGAGCTGGACCAAGGTCCAGTGGCCGGTGCACCGTTAGTCCAAGGGCCACCCTGGCCCCGGCAGGCGCCACCCGGGCAAGGCCAGACAGAACGCCGCTGTCCGGGCTCCGCTTTCCGGAGCCACGCAGCGGCGGCCACGCGCAGCTGGACACCGGCAGCACCAGGATGCGCATTATAACAACTTGGGAGAGCGCTCTACACTCGCGCCGACGTGGAGGCACAGCCCCTGAAGCGGGCTCTGGGACCGCCGGCCCGTCCCGCCCCTCCTCGCGGCCGAGGGGTAGCGGTTCGTACCTGTCCTCCGAGACACTGATGACGCCCTCCTCCTTGGGCACGATCACGGCCATATTCACCACCTCCTGAGACCCCTCGACCCGCTGCAGCAGGATCGGCTTGCGGGTCAGCGGCTTGGGCTGGATCTCTGCCGCCATCGGAGGAGGGGGCGCACTGCGGGCGCCGCCGCCAACTGCGCCGTGGGGCCGGGCTGAGGAGACCGCTCGGGTACGGGCACAAGCTGAGACAGGGACTCTGGTTGGCCGGAGCGGGCCGCCGGGGACCCGCGATCATAGCCTGGCCGGCGCTCCCGGGAACGACTCCGCGCTCCCGGCTTCGGGCAGCAAAACCTCCACGACCGGCGCTGCAACCCGGCACCACCACCAGAGGAGGGGGCGGAGAGCCGGGGGGCGGGGCCGGAGGGGGCGGAGCCTGCCGCAGGGGGTGGCCGCTGGTGGGCGCCAGGGCGGCTGCACTTCCGGAAGGGTGGTGGAGGAGGAGGGGAAACTGAAAAAGGAGGCGGGGCGCTGGCGGCCCAATGCGCATGCGTCAGGCCACGAGCCCATTTCCACCCCGCCCCTCCGCCATTCCCGAAGCCGCGCGGCACCGCCTCTAGAACGCATGCGCCTTCCATGATCCGCGGCCTCCTCGCCACCTTCCACACCCAGTATTTAGTCCCCTCCCTCTTTAATCTCCCGTGAACGCGCGCGTACACATTCCTTGGAACGCGCTTGCCAGTGGCCCCGCCCACTCCGAAATCCCTGAAAAGGGGGCGGAGGTGGGGCGGGGAAAAGCGCGCCTGGGCGAGGCCGGAAAGAGAAGTATCCCGCAGGAAGGAAAGAAGCTGAGCTCGTGGGGACGTGACTGGGCATGCGCTCGAGTTACCTGTCCAGCGCGGCCTTGCATTGAAGCGTGGTTTACTACTCCCAACACGCACCAGCCACAGGCCTCCGATTGGCACCCCCATGGGCTTCTGGGAGTTGTAGTTTTTCAGAGCCTTCTCTTCCTTGTCCTGAAATGACCTATCGCCCACTTCTCACCGCTCCTGGCCTGAGGGGCTCCGCGGCCTCCCGGGCGATTGGCCGAGTCACGGCTGGGTCTGGCCTCTAAGGCAAGGAACTGAAGGGCAGCCATCGCGGAGCAGACAGTCGCTACGGCCCTGCCACTGCGCATAATAGTGGAGCTCCAGGAGCGGGGAAAGAAGAAAAGCTGTCATGCAAGCATCCTTGATGGAGGTTAGAGATGATCTGTAGTGTTAACCGCCTCGTTTTCTTAGATGGTTAAGTTACTAGACCAGGATTACTTTAGCTTCAAGTTAGGGTTATAGCACCCCCAGACTTGAACTCAGGCGCCCCTGCTCCTGACTTCTTCCCGTTCCCCAGTAATCCTTCCTTTCTAGATTGCTCCAGAGACGATGGATAGAGTAATCTGTGATTTGTGAATGCATGTTAGGTGCCTGGCAAAGGGCCTGGCATGCAGAGTAGTTGGTTATGTGATAACCCCACTAAGCCCTTCCACAGTTAACAAGCTAGCTGAGGAGTGGTGATGGTCTCTGTGGTGTAATTGGGCTGGCAAGGTCTCTGAAGGTGAGAAAAATAATATGCCAGAGCTAGACAAAGAATGGGACAGGCCGCGTAGAAATGTATTTTATAAGGCAGGTTTTGGGGCAGCCGAGGCGGTAGGTAGGCTGGACCTGTCTCAAAGCACAGTGCAGCTCTTTATCACTTCCCACCTTCATAGAAATTCTGTAAGGCCCTTGAAAGGGAGGTTGAGGTGTTTTCCAGCTTTACAGCCTAGAACAGGGCTTCCCACTTCTCTGAGCCTCCAGTTCCCCATCTGCCAAGTGAAGGATAATAACACCTACCTTGGGTTGTTGTGAGGCTTACAAGTGACAGATTTTAAGTGCCTTCATACACTATTATAGGTTCTTTAAGATTCCAGGAATTAGGACATGGACATATTCAGGGGGACATTATTCAGCCTGCCACAGTGGTTTTAAATACCATCCATAAGCTCCTGACTCCCATAATAATCTCTACCCTGACCACATTTCTAACTCCAGGCTCATGTATCTAAAGCTACTCCACTTTGTCACTTAACTGTTTAATAGGTGTTCCAAACATTCCCAAATAGTATCTTTAAATCTACTGCATCATTCACCCAGTTGTTCAAAACTAACTTCCTAGGAGTCATCCTTGACTCTTCTCTTTTCCTCACAATTCTATCCAGACCATTTAGAAATCCTATCAGCTCCACCTCCAAAGTATATCTTGAATTTTCCCATTTGTATCATCTCCACCCGAGTCCAAGTCACCATAATCTCTGGCCTCTACTACCATGGTAGCCTAACTGCTTTCTCTGTTTCTTCTCTTGAACCCATACAATCCATTTTTATCAAAGTAGCCAGAAGGATTTTGTTTTAAAATATAAACCAGATCAGTTCCTCCTCTGCTTAAAACACATCATTGGCTTACTGTTGCACTCGGGATGAAATGCCTCTCCAACCTCACCTCTTCTGCTCAGTACTTTCCAAGCCCTGGCTTGGAAATTCCCCAGAAACACCAACCTCCTTCCTGCTGGTGGCCTTTGCACCAACTGTGTTCACCTCTCGGCTACTTTCTTACCACTCAGGCTTCAGCTCCGATGTTAGCTCCTTAAAGGGTCCTAACCTCCCAACTGAACCCTACTTTTTCATAACACTCATCGTCATATCACCCGGGTTTATTTTCTTCACAGTACTTACTTCTGCCCAAAATAATCTTGTGTGTTTCTTATTTAGTGCTTAGTCTTCCTCTTCCAGAAGAGAAATACTGGGAGAGGAGAGACCTGTCTGCCTGTTCATCGTTGTATTCCTAGCCTTTAGAATAGTACCTGGCACAGCAGGAGGCATGTTGTTAAGTATTCGTTAAATAAATGAATAGAAAGGCCATTCAGGATTTGTTTAACTCTGTTCCACTAGAGCATAATGGAAAGACTGGTATCTGGAACTTGCCCTAATTCCTGGGATCAGGTGATCCTTGGGAGAAGACACAAAACAGCAGATGATAGCCAGCAGGCAGATGATAATAGCAGTATGGTAAAGGCAACAAGTGATTAATTGGTACCCAAGAGAAAGGCCTAGCATGAGATAAATGAGAGGAAGGTAGTAGTTACAGTCGTTCTTAAACTTTTGAGGTCACAGACCTTATGAAAAATCAGTTGAATATTACAGATCATCTGGAGTGGGGGAGTGTATGTATATGTACACTTATATTTTACGTGCAATTTCGCAAGGCACACAAGTATCAGAGACCCAGGTTGGGAACTCTTTTTTTTTTTTTTTTTTTTTTGTGGTATGCAGGCCTCTCACTGTTGTGGCCTCTCCCGTTGTGGAGCACAGGCTCCGGACGCGCAGGCTCAGTGGCCATGGCTCACGGGCCTAGCCGCTCCGCGGCATGTGGGATCTTCCCGGAACGGGACACGAACCCGTGTCCCCTGCATCGGCAGGCAGACTCTCAACCGCTGCGCCACCGGGGAAGCCCGGGAACTCTTGCTAACTCTCAGGAAATCGAAGACCGCTCAGCCCCAATTCCCCACCCTCAGGAAAGGGCACTCTAATGGAGATTAAAGATGGAAAGAAGTAAACTACTGCTAGAAAAATGATTCTCAAACCCTTTGTTCATATTCCACCTTAAAGAATTTTGAAGAATTTCAGTATATAAATTTAAATATTCCAAAAAGTCTGAGTTCTAGCATCTTGTAAATATTAACATTTGTTGTAAATAGTTCACGCTTGATGATCTTTTATTGAATTCCCTGTAATACTATCTGAAACAAACAAACAAAAGTATATATATTTAAATTCTACGATTTACTTAATATACTAAGGCCATAAAGCTCTGATTTTTAAAAGTTTCTTCTACATTAACTGATCCTTACAATTGTTAGTACACAATGGGTCAAAACAACATAAGTATATTAGAAATGTATATAAAAATTATTAAACATAAAAAGTAAATTTTTAACTAGAAATGTTTAATGAAAATTATTATTCAAGATGAACAAGGCTACGTTTTTACATTCCCCTGTATCCAAGGATAAATAATGATTTACTGCTAGAATTAAGAGGATTCAGGATGAATTCTATTCCTATATTTTATCTTGTAAATATAAGGGCTAAGAAATCTCATTTATATAAATACTGGGTTGGCCAAAATGTGCATTTGTTTTTTCCATAAGATGGCCCTAGTAGCACTTTGTTGTCTTTAACTTCAGTCAAAACAATTTTCCCAGTCGCTGCAACTAGAGAAAGCCCACGCGCAGCAACAAAGACCTAAAGCAGCCAAAAATAAATAAAAATTTAAAAATACATTAAAAAATTGATTATCACAGAGACTGCACAAATTTGTGGATATTCTAAAAGCCACTGAATTGTACACTTTAAAATGGTAAATTTTTAGGGCTTCCCTGGTGGCGCAGTGGTTGAGAGTCCGCCTGCCGATGCAGGGGACGCGGGTTTGTGCCCCGATCCGGCAGGATCCCACATGCCGCGGAGCGGCTCTGGCCCGTGAGCCATGGCTGCTGAGCCTGCGCGTCCGGAGCCTGTGCTCCGCAACGGGAGAGGCCACAACGATGAGAGGCCCGCGTACTGCAAAAAAAAAAAAAAAGGTAAATTTTTATGCTATATGAATTATAGTTGTCTGTCACCCAGTATTATTTTTGATGTCTTGCTGACAAATTCTATTATGTCTCCATCGGTTTTATTGAAAGCAAAATATTGGAAACCACCTAACTTGTGAAAGGAAGTTTTACACATTTATTAAAGTAATTTATTTTCTCAATTTCTGGAAAGTATACAAAAACGTATTATATGACTATTATTTTTATCTGCTATTCTTTCACTTAAAGTCACTTTGTTTAACCCTATATACTAAGAAAAGAATTGGGAACGGAAAAATTTTAATGTTTTCAATTCAGTATTTTTTTTTTTTTTTTTTTTGCGGTACGCGGGCCTCTCACTGTTGTGGCCTCTCCCATTGCGGAGCACAGGCTCCGGACGCGCAGGCTCAGCGGCCGTGGCTCACGGGCCCAGCTGCTCCGCGGCATGTGGGATCTTCCCGGACCGGGGCACGAACCCGCGTCCCCTGCATCAGCAGGCGGACTCTCAACCACTGCGCCACCAGGGAAGCCCAAGTTTATCTTTTGTTAATACAATTTTTTTATAATGGTGCTTTTATCTCGTCACATGCTTATATATATTTTTCTCTGAATCTTAGAGTAGCAGATTTTTATAGAAGAAAGCCACCATGTAGCCTAGTCAAAGTCCTGTTGTCAAATGAATTAGAGAAATTAGATTTACCTTTTGTCAGAAAAAATTTTACTTCCTTTTTCCATTCAAATAAATAAATATTAATAAGCATTTTGAAGAATATTTTAAAAATAAAATGAAATGCATCTTGTAAGATGGATTATTAGGTGTGGTTAAGAGCTCAATACCATATGAGATCTCACCTCACACCTGTTAGAATGGCTTTTATCAAAAAGACAACAAATAACAAGTGTTGGCGAGGATGCACAACCCTCGTGCGCTTTTGGTGGGACTGTAAATTGGTGCAGCCACTATGGAAAACAGTATGAAGTTTCCTCAGAAAATAAAAAACAAAACTACCATATGATCCAGCAATGTCACCCCTCGGTATTTTGCTGAAGAAAACAAAAACATTAATTAGAAAAGATATATGCACCCCCATTTCTGCTTTATAGAATTCAAAACCTCTTAAGAGGAGCCAAAATATCCTTGTTTCTTCCCCCTTATCAGGAATACTTATAATATAAAGAAGGCCAGAAAGATCTGTGGGTTAACTTGTCTTAGTAACCATTAGAGTTTCCCCCTAAGGGGGATGGGGGAAATCCCCTAAGGGGCTGGAGGGTGAGTGAAATGGGTGAAGGTAGTCAAAAAGGTACAAACTTTCAGTTATAAAATAAATGAGTCCTGGGAATGTAATGATGCAGTATTCTCATCCCAAGGGGGAAAAAATTGTAGCTATGTGTGGTGATGGATGATAACTAGACTTGTGGTGATCATTTCACAATATATTCAAGTATTGAATCATGATGTAGTACACCTGAAGCTAAGACATCAATTATATCTTGATACAAAAGTTTCCACCAAATCAATATTTTTTTAATTTTTATTTTGTAAACTTATTTTTGGCGGCATTGTGTCTTCCTTGCTGCGCGCGGGCTTTCTCTAGCTGTAGCAAGTGGGGGCTGCTCTTCGTTGCAGTACACGGTCTTCTCATTGCAGTGGCTTCTCTTGTGGGGGAGCACGGGCTCTAGGCACGCAGGCTTCAGTAGTTGTGGCGCTCAGGCTTTAGAGCGCAGGCTCAGTAGTTGTGAGCACGGGCTTAGTTGCTCCGCAGCATGTGGGATCTTGCCAGACCAGGGATCAAACCTGTGCCGCCTGCATTGGCAGGCGGATTCTTAACCACTACGCCACCAGGGAAGTCCCCAAATCAATATTTTGTAGTACCTTTTTGTTGTTGTTTTTACCCCATGCAAAGCACCACAGTAAGACATGGAATGGGGAAAGTTTATCAGATGGAAGAACATCTGACATAAATGCAGGCACATCCTCAGGCAAATTGGTTTTAGGAAAAAGTACCTATAAAAGTTGAGGATCTGGAAATGAATACCCTTATAATGATGTGTGTCCGTGTACCACTTGACAAGTTTTCACAGAGCAGAGCTCCACAGGCCACAGTTTGGATACCACTGATCTAGGAAACAGAAAGGGGACTGCCACTCCAGCAGGACATGGAGCTTTTAGGGAAGCATTAAACGAAAAGAATTGTGCTTAATAATTGGACCAAGGCAACTTCTTTTGGATTGATTCCTCACTCTTGGAAGGCCAATTATAGGAAGCAAGGTGAGTCCAGGGAAAAGGGTCGGAGCTGAGTCCAAAGCTTTTTCTAATAGTAAGCAGCATGTATTTTTCTGGCTCATCCTCAGCAATCTAGTCTGGCAATAGAAAGCTGGGCAGGTGTAAGTAGTAAGAAACATATACACTGGCCTCTGCCCTGGTGTCTGACACAGAACTCTGAAGATCCTTGTAATTTCCTGAGTGATAAGAGCTCTAGGAACATCTCTTGTTCTGATGAGGGCTGGTCACCAGAAAGACCAAGCTATGATTAGAAGCTTGCAGATGCACTGCCCCCCTCCACACCCATGAGGGGAGAGGGGCTGGAAGTGGAGTTAATACTTGCTCATGCCTACGTGAGAAAACCTCCACAAAATCCCAAGGGTAGGGAGTTCAGTGAGCTTCCAGGCTGGTGAGTACATTCACACCAGGAGGGTGATGGACCCCAACTCCACAGGGTCAGAAGCTCCTGCACTTTGGACCCTCCCAGATCTCATCCTATGTATCTCTTCATCTGGCTCTTCATCTGTATCCTTTATCAGATCCTTTAATAAACTGGTAAACATAAGTGTTCCCCTGAGTTCTGTGAGCCATTCTAGCAAATCAATTGAATTAGAGGAGGGGGTGGTGGGAACCGCTGATTTATAGCCAAATTGGACAGAAGTGGGGGTGACTGGAGACCTCCTACTTCCAATTGGCATCTGAAGAGGGGGGCAGTCTCATGGGACTGAGCCCTTAACCTGTGGGAACTGGTGCTCTCTCCAGGTAGACAGTGTCAGAATTGAATTAAAGTATAGGACACCCAGCTGGTGTCAGAGAATTGCTTGATGGGAGAATTTGGTGTCAGAAGTGTGCATGTGGAAGTTGTGTGAGAGTAAAGGAGAAACACAGGAGAAGAACTGGGTTTTCCCTAATGCAGCAGGGATCTGGGGATCCGGCCTCATCAGACGAAACCCACACTTAGCGAGAGGGGTCTGGGATACTGGTGTGAGAGCCAGAGGCAGTCAGTGGGCAGCGAGGACATCGGAGAGGCAGCTGTGCACCCACCTCCAGGCTTGGGTTCAAGAGCAGGGCATTCAAATCTGAGGTGACAACTTAGGAAAGCAAGGTAGGGCCCGGGTCTGAAGGACTGGTGTTCTGAGCAGGAGGCCTAGACAGGGTCCTAGGTGTCAAAACTAGGGGGCAAGGTGTGAGTAGAGCCACGCACCAGTATGTCCTCTAGCAAGTCACTGAATCTGTTGGAGCCCCCCTTTCTTCATCTGGAACATTACAGCACCAAACTCACAGAGCTGTTGTGAAACAAGAATAAGATCATTCATCTGAAGGAAGAGGCCAGCATCTGGCAAGTAGCTCCTCTAAAGGAAGAGGGGAAAGCTGAGAAGGACTTGGAAGGGGACCACAGGGAAAACATGGGGACAGAAGAAAAGGGGTGGAGATGACGACTTAGTCTCAAAACAAAGGAGAAATCTAATGATCAGAACTGGGTCACAAGTCAGGGCCACAACATCTTGCAGCAGAAGTCCCAACTTTTCAAAGGGCAAAAGTCTGAGAATAGAGATTCCATCTTTATTGGAAGTCCACACTTATTGGAAGTCTAGCATTCAGTGTTTTGAACTCTGAAGTTTCTTGCTGACTCAAATATGCATTGGTGGGTCCCAGGCAGGCTCACAAAATCTCTCCAGTGCAAAACTATCAGTCCCTTGGCATAGGACTTCCATGACGAATGATGCTTCTCCAGAAGAATATCTTTTAAATTACATCAGATAAGCATCCCTCCATTTGTTTTCCTCCTCCCTTCCTTCCCCATTCCCTTCCCAGCAGCAGGCACTAGGACTTCCTCAGCAACAAGGGTTTTTTGCTTCTGAAACCCGGCTGCGCTTGAGTGCCTTGGGAACTTCTGGAAAATTCCTGGGTCCTATCCCTGAATGGCTGAATTTGGTTTTCTGGGAGCTTGACCTGAGAATCTGACTTTGTATAAAGCGTTTCAGGTGATTCTAATGCAGGTGGCCCTTGGTGTCTAGGGTAATCCGGGAACCACAGACCTGGGAATCCAATGGAAGGGCACAGGAAAAGTGATCTGAGATACAGAGGGCTGGGTCTCCAACTACGGGGCCCATCTCCCATTGCCTTGCCTTTCCCAGAATGAGAGACTAGCTGGCCTGCATGCTCTTCCACTGGTAGCATCTAATGTTTCTGATCAGACCAATGTCTTTTTTTTGGGGGGTGAGGGCCATTGAGTAACAGAAAACAGCCTGTGATTTTTCGCCTGCTTACCTGTGCTGGAAGCTAGCACAAGGCTTTTGCAAGGCTTTTTCCTTAATCTTCCTCTTCAATCCTCCCCATTCCTCTTTAGCCCAGGAAACCTTGGGCTAAAAATAGGTTTTCATGTACTCAAAGGTCTGAAGTAAAGTTCATTTCTATAACTATATCTACATCTATATCTGTATCTATATCTATATCTACAGCTGTATCATCTAACTACCCATCTATGTATGTTTTTAATAGACTTTATTTTTTTAGAGCAATTTTAAGTTCACAGCAAGATTGAGCAGAAAGTACAGGGATTTCCCATATCTCCCTTGTCCCCATATACGCACAGCCTCCCCTGCCAGAGTGGTACCTTTGTTACAACTGGTGAACCTACAGTGACACATCATTATCACCCAAAGTCCATCATTTGACTTAGGGTTCCCTCTTGGTGTTGTACATCCTATGGGTTTGGACAAACATGTAATGGCATGTATAGGGGATTCCCTGGCGGTCCAGTGGTTAAGACTCCGTGCTTTCATTTCCGAGGGTGTGGGTTAGATCCCTGGTTGGGGAACTAAGATCCCACAAGCCGTGCAGTGCGGCCAAAAAAATAATAATAAAAGTAAAAAATATAATGAAGTGTATCCATCATATAGTATCATACAGAATAGTCTCACTGTCCTAAAAGTCATCTGTGCTCTGCCTGTTCACCCTCCCTGCTGCCCAACCCCAGGAACCACTCATCATTTTATTGCCTCCATAGTTTTGCTTTTTCCAGAATGTCGTATAGGTGGAATCATACAGTATGCAGGCTTTTCAGATTGGCTTCTTTCACTTAGTAACCTGTTTTTTAAAGTTCCTTCATGTCTTGATGGTTCATTTCTTTTTAGCACTGAATAATATTGAATTGTCTGAATAATATTCCATTGTCTGAATGTACCATTCACCTACTGAATCTTGGTTGCTTCCACGTTTTGGCAATTATCAGTAAAGCCGCTGTAAACATCCGTGTTCAGGTTTTTGTGTGGACTTAAGTTTTCAACTCCTTTGGATAAATACCAAGGAGCCAGACTGCTGGATTGTATGGTAAGAGTATGTTTATTTTTGTAAGAAACTGCCACACTGTCTTCCAAAGTGGCTGTACCATTTTGCTTTCCTGCCAGCAATAAACAGGAATTAGGGTCATCTATATTTCAAAGGAAAAACAACTCTTCTGGAATTTTCTGCAGAGGAACTCAGAGGACAGGGTAGAATGAAGTGGGAGTGGGAACCCACTCTAGGGAAATGGTGACAGTTAAGGTGAAATAGTGAAAGAAAAGAGAAGGAGGAAGAGAGTGTACGTTTCTGTTCCTTCTTGGCTTTCTCTTCACCAATAACTTTGATGCCACTGCAGACCTGCCCTTACACTAGCCCTGACCTGGGCTGAAGCAAGGGGCAGGGACTGTGACCAGTGAACTCTTTCCTTAGGAACCCAAGCGCAGAGGAACCCCAAGTGCCTTTGGTCAAGAGGAAGTGAGACTATTATTCCTAGAGCAGGGTGGGTCTCAAAAACTTGCTGACTGAAAGCAGAAATGAGAATATAACCTCCTCAGCTTGTCATTCAAGGGTCTTAAATCTGCCAGAGTCCTCAGTTTAGCTCAAGCAAACTCAGACTAACTCACAACTCCTTAGACATTATCTTCATTTATTCTTTTATCCAGCAAATATTTGTTCAGTGCCTGCTCTGAGCCAGGCTCTAGATGTGATTAACTCGCTTGTGAAGTCAAGGACAGAGCTCGATTTGGTTCATATCTTGGTTTTATCATTAGAGGGTCACTGGCTCTAGAGTCCAATGAGCAAGCAGAGAAGAGGAGTTGATGGGAAAAGATTTTGGTTTAAAAATAAAGGTCAGGACTATGCTGGGGTTCTGGTGCACAAGTATGCGGTCAGTTTTGCTGTAAATCTCCTACATCAAATAATGTTTAAAAGAATGTATGAAGGGGGAATTCCCTTGTGGTCCAGTGGTTAGGACTCGGCACTTTCACTGCCGAGGGCCCAGGTTCGGCCCCTAGTTGGGGAGCTAAGATCCGCAGATCCGCAAGCCACGTGGCACGGCCAAAAAAGAGGAAAAAAAAAAAGTGTAAGAAGGAATTAAATGGGAACTTTGGAGAATGAATATCGCCCATAGGAAATAGTGAAATGGGGAAGAGGTGAAATTTATTGCCATTTGAGCAAAATGGTTTATTCATTTGGAGGAAACAATCTCTAACTCTCACATATAACTACAGTTCTTTACAGAATAGACATTTTGTGTATTGTGGTAACTTTGGGGGATCACACGTTTTTCTACAAGTACCTGCTTTTGGCTCCATTTTTCATCTAAAATTATACACATGAGGGAGAGAAATGATTCTGTTAACAAAGAATGAGATCATCTTTATCCTCAAAGACCTTGATGGAAGGTCAGTGGTCAATGACCAAAATTCTAATGTCACTGGAGTCCTGGCAGAATGGCATCTGGAACTCTTTATATATGTCTGATCACGCTTTTTAAAACCTCTCATAAGTTTAAGGATCAACATAACACAGCCATCTTAGATATGAACCACTGTTATTGCTTAGGCCTCATGGACTTGGTTTTAGGAAAACACTTCCCATCATCAGAATTTATACTACAAGCCTTTTTAAGCAGAGACTCAGCTTTCCTCTCCTATTGTACTGTCCCCAGTATCAGGCACAGTGCAAGGCATGAAGAGGAAGCTCAGCAACGACAAGCAAGCAGAAAGATTAACTAAATCTTAATATCTTTACAGAACAGTTTCCAGTGAAGTGGAGCACATGGCTCCTAGCAATAGAATTTACTTGGCAAT
Organism: Mesoplodon mirus; assembly: GCF_964341445.2. Classification (NCBI taxonomy): domain Eukaryota; kingdom Metazoa; phylum Chordata; class Mammalia; order Artiodactyla; family Ziphiidae; genus Mesoplodon; species Mesoplodon mirus. The sequence continues at coordinate 16,113,016 of NC_138993.1, forward strand.
TAATAACTGGAGGCCAAAGAGATTGGGACAAATATGTGTTATCAAAGATGCCTCCTCTTGAGTAAAATTGGTTAGGATCAGGTTAATTCCCCTCAAGAGAAGAGATACCATGGGAAAAGGGCCTTTGTGCCAGTTGACTCAACGTTTTTCTTTCTTCAACTGCCATCCTGTCTCTAGGGAGAAAAAAGCAAAAACAAAAAACTCAAAACAATGAGAAAAAAAGACTGCACTGACAAATAAATTGAAAGAGTTAAGAGGGAATATAGAACAAATTGGAAGTTCTACCGAGAAACAGAAGGAGGCCAACGTATTACTGATAGCCCAAATAGTAAAACCCTAACTTTGATCTCCTACATTCAATCCCTGAAGAATTTTATGGGCATCTAAAACATACATCCTTACTTCCCAGGTATAAAATCCTGAAGAATTTATGTCCTATTTCATATGTTCACAGATTAAGTATTTTTAAAAATCTGATTCCCTTTTGAGATTCATGCAAAAAGGAGCTAGAACACGCACCCTTGAATGGAATGATGAAGGAAGCGGCAATGTGTCATGGTTTCCTGTTCTCACGGCCCCAGACGTGTTCCCTTGAAGCCACGCTTCTCATCGCTGCTAGAGTGATCTTTCTAAAACTCACATCAGATCCTGTTTACTCCCTAACACGGCCTGAAACCTTTGACAACTATACTCATCATCTGGCCCATGCCTACCTCTCCAGTCCATTCATTCCCCACCCTCAAACCCAGTGACACTGGGTCAGGTAGAATGATTTTAGTTGCAAGTAACAAAAAATCCAACTTGATCTTTCGAAGAATGAAGGGAACACAAGGCTCCACTTAATCTCTGGTCGGAGTTTGTTCAGGTCATTTGGCTCCATTTCTCTGCAATTCCCTTAGCTCCATGTGACATCTTTCTGCTCTGGTGGGCTTTCCTTGAAGTAACAAAGTGGAAACTAGCAGCTCTTGGGTTTACATGCTTCCTCTTCCCCAACTATCAAGCCAAAGTCCTGGGCTTCTTTCTGATTGGACATAGCCAGCCCTGAACTAATATACTTGAGGAATGCCGTGGCTGATTTTCTTAGGCCTGGAGGACCTGCCTTTCTGGGAACCAGCTATGACAGGGGAATGGATTATGCCAGCTGGCTAAGGCCAATCAAGACCCATCCCTGGAGGCGGGAGTGGGGTCAGTTACACTCAACCCCCTGTCTAGGAAATTTGCAGAGAAGGAAAGAATGGGTGCTGAATAAGCATCTTCAGAATCCAAGATACCTGACAATAACCTAAGCCTTTCGTCCCGTGGTACACCTCTCTGCTCTCTTCCTAGAATGTTCTTCCCCACTTCATCTGTCTGGCAAATTCTTACTCTTTCCTCAGTCTTAGCTCAAGCATTTCATCCTCTGTAAGGCCTCTGGGTATCCACACCCCCGCCCCGCCACCAAACAGAGTGGATTACTCCCTTCCATGTGCCATTTTTATACCCAGTATAGACTTACTTTATTGCCTCATCCCATTATTCATCAATTGTACGTTTAATAGATTTATCTCCCCATACCGAAGGTTAACCCCTTGAAGACAGAAACCCTAACCTTTTTATCCTTCCTCTTGACATCTATGAAGAGACCACAGCACATATGAGTATTGTTTAAATAAATTCTGAGTTTTGTTCATTCTACTGGTGGGAGCGATCCTCAAGTTGTGTTCTGTGTGTGTAGGTATGACCTCTTCTGATGTCATAAACTCAAGAAAGAGGCAAGTCTTCACAAAATGTTGCCAGAGACTGGAGCACGGAGAGGTGGGAGGTGAAACCCCAACAGTGCTCTGGTCCTTGGCCTCCTTGATCTGGATTTAGGGGAGTCTAGAGGTTTTTGAGAGTCCAGAGCATTATTAGTGGTAACGATGCCCTCTGCCCTATGAAAGCAATTCGGGAACCAGGCAAGAGGCTTTCCTATAGGAACCTCAAGCTGGTCACCTGGCCAGGCAGATTCCCTAATTGCATGTGGTGCTCCATGTTTATATAACCTTTATTATTCCTAATTGGAAAGGAGGGACATGCTCTAAATAATATTTCCTCTCACCTCCCAGCTCAAAGAAAAAATATACCACTTTTTACCTTTCCTCAACTTACGGTATCTGGGGGTGGAGTAAAGAAACATTTCCAAAAGCTGAAATAAAATTGTTAGCATTATTAGCAATTTTGTAACACACTTCCTCTAGGTAGGGCACAGTATATATGGCAGAGAAACACAGGAAGCAATTGGGCAATGTCAGGGAAGCTAATAATGAATTCGCCAGTGAGAAGTACTCTGCAAATAATCACATTGATGATAGCACCACAACTCTCCTGGAGGGCCCAGGATTCAGTTAGAAGACAGCCAAGGTGTTAGATGCTAGCATCTGTCATTAGAGTCGCAAAAGCAGCAGAAGACAGGCTCTCCGACCTTAGCAGAGTCACACAGCAATGGAATAGCTAGAAACTATGCATAATATAACCTAGTGTAGTATAAATTATGCATCTGTGATAGCACTGTAGCAACGTTATTTCACTGATTACTGAGTGATCGGTGTGGAATGATATCAATCAGGAAAGGCTCTCGAAGGGGTGAGTCACGGATTTTTAAACAAGTGGTTGATGTAATGTGGATGGTACTCAAAAAATATTATCTTAGCAACTGTGTAGAGAATGAACTGAGACGGGGGAGCACAAAGCAGGGAGATCAGGTAGGAGGTGGTAATGCAGACGAGGTGACGGGAGCGTGGACTGGTGTGTGGGCTGTGAAATGGAGCTGGGATGGTTTAGAGAAGGCAATGCAGAGGACTGCATCACACCGTGGGCTTTGCAAACAAGCTGACTCGGGCTCCAAGCCTGGCTCCCCCACTGACTAGCTGAGTTACTTGAGTACCTAACCTACCTGCTATAAGGCTATTCCCTCATCTACAAAATGCACTCATGGGTGTTTGTCGTTTTTGAAGTGCATTATCTAGACATCCTTCCTAATTTGAATGAATCCCAATGGGATTGGGAAGCCACAAAAGAGAAGCTGTTCCTCATGCTTTGAGTAGAGCCAGTTGATGCTCTCCCTCCTCTCTGTGCTGGGGGGTAGTGATGCAAAGGCACTGTGGTCAGCTTGAGAATCTTCGAAGTCTCTGTGGTGAGATTAGCATCCGGAGGCATGGCGGGGCGTGTCCTGGGAATGGTAGCTGAGGTTGGATCCCAACTTTGTGCTCTGCTTGTTCCCTTGGCTCTTCCCTGAACCTAGTCCTCGACCTTCCTATAACTTCTGTGAGTTGCCTGATAACTTTCCAGTAAATTGCTTTTCTACTTAAGACATCTGTTGCCTGCTACCAAGAACACTGACTACAACGTGACCTCACAGGGCTATTTGAAGGTTGAGTAAGATGGTGTGTATAAAGCCTTTTGCCCAGTACCTGCCACAGGTAAATGCCTGCTAAATGGTTGATCCAAGGAAAAAACAAAGAAAGCATTTGTGACAGAATAGACTTTGATGACTCATTAGATGTGAGAGAAGAATAAAAAGGGAGAACGGGGAAGATAACCCTGTTTACCAACCTGCCTTCCACATCCCTGTTCTGTGTCTAACAAGAGTATGGAAGCCAACAGAAGGACGACCTGCTTAAAACAGGTTAGAGAGTAATGGCAAAGTACCGAATTAGCCTGTTGATTGAGAACATGGCGTTTTACTGACACGACAAAGTCTAAACGTGTTCACCCGGCACACAAGGCATTTTATAACCCTGTCCGGACCTTCCTTTCTAGCCCGGATACTTGCCACTCGCTGAAAAGCAGCCACCATGGAGTCGGAGCAAGCTGCTTGGTGTCCCATGAACGCACCATGTTATTCTGATCTTCACTGCCTTTGCCCGCTGTATTCTCCCTGCTTGGAATGTCTTTCTCCACCTCCCTCAACTTCAACTCCTTATTTAAGACGTGGGTTACATATTTTCTCCTCCATGAAGCCCTTCCTAACTCTTTCCAAGCAGAGTTACTTGCTCCTACCTCTGGGCTCCCACGGAATTCCGCTCATGCCTCCCTGATAGCAAGGACCACATTTTATTCCAACGTCCTCTTCATGTCTCTTTCATTGCCCCGTGTGGTCCCAGACCCCAGGGATGACAGATTGGTCATCCCTGCATCCTCATCCCCTGATGTTATGTGACCTGTAGACAGTACTTCACAGGCTTGCTGTCGGACACCCAGAACATTTCTTTATATACTTGCTTAGAGATAAAAGGGTTTGCTTGTGAGAGAATGAACCAGATTCAACAATCCACGCACAAAAATTAGTCCTGTTCGTTATTTGTTCACGCATTATGAAATAATCACGGTCCTTTAGCTTCCTAGCTCCTGAAGAGCAAGGTTCTGTTTTAATTCACTTTGTACCAACATGGTTTTGCACCAAGAAGTGCAGTAAAGGAATTTAAGGGGCTGCTTGGGTGTAACCAAAGAGATGTTGTAAATAAGCTGCAGAAGCCATGGTTGGAGACCCTGGGCTGCCAGAAGCCAAGCCAGAAGCCTTGGTTAGGTTTTTCTATAGACTCTCTACAGCTCTGATCCCCATGATTCAACCAAATCACCTTTCTCAAATAGGCTCCGCTAATGAAAATAAAGATTCTCCTTTGCATTTCCTCAAGTTAGGCATAAGTACCAGGTTCCAGAGGAGCATAGCCTTGACGCCAAAATTTAGTTTTATCTTCCATTGTCCTAAGCAACTATTCCTTTTCATTGTATTAAAAAGATTTTAGAGGGGCTTCCCTGGTGGCGCAGTGGTTGAGAGTCTGCCTGCCAATGCAGGAGACATGGGCTCGAGCCCTGGTCTGGGAGGATCCCACATGCCACGGAGCAACTGGGCCCGTGAGCCACAACTACTGAGCCTGCATGTCTGGAGCTTGTGCTCCGCAACAAGAGAGGCCGCAGTAGGAGAGGCCGCGACAGTGAGAGGCCCGCGCACCGCGATGAAGAGTGGCCCCTGCTCGCCACAACTAGAGAAAGCCCTCACACAGAAACGAAGACCCAACACAGCCAAAACTAAATAAATAAATTAATTTAAAAAAAAAGATTTTAGAGCTTTCACTTTTAAGTTATTTTTGAGTAGATAACACATTACTGTGATCCAAAATTCAAAACTACACAGTGTAGGAGACTTCCCTGGTGGCACAGTGGATAATACTCCACACTCCCAATGCAGGGGCCTGGGTTCGATCCCTGGTCAGGGAACTAGATCCCGCATGCATGCTGCAACTAACAGTTCACATTGCCACAACTAAGGAGCCCATGTGCTGCAACTAAGGAGCCTGCCTACCATAACTAAGACCCAGTGCAACCAAATAAGTAAATAAATAAAAACTACACAGTGTAAAGTGTTCCCCCCTAAAATGTAACCTAGCCATCAAGCTTCCCTTACCATGAGCAACCAAAGCTATCTCTTTCTCATGCATTCTTCCAGAGATATTTTATGCATGTAAGGAAATATTTTTAATTTCCTACTGCCTTTTACACAAAAGTTAAAGTAGTACACACAGTTCTGCATCTTGCTTCTTTTCACTAAATAAGATATCATGTAGATCTTTTCATATCAGTATCTATCTTTTTTCCTAGCTGCATAATATTCCATTGCACAAGTGAACAATAATCTGTTAGGCCAGTCTCCCATGAATGGACCTTCTGTTTTTTTCCCTAATCCTTTCTATTTTATAAACAATTCAGCAGCTCTTTTAAACCTCTCATCAAACTTCCTACCAGCCTCTGCCTCCCTTAGTCTCCAAAAATGCTGTCTCTCTTCACTCACAGAGAAAATAGAGGCCATTACATAGAGATTCCATCAATTTCCTGCCTCCCTTCCACTTTGTGCTTCAAACTCCATCAATACCAAACAGCAGATAGTTCTGAGAATGTGCATGTTCTCTCTTGTTTCTTCTGTACCTTTGTATACGCCATTCCTACTCCCACCATCATTGGTTTGCCTGGGAAACCTCTATCAACCTTTCAAATCCAAGTTTGGATATCATGCCAGAGGGAGTTAATCAGTTGCAGCTGTGTAGTATGTCTGTAGCTTGTTCCTCTCCCTCCATCGTACTTATTATGCCGGTTTGAAATTTGTTTACAAGTCTATGTTCCATAGGTCTGTGAGCACCTTGAGAGCTAATTCATATCAGGATGCCTAGCACTTAGCATAATCTGGTAATAGAAGCTACTCAATAAATATTTGTGGAATAAATGAATGGGGGAGACGTAAGCACACTGTGTAATGACAAGTATTTGCAAAAGAGCAGAATGAGTCTTCAGTTTGCATAGTGTAGCAGAAACAGCTTTGGACCAGAAACCAAGAGAACCAATTCTGGTCCATGGAAGCAGGAAAGTCTTTCCACATGTTCATTGCTGTATCCTCAATGCTTAGAAGAATGGCTGACTTGATTGGTGCTGAGAAAGAATGAGGCTTTGTGGTACATTTGTCTTTGAATCTGCCAAAGACACGCTTTATTTCAAATAGTTTGCAGGGAGAAAGCTAGAACCAGAGAGTCTGTAGTTTTTGGACTAAAAACAGAACATACCTAACACCCCATCGTAGGTAAACTATCATAAGGCCAGAGAATTTATTACCAGCTTAAGTTGAACAAATTCAATCAATTGACTTTTATTACAAATATATCTTATAGATTAAATGAACACATTTCGCATAGCCACAGGTTTTTCCAAGCTTAGAGGTAACGTGCTTAATTTGGGAAATGAAATAAAAACCTTATAGATGATCTTGGCTCCTCCTCTGTGACACTAAAAAATAGCAATAGTGTAACAGTCAGAGACAGAACCCCTAAGAATTTAAACTGAAATAAGACCTTTACCCACCCCTGGCCTGTCTTCTAACAGGACTCTTTGTTCATTGCTCTCCCGCGGTCACCAGCACGCAGATATTCTTCTGCCCTCCCTTCCTTTTCTTACCAAACAGGAGTAGCACGCACATTAATGTCAATTCTCCACCAGTTCGTGAAAATAAGATTCTTTAGGGAATTCCCTGGTGGTCCAGTGGTTAGGACTCCACGCTTTCACTGTCCATCCCCGGTCGAGGAATTAAGAACCCGCCAGCCACGGGGCGTGGCCAAAAAAAAAAAAGCATTGAATTTAAAAAAAGAAGATTCTTTTATCCTAATGCTTCTGATCAAACATCATGGTGACCCATAGATTGTTTTTAGACCAAGACTGAATCAAACTTTTATATTTATAATTTTTATTTCCACAATGTTCAATAAGTATGTGTTGATTGACTGCATGAGTATTTGGCAGACAGAGTATTAATTAGCTCTGTAACCTTGGGCAAATTTCATTGAACTTTTCTGAGCCTCATTATCCTCATCTATACAATCGAGTTTGATTGATGTATTTTTCAAATTATTTTTAATAGCTTAAACCCTTTCTTCAAACAAAATCCTAGGCAGAACACAATATACAGGACAGAAAAAAGTGGAGGTACTCTAGATAGAATAGGTTTGGGGGCCCTAAGACTCCTTGCTTCACCTCCTCCTTCCCTACCCTCACTTCAGCTCTGAGCCCCAGGGCTCTGTGAGGCACCATCTAAAAATCCTCTGGAGGGGCTTCCCTGTTGGCGCAGTGGTTGAGAGTCCCCCTGCCGATGCAGGGCCCCGGTCTGGGAAGATCCCACATGCCACGGAGCGGCTAGGCCCGTGAGCCATGGCCACTGAGCCTGCGCGTCTGGAGCCTGTGCTCCGCAACGGGAGAGGCCACAATGGTGAGAGGCCCACGTACCGCAAAAAAAAAAAAAAAAAAAAAATCCTCTGGACTAGGGAACTCCCTGGCAGTACAGTGGTTAGGACTCCATGCTTTCACTGCCAAGGGCTGGGTTCAATCCCTGGTCGGGGAACTAACATCCCACAAGCTGCCCAGTGCCGCGAAAATATAAATAAATAAATAAATAAAAATTTAAAAATAAGATAAAAATCCTCTGGACTAGATGATTATATACATGACGTTGACTCCCAGACTGGTAAAGAAACTTACAGTCATATAGGTCCTGAGATTCCCAGCCTTAGGAATTAAACAAGATAGAGCTACACAGGCAAATGAAAATATGAATTTCTTTGCTTTGGGTCAACCAACAGCAGCTGATTATTTAATGCTAAGCAGAATTCAAAATTATATATAGTGTTGATAAATTAACAATGAACATGCTAACAGTGAACAATGAACATGGTAACAAATTATGACAAATAACTTTTGGTAGATAAAATTTCTCAACATATTATAAAAATGAGTGGGAGTAATAAAAGGAACCCCTGGGGAGTGAAAAGGTTGAGACTCATGATGAATTCCATTTTCTTCCTTTTCATACATATAAAATGAGGCAGAGAAAGATGAAATGTCCTGCCTAAGCTCCCACAGCTTACTTAGTGGCAGAACACAGCGCTTGCCATTTCCAGCCCACTGTTCTTTTCCGACCGTGTTGGATTTCTATGTAAGGTTAGACTTCCACCTTTATGTGTCTGGGATCTGTGGTCACACAGCTACAGAATGATAGAAAGTCCTCATTATCTCAGCATTCATTATCTGAATCCCTGAAGTTTGAAGTTATGAAGGAGAGTAAAAGTCATCATAACTTAGAAACGTTTACTTATCAAATGACTACTTGTAAATACCCATCCCCATTAAACAGTAACATCTATTCTCCCCTTCTAGGGTCAATTTCTTTGTCAAGTCTCGAGTGGATGACTGGATTTTTACACATATTTGACAATACAGTCCAAACACAATGGAAATCAACTACAAAGTGAAATTGCACATCTCACGTGCAATTATGAGATTGATGAAAGAAGGCCAATGAGCTTAGTCCACAGTGAAAGAGGGGAAAAGACATTGACATTGAAGAGGTAGGCAAAGGCCTTGTTTAGGATTAAGATTAGGGATGGCCTTGTGGGTCTCAGTGCTTTTTGTTTTTATTCTGATTGGGATGCGGAATTGGGGGAAGCCTTTAAGCAAGGCAAGTGACAATCAGATTTATCTCTAAAATTTTCATTTGAAACTGGCAAATACACTAAAATACATGATTTTGCAACTGTATTTCTGTGATTTTATCTTATAGATGCAGCTCCACATGATGAAATGACACCTGTATGAAGTTTTTCATTGTTGCATTATTTGTTCAGCAAAAGGCACCTGGTTAAATAAACGATGGTATGATAAGCAGCGGGAAAAACAAATAAGGAAGATCTCTATGTGCTAATATGAAAAGAGCTTTAGGATGTATTGGTAAGTGAAAAAAAGCAAGATACAGAACACTGTAGAATAGTCTCTATAGTAGGCTACCTTTTATGTAATAAGGTGAGAGATATATTTGCATATGCTTGCATTTGCCTTAAAAATCCTAGAAGGATAGGGCTTCCCTGGTGGCGCAGTGGTTTGAGAGTCTGCCTGCCGATGCAGGGGACAAGGGTTTGTGCCCTGGTCCGGGAAGATCCCACATGCCGTGGAGCGGCTGGGCCCGTGAGCCATGGCCGCTGAGCCTGCGTGTCCGGAGCCTGTGCTCCGCAACGGGAGAGGCCACAACAGTGACAGGCCCACGTACCGCAAAAAAAAAAAAAAAAATCTTAGAAGGATAAAAAAAAAGATACCAATGGAAATAAATATCATTAGAGAGTTGGGGTGAGGGATGCAGGAGTAGGTTATAGAGTTCTCTGAACCTACCTTTTTATAGTGTGTTGAACTTCGAACCATGTAAATGTTGTACCTAATAAAAATAAATACATTTAAAAGTCACTCTGGCTGCTCTGTGGAGAGAAGTTGTAGGGACAAAGAGTAGAAGCTGGGAGACCATTAGGAAGGTGGTGAAGTTGGTTGGGCAGGTGTAGATGGTGGCTGGCTCTGGAAGGAAGCAGTGGAGGTGGTGAGACGGAGTCAGGTTGGGGGTGCAGGGCCAGGTGGACTTGCTGATGGATTGGATGTCGCATGTGAGAGAAGAAAAAAAAAAGAAATCAAGGCTAATTCCTAATATTTGTCTTGGGCAGCTGGAGGAGAGAACATGGAGTAGAGGTGGGGAAGGGGCAGGGAAAATGGAGAACCAAGGATCTGTTTTGGACTCATGAAGACTGATATGTCTCTTGGATGTCCAAGTGGAAATGTCCACAACTAGAGAGAAACATCCAAAACAATGAAGACAGCCGAGATGTTTCCAAAGATGAGTTCAACTCCCCATGAGTTTTAACTCAAGGACTGAGAGACTAGGGGAAAATTAATAAAAACCTCAAGCATTTTGTTAAATATCCATCTTCATTTTCACGCTGCACAAATAAAATACAAAGGAAAAATGTCACTTGTGCCATTATAAGATTTTGTTGGAAAAAATCATGTCCAAAAATTCCAGTCAGTCATTTGACTTGTTCTTAGTTCTAAGAGTAAGCCTGTAGTTAACCATTATAGTCTATATTTTGGTAAATATAAAGTAAATATACTTTCACAATTTTTATTTCACTTTTCAAGATAAAACTCAAATCAAAGCTTTTTCACTATTGGGAATTCCCTGGAGGTCCAGTGCTTAGGACTTGGCACTTTCAGTGCTGGGACCCAGGTTCAATTCCTGGTCAGGGAACTAAGATCTCCAAAGCTGAGCAGTATGACCAATAAAAGAAAATAGAAAAACAAAAAAATTTTTTTCACCATTTATTATGAAATGTAAGCAGCCTACCCTAAGGGGCCTTTTAAAAATTACTTTTTAATTAATTAATTTCTTTATTTATTTGGTTGTACCAGGTCTTAGTTGTGGCAGGCGGGCTCCTTAGTTGCAGCTTGCCAGCTCCTTAGTTGTGGCACTCGGGCTCCTTAGTTGTGGCATTCAAACTCTTAGTTTCGGCATGAATGTGGGATCTAGTTCCCTGATCAGGGATCTAACCCAGGCCCCCTGCATTTGGAGTGCGGCATCTTATCCACTGTGCCACCAGGGAAGTCCCTAAGTGGCCTTTTTAGTCCTCCAAATAAGATAGAAAAGTGACAGTGACAGAAACAGAGGGAAACAAATACAATTCAAATTTTTCTCTTGGATACTAAATTCACTTCTTTATTAACAGAATAACTTACTACATAACCTGGATTGATAACAGGGCAAGAGGTGGAGAGTAACAATTATTCCTACTTTACCATTCTAGAAGTCAAATAAATACTTTTTGATTAAAATGCAGAACTGCTTTCTTAAGAATTCTACCTTCAACTATTAATTTGCCTCTCATCTTTTACCTGAGCAGGACAGAGTTGAGAAATGTTCCACTGTTAATGTAAGTCAGGGTATTACTGTCTATAGTGTTCGCTGCAATGCCCAGCATCTTAAAAAATTTCGGGCTGCCAAAACTAATTACCACTGTGGCTTAAACAACAAACATTTATCTCTCAGGTTTCTGGAGGCTGGAAGTCTGAGATCAGGGTGTCAGCATGGCCAGGTACAGGTGAGAGCTCTCTTCCTGGTTACGTTCTCACATGGCCTTTCCTTGGTTCGTTCACGCAGAGAGAGATCTCATGTGTCTCCTCCTCTTCTTATAAAGGCATTAATCCCACGATGGGGGCTTCACCCTCATGACCTAATCTAACCCTGACTACCTCCCAGTTGTCCCACCTCCAAGTGCCATCACGCTGGGAATTATGGTTTTGACCTACGAATTTGGAAAAGGGGGGACACAAACATTCAGTCCGTAACACCCAGCCTAGATCCCCCTTCAGGTTGGAGACCCCCAGGTGCCGGAAGTGTTGGCTGCTGATGGCTTTCAGCTGAGTCCTCTCAAGGACTTGCCTGAAGGAAGCAGCCTTCCTTAAGGTTAGGCCCCTTTCCAAAGGGGTGAGTGATAGGTACAAGTGGAAGAGAGTACAAAGATCCAGCCCTCTTGCCTCAATATGAGACGACTCGGATGAGCCGTCCCACCTCCTGAGCTTCCCATGAGGTCACCTGAGCCCAAACTTCTGCCCCTGTCCTGTTCCCCTGGCTCCCTTATAGGTGTTGTTCCCAATAGACTTCCCGCCCACAAATCTCTGTCTCAGAGTCTGTTTCCTGGTGCCCAACCTAAGACACCAGGAGACCTCATTAAACCGCATATTCAAATAATAAATAACCAAATCATGCAAATTTCTCTACATTTTGTGTCAGTTAAGGCACAGCATATAAAAGGTAAATGTAGTGGAAAATGCCCAGAGTAGCGAGTGCGCTATTGGACCATCCCAGGGCTCGCTTTATGCACTTTGCACATGTCATACACACATTTGTGAGAGGAAAAAACTCTCCCTTACGTCTGTTTGGTCCCATATCTTTTTGTCCGTCACACAGAGTAGTCTCTTTGCTTATTATAACTGACCTCTAAATGCGTTAGATAAGAGAACCAAGTTTTGCTCCCATTCTGCTAGAATTTATTTTTGTTTTTTAAGGATGCATAACAACAGGCAGTCCAATTTCAGTCTGAATATTCTTGGAAGAAATGAGTAAATCACGAAATGAAACAGCCAGCTCGGCAGCTCTCCTTAAGAATTCCCCAGCAGGGGTTATGTGGCTGCATCTAAAAAAAAACAGGCCTTTGTTGCTGAGATGATTTATCATACACATAACAATTCCCAGATCATAGATTCTTTTTGCTAATTTGTTTCCGTCATTGTAATTTATTTAGCCTTCTCCTTTCAAGATCCTTTATAACCATTAGTACGATTTTTAAAATAGCATCGTGCAGGTGGGATTTCACAAAGAATGTTCAGGCACTTCTCTCCCTTTCAGGTCAGTGTTTAGTGAAGTCCAGAGGATTTTTTTTTTCATGGAACCCATGTAGCCTAACTTATATTCAGAGATATAGTCACAAAGAGACTCTGTCTTCAGGACTCTTATTTTTTAATAGCTATTTCTCCATTTATTTCCTTTTTGATTTTTGAATTTTGTCATTCTTTGATAATCATCATTTTATTACATAATTACAGAGAAGATGGAAATGGGATAAATGAAAAAGTGCCCATAATCCTGTCACCGGAACAAACCAGAATCAACACGGGTGGTTTATTTTCTTTCAGACTTTTGCCAAAATAGTGTATATAGTAGCATTTACAATTTTTATAAAATATACTCATGCCATGTTATAATTTAACTTACCAATATGTAATAAATATTGTCCATGTCAATAAATACACCATTAAAATATTGAACAGATGCACACTATTTTATAGTATGGGCATATCATAACTTCTTTAATCAATATCCTGCTATGAAACATTTATATTATTTCCTTTTTCATTACTTTTATAAACAATGTGTAAGTGGACATCCTTGCAAATAAATCTTTGTACAAATAACTGGTTACTTCCCTAGGACAAATTCTTTTTTTGTATTTCCCTAGGACAAATTCTTAGAAGTAGGATTTCTGCATCAAAGAGTAGCTACATATTTAAGATTTTTAAAAATGCTTATTGCTAAATTGTTTCAATTTATATTCCCACCAATAGTGGCTGAGAATGCTCTTTCCCACACTCTTGTCACCCTGAGTATATAATTCTTTTTCATCTTTGCTGATCTAATGATGAAAAATAGGCTCTTGTTTTTAGTTGCATTTGTTTGATTTCTAGTGAGACTAAATTTTTTTTTAAATGTTTATTGACCAAGTACATTGCTTCCTCTGTGAAATGTCTGTTCATGTCCTCTGAACATAAGATACTGACTTCGAATATTTATATTATTGAGTTTTAATAGCCCTGTCTATATATTTATCGTACATCTGTGTGTATTCTACATTTAGAACTACATATACTCTAACAAGTTTTCATCTGGTTTGTCTTAACTTTAAATTTAATTTTCTGGGCATGAAGATTTTTTTTAAGTAGTCAAATGTATCAGTTTTTTTCTTTATAATTCTGCCTATATTACAATGCTGAAAAGAAAGACATTCTGTACCCAAGATTATATAAATTAACTAAGAGAAACTATTTTCTCCTAGTCATTAATGGATTCATTAGAAACTTGTTACATTTAAATCTTTAACCTACTAAACTTTTGATTATATCTGTGAGGTAGGAGTCTAACTTTATTTTTTTTCCTATTGTTTAAGGCAATTATCCCAAACTTATAAAATAATCCATCCTTTCTGTTTTCAACTGAAATGCTGTCATTGATACACGCTAAATTTGTAAATAACTTTAAATCTGCTTCTGGACTTTTCATTCTGATTGGTTGTTCTGTCTGTGAGTCCTTTGCCTATACTATACGTTTAATCAGTATTGTTTTATAATGTGTTTGGGTATCTGATATGACCCTTATCTCCTCTGTATGTTTTTTAAAGACTATATTATCTTTAATGCTACCTCTTCTCCTCTTTTTCAAAATGTCCATTATTCTTACATATGTATTCTTCCATATATACAGATCTTCCTCGACTTACGATGGGGTTACATCCCAATAAACCCAACATAAATTTAAAATACTGTTAAGTCAAAAGTGCATTTAACGCACCTACCCTCTGAACATCGTGGCTTAGCCTAGCCCACCTTACATGTGCTCAGAACACTTGCATTAGCCTACAGTTGGGCAAAATCATCTAATACAAAGCCTATTTTATAATAAAGTGTGGAATATAGCATTAATTTATTGACTATTGTCCTGAGAGTAAAAACCAGAATGGTTGTCTGGGTATAGAATGGTTGTAAGTGTATTGTGATCACGAGGCTGACTGGGAGCTGCAGCTCGCTGCCCAGCATCATGAAAAAGGATCGCTAGCCTGGGAAAAGAGTAAAGTTCAAAATTCTAAGCATGGTTTCTACTGAATGCTTATTGCTTTCGCACTTTCATAAAGTCGAAAAATTGTAAGTCGAACCATCCTATGTCGGGTACGATCTATACTTAATAGAGAAGTTTTCGGTTCACAGCAAAACTAAGAGGAAGGTACAGAGAGATCCCATAAATCCCCTGCCCCCGCGCATTATCAGCATCCCCACAAGAGTGGTACTTTTGTTACAGTGGATGAACTTACATTGACTTATTTCTTCCATATGTATTTTTATACTATACTGTATATTCTTTCATATATTTTTAAATATTTATTTATTTATTTGGCTGCCCTGGGTCTTAGTTGTGGCACACAGGATCTTTTTTAGTTGCAGCATGCGGATCCTTAGTTGCAGCATGTGGGATCTAGTTCCCCGACCGGGGATTGAACCCGGGCCCCCTGCATTGGGAGCGTGGAGTCCTAGCCCTCCTAGCCACCGGACCACCAGGGAAGTCCCTCTTTCATATATTTTTATACTACTTTTGACACATCCTCCTAAAAAGAAATCCTCTGGAATACTACTAAATTTATATGTGAATTTAGGAAGAATTTACTTTTCACAATATTTCAAAATATCTGGAAACATACCCTAAACATTTATTTAGGTCTTTGATTATGACCCTAGATCAGGATTTGTAGATTCCTTACATAGGCCTAAGATATTTCATGTCAAGTTCATTCTTTTCTTTTTTAAAATAAATTTATTTATTTTATTTATTTATTTTTGGCTGTGTTGGGTTTTCGTTGCTGCGCGTGGGCTTTCTCTAGTTGAGGTGAGCGGGGGCTACTCTTTGTTGCGGTGCGCGGGCTTATTGTGGTGGCTTCTCCTGTTGCAGAGCACGGGCTCTAGGCATGTGAGCTCAGTAGTTGTGGCTCACGGACTCTAGAGCGCAGGCTCAGTAGTTGTGGCGCACGGGCTTAGTTGCTCCGTGGCATGTGGGATCTTCCCGGACCAGGGCTCGAACCCGTGTCCCCTGCATTGGCAGGCGGATTCTCCACCACTGTGCCACCAGGGAAGCCCGTCAAGTTCAATCTTAATGCTCTTATTGTTCAATGGGATACTTTTTCATTATACTTCCTAACTCTTACCAAGCCTATTGACAGTTTTTTTTTGTTTGTTTGTTTTGTTTTGTTTTGTTTTTTGCGGTATGCGGGCCTCTCACTGTTGTGGCCTCCCCCGTTGCGGAGCACAGGCTCCGGACGCGCAGGCCCAGCGGCCATGGCTCACGGGCCCAGCCGCTCCGCGGCATATGGGATCCTCCCAGACCGGGGCACAAACCCGCATCCCCCGCATCGGCAGGCGGACTCTCAACCACTGCGCCACCAGGGAGGCCCTATTGACAGTTTTTTAGACATATTATTCACATACTATAAAATTCATTCTTTTAAAGTGTATATTTCAGTGGTTTTTTAGTATGCTCACAAGGTGGTGCAACTATCAACACCATCTACTTTAGAACATCTTTATTGCCCTCAAAAGAAACCCAAACCCATTAGCAATTGCTCCTATTTTCTCTTCCCCCCAGCTGTCTCTTCATTAGCTGTTTCTAATCTGTAATCTTCCTAATAAAATTTTAATTGTAAGTATAGCTTTCCTGAATTCTGTGAGGCATTCCAGTGAATTATTGGACTTAAGGGGGTCATGGAAAGCCCTGAATTTATAGCCAGTTGGTCAGAAGTATGGGTGGCCTGGGACCTCCAAAGTGGATCTGACATCTGAAGTAAGGACAGTCCTGTGGGAGTCGTGCCCTTTACCTTGTGGGGTCTGCACTAACCCTGGATGGCCAAGATTGAATCTCAGAATATCCACTTGGGGTTGAAAGGCAACAAGCTTCTTTTTGTGTGCTTTTTGACCATCTGTAGACATTTGTCTCCCTTCTCCTTGGGGTATTTGTTGCAAGACCCCCAGTGGATGCCTGAAACCTTGGATAGAACCAAACCCTATATATACTATGTTTTTCCTGTACATACATAGTTATGATAAAGTTTCATTTACAAATCAGGCACTGTAAGAGATTAACAACAATAATAACAAAATAGAACAATTATAACAATATACTGTAATGAAAGTTTTGTGAATGTGGTCTCTCTCTCTCTCAAACTTAATGCCTTTTTTCGTATTAACTAAGCACTTATCATGCACTGTGACCTCAACTTTTGCAGTTTGAGGTGCAACAGCAAAGCTAGCACAGATTTCTTTTTCCTTCTTCACAATTTCAAGGATAGAAGATTTGTTCTTACCCTAGATCTTAGCCACCTCAGCATACAATTCTTTTTCTTTCCTTATTAAGCCAAGAACTTTCGCCTTTTCACTTAAAGGAAGCACTTTACAGCTTCTCTTTGGCATTTCCTAATTGTCAGCATCACTACTCTTGCACTTTGGGGCCATTATTAAGTAAAATAAGAGTTGCTTGAACACAAGCACTTCGATAAACTACAGTCAATCTGATAACTGAGAAGGCTACTAAGTCTAAGTGACTAATGGGCAGGATACATTGGACTCAGGGATGATCCCAGGTGGGATGAAGCAGGACAGAGCAAGATTTCATCACACTATTCTGAATGGCATGTAATTTAAAACTTATGAATTGTTTATTTCTAGAATTTTCCATTTAATATTTTTGACCACAGTTTACTACAACCATAGAAAGTGAAATCACGGGCAAAGGGGGACTACCTATCTTTTTTGGAGAAAAATCTATTCAAGTCTTTTGCCCATTTTTAATTGGGTTATTATTATTTTTTTTTACTGTTGAGTTTTAAGAGTTTATTAAATAATATATTCTGAATATCAGATGAATCAGATATATAATTTGCAAATATTTTGTTCCATTCTGTGTGTTTTCTTTTCACTTTCTCGATGGTGTCCTTCGAAGTTTTTAATTGTGATGAATTCTCATCTATCTATTTTTTATTTTGGCATATCTTAGAAACCATTGCCTAACTCAAGGTCACAAAAATTTACACTATACTTTCTTCTAAGAGTTCTGTAGTTTTAGGTCATATTTTTTGAGCTATGATCCATTTTCAGTTAATTTTGGTGTATTGTGTGAGGTAGCGGTCCAGTTTTATTGCTTTGCACGTGGATATCTAGTTGTTCCTAGTCTATTGATTTTAAACATCTCGTAACTATCCACCTAACATTATTTCTAGTAGATTTAATAGATTTCTCTTTTTTTTCAAGTAATAATACCATGTTCAAATGATAACTTTGCTTTTTCCTTGACAGTATTTGTACTTATTATTTTGTCTTCTCAGATATTTTTTAAAACATGATGATCACATCATCTTCATATTTTTCTTCATTTTAAAGGGAATGTTTCTGCAGAAACAGACTCACAGACATAGAGAACAGACTTATGGTTGCCAAGCAAGAGGAGGATGGGGAGGGATGGATTGGGAGTTTGGGATTAGTAGATGCAAACTATTATATATAGGATGGATAAACAACAAGGTCCTACTGTATAGCACAGGGAACTATATTCAATAACTTGTGATAAACCATAATGGAAAAGAATATGAAAAAAGAATGTATATATATGTATAACTGAACCACTTTGCTGTACAGCAGAAATTAACACAACATTGTAAATCATGTATACTTTAATAAATTTTTTTTTAAAGGGAATGTTTCTAGAGTTTTGCCACCACTGAGTATGGCACTTTAGAGTAATAAATGCTTTCCAGTATCTGCTACCACATCTATATTTTGCTGCTACTGATATAAGATGAGGAGATATGATTTTGCTGTAAAACCTCTTTAAATTATGTTTTAAGAATATATTGTTATAATTTCTACTAGATGGAGTCTCCTTTAACAATTTTTTTTTTGCTATAACTTTTGGTTAAAACAATTTTGTATTTTTGTCTTGAAGGTAACATTTATTGAGACTTGACTGTGTACCAGGCACTGTGCTATGGGTTTACACACAAGACTTGTTTAATCTTCACAACTACCCTGTGAAGTAGAGACCATCATATCTTCTATTTGCAGATGGGAAAAAAATGACGCCCAGAGAGCTTACCCAGTGTGTCCAAGGACACTCAGCTGGAATGTAACATAATTGAGATTTCTACCTGGCTATCTGCTGTCTGACCATGGGGACTTCATTCTTTTTCTCCTTAATTGAGGTATAATTGACATATAACATTATATTAGTTTCAGGTGTACAGCATAATGATTTGCTATATGTATATATTGTACTGATCACCACTGTAATTCTAGTTAACATCCATCACCACACATAGTTACGAAATTCTTTCCTTGTGACAAGAATTTTGAAGATCTGTTCTCTTAGGAGCTTTCAAATATGCAATACAGTCACCATGCTATTAACTAACCATCACCATGCTATCTATTACCTCTTCAGGACTTATTTATTTTATAATGGAAGTTTGTACCTTTTGACCACCTTCACCCATTTTGCCCACCCCCCAGTACCCACTTCTGGCAGAAACCAGTCTGTCCTCTGTATCTATTAGTTCTTTTTTTTTTTTTTTTTTTAGATTCCACATATAAGTGAGATCATACAATATTTGTCTAACAACCATTTTGGGGAAATATTTTCCTAAAACAATATTTATCAAGAGCAGTTTATTATTCTAATTAGAAAAAATAAGTTCATCATAAAGGATATGATGTTTTTGACTACATAAGGAGAGAATTAATTTCTTTTAATCTGAAATAGTTTTACTGTAAAAGTAAATCAATTAATGAACTAGAATAGATAATTCACAAATACTGTATAGATTTCAAAAGGTAGAAAATAATATATAGAGTGGAATAAAACCTCCTTTTCACCCCTGTTTCCTAGCTACCACATTCTTCTCCCTGCAAGCAACTACTATATTCTATAAAAGAGCAGGATTTTTAAAAATAAAAGCAATACATACCTATATAATACATATACATATACACACATATAAAATATATGCAAAATATATCAAATGTTTACACAAGAAAAACAATGCACTGAGCAGTCCTAGGGAATGAGATGGAATGCAAAGACTTGATAAAGAATCTGTTCACAAAAAAGAGAGAGAAGTAGCTGAGAAAACTCTTTGATATTTTTCCAATATTGTCAGTTACCAGTTTACTTAAACTCCAAATCCATTTTCTCACCAAATTACAGGAAAGGATAAATCTAGAATCTACGCCACATTAACTGCATTAAATATAAATGTCTACCACCTCAGCTTTTCCTACCTCAGATGGCAAATAAGATAGGAACCATGCATTCCCAAGAGGCAACAAAGATCCAGAGCGCAAAATGACAAATCAAATTTCCAAAATGTGCTAAACCTCTTCACTTACATGGAAGAAGCCTAAATAAAGCAAAATCATGGCACAAAAATAACTTAGCCTCGAATAATTTTGTATTAGGTTGTAAACAAGTCTGAATAGTCATTTGGAACCATGGTGTGTAAAGAGGGAGAGCTGTTTGTTAGGTGCAGGCAGCACCTTTAGTCTAGCCTGCATGATGTAGTCCGGCCTCTGGATTGATAAAGCTTGAGGCAGTGGAGGGAGATGGGGAGGGCAGCAGTGGGGGCTGGGAGGCAGAAGGGGTGGGGGAGGTGCTGATTCAAGCAAACCAACTCACAGAAGACTGATTTATAAACAGAAATGCCATCTGTTCATTAACCATATAGACCACAAGAAGACCAAGTGGACCATTGTTACTTCACAGCATCACTCTCCAGTCAAAGTTTCCCGAGGTCTTCCCTGTCTCTCCATCTCTTAGCGTGGGCATTTCTGTGGGCGGCTGGGAGGTAATAGTAATATACTGTGGCCGTCACCTGCACAGGTTCTGAGTCCCATGGCCTTAGTTTCAATCCAGGTCTGGCCCTTTGCCAGCCGTATAACCTCAAGTGGTTATTTAACTTCTCTCTTCCTGTGAAAATGGGAATGATAACAGTACCTACTTCAGCAAGTCATTGTAAAGATTAAGTGAACTAATTCATGTTGAACATTTAGCACTGTGCCTAGTACATGTAGAACACTCCAAAAATGTTAGCCATTAGTATTAAGGCTACTCCTATCTACTTCTCTTAATCTGTAGTTGTTTCTGCTCGCAGAGAACAAACTATTTTTAACTCTTTGCCCAAATTAAGGAAGGGGAAAGAGGAAGTTAAATGAGAGACCAGCTTGACTCGATGAAGTCTGAGATGAATTCAGTGTTTCAAAGAAATGCAGTTGTATTGCTTTCAAATTTGAATTACAACCCTAAATAACACGGAGAATAAGGACGTAAATAAGGTAATTTTTTTTGCCTTTCTTTTATTTATTTATTTTAATCGAAGTATAACTGATTTATGATGTTGTGTTAGTTTCAGGTATATGGCAAAGTGTTTCAGTTATACATACATATGTATCTATTTTTTTTTCAGATTCTTTTCCCTTATAGGTTATTGAAGTAAAGTTTTAAAAGGTGAAATAAGTAAAAAAGAGGGAACTTAATGTAACAATGCAGTGTGTAGTAAACAAGTATTTCTGGAGGGTCCAGTATGTACCCAGCTAGTCTTTCTCTTTTTAGCCTTCCCTTTCTTAAATCGATTTGCAACACAGTAGCCAAAGTAATCTTTTAAGGACTTAAGTCAGACCATGT
Source organism: Mesoplodon mirus (assembly GCF_964341445.2). Lineage (NCBI taxonomy): Eukaryota > Metazoa > Chordata > Mammalia > Artiodactyla > Ziphiidae > Mesoplodon > Mesoplodon mirus. The sequence goes on from NC_138993.1 coordinate 16,134,416, forward strand.
CACTTTCTGTTCAAAATCTTCCAAAGGCTCCCCACCTCATTCAGAGTAAAAGGCAACATCTTCACAATGCCCTCCAAGGCCTTATATAATCTGCTGACCCCAACCCTACTTAACTTAAGTAGGGTTGAGTAGGGTTAACCCTACTCAAGGGGTTAACTTACGACTTAACCCCTTCACACCCTCTGGCCTACTCACTCTGAACAGGCCACACGGGACTCTTTGCCGTCCCTTAACTATACCAGGTACTCCTGCCTCGGGGCCTTTGCACTGGTAGTTCCTTCTGCATGGAGTCCTCTTCTTCAAAGTCACGTTTCCTTTACGACATTACAAAAACACCACCTTTCCCGACCCTCCTACTTAAAACTGTAACTTCTTCCCCATCCCCACCACTGTCTAATCGCCTTCCCTGCTCTGTTTTCTTTATAGTGTTTCTCTATATATTTATTGCTGTATTTTGTTTATAATCTATCGCACTCGCTTTCCCTTTGATATAAATTCCACAGGACAGGGATTTTTGTATATTTTGTTTATTGCTACATCATTAATCCTTAACTTAGTGATAGCACTATTAGCTGAATGGATAAATGGTCATCTCATATGTCATCTCATATCTTTTGGTGAAGGTCTGGTTTTCATAATAATATATCACTAAAAGATAGCCATTCTGATAATTAAGTATTTTTCTATTCAACAATTGCTGTTTCCTGAAATTAAAAATGGACTGAAGGTATCTTTAAGCTCTTGAAGCTGGAATTTGAAAAACACTGTTTATTTTAAAGTGTGGATGTCCTTTAAAAGCATCTTATGTAAGATTGAAATTCAGAGGAAGAAGCTATTTTTAACTTCTTACTCAATATGAATGACACATATCACTTCTGAATTAAAAGAAATTATGAATTTTCACATAAATTTAAGTTGGCCTTTTCTAATTTTAGTATCAATTCTCCAACCCTTAAATATGATTTTTAGATTTGTCCAAATGGTGCATGACAGCAGAAGTGTGGGCCTGGATGTCCCTGCTTCTGCTTTGCTGGAGATAAGGCCTGCCTACTGAATTTCTGGTTTCCATTACAGCTGATGACATGAAAGAAATGCTTGTAAGAACAAATGTTTGATTCCAGGCTGTAGCCTAATTTAATAGTGTACTTGAAAAAGAAAAGTTGATGATTCATTCCAAAACCCCTGGGGAGGGAGGGGTGATTGTAAGCAAATTGGAAAGGGGCAAGAAAACCTAATATGAAACCATTGCAGCAATCTTCAACAACAACCAAAAAAGTCTTGTCTAAACTTGATCAAATGCTGGTTTTTTTTCCAGAATGATTTTAACTGAGGAAAGGATGTTTGATTCAAAACCCTTTTCCCGGGCTTCCCTGGTGGCGCAGTGGTTGAGAGTCCGCCTGCCGATGCAGGGGACATGGGTTCGTGCCCCGGTCCGGGAAGATCCCACATGCCGCGGAGCGGCTGGGCTCGTGAGCCATGGCCACTGAGCCTGCGCGTCCGGAGCCTGGGCTCTGCAACGGGAGAGGCCAAAACAGTGAGAGGCCCGCCTACCGCAAAAAAAAAAAAAAAAAAAAACAAAACCCTTTTCCCTCTGCTCTGATTTGGGGAGGGGGAGGTGGTAACCGTATTAACTTTTGATAATTTCAGATAATATGAAGTATTTGGATGTAAGATTACCCTGAGGTTTTCATAATTGTGGTTTTTCTCAAACCGTTACATGCGATTGTGATGTTTTTATGGGCCAGAACCCTAGGCAAATTTTTATGGAAGAAGGAAGAGACATTTTTTAAAAATAGAAACCAAGACTGAAGACACATCGGACATCTAAGTAGGTGGAGTAGACAGCTGCCATGGGCGAGACCCCAAAACCCCTCCCACCGCTTGCTTGTTGATGCCTGAAACTTTGAAAACCAGGAATTCATTTTCCTGGATCAAGACTTCATCTATGAAAATACACACATCCCTACTCAAGATCACATGATGAACTCTCTGGGCCTTATTTACACTGATGATAACGTCCTCACTGATTCCAGATCCAACAGGCTTTTCCAACTGGGTGGAGAGAAAGCAAAGGGATCCTGGCTCTTTGGAGATGAGGCTGAATGTGTGATGGTGGGGAGGGGGCAGCGCCTCCCTTGGAGGAAAACATGGAAGATCACCAAGAGGTGAAGAAGCACAGAAGAGGGATTTAGAGACTTTTCCCTCTGTGGGAACCATTTTTAGCCATCCTTCCTTCCCTGAATACCAGAGGAAGGGAAGGTCGATATGGGGACATGGTGTGAAGAAATCAGGGACACTTGAGTCTCCGGAAACCTCACCACCGCCAGGATTATCACAGCAGTTAATCCTTCAGTATGAGCCCAGACGACTTGCTTACCTTAAATGATCATTTTAAAAGGTACTCTATAAAATACTTCTCACGTGGGGGAATTCACCTCTCCCACAGTTTGTTTTCATTGTTTTATTTATTTACTTATTTATTTTTTGGCAGGGCCACACAGCATGTGGGATCTTAGTTCCTCAACCAGGGTTGGCACCCGTGCCCCCTCCAGTGGAAGCGCAGAGTCTTAACCACTGGACCTCCAGGGAAGTCCCTCTCCCACTGTTTTTTAAAGGAGTAAAATAGATGCTGCTGTGTAAAAATGACCCCAGGCTTGCGGTCACCTGTCTGGCTTTTCCAATTAGTGTTACTGGCTACATGGTCACCACTGAGATAACAGTGATTTTCTATTTTCATTTCTCACCATTTAACTTAGTTATTTCCTTTCATGTAACTTTCAGAACAATTTAGTACCTAGGAAGGGTCAGAAGGAGATTTTATAAAATTTGGCTTATTATGTCATTTTCATTTTTATTAACTTTTTTATTGAAGTAGAGTTCATCTACAGTATTAATTAGTTTCAGGTGTACGGCATAGTGATTCTGTATTTCTGCAGATTATACCCCATTACAAATTATTACAAGATCATGTCCATAAGTCCCTGTGCTATGCAATATATCCTTGTTGCTTATCTATTTTATACACAGTAGTTTTTTGTTTTGTTTTGTGTTTTTGCGGTACGCGGGCCTCTCACTGTTGTGGCCTCTCCCGTTGTGGAGCACAGGCTCCGGACACGCAGGCTCAGCGGCCATGGCTCACGGGCCTAGCCGCTCCACGGCATGTGGGATCTTCCTGGGCTGGGGCACGAACCCGTGTCTCCTGCATCGGCAGGCGGACTCTCAACCACTGCGCCACCAGGGAAGCCCTATACACAGTAGTTTTTATCTGTTAATCCCATACTCCAAATTTGTCCCTCTCTCCCTCTCCTCCCCTTTGGTAACCACAAGTTTGTTTTCTATGTCTGTGAGTCTGCTTCTGTTTTGCTCTTATGCCCTTTTGAAGTCATAATTTGTACTGTGGTACAAGTCTTTGCTTCTTAAAGCTATGGCACGACTGTTCAAAAAGAGTCCTCTCATCGTGGAAAGATTCCCAGGTTTCTTCATCATCATTAGTTTCTTACCACACATTGCACACATATTACATAGCAGATCCTGGGCTGGGTGCTGAGGCCACAGAGCTGCAATCCACCTTCTTGACTTCTGTTTACTTTACTTAGACTAGTCAGCAGAGGAGACAGACAAATCACCATCTGCTAAGAACACAACAGAAGTTTGCACAGGGGCTGGGGAAGTTTCCTCGCCCATCCTGGAATGTCAGGAAAGTTTTCTGTGGGTAGGTAATGTCTGAGCTGAGAGTTTTAAGGATATGAATGATGGTAGGAATTAAGCAGGTGAAGAAGTGGTGGAGGAGTGTTCCAGGAAGAGGGAACAGCATAGCAAAGAAAGAGTGGAGAGAAAATTCTACCTTCCTATCTGTCTTCGCCTCTCTAGGGCGAGGCCGAATTCTTACTCATCACTGCATCTCTGGTGTTTGTCTGGCATGTCATAAGTATTCATGAATATTTGTTGAACTTAAATGAACTGAACTGCAAAGTCTTTATTGCTGGCAATAGGATTGTGGCCAAAATAGAAGTTCCTGTTCTCGGGGTGCATATGTTCTAGACAGGCATTACTATGAGTTAACATTTACTAAGCATTTCCTACCTGCCAAGTACTGTCCAAAAGCTTTATGTATTCACTCATGCAATCTTCATAAAAGACTTTAAATAGGTATAATAATATTATCCCAATGTTACTGTTGAGGACGCAGAGAAGTTAAGAAACTTGTCCAAGCTTCCCCAGCTTGTGGGTGGTGGAGCTGGAATTCAAAGCTGTTAGATCATGGCTTCCAGAGTGAGTCTTAACCTCTACAGTTAGCATTTCAAGAATTTTTAAATGCCTTTTCAGTCTTCTTTTTGGAAAACGAAATAAAAAGAAATTCTAAATGTCCATTCTCCTTCCATCCCTTTGCTCTTTATTGACCGAAGACTTAATTATTTGGCATAAACCTGTAAGAATAGTGGACATTTTGAAAAGCGAGAGTAGGGTTAAAATGAAAGGTAATATGGTCTTTAAAAAAAAAAGTAAAGAGAAAACAATGGTCATATCAGATATCAAAATGCATTTAGAATTATAGTGATTAAAATATAGGCATGGTGACTATAGTTAATAATGCTCTACTGTACATTCAAAAGTTGCTAAGAGAGTAGATCTTAAAGGTTCTCATCACAAGAAAAAGAATTTGGGCCTTCCCTGGTGCCTCCAATGCAGAGGGTGTGGGTTCGATCCCTGGTCAGGGAACTAAGATCCCACATGCCACAGGGCAACTAAGCCCATGCGCCACAACTACTGAGCCTGAGTGCCGCAAACTACAGAGCCCACGTGCCACAACTAGAGAAGAAAACCCACTCTCCGCAACTAGAGAGGAGCCCACGTGCTGCAGCTAAAACCATCCCGCCTGCCCCGCATGCTGCAACAAAGACCTGACGCAGCCAAAAATAAAGATAGATAAATAAATAAATAAAAATCAATATTAAAAAAAAACAAAACCTCTTGAATGCCATATTAACTTGCCTAATTCTGAGAAAGAAGTTCCAGAATGGAAGTCCCTCATAGTCCTCTACCAAACTTGTCCTGATATTTTAAAATTATAAATTTAATATAAAAGTTATCAGTTAAAAATAGATTAAGTAAAATAAATTTAGGTAACTTTACTACCCAATGGCCATATTCCTCCCACTTAAGGACTCTAAGCTGAGCATTACGTTATTTAGAAAGTTATCCTAACAAGGAAAGACAACTGCTGGCTGCCTTATGAAGGACAGATTGGAAAGGGACAAAGCTGGAGTCAGGAGAACAGTCCAGGTTGGAGATGATGGAGCAGTAATTGAGGAACTGGAGAGAAAGAGACAAATTCAAGAGATTTTAAAAAGTCTTGATAGGATTTTACTAAGTGAGAATAGAAAACAAAAAGAGAGGATTTGAATGAAGGAGCTGAGGATCAGACTCAGATATCTGGCTTGTGTGCTTGGGTGGATCATGGTATCATCAGACAAAATAAGAGCCCAGGAGGAGCAGGTATTGGGGAGTGGGCGGGGGGGAAGATGAGGACTTTGAATTGGGACATGTTGAATTTGATGTGTCTGTGTGACCCACAAGTAGAAATGTCCATTAGGGAGTTACTGTCCTAGGGCCCAGAAGAGCTCTGGGATGCCTGGGATATCTAGGCAGAAAATTTAGGGAACTATCAGATTGTAGGTGGAATTGGAAGTATGAGTTGGTCAGGATCACCAAGGGAGAGTGTGAATGAATTGAAGAGGAAGGGTGAGGATGGAGCCCTGGAGAATATAAGCATTTAAAGGGTTAGGAGCTGTAGACCGAGAAGAAATCGTCAGAGGTAAGCAGGAGACCAGGAGAAAGTGATGTCCCAGTTACCAAAGAAGAAGAGGGGACTTCAGAAAGAAATGTGGTCAATGGTCAATGACACAGAGACAGCGTGTATATCAAAGACTAAGAATTTTATATTGGATTGGGTGATACAGATGTCACATCTGCTGTCTGCGGGGGTAGCTTCCCAATTCAAGTGGGGTTGGAAGCCAGATTGAAGTGGGTAAAGTAGTGAACCAGAGGGTAGTAAAGAGGCAGTGATGGTTCCATAGACTGATCTTTGCAGAAGGTTGTCTGTGAATGGAAAGAGAGTTTGTGTAGAAGATAGAAGGCCTTTTTTTTCTCCTTAAAAAGAAAAGGCTTGAGCTTGTTCATAGGCTAAGGGAAGAAAGCAGTAGGGAGGGAGAGATTGAGGATACAGCATAAAACGGATACATGAAAAGACCAAAACATTAAAGGAGATAAGAAAAGTTGGTATCCTGAGCAGCTTTGAGTAAGTGGTTAAATACTCTCTCAAATGAGATGGAAGGAGGGAAGGACAGGTGTAAATGAAGATAAATCTGTAGTTGGGTAGAAGGGCAAGAGGTTGAGGGAGTTCCCATCTGATGATGATTTCTGGGGAGGGGTCATGAGGAGAGTGGTAAAGATTTAGAAACACTGTTTAGAAATTTAGGTTTGAGGTGGCTGTTTAAAGACACATAGGATGACTGCACAGCAGTGCAGAGGATTTGTCTGTGGTTGGAGGTCACAAACTTATAGCTGCGCTGGTTTGCAATGGATAATACTGATTGCCTAGTTACAGGGGCACGTAAGATCAGACTGGAATTCCAACCAGGTTGATCCAGGCAGTGGAGTTCTAGTCTTTAAAGGCTCTAGGTAAGGCGGACAATTGTCTAAGGTCACATAACTAATAGGAGCGGAGCTAGATTTGAACATAAACTTGACGAGCTCGAGAACCTTAGCTGAACTGGGAGCCTAGCGTGCTGAGTAGGTCAACTATATTGACAGGGAAACTGCCTAGGTCAATGACAGACCTTGGAATGAAGACAGAGCCTAAGATCCAGATGCCAAAGTTCTTGATGAATGTGGCGTGGTGAAACACTTAATGAATATCTACTGTATGACTGTTGAGTTAGGCTTTCAACAATCAAACATCACTTTGATTCTATCATGTTAAAGTTTCTTTAAAGGATTATTTTTGTTTTGCAAATTAAAATATATCTATAGAGAAGCTAGGGGGAGACATAATTTAAAAATGCAATGGAATGTGAATGAAAAGAACGGGATGCCACTACACACCTATTAGAATGGCCACAATCCAAAACACTGACAACACCAAGAGCTGGCAAAGATGTGGAGCAACGGGAACTCTTATACATTGCTGGTGGAAATGCCAAATGGTACAGCCACTTTTGGAAGACAGTTTGGCAGTTTCTTATAAAAATAAACATACTCTTACCATACGATCCAGTAATTGGCTCCTTGGTATTTACCCAAAGGAGCTGAAAACTTATGTCCACACAAAAACCTGAATGGGGGTGTTTATAGCAGCTTTACTTATAATTGCCAAAACTTGGAAGCAACCAAGGTGTCCTTCAGTAGGTGAATGGATAACTAAACTGTGGTACATCCAGACAAGGGAATCTTATTCAGTGCTAAAAAGAAATGAACTATCAAGTCATGAAAAAAATATGGAGGGATCTTAAGTGCACATTACTGAGAAGACAACATACTATATGATCCCAACTATATAACATTCTGGAAAAGGCAAAACTATGGAGACGGTGGAAGGATCAGTGGTTGTCAAGGGCTGGTGGGGGGGGTATACGTGAGAGAGGAAAAGATGAATAGGTGGAGCACAAAGGACTTTTAAGCCAGTGAAAATAGTCTGTATGACACTATAATGATGGATACATGTCATTAGACATTTGTCCAAACCCACAGAATGTACAACATCAAGAATGAGCCTTAAGGTAAACTACAGACTTTGGGTGATTATGATGTGTCAGTGTGGGCTCATCAGTTGTAACAAATGTTCCACTCTGGTGGAGGATGTTGATAATGTGGGAGGCTCTGCATGTGTGGGGTAGGGGGTATGTGGGAAATCACTGTACCTTCCTCTGAATTTTGCTGTGAACCTAAAATTGCTCTAAAAGGTAAAGTATTTAAAAAACTTAACTGGATCCCCTACCATTTTGAAAACTAATGTTTTCCTCTTTACATACAACCCCATGGATGTACGGGATTGGGAGTAAGGGTGGTAGAAAATGAATAAAGCAGGCAGCAAACTGTGAATGAAGAGGCTTGGGGTAGAATATAAGCTTGGGGAAATATGCAAAGATAGATGCAAGTTTTTAAGTGTTTCTTTCCTTACATGTAGCCATTTTATTCAATGGAGAATGAGGTAGAGAAACTTCTCCAAAGCTTTTGATAAAAGTCTGCACACACCTCCCACGTGGTAGTAGGTTAAAAGCAAAGTGCGACTAGGATGGTAGGTTGCCACAGTTGATGATGTCAGATGGTAGGTAATCCAGGCCACTTTCCTATGTGGATGAGACAAATTACATGCACAGAGAATGTGATAGTTTTCCAGGGTCAGCTGGGTAACCAGACAGTATTGCCAGAAAGCTAGGCCTTTTTGGCCAATGATAGTTGTTCCAGGGCAGATTATAGTTTCTCCCACTGTGCATGGAGTCACTTTAGAAAAAATAGAACCACACCTTCCCATGTCTCCCACATCTCACCATACCTGACCACACCTGACCACACCTCCCCATGTCTCCCCACATCTCACCATACCTGACCACACCTCACCACGCCTCCCCGCACCTCATCTCATAATAGCTCACTACCCTCACCTCTCCCCACACCACCAGGAGAAGGCTGCCTCATGCTGAGATGGGCACTTGGAAGTGAGTTCATCAGCACTCAGGCAAGCTGTGGAGCCAACAGGCAGGAAGAGAATGGAAGCAACCCCAGTAACAGCAGTCAAATGCGGGCACAGAGTACACCCTTATAGGAAAAGATGCAGGACAAAGTGTATGCCAGAGGGAGGGACCAAAAAGCAGGATGGATAAAACAGGAAAGGAAGGGGAGGGGAAAATAAAAAAACAAAGTGAATTTGTAAAAAAACCTTTACCCTAAGGTCAGGAACACCTTGGTGCTAGTGGCAGGAACTGACACCCTGCCTCTCTAGGTGGGTGTTTACGTTCTCTTAAGGCACCAGCCAAGAAGGATAGACTTACTGCAAGTACTGCAATGGCTTTTTTTTTTTTGCGGTACATGGGCCTCTCACTGCTGTGGCCTCTCCCGTTGCGGAGCACAGGCTCCGGACGCGCAGGCTCAGCGGCCATGGTTCACGGGCCCAGCCGCTCTGCGGCATGTGGGATCTTCCCGGACCGGGGCACGAACCCGTGTCCCCTGCATCGGCAGGCGGACTCTCAACCACTGTGCCACCAGGGAAGCCCCTGCAATGGCTTTAATGATACCTACGTCAAAGAAGGAATCTAAGAGGATAAAATGAAAAACAAAGGACTTGGGACTTTAAGTAGTGGAGACATATATTTTAACTAGTTGGATATATTTCATTTAATAAGTTGGTTATAATTCTTTCCCTATTATATTTATTAAGTTGTTTTTAAGGAGTCCCTTTTCCTTTTAAAACTTTTCCACTTAAGAGTACTAACACAGGGCTTCCCTGGTGGCGCACTGGTTGAGAGTCCGCCTGCCAATGCAGGGGATACGGGTTCGTGCCCCGGTATGGGAAGATCCCACATGCCGCGGAGTGCTTGGGCCCGTGAGCCATGGCCGCTGAGCCTGCGCGTCCGGAGCCTGTGCTCCGCAACGGGAGAGGCCACAACAGTGAGAGAGGCCCACGTACCACACACACACACACACACACACACACAAAAGAATACTAACACATTGTTGCTTGATTCTGAAATATCTGACTGCGGATGGATTCTACAAACCCTCCTTGCAATCATTGATCTGGTTCCAGATGGAGAGATGACTGAGTGGATTTACCTGTGCTCCTGGAAACCTGGGCAGAGAGAATGGAATGAAAGCTGCTGAATTAAACTCAGAATAGGGATGATTTATAAGAGTATCTTCTGTTGTGGAATAGATACGTGGGGGGAAATCTATTTTGTGTTGTCAAACAAATTAGTAATTGAAACTGATTCCTGGTCATTGATTTTTGATTCCATGTTCTTTTCAGTTGATATTAGTTATAATTTTTAGAAGAACAATCAAGGTTGAGTGCTTACTGTGACAGTTATCTTAGACTTTTAGAGAGATGTTACTTTGGAAATCTAGTCGAGATTTCCTTTAAAAGCAACCCTTTTAAAGGAAGTCGAGATAGGGGACTCCCTGTGGTGGCAGGAACAGGACCAAAACCTGGGCATCCTGATTTCATTATATCAACATTTGATGCTGCTGCGGCTGGGTCCCCCCCCACCCAAAACAGGCTCTGAGACAGATCTGCATGAAAGAAATATATTGGGAAATATATTGGGCAGTGCCCTGGGGACTAGCACAGAGTAGGGCAGAGGGAGGAGTGACTTAAAATGCACTTAAAATGCAAAGGTAAGTGGTTCCCCAGGTTGTCTGGAGCTGGGATGGTCCTTCTGAGTTATCCTGCCTCAAGGCCAGGGCCTGGAGCCTCTAATACTTGCTCTCTAATCAACCAGTCATTGGATAAATGCTGTGCTCAGGGAGGGAGCATGACCTTGGGGGGTTGGCAGTCTTTGGCTGAGGGCAATTCTGGAAGAAGTACTTTGCTCAAGGCTGGGGGTCACCATCACTCCCAGAATCTGAGGAATACACTGAAGAAGAGAACACCCCAGCCCTCACCATCAAACCCAACACTAGCTTGGTAAAGATGCTTTCACATACGTCCACTTGACTTCCGCCACTGGTCAACAAGACCCCTATTGATAGATCCCTGATTTAAATCGGGCTCAAAAGAAGCATAACATGGATCATACTGCTATGACCCCATCAGGAACTCAATAATATGTACTGATAGACAAAAATCAAAGAAATTAATTATCATATTAACTGCAGTTTGAAGAGGGCAACATATAATGACATTTTTCTTTTTTCCTGCATGAAAGCTATACTTTGAAATTAGGAAAGTAGTTTATCATATTAAATACATCATAATCTTATTATTAGAAAATCTCTTTGCTTTTTGATTGGCTGTTAACCTACATGATTTGGTGGGGAGTGGAAAAAAGAAAAGAAATTAGAAACCAACATGTTATGTTCAGATAAAAGAGCCTGAGGGTGAGCCTGAAGATATAACTTTCATGAAAGCCTTCCCTGTTGTTCTAATTAATTGCACAGAAGCCTGAGAGGGAAGACCCTGCGAATTTCTAAGTTAGCCTGATATCCTTTTTCATTTGGATTACCAAGGGTGATAAGTGAATAAATCAATATCCCCGAAGCATACACTTAAAAACGCTAAATTTTTTATCTCCTTAATAGTTTCTTTTTTCATTAAGAAATAGGATTAAAGAATATCTGCACATTTAAAGTAGGATGAAGACTTGAAGTCAGAAAGCTATAAAATGAAAATATAAGACATGCTTGTCACATTAAAAATGTGGGTTTGTATTGAATAACTCAGGTGTTTTTCTCCCATCTGGAAGATCATTTGGGCCAAAGCTCTGCTTCGTGTACATATATACCACTGTCTGTGGGCACAAGATAACTTTGATCTAAGGAAAAGAGATCTCCAGGTTTTAAATAGGGCTCCAAACCAGAAGCAACCTTCAAGAATAACAGTAACGGGGCTTCCCTGGTGGCGCAGTGGTTGAGAGTCCGCCTGCCGATGCAGGGGACACGGGTTCGTGCCCCGGTCCGGGACGATCCCACATGCCGCAGAGCGGCTGGGCCCTTGAGCCATGGCCGCTGGGCCTGCGCGTCCGGAGTCTGTGCTCCGCAGAGGGGGAGGCCACAACAGTGAGAGGCCCGCGTAACACACACACCAAAAAAAAAAAGAATAACAGTAACAACAGAAGAATCCAAACATCTCAAATAGCATTGAAAACTGTAATGAAAGGCTTTTTGTGTCACGGAAGCATCCCGTTGGCAGGCCCAGCTGCAGCTGTTGGGGAACATTCTAAAATGGCAGATGTGACAAAGTGTGGTGGTACCCCTTTTCCAGAGGGCAGGACACCTTGTCTTAGTTACAGGCTCAGGGTGAATGGGGTACTGCTTAAATCTGCTTAAATCATGACTTCTCAAAATGCCAACCGATCAACTAGTTGAAGCTTCAGCTGAGTTTTCATTTTTAAGGATGTTATATACAGAAAAAAAAATTATGTGGATACGTTGAGTCAGAGCTCAAGACAATTTTCATAGAATTTTATAATTTTTTTTTTCTTTCATGGATAGTTTGCTAAACAATTTGTGATGCAAAGAAAAGGCAGTGCCTTCCCAAGCAGCACTATGAGGCTGGGGAGAACACGATTACCTGGAGGGACCTTTGCTGGAATTCCAGAACCAGTGGAATTTCAGAAGTAGAATACCATTGTTAGCGTGTGCTCTAGCAATGCTGAAATTAGGCAAATAAATACCCTTACCCCATGTTCCCAAACCACCACCTTTACCCTCATCGTGAAGTCACATTCAGAATTTTCTTGCTTCCATTCTCTTGAATGAGAGTTGCCTTCACCCTAATCCTCAATGTCTTTCCTTTATCACAAGCATGTCCACATAAAAACAGAACTATTCATGATTTGTTATCTCACAGTCAAAGGAACCACATGATTATCTTGTCTACAAGTTATTATGGTGTCATGTAGACAGATGGAGCATGCTCAGATTCCCTTTCCTGCCCCCCGCAAAAAAAAAACCAAAATCCTTTAAAAATAAATAAGAAACCTTTTAAAAAAAGAATTCTGCCAGGGGACTGTCTACTTGGCTCTGTTACTTTGGAAACCTAGACCTTGATTCAAATTTATTGCCCACCTTGGCCAGGTATGTGTGTAGTGTGTATATATATAAAACAATACCAGAGGCGTTTGAGGGGTTTGTTAACTTGGAACTTTATAAAGACCACAGCAAGTTTTGTTGACAGTGAAATTATTTCTCTGGAATTAGAACAATTTTGTATGGAAATAGATAATTTGCTTTGTATCAATGCTTTTTTTCCCCAGAACAAATTAAAAGGTTTCTGATATCATTCTCCAGATCTTTTTAGTGAGATCTCTTAGGATGACTTTTTTTTTTTTCAAGTTTGCTTGCCAAACCTCACATATGTGGTGAAAACCTTCAATCAACAGCATCTTCAACAGCTCTCAAGTTGTGCAGGGACCTGACCACAGGTCTCTATACCAGCCTCCTTCCTCTGCCTACCACAGTCTGGGGACTCTTCCTGGTCTCCACTTTTATTGTAATCTGGTTCTTGCTCTCTGTCCACCACTTTGAATCTGATACCTGAAACTGCCCTTTCTCCCCAAGTTCACTATTGTCTGAGTCAGAGACTTTATTTCCTTTTTTCTGTCCCCCACTGCTAAGGTTCCTGCTCCCACACCCAGCTCTTTATCTCTATACTCTAATCAAAGTCATACTGGATTCTCCACTTGCAAGAAAGATATTCTCTTAGGTTGTGGGTTAATGACCAGTGTATTGCATGCCTTTTGATAGTGGGAAGCTATGATTCACATATCTCATGGTGCTCTGGTCTGGGCGGGTCTCAACTACTGTCTATATCATTAAACCTTGGCCAATACTGAGAAAAAAGGTTTTCAAGAACCCTGTAGAGGAGTGTATGGACCACATCCCGTTAGCCAAAGGATCTCTGTGCAAAGCAATGTGACATAAATTTAGGGGTAGAAGAGACTGTCTCCCTACTGAGTCAATAAAAGATTTTCCAGGGTGTCCCAAGAGGGAGTACTTTCTTACTCTGTTTGCCCTTATAGTCATAGTTGACTTCTCCGGGGGGTGGGGGGCCTTTATCCACAAAGACCTCTGTATGTATCAATACATCAGACAAGATGCTAATTTATCCTGACGCAGCCCACCTTAACAATCCTGATATCTACTATTTCATTTTATTTGTTTCTCTACCTGTTTAGGGGATGCTGTTTAAATTCATCCAAGTCCAGACTTTCCTGGTGGCGCAGTGGTTAAGAATCCGCCTGCCAATGCAGGGAACACGGGTTCAAGCCCTGGTCCGGGTAGATCCCACATGCTGCGGAGCAGCTAAGCCCGTGCGCCACAACTACTGAGCCTGCACTCCAGAGCCCGTGAGCCACAACTACTGAGACCGTGAGCCACAACTACTGAAGCCCGTGTGCCTAGAGCCCATGCTCTGCAACAAGAGAAGCCACTGCAATGAGAAGCCCACGCACCGCAACGAGAAGCCCACGCACCACAACAAGGAGTAGCCCCCCGCTCGCTGCAAGTAGAGAAAGCCCACGCACAGCAATGAAGACCCAACACAGCCAAAAATATATAAGTAAATTAATTAATTTTAAAAGAAAGAGCAAAGGAACTTAAAAAAAAATTCATCCAAGTCCACATTTACCCATATACTATCCCTTCTCCACAGAATATTGAATAGCATATTTGAAGAGCATTTCTTTACTTCTGTCTGGTACATCTACTGCCCCACCACAAAATTCACATACGATTCCATCTGCCACCTTATTCCATCAAAGCTGTGGCTTCGACTCCTGCCACTTTCCTACATGCTCAGCTCTGAGCTCCTGCACATAAACTAGGACAAAAAATTTGCTCCATTATTCTGCACACTGTTCCTCACACCCATCTAGTCTGTCCTCTGTTGAAGACCCTTTACTTTTTGCCCAGTTCTTGCTTTCCATCGACCTCCTTGAACTTGACTATCAAACTGTTTCTTGCTTCCCACATCTGACCTCACCCAGGACTTCCTTCACCTTTGCTCTGTGTCCCATGGCTCCAGGGGGAAACCTATCTTGATGCATTTAATGCTTTAGACCGAACTACTCATTCCCTTTGCAAATGCTATTTCTTCTGTCTAGAACACTCTCCTTGTCATTGTTTTCCTGGAGAATATGAGTATATGTAACCTCCTACCCCAACCATATTACTGCCCATTTTGAGCTAACTCTATACCTTGAAATTACTTCTAGTGGTTACCACACTACATAAAAATTATTTGTTTATATGTCTGCTTCTCCACTGTACTTGGTTTTCTTGACATCAGGACCTTTGTCATTTCCGATCCCCAATTTCTTGCGTAGTGCTTAGAACATAATAGGCCTTCATTCATTTACTCATTCTTTTTTTTTTAACTATTTTTAAAAATTAATTAATTAATTTGATTGCGCCAGGTCTTAGTTGCAGCAGGCGGGCTCCTTAGTTGTAGCATGCAAACTCATAGTTGAAGCATGCATGTGGGGTCTAGTTCCCTGACCAGGGATGGAAGCCGGGTCCCCTGTATCAGGAGGGCGGAGTCCTAACAACTGCTCCACGGGGAAGTCCCCATTTACTCATTCTTAAGGCAAATATTAATTGAGTTGAGGACCTATTGTGTTCCTCCTCTCACGGAGCATAGAGCAAAGTGGAAGCAGCAAGAGCTGTTTGTTATGTAAATCAAATTGCATTACAACTTGACTTGCTCACCTTTCTTTTCATTTTGTGATCAATCACTGCTCTTCAAAACAGCCCTGATGGAGTCTTAATTTGAATTCTGTGGGTTTTGATTCCTGTGTTTGCTTTGACTCTTCCCTTTCTTTAAAAAAAATTCCAAATGGTCAGTGACAGGCATTTTCCTGTGTACCTGAGGACAGTGATTCAGTCATTTTATCTCAACTTTTGCTTTTTAGCTCTGAAAAACCTATTTGGTCATAATCATCCAGGATTTCTTTTTAAATTACTTTTAAAAAAATGAAGTAAATTACGATTCAGGCATATAGTCATTTTTCCTGTGAATTTGGTTTTTATGTTTTTTAAAAAAGTTGCTCTTGGCAGAGCTGGTTTAGGAGGCAGTCACTGTGTTGTGGTTTTGGGGGAAAAGGGCCTATAGGTTCAAGCACAGTTCAGTGCGCCTAGCCACAGCCTCCTCTCTCTTCCCCAGCCTTCAATTTTACTATTACAGCTACCCTGGATTTAGTCCATTAAGACAGCCACTGTGAAATGCCTGGTTCCTCTGATGGGAAAGAAACTGGCCAAGTCTGTTTAGACTCTGATGACAATACCAAGAATTGTTTTATCATAGTTTCTAATCAGGAGGCAAAAGGGGTTGTCTGGGCCTGAGGGAGGGGTGAGTGGAGAGGGGTAATTGTAAATGGGCCTGAGGGCGATGGAAACAATTGAAGTTGTTCAATTATTGGAGTGATGGAAACAATTGAAAACTGACTTATGGTTATGGTTGCACAACTTGGTAATTTACCAAAAAAAAAAAAAAATTGAATTTTACACTTGAAATGGGTGAATTATATGACACATAAAATATGCATCAATAAAGATATATTAAAAAGCAAGAGGTACAGCCATGTATTTAATATGCTACCATTTAAAGGAAAAAGCAGGAAACCAAAAGAAGGGCAAAAGAGGCTGAATCTTTTTTTCTTATTATAGATTGTTAATTGATTATTTGCATGAACAGCTTCAGGTATTGAAACAGTGTTCTCTCTACAGCATTTGTTTCCTATCTAAATTACACTATTGAAAATTATACATTTCAAACTTTCATTATGAAAATTTCAAACATATAAAAATATTTGAGAATAGTATAATAAGCCTACCCATGTACTTATTTCTCAGCTTTAGTAATTATCAATACTGCCAATCTTGTTTCATTTATTCCCCCACCAACATTTTTCCTGGAATAGTTTAAAGCAAATCCCAGATAACATTTTTAACGATAAATTCTTCCATGTATCTACCTAATATATAAGGACTTAAAAATACATACCTAAGAAACCTGATTACCCCTAATAAAATGATTTTTTAAATGTTGTATAATAAAAAGTCAATGTTCAAATTCCCCTATTGTGATGACGCTTTCTCACAGAGAGAAATCCTGATCGAAGCAAGGTCCATCTATTGCATTCAATTTATATGGTCGTAAGTATTTTTTGTTTGTTTATTCCATAATAGTTCCTTGCCTTCCATTTAACCCCGTATCCTTGACTTAGTAAAAGTTTAAAATTCTAAAACAAATTCCAAACATCATAATTCCCCAACAAAGTCTAATTTTCAGTTTATGTTAAAATATACCTAATGTTTTTCAAAATGTCTTTTGCAGCATATTTGTGCAAACCAGAACCCAGTTAACACCCACACATATTTCAGGTATGAATTGTCTCTTTTAAGTCTTTTTGATTTAGCAGTTCTGACCTCACCACTTAATAAATTGCTTCTTGAAATGGACTCGTTGCAAACTAAGACAGTTTCTGTGTGACCTAATCCTAAATTCTAAGTGAGCCCCAGATAACGGGCCCCTATTCTGATGAATACAAAAGAAAAAAATATTCATATCCCTCAAAGTCCTGTCCCCGCAGAGGTCCCTGGTGTCACTTTCCCTTCCGGATCCTCCATGCCACCCGCCCTCCAACAACCGACCAATCAGCCTGAAGCACAGCAGCCCACGTGACGTGCTCGCGCCTGCGTCTTTCCTACAAACCGGCCTTTTCCTGCCTCCGGAGCGCTCAGCCGCGTTTTAAACTACTGTGGTGACAGAGGCGATTTTCCTCTGGCCCGGGGGCAGGCAGTGAGTGCGCTGCCCTCTCAGCGCCTCTCGACGCCTGTTTCTCCGTCAGCTGAGGTCTGGGGAGCGCGGTATGTTCTGCAGTCCTCGCCTCCATCTTGCGGCCGGGACAGGCCTCTCTTCGGCTTGTGCAGAGGGCCTTTCTCCCAGCGCCTCGCGTTTCTCTTCAGTTCCTCAGCGTGTTTGGAGGCTGTGCGCATCTCCGGTGAGAGCACTGAGGAAAACGTGAAAACGCCGGTGGGGCCCAGGAGAATTAGAAGAAAGGTGGGAGTTTACTGACGTTTTATCAAAAGAGGCTGAATCTTAATGCATTGGTGCACAAAAAGTTTTTTTTTAGTTTAAGTGGTTACCCTCTTTATAGTTGGGCTTTCACACTTATTCTGTACTTCAGTCTAGCCTTAGTGTTGAAATACCAAAAATAGGGGCCCCCAGGGCAGGGGGTTGTCTGTGCAGAGCAGAGGCGAAGGTGTCTGTCTTCTCCACGGCTGGAGGCTTTGGGGGCTGACTCTCCCCTAAGAGGCCTTGAATTGTGCGTGGAGCCGTGTTGCAGGCGATCTGATTTCATGTGTGACCCAGGTACAGCTCCATGTGTCACACTGAACGGGAAGGCACGGGATTGTGCTGGGGTTATCAGGTGGACAGCATTCCACCTGGGTGGAAAGGCTGGCGGCGCAGGCTCTCAGTAAGGCGAGGTGCCCGGGGGGGTGTGGGGTGGGGGGTGGGGGTGTGTGTGTGTGAGATGTGCATGTGTGGAGAGGGCGTGGAAAAGAGGAGCAGCTAGACCGGAAGAGTGGGGGTGGCGTGCGGAAGAGACAGTGCATTAAAGTGTGTGAAGTGTGTGCGTGTGTGTAAGAGACAGAAATACACGCACGAAAGAGAGAGAACTCCTGTGATCACCAGACGTCACTAGCTTATGGCTACGAAGCAGCTTCCTGTGCTCAGTGTTTTCTCCAGAAATGCTCCATGACTTTATTCGGAGGTGGACACAGCCGTATAGAAATGTGCTAAGACCAGGCCTCTGAAGAGCGCCGCTGGCAAACCAGGCAGGAAAGAGAGCAGGGCACCGTGCTGACCTTGTTGAGCTTCTCTCCTGGGATTTCTTTTTTTTTTTTTTTTTTTTTTTTAATTTTTTGCCTTATAACAAATTTAATCAGTTATACATATACATATGTACCCATATCCCCTCCCTTTTGCGTCTCCCTCCCACCCTCCCTATCCCACCCCTCCAGGCGGTCACAAAGCACCGAGCTGATCTCCCTGTACTATGCGGCTGCTTGCCACTAGCTATCTACCTTACGTTTGGTAGTGTATATATGTCCATGCCGCTCTTTCGCTTTGTCACAGCTTACCCTTCCCCCTCCCCATATCCTCAAGTCCATTCTCTAGTAGGTCTGTGTCTTTATTCCTGTCTTACCCCTATGTTCTTCATGACATTTTTTTTTCTTAAATTCCATATATATGTGTTAGCATACAGTATTTGTCTTTCTCTTTCTGACTTACCTCACTCTGTATGACAGACTCTAGGTCCATCCACCTCATTACAAATAGCTCAATTTCATTTCTTTTTATGGCTGAGTAATATTCCATTGTATATATGTGCCACATCTTCTTTATCCATTCATCCGATGATGGACACTTAGGTTGTTTCCATCTCCGGGCTATTGTAAATAGGGCTGCTATGAACATTTTGGTACATGTCTCTTTTTGAATTATGGTTTTCTCAGGGTATATGCCCAGTAGTGGGATTGCTGGGTCATATGGTAGTTCTATTTGTAGTTTTTTAAGGAACCTCCATACCGTTCTCCATAGTGGCTGTACCAATTCACATTCCCACCAGCAGTGCAAGAGTGTTCCCTTTTTTCCACACCCTCTCCAGCATTTATTGTTTCTAGATTTTTTGAGGATGGCCATTCTGACTGGTGTGAGGTGATACCTCATTGTAGTTTTGATTTGCATTTCTCTAATGAGTAAAGATGTTGAGCGTCCTTTCATGTGTTTGTTGGCAGTCTGTATATCTTCTGTGGAGAAATGTCTATTTAGGTCTTCTGCCCATTTTTGGATTGGGTTGTTTGTTTTTTTGTTATTGAGCTGCATGAGCTGCTTATAAATTTTGGAGATTAATCCTTTGTCGGTTGCTTCATTTGCAAATCTTTTCTCCCATTCTGAGGGTTGTCTTTTGGTCTTGTTTATGGTTTCCTTTGCTGTGCAAAAGCTTTGAAGTTTCATTAGGTCCCATGTGTTTATTTTTGTCTTTATTTCCATTTCTCTAGGAGGTGGGTCAAAAAGGATCTTGCTGTGATTTATGTCATAGAGTGTTCTGCCTATGTGTTCCTCTAAGAGTTTGATAGTGTCTGGCCTTACATTTAGGTCTTTAATCCATTTTGAGCTTATTTTTGTGTATGGTGTTAGGGAGTGATCTAATCTCATACTTTTACATGTAGCTGTCCAGTTTTCCCAGCACCACTTATTGAAGAGACTGTCCTTTCTCCACTGTACATTCCTGCCTCCTTTATCAAAGATAAGGTGACCGTATGTGCGTGGGTTTATCTCTGGGCTTTCTATCCTGTTCCATTGATCTATGTTTCTGTTTTTGTGCCAGTACCATACTGTCTTGATTACTGTAGCTTTGTAGTATAGTCTGAAGTCAGGGAGCCTGATTCCTCCAGCTCCATTTTTTGTTCTCAAGATTGCTTTGGCTATTCGGGGTCTTTTGTGTTTCCATACAAATTTTGAAATTTTTTGTTCTAGTTCTGTGAAAAATGCCATGCCAGTGGTAGTTTGATAGGGATTGCATTGAATCTGTAGATTGCTTTGGGTAGTAGAGTCATTTTCACAATGTTGATTCTTCCAATCCAAGAACATGGTACATCTCTCCATCTATTTGTATCATCTTTAATTTCTTTCATCAGTGTCTTATAATTTTCTGCATACAGGTCTTTTGTCTCCTTAGGTAGGTTTATTCCTAGATATTTTATTCTTTTTGTTGCAATGGTAAATGGGAGTGTTTCCTTGATTTCACTTTCAGATTTTTCATCATTAGTATATAGGAATGCCAGAGATTTCTGTGCATTAATTTTGTATCCTGCAACTTGACCAAATTCATTGATTAACTCTAGTAGTTTTCTGGTAGCATCTTTAGGATTCTCTATGTATAGTATCATGTCATCTGCAAACAGTGACAGCTTTACTTCTTCTTTTCCGATTTGGATTCCTTTTATTTCCTTTTCTTCTCTGATTGCTGTGGCTAAAACTTCCAAAACGAGGTTGAATAAGAGTGGTGAGAGTGGGCAGCCTTGTCTTGTTCCTGATCTTAGTGGAAATGGTTTCAGTTTTTCACCATTGAGGACGATGCTGGCTGTGGGTTTGTCATATATGGCCTTTATTATGTTGAGGAAAGTTCCCTCTATGCCTACTTTCTGCAGGGTTTTTATCATAAATGGGTGTTGAATTTTGTCAAAAGCTTTCTCTGCATCAATTGAGATGATCATATGGTTTTTCTCCTTCAATTTGTTAATATGGTGTATCACGTTGATTGATTTGCGTATATTGAAGAATCCTTGCATTCCTGGAATAAACCCCACTTGATCATGGTGTATGATCCTTTTAATGTGCTGTTGGATTCTGTTTGCTAGTATTTTGTTGAGGATTTTTGCATCTATGTTCATCAGTGATATTGGCCTGTAGTTTTCTTTCTTTGTGACATCCTTGTCTGGTTTTGGTATCAAGGTGATGGTGGCCTCGTAGAATGAGTTTGGGAGTGTTCCTCCCTCTGCTATATTTTGGAAGAGTTTCAGAAGGATAGGTGTTAGCTCTTCTCTAAATGCTTGATAGAATTCGCCTGTGAAGCCATCTGGTCCTGGGCTTTTGTTTGTTGGAAGATTTTTTATCACAGTCTCAATTTCAGTGCTTGTGATTGGTCTGTTCATATTTTCTATTTCTTCCTGATTCAGTCTTGGCAGGTTGTGCATTTCTAAGAATTTGTCCATTTCTTCCAGGTTGTCCATTTTATTGGCATAGAGTTGCTTATAGTAATCTCTCATGATCTTTTGTATTTCTGCAGTGTCAGTTGTTACTTCTCCTTTTTCATTTCTAATTCTATTGATTTGAGTCTTCTCCCTTTTTTTCTTGATGAGTCTGGCTAATCGTTTATCAATTTTGTTTATCTTCTCAAAGAACCAGCTTTTAGTTTTATTGATCTTTGCTATCGTTTCCTTCATTTCTTTTTCATTTATTTCTGATCTGATTTTTATGATTTCTTTCCTTCTGCTAACTTTGGGATGTTTTTGTTCTTCTTTCTCTAATTGCTTTAGGTGCAAGGTTAGGTTGTTTATTCGAGATGTTTCCTGTTTCTTAAGGTGGGATTGTATTGCTATAAACTTCCCTCTTAGAACTGCTTTTGCTGCATCCCATAGGTTTTGGGTCGTCGTGTCTCCATTGTCATTTGTTTCTAGGTATTTTTTAATTTCCTCTTTGATTTCTTCAGTGATCACTTCGTTATTAAGTAGTGTATTGTTTAGCCTCCATGTGTTTGTATTTTTTACAGCTCTTTTCCTGTAATTGATATCTAGTCTCATAGCATTGTGGTCGGAAAAGATACTTGATACAATTTCAATTTTCTTAAATTTACCAAGGCTTGATTTGTGACCCAAGATATGATCTATCCTGGAAAATGTTCCATGAGCACTTGAGAAAAATGTGTATTCTGTTGTTTTTGGATGGAATGTCCTATAAATATCAATTACGTCCATCTTGTTTAATGTATCATTTAAAGCTTGTGTTTCCTTATTTATTTTCATTTTGGATGATCTGTCCATTGGTGAAAGTGGGGTGTTAAAGTCCCCTACTATGATTGTGTTACTGTCGATTTCTCCTTTTATGGCTGTTAGTATTTGCCTTATGTATTGAGGTGCTCCTATGTTGGGTGCATAAATATTTACAATTGTTATATCTTCTTCTTGGATCGATCCCTTGATCATTATGTAGTGTCCTTCTTTGTCTCTTCTAGTAGTCCTTATTTTAAAGTCTATTTTGTCTGATATGAGAATTGCTACTCCAGCTTTCTTTTGGTTTCCATTTGCATGGAATATCTTTTTCCATCCCCTTACTTTCAGTCTGTATGTGTCTCTAGGTCTGAAGTGGGTCTCTTGTAGACAGCATATATATGGGTCTTGTTTTTGTATCCATTCAGCCAATCTGTGTCTTTTGGTGGGAGCATTTAGTCCATTTACATTTAAGGTAATTATTGATATGTATGTTCCTGTTCCCATTTTCTTAATTGTTTTGGGTTCGTTATTGTAGGTCTTTTACTTCTGTTGTGTTTCTTGCCTAGAGAAGTTCCTTTAGCATTTGTTGTAAAGCTGGTTTGGTGGTGCTGAACTCTCTCAGCTTTTGCTTGTCTGTAAATGTTTTAATTTCTCCATCAAATCTGAATGAGATCCTTGCTGGGTAGAGTAATCTTGGTTGCAGGTTTTTCTCCTTCATCACTTTAATTATGTCCTGCCACTCCCTTCTGGCTTGTAGAGTTTCTGCTGAGAGATCAGCTGTTATCCTGATGGGGATTCCCTTGTGTGTTATTTGTTGTTTTTGCCTTGCTGCTTTTAATATGATTTCTTTGTGTTTAATTTTTGACAGTTTGATTAATATGTGTCTTGGCGTATTTCTCCTTGGATTTATTCTGTATGGGACTCTCTGTGCCTCCTGGACTTGATTAACTATTTCCTTTCCCATATTAGGGAAGTTTTCAACTATAATCTCTTCAAATATTTTCTCAGTCCCTTTCTTTTTCTCTTCTTCTTCTGGAACCCCTATAATTCGAATGTTGGTGCGTTTAATGTTGTCCCAGAGGTCTCTGAGACTGTCCTCTGTTCTTTTCATTCTTTTTTCTTTATTTTGCTCTGCCGCAGTTATTTCCACTATTTTATCTTCCACCTCACTTATCCGTTCTTCTGCCTCAGTTATTCTGCTATTGATCCCATCTAGAGTATTTTTTATTTCATGTATTGTGTTTTTAATCGATGCTTGATTCATCTTTAGTTCTTCTAGGTCCTTGTTAACTGTGTCTTGCATTTTGTCTATTCTATTTCCAAGATTTTGGATCTGGGAAATAGAATCTTGGATCATCTTTACCATCATTATTCTGAATTCTTTTTCAGGTAGACTGCCTATTACCTCTTCATTTGTTAGATCTGGTGGGTTTTTATCTTGCTCCTTCTCCTGCTGTGTGTTTTTCTGTCTTCTCATTTTGCTTATGTTACTGTGTTTGGGGTCTCCTTTTTGCAGGCTGCAGGTTCGTAGTTCCCGTTGTTTTTGGTGTCTGTCCCCAGTGGCTAAGGTTGGTTTAGTGGGTTGTGTAGGCTTCCTGGTGGAGGGGACTAGTGCCTGTGTTCTGGTGGATGAGGCTGGATCTTGTCTTTCTGGTGGGCAGGTCCACGTCTGGTGGTGTGTTTTGGGCTGTCTGCAGACTTTTTATGAGTTTAGGCCACCTCTCTGCTAATGGGTGGCGTTGTGTTCCTGTCTTGCTAGTTGTTTGGCTTAGGGTGTCCAGCACTGTAGCTTGCTGGTCGTTGAGTGAAGCTGGGTGCTGGTGTTGAGATGGAGATCTCTGGAAGATTTTCGCCGTTTGATATTATGTGGAGCTGGGAGGTCTCTTGTGGACCAGTGTCCTGAAGTTGGCTCTCCCACCTCAGAGGCACAGCACTGACTCCGGGCTCCTCAGTTTGGGATGATGTGTTGTCTATTCATGTATTCCACAGATGCAGGGTACATCAAGTTGATTGTGGAGCTTTAATCCGCTGCTTCTGAGGCTGCTGGGAGAGGTTTCCCTTTCTCTTCTTTGTTCTCACAGCTCCTGGGTCTCAGCTTTGGATTTGGCCCCGCCTCTGCGTGTAGGTCGCCGGAGGGCGTCTGTTCTTCGCTCAGGCAGGACAGGGTTAAAGGAGCAGCCTCTTCGGGGACTCTGGCTCACTCAGGCCGGGCGGGAGGGAGGGGCACGGAGTGCGGGGCGAGCCTGCAGCGGCAAAGGTCGGCGTGACGTTGCACCAGCCCGAGGCGCGCCGTGCGTTCTGCCAGGGAAGCCGCCCCTGGATCCCGGGACCCCGGCAGTGGCGGGCTGCACAGGCTCCCGGAAGGGCGGTGTGGGCAGTGACCTGCGCTCGCACACAGGCTTCTTGGCGGCTGCAGCAGCAGCCCCAGCGTCCCACGCCCGTCTCTGGGCTCCGCGCTTTCAGTCGCGACTCGCGCCCGTCTGTGGAGCCCCTTTAAGCAGCGCTCTTAATCCCCTCTCCTCGCGCACCAGGAAACCAAGAGGGAAGAAAAAGTCTCTTGCCTCTTCGGCAGCTCCAGAGTTTTCCTGGACTCCCTCCCGGCTAGCTGTGGCACATTAGCCCCCTTCAGGCTGAGTTCTCGCCGCCAGCCCCAGTCCTCTCCCTGCGCTCTGACCGAAGCCCGAGCCTCAGCTTCCAGCGCTGCGCGCCCCAGCTGGCGAGCAGACAAGCCTCTCGGGCTGGTGAGTGCCGCTCGGCACTGATCCTCTGTGTGGGGATCTCTCCGCTTTGCCCTACCCAGGTATGTGGGGGGTTTCTTGCCTTTTGGGAGGTCTGGGGTCTTCTGCCAGCGTTCAGTAGGTGTTCTGTAGGAGTTGTTCCACGTGTAGCTGTATTTCTGGTGTATCCGTGGGGAGGAAGGTGATCCCTCTCCTGGGATTTCTTCCTGGACTTCGGTGACCCAGGCCTCCAAAGGCCCGGTGGAAAAGGGTGGCAAATGGATGAGCCTGGGGAAGAGATGTGGTACTTCAAGAATTTGTTCGATTATTATTATTTGCAGAGGTTGAATTTATCCCACATTTTTGTTTCCTGGAGCACAAACATATCCCTTTCTTAAAAGTCACCAGGGAAGGATTGGCAACCCTTACCCCATCTTTATCCTGGAGACCTGAGTGCAGACCTGCTGAGCCCCTGGCCAGAGTCAAGGCCATTCACTTCCAGAGCCAGGGCTAAACATGTCATTACTGAAAGTAATTTTGTGGAAAGGCTGTTTTGGTTTTCTTTTCATATGTGTGTGTTCATATAAGTTTACTATTACTTAGGGGTAAAAAAAACACCAAGAAAACCCAACGGATTAGTCCCTCGGACTTTGGCATTTTTATTTATACTTTGTTTTCAGCCAGTTGCATCTTACTGAGGGATCTACCCTTATTTCACATGGTGTTTTCCTTCCTATAAACTGCAGGACCTGAATTTAGCATTGATTTTTTTTTAAAGGCTAGTTTTTCTCAGATTATAAGCCTAAATGCAGTATTTAATGTCAGGTATGTAGAGTGAGTTGTGTAGTATCTCCCCCAATTCATGTCCATCCAGAACCTGTCAATGTGATCTCGTTTGGAAACAGGGTCTTTGCAGATTGAATTAGTTAAGATGAGGTCATATTGGATTTGGCTGGGCCCTACATCTGATGACTAGAGTCTTTATAAGAGAAAAGAGAGGGAGATTCAGATACAGAGACACCAAAACACACATGGGGAAAAAGACCACGTGAAGATGGAGGCAGAGATCTGGGTGATGTGGCTACAAGCTAAGGAACGCCAAGGATTGCTGCCAGCACCAGAAGCGGGGAGAGGGGCCTGGGACAGTTTCTCCGTGAGAGGTTCCAGAAGAAACCAACGCTGCTGACACCTTGACTTCAGACCTCTAGCCTCCAGAAACATGAGAGAATACATTACATTTGTTTTAAGCCACCAGTTTGTGGTAACTGGTTACAACAGCCCTAGGAAGCCAATAGAGCATGTGTTCCAAGCTTTTACTCCACAGCAGCTCTGCCAGTACAGCAGCCTGAGAGATTCTGGTCAAGTGTAAAGCAGGTCGTACTGCTGCTCTGCTCAGAGTAGAGGGCGAAGTCTATGGAATGGTCGACAAGCTCTGCATGATCTGTACTGCATCTTTGTCACCCCAGTTCATCTCTTCCTTGCCACACTGCCGTTCTTGGTGTTTTCCAACACGCCTCAGTACTTTCTGTCATTCTGGGATGTTGTTTTGCTGACATACACATGGCTCCCTCCTTTACTTCCGTCAGGTCTTTCTTTACTCCTCTGGCATCTTCTTAGTGAGACGTCCCCTGATGTCTCTATTGAAAATCACCATGTATTCCTTAGCCCCTTGCTGCCTTATTTTTCTCCTTATCACTGTCTAGCATATCATATATTTTACTTATTTCATTTGTCATCTGTCTTCCTCCAGTAGAGGATCAGCTGTCTGAGGACAGGAAGTGTGGTCTGTTCTGTGTACCACCATACCCCTTGTGCCTGTGTGCCCAACACATAGTTGGTATTCAGTGAATATTTGTTGAATGAGCGGTTGCATACATTGGTGTGTTGTTGCTCTTTCTTGTATATATGTGAAAGCACCTAATTTCTGAATACCTTGCTTATGAACAGCTGGCAAAGCTGGCAGAACTTACATTACTGTTACCGATTCTGGACTTCCCCCCAAAGCTGGACATTTGACAGCCAGGGCAGGGCGCACCATGTGTTCCTGGGCCCATGCTGCGGAGCCTGGAACACCAAGCCCAGAGAGTCCACGTGGTTCTTGGAGGTTAATGTTGTAGTCTGCTCAGGCTGCCATAACAAAATACTGTAGACTGGGTTGCTTATACAACACACATTTATTTTCTCATAGTTCTGGAGGCTGCAAGTCCAAGCAGAGTCAGGTTCTAGTGAGAAACATCCCGGCTTGCAGGTGTCTGCCTTCCTGCTATGTCCTCCCATGGCAGAGAGAGAGCTCCAGTGGCTCTTCCTCTTCTTACAATCCAGTTCTGTGGGATCAGAGGTGGTGGCCTCATTTAACCCTTAATCACCTCCTCAAAGCTCTATCTCCAACACAGTCACATGGGGCCTAGGGGCCCCTTGGCCTCAACATATGACTTTGGGGAGGACACAATTCAGGACGTCCTGTTAGTGCCACATCCAGCAATACGGGGCTAAGTTGGTTGTTGTGCAGTAACATTCTATAATCTTTTGTCTAACAGAAGTGGCTAAAGAATTCCAAATACTAAATCCTTTCAAGTAATATAGACTATATCTCATTCATATTTTGGCAACTGCCTGAATATAGAAATACAGATGATTGATAACATAGACAGAGCCCCTGTACCCTGTTATTTAACTCATGCTTGGCGTTTTGTGGTGAGTGGTTGAGTGGTTGACACACAATCTAGGGTACATAGGGTTACAAATGAATCTTGCTTCTCCTTTTCTACTCAAAGACCACCTGCTCTTAGGAGGTGTGTTGTTAACAAGGCCGGTGTCAAAGGTTCAGTCTCTCCTGAGCTTCCTTCCCAGCATGACCCTCCTGAGCTTCCTTCGCAGCATGACCCCGTCTGAACGCTTTCAATACGTCACAGCAGATGTCTCAGATATGTGGCACCTGTCACATGGTGGTTGGGCAAGAGGGTATGGATGAATGAATCACTGCCAACCTTCCCCACTATTAGAACAATTTAAAGCACATGCCCTGTAGACTGTGGATTGATGGTACAAGTTTCCTAATAATAATGAGAAGAGTGGACTTTAAGACAAGGAAGCAGTTTTTTTTTCTTTTTAATAAATTTATTTAATTAATTTATTTTTGGCTGCATTGGGTCTTTGTTGCTGCGCACAAGCTTTCTCTAGTTGTGGTGAGTGGGGGGCTAGTCTTTGTTGCGGTGCGCAGACTTCTCATTGCAGTGGCTTCTCTTGTTGCGGAGCACGGGCTCTAGGAATGTGGGCTTCAGTAGTTGTAGCACGTGGGCTCAGTAGTTGTGGCTCGTGAGGTCTAGAGCACAGGTTCAGTAGTTGTGGCACACGGGCTTAGTTGCTCTGTGGCATGTGGGATCTTCCCGGACCAGGGCTTGGACCTGTGTGCCCTGCATTGGCAGGCAGATTCTTAACCACTGCACCACCAGGGAAGCCCAAGGAAGCAGTTTTGCCTCATCAGAGTTATGTGATCTTGGGCAAATTATTATCCTCTTTAGGCCTTGGTTTTCTCAATTTAAAAATATAAGAATTGGGGCAAGTTCCTCCCAACTCTAATATTCTGAGACCAAAAAAATGGCACATTTATAAAACCTAGAAATCAAAGAGAAAAGGAAAGAACCACTAGCCAAAAAAGAGAATGAATTGTAAGGTGCCCATCTTGGAGAAAGAAGCAGGCGGAGAGGCCTCATCATCAGGGCAGAACCAAGAGGACCATTTATGGTGGGCTCTGTTCCTCCTCTGCCTCTGGAAGGCTCTGCTGCCGCCTACCCTGCCGTAGGGGATGCTGGAGGCAGCAGAGCTTCATGCACCTGCAGAGAGCAGCCGAGTGTCTGAAAATTTCTAGAAATCAAAGTAAAAACTCTGAGTGGTTTGAGCACCATATAAATTTAATGAAGAAAGAAATGTTTGCCTTCTGAGAAATTCCCAAGAACCTCTTGCCTGCCGTGTTACAAGATCACCATGGCCGCAGGGGCCCTGCCTTGAGGGTAGGTCTGAGGTGGCTCTAGGACCTTCCTTCTTTGGTTTGGTATGTTCTGAAGACTGCAGGAAAGTGTGCCTTGGGTTGTAGCTGTATGAACACATTTGCCACATTTTCCTACATCCCAGGGAATGAAAATTGAAAATAGTCACCTGAAAATTGATTGTAATTTTTTATTTAAAATGAAGTTAAAAAAATTTTTTTTTAATTTCCAAAAGGCTGGCTTTGAAGCCACTGGTTCTCTTGCATGGTGATATCAGTGGTTCTGACCCTAGCTGCAACTTAGAATTACCTGGGGGTGGATTTAAAATACAATCTGAAAAACAAAGCAAACCAACAAACAAAACAAATTGAAAACAGACTCACAGATGCAGAGAACAAATGGGTGTTCGCCAGAGGGGAGAGGGGTGGAAGGTGGGCAAAATAAGTGAAGGGGAATAAGGGGTACAACCTCCAGTTCTAAAATGAAGAAGCCAAGGGCATGTGATACACAGCATAAAGAATATGGTCAATAATACTGTATTGACTTGTATGAGGACAGATGGTTCCTAGACTCATCATGGTGCTCGTTTCATAATACATGCAAATGTCAAATTGCTATGTAGTACATTTGAAACTAACATAATATTGCATGGCAACTATCTTTCAGTTTTAAAAAATAATAAAATAAAATACATATGCCCAGGCCCCACTTCCAGAGTTTCAGATTTGGTAGATTTGAGATGGGGCCCAGCATATGTATATTGAAACAGCTCTGCAAGGTTGAAAACAATGGTACAACTGATGATACTACAGAGACAGTTATAGTAAGGAGCTCACAGAAAACATAAATGGGTCAACTCTAAAAATCCAGCTTTTATTTGTCATCTTTGTCGACATATGCACATG
Organism: Mesoplodon mirus; assembly: GCF_964341445.2. Lineage (NCBI taxonomy): Eukaryota > Metazoa > Chordata > Mammalia > Artiodactyla > Ziphiidae > Mesoplodon > Mesoplodon mirus. The sequence continues at coordinate 16,164,299 of NC_138993.1, forward strand.
GTATGAATTGATTCTGCCTGGCATAATCTTCAGTTGAAAAGTTGATGTAAAACAAAACTTGAAACATTTTTATAAGTAAAACAAACTCCTAATACAGTTGTTTTCATTCTTCCATTTTATCATCCCAATGCAGTTGTTTTGATTTTTCCATTTTATCATCTAGTCTTTCACATGCTCATCTGCTTTTACACCTTTATAATCACAGTACTATTTGAAAAAATACTGCCTTTTAATTTCAGGTTTGTCAAAAATATTTTTGACATTTCTGAAGTCTTCACGATTCTGGCTTTTAGTGATCACATAATAGGACATGTTGTTGATGCACTATACTTTTCTAAATCATTTTCCTGTTGTAGAAACTTAGGTTGCTTCTAGATTTTGGCTGTTATATATAGCCTTGCAATATATGTCTTTGTGCATCTAGAATTCAGCTTCTGTGGAATTAGTTCCTTTGGATAAGTTCCCACGAGTAGGATTGCTAGGTCAAAGTGACAGAACATTTATTGGCTCTTGCTACATACTGCAAGAAATGCAATTTAAAAATACTGTAGATGGGGACTTCTCTGGTGGTCCAGTGGGTAAGACTCTACACTCCCAATGCACAGGGCCCGGGTTCAATCCCTGGTCAGGGAACTAGATCCCACATGCCTGGTGCAACTAGGAAGTCCGCATGGCACAACTAAGAAGTCCACATGCCACAACTAAGCATGCCACAACAAAGATCCTACATGCCGCAACTAAGACCCAGTGCAGCCTAAATAAATAAATATTTTAAAAAATACTATGGATGTATATTTTAATACATAGCAAATTGGTCTTATTACAGTGGTTCAGGCTCCCAAGGGCTAGATGGGGGCTGAGTTCACTCCAATACAAGGAATATAAGTGACATCTCTTCCTCTGTAGGAAGGCAAATAAGGCAGGTACGACTTCCAACAAAGTTTTAGTCAATTGTGCATATGAGTCAATGGAAATGGTCTGATTTCCATAGGGCTTTTGGGGGATTCTCACAACTGTTTCATCTTAATCAAACAAGAGTGTAAATTTGCAGATTCATTTGAATGGTTATTCTCTACACTATGGATCAATGTATTCCTCATGGTTATTTTAAGAAAAGAGAAATAGTTACTTGCTTTTGTGTCATTTGGAATCTAAAACCAAATTAATGAAGTTAATAAAAAAGCGTAAGATCTTCAGCTTTACATATCAAATTAAGGAGAGTTGAAGTATAAGAAATACCACTTTTAAGAATAAAAAACTGGATGAAGAGCTTCAAGATGGCGGAGGAGTAAGATGTGGAGATCACCTTCCTCCCCACAAATACATCAAAAACACATCTACATGTGGAACAACTCCTACAGAACACCTACTGAACGCTGGCAGAAGACCTCAGACTTCCCAAAAAGCAAGAAACTCCTTGTTTCTTGGGTAGGGCAAAAGAAAAAAGAAAAAACAGAGACCAAGAATAGGGATGGGACCTGCATCTCTGGGAGGGAGCTGTGAAGGAGCAAAAGTTTCCACACACTAGGAAGCCCCTTCACGGCGGGGATGGCTGGTGGGCAGGGGGGAAGCTTTGGAGCCATGGAGGAGAGCGCAGCAACAGGGGTGCGGAGGGCAAAGTGGAGAGATTCCCGCACAGAGGATCGGTGCCAACCAGCACTCACCAGCCCGAGAGGCTTGTCTGCTCACCTGCCAGGGCAGGTGGGGGCTGGGAGCTGAGGCTCAGGCTTCGGAGTTCAGATGCCAGGGAGAGGACTGGGGTTGGCTGCATGAACACCGCCTGAAGGGGGCTAGTGTGCCACAGCTAGCTGGGAGGGAGTCCAGGAAAAGTCTGGACCTGCCTAAGAGGCAAGAGAGCATTGTTTTGGGGTGCATGAGGAGAGGGGATTCAGAGCACTGCCTAAATGAGCTTCAGGGATGGGCACGAGCTGTGGCTATTAGCGCAGATACCAGAGACAGGCATGAACCACTTAGGCGGCTGCTGCAGCCACCAAGAGTCCTGTGTGCAAGCCCAGGTCACTATCCACACCTCCTGGGAGCCTGTGCAGCCTGACACTGCCAGGGTCCCATGATCCAAGGACAACTTCCCCGGGAGAACACACAGCACACCTCAAGCTGGTGCAACGTCACACTGGCCTCTGCTGCTGCAGGCTCGCCTCACATTCCGTACCCCTCCCTCCCCCCGGTTTGAGTGAGCCAGAGCCCCCTAATCAGCCGTTCCTTTAACCACCTCCTGTCTGGGAAGGAACAAATGCCCTCAGGCGACCTACATGCATACGTGGGGCCAAATCCAAAGCTGAACCCCGGGAGCTGTGTGAACAAAGAAGAGAAAGGGAAATCTCTCCCAGCAGCCTCAGGAGCAGCGGATGAAATCTCCACAGTCAACTTGATGTACCCCTGCATCTGTGGAATACCTGAATAGACAATGAATCATCCCAAAATGGAGGCAGTGGACTTTGGGAGCACCTGTAGACTTGGGGTTTGCTGTATGCGACGCACTAGTTGCTGATTTTTATGTTTATCTTAGTATAGTTTTTAGTGCTTGTTATCATTGGTAGATTTGATTATTGGTTTGGTTGCTCTCTCCTTATTTTTCTTTTTTTTAAAGAAGATGTTGGGGTTAGGAGTTCATTAATTCATTTATTTTTGCTGTGTTGGGTCTTCATTTCTGTGCGAGGGCTTTCTCTAGTTGTGCCAAACGGGGGCCGCTCTTCATCGTGGTGCGCAAGCCTCTCACTATTGTGGCCTCTCTTGTCGCGGAGCACAAGCTCCAGACATGCAGGCTCAGTAGTTGTGGCTCACGGGCCTAGTTGCTCTGTGGCATGTGGGATCCTCCCAGACCAGGGCTTGAACCCGTGTCTCCTGCATTAGCAGGCAGATTCTCAACCACTGCGCCACCAGGGAAGCCCTCTCCTTTTTTTTTTTTTTAATTGAAGTATCGTTGATTAACAAGTTGTGTATATATATATATATATATATATATATATATATATTTCTGCTTTATAACAAATTTAATCAGTTACACATATACATATGTACCCATATCCCCTCCCTTTTGCGTCTCCCTCCCACCCTCCCTATCCCACCCCTCCAGGCAGTCACAAAGCACCGAGCTGATCTCCCTGTGCTATGCGGCTGCTTCCCACTAGCTATCTACCTTACGTTTGGTAGTGTATATATGTCCATGCCGCTCTTTCGCTTTGTCACAGCTTACCCTTCCCCCTCCCCATATCCTCAAGTCCATTCTCTAGTAGGTCTGTATCTTTATTCCTGTCTTACCCCTAGGATCTTCATGACATTTTTTTTTCTTAGATTCCATATATATGTGTCAGCATACAGTACTTGTCTTTCTCTTTCTGACTTACCTCACTCTGTATGACAGACTCTAGGTCCATCCACCTCATTACAGATAGCTCAATTTCGTTTCTTTTTATGGCTGAGTAATATTCCATTGTATATATGTGCCACATCTTCTTTATCCATTCATCCGATGATGGACACTTAGGTTGTTTCCATCTCCGGGCTATTGTAAATAGGGCTGCTATGAACATTTTGGTACATGACTCTTTTTGAATTAGGGTTTTCTCAGGGTATATGCCCAGTAGTGGGATTGCTGGGTCATATGGTAATTCTATTTGTAGTTTTTTAAGGAACCTCCATACCGTTCTCCATAGTGGCTGTACCAATTCACATTCCCACCAGCAGTGCAAGAGTGTTCCCTTTTTTCCACACCCTCTCCAGCATTTATTGTTTCTAGATTTTTTGAGGATGGCCATTCTGACTGGTGTGAGATGATATCTCATTGTAGTTTTGATTTGCATTTCTCTAATGATTAATGATGTTGAGTATTCTTTCATGTGTTTGTTGGCAGTCTGTATATCTTCTGTGGAGAAATGTCTATTTAGGTCTTCTGCCCATTTTTGGATTGGGTTGTTTGTTTTTTTGTTATTGAGCTGCATGAGCTGCTTGTAAATTTTGGAGATTAATCCTTTGTCAGTTGCTTCATTTGCAAATATTTTCTCCCATTCTGAGGGTTGTCTTTTGGTCTTGTTTATGGTTTCCTTTGCTGTGCAAAAGCTTTGAAGTTTCATTAGGTCCCATGTGTTTATTTTTGTCTTTATTTCCATTTCTCTAGGAGGTGGGTCAAAAAGGATCTTGCTGTGATTTATGTCATAGAGTGTTCTGCCTATGTTTTCCTCTAAGAGTTTGATAGTGTCTGGCCTTACATTTAGGTCTTTAATCCATTTTGAGCTTATTTTTGTGTATGGTGTTAGGGAGTGATCTAATCTCATACTTTTACATGTAGCTGTCCAGTTTTCCCAGCACCACTTATTGAAGAGACTGTCCTTTCTCCACTGTACATTCCTGCCTCCTTTATCAAAGATAAGGTGACCGTATGTGCGTGGGTTTATCTCTGGGCTTTCTATCCTGTTCCATTGATCTATGTTTCTGTTTTTGTGCCAGTACCATACTGTCTTGATTACTGTAGCTTTGTAGTATAGTCTGAAGTCAGGGAGCCTGATTCCTCCAGCTCCATTTTTTGTTCTCAAGATTGCTTTGGCTACTCGGGGTCTTTTGTGTTTCCATACAAATTTTGAAATTTTTTGTTCTAGTTCTGTGAAAAATGCCATGCCAGTGGTAGTTTGATAGGGATTGCATTGAATCTGTAGATTGCTTTGGGTAGTAGAGTCATTTTCACAATGTTGATTCTTCCAATCCAAGAACATGGTACATCTCTCCATCTATTTGTATCATCTTTAATTTCTTTCATCAGTGTCTTATAATTTTCTGCATACAGGTCTTTTGTCTCCTTAGGTAGGTTTATTCCTAGATATTTTATTCTTTTTGTTGCAATGGTAAATGGGAGTGTTTCCTTGATTTCATTTTCAGATTTTTCATCCTTAGTATATAGGAATGCCAGAGATTTCTGTGCATTAATTTTGTATCCTGCAACTTGACCAAATTCATTGATTAACTCTAGTAGTTTTCTGGTAGCATCTTTAGGATTCTCTATGTATAGTATCATGTCATCTGCAAACAGTGACAGCTTTACTTCTTCTTTTCCGATTTGGATTCCTTTTATTTCCTTTTCTTCTCTGATTGCTGTGGCTAAAACTTCCAAAACGAGGTTGAATAAGAGTGGTGAGAGTGGGCAGCCTTGTCTTGTTCCTGATCTTAGTGGAAATGGTTTCAGTTTTTCACCATTGAGGACGATGCTGGCTGTGGGTTTGTCATATATGGCCTTTATTATGTTGAGGAAAGTTCCCTCTATGCCTACTTTCTGCAGGGTTTTTATCATAAATGGGTGTTGAATTTTGTCAAAAGCTTTCTCTGCATCAATTGAGATGATCATATGGTTTCTCTCCTTCAATTTGTTAATATGGTGTATCACGTTGATTGATTTGCATATATTGAAGAATCCTTGCATTCCTGGAATAAACCCCACTTGATCATGGTGTATGATCCTTTTAATGTGCTGTTGGATTCTGTTTGCTAGTATTTTGTTGAGGATTTTTGCATCTATGTTCATCAGTGATATTGGCCTGTAGTTTTCTTTCTTTGTGACATCCTTGTCTGGTTTTGGTATCAAGGTGATGGTGGCCTTGTAGAATGAGTTTGGGAGTGTTCCTCCCTCTGCTATATTTTGGAAGATTTTGAGAAGGATAGGTGTTAGCTCTTCTCTAAATGCTTGATAGAATTCGCCTGTGAAGCCATCTGGTCCTGGGCTTTTGTTTGTTGGAAGATTTTTTATCACAGTTTCAATTTCAGTGCTTGTGATTGGTCTGTTCATATTTTCTATTTCTTCCTGGTTCAGTCTTGGCAGGTTGTGCATTTCTAAGAATTTGTCCATTTCTTCCAGGTTGTCCATTTTATTGGCATAGAGTTGCTTTTAGTAATCTCTCATGATCTTTTGTATTTCTGCAGTGTCAGTTGTTACTTCTCCTTTTTCATTTCTAATTCTATTGATTTGAGTCTTCTCCCTTTTTTTTTTTTTTTTTTTTTTTTTTTGCAGTACGCGGGCCTCTCACTGTTGTGGCCTCTCCCGTTGCGGAGCACAGGCTCCAGACGCACAGGCCCAGCGGCCATGGCTCACGGGCCCAGCCGCTCCGCGGCATATGGGATCCTCCCAGACCGGGGCACGAACCCGTATCCCCTGCATCGGCAGGCGGACTCTCAACCACTGCGCCACCAGGGAGGCCCTCCCTTTTTTTCTTGATGAGTCTGGCTAATCGTTTATCAATTTTGTTTATCTTCTCAAAGAACCAGCTTTTAGTTTTATTGATCTTTGCTATCGTTTCCTTCATTTCTTTTTTATTTATTTCTGATCTGATTTTTATGATTTCTTTCCTTCTGCTAACTTTGGGGTGTTTTTGTTCTTCTTTCTCTAATTGCTTTAGGTGCAAGGTTAGATTGTTTATTCGAGATGTTTCCTGTTTCTTAAGGTAGAATTGTATTGCTATAAACTTCCCTCTTAGAACTGCTTTTGCTGCATCCCATAAGTTTTGGGTCGTCATGTCTCCATTGTCATTTGTCTCTAGGTATTATTAAATTTCCTTTCTGATTTCTTCAGTGATCACTTCGTTATTAAATAGTGTATTGTTTAGCCTCCATGTGTTTGTATTTTTTACAGCTCTTTTCCTGTAATTGATATCTAGTCTCATAGCATTGTGGTCGGAAAAGATACTTGATACAATTTCAATTTTCTTAAATTTACCAAGGCTTGATTTGTGACCCAAGATATGATCTATCCCGGAGAATGTTCCATGAGCACTTGAGAAAAATGTGTATTCTGTTGTTTTTGGATGGAATGTCCTATAAATATCAATTACGTCCATCTTGTTTAATGTATCATTTAAAGCTTGTGTTTCCTTATTTATTTTCATTTTGGATGATCTGTCCATTGGTGAAAGTGGGGTGTTAAAGTCCCCTACTATGAGTGTGTTACTGTCGATTTCTCCTTTTATGGCTGTTAGTATTTGCCTTATGTATTGAGGTGCTCCTATGTTGGGTGCATAAATATTTACAATTGTTATATCTTCTTCTTGGATCGATCCCTTGATCATTATGTAGTGTCCTTCTTTGTCTCTTCTAGTAGTCTTTATTTTAAAGTCTATTTTGTCTGATATGAGAATTGCTACTCCAGCTTTCTTTTGGTTTCCATTTGCATGGAATATCTTTTTCCATCCCCTTACTTTCAGTCTGTATGTGTCTCTAGGTCTGAAGTGGGTCTCTTGTAGACAGTATATATATGGGTCTTGTTTCTGTACCCATTCGGCCCGTCTGTGTCTTTTGGTGGGAGCATTTAGTCCATTTACATTTAAGGTAATTATCGATATGTATGTTCCTATTCCCATTTTCTTAATTGTTTTGGGTTCGTTATTGTAGGTCTTTTACTTCTGTTGTGTTTCTTGCCTAGAGAAGTTCCTTTAGCATTTGTTGTAAAGCTGGTTTGGTGGTGCTGAACTCTCTCAGCTCTTGCTTGTCTGTAAATGTTTTAATTTCTCCATCAAATCTGAATGAGATCCTTGCTGGGTAGAGTAATCTTGGTTGCAGGTTTTTCTCCTTCATCACTTTAATTATGTCCTGCCACTCCCTTCTGGCTTGTAGAGTTTCTGCTGAGAGATCAGCTGTTATCCTGATGGGGATTCCCTTGTGTGTTATTTGTTGTTTTTGCTTTGCTGCTTTTAATAGGATTTCTTTGTGTTTAATTTTTGACAGTTTGATTAATATGTGTCTTGGCGTATTTCTCCTTGGATTTATTCTGTATGGGACTCTCTGTGCCTCCTGGACTTGATTAACTATTTCCTTTCCCATATTAGGGAAGTTGTCAACTATAATCTCTTCAAATATTTTCTCAGTCCCTTTCTTTTTCTCTTCTTCTTCTGGAACCCCTATAATTCGAATGTTGGTGCGTTTAATGTTGTCCCAGAGGTCTCTGAGACTGTCCTCTGTTCTTTTCATTCTTTTTTCTTTATTTTGCTCTGCATCAGTCATTTCCACTATTTTATCTTCCACCTCACTTATCCGTTCTTCTGCCTCAGTTATTCTGCTATTGATCCCATCTAGAGTATTTTTCATTTCATTTATTGTGTTTTTAATCGATGCTTGATTCATCTTTAGTTCTTCTAGGTCGTTGTTAACTGTTTCTTGCAAATTTGTCTATTCTATTTCCAAGATTTTGGATCTTGGAAATAGAATCTTGGATCATCTTTACTATTATTATTCTGAATTCTCTTTCAGGTAGACTGCCTATTACGTCTTCATTTGTTAGATCTGGTGGGTTTTTATCTTGCTCCTTCTCCTGCTGTGTGTTTTTCTGTCTTCTCATTTTGCTTATCTTACTGTGTTTGGGGTCTCCTTTTTGCAGGCTGTAGGTTCGTAGTTCCCGTTGTTTTTTGTGTCTGCCCCCAGTGGCTAAGGTTGGTTTAGTGGGTTGTGTAGGCTTCCTGGTGGAGGGGACTAGTGCCTGTGTTGTGGTGGATGAGGCTGGATCTTGTCTTTCTGGTGGGCAGGTCCACGTCTGGTGGTGTGTTTTGGGGTGTCTGTGGACTCTTTATGATTTTAGGCAGCCTCTCTGCTAATGGGTGGCGTTGTGTTCCTGTCTTGCTAGTTGTTTGGCATAGGGTGTCCAGCACTGTAGCTTGCTGGTCGTTGAGTGAAGCTGGGTGTTGGTGTTGAGATGGAGATCTCTGGAAGATTTTCGCCGTTTGATATTATGTGGAGCTGGGAGGTCTCTTGTGGACCAGTATCCTGAAGTTGGCTCTCCCACCTCAGAGGCACAGCACTGACTCCGGGCTCCTCAGTTTGGGATGATGTGTTGTCTATTCATGTATTCCACAGATGCAGGGTACATCAAGTTGATTGTGCAGCTGTAATCCGCTGCTTCTGAGGCTGCTGGGAGAGATTTCCCTTTCTCTTCTTTGTTCTCACAGCTCCCGGGTCTCAGATTTGGATTTTGCCCCGCCTCTGCGTGTAGGTTGCCGGAGGGCGTCTGTTCTTCGCTCAGACAGGACAGGGTTAAAGGAGCAGCCGCTTCGGGGACTCTGGCTCACTCAGGCCGGGGGGAGGGAGGGGCACGGAGTGCGGGGCGAGCCTGCAGCGGCCGAGGCCGGCGTGACGTTGCACCAGCCCGAGGCGCGCCGTGCATTCTCCCAGGGAAGCCGTCCCTGGATCCCGGGACCCCGGCAGTGACGGGCTGCACAGGCTCCCGGAAGGGCGGCGTGGACAGTGACCCGCACTCGCACACAGGCCTCTTGGCGGCGCCAGCAGCAGCCGCAGCGTCCCATGCCCGTCTCTGGGGTCCGCGCTTTCAAACGCGGCTCGCGCCCGTCTCTGGAGCTCCTTTAAGCAGTATTCTTTTTTTTTTTTTTTTTTTTTTTTTTTAGCGGTATGCGGGCCTCTCACTGTTGTGGCCTCCCCCGTTGCGGAGCACAGGCTCCGGATGCGCAGGCCCAGCGGCCATGGCTCACGGGCCCAGCCGCTCCGCGGCATATGGGATCCTCCCAGACCGGGGCACGAACCCGTATCCCCTGCATCGGCAGGCGGACTCTCAACCACTGCGCCACCAGGGAGGCCCCTAAGCAGTATTCTTAATCCCCTCTCCTCACGCACCAGGAAACCAAGAGGGAAGAAAAGGTCTCTTGCCTGTTCAGCATCTCCAGAGTTTTCCCGGACTCCCTCCCAGCTAGCTGTGGTGCATTAGCCCCCTTCAGGCTGAGTTCTCACCGCCAGCCCCAGTCCTCTCCCTGCGCTCTGACCGAAGCCCGAGCCTCAGCTTCCAGCGCCGCCCGCCCTGGCGGGCAAGCAGACAAGCCTCTCGGGCTGGTGAGTGCCAGTCGGCACCGATCCTCTGTGTGGGAATCTCTCCGCTTTGCCCTACCCAGGTACGTGGGGAGTTTCTTGCCTTTTGGGAGGTCTGAGGTCTTCTGCCAGCGTTCTCTAGGTGTTCTGTAGGAGTTGTTCCATGTGTAGGTGTATCTCTCCTTTTTTTATTACATTTTTAATTTTAATAATATTAAAATTTTTTTTACTTTAATAGCTTTATTTTACTTTATTTATTTATGTTTCTTTCTTTCTTTTATTTTCTCCATTTTCTTCTGAGCCATGTGCCTGAGAAGGTCTTGGTGCTCCGGCTGGGTGTCAGGCCTGAGCCTCTGAGGTGGGAGAGCCGAGTTCAGGACATTGGTCCACCAGAGACCTCCCGGCCCCACGTAGTATCGATCGGCAGGAGCTCTCCCAGAGATCTCCGTCTCAACGCTGAGACCTAGCTCCACTCAACGACCAACAAGCTCCAGTGCTGGACACCCCAATGCAAACAACTAGCAAGACAGGAACACAACCCCATCCATTAGCAGAGAGGCTGCCTAAAATCATAATAAGTTCACAGACACCTCAAAACACACCACTGGATGTGGTTCTGCCCACCAGAAAGACAAGATCCAGCCTCATCCACCAGAACACAGGCACCAGTCCCTTCCACCAGGAAGCCTACACAACCCACTGAAACTACCTTACCCACTTGGGGCAGAGACCAGAAACAACGAGAACTATGAACCTGCAGCGTGTGAAAAGGAGACCGGAAATGCAGTAAGTTAAGCAAAATGAGAAGACAGAGTAGTACGCAGCAGATGAAGGAGCAAGGTAAAAACCCACCAGACCAAACAAATAAAGAGGAAATAAGCAGTCTACCTGAAAAAGAATTCAGAGTAATGATAGTAAAGATGACCCAAAATCTTGGAAATAGAATGGCGAAAATACAAGAAACGTTCAACAAGGAGGACCTAGAAGAATTAAAGAGCAAACAATGATGAACAACTCAATAAGTGAAATTAAAAATTCTCTAGAAGGAATCAATAGCAGAATAACTGAGGTAGAAGAACAGATAAGCGACCTGGAAGATAAAATAGTGGAAATAACTACTGCAGAGCAGAATAAAGCGAAAAGAATGAAAAGAACAGAGGGCAGTCTCAGAGACAACTGGGACAACATTAAACGCACCAACATTCAAATTATAGGGGTCCCAGAGAAGAAGAGAAAAAGAAAGGGACTGAGAAAATATCTGAAGAGATTATAGTTGAAAACTTCCTTAATATGGGAAAGGAAGTAGTCAAGTCCAGGAAGCACAGAGTCCCATACAGGATAAATCCAAGGAGAAATATGCCAAGACACATATTACTCAAACTATCAAAAATTAAATACAAAGAAAAAATATTAAAAGCAGCAAGGGAAAAGCAACAAATAACATACAAGGGAATCCTGATAAGGTTAACAGCTGATCTTTCAGCAGAAACTCTGCAAGCCAGAGGGGAGTGACAGGACACATTTAAAGTGATGAAAGGGAAAAACCTACAACCAAGATTAGTCTACCCAGCAATGATCTCATTCAGATTTGACAGAGAAGTTAAAAGCTTTACAAACAAGCAAAAGCTCAGAGAATTCAGCACTACCAAACCAGCTCTACAACAAATGCTAAAGGAACATGTCTAAGTGGGAAACACAAGAGAAGAAAAGGACCTACAAAAACAAATCCAAAACAATTAAGAAAATGGTAATAGGAACATACGTATCGATAATTACCTTAAATGTAAATGGATTAAATGCTTCAACCAAAAGACATAGACTGGCTGAATGGATACAAAAATAAGACTCATATATATGCTGTCTACAAGAGAAACACTTCAGTCCTAGGGACACATGCAGACTGAAAGTGAGGAGATGGAAAAAGATATTCCATGCAAATGGAAATGAAAAGAAAGCTGGAGTAGCAAGTCTCATATCAGAAAAAATAGACTTTAAAATAAAGACTGTTACAAGAGACCAAGAAGGACACTACATAGTGATCAAGGGATCAATCCAAGAAGAAGATATAACCATTGTAAATATTTATGCACCCAAAATAGGAGCACTTCAATACATAAGGCAAATGCTAACAGCCATAAAAGGGGAAATCGACATTAACACAATCATAGTAGGGGACTTTAACACCCCACTTTCACCAATGGACAGATCATCCAAAATGAAAATAAATCAGGAAACACAAGCTTTAAATGACACATGAAACAAGGTGGACTTAATTGATATTTATAGGACATTCCATCCAAAAACAACAGAATACGCTTTCTTCTCAAGTGCTCACGGAACATCCTCCAGGATAGATCATATCTTGGGCCACAAATCAAGCCTTAGTAAATTTAAGAAAACTGAAATTGTATCAAGTATCTTTTCTGACCACAGTGCAATGAGACTAGATATTAATTAGAGAAAAAAACTGAAAAATACAAACACATGGAGGCTAAACCATACACTACTAAATAACCAAGAGATCACTGAAGAAATCAAAGGGGAAATCAAAAAATACCTAGAAAAAAATGACAATGAAAACACGATGGCCAAAAACCTATGGGATACACCAAAAGCAGTTCTAAGAGGGAAGTTTATAGTAATACAGTCCTACCTCAAGAAACAAGAAACATCTCAAATAAACAACCTAACCTTACACCTAAAGTAATTAGAGAAAGAAGAACAACAACAACAAAAAAAACCCCAAAGTTAGCAGAAGGAAAGAAATCATAAAAAATCGGATCAGAAATAAATGATAAAGAAATGAAGGAAACAATAGCAAAGCTCAATAAAACTAAGAGCTGGTTCTTTCAGAAGATAAACAAAATTGATGAAGCATTAGCCAGACTCATCAAGAAAAAAAGGGGAAAGACTCAAATCAATAGAATTAGAAATGAAAAAGGAGAAGTCACAACTGACAGTGCAGAAACACAAAGGGTCATGATATATTACTACAAGCAGCTCTATGCCAATAAAATGGACAACCTGGAAGAAATGGACAAATTCTTTGAAAAGCACAACTTTCCAAGACTGAACCAGGAAGAAATAGAAAATATAAAATGACCAATCACAAGCACTGAAATTGAAACTGTGATTAAAAATCTTCCAACAAACAAAAGCCCAGGACCAGATAGCTTCACAGGCGAATTCTTTCAAACATTTAGAGACGAGCTAACACTTATCCTTCTCAAACTCTTCCAAAATATAGCAGAGGGAGGAACACTCCCAAACTCATTCTACGAGGCCACTATCACCCTGATAACAAAACCAGACAAAAATGTCACAAAAAAATAAAACTACAGGCCAATATCACTGATAAACATAATTGCAAAAATCCTCAACAAAATACTAGCAAACAGAATCCAACAGCACATTAAAAGGATCATACACCAGGATCAAGTGGGTTTATTCCAGGAATGCAAGGATTCTTCAATATATGCAAATCAATGAATGTGATAACACCATATTAACAAACTGAAGAATAAAAACCATATGATCATCTCAATACATGCAGAATAAGCTTTCAACAAAATCCAACACCCATTTATGATAAAAACCCTGCAGAAAGTAGGCATAGAGGGAACTTACCTCAACATAATAAAGGCCATATATGACAAACCCACAGCCAACATCATTCTCAGTGGTGAAAAACTGAAACCATTTCTGCTAAGATTGGGAACAAGACAAGGTTGCCCACTCTCACCACTATTATTCAACATAGTTTTGGAAGTTTTAGCCACAGCAGTCAGAGAAGAAAAAGAAATAAAAGGAATCCAAATTGGAAAGAAGTATTAAATCTGTCACTCTTTGCAGATGGATACATAGAGAATCCAAAAGATGCTTCCAGAAAAGTATTAGGGCTAATCAATGAAGTTGGTAAAGTCGCAGGATACAAAATTAATGCACAGAAATTTCTTGCATTCCTATACACTAATGATGAAAAATCTGAAAGAGAAATTAAGGAAACACTCCCATTTACCATTGCTACAAAAGGAATAAAATACCTAGGAATAAAACTACCTAAGGAGACAAAAGACCTCTATGCAGAAAACTATAAGACACTGACGAAAATTAAAGGTGATACAGATGGAGATGTATACCATGTTCTTGGATTGGAAGAATCAACATTGTGAAAATGACTATACTATCCAAAGCAATCTACAGTTTCAGTGCAATCCCTATCAAACTACCAATGGCATTTTTCACAGAACTAGAACAAAAAATTTCACAATTTGTGTGGAAGCACAAAAGAAACCGAATAATAGCCAAAGCAATCTTGAGAAAGAAAACCGGAGCAGGAGGAATCAGGCTCCCTGACCTCAGACTATACTACAAAGCTACAGTAATCAAGACAGTATGGTACTGGCACAAAAACAGAAATGTAGGTCAATGGAGCAGGTTAGAAAGCACAGAGATAAACCCATGCACATATGATCACCTTATTTTTGATAAAGGAGGCAAGAATATACAGTGGAGAAAAGACAGCCTCTTCAATAAATGGAGCTGGGAAAACTGGACAGCTACATGTAAAAGAATGAAATTAGATCACTCCCTAACACCATACACAAAAATAAACTCAAAATGGATTAAAGACGTAAATGTAAGGCCAGGCACTATAAAACTCTTAGAGGAAGACATAGGCAGAACACTCTATGACGTAAATCACAGCAAGGTCCTTTTTGACCCACCTCCTAGAGAAATGGAAATAAAAACAAAAATAAACAAATGGGGCCTAATGAAACTTAAAAACTTTTGCACAGCAAAGGAAACCATAAACAAAACAAAAAGACAACCCTCAGAATGGGAGAAAATATTTGCAAACGAAGCAACTGACAAAAGATTAATCTGCAAAATATACAAGCAGCTCATGCAGCTCAATATCAGACAAATAATCCAGTTAAAAAATGGGCAGAAGACCTAAATAGACATTTCACCAAGGAAGACATACAAATGGCCAACAAATACATGAAACGATGCTCAACATCATTAATCATTAGAGAAATGCAAATGAAAACTACAATGAGTTATCACTTCACACCAGTCAGAATGGCCTTCATCAAAAATCTACCAATAATAAATGCTGGAGAGGGTGTAGAGAAAAGAGAACCCTCTTGCACTGTTAGTGGGAATGTATATTGATGCAGCCACTATGGAGAACAGTATGGAGGTTCTTTAAAAAACTACAAATAGAACTACCATACGATCCACCAATCCCACTACTGGGCATATACCCTGAGAAAACCATAATTCAAAAAGAGTCATGTACCAAAATGTTTACTGCAGCACTATTTACAATAGCCAGGACATAAAAGCAACCTATGTGTCCATCGACAGATGAATGGATAAAGAAGATGTGGTATATATATACAAGGGAATATTACTCAGCCATAAAAAGAAACAAAATTGAGTTATTTGTAGCAAGATGGATGGACCTAGGGTCTCTCATACAGAGTGAAGTAAGTCAGAAAGAGAAGAACAAATACTATATGCTAACACATATATATGGAAACTAAAAAAAAAAAAAAAAAAAGGTTCTGAAGACCCTAGGGGCAGTACAGGAATAAAGACACAAATGTGGAGAATAGACTTGAGAACAAGGGGAGGTGGAAGGCTAAGCTGGGACTAAGTGAGAGAGTGGCATGGACATATATACACTATCAAATGTAAAATAGCTAGTGGGAAGAAGCCGCATAGCACAGGGAGATCAGCTCGGTGTCTTTTGACCACCTAGATAGGAGGGGTGGGAGGGAGACTCAAGAGGGAGGGGATATGGGGATATATGTATACCTATAGCTGATTCACTTTGTTATACTGCAGAAACTAACACAACATTGTAAAGCAGTTATACTCCAATAAAGATGTTAAAAAAAAAAGTAAGTGATATTATAGTCCATGATCAGTTTACTGCACACAATTTCCTACTTTTCATTCCTAATTTAACAATTCAAATATACAGTAGTCAATATAATATCAACATCAATTTAACAGTTGCCAACTGCCAAAAAATTTGGAGCATATTTTTCAATCCCCCCAGACTTACATCTGTTTCCACAGCCCTCTGTATGCTATATCGTAGGCACTT
This sequence comes from Mesoplodon mirus, assembly GCF_964341445.2. Taxonomy (NCBI): domain Eukaryota; kingdom Metazoa; phylum Chordata; class Mammalia; order Artiodactyla; family Ziphiidae; genus Mesoplodon; species Mesoplodon mirus. Next base: position 16,180,221 of record NC_138993.1, read on the forward strand.
TTTTCGTACAGGGTTTGATCTCTAAGGCTTGCACTTGGCATCAGCTGTCATTTCTCTGGAAGTTTTGATCATTCAGTCCTTTGCATCTAAGCAATCTATGTATAATCTATTTCAAAATAAAAGCCCTTTTAGCTTTTTTAAATGTGCGTATTTTTTATAATCACCTACCTTAAATCTCACACTCTGGCATCATGAATGCATTTTTTATTTATAAAGGAAAATGTGAATGGTAAAGGTATCAGCCTACAATATCTAAAAGAAAAATAACTTTTAGACTGAAAAATTGAGGCTGTATGAAGCCTGGAAACAACATTGGAAAGGGAGTTGCTAGACCAGGGTCTAATCTGCCTCCATTTTTCACAGTTGGCTCTGACTGGCCCTCCAGGCCTCCTCTCTGGACCCACCAATTCACTTTCCCTTTTCCATACTTCCCTGGTGTAATACGCAACTCTCTGGCCTTTTATGACCATGCCACAAATTTTCAAAATGTTCCGCTCTTGCACATTCTGTTCCTTCTACTTGGAATACCCTTCACCATCTCCTTGGTCTGGAAAATTCCTGATCATCCTTCACAACTAAGTTTAACGGCCACTTCCACAGTTAACTCTTCCCTAACAACCAGCTATCTTTTCCCCCATCTTAGCTACAGTTACTCTCCCCCTGCCCCTAAAAACCCAAACAGACAAACCTGGCCTGGTTGCAGAAGGAAACTAATACTCTAAGGCACTTCTGTTCACTTATTCAAATATTTTATTGAATGCCTATTCTAGATGCTTGGACAAACCTTTCATAGGGCTTTTAGCTAATGGAGATAAACAAATAAGTACATTTTACATAGTGTATTTACCCTTTTTTTTTTTTTTTTTTTTTGGCTGTACGGGGGCCTTTCACTGTTGTGGCCTCTCCCGTTGCGGAGCACAGGCTCCGGACGCGCAGGCTCAGCGGCCATGGCCCACAGACCCATCCGCTCCACTGCACGTGGGATCCTCCTGGACCGGGGCATGAACCCGTGTCTCCTGCAACGGCAGGCGGACTCTCAACCACTGCACCACCAGGGAAGCCCCATAGTATATTTAAAGTGATAAGTGCTTATGGAGAAAACAGAGTGGGAAGGGCAATAGAAAGTGGGTGTGGGGGCTGTGAGTTTTGGGCAGGGGGCTACAAATTGCAGATTGAAATTGGGTAATCAGGGAGACTTCAGTGAGGAGAGGACATGGGAGCAAAGACTTGAAGGAGCGAGCAATGGGGATATCTGATGGAGAGAGCTCCAGGTAGAGGGAACAGCCAGTGCAAAGGCCCTGAGGCAGGAGCTTGCCAATAATATTTGAGGAACAGCAAGGAAGCCCATGTGCATGGAACAGAGTGAGCAGTAATAACAGACTAGATCAGAAAGGTAATAGAGTAGAGATGGGGGCCAAGATTTTATGGGGTCCTGGAGGCCATTGTGAGGACTCTGGCTTTTACTAGGAGTGTGATAGGAAGTTTTTGGATGATTTGATTGGAAAACTGACTTGATCTGAGTCACAATTTTAAAGGTTCCTCTGATTTATGGAATATGGACTGTTGGAGGACAAGGCAATAATCCAGACAAGAGAAAATTGTGGCTTGGACCAAGTTTGCGCCAGGGGAGATGGTGAGAAGTGGTCAGATTCTGGATACGTGCTGAAGGTAGAGTCAATAGGATTTCATGATGGAGTAAATGAGAGAAATAAGCCAAAGATGACTCCAAGGTTTTTAGCCTGAGTGACTGGAAAAATGAAGATACTAATGAATTGCAATGATGAAGGTTGTGGAAGGAACAGATATGGAAGTGAAGATAAGAAATTTGGTTTTGGACATGTTCAGTTTGAGATGATAATTAGCCTTTAAAGGAGCAATGTCAGGTTGTCAGCTGGATTAGTGAGTCTAGAGTTTGGGAGAGACATCTGCTGTAGATAAAAATTTTGGAGTTATCAACATACAATTGATAGGTAAAGCCATGACACTGAGATCATGAAGGGAGTGGTTGTAGAAAGAAGACACAAGAGGTCTAAGCCTGAGCCCCAGGGTACTCCAGTGTAAAGTGATTAAGCATACTGGTCTGTTATAGCATGTTCACGTTTTATTGTAATTGTTTATGCTTGTCTTAGACTGTCATTACCCTGTGATCTCCTTGATGGAAAAGACTGAATTTTACTCATTTTTTTAAAACAGTTTCATCTGAGGTATAATTTATGTACCATAACACTCACCTATTTTAAGTATGCAATTCAGTGATTTTTACTATTTACTCACTTTTATATCTTCAGTGACAGGTAAGCAATTAATAGATGTTTTTAGAATGAATGTCTATTTTTAAGTAAATTACTAAATAAATGAAAGTATGTGATCTTAGATGTCTGGATTTCACTTCTTTGTGTATAAAATGAGGGTGCTGACTAGAGGATTTTTAATTCACTTTCAGCTTTGAAATTTAAATGTTCCATATGTTTGTTTCAGAGTCAAGGAATAAATCTCAGTGAGCTGCTCAAGTTTCCCCATTACTAGCTTTTATAATGGCATAAAGACACAAAATGTTTTAGAAAATTTCTTAACCCAATGAGAAATTGGTTTTGATTCAGTTGCATTAGATTTTAACTTTTAAGATGTGGTTTAAAACTGAATATCTCACGACAAATCAGGAATGGTAGAGCAGAAACTTGGGATCTAGTATTTTTTATTTTATAATATATACAGATTTATACATACATTTATATGTATATACAGGGCTCCTATATTTTAACACTAGAGTTAAATTAACATTTACTCTAAGTAGATTGATAAATTAAAGATTGTAATTCCTGGGGCAGTCACTAAAGAAATAATACCAAGAGATATAGCTAAAAAGTAAGTACAGTAATTGAAATGCTATAAATAGTTGTCTAACATAAAAGAAGGTAGGAAAGGAAGAACGGGGGGAAAAACTGGTTGAGACAAATAGAAAGCAAATAGCAAAATGTTAGACCAAAATCCAATGAGATCAACAATTATGTTAAATTTAAATCGACTAAGCACTCTGATCAAAGAGTAGAGATTGGGGACTTCCTTGGTGGCACAGTGGTTAAGAATCTGCCTGCCAATGTAGGGGACACAGGTTCGAGCCCTGGTCCAGGAAGATCCCACATGCCGCGGAGCAACTAAGCCCGTGCATGACAGCTAATGAGCCTGGGCTCTAGAGCCCGCAAGCTACAACTACTGAGCTCGCGTGCCACATCTACTGAAGCCCGTGTGCCTAGAGCCCATGCTCCACAACAAGAGAAGCCACCGCAATGAAAAGCCCACGCACCGCAACAAAGAGTAGCCCCTGCTCGCCACAACTAGAGAAAGCCTGCCCACAGCAACAAAGACCCAACACAGCCAAAAATAAATAAATAAATTTATAAAGGGAGGAAAAAAGCAGAGATTGTTAGACTGTCAGACTGAATTTAAAAAGCAAGACCCAATTATTTGCTGTCTGTAAGAGACACACTTTAAATACAGAAACATAAGTAGAATAAAAGTATCAAAAAATGTATATCTGGCAAACCATAAACATAAGACAGCTAGTGTGTCTATATTAATAAAATAACAATTCAAGAAAAGTTTTATAAGAGGCAGAGAGGGACATTTCATAATGATATTATGCATTGCTGTGGTACATAATAATTATATATGTAGAACTTCAAAATACATGGAGCAAAAACTGATAGAACTAAAGAGAGAAATAGACAAATACATAAACATAGTTATAGATTTTTAAATACTTCTCTAGTTATGAATAGAACAAACAACCAAAGAAATCAGTAAGGCTATAGAAGATTTGAAAAACATTATCAGCACTATAACTTAGCTGACATTTATAGAATAATGCACCCAACAGCTTCAAGCTATACATTCTTTTCAAGTACATAAGGAATGTTCACCAAGACAGATCATATCCTGGGTCATGAAAGAAGTCTCAATAAATATCAAAAGACTGAAATATTACAGAGTGTATTCTCTGACCACAATGGAATTTAATGAGAAATAATAACAATAAGATAAACAGAAAAGCACCAAATATTCTGAAATTAAACAGCACATGTCTGAATAACCCATGAATTGAAGAAATCACAAGGGAAAGAAAATATTTTGAACTGAATGATAATGAAAACTCAACAAAATTTGTTTGCTAAGCAGTACTTAGTGTGAAAAAAAGTCTAAAATCAATGATCAAAGTTTTGACCTTACAAAAATTTTAAAATAGCATACATCTTAAATTTACACAATATGTCAATTATCTCAATAAAGCTGGGGAAAAAGAAATTAGAAAAACGAGCAAATTAAACTCACAGCGAGCAGTAAGAAAGAAATAAGAAAGATAAGAGCAGAAATCAGTGAAACAGGGACTTCCCTGATGGTCCAGTGGCTAAGACTCCGCACTCCCAATGCAGCAGGCCTGGGTTCAATCCCTGGTCAGGGAACTAGAACCCACATGCCACAACTAAAAAAAGATCCCGCATGCCACAACTAAGACTCAACATAACCAAATAAATTAAAAAAAAAGAAATCAGTGAAACAGAAAAAGACAAAAACAGAATATTAAAGAAACCAAAAGTTGGTTCTTTGAAAAGAACAATGAAAAAAAGAGAAGGTACAAATTAACAACATTAGGAATAAAAGAAGGAGCACAACTATAGAACCTACAGACATTAAAGGATAATAAGGAGATACTATAAACAACTTATGTCTATAACTCTGACAACTTAGATGAAATAGACAACTTCCTTGAAAGACACAATTTGTCAGACTGACATACCAAGAAATAGAAAACCCAAATAATCTTATACCTACTAATGAAATTGAATTAGTAATTTAAAATCTTGCCTCAAAGAAGACTCCAGGCTCAGATGGTTTCACTGATGAATTTTATCAGGCACTTAAGGAAGAAATAATACAAATTTTCAAAAACTTTCAGGAAAGACAGAAGGAAGGAATGATTTCCTACTCATTTTATGAGGTCAGTACTAACTGGACACCAAAACAAAGCATAGACATTATAAGAAAGGAAAACTACAGACCTATATTTCTCATGAACATCGCAAAAATCCTTAACAAAATTTTGGCAAATCAAATTCAAGAAAAAAAGGATAACACATCATGAGCAAGGGGCTGGGGGTGGGGTGGGGTGCCTGGGAATGCAAGTTTGGTTAACATCAATCAATGTAACTCAACATATCAAGAGTAAATTTTTTCATGATAAAATCTCAATAAACTTGGAGTAAAAGATAACTCTCTCAACTTAATAAAGGACATCTTCAAAACAGAAGAAAACAGGGCTTCTCTGGTGGCGCAGTGGTTGAGAGTCCGCCTGCCGATGCAGGGGACACGGGTTCGTGCCCCAGTCCGGGAAGATCCCACATGCCGCAGAGCGGCTAGGCCCGTGAGCCATGGCCGCTGAGCCTGCGCGTCCGGAGCCTGTGCTCCGCAACGGGAGAGGCCACAATAGTGAGGGGCCCGCGTACCGAAAAACAAACAAACAGAACAAAACAGAACAAAGCAATCTTAGGCTAAGATCATCCTTAATGTTGAAAGACTGAATGTTTTCTCCCTGACATTGAGAGTACAACATGCTTGTCCATTCTCACCATTTCTATTGAACATTGTATTGGAGATCCTGGCAGGACAGTGGGGATAGAAGGAAAGAAAGAAGGCATTCATATTGAAAATGAAGGAATAAATTTGGCTTTATGCACAAATGAAATGATTGTGTTCATAGAAAGCCCTGGAGAACCAAGAAAAATCTACTCGAACTCATGAGTACTTAAGAGATATGGTTAATATACTAATGTCAATTGTATTTCTATACAATGAAATGAACAATTAGAAAAGTAAATTAAAATTCTGTTTTATCACATAAAAATTATAATATATACTTAGGCTGTCATCCAGGCTTTGTTGTTCCATTTATAAAGCACAGGCAGAGTCAATTTAGCATAATTCTTAAGGGTTCTAAGATTTTCAAAATAGTAAATGAGTGATGGCTTCAACTTAAAGTCACTAACTGCATTAGCCCCTAATGAGAAAGTCAGCCTGTCCTTTGAAGCAGGGGTCCCCAACCCTCAGGCCGAGGACTGGTACCAGTCCGCAGCCTGTTAGGAACCGGGCCACATAGGAGAAGGTGAGCAGTGGGTGAGCGAGTGAAGCTTCATTTGCTGCTCCCCTGGCCAGGGTTCAAACCTGGGCCCCCTGTATTGGGAGGGCGGAGTCTTAACCACTGCACCATCAGGGAAGTCCCCATTTACTTATTCTTAAGGCAAATATTAACTCAGTGCCACAGCTACTGAAGCCCGCTCCTAGAGCCCATGCTCCGCAAGAAGAGAAGCCACTGCCATGAGAAGCCTGTGCACCGCAACAAAGAGTAGCCCCCGCTCACCGTAACTAGAGAAAGCCCGGGCGAAGCAATGAAGACCCAATGCAGCCAAAAATAAATAAATATATTTATTTTAAAAAACAACTTTCCCAGGACTTCCCTGGTGGCGCAGTGGATAAGACTCTGTGCTCCCAATGCAGGGAGCCCGGGTTCAATCCCTGGTTCGGGAACTAGATCCCACATTCATGCCGTGACTAAGAGTTCGTATGCCACAAGTAAGGAGCTTGTGTGCTGCAACTAAGGAGCTAGCGAGCCCCAACTAAGGAGCCCGCCTGCCACAACTAAGACCCCACGCAACCAAATAATAAAATTTTTTTTTTAAAAAAAAGAACATTCCCTTTGCATTCACGACCTGGCTAACTGTTGGGGCAAGAGGCAGAACTTTTGGCCTATCTCAGCTTTCGACATGCCTTCCTTGCTAAGATTAATCATTTCTAGCTTTTGATTTAAAGTGAGAGACGTAACTCTTCCTTTCACTTGAACACTTAGAGACCACTGTAGGTCATTAATTGGCCCAATTTAAAAAATGTTGTGTCTCGAGGAATAGAAAGGCCTTGAGAAAAGGGGCGGGGGACTGACCCATCAAGGGAGCAATCAGAACACACACATTTATCAATTGTTTGTCATCTTACATGGTCGCAGTTCATGGTGCCCCAAAACAATTACAGTAGTAACATCAAAGGATCACAGATCACCACACTAATATTAATGGAAAAGTTTGAAATACTGTGAAAATTACCAAAATATGACACAGATACATGAAGTGAGCAAATGCTGTTCGAAAAATGGTGCCGAGAGACTTGCTTGGCGCAGGGTTGCCACAAACCCTCAATTTGTAAAAAGCGCAAAATCTGAGAAGTGCAGTAAAGTGAAGCGTAAAACAAGGTCTTCCTTGTAGATATTAAATAAACCCAGGTCATGTGTACCAGCTGATCTTCAAGGTCCCTGCCAGCACGACATTCTTAATCTCGTCTGCATCCAGGCCCATGGAAGAGTAAAGGAGATGAGTTTGTTAGTGGTGTTTTCACTGACTTCCTAAAAATTAGCATAATTGTCATGAAGTATTTTTGTCGGAGAGGAAGGGAATAATTATCTAGCATAATTTTTTTTTGCCAGAGAAAATTATGAATTAATAGTAAAATAGGCCAGAAAACTGAAGAAAGCATATTTACTGCAGCGGCAGAAGGCCTGTAATTTTGGTAGGAAACGCTGAGTAAAGGGTGTGGTATGTAGCAGAAGGAAGTGAAAGTAAAGAAGAAGAAATGCAACATTCAACAAAATGAGGGCTCTTACCACCATTCAAATTACTTTACTGATACAAATTAGGTAACTGTAAAAGTTAGATCCATTTATTTCCTAGTAAGGTATTGTCATAGGTATTATGAGTTATTTATAACAAATGAATAGATTCCCAAAATGCAATAAATAAGGGCATTTCCCTAGGTGCTCCTCTGATGGAACACATTGCCTGTTTCACAACAACCCCACGAGGTAGGTAGACTGCTAATCCTTATCCTCCACACTTTACAGATGGGGAAACTGACATGCAGTCCACTCTATTGCCTTTCTAAAACACAAGGCATTCTGAATTTGGAAGCGTGGTTGGCCTCATGGCTGTGGATAAGGGATCGTGGGCCTGTAATACCCAACTTGCTCAGTTGTGGTGAGGATTCCTGTGATAGTGTATGTAAATCCCCTGGCACACATTCAGTTCTCTATAATGGGTAGTTATTACTTAAAAGAACAATTGATTTTAACTGTTAAAATTAGTAAAGTGGTTTGGAAGAGGTAAGATTAGGAAGATCCTGGTTGGCAAGACTATTCAAGACAATGGAAACAACTTCAACAGAGTTAACTGTGTGACAGTGGAAGGCATATTCTGGGAATGTGAAATAGGAGGTGGCATTGGGTTCGGGGACTGAAGTGGAGATGAGGCCAGGAAGTTTGGCAGGGGCAGCAAACTGTGGACAGCTTCGATTACTTACATGCAATAGGAGGGAGACGGAAAGCTTTGGTGTATGTGGGGAGGGTCCTGAGGTTTGATAAAATCTTATCAGTGTTTTAGTCAAAGAACTCTAATGACAGTGTAGAGTATGGGCTGAGGTGGAGGGGCAGAGATAGAGGGATGAGCCAGGACATTCTTGCAAGGTTTGGACTGAGATTTAACGAAGGTCAGACATGGGGCTGCAGAGAAAATGGAACATTAGGAACACAAGGTACTCTCCACCGGGATATCGGGTAGGAGAGAGTAAAAGGGAGATGCTGGAGCTAGAACGTTTCTGATATTTCAAGCAGAAGTCAGTCATGTCTAGCCCAGTTATGACTTGTGATCAAGTACTTCAGTAAAAAGAAAGATTGTGTTTGTATGGAAGGATGAGTTCAATTCAGGACGTGTTGAGTCTGAGATGTTTACTGAACATCCAGTTGGAAATATGGGCCTGGGGCTTGGAAGATGAATCAGCTGAAGGCAAGTCAGCCCCTTAAAGATCACAACTGAAACTGCCCAAGCTGATGAAGTCATTGAGGAAGGACATGTAGCATGAGACAAATACTATCAATATTAGTAACCATTACAAGGATCTTCTATGTGCTTAGGAGATTTCGGCTGATAGGGGAAGGAGCAGCAAATAAAATTAAAACGTGGGCTTCCCTGGTGGTACAGTGGTTAAGAATCCACCTGCCAATGCAGGGGGCACAGGTTCGAGCCCTGGTCTGGGGAAGATCCCTCATGCCACGGAGCAATTAAGCCCGTGTGCCACAACTACTGAAGCCCGCATGCCTAGAGCCTGTGCTCCACAACAAGAGAAGCCACCGCAATGAGAAGCCCGCACACTGCAACGAAGAGTAGCCCCTGCTCACTGCAATTAGAGAAAGCCCGCACGCAGCAACGAAGACCCAACGCAGCCAAGAAAAAATAAATAAATTAAAACGTGAGTGTAAGGCTGGGCTTTTACATGTATACTTTCATTAATTCTCTCAAGAACATTGTGAGGTAGGAAAAAAAGAGGGAAAAGGGGCAAATCCTTGCTAAGGTCCACACTTTCAGGGTGAAGGCAGAAGAGGAACTAGAAAAGGGAAGAAAGACCAAGGTTTTAAAAAGTTACATTAAACCTCCAACAGGCAACACCATCATAAGACAGAGATCCTGCCTGTAACATTCTTGGACTCGACGAGAATCAGGATGCACACATGAGAAGATGTGGAACAACCTATGGGGACATTTAGGAAGTGTCGAGTGCATGGGACAAGAAGTGCTATGTAATTGTGGATTGGGCTGGATTGAGCCGGTCCAGGAAGCTCTGAGAGGAGAAGACGTGTGCTGGATCTTGAAGGACAGCAGAGCTGAGATGAGGGGAGAAGAGAGCAGAGCAATGCAGTTCAGGGGACCCATGGTCTTAGAGGTCAAGCGTTTTCTCTTAACTCATAGTTACAACTGAGGTATACCAGAAAGCCTCCTACAGACTCACAATACAGCCTGACTCCATTTTAACTCTAGATTTTCTGCTTCCTCAGAATGCAATCGGAGTACACTTATCTGTTCATCACTTTTGATATTGGACAGCTGATCTTCCTTTTAAAACATCACATTTCAGTTTTTCTTTCAATTTCCTTTTTAGCTCCAACATTTATTTACTTACCTGTGATTTTTCACTGTTAATTGTCTTAATGTCAAATCGTGTGACATTTCTGAACTATTGACATTATGCCTAGAGTTTTTTTTTTTGTTTTTTTTTTTTGCGGTACGCGGGCCTCTCATTGTTGTGGCCTCTCCCGTTGCGGAGCACAGGCTCCGGACGCGCAGGCACAGCGGCCATGGCTCAAGGGCCCAGCCGCTCTGCGGCATGTGGGATCGTCCCGGACCGGGGCACGAACCCGTGTCCCCTGCATCGGCAGGCGGACTCTCAACCACTGCGCCACCAGGGAAGCCCCCACCCTCCTGTTCTTAATTATGAATTCCTTGTTGGGAATTACTGGCTCTTTATGGTGACAGTGCCAGTGAGCCTGTCAGTCAAGGAACCCTTGCCTTCTCCTTGCCAAGAGTAGTCATTGACTGAAGCTAGCCAATCAAATTTTACTTTAGGACAGTGCATCTTGAGCAGAGCAACTCAAGGACTGTTATGAAAGAAACAAAAATTGGAGTACGGTTTTTTTCATCAGAGTTGCTCTGAGATCATTGATTACCTCATAACACTTGGATGAGCCAGGGCTGCCCCGTTTCTGCCCTTTGTGAGCCTCCTTCTTCAGGTCCTTTTTCGATTATCTGAGCTCTCTCACATCTTTCTAATAAATTCTCTCAACTTAGAGTCAGTTTCTATTGTTTAAAACCATTAAACAAACCAAAAAAATGAACTAATTCTCTGACCCTATTAGAAAATCCAGTTTTCAATTGTCTGCCAAAGTTACATCCACTGATGTGGGGCGTCAGAAGTGATGTGGATGGGTAGGAAAGTATCAATATAATTAAGAGAGATTGTGACAAATGATACTTCGTCTTTTTTCTATTTCCGGTAAATTGAATAGCTGTCCACACAATTGCTCACAGAAGAAACTGGAGAAGTATGCTTGATAGGCAGTCATGCTGTGCTGGATCCACTCTCCAGCCTCCTCCACTTGCTGTCTCCCCTAGGGGATGGTTTGAATAGAACAAGTCAAGAGTAATTAATTGAGTCAAGAGGCTCCTGTGTTCTCTGACTTCCTGGTTTAGTTTGGTCCTCCTCCTATCTTGAGAGTGAGGTCCAGGTGTGAGTTTTCTTAGCTCCCAGTTTAAGAGGTTGCCTCAGGCTGGCTGTGTCCAGCAGTGTGCTTGTAAATGTTTAACAACTGGCACTCTGAAAAAAAAAGAAGTTCTGGTTCATAGTATTCGCTGATTTCTCTGGTATATTACCAACCACAAACTATGTGGCTACCCATGTGACATCATGGAATGCAGAGCTGGGAAATGATGGTAGCAGTCAGCTCCCGCATGTCCTAGCACAGGGCTGGCTGTGTCGCCCGACAGGATAACACAGCTCCTCTCAAGGTGGCCGTGCTGTCTATGATTCTCTCACCTTCAGAGTTCCGGCAACCTCTCTGTCCTCTTGTCCTTTGGGCGTAGGGGTGATAACAGCTTCTACTGCTTCCAGCTCTGGAAACTTGCATTATTCCTTTGTGGTCTTCCTCTTCCCTTCACACATGTTTGTAAATTGTCCTTTTGTGAGAAAACAAACCAACTATTCATACACACACACTTCTCAAATTATCGTGATTTGAAAGTGCCATCTTTTTCACAATGGGCACAGTGGTAACCAGCCTCCAAGGCGGTCCCCAACAGGCTCGGCCTCCTGGTACTCACATCCTTGTGTAGTCCCCTCCCATGTGTATCAGACTTGCTCTGTGTTCACCGTAGAAGATGGCAGAAGTGATGGTGTGTCACTTCTGAGACTGGTCATGAAAAACACCGAAGCTTCCTTCTTGGTCACTTTGTGCTCTCTCTCTCTCTCTGATCATTCACTTTGGGGTGAGCCAGCCTTCACATCAAGCATTCCCCACATGGTAAGGAACTGAAGGCTGCAGTCAACCATATGAGTGAGGTTGAAAGCAGATCCTCTAGCCCCAGTGAAAACTTAGAGGGTTGTAACACCTGCCAACAGCTTCACTTCAACCTCATGAGAGACTGAGCCAGCACCACCCAGGTAACCTGTTCCCAGGTCTTTGACCTTTCTAGACACTGTGTGAGATAATAAATACTTGTTGGTTGGGGTAATTTGTCTTGCAGCAACAGATAACTAATACAGGCACCTTGACGGACACACTCCCCCCGCTCTTACCCTTCATATCCAGGCAATTGCCTCCTAAGTATCTGCTTACTTCTCTTCTCCACTGCCATCATCCTAGTCCAAATCTGGACCATGGTGGTAGATTCCTAACTGACCTCCCCACTGACCACACTCCAGCAAGAATGATTCATGGAAATTCTCCTTATTAAAACACTTCCCTGGCAACCTATTGCTCTTAGAATCAAGATAAAAATCTTTATATGGCTCACATGACCCTGGCTATCTTACCCTTCTTTTTTTTTTTTTTTCTTTTTGTGGTATGCGGGCCTCTCACTATTGTGGCCTCTCCCGTTGCGGAGCACAGGCTCCGGATGCGCAGGCCCAGCGGCCATGGCTCACGGGCCCAGCCGCTCCGCGGCATATGGGATCCTCCCAGACCGGGGCACGAACCCGTATCCCCTGCATCGGCAGGCGGACTCTCAACCACTGCGCCACCAGGGAGGCCCCTATCTTACCCTTCTTACCTTTATACTTTGTCTTCGGCCACCCTCACTCACACTCACCCACCCTCCGTGCTTCAACTTCATTGGTCTACACTGTATCCCTTCTAACTACCAAGGTTCTTCCCTGAATCAAGTATTTTAGGCAGGCAGCTTAAAACACTGCTTTCTGGCAAGCTTCTCCTACCTTCCCAATCAGCCCAAATCATCCTTCACGTCTCAAGGTGCAAGACGACTGCCACAGAAAAGCCTTCCCGGTCCTCTACCAAGACTGGGCTTAGTCCACCATTCTACCAGTATTTATTGGGCATCTGACACAGGCACGGTCTAGGAGTTTGGAATATATTAGAGAATACCTTCTACCATTTGTTTGTGATGTGTAGCACAATTATAACTTAAATACATGACTAATGTCTGTCACCCTTACTAGATTATAAATGTCATGTGGACAGACGCCACTGTCTGCCTGTTTACCAATGCCTGGTTCAGAGTGGGTGCCCGATTAATATTTGTTGGAGAAATGAAATAAATGAGCTTTGGAGTCAGACAGACCTAAATTGAACACTTGATCTACTATTTACAAACAGTGTGATTGGGGCCGTTTCACCATGTAGCAAGTGTGAATAAAGACAGTACCTATACCTCAGAATGTTGATGTGAGGATGAAATCAGATGGTGCATGCCGGGTGCTCAGAACACAGTCCGGGACTTAATAATACAATGCGAATGAGACATTTGATTATTAAAAATGAATTTGACCTCACATTTATGTCGTTTTGAGACTGTCCATTTATTGCAGTCTTCATCTTCCTAATCATGCCTTCCCTTCTTCTTCCCCAGAATTAGCCTCGTGTTGTTGTCGTTCAGCTTAACTAAATGTTCTTGCTTCAGTCCCTTCAGGATTTCTCTGCAAACTTGAACTGATGCAGCATTTTTTTGTTTGCTCTAGATTTCCCCACTTACAAGAAAGATTTTTAGCACGCATGTACGTTTGGGAGAAAAGGGAAATGATACATATCCTTCAGGAGGAGTCTGTGTCAAGGAATTAGCAGTAATAAATAGAGTCGCTGTTAAAGAACATAGCAGATACAAATCAAAGTAGAAGAAAAATAGGAAGTCATGTGGCCACACCTTTTGACTCTCCTGATCAGTATTTATAGCAAATCTTGGTGCACTTCTGTTGAAGATACTAAATGCATAGAAGAAATAACTTAAAACATACCCATCATAGGATAGCATGTCCATTCCTAGAGCCACAATGTGAGACTGGGAATACCAATAATTATATGAGCCAGGAGCTTGGGGATAGTAAAAGCAACCTCAGCAACCTATTGCATGGTTTGGAATCCCTTCCTGGTAGTTTCCTCTTTAAAGGGAGAGGTCAAGCTTTACCTGTCAAATCACTCTCACCTCCAACACTAAGCCTTGGCTCCACCCCAGAGTATATCCGTACTTCAGCTTCAAAATGCTAGAAGCACTGCCTTGAATTGAATGTGCTTTTTTAGCAGCATCTGCCAGCCCTATGACTCTTGCTGCAGAATCCTAAAAGCAGGGCACATCACTTATCAGAAATCTGCCACCTCTGGCTTTGCAATGCTGAAGGGTTTGGAAGCTTCTTGGGACAGCTCATTCTCAATGTATTCTCAGGATCAGAGAAGCTCTACTACAGGTCTGACCAGTGACCAAAGAAATACTCAGAGACCACAGAAGCCTGCCTCACTATGATAAGGAGAGAAGGAACAGCCACATGTCCCAAAATCCAGCTGCTCTCAAAAACCTCAGTGCCTGTGCTTATTCACGACTTAGACATGCTTCCTATCAGACTCCTTCTTTCTCTCTGGAAATCTAAAACTTATCCCTGACAAGGCCACAAAACCCTGTCCTTAGATATTCTTCTACACTGCAAGGACAGATAAAATTTCAGAAACGTAACCAGTCTCCCTATACCCCTGCTTACCCCAGAATTACTGAAGTTTCCCTCTGTAATTCTCATCACTAAAATTTTTTCACTTAAAAAAACCACTAAATCCTGAGTTCATCTGTTTCCATGGGCCCCCAGGGTTGATTCAGGTAGATATCTGGAATTGGATATTCTTGTCCTGGAAGTCTTCTTTAAGCTAGAAAAATCAATGTTTAAGATGGAGCTCTGAACATCGAGAAGCTTATGAGAAGCTGGGCTACCAACAATGGCTGGCCACTGACCTCCTGGAGAGCACTAAGTGTTCCAGACAGTCAAGGAGCAGGGATTCTTTCATGCCCTAGAGCATTTGACCGAGACTGCTAGTTGTGCCCATCTTGAGAGGATCAAGAATCAGGGATGCTTCCCTTTTATCTATGTGTGTGCTCACTTTCTTCATGCATCAATCAGCAACTTTATCAAAAAGTATGCTCTTGGTTTTAGGCCTAGGTACAGCTTAGTTTGATTAGCAAAGGTTCCTTTTAGTCAGTTGCACAGCAGTTTCTGGGTAGGAGCCCAAGAACTAGGTAGAATTATGGCTGAAATTTAATTTTGCTGTTGATACCCATAAATAAAAGGAGCTCTTGATTGGGGATAGGACAACATCAGTGTTCCCATACTCCCTGTTACCACTTACTGTTAATATTAAGGTTTAGTGAGTATATCAGTTGGGGTCCCAACAGGAAACAAGTAGAATGCTCAAATTAGGATAACTTAGAAAGGTTTATAAGAGGCTAATTACACAACTGCAGGCAGAATTAAGGGAACCAAAAGGGATAGGATGAATTCAGAAATGACAGCAGCTGAGCAGTTATCACTCCTGGGCCCAAAGGGAAAAGGTGAGGGAAAGTTATGGAGCCTGGAAAGAGAGTCATGCATAGCAGGTGCTGTGAGAGGAGCAATGAGTAGGGTAGGTCGCAGCCAGTTTGAGGCAACCTCTCCCTCTTCTCCCGCCTTTGGACCTCCTGCCAGACTCCCCTTTGACTAAACACATCCTAAAGCCAAAGGCCTGGGGCCATATGGGGCAGCCTTGGGACTGGGAGCAGAATGTAGGAGGGTGGAGAGGGAATCTGGAGGAACCAGTATAAGTTATCTGACACCCCTGGATTTCCAAAGCACAATAGGACCTCCTTCTTACCCCTCTAATCAACCTATCCATGTCTCTTCTCCAGGTTATTCTTAAACCTGGCCATCTCTCAAGGTTTCATCCTCAAAGGGCTTCGTGCAGGCCTCTTCCTCCATAGGTTAAATAACTCTCACCACTCTGCACAATCCCTAGGAATGTAGCCCTACCTTCAACCTAATCCAACTTCCTGCTGGATAACTTGACCCAGATGGCCACTGGTACTATAAAATCAACAGATCCCCAGCCAAACCCATAATCTTCCACAACCTCAGCTCCAAACTGGATCCTCTTCCTCCTAGCTCATACTACTTGGGTGAGTAGTACCATCATTCTCCCAGTGACTCAATCTTGCCAACTCAGCCATGCTTATCTGTGCCTTCCCTTTCCCCCCCCTCCATTGGTTGTTTGCAAAGTCCTCTACCTTCTTCTTCCAGTGTGCTTTTCTAGTGTGTGTCCAATCTCATGACTAGGTCCTAGTTATGGGCCTTTACTTTTTACCTGGACTATTGTAATATTCCTAAATGTTACCCTAGCTCCAATCAGCTCTGTACCCAATCCAATGCACAAATAGTTAAGTTTGTTGCACCAAGTTGCTTCACTTATACGGACATAATCTTTGCCTCTGTCCTCCTTGACATTTGAGGGGAGGGAACAATCTGTAACATAAATCTTCCTAAAGCAGTGCTTGTAGTAGGGCACGAAGCACATATGACAACATGAGGCCCAGAGAAACTGCTTGTCTATGTAACCCGCCTCGAAGACCCAGTGCTCTAAGAAGCCTTTGATGACTCTCCTTTACTTTTCTGGTTAGGAGAGCATATGCTTTACAGCTTGCTATTCTAGGGTATTCCCACCACATGTTCCTAACTCATCTGTTTAGGCCTTTATCCTGCAACTAGCCCATACACAGCCTATTCTGGGATACAGCTTGTAATCATCCCCATTCATGTCTTTGCACATATTTTCTCTGGAATTGGCCTTCCCTCCTTTGATTCCCCAAGATCTACTTGTTCAATACCTGTCCACCTTTCAGAGAATATGCCATAGTACTCTTCCTTTAGACTCTCTTTTACAAAGTCCCTTACAAAGCCTTTCTGGATTTCCCCAGCTGAATAGGATCTTTCTCTCCTTTAAGTCTCTAAAAAAACTTTCAGCACTCTTATTTTACCCTGGTCTTTCAAGTATTTGTTACCCTGCTCATGGCTATTTGTATACTTGTCTTAGCCCCTTATTATACTATAAGCTTCTTACACACATGGCCTATGCCACCTTCTTCGACTTTATATTTCCTGTAGTATTAATGTAGTGAATTTCACAGAAATATTTTTAATTTCATAACTATTATTAAATTTTGACTTATGATACTTTTTTTCTCTAGAAAGAACTGACTATCCCCATACTTTTTCAGTATAACTGTATATCTCTCATGTGTAGTTCTCTTGGCAGGAAGGGGTGAAGTTTCATTTGTTATCATTGGTTTCGTGCCTGCTAAGATGATGGTATTTACAAGGGCATGTCTCATTCCTCTGATTCCTTACCATTCTCCTTGTTAAATTGGTGAGAGATAAAGACCAAGTGGTCTAGTCTATTTTGTAAGTGAATTCTTTTTTGCAGTTAGATTGTGTGTGCAGTATACCTTGAAGAAATAAACAAATGATTGATGGAATGCATGCATAACATGACTTCTACTAGGCATACCTTCTGTCTCACTGGATGTATTTCTGTTCAAATTCTACCTCTGCTACTACTGAGCTGAGAGACCTTGGGAAAGTCATTTAATTTCTCTGAACCTTAGAGAGTATGGACTAAGTTTTCAAACTTTCCTTTTAAGTTGGGGAACTCTTTTATCAAATGAAATCTTACTCAGACATGCACCATGTAAAACTGATGAAATCAGAGTCAGAAGTAGTTTGGCTGAAAATTGGGGAAGCAGCTTTGGGGACTGAGGTGTGAAAACCAATAGACAAGGTGAATTGAAAGTCCATCCCACATTGAACTCCTTCATTAACCACTTTAATCAAAGAATAGTCAGGGCTAGAATATTCAAGCCAGTACTGACTGGTAGGGGTTTCTAAAATTCGAATTGGTTGAGAACATTAAAAATGAGAAGCAGAAACTACTTCACACCCATTAGGATGGCTATCTTAAAAACAAAAACAAAAAACAAAACCCAGAAAATTACAAATGTTGACATGGGTTTGGAGAAATTGGAATCTTGTGCATTGCTTATGGGAATATAAAATGGTACAGCTGCTATGGAAAACAGTATGGTGGTTCCTCAAAAAATTAAACATAGAATTACTACATAATCCAGCAATTCTAAGTACATACCTAAAAGAATTGAAAGTAGGGCCTTGGACAGATATTTGTATACCCATGTTCATAGCAGCAAAATGTTCTATGTAACCAAAAGATGGAAGCAACCCGAGTATCCATCGACAGATGAGTGGATAAACAAAATGCGGTCTATACATACAATTGAATATTATTCAGCTTTAAAAAGGAATGAAATTCTGAAACATGTTACAACATGGATGAACCTTGAAATAAGCCAGACACAAATAAACAAATATTGTATGATTCCATACTTCATATTTATTTGAGGTACATAATGTAGTCAAATTCATAGAGACAGAAAGTAGAATAGTAGTTACCAAGGGCTGGGAGGAGGGAGTAATGGGGAATTAGTGTTTAATGCATACAGTGTTTGAGTATTGGATGGTAAAAAGTTCTGGAGATGGAGAGTGGTGATAGTTGCACAGCAATGAGATTGTACTTATTGCCACTGAATTATACACTTAAAATGGTTAAAATAGTAAATTTTATATTATGTATATTTTAGCAAAGTAAAAAAAAAAATACCCCCTAGGATGAGAGACAGAAATAGAATGTATTTATCAGTTGTGGAATTACTGAAGTATCGAGAAAATCTACATATTGCATATGGTACCCAAAATGAATTTCAAGACATCTAATAACAAAGGAGTTCTTCATTTTAGTATATGGAATTTCTTGAATGCTGATCTCAGGCTAAAGTCCATACTCACTGGAGAAAGACCTGCACAGCATTAAATGAGTGGTCCATCCCAATGACTTTTAGGATCAGATAGGTTCCCTATTTATGACAGTGGTCTCTGAAGCCTAAGTCTCCAGTTCTTAATTTCTATCAGAAGCCAGGAGAGAACCTCAAGGACAAAACTGGGGACTATGACCACACACCACCACACAATCAAGCTTGCATAGGAAAGAATCTGGGAGTCCAGAGTTGGCTCTGGTAGACCTGTGTCAAACCACAGAGGGAAACTCAGTCACGGGAGCCCTGACTGGGGCAGTGTCCAGCTATTGTTGGCCACAATGTAAGGGAGTAATGTTGAGGTCACAGCTTGGAGTCAGGGCTGGCACCTCCCAGGGACAGCATAGACTGGGTCCATAGGTTACAACCTGCCCTTTGTGCCTAAGCTACTTCTGAAAAATCTTACTGCTAGATAATTAACAGGCTTTCTTGTCATCTGCTATATATTAGTTTGGCTGTCCTAACAAACAATATTAAAGCATAAATTTAGACAGTTCAAGGCCAATACGGCAGCTTTAAAATAGCCAGACCCAAATTTTTTTCTTTTTTCTTTCTATTTTTTTTTTTTTTTTTTGTCTGTGTTGGGTCTTCGTTGCTGTGCACGGGCTTTCTTTAGTTGCGGCGAGCAGGGGCTACTCTTTGTTGTGGTGCATGGGCTTCTCATTGCAGTGGCTTCTCTTGTTGTGGAGCACGGGCCCTAGACCACGCAGGCTTCAGTAGTTGTGGCTCGAGAGCTCTAGAGCCCAGGCCCAGTAGTTGTGCGCACAGGCTTAGTTGCTCCGTGGTATGTGGGATCTTCCCGTACCAGGGATCGAACCTCTGTCCCCTGCATTGGCAGGCTGATTCTTAACCACTGCACCACCAGGGAAGTCCCCAGACCCAAGCTTTTGCTGTCTTATTTTCTCTACTATCTTAGGGTGTGGTTCTTATCAAGATCCAAGATGTCTATTTAGCAGCAAAATGGAGAGAAGGGGTTGGAAGACATGTTTTTTTTGTTTAAAGTTACAGCCCTAAAGTTACATACATCCCTCTGCTGCCATCCCAAAATCACAGAACACTCAGATGCCAAGGAAGCTGGGTGATAGAATCAATTCTGAGTGTCTATGTGTCCAACTAAAATCACAGGGTTCACTTACTGAAGTAAAAAAGTTGGACCTCCCAGACCTGATCATTCCATCTACTTAAACTATTGGTGATTGCTTGCAATCTACCATCCAGGTAGGTGCCCTGGATCTTGAGTATTGAGCCCAATCAGCAATCTTTGTCTTGGACTGGTCTTTTGGTTGTGGGTCTACCTTACACTTATATCCTCATGGACTCTTTCTTAGAATCACAGATTGGTTATGCTCTGAGATTCAGTTACCACCTAACCCTGCAGATCTGTCTTCATTCTTGAGCTTGATAGGACATCATATGGCTCATTTCATTGCCACACAAGCCTTCCCTGGAGATCAGCAGAATTAAGTACAATTTTTACACTCTGCTATGTGTTTTGCAATGAGCATGTATATTCCCTATACATCAGTAAGAAAATTACTGTCCTTATTTTACCATGAGGTAATAGAGGCTCAGAGATGTCAAGTAGCTTTCCCTAGCAAACTCAGTGGCAGAAGTAGGATAGCATACTTTCTTATAGAGAAAGTATGCCACTGGAGGGTTTTTTTTTTTTTTTTTTTTTTTGTGGTACGCGGACCTCTCACTGTCGTGGCCTCTCTCGTTGCGGAGCACAGGCTCCGGCTCCGGATGCTCAGGCTCAGCGGCCATGGCTCACGGGCCCAGCCGCTCCGCGACATGTGGCGTCTTCCCGGAGCGGGGCACGAACCCGCGTCCCCTGCATCGGCAGGCGGACTCTCAACCACTGCGCCACCAGGGAAGCCCCACTGGAGGGTTTTGAACAGAGTTGTGTCGGGATGTGACTTCCATTTTAAAAACACCACTCTGGCTGCAGTGTCCAGGAGAGTGAGGTGGGGGAAGGGTGGAAGCATGGACAGCAGTGAGGAGGCCACTACCACAATGCAGGAAGAGTTGGTGGTGGCTCGGACCAGGACGGAAGCAGAGAGAGTGGGGTCAGCGTTTGGATGTATTTGGCAAATAGGCCCGATTTTTTGAAGGTTTGGGTGTGATATGTAAGGGGGAAAATGTGAATTTGACGTTAGAATTTTTGTATTTAAGTGGCAATATAGCTCTCAGAAACTAAGACTGGAGCGCAAGGGAGGGGACGATGCTGGAGACAGAGGTTTGAGAAACATTCACAGTAGTGCCAGTAAGATGACTTTAAGGAGTCTCCAAAAAGCGTGTGTGTGTGTGTGTGTGTGTGTGTGTGTGTGTGTGATGCGAGTGTGTAGCCAGAGAACATAACGGAGGCTGTTAGACCTTTAGCGATGTGAAGGTTTACAGGGCAGGAATAGGAACCAAGAAAGATACAGGGGAAATGGGATAGTTGTCATCAATTCCAGATCACTGGATTTTGTACTTTGTGACTCAGTCTTTGACAGAGAATGAATCAACATAGTACTATTATTGCTATTTTTGGAAGTTTCCTACTAATGGTGCTAATACTCAATTCTATTTTTGATTAAAGCATTTGATTATTTTAACCATTGAATAAAACATCTGACAGTTGACAGAACTTTGATTTGAAAAATTGGAAGGGCAATTGGTATACTTTTATCTTTTTAGTTCTTTTTGTTTCAGGCTGCTTAATTTGTACTTATAAAAATGTGTTACATCCACCTGCGATGAGCAATTCTGTTCTTTCCACAGGCACTAACCTCATTCTTGTTTGGATTCAGTATTTGTTTTTTGTTTTTTTTGTATGTATAAAACACTAGGATTAATTTAATGCTCACTTTTGGGCTTATAAATCCTTAATAGAAATAAAACTGGCTTTCAATGGCTTTTCCTTTACGTGTTCAAAAGACTCCGAATTACAGTTTAAAATGAATGTTACATAAGAAAGACTCTTGTATGCAAACAGCAAATCCAAGATTTAGCTGCTGAGTGAGAAGTCTTCTCTTTTATAGAAAGAAGCATTTAACTATTCAGAATGTTCGAAGTCTGCATTGATAGGCTCAAGGCTTGCAGGCCACATGGAAGTGTAGTGTGTTCCACAAATATCCTCCAAGTTGACTGTGATCTGGATTTGATTTTTCCTCGTGGTCCTAGGTCAGTAATAATCTCTCCGTGGTTGCATCTCATCTGCCATGATCACCACTCTACAAACTCACGGTGATACTTTGATCAGACCTCCTCTGCATGCCTTCACCCTGTAAAGTATCTGCTTACACTCTCTTCCTATTTTACAGCCCACACAAATTTTCTTCCACCTGAGAATGCTTCCCACTCTTACTGTTAATCTTCTCCTACTGCTTTGTCTGAACATATTTAGTGACTGAAAGTGTGCTTGCATTATGACTCTCATCATCCAGAAATATCTCCTAATACATAATGGATTCCATACTGAGAATTTTTAAATTTAGGAGATGAAGATTTCAAAAACTGTATTTATATTGATACATTCTCTTAACAGTTCTGATTAACATAAAATGAAGGACTTGAGTGAACTTGTAATAGCCATAGCCAACATTGAGAGCTTACCATATGTCAAGCACTTTATATATTTTAACTTGTTTAATCCATGCAATAAAATTCTGTAGGGCAGACATTACCAGCATGTCCATTTTACAGATGGGGCAGCTGAGTCTTAGACCACTTAGTTAACATGGCCAAGGTCATACAGCCAGAAATGGGATTTGAACTCAAGCTGTATGGCTCCACAGTCCACATAGAGTGTCTACACTACTCTGTCTCTGTACTTCTTCACAGTGAACACTCCATTCTTGCAGGATGTTTCATATCCCTAGCTTCTGGCCCTGAATGTCAGTAGCTCACTGCCTGGCACATCCTCCATCACTGAGAAATCAAAAGCGCCCTCATCCATCTCCAAATGCTTCCCAGTTCAGTTTCTCCACTTGAGAATCAACAGGGGAAAAGTCTGTATAAAATACATACATATATACTCTCTCTCTCCATATATCATCTGTCTATCTATCTCACAGCTTTTCTAAAAGTTTCATATGCTTTTATAAATTTATAACTTTAAAAAACTTTTGTTACTTTAAAAACGCACAGCAACACAACTGATAGGAAAAGAAAAGGATCAGGTGATGAAAATGAGATAATTTTGTAGGTGTGTTTGTAATGCTCCTCTTTATTACTTGTGAATAAACAATTTTGAGCCTAAAATGTCTTGGATAGTTTGAAAGTAATTATTAAGTAAGATAAACTCTACTGTTTACCTGTCTGCCTAGCAAACTTTTTTTTTTTTTTTTACAGTGCAAAGGTAAACTTGGCTTCAGCCAGGGCCGAATCTCAGATTCACACATCTGAAAGTCAGGATTTTTTCCATGTTTATTTTTGGATGTCAAATTCAGACCATCGGGCTTGTTGCCCTTTTACCAGCACCAACCCTTCCTCAGGGAAACCATAACAAGTACAAATATTTAGTAGAATAAAAAGGAATTTGGGGGTTTTGTATTTTCGAAGCTACGCTAGGTCCACTTCGCTAGACTTTGCCCATTGGAGCTAAATCTCCAAGGTCATCACATAATTGGATCACCTTAACAAGGCTGCAATGTGGACTTTGAACTCCATTTTAATTTTTTTTATTTTTAATTTTTTTTATATCTTTATTGGAGTATAATTGCTTTACAATGGTGTGTTAGTTTCTGCTTTATAACAAAGTGAATCAGTTATACATATACATATGTTCCCATATCTCTTCCCTCTTGCATCTCCCTCCCTCCCATCCTCCCTATCCCACCCCTCTAGGTGGTCACAAAGCACCGAGCTGATCTCTCTGTGCTATGCGGCTGCTTCCCACTAGCTATCTATTTTACATTTAGTAGTGTATATATGTCCATGCCACTCTCTCACTTCGTCCCAGCTTACCCTTCCTCCACCCCGTGTCCTCAAGTCCAGTCTCTAGTAGGTCTGTGTCTTTATTCCTGTCTTACCCCTAGGTTCTTCATGACATTTTTTTTCTTAGATTCCATATATATGTGTTAGCATACTGTATTTGTCTTTCTCTTTCTGACTTACTTCACTCTGTATGACAGGCTCTAGGTCCATCCACCTCACTACAAATAAATCAATTTCTTTTCTTTTTATGGCTGAGTAATATTCCATTGTATATATGTGCCACATCTTCTTTATCCATTCATCCAATGATGGACACTTAGGTTGTTTCCATCTCCTGGCTATTGTAAATAGAGCTGCAATGAACATTTTGGTACATGACTCTTTTTGAATTATGGTTTTCTCAGGGTATATGCCCAGTAGTGGGATTGCTGGGTCATATGGTAGTTCTATTTATAGTTTTTTAAGGAATCTCCATACTGTTCTCCATACATGTTCTCCATTGGCTGTACCAATTCACATTCCCACCAGCAGTGCAAGAGTGTTCCCTTTTCTCCACACCCTCTCCAGCATTTATTGTTTCTAGATTTTTTGATGATGGCCATTCTGACTGGTGTGAGATGATATCTCATTGTAGTTTTGATTTGCATTTCTCTAATGATTAATGATGTTGAGCATTCTTTCATGTGTTTGTTGGCAGTCTGTATATCTTCTTTGGAGAAATGTCTATTTAGGTCTTCTGCCCATTTTTGGATTGGGTTGTTTGTTTTATTGTTATTGAGCTGCATGAGCTGCTTGTAAATTTTGGAGATTAATCCTTTGTCGATTGCTTCATTTGCAAATATTTTCTCCCATTCTGAGGGTTGTCTTTTGGTCTTGTTTATGGTTTCCTTTGCTGTGCAAAAGCTTTGAAGTTTCATTATGTCCCATTTGTTTATTTTCGTTTTTATTTCCATTTCTCTAGGAGGTGGGTCAAAAAGGATCTTGCTGTGATTTATGTCATAGAGTGTTCTGCCTATGTTTTCCTCTAAGAGTTTGATAGTTTCTGGCCTTACATTAGGTCTTTAATCCATTTTGAGCTTATTTTTGTGTATCGTGTTAGGGAGTGATCTAATCTCATACTTTTACATGTAGCTGTC
Source organism: Mesoplodon mirus (assembly GCF_964341445.2). NCBI lineage: Eukaryota > Metazoa > Chordata > Mammalia > Artiodactyla > Ziphiidae > Mesoplodon > Mesoplodon mirus. The sequence continues at coordinate 16,205,098 of NC_138993.1, forward strand.
CAGTTTTCCCAGCACCACTTATTGAAGAGGCTGTCCTTTCTCCACTGTACATTCCTGCCTCCTTTATCAAAAATAAGGTGACCATATGTGCATGGGTTTATCTCTGGGCTTTCTATCCTGTTCCATTGATCTATATTTCTGTTTTTATGCCAGTACCATACTGTCTTGATTACTGTAGCTTTGTAGTATAGTCTGAAGTCAGGGAGCCTGATTCCTCCAGCTCCATTTTTATTTTATTTTTTATTTTTATTTATTTTTTCCTCCACCTTCATTTTTAAATGACTGCTTTCACAAGGATGTTATGACAATGCTCTGAGCTATGTAGGAAGAGGAATACATTTACTTAAGGAGGAAAAAGGGTCAATGATAGGTCGTATCCTGAAATAGATATGCCTAGCATTCCTCACCCCCACCCCGGTTTGGTTCACTTATTAAAATAGCCTACTAGTGTTAAACAAAATATTGTATCATCTTATTCAGCATCTTAGGTGGTGTCAACACCAGGTAACAATGTTAGGTTTTGTTCCTACCCTCTATTCCTGTTACATATCTGTTTTACAACACACTGCCAGAGCTTGAACAACACAGTAGATGAGATACCTTGATGTCCCTGAGGACCTAAAATTTAGGACTTTTATTATTAGAACTATTTAATGATGATGTAGAGATTTAAAATAAGAATTTCCTTTTGACAGCTGTGAAGTGACTGACAAACCTACATACTCTGGTATAGCAAAGTGTTGAAATATGTATCATAATTCAGACACAATGAAAGCAACTCACAAAAAATGTTCTAGTAGTTTCTTGAAATCTGATTCATTGAAATTGCCTTAAAATATTTTTATACCCCAGAAAATAAGGCAGAACATACTTTAAAAAGGAGTTTATCCATAGTATGAGTATGTGTTTTTATTTCATTTAAAAATTGACTGTGCCGGGGCCTCCCTGGTGGCGCAGTGGTTGGGAGTCCGCCTGCCGATGCAGGGGATGCGGGTTCGTGCCCTGGTCTGGGAGGATCCCATATGCCGCGGAGCGGCTGGGCCCGTGGGCCATGGCCGCTGGGCCTGCGCGTCTGGAGCCTGTGCTCCGCAACGGGAGAGGCCGCAGCAGTGAGAGGCCCGCATACCGCAAAAAGAAAAAAAAAAAAAAAAAAAAAATTGACTGTGCCAAACATTTTTACTTAACCTTTGCCCTTTTCTTGAGTGAGGGATAGAGGTGGTTAAGAGGAATAGGGCATTGCTAGCACTTTCCAGGGCCTTTTTGTGAAGGAAGATGGCAGTCTGCAACTGGAATTTCTGGTGGCTTCCTGCCAGGGCAGTTTGCTCATCCTGATCTGTGGAAAGGAACAAACTGCTGGATCTGAGTAACTAATAGGTTTCAGAATTCTTTATGAAAGTGAAAATGGTACTTCTTAAGTATAAAAGGATCTTCTTGGATGCATTAGTGATAAAAGTGAAGTGCACTTTTACTTAAAAAATTTTTTATCTGCAAAAGATCCAATGGATTAAAGGGAGGCTTGCATTTTATTTCAGTTCTTTACAAAAGACATTGAAAATATCTTCAATATTGCTATTGTTATGCCTAAGCAAATTATCTTTCACAACTGAGACTGACTTCCAGTGGTGACAGTGTTGCCAATGAAATAATAATGCTGACACAAGTACTACAGGTAAGTGCAGGATATATGCTGAATTAAAGTTGGGAAGAGGTGGAATTAGACTAAAAGAAATAATTTAAAGAAAGCAAATACTTCCTATAAAACAGGCTTAACTGTAGATGATGGGATAAATCTAAGCAAAGGGAAAAATAAGCTAGAAAAAGTTCAAAAGAAAAAAAGTATGTACATGCTTCCTGGTGGAATAAGGCAATTAAAAGCTGCAATTCAAAGTTTATATATAAAATTAATATATAAAATTAATTGGATAACTGAATCAAGTATTTTGGTAATTATAGAGGAAAAAAAGACGAACCTTGCAATCCAGGGGAAGTTTGAGTTCAAACTTCATAAACTGGTTAAATTCATCATCTAATTGTTCATTTCTTCATATTACATTGCTTGTATTGTCTTGGGTTATATTTTGAAAAGCAAACCAGAATCAACATTACATTTCACAGATCTGAACATTAAAACTACAATACATTAATTAACATCAAAGGTCACAAAATTACTACATGAAAAACTTAGAGGCTAAGTCATATTCATGAGACAATCACATGTTTAGGGCATGGAGAAGAGGATCCAACATAGGCTGTAGAGTTTGATCAGCATTTGGCTCACAGCTCTGCAGTCCCTGTTCAGGACACTTAGGCTCTCTGAGGCCTCCTTTCCATGTGATTCCCCTTACTGGAGAAATAACTAAGTACTCAGAGTTGTTACAAAGATGGAGAGATAAGAAGTATTTGTAAAACACTAAGCATAATGACCTAGGTAGACTTTTAAAATGGCTACATTCCCTTTCTTTTATTACACATACACATACCCCTTTCATATTTAATTAATTTTACAGAAAATATTTACACAGAGGTTTTATGTGAAGTTTTTTATTTGTTTTGCCTACTCATTTCAAAGCGATTTATATCATAAAAGTCCAGTATAACACAATATTGGATTGTGCTTCAGCTTTTTGTTTTATCATGGGATTGACTGGTACATGGTAAACTACACATATGAGGCGGATGTTAGTTCTAGGTATTTTTACATCTATGAAATTCTGCAAATATTTTTTATTTTTCTATGTGAAAATGGTTAATTTTCTTATAAAATACATATTTGTCTTTTTTCTTCTTGTTGCTTCACAAAATCAAGTACCTTATATAAACCTTCTGGGATTGCCATTCTAGTGGCAATGCCTATAGCACACTAGCAATTGTTGGACCTGAAACCAGAAACCCAATCATCTCCACAGACACATCTTTTTAAAGTCAAGATCTCTATTTAACAATAATATGTATGAATATGTATGTCTGTGTGAATAATACAAATAAATACTTGTAAAATTTTAATGGCCCAACAGATGTTATTTTCTCACCATGTCACCAATGTGAACATGCTTTACTTATGATAAAATATATTTTTAATGATAATTAAGTACAATAAACAAATATTTTCCAACTCATGAAACATAAGAGAGAAAAAGGTCATTTATATTTAAAACTTTTGAGACTACAGTGCATATTCATAAACTATTGACCAGTGTCCAGAATGATAATCTGGTAAATCAAATGAATTTTTAAAAGTTGCCATTCAAGGGCTTCCCTGGTGGCGCAGTGGTTGAGAGTCTGCCTGCCAATGCAGGGGACACGGGTTCATGCCCCGGTCCGGGAAGATCCCACATGCTGCGGAGCAGCTAGGCCTGTGAGCCATGGCCGCTGAGCCTGCACGTCCGGAGCCTGTGCTCCGCAACAAGAGAGGCCACAACAGTGAGAGGCCCGCGTACCTAAAAAAAAAAAAAGTTGCCATACCAATATTTTAGTGCCAAATGGAAGTTCAGTAAAAATGTGCTTTGCTACTAAAAATTATGTTATTACCATATTGGATTCTCTACATGCATGAAAACATTACTACATTTCTTCATAATTACTATGGAAGAAATTTGGAGACATCACCACTAGTTTCATTTTTTTCTAACAATAAGAGCTGCCAGTTTTTCAGCATCTACTATGAGCCATGCTATTGATGCCACACACATGTTCTTCCTAATCTTGGCAACAGTCCTGCAGTGACAGAGATTGCAGGTTGGCTTCTTATCACATAGTGCAGCTGCCATTCAGGTGACAGTGGCCGTGTAACATAGTTGGCCAATCAGATCTGAGAGGAAATTATTAGGATGGTTCCAGAAAATCTCTTTTCTAAGGAAAGCCAGCTCAGCTGACTTGCTTTCTTCTTCTCATCTCTTTTACCAAAGCAAACCTACAATACTTCAGGTGAAATAGCTTATTACCAGTTGACAAGCACACATTAAGACTGGCTGAACAAAAACCTGAGAAAGCCTCATGTTCTTAATGATATTATAAAACTTAAGAGTGGACAAACAAGGCCTGCCTGGACAGCCTAACACTGACACAGATGATAAAAATAACCCTTGTTTTTCAGGTTTCTTATTCACGGATGAATGCAACTCTCAACTGATTCACCTGCAAAGAAAATGTTGACCGTTCAGTCAGTATCTGAGAGGAGGCAACCCAGCTGGTAGAAAATAGGACAATAATTTGATACATAGGTATCAGAATCATTAATGGTCTGATTTAAAAGTGCTTTAAGAATCTTAGATTTTAAGTGTTATATATTATGGGGAAGGTACAATTGTTAGGGGCTATTGAAATATTTCCCTTAATTTTATTTCAATATATTTTTTCCTTGGACAAGTGTCTTTAACCCTGGACCTCAGTTTACTTATCTTTAATACAAGAGAATCACGCTAGATTGTCTCTAGGATTCCTTCCATTGAGAACTATTAGAATGCTGTACATATTGGCCTATAATGAAACAACAACAACTTGGCCCCCAAATGCATAATTCCTGGCAATCTTATGAATACTAGTGAGCCATAAATGTTTGCAATACAGAATTTAATACACAGGAGTCACATTATAGACTTAGAGGAATAGTCTAAACAGACATGTAGTATTATTATACTCTGTATTGAGGTTTAACAGAAAAGTGCTGAATGGAATCACTAAAAGAAGGTGGACTTGGCCTTGAATTTTGCTTTTCTAGACAGACTGTGTTTTTTTTTTAGAAAAAACCAAAAGTACTATACAAGTACAATGCAGAGCATAGTGGCTTAAAAGCCCTCTTATCCAACTTTGGTAGGTGATTGGTGGACTGAAAAAGTCAACTAAAGCAGAGAAATTTTAAAAATGACACTACATACCTAAAGCTAAAATAACTTGAACTGCAAATGTACAGTCGACTCTTGAACAGGGATTTGAACTCCACAGATACACTTATATGCATGTTTTATCAATAGTAAGTACTACTGTACTGTATGCTCCTCAGTTGACTGAATTCATGGATTTTTTTTTTTTTGGCTGCGCCGTGTGGCATGTGGGATCTTAGTTCCCCGACCAGGGGTCGAATCTGTGTCCACTGCGTTGGAAGCGTGGAGTCTTAACCACTGGACCGCCAGGGAAGTCCGGAATTCATGGATTTGATGTGGATGGTGGATACCCAGGAACTACAAAAAATGGTGGACCAATTATAAATTATACTCAGATTTTCCACTGTGTGGTAGGCTGGCGCTCCAACCCCGGCTTTGTTCAAGGGTCAACTGTATTTCATTTGTCAATCTTTTGAAATGCAAAATATTTATAGATTTTTACATTTTTTTCTAGGCTTTTGTAGTTGTTTTGCTTACACCTAATTTGACAGCGATTTACTTAGTGACTTTGTTTCACGTTCCATTGGTTTATGTAATAATTAACATAATACAAGTTCAGCTGGTATGAAGGGGCTTGGGGGAAAAATGCAACTGATTACACAAGCATGGAACTTGTAGTGGGTGAAGTTCACAATGATAGCAAAGGAAATTTTACTAGTTTGGGGCGTATACCACAATGTGGGCATGATTTAAAGAGGGAATGAGGAGCATCACTTAATCTGGCAAATTAAGTGGATGTCATGAGTGCTCTTAAGTGCCCATCATCTGTGATAGATATTGCCTAATAAGATGTAAAGCTATTTTACTCACTGTTTTAGAACACTAGTGTTTGGAGACTAGCGAACTGAATATTAAAATGATATTCTTACTAACATCTTAGAATCTCTCACTCCATTATCCTTCCTGCTATGTTCTTATGAGCAGATTCCTCCCTTATACTATATTTTGTTGATTGGCTCCCTTATGTTTTCCTCTGTGTCTGAGGCTCTGCCTTGTTTTTGTTCCAAGTATCCCAGCTCCTACATCTGCACAGGGATTGGAGCCCTAGCCCTAAGTCCCAATTCCCATGGATGGGTCAACGACAACTCCTGTCAGGCTTGCCCTGGATTATGCCTCTGGATTCAGATCCAGGTTCTAAGTCTATTCTGCTTTGTGACCTTGGACTATGTTAATTAATATTACTTGTTCTCCATTTCCTTTTCCGAAAAAGAAAGAACACTTAGCTTGCAGGTTTGTCAGAAGATTAAATGATCATGGGAAGCTCTAGCAGAGTGCCTGGTACAAGTAGGTGATGAGATGCATGTTTTCTGACCATTCCCTTGATTTCATATTTCTGACTCAGAGTTATGACCACCTACAGGTATGCTTGTTGAATGTCCTAGAGGTTGACCACCTGCCAGCCGGGATTTTTGCCCATGAAGAGCTCAGAAGGTCTGCTTGCTTGTCCATACTATCCAATCCCCCTAGCAGCCACTAAAGAGGTTTCCCTGGAGCATTTAGCTTGGTTGGCTTGGGCAGCCATCCATTTCCCATCGCTCCCTCGGACCTATTCTCTCCACCTCTGAATCTCTCTATAATTGATTTTGTCATTCAACGTGGATTACACATCTGCCATATACTGACATATTAGTCAGGGTTCTCCAGAGAAACAGAACAAATAGAAACAGGGGAACAGAACATAGAACATACATATATGTGTGTATGTATATGTATATATATATAGATAGATAGAGAGAGAGAGAGAGACAGAGAGAGAGAGAGAGAGATTGTTTATAAAGAATTGGCTCACACGAGCATGGAGCCTGAGAAGTCCCAACATCTGCAGTCAGCAAAGTGGAGACGACCTAGGGGAGCCAATACTGTAGTCCCAGTCCAAAAGCTGGCGGGCTTGAGACCCAAGAAGAGCCAGTGTTACAGTTTTGTGTCTGAAGGCAGGAAAAGACTGAAGTCCCTGCTCAAGGTGGTCAGGAGAGATGTCCCTCTTACTCAAGGGAGGTTGTCTCTTTGTTCCATTCAGGTCTTTGATTGGATGAGGCCCACCCACTTGGCGGAGGGCAATGTGCTTAACTCAGTCTACCCATTCAAATATTAATCTCATCCAAAAACACCCTCACACACACCCAGAATAATGTTTCACCAAATTCTGGGCAGGCTTGTGGTCAATTAACATCACACTGGGCACGGTGCTGGGCATTGTTCATATTATTGTCATTATTTCTGGTCTCAGAGAAGTCAGTGCCCCTTCTTTCACATCCTCATGTTCCCACCTGTGCTCTTGACCCTGTCGTTTCCTCTCCTGAGACTGCCCCCCCATACCTCTCTCACATCTTCAGTTTCCCCCCATTTTTTCTCTACCTAAAAACATGTTCAGGTTTTTCCTTCACTTTAAAATAAAGGTTCTCTTTGGTCCTTTGAGCTACCATCCCATCTTCTTTTTTTTAGTTCAGAAAGAGAAGTTTATATTCTCTGCCTTCAGTCATTCACTAAAATCTCTGGTGGGAATTCCCTGGCAGTCCAGTGGTTAGGACTCCACACTTCCACTAAAGGGGGCTTGGGTTCCATCCCTTGTCAGGGAACTAAGATCCCACAAGCTGTGTGGCAGAGCCAAAAAAAATAATAAGTAAAAAAAAAAAAATCCCTGGGATCTAATTCACCTTATTTCTTCTGTCTTTATATTCCTTATAAAAGTCAACAATGGCTTTCTCAAATCTAATAGCTTTTGTTCAGCCTTCACTTTATGTCATTAACTTTTTTTTAAAAAATTAATTTGTTTATTTATTTTTGGCTGCGTTGGGTCTTTGTTGCTGCATGCGGGCTTTCTCTAGTTGCGGTGAGCAGGGACTACTCTTCGTTGAGGTGTGCGGGCTTCTCATTGCGGTGGCTTCTCTTGTTGCGGAACACAGGCTCTAGGCGCGCGGGCTTCAGTAGTGGATCGCAGGGCTCTAGGCGCGTGGGCTTCAGTGGTTGTGGCTCGCAGGGCTCTAGGCGCGCGGGCTTCAGTAGTTGTGGCTCACAGGCTCTAGAGCGCAGGCTCAGTAGTTGTGGCTCACGGGCTTAGTTGCTCCGCGGCATGTGGGATCTTCCCGGACCAGGGCTTAAACCCATGTCCCCTCTATTGGCAGGCGGATTCTTAACCACTGCGCCACCAGGGAAGTCCTATGTCATTAACTTTTGAAAAAATATGTTTCCCTTTTGGAAATTCTCTTTTCTCTTTGCTTTGGCTTTGGTTGTCCAACTGTTCTCTGCTAAGTTGGTGGGTTTCTCTTTCTTGTCCTGTCCAATTAGGTAATGTCCCTCATTGCATTTTGAACTTCTTTTTGGCATTTACCAAATTCCATTCCGTGTTTTAGTTATTTCTGTCACACAGGTTTAAAAGGGAAGCACCTAGCTCTACTACTTATTCCTTTTCCCTGCTTTATTTTTTTCTAGAGCACTTATCGCTGTCTTACAAATATAGAGTTTACATATTTATTGTCTCTCTCCTCCTCTTCCCCATGTGGGCAGGGATTTGGGACTCTTTTTTTCACTAACGTATCCCCAACATCCAGAGCAGTAACTAGTGTTCAAATAATAATTGTTGAATTATTACAAAGATTAATATGTAGGGCTGTTCAGTGCATCCTTATTTATAAAAGTAAAACATCTAGAAATAAAATATCTAGTAATAAGAAAGTAAATCATGATACATCCATGGGATGGAATATTATGCACTTATTAAAAGTCATATTGAAAACATTATTTAATGAAAAATGCTTACATTATATTAGGTGGGAAAAAAGCAGGATAGAAAAAAATATATATAAAAGACCCTAATTCTATTTAAAATATAAAGGAGGGAATATATACTAAAATGTTCTCAGTGGCTATATCTGTGTAGTGAGATTAAAAGTGAATTTTGTTTTCTCTCTTATTTTTGCATTTTGTAAATTTTTGACAAATTCTTTTAAACAAAATTTAAAGTTAGAAAATTGTAAAGCTTTGAAGAAAAATACTTCCTTACTCAGGTGCTTTATTCTATTCTTCTTTAATCTGAATGAATTTCTCACTTCAATTAGGGATATTATTTGCACTTATCTTTTGGCACTGATTAGACTGTGCTTAGTATTATGTATCTTTATTTGCTCTACTAGGCCCTATGCTTTCTGAAATCAGAAATCATGTCTTATTTATAATTTTCAGAGCCTACAATACCTGTCTCTACATTTAATAGCTGTTTGAAAGAAAAAATATTTTAAAATGTTTTAATAGCCAGAAATAATGTATAGTGTTAGTTGCTTAGTGAAACCATCAATCATGTAATTTTCTTTTATTGATCTGATGTCCCTCATGACTGCCTTGAAAATACTCAGGTTTAAAGCCATGTCGGAATGATGACTATGGTTCTGGCTCAAGACAGCTACCTAGGAAGACCTTGAACTCACTTCCTGCCATGGACACAATGTATCTACAGCTGTATAGAGAACAATTTCCTCTGAACAAAAACCTAAAAACTGGCGGAGCAACCCCTTCACGTGAGGCAAACTAGAGGGAAACCATATTGAAGCAGGTAGAAAGGCTGAGGCACAGTCTCACTGTAATTCCCACCCCTGGCATGGCGACCTATAATCAGGAGGGAACCCAAAACCCAGAGCTTCCTCCTGAGGAGTGAAGGGTTCATACCCAACACTGGGCACCCCAGTTTTTAAAACCAGCACCTGAGAGAATGATGACTACAGTACAAGCATTTTTACCTCTCTGTTGGTAAAAATTATTTACATATTTTTCTAGTTGCTGGTACATTACATGAAAACTTCTGATTCTGGAGTAAACCTGGGCATGATAGTAGATTTCAGGACTGACACATTAAGGTAGTTAGGCTAGGCTGGTGTTACAAAGAGACCATGGGACAAATGGATCCAAAACACATGGCACAAATATGACAAGTTTGTTTCTTGCTCTTAAGGATGGATGTTCTTGGTTGGCAGGCAGGTTTCTTCCACCCATTTAGAGTCCCCGTGTCTTCTATTTTATGGCTTCCCAGGTTATACAGCATGTGCACTGTATGCTAATTGTAGTTACTAATCTCTGCCACCTGTAGGTTAGGTTGTAGGTTCAGTGAGGGTATAGAATTGCCGGATTCAGCAAATAAAAATACAGGATGCCCAGTTAAACTTGAATTTCAGATGAACACCACATAATTGTTTTTCTTATGAATTTATTTTATTTATTTTTGGCTCCATTGGGTCTTTGTTGCTGCGTGCGGGCTTTCTCTAGTTGCAGCGAGTGGGGGCTTCTCATTGCGGTGGCTTCTTTTGTTGTGGAGCACGGGCTGTAGGCGTGTGGACTTCAGTAGTTGTGGCAGGCAGGCTCAGTAGTTGTGGCTCGTGGGCTCCAGAGCATAGGCTCGGTAGTTGTATGGCACGGGTTCAGTTGTTCCATGGCATGTGGGATCTTCCCAGACCAGGGCTTGAACCTGTGTCCCTTGCATTGGCAGGCGGATTCTTAACCACTGCGCCACCAGGAAAGCCCTATCCACTCTTTTGTAGATTCTTTTCCCATATAGGCCATTACAGAGTACTGAGAAGAGTTCCCTGTGCTATACAGTAGGTCCTTATTAGTTATCTATTTTATATAGTAGTGTGTATTTGTCAATCCCAGTCTCCCAATTTATCCCTCCCCATTGAATCCCCAGAATCTAAAACTGTACCTGTTGACTTTAAGATAAATAAATCTCTCAATAATATTTAATGAATAATTGGTATTCTGCCTGTCAGGGAGCATGTATATTAGCAAAGAATACTTATTATTATTAATTAGAACAATACTGGTATTAGTAAGAACATGTATTATCAGCCAAAAATAGTTATTATTAATACTACTTGTTATAAAAATACTTAAGTATCCAAGGATACTTACCAACAGATAAGACTTTAAAATGTATCAGCATTTCAAACTACAGATGTTTTCAGTACATGGATAAAATCTGTCTTCCCCTAGGTATCTGCACAGCTCTGCCTCTCACTTCTTTCAGGTCTCTACTCAAATGTCATGTTCTCAATGTCTTCCCTGTTCTCTATTATCTAAAGCGGCAGCCCTTCCCCTCTGTAACACTGTTACCTTTCCTGCTTTAGTCTTCCTCTTTCACACGTAGAGTGAACATACCATATGCTTATCTTCTTTACTGCCTCCCTCCCCCACTAGAATATAAACTTCATAAGGACAGGCATTTTCCAACCTGTTTTATTCACTGCTAAATTTCTAGCTGCTGCACATACTAGAGATTCGATAAATATTTGTTGAACCAATGACTGAATAGACACCATTGGTTCTTATTAGAATTTATAGTTACCAGTAGTTTGATATTCACTTCACATGATGCAAGATGGATTTAATCTCACAATATCATGATTCTGCCTGCATCTCCTCAGTTCACCAAGTCCTATCAGTTCATGGAGTCTATCACCTCCATGTCTTTTATTTATTTATTTTTCTATAAACAGTATATCACCTCCATGCCTTTTATTTATTTATTTTTCTATAGATTATTTTTAAATTTTATTTTTACTTTTAAAAATTTATTTATTTACTTTTGGCTGCGTTGGGTCTTCGTTGCTGCGCGCGGGCTTTCTCTGGTGGCGGCTAGTGGGGGCTACTCTTTGTTGCGGTGTGCGGGTTTCTCATTGCAGTGGCTTCTCTTGTTGCGGAGCATAGGCTCTAGGCAAGTGGGCTTCAGTAGCTGTGGCACGTGGGCTCAGTAGTTGTGGTACATGGGCTTAGTTGCTCTGGGCGTGTGGGATCGTACCAGAACAGGGCTCGAACCCGTGTCCCCTGCATTGGCAGGTGGATTCTTAACCACCGCGCCACCAGAGAAGTCCCCATGTCTTTTATAACACCTGCCTTACCTTACTGTCCCTGTTGTCACATCCACAGTGATTCCTATTTGTTCCCTGAATTAAGGCAGAAATTACCTAATTTCCTTGCTTACTGTATTCCCATTCTAATCCATCTTCCCAATTGTTACTGAAGTTATCTTTCTAAAATAAGGTTTTGATTATATTATTCCCTTACCACAAAACTCTGTCTTCCTATCACCTAAAGATAAAATTCAAAAGTTCTTGCTTGGACACATGAAACCCTTGATGTGGTCCAGCCTCAACTCCTGCCACTCTTCCACACACATGTTCCAGCCCCATGGATTTCTGTCTGCTCAAATGTCACTTTGTGAGATTAGCTGCTGTAGCCTCAGTACTCACAGAGCTCTTTGTATATTCTAATGATGCTTATCTTAAAAGCCACAAGCACTAAATAGTATGTCCCCGATTTTTTTTTTTTAATGTTTGTTTATTTGGCTGCACCAGTCTTAGTTGCGGCATGAGGGATCTAGCTCCTTGACCAGGGATCGAACCCGGGCCCCCTGCATTGGGAGCGCGGAGTCTTAACCACTGGACCACCAGGGCAGTCCCAGCATCTCACTGATTTTAACATGTACATTGCTTTCTCGTTTAGCATCTGAAGAACTGGAATTCATCTTTCAGTCGTTGCACCTTACGATGCTGTCACCAGAAGGCCGTTGTGATGTAGCTGTCACAGCCTGTACATGCACAAACGTCATGGTTATTCTTGGTGGCACAATGAGGCAATTGCAAACCTTAGACATTTCAGTCAACTAACCGTTGAAAGAAAGGACATACATCCTGTTTGTGGCCTGGAAACCTTTCACTGACACCTTCTAGTTGGATCAAGAAAGCACCAGAATCAAAACTTGTGGAATGGAAGCCAATGGTTTAGAAGAAAATTCTGAAGACAATAGTAGAGTATTCTTTTAAAACATGTTGTATCACTAATGCTCCTGGTTGGTAGAATTCAGTACAGTATGGGAAGAGTCTAATTGATAAGAAAGCAATATGTCTTAATTTATTTACTTTTATTTTTAATTTTTTTTTTGGTAGGAATTTATTAATTAATTTATTTTTGCTGTGTTGGGTCTTCGTTTCTGTGCGAGGGCTTCTCCAGTTGTGGCAAGCGGGGGCCACTCCTCATCGTGGCGCGCGGGCCCCTCACTATCGCGGCCTCTCCTGTTGCGGAGCACAGGCTCCAGATGCGCAGGCTCAGTAGTTGTGGCCCACGGGCCCAGCTGCTCCGCGGCATGTGGGATCCTCCCAGACCAGGGCTCGAACCCGTGTCCCCTGCATTAGCAGGCAGACTTTCAACCACTGCGCCACCAGGGAAGCCCCTTTTAATTTTTTTGTTGCACCGTTCGGCTTGTGGGATCTTAGTTCCCCAAGAAGGGTCGAACCTCGGGCCCTGAAGTGAAAGCGCCCAGTCCTAACCACTGGACCGCCAGGGAATTCCCATGTTGTAGTTTAATTAGAAGCATTTTTTTTCTTTCAGTGCCCCAAAGTAATGGCATTTCTTAGAATCCGTGGTGTCTCAGAATTGATAAAATATGGTATCTTATCTTGCATTTTCAAAACAATCTTCTAAGACAGGTCTGGTTGTATCATGCCTGGGGTCTGCTGACATCATAAGAGTGTATTCTCACTATTTTTCTGTCTTCTTTCCATTAAACTATAAACTCTCTAGGGCTTACCATAGTGATAGGGTTTCAATAGTGCCTATCACATAGTAGGTGGGCTATTAATAGTTGTTTAAATAATTATGGCTATGTTCATGCTCCTTTGATAGAGAAACTGTTCCACTTTGGTTCTAATTCTCAATTTGGATATGTTCATTTTCAGTACTCATCTTGAATCGCCTAAGACTTCAACTATTACTGTGAAATGCTGCTCATTGGAAAGGTCTAATTTCTTGTTAATAGTAGTCCCTAGTAGCATTTTTTTCTGAGGATTGACATTATATAATTATATAATTGGTATTATATAATATTATAAATTAGGATGACCAAAATTAAATTTCCATATATATTATTTGAATACTTTCTGCTGCATAACTTCACATCTAATTTTTTATGCTTATTACTTCATTTTTTTTTGATGTTCTCGACCTCTCAACATGACTATTGTGATCTCAAAGAGTAAAACAGAGAGCTGAGGAAATGAATGGTAAGACAGCCAAAGGAAACTTTGTTAGGTTACGTGTGAGGCACACCAAGTTCATCTGATTATTCTTTTCAGATGGTACAACCAGACACCATAAGCCAAGTCATTGGCATGTAATTATTTTTAAACCGTGTTACCCTGCTTAGTTTAAAATAATTTAAAAGGGCTCTGGTTGGCTCCTACAAATGAATATAATTCATCAGTTCTTAATTGTTAGAATAGCTCCATTTCAACAATTTAGGCTATTGTTTAAGCCAGAGTCACCATTCTTTCAGAGGGTTTTGTATAATTAATTCATTCCCTTTTAAATCGGAGCCATAGCATTTGGGCAGCATTCCTTTAAAAACAGCAGCAAAGAGCATGTTTTCTCCCACATACTTCTTCCCACCAATGTCCTCCCAGAAAAGTCTTTTCTAATCCCTTAGACTGCAACAGCACAGGGCTTAGCACACCCTACTCCAACTAGTTTTCCCTCTAGCATTGCAAGAGTTCACTGTTTCTTCAGTTGAGTCTGATGAAATAGTTGGCTTGCATTTGGGGGCCATGTTTTAGAAAAATAAGCCTGCATATAACCAGAATCTTTCTGGAATCACATTCTAGAATCACAGAGATTGAGTGAAGAGATTCATGCTTCCCATCTTGTGCTTCCTGCAAGGCCGAAGCTCATTGAGGGGAACAGTGGGAGTCTCTGGCATTATTTTGTTTTCTTTTTCCTTTTTGTCAAACATAGTTGAATTCAAGCAATTTAAATATGCATGTGATGAAACTCCACTGTTATCTATATTGGTGTCACATTTATAGTTTTTTTCCCTTTTAGTTTGCAGATTTATTTTAGGAGTTTTAAGAAATGTAATAACTCTAAGGGTATGTGAATTTTTAAAGTTATTTACTGAGTGCTACTAGATGCTAGACACATATTCTTATACTTTAAGCATATAGCTCTTAATCAGCATTATTTAAGATTCACCTGAATAGCTTTTTAAAAAATGAGAGGTGGAGGGCCCATCCCAATTCTACTGTATCACTTTCCTCTGGGTTTGGGGATTTGGTACATTCATTATTATTTTTAAGCTCTATTGATAATGCTGATGTGCATCTCCTGGCCCAGAACCACTAATTTAAGCCATCACCAACTAATAGCTTAATTGCCAACCAGAGTCACTAAGAATAAACTTGGCCTATTTCACAATTTTGTCTAGGGACCACTCGTCAATGCTTCGTGCTTTTGGACTGCCTCTTGATTCGCTGCTTATGTATGTCCTGATTTTTTTCCTGTTCTGCCTTGGGGTCTTGCCTTCCAGCACTTCTGGGCCTCTGAACTGGTAACCTGGCCTTTGATCTCAGGTGCCACCACAAGCATAGGTTCTGGTTATATGCTCCAGGTTGGCTCCTTGCACTCGGCTCTCCTGATCTTTGCATCTAATCCTGGCTCTACCATACACCTCCACTTATGAGCCTAGTGCAACAATCTGCCAACTCCATGGATCCAGGGAAGAAAGACCATGGTGGCTCCGTTGGAAATGATTTCAAGTAACAGCAATAGGTAAGGTCATAATTTTTATTTATTTTTATTTTTTTCGGTACGTGGGCCTCTCACTGTTGTGGACTCTCCCGTTGCAGAGCACAGGCCCCGGACGTGCAGGCTCAGCGGCCATGGCTCACGGGCCCAGCAGCTCCGCGGCATGTGGGATCCTCCCGGACCAGGGCACGAACCCGTGTCCCCTGCATCGGCAGGCGGACTCTCAACCACTGCGCCACCAGGGAAGCCCGGTAAGTTCATTATTAATGCATGTTCATCTACCTCACTCATCTAGTTCGATTCCCTTCCAACACTGCTTTGTACTCAGCACCCTAACTAAAAACTCCAATTTATATGGAAAAAAAGTCTTAGCTTGGAATAAAGGCCCTCTACCATCCAGACCTGACCTACCTTTCTGGATCTTATACTGTTCTTCATGTACCTGGTGCTCCAGCCTAGATGAACTTGATTGTTCCCCAGGAAGCCATTGGCAATGCTGTGCTAACTTCCTTTCTTTACTACATTTTCAACGTCTAGAAGGAGTTTTCACCAGCAGCTTCTTTTCCTTTACCCACATACCCAAATCCTACCGATCTTTTAAAGCAGTGTTTCTTAAACCTGAGAAACGTAAAAGAAATTATGTTTCTAGCAAATACATTTTCTGAAAGGCAGGAGTCCACAGAGCACAGTTTGAAAGCACTGATAGAGAAATCTGAAGACCAACTCTAGGAAAATCTCTTTCAGTTGCAAATTATCACTTTGAAAGAAAAAATTTGTCTTTATAACTAATAAAACAATTTGTGTATTGTCATTAAAATGAAAACAAAAAATTTAAAGTATCAAAGAACTCTAATTCTTATCTCCAGGGTCTAGGATCCCAGTTTGAGAAACATTGCTTTAAGGCACCGCTTAAACTTACTGACCCTGGAAAATGTTCTTTCATTACCCTAGGGAAATAAAAATTTTCTCTTTTCTGAATTATTTAGTATCTAATCACTTTCTACTCTGTAGTAGCTAATAATATGTAGGCAATATTCTTCTAGAAAAACCACAAACTCTTTGAAGGCAGGGACAATATTTTAATCATTTTTTAACTCCACTGGTCCTCAGCAAATACTGGATGTAAGCTCGCTACTCCACTTTTAGTAGTCCAACTCTTAAAAGTATTTTACTCTTCTATGGCACATACAGAACACCATATTACTGAATAGCCCTACTATAAATTAACAAAAATTCAGAGGTTGTCTTAAATATTAGGAAAAGTCCGAGTTATAAAATTCAAAATTTAAAAAAGGTGCCACAAAACATGTCTGTTCTGTGTTAAGGGTAATAGGAACAACTTCTTTGAGTGACCAGTAGGCAAATAATTAAGAATTTCAGGATAAACAATCGAAATGCTAGGCTAATAGGAGAGGCCCTAGAAACCTCTACACAGTCTTATACGGGTCGTATGTCCCTAATTCAACTTGTATTTTAGGCAATGTCTTTAAGTTTTCAACTAGTATATTTGAGGCAACTTTTCCTCGGACATAATTTAGGAGAGGAATCATCATGCCATCAAGCCTGATGACTGGGGCTGGTTTTATCCGAGAACGTCTGCCTTCAGGCAGTATTTGGATCGAGTCCGAGACAGCAGGGTGCGAGGAAAGAGCACTGGCAGGGTTATGGAGAACCCATGCCATGTGTCACCTGGGCAAGCCAAGTCAGTTTGTTCATCTAAAAACAAGAGAAATGGACGCTGCTTTTCTAAGGCCCTTTTTAGCTCTGAGATTGATATTCTGTGGCCCTAAGTAAACATGGCTTGTGAGAGGTTATTTCTTTGGGTAGGACGGGTTATTTTTCCCCGAGTATAAAAAGGGCAATAAACTGTTTATCGATATTTGAGTCTTCCCCTGCTGCCCTTTTAGGGCTGAGTTCGGAAAAAAAAGGGTTTGTTCCCTTTCTGGTGGGTCCTCCAACGAGAGGGCTCCTGGCTAGGTCCAGCCCTCACCCTCGGTCGCTGCCCAAGGCCAAACGAGGGTGCGGGCGAGGATGGCCCCTCGTCCCCACTCCCCTACGGGAGCGGAGTGACTCGCGGAGGAGATTAGTCCCTGGTCATAAACAACCTCTCACTTCCCTTCCCCCGCCCCGGGCCCGCCCGCGCTGGGGCCGGCCCTCCGAGGCCCAAGGAACCTCCTCCGACGACCGCGGGCCCCGAGCCCTCCTCCGGAGGATGACCGCCGGCCTGCCCCGACTCCTAACCGGGCGTTGGATCACTCTACTCATCCCTCCTCGCTCGCCCATTGGGGAAGGGGTTCGCTACAGCGACCTCGAAACAGGAGCTGAGACCTGCCTCCATTTCCCTTTCTGCGACCCCTATCACCTCCAACAGCCAAGGAGAGGCCGACGGGCCTCACGCGCAGACTCACGGCCGTGGCCGCCCTGCGCGCGCCGACGCGGCCCCCGCCCCCATACCGCCGTCCTTCCGCGGGCTGTCCCCGCCCCTTCCCGGAGCCCGCCTCCGCGTCTGCCGGCCCGCCTGCTCGCCCCTCGCGCTCGCTCTCGCGCGCACCCGGCGCTCCGCCTCCGCGCGTGCTCCATAACTGTTCCCGGAGCCAGCCTCCAAGCTTCCCCCGCCCCTGAGCTGTTTGAATATGCTAATAAGAGGCCAGGGACCAGCCAGTAGATTAGCGGGGCGGTGCATCACATGGCTAGAGGACGTGTCAGGAGGCGGAGCCTCTGCAGCCCCTGCCCGAGTTAAAACCGGAGTGTGAGAGAGAAAAGCGCTTCAGTAGCGAGAGGGGCTGAGAAAGTGGTGACACCGCCGGGGTGCGGAGGGAGTCCCTGAAACTTCTCCCAACAGCCCCAGGGCCAATCTCCCCTCAGCCCACTCCCCTCTTCGCCAGCTCCCAGGTCCCCACTCCCTGCACCGGGGGTGGGGTTGGGAGCCAGGCCCGTCTCCCGCTGGGACACACACAGGGGCCGGGAGCGGGGACGGGACCCCCGAGGCGGGGGGGACGGACCGACAGACAGACGGCCGGGCGCCCGCCCCAGCGGGCAGGCAGGCAGGAGGAGGCGGAGGCGGGGGTACGACTGGGAGGACTGGGTCTGGGGAGTTTCCTCTCAACTATCGGGGGAGAAACTCCCCGCAGCCGGAGGAAAGACCCAGACCGTGTTTTCCTCCCGGGGGCCGCGCTCCCCCGCCCCGCGTAGCGGCGGTCGCCGCCGCCGCCACCGGCGCCTCCACCTCTACCATCTCCTCTTTCTCCACCACCTCGGGCCCCGGTGTCCCCGGCCAGCACTATGCCCATCTTACTGTTCCTGATAGACACGTCTGCCTCTATGAACCAGCGCAGCCATCTGGGCACCACCTACCTGGACACGGCCAAAGGCGCGGTAGAGACCTTCATGAAGGTACCGACTGACCGAGCCCGGGCGGCGACCCCGGTCCGGCGGCCCACGGGCGGCACGGGTGGGGGGAGGGCGGCCGGGGGTGGCGAGGCGGAGGTGTCGGGGACCTGACTGCGGGAGCTGCCGGGCTCGGGGACCCCCTCCCCCACCGCGCGGGCGGGCGGGCGGGCGGGCGCTGCAAGCCGGGCTCGGCCCGGGCCAGGGCTGCGGCCCCGGGCGGTGTGCGGGGGCCGATCTGTGTGTGGGGGGCGGCTGCGGCATGTGCGGTACTGTGGGGGGCGGCGGGGCCGCTGGGCTCCCCTTCTCCGCCTGGTAACCTCGCCTCTGTGCTTCCCTCTCGCCCGCCCTGTTCCTCCTCCCGTCCCCCACCCGCTCTCCCGCAGCTCCGTGCCCGGGACCCTGCCAGCAGAGGAGACAGGTATATGCTGGTCACTTTCGAAGAGCCGCCCTATGCTATCAAGGTAACAGCCCTCGCCCTCCCCCTTCCCTTCCCTTCCCTGTTCCTTCCTCTCTCACCCTCCCCGCCCCCCCATTCACCCTTCATTATGCTCCCCTCCCCCACCCGCTGTGCTCCAGGCGCTGAGGTCTTTTCCCCTGCGGGCTCCCACCCCCTCCCCCGCTACGGAGCGTCCTGGCGCGGCGCGGAGTCGCCGGGCCACCGCCGTCCCCTCCCCAGCCCGGCCCGGCGGCGGCGGCGGCGGCGGCGGCGGCGGCGGCGCTGCGATCAACATGGCCGACATTTCCCCTCCGCGGCGTGAGCGGCAGCAATGAACTGTGGGGGATATTTATTCAAGTTAGCCCGAGTGACAGCCGGGCCCGGCAGCGCCGAGCCTGGGTCTGCATTAAAGGGGAACCGGCCCGAGGCCGGGGCGGGGGTGGGGGGGCCGCGGGGCTGGGGCTGCGGAGTCTCCCCGAGAGGGCCGCGGGCCGGTGGGACAGCGCGCTAGGTGAACTTCTCAAGTCCCGCTCACTTCTGCTTTCCACCAGTATCTCTGCATCCCCGAATTCTGGGTATGAGGCTGGGGAGTACGCTTCCCGGGGAAGTTATAAAGTACGAAGGTTGGTAGCTACCGAAAGCTGTAGAGCCAGCAGGTTTATTCTGGGCCTCCTTTGGAAGAGAGTTTCCTCAGCAGTGATGCGTTATTGACACGTTACTCAAAACCGTGCAGCAAAGTGAAGCAGCTCCTTGGTGAACGGCAGATTGTAACGGCCGTCCGTGTGCACATGGCTTTGAAAGATGAAAAAAAATTCTTACGTTTTTCTTTTCAGGCCGGATGGAAAGAAAACCATGCAACGTTTATGAATGAACTGAAAAACCTTCAGGCTGAAGGACTTACGACTCTTGGCCAATCCCTAAGGACAGCTTTTGATTTATTAAATTTAAATAGATTAGTAACTGGCATAGACAACTATGGGCAGGTAGGTTGACTATTAAGGTGGAAAAACAGTTGATTTTTCTTTTTGTGGAAAAACAGTCCAGTCCCGAAACTGTATAACGTGAAATACAAGTGTAAAACATTTCAGATTAAAATCCAGTATGCACATAATACAAAAGTGAAACAATGACCACACTGTATATGGTTTTATAACCCTCATTTTTTTTTCTTAAAATGTATTTGTGTTCAGAATTCGAATCTGAATTCTTTGCTATGAAGTTGACATAAATTTAGTTTTAATCCCTTAAAGTTCACTCAGGAAATAAATGGGAAAACCTCCTGCCTCACCACACGCAGTTTCTCTGGTAGTCTGTCCACAGGCAATTGTGCAACTCTTGCAATGACTGACAGACACTAGTTGATTAGTGGTCTTAAAATGTTAGAGGAAATTACTCTATTTGTCGTATCAGGGTTTAATTTAACCATATTGTATAGCTCTGAAAGGTAAGAAGGTTTTCATTGTAGTGCACTAACTGGCTGAGTACATTAAGATTTCTCAGCTTTTGAGGTGTGTCCAGTAAGGCACTATGCAGGAAGAATTCTGAAGCCATTCTTGAATTAAATGGCAGGTCCAGAGTTTTGTTTTTAAACTCCAAACCCTTGGAAAAGAGGCTGTTTGAAAATATGAAAGAACTCTTCCTTTCTCACTTAACTCTCCCAGTTCCTCTATTGCACTTGCTGTTATCTCTTTGAAGATGAGACAAGACCATTAAATCACATGATGGTTTATTATGGGATAATGCAAGGTGGTCCATTATAACACTTTGAGATAAATGGCCTGGGAAGTAAAAGATACTGAAGAATATGTAATGTTACACATAACAAAGGAATATTAAATCCAAGGAGTTCAGTTCCTATGTTGTTGTGCAAAGCACTATTACCACAGTGATACTTTTAGGCACACATTTTGTTCTTGTCCCCAAGTTCCATGAGCCACAGTTTTCAGGAGTTTCACAAATTTCAGGGAAATTCTTCCCACAACTACAGCTTTTGGTTTCTTTATATAGAAAGAAGCAGAATTGTTCGCTTGTTTTAGAAATGTTTATGCTTTACTTTTTAAGGTTAACTTTTCAGTGCCTGAACATCTTTGGCTTTGGAAATGGTTGAATGTAGTTTTGTTGCATTTAAAGTATATGTTGCAACTTGGAGTCACTTTGTTTCTATCTTTATGGAATTATGGAATTGCACTTCATGTATTTTCTCACACATTAATCTTTTTCTGTTTCCCCTTTCATGCTGCTTTATTTTTCAGCTTTTAGTAAGTTGGGCAGATTTGCCATGAACTTTTCAGTTTGTTTCTTTAAACTAATGGATTTATTTCCCTTTCATTTTCCTTTGTTATCTGTAGCGCTGTGCAGTCTTATTGCTTAAGGTTTTGATCTAAACTTTGAGTTCGAAGACAGATATGAAACTTGCCATTATTCAGTTATCCTTATTTCCTTATTATTGGATATACTAACTGTTATTATTTGGTTGTCAGGTTGTCAGTGTATAGCAGAACTACTAATTTCCTGATCTTCTGCATCACATTTCATAAGTGGGAAAGGCATTTAGACACGTTTACCTTCTACCTCCTATTAAAAATATTTCTTAGGTGTTTCCTTAGAAAAAACTGATTGTCGTGGAGAGGCTGAGGACGTTTGTAATTTAAACCCGTATTTTCCTTTTCCAAGTTGCCATCTTCCACCAGAGGATGCTTAAGTTCTTGTCTATAAAGCTCACAGAAAGTTTGAGGTTGAAGGTGGTCCTGCTGTGCTCTTACCACTTTGACCAAGAGAAGAGCCTGGAGATAGCATGTTTTTGTATGTTAAGATTTATTAATTCAACAGGGGGGAGAGATTATGCCTTTCAGTTATTTTGATGAATAAGCAAGGATGCAAGGAGTAATATCCTGAATTAGCACATGAAAATGATACTAGCATTAAAAGAACTAAGGAAGCCACAATTTTCCAAATGAAAATGACAATGATTGAGTCTAATGATTATGAGTCTCATGATTAATTAGAAGAAAACATCTTCCCAGAAGAAATTTTTCATCATAAGATTTTTTCTTGCTGATTTAAATATACATTTTGTATTCAAAAAAAGGATAAATTATCAAGAATTTTGGATGTCTCAGATATTTCATATTGAATATAGTTCATGTATTTTCTTCGTAAGGTTGTCTGCCTATTTTTTGTGGAGTACCAGTGTTCTGTAACCTCAGTGTTTCTCTTGTAAATACTTCCCGTTTCATGCTCTATATTAGGATCTTCGGAGCCCACAGTACTAAATGCTTGTATATAATCTCAGTAGTTGAAGGAAATGAGAAAAGGTGAGCTAGATGAAAGGGCCTATTGATTTTATAGAACATCTAAAAACCTTTATATGTTTCTGAATAATTTTTCTTAAACACTTAAATGGGGTTTATATATATATGTATCTGTATATTTATATAGATATTTCCACACATGTTCCCACCACCCACATACATGCACATATGTGGTTTCCATAATCAATTCCAAGAGTATTTTTAATATCTATCTATATTGCATAAGTTGGCATACCTACAAATAAAACATCTTTGAGATATTAGCTAGGATACTAAGAGAACTTGCAGGGCATCAGTAAGGTTAAAGTAGCTGAGAAAAAAATGATTCTTGGTGAATGTTTTCTCAAGCACTTTGGATATCTCACTAACAAGTTCCTTGCATATAGAAGTCCTTATAAATATTTAATTTTGATAATCAGTACCATTTGCTGATACTCCTACAATCATGGAACAATGTGTAGTCAATCTTTTCTTTATAAATTATAGTAACAACGTATTAAATTGCTTATCCTTGCAGCCAAATTTGATAGATTTTTTTTCCCACATGTATTCACCAGAGCTTCAAATAATGCTGATCTTTTGAGAGCCACTGAAAATTTGAACCTGCCTTAATATCTAAACTTTGGACATGTATAAAGTTTTAGAGGTCTGATTAAAGTTGCCTGTGTAGATTGGTTTATTTTTCATACTTTTCCAAATTGTTATATTTTCTGTCAATGTTTTCAACATTGTTTATTATTATTATTTTTAAAGTTAGGTTCCAGTTAGGTTTAGATGCTAAATATTACTCTTGCCTGCAGTTCATCATTTTTGTCACTGGACTGATTCCACATTCCTACTACTGAATGTACTAGTACTGATTCAGTTGGTCTAGGACTTAGAATAGTACCTGACCTACTACTGTATGCCTTTGGTGAAGACAATCCTTGAGTAATACCATAAAAGGAAGTATAATATGTGTTTAATTTTTTGAGGGTTTTCTATTCCAAGTGTTTACCTCATTGAAAAATGGTGGCTTTTAGACACCATCAAATTGAATGAATCTTAGGGAGAATAATGTTAGCCAGTTTTATTGTTCAGCATAAAGAGCTATTTGTGAACTTAGCAGATAATTCAGGTAGATTTCTAATAATACTGCTTTTTTCCCTTTACCAAAGCAGCAGTACCCATTTAGTTCTCAGGTAGTACATAATAAAGGCTTCTCTTTTAATGTTGGTAGGTGAAGTAATGAAAACTTGATTCCCATTTGGGTTTTTGGTTTCCTTTAGGCTATCAAGAAATATGTAAACAATAGTTTGGTATTTATTGACCTATAGGTATCTTTTCAAAAGAAAGTAGATTATTATACTTGAACATTCTGTGCTGAATATGAACTGGAGACATTTTTTAAGTCTCTGAACTTTTTCTTCTAATTTTTAAATTGTGGTAAAAAACACATAACATCAAATTTACCATCCTAACCATTTTTAAGTGTACAGTTCAGTAGTGTTAAGTATATTCACATTATTGTGCAACCAGTTTCCAGAACATTTTCATCTTTCAAAACTGAAAGTCCTTTCAAAACAATAACTCCTCGTTTCCCCCCTAACCCCAGCCCCTGGCAATCAAAGAACGGCACCATTCTACTTTCTGTTTCTATGAATTTGACTACTCTAGAGATGCCACCTATAAATGGAATCATACAGTATTTGTCTTTTTGTGACTGGCTTATTTTACTTAGCATAAAGTCCTCAAGGTTCATACATGTAGCATGTGTTGGGATTTCATTTCTTTTTATGGCTAAATAATATTCCATTGTATGTGTATACCACATTTAAAAAATTTTTTTGTATATACCACATTTTGCCTACCCATTAATCTGTTGATGACCACGTTGGTTGCTTCCATCTCTTAGCTGTTGTGAATACTGCTGCTGTGAACATGGGGTAAATGTCTCTTGAGATCCTGCTTTCAGTTTTTTTGGATATATACCCTGAAGTGGAATTGCTAGATTGTATGGTAATTCTATTGAAAAAAATTTAAGGAAATGCCATATTGTTCTCCATAAAGTTTGCACTATTTTATATTCCCACCAATAATACACAAGAATTTCAATTTCTCCACATCCTTGATAACACTATTTTCCTTTTTTCTAATATTAGCCATCTTAATGGATTTGAAGTGATATCTCATTGGTTTATTTGCATTTACCTAGTTATTATTTATATTGTACATCTCTTCATATGCTGGGTGGACTTTTGTATACTGGCTTTGGAGAAATGTCTGTTCAAGCCCTTTGCTTATTTTTTAATTGCTATTTTTTTCCATTGTTGGTAGGAGTTCTTTAAATATTCTGGATATTAACCCCTTATCAGATGTGCAATTTGCAGATTTTTTTCCCATTCCATGGTCTGCCTTTTCACTCTGTTGATTGTCCTCTTAACAGAAGTGTAAATTTTTGATGTATTCCAATATATCTATTTTTTATTTTGCTGCCTTTGCTTTTAGTGTTATATCCAAGAAATCATTGCCAAATCCTATGTATTGACGCTTTCCCTCTATATTTTCTTTCAGGAGTTTTAGTTTTATGTCTTACATTTACGTCTTTAATCCATTTTGAGTTAATTTTGGTATGTGGTGTAGAATGAAGTAAGCTTCATTCTTTTGCATGTGGACATCCAGTATTTCCAACACCATTTGTTGAAGAGACTGTCCTTTTCCCTTTGAAAGGTCTTGGCGAGCTCCTGAAATTAAGTCTCCTGAAATTATTTTCAGTAATTATTGATGGATAGGGGACTCTATAGTCAAACTTGCTTAAATGTTTTTTCTCCATCTTTAATTGTGTAAAAGAAGAGCAATGCCTAGGAATGTGAAAATTGGATTCCAATTCTGACCTTGACATTGAATTACTATGACACATTGGGCAGTCACTTTACTGCCCTGTGCCTCTGCTTCTTCGTTTCCCAAATTGCCAGTAATGAAGCCATTTATACCCTTAGAGAGTCGATGAGAGTCTGAAATGGGATGGTATATTAAAATGTAATTTAAAAATTATGAAGTGCTCAGTAGACACAAAGCATACTTTTTCTCCCCTCCATAGATTATTCACCTCTGGTTTTCTCTTATTTTTCACCTTTGAATTTGAAATCAGTTATAAAAATCTGGTGATATTTAAAGCTGATTTTTATTACATGCTTTGAAATCTGTTAGTAGCATATTAAGTATATATATTTTTTTCCCAGGGTGGGGCTTTATATTGCTCCCTGGGGAAGCAGTGTGAAAGGTCAATATAACCTGACCTAAGTTGTCTTAATGGCAGTTGATAAGCATGGGATAAAGTACAAGGATGGTATTTAAAAAAAAATGTTAAACGAAAACTGGATGAATATCAATTAGCAGATAAGTCAGAAAGTCATTCTTTCATAGGAATACAAGTTAGAAAAGGAACCCTTAGATGACAAAAGCACATGTTTTAGGATTCTTTCAAATAGGGAGCTCCCCCTAATGCGTTTAACATGAGATTTACACAAGTTTGATATGCAAGGAACTTTTGAGGAGCACATCTATTAGGTAGATCAAGGGATGTTTTAATAAGAAGGTTTTACTGAGCTCAAAGTAGTATAACATGGCTATGATTTATTTCCTATTGAGCATTAATTTATTATTTATTTGTTTATTTTTACATCTTTATTGGAGTATAATTGCTTTACAATGGTGTGTTAGTTTCTGCTTTATAACAAAGTGAATCAGCTATATGTATACATATATCCCCATATCTCCTCCCTCCTGCGTCTCCCTCCCACCCTCCCTATCCCACCCCTCTTAGGTGGTCACATAGCACTGAGCTCATCTCCCTTGTGCTATGCAGCTGCTTCCCACTAGCTATCTATTTTACATTTGGTAGTGTATATAGGTCCATGCCACTCTCTCACTTCGTCCCAGCTTACCCTCCCCCCGCCCTTGTCCTCAAGTCCATTCTCTATGTCTGTGTGTTTATTATTCATGTCCTGCCCCTAGGTTCTTCAGGACCTTTTTTTGAGGGGGGATTCCATATATGTTGCCATCTCTTTCTGACTTACTTCACTCTGTATGACAGACTCTAGGTCCATCCACCTCACTACAGATAACTCAGTTTCATTTCTTTTTATGGCTGAGTAATATTCCATTGTATATATGTGCCACATCTTTATCCATTCATCTGTTGATGGACACTTAGGTTGCTTCCATGTCCTGGCTATTGTAAATAGAGCTGCAGTGAACATTGTGTTACATGACTCTTGAATTATGGTTTTCTCAGGGTATATGCCCAGTAGTGGGATTGCTGGGTTGTATGGTAGTTCTACTTTTAGTTTTTTAAGGAACCTTCCACACTGTTCTCCATAGTGGCTGTATCAATTTACATTCCCACCAGCAGTGCAAGGGGGTTTCCTTTTCTTCACACCCTCTCTAGCATTTATTGTTAGTAGGTTTTTTGGTGATGGCCATTCTGACTGGTGTGAGGTGATACCTCATAGTAGTTTTGACTTGCATTTCTCTAATGATTAGTGATGTTGAGCCTTCTTTCCTGTGTTTGTTGGCAATCTATATCTTCTTTGGAGAAATGTCTATATAGGTCTTCTGCCCGTTTTTAGATTGGGTTTGTTTTTTTGATATTGAGCTGCATGAGCTGCTTGTAAATTTTGGAGATTAATCCTTTGTCAGTTGCTTCATCTGCAAATATTTTCTCACATTCTGAGGGTTGTCTTTTCGTCTTGTTTATGTTTTCCTTTGCTGTGCAAAAGCTTTGAAGTTTCATTAGGTCCCATTTGTTTATTTTTATTTTTATTTCCATTTCTCTAGGAGGTGGGTCAAAAAGGATCTTGCTGTGATTTGTGTCATAGAGTGTTCTGCCTATGTTTTCCTCTAAGAGTTTTATAGTGTCTGGCCTTACATTTAGATCTTTAATCCATTTTGAGTTTATTTTTGTGTATGATGTTAGGGAGTGTTCTAACTTCATTCTTTTACATGTAGCTGTCCAGTTTTCCCAGCATCACTTTGAAGAGGCTCTCTTTTCTCCATTGTATTATTCTTGCCTCCTTTATCAAAAATAAGGTGATCATATGTGTGTGGATTTATCTCTGGGCTTTCTATCCTGTTCCATTGATCTATCTTTCTGTTTTTGTGCCAGTACCATACTGTCTTGATTACTGTAGCTCTGTCTGAAGTCAGGGAGTCTGATTCCTCCAGCTCCATTTTTCTTTCTCAAGATTGCTTTGACTATTTGAGGTTTTTTGTGTTTCCATACACATTGTACAAGTTTTTGTTCTAGTTCTGTGAAAAATGCCATTGGTTATTGATAGGGATTGCATTGAATCTGTAGATTGCTTTGGGTAGTATAGTCATTTTCGCAGTGTTGATTCTTCCAATCCAGTAACATGGTATATCTCTTCATCTGTTTGTATCATCTTTAATTTCTTTCATCAGTTTCTTATAGTTTTTTTCGTAGAGGTCTTTTGTCTCCTTAGGTAGGTTTATTCCTAGGTATTTTATTGTTTTTTGTTGCAGTGGTGAATGGGAGTGTTTCCTTAATTTCTCTTTCAGGTTTTTCATCATTAGTGTATAGGAATGCAGGCGATTTCTGTGCATTAATTTTGTATCCTGCTACTCTACCTGATTCATTGATTAGCTCTAGTAGTTTTCTGGTAGCATCTTTAGGATTCTCTATGTATAGTGTCATGTCATCTGTGAGCATTAGTTTTTTTTGTTTGTTTGTTTGTTTTTTTTTTTTTTTTTTTGCTGTACACGGGCCTCTCACTGTTGTGGCCTCTCCCGTTGCGGAGCACAGGCTCCGGACGCACAGGCTCAGCGGCCATGGCTCACGGGACCAGCCGCTCCGCGGCATATGGGATTCTCCCAGACCGGGGCACGAACCCATATCCCCTGCATCGGCAGGCGGACTCTCAACCACTGCGCCACCAGGGAGGCCCGAGCATTAGTTTTAAAGATGGTAATTTAAATGACAAATTTCAAGACCCAGGTTTTATTTTCTTTGAAAATACTTGCTATAATTTATCTTCATAATTTTATACTCTAAATCTGTTTTCTAAAGGATCAAAAAACCACCCTGGTGTGTTTTTTTAAAAAGAGAATGAAAAAGAATATCCTAAAGACATCAATTGCATTCTTAATTAGAAATTATTGAAAATAAATCAGAAGTACAAAAGGTAAATAATACGTTCCATTTCTTCAAAGAAATTTGTATTTTCCCTTTATGCAGAAGAATGTCAATAATTATGTGTATTAAACTGTACAGCTGAAAATTTAAAAGCCAGGAACAAATATTTGAATGAAAGAATTTCACTTATTCAGTTATTTTCAATTGATTTAAGGTCATTTATGGTCAGAATTAGCTAAAAGTATTGTTCAGCCATGTTTGTGTTATGGATTTCTCCAAGGAGATCATATAATATTTTATAACTTGAAATTTTCCTAAATATTTAAAATTATTTTTAGTCATCATAATCCTTCACTCAAATTTATACTCTTATAAGTAAAATCGTCTTGGTGCGTTTCTTTTCTTTGGTCAGTGTTCACGTATACCAGCCCTGTTTTCTTTCATTTCATTTTATTTTATTTTTTAATTCTTATTTTGTTTTTGTTTTTTTGACCGAGGCACTCGGCTTGCAGGATATTAGTTTCCCGACCAGAGACTGAACCCAGGCCCTTGGCAGTGAAAGCGCAGAGTCCTAACCACTGAACTGCCAGGGAATTCCGTGTTTTCTTTCATTTTAAATAAGTAATTTATTTATACAAACTTAATTTTCGTTTAGCCCTATTATTAATCTGTTTAATTTAAGCATGGTCCCAAACCATAAAGTACTGAGTTTTTTGGGTTTTGTTTTTGTTTGTCTTTATTCCCCTGATCTCTCTTATTTCCCCCCAACCTTTTCTGTTGAGATATACCTTAAATACACATATTCTAATTATGAAGCTTAGTAAATTTTTAAATACACTCTTGGAAAAAAAAATTGAACTTTTTGCATCTACTGACAGAACTTTTCAGTAGACCTTCTGTAAATATTACTATGGTTATTGTTTTCCAGGGCTTTATAATTGAAAGTGATGTTAGATTCCATCTTCCTCATTGTATTAATGTAGAAAGTAAGGCCCTTCAGAAAAGTTAAAATGCTGAATTTCTTCACATTATGAAAAATTTCAAAAGAGAGCAATTGGTTATGAAACAAGTCATGCAGATTTTATTAGTAATTTGTATTTTATTTAAGAGCAAATTTTATTGGAAGGTATAGCCAGTAGGTCTGAGTCCCTCTGGGGGGGGGTGTATCAGTAGCTCTCCAATGAAGTGTGCGTCCTTTCAGTTGCTCTGTGAAAAGCAGGCGTTTCATTGTGTTGTTGTGTTACACTTAGCTTTTATTGTAACACCTGTTAAAATACTGTTTGATACATTCAGTTGGATTTTCTTTCCACTCCCTCCTCCCTCCCAACTGCTTGAAAAAAAACAAATGTGAATGTGGGGGATAGTTGCCAGGATTTTATACCATTCTTAATTTAAGGCCTGGATGCTAATGTATGTGTGTGTGTGTGTGTACACATACTGTTTGATTTCATATTCATAGTTTATTTAAAGTTTCTGATGTAGTTAATACAGGACTATTAACCTAGTCTGTTAATTAGTTGACTTTTCCCGTGTAGTGTGCCAACATTACTGCTATAATTATAAGTTTTTACCTGGACAGCTTTGTAATTAGTTTCCTTTGACTTAAGATACTTTTGAAAATCTCTAAGCATTGTTGTTAAGATTCACAAAAATCTGTTTCACTCTATGAATTCCTAGTCCACCCGTGGGTTCCTGGCAAGTCATGTAATCTCTCAACCTCAGTTTCCTCATTACGAAAATAGAACGAAATAATCTATCTTGCAGGATTGTGGTAAAAATTGAGTGATACATGGTATAATTTGTTACTGTAATACATGTATTACCATTTTTGTGAATTTCCTTTTATTTGAATTTTAAAAATTGGAATTGTGGGTAGGGTATTTTATCCAGCTTTTTAAAGAACAAGATTTGTGGTGATAGGGAAAGAACTGCTTCATTAGAACTGGCTGTGCCTGGCTCTGGGGCTACTAGCTTATGTTGTATTGACTGACAAGTCCCTTAACCTCACTGAGCCTCAAATTTCTCATCCACAAATGGTGGTAATACCAATCTTGAAAAAGTTTTTAAGGATTGGAAATAATTTTTTTTTTTTTTCGGTATTGGAAATAATTTTTTTTTTTTTTCGGTACGTGGGCCTCTCACTGTTGTGGCCTCTCCCGCTGCGGAGCACAGGCTCCGGACGCGCAGGCTCAGTGGCCATGGCTCACGGGCTCAGCCGCTCCGCGGCACGTGGGATCTTCCCGGACCGGGGCACGAACCCGTGTCCCTTGCATCGGCAGGTGGACTCTCAACCACTGTGCCACCAGGGAAGCCCTGGAAATAATTTTGTTAATCATCTAGCAAAGTGCCTGCTTGGAAAAGGTTTATAATCTGAAACCTTTGAGAAAAAACAACAAAAGTTTTTTCATAACCCAACATGTATACATCACAAGAAGCTAGATTTAGCTGTCCAGCAGTTTCAGCTAAAGTAAAATTTCTTGCCGTAGGGAACATAATGGTTTTTGGCTTTGAATTGAAGCTCTGTAGGTTACTCCAAAAATACTTTCCCCTTGGAGTTACAAAAGTCTTTTCCCCCACATCTCTTATTCTTATTCAGAAATGGTTTAATAACAGTGAGTACTTCAAACAAACAAACAAACATGTTTTTGATTTTCAAAGCAAGAAAGGTTTTAAGCTTCTTTGAGGAAATTTAGATCTCAGCCCATTTTTAGGGCTTTGTAACAGTATATTTTAGAATTCAGGTTGGTGATGATTAGGATGGGGTGGAGGATGTCATTGTGCAGAAGAAAGGTCAAATGTAAATGGTATGATCCATTTTATTGTTTGTAATGTAGATTTATGTGGGAAAAGAACATAATAGGATGACCCTGGAAGGATTATTTTATGTGATGATATTTTTCTTTTAGGGCCTATGTGATTTGAAATTTGATTATTGGTATATTGAGAGATAGTTGTGCCTCAAAAGTATTTTAACTTAAAAATCTTATAATTAAGAGGATTAGTTTTAATCAGAGGACTAATTTATCAGCCTAGTGATGACCTAGCAAAACTTATTCTAGGTCCTACATACTCTTGCCTTTTTTATCTTTGCCTTAGAAGGAAATGATGTTTTAACATTTTCCATCTATTAGTTTTGCTCAGAGACGCTGGGGAACATGTGAAGGTCCTTGGGAGGATTATATCATCTAAAAAACTTTATTATAGAAAGGAAAACAGTTCTGAGTATGTGAGAAAAAGTAATTGTAGCATTAGCTATTAGGTAATGTGATTTGTAACTAGTCATTGACAGGATTGATGCTGGCATGTTAAAGGAAAACTCTCACTTTGTCTTCAAGCTGGTGAACCTAGTTAGATATTAGGAAACATCAACAAAGTCTGCTTATTGGGAGTTCAGTCACTGGAAGCATCCAAACAACTATTCTGAAAGGATTAAAAGCAATTGATTATTTTTAATCACAGATATTGAAGATGATTGAGTATGCAGTGCTCTGTGAAAGGTTAGACTGCAAACTGCAGTGGATGATGTTACAAAGTCTGGGTCCCTAAGATAATGACAGATAATAGTACTTTTGGATTATTAGGAATAAGCGAAGTGATGTTTTTATGGCCTCTGATGTAATGCTTGAGTTGTGATGGTTCCTGATCATTTATGTACTTTGGAAGGTAATAACTAATGTAGAATTTTGAATTTTTTTGTACATTTTAAATTGTCAATCCCATTTCTCAAACCAGTAAGTTAGAAGGAATACCCAAGTAATTGCATTCAGAAAATTGGGCCTAAATCAAATAGTAGAAAGAGTAAGAGATCTTTACATCTAAATTTTATTGTTAATCAAGAAGGGATAATATCTAATCCCAAACAAGATTATATTTAATGTAAATCCTAATGTAAAAAAGAGTTATCTTGTCATGTTCTTAGAGCTTCCATTTCAGTGAGCTATAATATCAATCAAAAACATGTAGCGATCTGTGCAGGCAACCACCCATCCATATGTGACATCTGCTTTTTCATGAGGTTCATTTCTAACTTAAAACCTTGGTGGATTTGTATGTATAGATAGGAAGGCTTGTAAAAATTTGTTTTTAACAGTAGAACGCAAATATTATGTGGTTAGTTTTTTGTTTCCCAAATGTGTCATCTATTTTGAAAAATTTAAATCTATAGACACTTGGGAAGGTGCTTAGCATGAGCGTCAGTAAATGTTTGAATCAGAATTTAGCAAGAATGAATTTCTAGAAACTCTTTACTCAAGTTCATATACCTGTATAATGGATTTGGAGAAATTTAAATATTTCCTCCTAAAAATACTTACTGAAATTGGGTTACCACAAATTCTTTCCTAGAAAATGAAAATTCCATATATTATATATATATTTTTTTACAAAGCAGGGCCCCTTAAAACTAAATCTCACATTTTGATTTATCCAATTAAATTATTTTGAGGTTGACCTTAAGCCATAGCATATGGGAAATAATAGACTATTAGTTTTTCCAAGTGCTTATCATGAATTATTTTCCTTTATGAAGTTTAGTACTTTATTGCTAACTTTACTGATATGCAGTATTTATTAGGCAGTTCTTCATTTTCAATTGTAGTCTTAAAGATACTTAGGTAGAATGCTGTGGTTGAATTCCACCTTTTTTGTAGGATAGCTGTGGTATGTGTGAATGATTCTTCTGAGAGCATATTCATAGTGTGGATGTTTAGAAGGAAGTAATGATAATGGTTAAAGATGTGATTTAATCAGACTTTTGCAAAAGTAATATCTGTAGGTTTGGTGTAGTCAACAACCCAAGGAGATGATTATTTTTGATAGAATAGGCAGATCTGTATGAGTTTTTTTTTTTTTGAGGTTAAATTAATTTTCAGCATTATTGTTGCATAACTTTACCTATCTTTGAAAATATGTTTTCATCTTGGCTTTTATTTTTTTACTTTTTCTGTTATGTTTCTAACATTTTTTTTTAAATTATTTAATTTTTCGGGCTGTGTCGCGCAGCTTGTGGGATCTTAGTTGCCTGACCAGGGATCAAACCTGGGCCCTCGGCAGTGAGAGCACAGAGCCCTAACCACTGGACTGCCGGGGAATTCCCTAACATGTTTATTATTATATGCTTTGCTGGAATTAAGTTAATACCACGTAATCCATTTAATATAATGGATGTATTAGGTTCTTTATCCAGAATGTTAGTATTTCTTAAGTAAAATTATATTTCTGATACCCTCATTACTCTTTTTATGCCAGTATAAACACTGTTTGCCTGCTACTATGTATTAAATAATGCCAAAACCAATTATTTATTTGTTAGAGTAATCTTATCCAAATTTTAGACTCCAGTTCAGATGTAAATCTCAAAATTCTGTGAAATTATTTAAATATTTAATATTTAAATATATTTAATTTATATTACTGTCCTTTGATGCACTCATTGTTAGTCTTATCAGTCATTGAGTTTAACATTCATCTTTTTCACAAAGTCAAGCTAGTAGTTCTTCAGTTCTTATAGTGAATATTTTTTACATTACTACTACAGCTGACCCTTGAATGACACTTACATGTGGAATTTTTTCTTGCATACTACAGTACTACACAGTCTGGGGTTGGTTGAATCTGAGGTTGGAGAATCACAGATACAAAGGTCCAACTATAAAGTTATGTGTGTATTTTTGACTGTGCAGGGGTCAGCGCCCCTCAACCCCTTGCGTTCAAGGATCAGCTGTATTTAGTTTATTATTTAAATCAAATCCTAGGATATTGCTCCTTACTCATTATGTTAAAATAAATATATGAGATTCCCTCCTACTTTTGCTCAAGTCTTATTATTCCATCTGTTTCTACTGCTTTTTTTTTTTTGCTGTATGCGGGCCTCTCACTGTTGTGGCCTCTCCCGTTGCGGAGCACAGGCTCCGGACACGCAGGCTCAGCGGCCATGGCTCATGGGCCCAGCCGCTCCACGGCACGTGGGATCCTCCCGGACCGGGGCACGAACCCGTGTCCCCTGCATCGGCAGGCGGACTCTCAACCACTGCGCCACCAGGGAAGCCCTAATGCTATTTTTTTTTAAATAAGGAATTAAATAAATAAAGGAACTGTATTGGTACACAATTGTATAATGGCATTACTTGAAACTAAAATTATATTTCTTTTAATGGGGAATTTTAACATGTTTTTCTTTAGTTTATACTTTAATGTATTCTAAGTACTAGGTTTCTATACATTAGGATATTTTTCTTAAAGTTTTATTTTTGGATACTAAGCACATTTTAATTTTTAAGAGTACTTGTTTTGAATATGTAATAAATGCACGTAGTTAAAAAGTTCAAGCATTAGAGAAAGTTATACAGTTGCTCACTTCAGTTCTTCAGAGGCAACCATGATTAATCAGTTTATAATGTGTATCCTTCAGAAATCTTTTGTATGTAGTCGAAGGTATTATTTTAAAAGCACTGATTTCTTTTTTTCTTTTTGCTTTTTTAGCAAAAACTTTTTTTTTGAATTTTATTTTATTTATTTTTTGATATAGCAGGTTCTTATTAGTTATCCATTTTATACATATTAGTGTACATATGTCAATCCCAATCTCCCAGTTCATCACACCACCACCCACAGCACTAATTTCTTAAGATGAATATCTTAGTCTTTACACCAAAAGACTTATTTATGCCACACCACTTGGGATCTTGACTCTAAAAGTTATCTTGCTGAATTTGAAAACAAACATAAAACTTGTAATTCTGGCCTTGGAATACTAATTTTAATGTAAGCCTGTTGGGCCTTTGCTTACTTAAATAATGATTATATTTTGTTTGGAACGTGTAATTAACGAGTTGTGCATTCATCCCTATAATATAATGAATCCCCCCACCCTTTTAAAAAAAAAAGCTAAGCAATATTAATGACAGTGAGTTATTGAATAGAAAACATAACTTGCACATCAAAACTATGATTTTATAGGTCTTATTGCTAGAGTTTGAGGCTAAAATAAAAAGGAACTGATTTAAAGAAAAATATTAATATAAATATTAGTGCAGGTAATAAGTAGATATTGAAAAAATTCTGGTTGTGGTATTCAAATGTCTGAAGTTTGAGCCATACTGAACTAAAGAATGTTATTTATTCTGGTTGACTTGTGTTGCAAAGTATGTATTAAAAGCCTCTTTTCTCAATTCTGTGTAGTTGTAGAAGTGTTTATTAGTATTATGACTAATAAGACTTTGGATGTGAATTGCAATCTAATACTTTTAGAAATAAGCTTAAAGTAGAAGAATACGTTTAATATTAATGTTTCTGTATTTTATATTTTTTATAGAATCTGATTTTTGACAAATTATAAAGGGAAGTGTCAGAAAAAGTTTCTAAATGAATATGAGGTGGTTTATCATATTTTAGAACATATATTGTTACCTCTTTATTATCTATGGTAATAGAGAAAAATAAGGTAGATAATGCAGGACTCTTTTCATATTTTCAGTATTTATATAGATTCTACAGTGATGTAAATAAAGGGAACCTAAAGCTCTAGTCTTGAACTTAACTTACAGAATTTTTAGCAGCAATCCTGCTAGGTACTTGTCCTGTATATGCACGAGAACCTTTAGTGATATAGTACTTATTTCTCAGGGCTGCCCTTTCCATTTCCTTACATTTTTGCTTGTAATTTACTTGAAAAGGAAGTTTTAGACTGAAAAAAAGCACGTGCTCTTTCTGGAAGCTTTTGTTTTTCTGCTAGGTAATATACTTTTAGCCTAGACGTATAATGTTATACAGCTTAACATCTTTTTGGTTGATTTCTGTTGGCCATAGCTTTCCTGGCACATAGCAAAACAGCTAGCCGGTAACAGATGTGGGTTAGCCAAAGATGCTGTCCCAGGAGAGAGCCAGTGAGTGGATCTTTGGTGGACATTTTCCCTACCCTGGGAAAAGTGTAGCATAGACAGGCACTTGGCTGTCTTTCTGGGATTTGTTTAAAGCAGTGATAATCATGGTGGAGCATGGTGGCACAGAAAGAAAACTTGAGGCCTTTGGTCCTGCAGCAGAGGTAGCCACTAAAAGGTCTGCTGAATGCTCAGGGCTGCCTTTCTTTCGTTTCAGAAGATAATAAAGACATGTTTAAGGGTACAGTAAAATTCCTGTGCCTCTTCCCCCTACATTTTAAATTTCTTGGGTAAAACTAAAACTGCTGATTCTGAGAACCAGGTTAGTTTATATTTGAAGATAAATTAGCCTTGATTTTACGTTTTCAAAACTATTTTTGCTAAATAACTTGTTTTAACATTTTCAAAAGCATTTTCTTTGCAAAAATGAAATAGGTTTCAGTGGATAAGACCTACTTACTCTAATTGTATTCTTTAAATTTTCTTATTGAGATTTTATGCCTTAATTCATTTAACATCAGAACACTGTTAAGTTATTGAGAGAACTTACGTGAAGTAAAAGTTTTGTATTTCTCTTTAACAAAACTCTTTTACCTGAGACTTTTAACCAATATTAAAACCAAATTTTCTTTTTTTTTTTTTTTTTTTTTTTTTGCTGTACACGGGCCTCTCACTGTTGTGGCCTCTCCCGTTGCGGAGCACAGGCTCCGGACGCACAGTCTCAGCGGCCATGGCTCACGGGCCCAGCCGCTCCGCGGCACATGGGATCCTCCCAGACCGGGGCACGAACCCGTATCCCCTGCATCGGCAGGCGGACTCTCAACCACTGCGCCACCAGGGAGGCCCCCAAATTTTCTAAGTGACAAGATTTCCATTAGTAAATATCTCTAGAGGTAGAGTATTATACTTTGCACTGTATTTTTTGTTACATGTCTAGATTTCTTTATGCTAAAAACCAGTGAGAGTAAAACATCTGAGTTTAGTTTTGCTAATGGCAAAAGTAAACTTTTAGTCCCTCTACTGGCTGCCTTTGTTGTAGCAGAGCTTAAATTTTTTCTTTTTTTTTTTTTTTTTCTTTTCAACTCTTAACTAAGATAAAGTCTAGCTTTATGACCAAGGTGAATTTTGAGGCAAATTCGAATATGAACTGTCCCCAAATTGAGTAACTTCATAAACATACTTATTAAGAATAAAAATGGAAAGTAGTGACTTTTAAATATAAAGATTTGAGAATTATTAAACTTCAGAGGCTTGGCCCTGAATAGCTAAAAACATTATATTACACTGATTAAATCATAACTTTAGACTTTTGAAATGTTAAATTATTTTTTGTAAAACGTGAAAAAAAAAATCTTGTGATACTGACAGACAACCAAAAATGTGTTTTAGTTTGCTGGATAAAAGAGAATGTCAGAGAAAGATGCCAGTTACTTATGTGCTTCTGCCAAGAGTAAGTGTACTACCAAAGGCGGAGGAGGAGCAGCCTAAAACTATACATGAGAAGCTTCATGGCACAACATGGTCTGCTCATTTGCTGCAGGTGATTTAGAAATTTATGCTTAGATAAATCTTAAGACAATCAGCTTTATATAGAGGTTGGGATAACTTTTCCCTGAAGAAAAATACCCCTCCTTTTGTGTATAAATTACATTCATTAAATCATTATTCTAATTAAAAAACTTTTTGTTTAGTTTTGGCTGCGTTGGCTCTTCGTTGCAGCATGTAGGATCTTCGATGAGGCACCTGGGATCTTTCCTTGAGGCACGCAGACTCTTCGTTGCGGTGTGCAAGCTTCTCTCTACTTGTGGTGTGCGGGTTTTCTCTTCTCTAGTTGTGGCGTGTAGGCTACAGGGTGCGTGGGCTCTATAGTTGTGGTGCGGAGGTTCCAGAGCGTGTGGGCTCTATAGTTGTGGTGCACAGGTTCCAGAGCGTGTGGGCTCTGTTGTTTTGCAGGACGCGGGCTTTCTAGTTGAGGCGCACGAGCTCAGTAGTTCTGGTGCGTGGGCTTAGTTGCCCCATGGCATGTGGGATCTTAGTTCCCCGACCAGGGATCGAACCCAAGTCCCCCGCATTGTAAGGAGGATTCTTTACCACTGGACCACCAGGGAAGTCCCTCATTATTCTAATTTTTATCATAACTAACACTACTGCTTTTCTTATTGTAATTCTTGACTAAACTCTTTCACCTTAGAAAGGAAGGGATCTTAGGCACAGTAGGGTTAAGTGAGTAAATTGGTGAAATGAGGATAGCCATATTTTTCTTTTTTTTTTTTTACATCTTTATTGAAGTATAGTTGCTTAACAATGGTGTGTTAGTTTCTGCTTTATAACAAAATTAATCAGTTATGCATATACATATGTTCCCATATCCCCTCCCTCTTGCGTCTCCCTCCCACCCTCCCTATCCCACCCCTCCAGGCGGTCACAAAGCACCGAGCTGATCTCCCTGTGCTATGCGGCTGCTTCCCACTAGCTATCTACCTTACGTTTGGTAGTGTATATATGTCCATGCCGCTCTTTCGCTTTGTCACAGCTTACCCTTCCCCCTCCCCATATCCTCAAGTCCATTCTCTAGTAGGTCTGTGTCTTTATTCCTGTCTTACCCCTATGTTCCTCATGACTTTTTTTTTTCTTAAATTCCATATATATGTGTCAGCATACAGTATTTGTCTTTCTCTTTCTGACTTACTTCACTCTGTATGACAGACTCTAGGTCCATCCACCTCATTACAAATAGCTCAGTTTCGTTTCTTTTTCTGGTTGAGTAATATTCCATTGTATGTATGTGCCACATCTTTATCCATTCATCCGATGATGGACACTTAGGTTGTTTCCATCTCCTGGCTATTGTAAATAGGGCTGCTATGAACATTTTGGTACATGACTCTTTTTGAATTATGGTTTTCTCAGGGTATATGCCCAGTAGTGGGATTGCTGGGTCATATGGTAGTTCTATTTGTAGTTTTTTAAGGAACCTCCATACTGTTCTCCATAGTGGCTGTACCAATTCACATTCCCACCATCAGTGCAAGAGTGTTCCCTTTTTTCCACACCCTCTCCAGCATTTATTGTTTCTAGATTTCTTGATGATGGCCATTCTGACTGGTGTGAGATGATATCTCATTGTAGTTTTGATTTGCATTTCTCTAATGAGTAAAGATGTTGAGCATCCTTTCATGTGTTTGTTGGCAGTCTGTATATCTTCTGTGGAGAAATGTCTATGTAGGTCTTCTGCCCATTTTTGGATTGGGTTGTTTGTTTTTTTGTTATTGAGCTGCATGAGCTGCTTATAAATTTTGGAGATTAATCCTTTGTCAGTTGCTTCATTTGCAAATATTTTCTCCCATTCTGAGGGTTGTCTTTTGGTCTTGTTTATGGTTTCCTTTGCTGTGCAAAAGCTTTGCAGTTTCATTAGGTCCCATTTGTTTATTTTTGTTTTTATTTCCATTTCTCTAGGAAGTGGGTCAAAAAGGATCTTGCTGTGATTTATGTCATAGAGTGTTCTGCCTATGTTTTCCTCTAAGAGTTTGATAGTGTCTGGCCTTATATTTAGGTCTTTAATCCATTTTGAGCTTACTTTTGTGTATGGTGTTAGGAAGTGTTCTAATTTCACTCTTTTACATGTAGCTGTCCAGTTTTCCCAGCACCACTTATTGAAGAGACTGTCCTTTCTCCACTGTACATTCCTGCCTCCTTTATCAAAGATAAGGTGACCGTATGTGCGTGGGTTTATCTCTGGGCTTTCTATCCTGTTCCAGTGATCTATCTTTCTGTTTTTGTGTCAGTACCATACTGTCTTCATTACTGTAGCTTTGTAGTATAGTCTGAAGTCAGGGAGCCTGATTCCTCCAGCTCCATTTTTCGTTCTCAAGATTGCTTTGGCTATTCGGGGTCTGTTGTGTTTCCTTACAAATTGTGAAATTTTTTGTTCTAGTTCTGTGAAAAATGCCAGTGGTAGTTTGATAGGGATTGCATTGAATCTGTAGATTGCTTTGGGTAGTAGAGTCATTTTCACAATGTTGATTCTTCCAATCCAAGAACATGGTATATCTCTCCATCTATTTGTATCATCTTTAATTTCTTTCATCAGTGTCTTATAATTTTCTGCATACAGGTCTCTTGTCTCCTTAGGTAGGTTTATTCCTAGATATTTTATCCTTTTTGTTGCAATGGTAAATGGGAGTGTTTTCTTGATTTCACTTTCAGATTTTTCATCATTAGTATATAGGAATGCCAGTGATTTCTATGCATTAATTTTGTATCCTGC
This sequence comes from Mesoplodon mirus, assembly GCF_964341445.2. NCBI lineage: Eukaryota > Metazoa > Chordata > Mammalia > Artiodactyla > Ziphiidae > Mesoplodon > Mesoplodon mirus. Next base: position 16,245,949 of record NC_138993.1, read on the forward strand.
TACTTTACCAAATTCATTGATTAGCTCTAGTAGCTTTCTGGTAGCATCTTTAGGATTCTCTATGTATAGTATCATGTCATCTGCAAACAGTGGCAGCTTTACTTCTTCTTTTCCGATTTGGATTCCTTTTATTTCCTTTTCTTCTCTGACTGCTGTGGCTAAAACTTCCAAAACTATGTTGAATAGGAGTGGTGAGAGTGGGCAACCTTGTCTTGTTCCTGATCTTAGTGGAAATGGCTTCAGTTTTTCACCATTGAGGACGATACTGGCTGTGGGTTTGTCATATGGCCTTTATTATGTTGAGGGAAGTTCCCTCTTTGCCTACTTTCTGCAGGGTTTTTATCATAAATGGATGTTGAATTTTGTCGAAAGCTTTCTCTGCATCTATTGAGATGATCATATGGTTTTTCTCCTTCAATTTGTTAATATAGTGTATCACGTTGATTGATTTGCGTATATTGAAGAATCCTTGCATTCCTGGAATGAACCCCACTTGATCATGGTGTATGATCCTTTTAATGTGCTGTTGGATTCTGTTTGCTAATATTTTGTTGAGGATTTTTGCATCTCTGTTCATCAGTGATATTGGTCTGTAGTTTTCGTTCTTTGTGACATCTTTTTTTTTTTTTTTTTTTGCCGTACGTGGGCCTCTCACTGCTGTGGCCTCTCCCGTTGCGGAGCACAGGCTCCGGACGCGCAGGCTCAGCGGCCATGGCCCATGGGCCCAGCCGCTCCGCGGCATGTGGGATCTTCCCGGACCGGGGCATGAACCCGTGTCCCCTGCATCGGCAGGCAGACTCTCAACCACTGCGCCACCAGGGAAGTCCTTTGTGACATCTTTGTCTGGTTTTGGTATCAGGGTGATGTTGGCCTCGTAGAATGAGTTTGGGCGTGTTCCTCCCTCTGCTATATTTTGGAAGAGTTTGAGAAGGAGAGGTGTTAGCTCTTCTCTAACTGTTTGATAGAATTCGCCTGTGAAGCCATCTGGTCCTGGGATTTTGTTTGTTGGAAGATTTTTTATCACAGTTTCAATTTCAGTGCTTGTGATTGGTCTGTTCATATTTTCTATTTCTTCCTGATTCAGTCTTGGCAGGTTGTGCATTTCTAAGAATTTGTCCATTTCTTCCAGGTTGTCCATTTTATTGGCATAGAGTTGCTTGTAGTAATCTCTCATGATCTTTTGTATTTCTGCAGTGTCAGTTGTTACTTCTCCTTTTTCATTTCTAATTCTATTGATTTGAGTCTTCTCCCTTTTTTTCTTGATGAGTCTGGCTAATGCTTCATCAATTTTGTTTATCTTGTCAAAGAACCAGCTTTTAGTTTTATTGATCTTTGCTATCGTTTCCTTCATTTCTTTTTCATTTATTTCTGATCTGATTTTTATGATTTCTTTCCTTCTGCTAACTTTGGGGTGTTTTTGTTCTTCTTTCTCTAATTGCTTTAGGTGCAAGGTTAGGTTGTTTATTCGAGATGTTTCTTTTTTCTTAAGGTGTGATTGTATTGCTATAAACTTCCCTCTTAGAACTGCTTTTGCTGCATCCCATAGGTTTTGGGTCGTCGTGTCTCCATTGTCATTTGTTTCTAGGTATTTTTTAATTTCCTCTTTGATTTCTTCAGTGATCACTTCGTTATTAAATAGTGTATTGTTTAGCCTCCATGTGCTTATATTTTTTACAGATCTTTTCCTGTAATTGATATCTAGTCTTATAGCATTGTGGTCGGAAAAGATACTTGATACAATTTCAATTTTCTTAAATTTACCAAGGCTTGATTTGTGACCCAAGATATGATCTATCCTGGAGAATGTTCCATGAGCACTTGAGAAAAATGTGTATTCTGTTGTTTTTGGATGGAATGTCCTATAAATATCAATTACGTCCATCTTGTTTAATGTATCATTTAAAGCTTGTGTTTCCTTATTTATTTTTATTTTGGATGATCTGTCCATTGGTGAAAGTGGGGTGTTAAAGTCCCCTACTATGATTGTGTTACTGTCGATTTCTCCTTTTATGGCTGTTAGTATTTGCCTTATGTACTGAGGTGCTCCTATGTTGGGTGCATAAATATTTACAATTGTTATATCTTCTTCTTGGATCGATCCCTTGATCATTATGTAGTGTCCTTCTTTGTCTCTTCCAGTAGTCTTTATTTTAAAGTCTATTTTGTCTGATATGAGAATTGCTACTCCAGCTTTCTTTTGGTTTCCATTTGCATGGAATATCTTTTTCCATCCCCTTACTTTCAGTCTGTATGTGTCTCTAGGTCTGAAGTGGGTCTCTTGTAGACAGCATATATATGGGTCTTGTTTTTGTATCCAGTCAGCCAATCTGTGTCTTTTGGTGGGAGCATTTAGTCCATTTACATTTAAGGTAGTTATCGATATGTATGTTCCTATTCCCATTTTCTTAATTGTTTTGGGTTCGTTATTATAGGTCTTTTCCTTCTGTTGTGTTTCTTTTCTAGAGAAGTTCCTTTAGCATTTGTTGTAAAGCTGGTTTGGTGGTGCTGAACTCTTTCAGCTTTTGCTTGTCTGTAAACGTTTTAATTTCTCCATCAAATCTGAATGAGATCCTTGCTGGGTAGAGTAATCTTGGTTGCAGGTGTTTCTCCTTCATCACTTTAAATATGTCCTGCCAGTCCCTTCTGGCATGCAGAGTTTCTGCTGAAAGATCAGCTGTTAACCTTATGGGGATTCCCTTGTGTGTTATTTGTTGTTTTTCCCTTGCTGCTTTTAATATGTTTTCTTTGTATTTAATTTTTGACAGTTTGATTAACATGTGTCTTGGCGTATTTCTCCTTGGATTTATCCTGTATGGGACTCTCTGTGCCTCCTGGACTTGATTAACTATTTCCTTTCCCATATTAGGGAAGCTGTCAACTATAATCTCTTCAAATATTTTCTCAGTCCCTTTCTTTTTCTCTTCTTCTTCTGGAACCCCTATAATTCGAATGTTGGTGCGTTTAATGTTGTCCCAGAGGCCTCTGAGACTATCCTCAGTTCTTTTTATTCTTTTTTCTTTCTTCTGCTCTGCAGCAGTTATTTCCACTATTTTATCTTCCACATCACTTATCCTTCTTCTGCCTCATTTATTCTGCTATTGATCCCATCTAGAGTATTTTTCATTTCATTTATTGTGTTTTTAATCGTTGCTTGATTCATCTTTAATTCTTCTAGGTCCTTGTTAACTGTTTCTTGCATTTTGTCTATTCTATTTCCAAGATTTTGGATCATCTTTACTATCATTATTCTGAATTCTTTTTCAGGTAGACTGCCTATTTCCTCTTCATTTGTTAGGTCTGGTGGGCTTTTATCTTGCTCCTTCTCCTGCTGTGTGTTTTTCTATCTTCTCATTTTGCTTATCTTACTGTGTTTGGGGTCTCCTTTTTGCAGGCTGCAGGTTCGTAGTTCCCATTGTTTTTGGTGTCTGTCTCCAGTGGCTAAGGTTGGTTCAGTTGGTTGTGTAGGCTTCCTGGTGGAGGGGACTAGTGCCTGTGTTGTGGTGGATGAGGCTGGATCTTGTCTTTCTGGTGGGCAGGTCCACGTCTGGTGGTGTGTTTTGGGGTGTCTGTGGACTTTTTATGATTTTAGGCAGCCTCTCTGCTAATGGGTGGCATTGTGTTCCTGTCTTGCTAGTTGTTTGGCCTAGGGTGTCCAGCAGTGTAGCTTTTTGGTCGTTGAGTGAAGCTGGGTGTTGGTGTTGAGATGGAGATCTCTGGAAGATTTTCGCCGTTTGATATTATGTGGAGCTGGGAGGTCTCTTGTGGACCAGTGTCCTGAAGTTGGCTCTCCCACCTCAGAGGCACAGCACTGACTCCTGGCTCCTCAATTTGGGATGATTCGTTGTCTATTCATGTATTCCACAGATGCAGGGTACATCAAGTTGATTGTGGAGCTTTTTTTTTTTTTTTTTTTTTTTTTTCGGTACTTGGGCCTCTCACTGCTGTGGCCTCTCTCGTTGTGGAGCACAGGCTCCGGACGCACAGGCCCAGCGGCCATGGCTCACGGGCTTAGCCGCTCCGTGGCATGTGGGATCTTCCCAGACTGGGGCACGAACCCGTGTCCTCTGCATCGGCAGGCGGACTCTCAACCACTGCGCCACCAGGGAATCCCGATTGTGGAGCTTTAATCTGCTGCTCCTGAGGCTGCTGGCAGAGGTTTCCCTTTCTCTTCTTTGTTCTCACAGCTCCCGGGTCTCAGCTTTGGATTGGGCCCCGCCTCTCCGTGTAGGTCGCTGGAGGGCATCTGTTCTTCACTCAGACAGGACAGGGTTAAAGGAGCAGCCGCTTCGGGGACTCTGGCTTACTCAGGCCCGGGCGGGGGTGGGGGGAGGGAGGGGCACGGAGTGTGGGGCGAGCCTGCAAAGGCAGAGGCCGGCGTGACGTTACACCAGCCCGAGGCGCGCCGTGCGTTCTCCCAGGGAAGCCGTCCCTGGATCCCCGGGACCCCGGCAGTGACGGGCTCCACAGGCTCCCTGGAAGTGGGGCGTGGACAGTCACCTGCGCTCACACACAGGTTTCTTGCCGGCGGCGGCAGCAGCCCCAGCGTCCCACGCCCGTCTCTGGGGTCCGCGCTTTCAGCCGCGGCTCGCGCCCGTCTCTGGAGCTCCTTTAAGCAGAACTCTTAATCCCCTCTCCTCGTGCACCAGGAAACAAAGAGGGAAGAAAAAGTCTCTTGCTTCTTCGGCAGGTCCAGACTTTTTCCTGGACTCCCTCCTGGCTAGCTGTGGCGCATTAGCCCCTTCAGGCTGTGTTCATGCCGCCAGCCCCAGTCCTCTCCCTGCGCTCCGACTGAAGCCCGAGCCTCAGCTCCCAGCACCGCCCGCCCCGGCGGGCGAGCAGACAAGCCTCTCGGGCTAGTGAGTGCCGGTTGGCACCGATCCTCTGTGTGGGAATCTCTCCGCTTTGCCCTACCCAGGTACCTGGGGAGTTTCTTGCCTTTTGGGGTGTCTGAGGTCTTCTGCCAGCGTTCAGTAGGTGTTCTGTAGGAGTTGTTCCACGTGTAACTGTATTTCTGGTGTATCTGTGGGGAGGAAGGTGATCTCTGCGTCTTACTCTTCCGCCATCTTCCCCGGAAGTCTGACAACTAGCCATATTTTTCTTTACTTTTCTCTGCCTTTGATCTTTACCTGTATTTTCCAAATTTTAAAGTCATTAAAACTTAATATTTATTTTTTTGTTTGTATGTAAAGTGAAAGTTGATTGAAGTTATATAGTTTTCAAAAGTAAGTGATATCTATATAGCATTTTATTTTACTGTGTTTTTGCTGGGAGGTGGTATATTGATTTATATATAGAAAAATTGGTAGGTAAGACATCACAGAGCAACAGGAAACCAAGTAATGGAATAGTCCTACTGTACGTAGTTAATTTTACTGCAGATAGAATATAGTAAACCAAACTAATTGTAATAACATTCATTGTTGTGTGACTGTGGCACAACCCACATTGGTGTAGAATTGTATTCAAGAGAATTTAGCTGCTACCAGTAGGACCTTCAGATGCTGTAGAAAGACCATGCGATTTAGAGTTGGAATCATGTTCTGGCATTGCCAGTTACAACTGTGTGACTAAGGGTTATATTGTTTAATCTCCCTGAACATTTTACCTCACCAAGTTTTTAGGGTTAAATCAGATAAATATAAGTGCTTTATTGTTATTATCAAGTACCTGTTATTACAGTAATTCCAGGCGTAGACTCTGAGGAGTATTATGTGTATAAGACTCTAGTAAAGTAGCAACTGAAAGCTTTGTTGTCAAGGAAAAAGTAACTTTGATTTTAGTGTTTGAATTTAGCTTAATTTTTTTTTTTTTTTTTTTCTGGTACGCGGGCCTCTCACTGCTGTGGCCTCTCCCGTTGCGGAGCACAGGCTCCGGACGTGCAGGCTCAGCGGCCATGGCTCACGGGCCCAGCCGCTCCACGGCATGTGGGATCTTCCCAGACTGGCACACGAACTGTGTCCCCTGCATCGGCAGGCGGATTCCCAACCACTGCGCCACCAGGGAAGCCCACCTTAACCATTTTTAAGTGTAGAGTTCAGTAGTGTTAATTACCTATATGTTGTTGTGTGAGGTGTTGTATATTTAAATTGAAAATATGAGAAGGAGAGGATAAACGCTGTGGGGAAGTGGTATTCAAAATGTACTCCATGAAAGGACTCCAAATCCAATTTTATTTGAGGAAATGTTATATTTATACTTTTATTTACTTAAGTTTGAAAACTACCACTATTAAAATTTGGAGAGGGAAAGGGCTGAATTATTCAAGGCCAGAGTAATCAGGGAAAGTTTCAAGACAGAAGAGGAAGACTTAGACTGGGCCTTAAAAAATGATTAGGAATTGGATGGGTTGTGGGCAGGGAAAAGGACTAGCATTCTTCTTGAGGGAGCCAATCAAAGCTCAGAGGTTGGGAATATGAACATTGCCTGTTTCTCGATTAAAGAGAGGATCTGCATTATGAGAATTTATGTTGGGGGTGAATGGTGTGTAATGTAATGTCTCCCAAAATGTGTTCCATCTGCCTTGAATGTTGTAGAAGAGGAAGGGAAGGGAAATTCTTGTCTTTCTCCTGTAAGGTTCTAGTAACATTTGAATGCGACTGTGCATTTGAGAGCTTAAAAGGTTGTATCCAACATATTTTAATTTTATATGACCAGAGGAAGTTTTCTCTACCTGCAACCATTGTTTCTTGGACACCACTTTGAAAATGGTATATGCCACTTACATACACTTTCTTGACTTGATCAAGAAATTTAATATACCAGATATCCCCCTGCTCCCACTTTATGATTAGGTTATAATCACAATTACCGTATGTGAAAAGTGCTGGTAAACTCATTCAACAAATACGGAGTATGTACTGTAATCTGCTAATGATTGAGAGTTATATACATGTAAGGAAAATGTTACAGAACCATAAGATATTACATGCATATAACCCTTCTACATTCTTGCTATTCTATGTATGGTCAGTGAACATTAGCGTCTCCTAGCCTGCAGTCTTGTTAGAAATGCGAAACCTTAGTCTTTGTCCCAGACTTACTGAACCAGAGCCTGCATTTTATTAAGATCACCGAGTGATTCATATGCCCATTAAAGTGTGCATTTGTCATATGCTGTTTTACATCATACCCAACACAACTTTGTTCTGTCCTTTCTTGAACACTGTTAGTTGCAGAGAATTTGATACCTTTGATTTCCAGCTTAGGGTTTACCCTCTTGAAACTTATACCCTCTGGTCATGGTTTTGTCTTAAAGAGTTATACAGAATCTGCTTCAGTATCTCAAATGAGAGTCATTTATATGTAAAAGATAAGCTTATGTTTATCTGAGTCCCGAACAAAATGTGTCACCTAGAATTGATCATAGTACTCATAGAGTGACTTGGCCAGAGATTTGAATGGAAGTTATTGATGTTATTTCACCTTAACTATAGAGCATTTAAGAGCTCTGTGCCACTGTGTTCCATTGCCTCCGCTGCTGTTATTTTTTTTACTCCTCTCACCAAGCAATTTCTTTAAGTAGCCATCCTTCTTACTTTTAACTTTTCACATTGGACTGTTCTTAAAATTTTGCTAAGCTCAGGGTAGGCCTAGTGTTTCTTTGGAACCAGCTCTTAGAGCCCTTCCATACCTAGTCACTTGGTTAGATACTTTGATTATAGGCATAGATTACTTGTAAAGGATCACCTAGTATTTTGCCTTCCTCTCTAAGAAGTTTCTAAAGAAAATTACCTATTATTTTAATTTGTAATATCTAGATATGTCAAATCACTAGAATTGAAATGTAGGGTCCCTTTTAAGAAATTAAATACTTTTAGTTACATAAATGTAGATGCTCACTGTAAAAGTTAATACAATACAAAAATGTAGAAAGAAGTGAAAAATCTATTTTTTCCTCTTTCTAATTCTAACCCTTCAAGGTTAACCTCTGTTTAGTACATTTCCTTCTAAACCTTTTAAAAAAATATACAAAAGATATGTGCTATAAATAAAATTTAAAAACAAGAAAGGGGGATTTATATACTGTTCTGAAAATTGACTTTTTACTCAGAATAATTAAGCTGATCTAGACCTTAACACGATCAATGTGTTTTTTGACTTTAGGGAAGAAACCCTTTTTTTTTGGAGCCAGCAATAATTATTACAATTACTGATGGGAGCAAGTTGACTACTACCAGTGGAGTCCAGGATGAGGTAAGTTATGTTTATATCAGCATGGATTATGCAAATGCAGTTGAAAAATCTTTATTTATGTGTACATTGTAGGATATTGAAACCTTAAGTAGGTTCTCTCTTTATTTGATGCAATCTAGAGTCATCTGTCTCCTAGAGCTCATTTACCTTCTCTGTTGTTTGTAGCAATGGCTTCTAAATTTTCTTGAATAGGAATCCCTTCTGTGAAAAATTTTGGAGCCTACCACCCATCTCAATTATATATGTATTTTTGAGTTTATGTGAGGGTCACAGTGTCAGTTCATATATTTTCATATATTAGATTTAGTAAAATGAATTCTTATTTTCAGGCTAAAAAAATGGAGACAGCATTCTAATAATTTCTTCCCATATTTCAGTGGTTTGTCATGTGTACTGCACTATGGAGACTCCTAGACTAGAGTAGCAAAGCCAAGAGGAGGTTAAAACTAGGAAAAGTGAAGGTGTTTGGGTATTTTAATTCTAAGTCAAATACCATATAAATAATTTACAGCTAACCTCATGTATTCTCTACTAGCATGCATTGTGCAGAGTTGGTTGTGTGTGATGTGATAGGGTGAGTGCAAAAGGTTTATTTTAACCTTAAGCTGTTTTTAGTTTAGTATTTGAACTGCTATTTTTTGTTGTTGTTGAGGCATGCGGGATCTTTCGTTGCGGCACGTGGGCTCTTTGTTGTGGTGCGCAGTCTTCTCTCGAGTTGTGGCGTGTGGGTTTTCTCTTCTCTAGTTGTGGTGCACAGGCTCCTGGGCGCGTGGGCTCTGTAGCTTGTGGCACGCAGGCTCTAGTTGAAGTTCACGAGCTCAGTAGTTGTGGCACATGGGCTTAGTTGCCCCCCAGCATGTGGGATCTTAGTTCCCTGACCAGGGATTGAATCTGTGTCCCCTGCATTGCAAGGCAGATTCTTTACCACTGGACCACCAGGGAAGTCCCTGAACATTGCTTTTGAACATTTCGTTTATTAAAATAGGTTGTTGTAGAAAGGAGATGGTTTAGGCTACTCTCTTTACTGCTTGCATTTGATTTAGAATCTTAATTTTAATTCTCACTGTATTTACACACGGTTTGATTAAGTAGGAAGAGTGTAGTCTTTAAGTTCAGTAATTTTTAGAAATACTTTCATTTGTGTGACATTGTGGAATGCAGATTGGATATGGAGTCAGGACACGTGGGTTCTAGTCATTGTTCAACTACTTTCTAGCAGTGAAGTTTGTATCAGTTACCTAGCTTCCCTAAATTTCTATCCTTGTTCGTGAAATAAAGGTGATAATTCTTGCCTTACCTCACAGGGTTGTTGGAAGACTGAAATGAAATTATGTATATGAAAGTGCTTGGTAGGCTGTAACGAAAAGAAGAACTGTATTGTTCTATCATGAAGCATTGGAACTAGTAAAGAATTGTTATTGCCTGATCTTGACTTGAGGGGAAAAGAGCCAGAATTATTTTGTTTGAGCAGTTGATGTTGAAGGGAGTTTAGGATATAATTCATAGAGAAACAGTTGAAAAATTTAGGTAGATTAAAATTCATAATTAAATAATTTATAGTCTATACATAATTAGTAGCCTTGGAACACTCCATAGCTGAACTTAATGGATTTTGGGGCTTTCTTAAACTTAGTTGATGTGTATAGCCAATTATATCCTGCTACTATCAGGAACAGATAGACACTGATTATATACATGAACAATCAATATGTTGCTTAACTTTAAATTTGAAGTTCTCAAACTGATTTTTCCCACTTTACCTTCCTTTTGAAAAATTTGACTGAGAGAAAGATTGAGATATCAATAATCAGGTCAGAAATACTAATGATTTTGTTTTGTAGTTATGATGACTACAAAGGTATTTCTCATTTATATTTATATTTACATTTATATTTATATTCCTACATGTGAGATTATCCATTCAGGGTGCTCTGGTCTTACCACCTTTGTAGAAATGCCCTTTGGGGTACAGTATATTTTGTTCCCATATATCTGGATCTGGTTTGTTTGTAATATTTGTTTCGTAGGACCTCCTCTAGCTTTAAAAAAATATCTTGAAATATACATGGATGTTGGAATTGCTCACCTTTCTTCCTAGGTCCTTGGGAAAGATATTGGAGAAATAGACCTATGTGTTTATAATAACCTAAAACTCCTTGCTAGTAAAGTTGGGAAGATTTTCCTGTGGTCCAGGAGCTTATCTTTTAGTTCTCTTATATCTTCTACAATATTTAGCATAGTTCTGAGAACAGAGCTTATATTTTAAAAATATTGATTATAAATATTGTTGTATTGAGTCTGGTAGTCATCAAGATCAAAATTTTTCACTGCTACTTCTTATCTGAGGTGGAAGAGTCATTTGTTATAAGGCAAAGGTTTATTTTGGATATGCGGTTGGAACATAGGTCTCTGAGTTGTGTTGGGTTTCAAGTTTAGGAGTTTCTTTGATCATCGGCATGTTTGGTTCTTAACGTTCCAACAAGACTCATTTTGTGGGCAGAGGATGTACCTTATATGTGTATATTGTGGAAGCTTAATTTTTTTTAAATTTTATTTATTTATTTATTTATTTATACAGCAGGTTCTTATTAGTTACCTATTTTATACATATTAGTATATATATATATATATATATATATATATATATATATATATATGTCAATCCCAATCTCCCAATTCATCCACCACCCCCCCCCCCAACACTTTCCCCCGCTTGGTGCCCATGTGTTTGTTCTCTACATCTCTGTCTCAATTTCTGCCTTGTAAACCGGTTCATCTGTAACGTTTTTCTAGATTCCACATATATGTATTAATATATGGTATTTGTTTTTCTCTTTCTGACTTAATTCACTCTGTATGACAGTCTCTAGGTCCATCCACCTCTCTAAAAATAACCCAATTTCATTCCTTTTTATGGCTGAGTAATACTCCGTTGTATATATGTACCACATCTGCTTTATCCGTTCATCTGTCGATGGGCATTTAGGGTGCTGCAATGAACATTGGGGTGCATGTGTGTTTTTGAATTATGGCTTTCTCTGGGTATATGCCCAGTAGTGGGATTGCTGGAATCCTGGTCTCTTCTAGTCTAAGTAATTAAATTATGTTATTCATTTTGAGGAGAATTATCAATTTATAAAAAGCATAAAGGTGCTTTTTGGTTTGCTTTTGTGTTTGTGTGTGTGTATGCATGTGTGTGGTACATGTGATCTATATTGTTGTAATTTCTACTAGGAGATAACAAGCAGAATGTTCCCTTTGCCTCTTTCTCTTTAGTTCTCTTAACGTTTGCCTTTGGCAAAACTTGATTCTTTTTAAAGATTTATTGAATGAGTTATTGTGTTGATGATTTCCACATTAGGTATGTGTATAATTCTTGATTACCTGTGACCGCTATTAATGTGACCTGCTACGGTTTATGGAGTTGTGCATCCCACCCATACAATACCCTTTGCTTACGAGTTATATTATCTCACATAGTGTATTTTATCTGTTCTGCCAGTACTATTTTTCAGGAATAAGTGTCCCTGCTGCTTTGAAATCATCCTTATGGCATGTAAGGAAACATGGAGCTCATCTAGTATTACTTTTTATTTTACAAATGAGGAAATTGAGATCCACGGAGGCAAAGTGATTTGCTGAAGGTTATAACATTTATTATTGCCAAATTCTGGATTAGAATTGATCTAAATTCTAAAGACATCCCAGCCCCTCAAGACCCAGTGCCTTTTCCCTGATGCTATCTACAGTCTTTCTGTTTAATTCTATTATTGTATGTTCTGGAAATTTATGTTCTATTTACCTGATTTCCTGTTTGTCTGCTTCTGTTTTCTATACATTTGTGATGTAGGTATTATGTTCTTATTCACTCAGTGTCCCTTGAATGACTATTATGACCTGGGCATTTCTAGTCAGTGAAGATAACAGAGATGAATAGGGTGGATTTCTAGTTCTTAAGTTCACAGTTTTATGGAGGAGAATTGCCTATTAAGTGGTTTTATGAATGATAAACTAGAGATGCCTACTAGGTGTATGGGAGCGCTAAAGAGGGAGGGGTGGGTTAATATTGCCTATCTTGTACATATGTCAAATCCTGTGTAATGTGAATTTTTATAGTCATTTTAATTTTGATTAAATGCAAGGATCTTGTGGATGATTTGGTATAGGATGTGGCTCATAGATTATATCTGTGAAAGTTATAGAGAAACCTGGTGCAAAGTTGTTTTGAGTGTAGAAAATAGTTAATGGAAAAACTTGGTGCCATACTGCCTCCTGACCTGGCTAAATTTGTACAGGCCAGAATGGTCTAATTACTTATAACTTGTTTGTCAAAATAATGTAGGGATACCATTTCCTCTGTGATGGTTCATCATTTAGCAGTATGTTAGCAATTACGAGAGAAACAGTGTGTATTATGGACAAAAATCCTGAGCTGTATAAAATCATTTTACCTTAATTTATAATTTTAATGATCTTTTTTGGCCTTATTTAATAAAAGTCCAGGCCATTGTCGGAATTGTTCATGAGTGTGTTTCTAGTGTAGTGTTTTTTGGATAACTCTGTAGGACTTTTGATGACTGCTTGTGATGGAAGAGTATGTGTGTATTTTTTGACTTTTTTTCTTTTTAAATGTAGCTATTTGGTAAAACTGGTTGTTTGCCGTCTTTTCACTTATGAGCTCTGAGTTAGATGGGACTTTGAATTCTGATACACAAGAAATTTATATTATTGCCATAATAGTCATCTTTGGTGGGTTTTTTTTTTCATCTTTGGTGTTGATAAACATACTTGTGGTCATAGACTCATAATACCATTTATCATGTTATGTTACTAATGTATCAAATGTTTTGGTAGAATCACCATATTTTAATTAGAGTTATAGAAAAAAATTTTTTTCTGGTTTTTATTGCTTGCAAAGATCTTCTCTGATGTTCTTTTGCAGTGGAAAACTATTCTGTGCTATGGTTCCAGGAACACATGCTAACTATATTGCCCAATGAAGTAGTCAGCAGAAATCCTGCCAGTACCTTCCTGGTGATGAATGGCACTCCAGGATCATGTAGCAGTTATTTTGCTCTTCCTTGAAAGTGCTGATAGTAGTGTTATCTTTCAAATACTGAGATTTGCTGAAGACTCTTTCTGCATCTCTTTATCAGTTATGATTGCCCCGGAGGCTAACATTTCAGAGAAGATACTTGCAGTCAAAAAAATCCTTTTGGCCTTTGGCATTGAAAATTTTGCCTTATGAGCTTTCCCAGCTTTTTAAGACAAACTAGGACAGCTCCTTTCATAACTGCTTGGAAGATGTTCAGAAACTGCACGTGTTTGTAGAAAGAAATGTCTGAGGAACCTCAACTGTGTGTTCAAGTGGCTATAGTTTGGGGTCTTATCTTTCAACTTGTCAGTTCTCAAAAGTTGATGCAGAAGTCCCATCAGTCTTTGAGATATGGACTGGTATTAGTGATTTTTCTGGATCATTCTGGGCAATGTTTAATGGTTTTATCTTTTGTAAGGATAATCTGTAATTAAGATCTGTAATTACAGTTTGTATTTAACTCTTCATGATATACACTGATTAAAAGACAATCCAGAATTTTAAAATCTGTTTCTACTATCTGAAATAATTCAGAAATCCCATCTTCCCCCACCATAAAATATTTGTATTTCACTAAAGTCACCAAAAATATGTGCCGTAAGCTGTCAAAACTATTTTAATTGTGTCTACAAAGATTTTAAAACACATATTTAAAATTGTTGTTGTTTCCCAAACGCTTAGAATTTGGGGGAATTTTGTCTTTATTTTTTTCTTTTTCAAAAAGACTTCTAAGGAATCTTGAGGGACTTCATTGTAGTATGATAGACTGTATTAAACAGATCTGTGTGTAAATTCGTTTCTGAGTTTTCATTATCAAGATTAGCTCCTGTCTTACTGATTTGTGATTCAAATGTTCTAAACATATGTGTAACATTACTATATAAATATGTTAGTCTCTATTAATTCAACTTTCAAGAACATTTACTAAGAATTTGTTGGATATAGATCATTTGCATTTTCTTTCTTTTTTTTTATGCAGAGGTCTTCTTACAAGCCCATATGATTTAAATTTATTTATTTATTTATTTATAGCTGTGTTGGGTCTTCGTTTCTGTGCGAGGGCTTTCTCTAGTTATGGCAAGTGGAGGCCACCCTTCATCGCGATGCGCGGGCCTCTCACTATCGCGGCCTCTCTTGTTGCGGAGCACAGGCTCCAGACGCGCAGGCTCAGTAATTGTGGCTCATGGGCCCAGTTGCTCTGCGGCATGTGGGATCTTCCCAGACCAGGGCTCGAACCCGTGTCCCCTGCATTAGCAGGCAGATTCTCAACCACTGCGCCACCAGGGAAGCCCTGCATTTTCTTTTTTACCCATATTTTTGGCTGTGTTCTCTCAACCCCTTACTTCTGGTGTGCTATAGAAATGTATAATATCTACAATTATTATTATTTGAAAATATGTAATTATAATAAAAATGCATAATTAAAAGAAGTTGATGATATATTTCAATTTAATACCTGTAGTGAATTTTCTGCAATCCACATTTGCAATACTCTTTTTGAAAGAATCTTTTTTCAAGGTTATGTGGAAAGAAAAACTCTTAAGGATTGCTTCTAGACAGACACTATAATAGAATAATTAAAAGGAAATGCTGGCTGATCATTCTTTAGTGAAGCTGTGTGGCTACAGTTACTCATCTATTATCTAGAATTCTGTGTTAAGATATATCAAAATAGTTTTTATTTCAGAGGGTGAAGCAACTTCACCCTGCATTTATTAGCCTGTCAGAACCAATAAGCAATAAGAGATGCTATACATGTAAGAAAAATTTCATTTAGAGATGTTTCTATTACTCTTCTGATTCTAGTTCTTACATATATAAACTACTGATATTTAGAAAAGTAGTTTTCAAATGACTGCATCAAAATCACCTAAGTGTTTTATAAAATATACATGCCTCAGCTCTAATTCTGGAAATTTTGCTTCCATTGATCTGGGCAGGTACCTGGGAATCTGTATTTTTGGATGTGTCCAAGTTGATTTTGATACCCAGAAACTATGCATCAGAATCAACTATGGCTCGAAACCATAGTTTTAGAACATAACTACAAATATATATATTTTAAAACTACAAAAATACATGTAAAAATAAACAACTTTAACCAAACAAGATAAAACTGTTTTTGATGTACATGGCCAGCAGTATGTTTTGTTTAAGATAAAAATTAATTCTTGACCTTTAGAATTGTTAAACTTGGGAATTGGGTGTCCAAGGGATATGGAATAGGTCTTCTGTGAATATTTTTTTAATTGTGTTTGATATGACTTAGAATCACTTATTGGATAGCCCTCAGGTATTAACTTTTGTACCAACTGCAGTCAGTCTTTAGTTGCTGCATATGGTATGCTGTATTGAAGAGTTCTCTTAGACCCTGAGAATGAGAATAGGGTAGAGGAGAAGAGGGTAAAAAAGGGGGAGTAATTAATTCATACTGTCTGTCATGTGCTTGCTATATCTGTCTTAGGAGTTTTTATCGAAAGGACTATGTAGTTTTCTCTTACCCTTACTACGCTTTAATTCCTGATTTGGATGTTCATAACTAGCATTTTTTTTTAAGTTTATATATACATAGAATTGGTGATGGTTACACTTAATTTTTGCTTTCTAGAGAGTTGCTGCTAAAATACCCTTCCATAATGAATTGTTCCAATTTTCAATGCTTAAAGTATAATTTAGATTAATTCAGCAATGATTTTTCTTGTGCTGCATAGTGACTTTGGTTGTGTACAAGAATCGTGGCACACCGTACATTTATATTTAGTACTGCTATATTCTAGGTACTGGGGACACAAAGATGGAATTAAGCAAGGCTTTTTGCCCCCTAGAAAACATATTGTCTTTCAAGATAGGAAAGTAAATGAGCATTTTTAACACTCTAAGATAAATCTCATGGCAGAAATAAAGAGAGAAGCTAAGTTTTGAGGAATGAGTAAGGAATTGAGCCATGACATTGCAGGAAGAGGGAACAGTGTATATATGTTAGTATGAAGGCATGAGAACAGTATATTGGGAGGCTGTAAATTCTATGAGTGGAATATGGTCAGTGTAGGTAGGAGAAGTGGATGCTTGGAGTGCAGGTGGAGGCCAGATGAAACCATCCTAAGGAGACTGGACATCATTCTGTTAACGTTTGCAGAGGAGGTATTGAAGATACGAAGCAGATGAGTCACACGAGCAGATTTGCAGTTTAGTGAATGTACTTTGCTAGAACGTGAAAGAAGATAGATGTGAAGGATGGTAAACTGGGAAGAATTAGCAGACTATATGCAACAACCCAGGAAAAACATGGGGTGTGCCAAAACTAAGCCAGCGCCGGACAGGGAGGCAGAAGTCTGAGAGATTCATAGGTTTTCATAGGTATGCTAGGCAGGTCCTCAAGGACGGTAAGGGAGAAGAAAAAAGCCAAGTGTCTGACAGGGTTCTGAACCCAGGGTCCCTGCTTGGGCTTCAGAGAGTTCTGTAAATCCCCTGAAATCTTATCCAGACATTGTCTAGATATATATGCATAGTTCTCTGGGGGACAGAGGTCTCTAGCTTTAATCATATTCTCAGACAAGTAAAAACAAAACAAAACCCACAGTTTTAGTAGTATTTTGAGGTTTTCAACTTGGGAATCTATGTGTGGATATTATTGGTAGTGGTGACTGAGATGGGGATATTGGATAAGTAGTAGAAAAGAATATAAAATAATTGTTTGATCAAGTATCATTAACTTTAGGGTACAAATGTGTTAAAGGAGTTATGAGCCAACTTTTTAAACAGTAAACTTAAAGACTTTTTCTTGCCTTTTAACATTATGTCTTAGGAAAAGTATTTTGTATTTAAAAACAGAGAAATAAGCAGAATTTTATCTCTGGGTTCTGATAGAATTTTTATTTTGAAGCAGATTAAATAAATAATCGTTTTCATCTTATTATTTATTTATCAGATCTTTAAGTTATTTTGTTTAAAGCCATAATGTAAACATCTTCAAGTGCTTATTTTAAACAAGCATGAACATTGATAGTCAGAATGCTAGGACAAGAGCATTGTGTGTCAGGGGGTGTACCTTGTAGTAGTGTCAAGTCATTTAAAGAGGATGGAAGCTTAATTCCTTTTCTGTTCAACAGTGTGTAATTTAAGATTGGCTTTGACTGCATTGGCAGTTTCTGCCAATTAAACTCAGTTCAAGTCAGTCTGTTAGGTGTATTTCATGCCTCTCTGAGTCAGATTACAATTTGAGAGCATGAAAAAGCTGAGTACTTGGTCTCCTGATGGGGCACACTCACCTGAGCCTGAGGCTGTTACTCTTTTATAAATACCTTCATTATATTGTTTAGCTGTGTTCCATAAATAGCTATTTTATATAACTTCCACCTTGAATTGTTCTTTTCAGATGTAATACAATAGATTTACAATTCTTTAGGTTTGCGTATTAGGAATAAACGTGCATTGACTGGAACGATACTGAAACTATGATCTTTACATCAAGGCAAGGCTACATTTTGATCTAGACAAGGCTGTTCTGGTATATTTTTCCCCACGCTCTGTCTTTTCAGGTTGAATTACTGATTTTTCCCCCTTTGTTTTGTTTGTTGTGGTTTTGATGTTTTTTTTCCTTTCAGCTAAAGGAGCAGTCCAGTGGTTTTCAAGAAGTGCCAAAGTGCACTGACTGTCTCATGATGACTGGTGCCTCAGGGAGGGTCATGATTCCTGGATACAGGATCGACCTGATCCTGGATGTCACTTCAAGCAGTCAGATCGTGGGGAAAAGCCTTGTCTAATGGCTAGCCTTCCTCAAAAGTCTGATGCTAGTCATCTCGGAAGGCCTCAGAAAGAGCCTTAAAGGTGAGCAGAGTAGAGTGTAGTTCTCTCTGGGGGCTGTTACTATTTGTTGGAGAATATGATTCAACACAGAATGACAACCCTAACCTGACAAATCCAGGTTCAGTTGGTAAATTTAGTATATAAATTTGTTGAGGATGGTGATCAGACCTCAACTTTTGACTTATTGGAAACCACCTTCCTAACCTTAAGATCTATAAAGGGAGGAATTTGGTATTTCCTGGGCCCTTCAGAACCTTAGGTTAGTATCTGTTGTCGTAAATGGAAACAGCCTACTATCACAACTAAGGAACACTTGAGTTACAAAATTGCATTATGTTAAATACCCATGGATTAAAAAAAATGTAGTGAAGTATTCTCTTAGTTTATATGTTTATCATATATTGATTATATATCAGGCAATTGGGCTTCAGGGCTTGGAAGGGCAAATTGG
Source organism: Mesoplodon mirus (assembly GCF_964341445.2). Lineage (NCBI taxonomy): Eukaryota > Metazoa > Chordata > Mammalia > Artiodactyla > Ziphiidae > Mesoplodon > Mesoplodon mirus. The sequence continues at coordinate 16,264,494 of NC_138993.1, forward strand.
CATTTGATTTGCCTGTTACACTGATTTTTTTTAAAAACAGCCACTTTTGAAGCAGTTTGGATTTATGTAACACATATTTGGTTGCATTCATCTTGAAGAATTAGTACTACCTGCATCATTTGAGTAACATTTTTAACCCCATAAAAGATTCTTTAGAGATGTTTTGAGCATTTTGGTTTGGAAAATATTTAATTCTAGGCCTCTTTCTCTTGTCCTTTGAAGTACTTACAGAACCTAATTGTTCATATAATAATCTTGATTGCTAAATTTTCAATAAACTCTAAAACTTGTCTGTCTTAATAAGACTTACTAGGTTTTTGTTTAAAAAAATTTTTTTAATTGAGTCACTTATATTAGTAAAAAAATAATATGGGCATGCACAATCCCTAATGTGTGTGTGTACGTTTTTACATTTAGAAATTATATATATCACTGATGTATTAATAGCAGAAAATATATACAAAAGTAAGAATTTTAAAAGATGAGTTGAAAAACTTATATAAAGGGAGTTCTGATATTTTCTTTCCCCCCGCCATGCATCATGATGTATTTCGGGTTGACAAACTCTTTTTAAAGGCCAGATAGTAAATATTTTAGGCTTTTCAGCCCATATGGTTTCTGTTGGAACTACTCAACTCTGCTGTTGTAGGGTAAAAGCAGCCACAGACAATATATTAAACAAATGAGCATGGCTGTTTTCAATAAAATTTTATTTACTGAAACAAGCTGTGGGCTGGATTTGGCTGGAGGGCCATAGTTTGTTGACCCCTGGAGTATACCCTGTTTTGCAGACCACTGCCCTAGACTTTGCAATTGTGTTATACTACTTCTGTTAGATCCTTTCACCATCAGTTTTAGAGTACAGTTGATCTTCCTTATTGAAGTGAGCAGAAGAATATTAGTAGTCAGAATGTATTGTTTAATTGAACAGATACTTACTGAATACCAGTGATGTTCAGACATAAGGTTAGGTGCTGGGATGAGTTTGGTAAGAGAGATAGGTAAACAGTTGTGGCATGGTGTAAGAAGTAATTTGATTACAGCACAAGCTGCTGAGAAAGTGAGGCTGGCTCTGGGAAATGATGTATTAAGTTGGACTTGAAAACTTAATGCAAATTTGTGAAGTAGATGAGTTCAAAGGCATGTAGGTGATAGAAGAGAGCATGGGAGAACCATGTATACCTCAGTAACTGATTGCTGGCAGAGTGCTCAAGAAAGGAGCAATAGGGAATGAGACTGGACAGATCAACATGGCTCACAGTGTGTGCTCTGCCAAGGAGCTTGAACTTTGCCTTATAGGTTGATGGTAATTGTTGAAGAGATTTTAGCAGAGGAAAAAGCGATCAGATTTGAATTTTAGAAAGATAGTGGCAGTAGTGTGGAGTATACAAGGAGTAAATATTTTTGGTAACTTTTTTTTTTTAACCTCTTTGTAAAAGAGGATACAAATTGTTTTTGTGGGTTGTTTTATACCAGACATAAAACAAAGAAGCTTGGAATATTATTTAGCAATGAAAATGAATGAACTGTTGACATGCTACAGTGTGGATGAACCTCCAAAACATTCTGCTAGGTGCAAAAGACCACATGTTGTGTTATTCAGTTCTTACAACATTTTATGGAATGTCCATAAAATAGATTAGTGGTTGCCCGGGAATGGACTGGGGACTTACTGCAGATGGGCACAAGTGATCTTTTCAGGGTGTTGGAAATGGTCTTAAACTGGATGGTGGTGGAAGTTGTACAACTCTGTAAATTTACTAAAAATAATTGGATTGGGCACTTTTTTTAAAATTGAAGTAGAGTTGATTTACAGTGCTGTTCCAATATCTGCTGTACAGCAAAGTGTCTCAGTTATACACATAGAGACATTCGTTTTTAAATATTCTTTTCCATAATGGTTGATCCCAGGAGGTTGGATATAGTTTGGATTGGACACTTTTTAAGATGGGTGCATTTTATGGTAGGTAATTATATTTCACTAAAGTTGTTAAAGACCTCACTTTTGAAATTTTTTGGATAAAACATATTGCTGATTCCCAAGTAATTGCTCTTTCCTCTGAACAAATATTGATCTTAAGCTGCTGGAACCAAAAAAAGGTGGGTTTTTTTTTCCTCCTAAACTTAAAGGGTATACATTGTAACTATAGAGTTAACTGTAGGAACTACCAACTAAATAAATCATGTTGTTACTAAATTTTATAGAATTCACTTTGACTTTAATATTTAAAATTTTTCTTATTAAATATCATATGAGGAGAACCTTCTTAAGTAGAATATTGGATAATATTAAAAAGCTAGAAGTAACCTAAGGGAAATTTACTCCCCCCCCCCACCTTTTTTTCCTCCAAGGAAATAATTGCTAAAGGAAAAACCTGAAGTTTGATGATTTAAAATTTATAAGTTGTTTCCTCAGTCTTAACAGTTACAGAAAATAGAGAACAAAGCAATTGGAAAATAGTTAATTTTACTCAATATATATTTATTGAGGGCCTACTATGTGCTAGGCACTGTTTTTTAGAAACAAATTATGAAAGGTTCTTACTATGTTACTTTTATTCCTGGCTGCCAAAATTTATGAGGTTCAGTCGTAATCATTAAGAAAATATGTACAAAACTTAATTGTGTTACCTTTTATTGTTTACAAGGTAATTTCACATCTCACTTAATTCCTAATTCTGCGAGAGTAAGGAAATGAGTTTTGTAGTATAGCCAATTCCCAAGTAAGAGCCAGAGCTGGGACTTGACCATTGGTGTTTATTTTTACTTCAAGTCTATTACTCTTTACATGCTAGTGTGTGATTTAAAAAAACAAAAAAACAAACAACCCCCCCCACCAACAGTACAGTACTGCATAAGGATAGGCATATAGATCAATAGATAAAATCAAGAGTCAAACAAACCATACATTTGTGGTCAATTGATTTTCGAAAAGGGAGACAAGATATTTTAATGGGGAAAGAATAATCTTTTCAAGCAGTGGTACTGAACAACTGAATATCCACATGCAAGAGAGTGAGGTTAGACTCTTACCTGACACCATGTACAAAAATGAAATCAAAATGGGTGGGCAGGGCCTCCCTGGTGGCGTAGTGGTTGAGAGTCCGCCTGCCGATGCAGGGGATACGGGTTCGTGCCCCGGTCTGGGAGGATCCCATATGCCGCGGAGCGGCTGGGCCCGTGAGCCATGGCCGCTGAGCCTGTGCGTCCGGAGCCTGTGCTCCGCAACGGGAGAGGCCACAACAGTGAGAGGCCCGCGTACAGCAAAAAAAATAAAAATAAAATAAAATAAAATAAAATAAAATGGGTGGGCAGCCTAAATGTGAGAGCCAAAACCCTTGAAAGAAAAAACATAGGCGTAAATTTTGATGACCTTTGATTAATTAGGCAGTGGTTTCTTAGGCATAACACCAGAAACACAACCAAAGGAAAATTAGATAAATTTGACTTCATCAAAATTAAAAGCATTTGTGCTTCAAAGGATACTGTGTGGAAAAGATAGTAACAGGAGGAAATATTTGCAAATCACGTATCTGATAAGGGCCTAGTATCCAGAATATACAAGGAACTCTTATGACACAAAAATAAAAAGACAACCCAATTTAAAAAAAGGGCAACAGATGTGAAAAGATATTTTTCCACAGAAGACATACAAATGGCCAATAAGCACGTGAAAAGATGTTCACCATCATTAGCCATTATGGAAATGCAAACCAAAACCATCATGAGATACCACTTCATACCTACTATAATGGCTAAAATAAAAAAGATGGATAAAGCAAATGTTGATGAAAAGGTAGAGAAACTGGAACCCTCATTGCTGGTAGGAGTGTAATGTAATGTAGCTGCTGTGGAAAATAGTTTGACAGTTCCTCGAGAAGTTCAACACAGTTATTCTGTGACCCCAGAATTCTACTCCTGGTATGCACCTAAGAGAAATGAAAACATTACCACGTAAAATGTCATATCAGCATTATTTATAATAGCTAAAAAGTAGAAACGATATAATGTTTATCAGCTGATGAATGCATAAACAAGTGTGGTATATCTATACAAATGGAGTGTTGATCCCCTTAAGAAGGAATGAAATTCTGACATACACTGCAGTGTGGATGAACCTTGAAAATATGCTAAGTGAAAGAAGTCAGACACAAAAGGCCACTTACTGCATGATTCCATTTATTTGAATGTCTAGAACAAGCAATTCCATAGAAACAGAAATAGTGGTTGCTAGGGGTTGGGGATAAGATGAGATGCTAATGGGTATGGGGTTTCTTTTTTGGGTGATGAAAATGTTCTGAAATTAGATATTACCTCCCTGGCTCAGCCATTCTAAAGAAATGAAATAAAACAAATGGAAAAACTCCTATCTTTACCTGCAGACATCTATTTCCCTCTCTAGTGCCTTTCTTAATTTCCTTAATTTCCTTTCACAGCAAATTTAGAAGTTGTTTCTGCTGTCTCCTTTGCTTCCCTACCTCTTTTTTACTCCTTAATCTATTACAATCTAGTTTCTGATTTTACCCATAATGAGGTCAGCAATGTCTTCCTCATCTTCCAAATCCAACCGTTGGTTTTACATTTTTCTCTTTCATGACGTTTTGCCAGTACTTTTTTTTTTTTTTTTTTTTTTTTTTGTGGTATGCGGGCCTCTCACTGCTGTGGCCTCTCCCGTTGCGGAGCACAGGCTCCGGACGCGCAGGCTCAGCGGCCATGGCCCATGGGCCCAGCCGCTGCGCGACATGCGGGATCCTCCCGGACCCAGGCACGAACCCGTGTCCCCTGCATCGGCAGGCGGACTCTCAACCACTGCGCCACCAGGGAAGCCCTTGCCAGTACTATTGAACGCTCTTTCATAAAGTTTTCTCTTGGCTTCTGGATTTATACTCTTCTGGCTTTCCTCTGGCTTTTTGTTCTGTTTTAATCCTTTGCCTTAATTTATTTGTTTGTTGCTTTAACACTTGTGACTGGTTTAATCTTAGACTTATTAATTTATTTTTTTTCCTTTTTATTTGACATGCTCCTCTTGGGCAGTTTCATTCATTCTCAGGCTTCATCCATCAGTATTGTAAAGATTTCCATCTATAAACAGATTCCTAAGATTTGTTTTGCTAACCTGTATCTTTTTTAAAAAAACTTTATTTTTAATTTTTAATATGGAAAACATCAATAGGTAGATATAACCCACATAAAAGCTCTTTAGGATCCTCAGTTTTTAAGCCTTCAAATGGTGTCACAGTAAAAAGTGTTGAGCATCGCTGCTCTTGGGTGTATGTATGTATGTATGTGTACATATATATATATACACACACACCCACATACACACACATATATGTATTTTTTGAAAAATTGAGATATAATTGACATATAACATTGTATTAGTTTCGGGTGTGCAACGCAATGATTCTATGTTTATGTACTGAGATATATACATATATATATCACTATAGTAACTAGTGAATGTTGATCACTATACATAGAAAAAATTTTTTTTCTTGTGATGAGAACTTTTTTTTTTTTTTTTTTTTTTTTGCTGTACGCGGGCCTCTCACTGTTGTGGCCTCTCCCGTTGCGGAGCACAGGCTCCGGACGCGCAGGCTCAGCGGCCATGGCTCACGGGCCCAGCCGCTCCGCGGCATATGGGATCCTCCCAGACCGGGGCACGAACCCGTATCCCCTGCATCGGCAGGCGGACTCTCAACCACCGCGCCACCAGGGAGGCCCGAGAACTTTTAAGATCTGTTCTCTTAGCAACTTTCAAATATACCAACGCAGTATTGTTAACTGTAGTCACTATGCTTTACATGACATCCCCATGATGTACCTGTTTTATAACTGGAAGTTTGTACATTTTGACCACCTTCACCCATTTGCCCACCCCCACCTGCCTTTATCTTTCTAATTGAGTTTTGTTTTTTGTTTTTTGTTTTTTTCTGTACGCGGGCCTCTCACTGTTGTGGCCTCTCCCGTTGCGGAACGCAGGCTCCGGACGCGCAGGCTCAGCGGCCATGGCTCACGGGCCCAGCCGCTCCGCGGCATGTGGGATTTTCCCGGACCAGGGCACGAACCCGTGTCCCCTGCATCAGCAGGCGGACTCTCAACCACTGCGCCACCCGGAGAGCCCCTCTAATTGAGTTTTGATGCTACTTAAGTGTTCTCCCTTTTCCCCTCATTTCCTCCCTTGGGATATCTGTACTCCCTAACTGGGCATAAAAATCACTTTATGATTTTATTCCAACTTTTTCCATGATTTATTTGGTTTTTACTACCTTTAAGTGCTTCACCAACAATGAATTGACCCCATTGTTCCTTGAATACATGACACTCTTTTGTCAGGGCCTGTTCCATAATTTTGGAATGTTTCCTGTCTCTTTCCACCTTTCACTCCCCAAAACCTACTCAGTATTTGTTGAGACACTGGTCAAATGCTACCTCTTGTGAAGCTTTTGGGCATTTAGTTGTACTTTCTTCTCTGCACTTTTAGGGCTTTCTTCTTGTCACTGTAATCCCAGTTTTTGTTCATTATTTTACTTGTTAACTTATCTTACTGCCACTAGACTTTGTGTTGGGCTCCTGGCAGGCCCTTTCCGTTTGGGAACTCATATCCTTTAAGTTTCAGAAATGTTCTTAATTCTTTGACAATCTTTTCCTTCTTATGTCTCTGTTCTTTCTTTTTGAATGTCAGACTTATGAATTGATTCGTTACAGTCACCATCATCATCATCATCATTATTTAACTTTTCTCTCCTACTTCCGTCTTTGTCTTTATTCTTTCTTTATTCTCTCTAGCTAGGTTGGTAAAGGGCTTGGCTTTTGCTAAGGTTTTTATATTTTTTTGTTGAGGTGAAATACACATAACATAAAATTAATCATTTTAAAGTGAACAATTCAGTGACATTTAGTACATCCTTTTTAATAAAACTCTCATACTAGGCAGAAATATAAAGGTGACATAATAGAGTGTGTTGTTCTTCTCTAATCCCAAGCAGCAAATTCTAGGATAGGCAGATTTCTTTCACATATATTTTCTCCACCAGATAATTTCAGTTTGGGTATCCTTGGATTTTAAACTGTTCTTGGAAATAAACAAAAATAACTGAGGATTATGATTGTTGAAGGGTAGAATCTTAGGGAGAGGAAGGACGTTGAAGGACTTAATCTTGGGTTTTAGAATTATTCCTACATGTATTGGGAAGGAGGAAACTGAAATGAATCTGTAAGGGCCTGATACTAGTTATATGGATTTTTTTGTTGTTCATTATGAGTAAGAGCTAAGGCTGTTTTATATTTGAGGAAGTAGATATAAGAAATACTCAGTTCCACTGAAAATGTTAAAACTTTATTTGAAGCTTTTTTCCCATCTACATTATCCAAGCAAATCTGAGTAATGGGACTAGAATGGGACTTGATCCTGGAGGTGCCAGCTTTCTATTTATTGAATCACAAAGGCATTTAGCATTGGTTTGATTAGAATGTGTGCTTCCCTGCCTTTGATGCACAAAAATTACCTCTTCGAATGCATATTTTCTGCAACAAAGCAGAACAAATTGACAAGCATCTAGTTCAACTTTCAAGGATTGTGAAAAGCTTCTGGAAAGGTATATGATTTAGGATACTGGTTCAGCTTCTGTAATTGGGACAAGAGTAATAATAGTGGCTTAAAAAGCAAGTTGCTTTTTCTCTCTCATCAAAGACAGAACTGGTTGGTGGTCTGGGAGGTAGGGTGGTTCTGCTCCAAGCTATTGTCTAGGCCCCCTCGTTCCTTCTCCTTTGTTGATCTGTCTGCTTTACCTGAATGGTTGACACTGGTTTTATAACACATCCTAGTTCAATACTACAACTGAATTTCAGCCTGTGGGAAGAATGTGGAGGGCAGGCAGCTTCCTAATGTGAACATGACCTAAAACGTCTATATGGCAGTTCCAGTCAGAGTCCATCAACCAGAACCTGGCTGCACTTACTGCAAGGCAGAGTATAATCTCTACTTGGGCGGCCATGTGTCCAGCCAAAATTTAGGTTTTTTTTTTTTTTTTTTTTTTTAATTTTATTTATTTATTTATTTATTTATTTATGGCTGTGTTGGGTCTTCGTGTCTGTGCGAGGGCTTTCTCTAGTTGTGGCAAGTGGGGGCCACTCTTCATTGCAGTGCGCGGGGCCTCTCACTATCACGGCCTCTCTTGTTGCAGAGCACAGGCTCCAGACGCGCAGGCTCAGTAATTGTGGCTCACGGGCCTAGTTGCTCCGCGGCATGCGGGATCCTCCCAGACCAGGGCTCGAACCCGTGTCCCCTGCATTAGCAGGCAGATTCTCAACCACTGCGCCACCAGGGAAGCCCAATTTAGGGGTTTTGATGAGAAGGAAGAAAGAGAGATTGGATTCTGAGGGCAGTTTTTAGTTTCTGAAATGAAAGGGATGGTAAAGAAATTAATTATGCTTTAAAAGCTTTGGAAACTTCCTTACCTTGTAGTTTGACAGCTTGTTCTTAGTTTATCTTGTACATTTTTGCCCCAGACCTGAAATCGTATCAGGTTCTGTGTATTTGGAAATGGTATGTGGAAACCCATAACCTGGGTGTTAAGAGGTGATCTTTGCTGTTGAGTTGGTCATTGTTTTCATGCCTTTGCAGTAGACAGAGTTAGGAATACATACTTTTTTTTTTTCTGAAAGAAAATATGTCATGAATTCATATTAGTGTTTCCAATTCAAATTTAAGGTAGATATTTAAAGAATGTAATTAAAGAATGTGTTTGTGTTCTAAAGACCCAGGCTTGATTCCTGGCTTTGCAGCTAATTAGAGATGTAACCTAATTCTCTCTTGTTCTAAGCTTCAGTTTCCTCATCTTTAAAATGGGGATAATAATAACTGTATCTCATGGTTGTTGTAATGATTAAATGAGAAAATAAGTGCTCGAGAAATTTTACTGCTTTATTATTCTCTATCACACTGCAAAAAGGAGAGACTTCTAATTTTTGTAGGGGTTAGAGAAGACTTGCCAGTGAAAGTAACACTGGTGCTATCAGGAAAGATTGGGTGTTAATGGGATGTAGAGATTTAGTTAGAAAAATATCAGGGCAAGAGACTCTCCAGGGGGGAGTGATCTGCATTAGTTAAGGCAGGAGCATAGGATTCTGTTTTGCTCTTTAAAAAAAAAAGAAAAGGAGGGAAGGAGGGAGAAAGGAGAAAGAAAGGGAGGGAGGGAGGAAGGCGGGAAGGAAGGGAAGGAAGAAAGAAGGAAGGAAAGAAAGAAAGAGAAAGAGAAAGAAAGAAAAAGAAGGAAGGAAGGAAAGAAAGAGAAAGGGAGGGAGGAAGGAAGGAAGAAGGAAAGAGAAAAAGAAAACCTTTTTCCCTTACAGCGTTTAGCTTAGTGTGTAATTACATGGTAATCTGTGTGCTTATTTGGTTAATGTCAGCCTGCCTTCCTGCCCCACAAGGGCAAGGACTATCCTATCTTCCTTTTGCTTACCTTTGTAACCCCAGAGTCACTGCACAGTCACTGCACTCACAGTCACTGCACAGAGTAGTCACTCAGTTGATATTCGTACCCTGAGTGAACCTTTACAGCATTTATAAATACGACAAAATTTAGCATTTGATTATGTACCTATATTATCATTCTGTAGTTATTTCATTAGTGTTACCTTGTCCCTAGCTCAGCTATAGCTCATGAACTACTTACTAATTGACCTAATTTCTTTAAGATTGATAATTTATAATACTTTAATACTCTGCAGATTTTTTATCATTTATTCATTATCTGACAGCATTAGTTCTTTGTAAATTTTTATTCAGAGTGAATTAGTGAATGAATCTGCTGGTGATTCCATTTGTTTGGGTCTCAGCATGTTGTGAAATGTGTGCCAAGTAATTTATTGTTAAGAGTTTAAAGTACTTCAACTATATCCCTTACAGTGAAGCCACTCGATGCTTTCATTTTGTTACGTTGCCTTTTAAGTGGGCGAGAACAGGGTGTATATATATAGTTAGATTATCTTTCCAAGAATTAAGTCTAATACTCCCGTGGGAGTGTGTGTGCATGTGTGCTCGCATGCACATCTTTTGTGTCCCATGGAAAAGATTGAGGATGAATATTCTCACCTGGATATTTAGAGAGGCGTTCTCAGAAAGAAGGCAGCACAGTTACAGTATAAGGCACCAGACTCCAAATTAAATGACATATGTATTCTAGAGCCTTTTCTCCTTTTCTTTCTTCCCTTTTTTTTTGGCCACTAAATATATGGTTCTCAAATTTGTGTTTGCTTATATTTCTTTTGTTGTTATTGTCCTCTTTGTTTAGCTGCAATCTATATATAATAAAATGTAGCAATTTCAAGTATAAAACTTGATGAGTTTTGACAAATGTAAACATTGTGTTATTAACAGCACAATAATGATATAAAATATATCTATCACTCCAAAAAAGTTCTCTACGCCCTTTGCAGTTAACTTCCAGCACTGTCCCCTGGAAACCACTGACATGCTTTCTGTCACAATGTGTGTGTGCGCGTGAGTGTGTGTGTATAGTTTTGCCTTTTCTAGAATTTCATATAAATGGAATCATTCAGTGTGTAGTTTGTGCCTGTCTTCTTTCACTTAGCATAATGCTTTTGAGGCTCATCTACATTTTTGCATCTATCAGTAGTTTGCTCCTTTTTATTGTTGAGTAGTAGTATTCCACTGTGTGGCTATACTATAATTTGCTTATCCATTCACCAAAGTAGAACACTTGGGTTTTTCACTTTTGTTTTTTGTTTTTTTGGACCATTATAATAGTCATTGTGTACGTTGGCATGAAAATCCTTTTGTAGGCATATCTTTTCATTTCTCTTGGGTATATACCTAGGATTGTAATTGGTGGGTCACTGACAAGCTTTTTTTTTTTTTTTATAAATTTACTTATTTTATTTATTTATTTTTCGCTGCGTTGGGTCTTCGTTGCTGTGCACAGGCTTTCTCTAGTTGCAGCGAGCAGTGGCTACTCTTCATTGCAGGTGCGGGCTTCTCATTGCAGTGGCTTCTTATGTTGCAGAACACCGGCTCTAGGCGCACGGGCTTCAGTAGTTGTGGCTCGTGGGCTCAGTGAAACTGCCAAACTGTTTACTAAAGTGGCTGTACTATTTTGCATTCCTACCAGGAAGTGTATGAGAGTTCTAGTTGCTCTACATCCTTCCAACACTTGAATTTTTTCAGTCTTAATTTTAGACAGTATAGTGGGTGTGTAGTGGTATCTCATTTTGGTTTTAGTTTGCATTCCTTAATGACTAATGATGTTGAACATCTTTTCGTGTGCTTATATGTCACCTGTATATCTTCTTTGGTGAAGTGAGTGTTCTGATTCTCTTGCCCATTTTTTACTTGTTATCATTGAGTTATAAGAATCTTTTATATATTCTGGATACAAGTCTTTTATTGGATGCATGTTTTCCAAGTATTTTCTCCCAGTCTATGGCTTGCCTTTTCAGTTTTTACAGGGTCTTTTAAAGAGCAAATATTTTTAATTTTTTTCTTTTTTTAAATTAATTTTTATTGGAATATAGTTGCTTTACAATGTTGTGTTAGTTTCTACTGTACAGCAAAATGAATCAGTTATACATATACATGTATCTCCTCTTTTTTGGATTCTTTCTTTCTTTCTTTTATGGTTTGTGCTTTCTGTGTCCTATTTCAGAAATCTTTGCCTAACTTAATGTTACTAACTTTCTCCTGTGTTTTCTTTAAGGAGTTTTGTAGTGTGAGCTTTTACTTTTAGGGTCATGATTCATTTAGGAATTTTATGTATGATGGGAAGAAAGTGTTGAGGTTCATTTTTTGGACACACTGTTAACTAATTGTATCAGTACCATTTGTTGAAAAGGTAATCCTTTACCCATTGAACTGCTGTGGCATCTTTGTTAAAAGTCAATTGGCCACATATTTGATTGTCTGTTTCTGGACTTTCTATTCTGTTTCATTGGTTTCTATTTCTGCCTTTTGCCAGTATAACACTGTCTCTACTACTGTAGCTTTGTAAGTCTTGAAGGCAATTTGTCTCCAACATTGTCTTTTTCAAACTTGTTTTGTCTGTTCTAGGCCTTTGACTTTACATATTTAAATCATATTTAAAATTTTCCATATTTAAATTTATTTAAATTTCCAATTTTAAAGTCAGCTTGTTAAGTTTTACAAGAAAGCCTACTGCAATTTTGATTTTAATTACATTGAATCTCTAAGTTAATTTCGGGGAAATCCACATTTTACATTATTGGTTATTCTGATCCATGAGCATGGTATAGCTCTCAAATTTTTTAAGTCTTAATTTTTCTCACCAATGTTTGTGGTTTTCCTTGTATAAGTTTTATACATATATTTTGACGCTTTTGTAAATCAGTTGTTTTACATTTAATTTTTGATTATTTGCTGCTAGTACGTAGAAATTTATTTTTATATTTTGACCTTGAATTCTGTGACTTTCCTAAAATGACTTATTATCTAGCAGTTTTTTCCAGATTTCCTGGAATTTTTTTTCATATAAAATCGCGTTGTCTGTGAATATTGACAGTTTTACTTCTTTCCAGTATCTGTCTGCTTTTTGCTTTCTTTTTCTTGTCTTAATGTACTGGTAGAAGTGGTGAGAGTAGACATCTTTCCTTGTTCCCAGTCTTGGCGAATGAGGTAAGAGTGAAACCTTTCACTGTGTAAGTGTGATTTTAACTGTAGGTTTTTTTCTGTATTCCTTTTTTTTTTTTTTTTTTTTTTTTTTGCGGTACGCGGGCCTCTCTCTGTTGTGGTGTCTCCCGTTGTGGAGCACAGGCTCCAGACGCACAGGCTCAGCGGCCATGGTTCACAGGCCCAGCCGCTCCACGGCACGTGGGATCTTCCCGGACCGGGGCACGAACCCGTGTGCCCTGCATCGGCAGGTGGACTCTCAACCACTGCGCCACCAGGGAAGCCCCCAAAGCCAACCTTTTAAAGAGAAGCATTATATCATCTAGTAATTTATCATTGAAATAAAGAGAATACAAAAATATTCTAAGGTTAATCAAATAGGAACTGCAAATGAAATTCTAGTAGCCTTTGATATACCTTGAAGTGACACTCTTCAAACTAAAGGTGCTATAAAGAGGTCAAGATCATAAGCACAGGCTATGAAATACGACTCTGATGCTCCGTTTAACTTATGATGGCCAAAAGGGATCCAGAAGAACCTCTAGACCCAGTGTGGAGAAGACTTAGACTAAACTCTGATACTCAAACACCCTGAAACTCTATCAGATGGAGGAAGGAGGGGATATGCAACTTTATGGATAATTATGCACTATTGTTGGAAAAAGTTTCATGTACACTTAATGTTAAATTTTGGGGAAGCAAGGAAATATACATTAAATTGCTGATATATCTTAGAATCTAAGTTATAGGTAACCAGGTGTGGTAGAGGACTAAATACGCTGATTCAAGCAGAGTAATTAAAACCCCGGCACAGAGTTCAGTTAATGAAGACTTGTCAGCCTGCTAACTTGCCATGTGATTTGGGGCAATATTTGGTATGAAAAAGAGGTCTTTAAGCTTTTTTCTCTCCCTACTTCTTTGAATTATCAAGAAAAGTTTATTATTGTTATTTTTTAGGGGGTACAATATATTTCCAGATGATAGGGACATGTATAACATACTGAAGAAAGTTTGTTGATAAATTTTTATGATTGAAGCATTAATTGCTCTCAGTTACCTGGGAAATAATGAGTCTCAAAATGATTCACAAGGCTTTTACTCTATTTTTTGTTTCTTTACCAATGTGCTTTAAATTAACCTTCTGACCTAATACTTTATAATTTATTTCAGTTTAAATGTTTTATGTTAGATTCTGAATAATTGGGGATATTATTTAACAATTATGTGTAGTTATACGTTAGAGTTGGTAACATTATTGTACATCTTTTGAGAAAAGTGCTCTTTTTTTAGAGTGTGTGTGTGTGTCCTTTTGGAACTTAGTTTTGCATTTTTTTAAAAGTCACATTTCATGTATTACAGTAACTTGTTATCATTTGAACATGTTAAATCATCACTGCAATAGTAAAAGTAGAGAAGGCATCAGAGCCTTAGGGGGCATATCATAATCTGTATTTTTTCCTCTATAATTGTCTTTGGTATTAGTCCCTTGCTTTTTGTTTTCATTAATTTGTTTCTTGCTTTCATTCCTGTTCCTTTTGCCATCATTCACCTTGATGTTTTTCTTAAACTATTAATTAGCTCCTTAACTTGTCTTGGTTTCCTTCAAATCTGTCTTTCCATGGCAATAATTATGCTAAAGCACACCACTTGAGTGTATTATTCTACTGTTCAAAATGTTTCATTGTTTTCCATTGTCCACTAGATTCCTCAGGAACTTTCACAGTTAAGCCAGTTACGTTATTTATCCATCCATCTGTTTTATTCATTTCGCCATATTTATTGAGTTTCTTCTATGAACTAGACACTGCTGTGCTCTGAGGATCAAATGATAAAGCAATCAGGAGCTCAGTCCCCTTGGGTCTAATTGAGAAGACAAACATTAATAAAAGTATCATGTGATAAAAGTAAAACTGCAATGATCATGTATCCTACAAAAGAGAGGAGTATGTATGGTGAGAGCTTATAATAAGGGCACACTGGATCTAGTCAAGAAGGTCATTGAAAGCTAAGATTTGAAGAGGTGAGGAGGATTTACTACACAAAAAGTGGGAAGGATGATCATACCAGGTAGAGGCACTGTACAAAGGCTCTTTTCCCAAAAGTTTTGAGTATGTTTTGAGACTGAGGGACTAGAAGAAGGCTAATGTGACTTGGAGCATAAAAAGAGGGATCATTGTACAAAATGGAAAAGAAGGTTGGGCTTGACCACACAAGGGGTTTTGAGGCCATGCCAATTAATGTTATTAATATGAATGCAATAGGAAGTCATCCAAGGGTTTTATTTAGAGGTAGGAGGTGGAAGAGTGAAAGACAAGTGGATGTTGGAAGACCAGTTAGGCATTGTTGCATTAGTTCTGACAATAGCTTGGTCATGGAGGTTGGTGATAGTAAAAGGGATAGAAAGAAGCAACAGTTTCAAGAGATATTTAGAAAGTTAAATCAGCCAAATTTGCTGACATATATTGCATTTGGGGGTATAAGGAAGAGGGAGATGGCTTCTTGCAAAACTGGATAGATTGCGGTGCCATTCATTGAGCTAGGGAATCTTGAGAGAGTACCATTTGGGTTGGAGGAAAATCATGAGTTCAGTTTTGAGCAAACTGAGCCATCCAAGAGGGAATGGCAAGTAGGCAGAAGAATATTTTGGTGCTCAAAAGAAAGATCTAGGCTGGACATATCCAATTGTAAGATATTATCTGAGTATAGGTAGTGATTGAATCTGTGAGTAGGTGGATTGAGGGTTTAGAGTATAAACTGGCCAAGGCTTAATACTGAGCCTTGAGCGTCAGCAGCATGTAATGGCTAGGTATTAGAGATTGAGGGGAGGGTCGGGGTGGAAGACAGAGGAGCAGCCGAAGAAGCAGAGGGAAGCCATGAGAATATTTCAAGGTGAAAGCCAAAGGAAAAGTATCTTTCTAAAGAGTGGTAAATAGTTTTGAATGCTGCTGGGAAGCTAAATCTGAAAAATCTTCACTAGGTTTAATGACTCCTTTGTTTATCTATTTCTGTGTAACACATCATCCTAAATCTTAGTGGCTTAAAACAACAACAGTTTATTATTTCTCAAGATTCTGCGAGTTGGCTTCATTCATCTGGGGGCTTAGCTGGGGCTGGAACATCCAAGATGACCTTATTTACATGTCTGGGGCTTTGGTGCCCACTGTTGCCTGGGCACCTTGCTTCTTGTCCCTGTGACTTCTGTCTCTCCGTAAGATCTCTTATCAGGCAGTGGTCTAGTTCAAGCTTCTTTACCTGGCGACTGGCTCCCAACGGCCTGGCAGTGAAGCTTCGAGGCCTGTTAAGACTCAAGCCTGGAACACTTTGACCACACTGTCATCTACCACCGTGGCCAAAAAAAGATCTTTGATGACTTAGTGTGGGAGTTGTTTTAGTAGAGTTGGAAAGACTAGGAAATGATGAGCAGATGAAGAAAAATTCCTTATCATTCCCCTATATTTTCTCTAAACTTGACCCAAAATAGGCTACTAATTTCCTGAATGCTTCCTGTTTATTTCCTCACATGCTTCTTTCCACTAAATATTATTCCTCTATCTCCACCATATTAAAATCTTACCCGTTCTTTTTTTTTTAATTTTTATTGGAGTATAGTTGATTTACAGTGTTGTGTTAGTTTCTGCTGTACAGCAAAGTGAATCAGTTATACATACACATATATCCACTCTTTTAGATTCTTTTCCCATGTAGATCATTACAGAGTATTGAGAAGAGTTCCTGTGCTATACAGTAGGTCCTTATTGGTTATCTTTTTTTTTTTTATGTATATATAGGAAAATCTTACCCATTCTTAAAGCCTTTCTTAAAATCTTCAGTTTCTCTCCTTTGTATGTTGCTCTCCAGCAATTCTGAATTTTAATTTAATTTTTTATCCCAGTATTTGTTATTTCTTGCCTTTTATCTTTTTGATCATGATCTTCACTCTGCATGCCCTGCAATCTGCAAAAGGTTGTAGATTCTCAGTAAACTTTTCATTCTTCAAACTAACTCAAATGCTACTTCCTCGGAGAGCCTTCGCTGGTCCATCCCCTAAATAATCAATTATTCCTCTGTACCTCATGCATACTTTTACTATTGTACATATCATAATGTATTATAATTATTTACGTGTTCTTGAAGGTAGAAATTACAGTGTCTGCTGTGTTGCCTTTCATTAAATAATTCCTGAGTTATAGCTTGATTTGTGATCCCCATTCTTAATATTTAAGAAAAATGCCCCACATGTTAACAATTAAAAATTTTGTATTAATGATGACCTAATTACTTCCTTGATACTGTGCCAAGTTCATTGATACTAGGCCAGTGCATTAAACTATAAAGACAAGTTTTGGTTTGGTGTGTGAGGTAAAAAATTTTTGCAAGAAAGAATATATGACCACACTCTTTGTATCTCTAAATTCTAAGGCTAGAATTTATGAGGTTGTATTCTGTGTGGCCTCAGTAGAAGTATGTCCATATATAAATTCTCATTGTGAATATTGTACATTGAGCTCGATTCAGGAGTTGTTAATGGCTTCACCATATGGAATGGTTGTTTCTCTACCCCCTGCTGTAGGTGTCAGGCAAATTTTTGCAGCTCGTGTCTTTATATCCTCTGTGTGGGTACATACAAGGGACATAAAGATTAGCTGGTTTCATATATCAGGGAAGAATAATACTTCAGCTCTTGGAGGTAGGACTAGCTGGTTCTGCGACCCACCACAGTATGACAGTGGAATCTGTGTTTGTGTGTTTGCATCCATATCTGTGTATGGTTTGGGCTGGGGGGGAGCACAAATGTTGTTGGCAGGACGCTGACTGGTGCTTGTGCTCTGCAGCCCTCATTCCGCTCCTCGTACTGTACTACTCTAGTCCTTTCCTTAGGCTATGGCGGGGGGGACACAGAAAAGAATCAGATCCCTCTCCCTGCCTTCTCTCAAACTGGAGAGGGATAGGCAGTCAGGGAAATAGGTCATTAAAACTTCAGGTAGGAAGTATAATTATTAAAGGACTTATAATGAGTTTCTTCAGTAAGAGAACCAGTTGGCAGAATATCCAGCTGCAAGGGGAAACCTCCTAAGAGTTGGTACAGATCAGTCACCTGACTCTCGTGATGTGATCATCATCCAGGAGTGAGTTAGGTTGTGTGCCAGGAGAAATCCGTTTGGGTTCTGAATTAAAAATGTTTTTAAAAGAAACTTCTTTTATATTCTTTCACTGTTTGCTGACTTTTATTTATTTATTTTTTACATTCTTCAAATTTAAAAACAAGTAATAACATATGAGAATCCTGATTATCTGAAGTTTTATAATTGGTTATCTTAAAGTGAGCTAGCTAAAACGTTATCCAAATCTTACTTATTTGGCTTGGTAGAGTCCTTATTAAATCCTGAAATAATGCCATGCTTGTGGTAGGCACTCACAGAATAACTGATTAAAATTTAAGTTGATCTTTAGTCCAGCCTTAGCAAAATCACAAATAATTAGGGTCTGAACCATAAACAAATATGAAACAGGTTAAGGGGAAGTCACACTATTATAAGTACATAAAGTTTGAGTATGCCTAATGATAGACAATCACCTTCCTAATCTGCCCTTTGTTTTTCATACCTATGGAGAAATAAATTATATTCTTCTTTTTATAAGAAATTCAGGAAAGACTCAAAGGTGAGAAAGGGCAGTAAGATAGTTAGTTATCCAAAGGAAAGAAGGAAAAGGAGGACAGTCTTCCTCAGTTTAAATTGAAGTTATATTTCCTTTTCTGTCAGCCACCAAGGTAATTATATAAGAAATCTGGAATGGTGAGATCAATAAAATTAACCATTTAAAATAATAATATAGAAAACCTCAATTGTATTCAAGTAAAAATAAAACTTGGTTAGTATAAAGTTTTCTGTGTTTATTAGTCCATTAGACCAAAGCTTTGCAAAGTATAATCTTATGAAGACCCTAATAAAGACCAATAATGTCATGGTTATGGGAAAGTTACTGTATTATTGAATTACACATGATTCATCCAGTTCTTAAAATTTGCAGTCCTTCTTTGATGCTCTAAACTTGATTATATAGCAGGGGTTATTTGAGTCTGTATTCTCTCTTGACACACAACCTTACATTGCAACTTGTCTCTAGAATGGGGATAATAATAGTACCTACCCCACTGGTTTGTTATAAACATGAAAAGCTCCTAGAATGTTGCTTGACACATACAGAGTGAGTGCTCATTATGCTAGCAGTTCTTGTTGTTTATTGTTCTTGTTGTTATTACCCGTGTACTTGAGAACTGGAAGTGAAGAGCAAGAGGGAGAAAAGTGCCTCTTTTCATCAAAGAGTAACTGGGAGAAAAGCATAGGATGGTGCTTTATAAAAACAAATAATCTAAAATATTCATAACATTTAGTAATTAGTGGTTCAAAATCACCAGATTGATTGAGAAATGGATGATTAAAATTTTTTTCTAAAAGTAGTTATTTTCATAATTAAAATTTTCTTCTTCCATTTAATAGAATTAGTTTATTTTTTACATTAATACCTCAACACTTGATTTTTTAAAATGCAGATTATGGTTTTAATAACAGGCAGTAAAATGCAGTGTTTAAGAGCACAGCATCAGGAACCGGTCTACCTGGGTTTATATTCTGTCTCCTCATCATTTACTGTGTACCTTCTGGCAAGGCTCTCTGTGCCTCAGTTTTTATCATTTGTGAATAGGAGTGTGTAGTGCCTGCCACGTTTGTTTATTTTGTAGATTAAATGAGTGTGTGTGTGTGTATACACACACACACACATATATATGGTTTAGAATAGTGTCTGCCATATAATAGTTACTACTGTATAATTGTTGTTGCTAATGACAGTTTTTTTTGCCTCATCAGACATTTAAATTTGAGTACTCTCTTACTAAAGTTTCCTGCAATTAAGTCTCAGAAAACGGCTTTTATAAAACTATTTTCCTGTCAAGTGTTCAGAAATAAAAATCCTAATAAATATCTTGATAGCCAGTACTGTGATTTTCTATCTTCTTCTTTCTGTTTGTCAGCTTCTCCTTAAACACATCTCTAAAACCAGTTCCTTTAGGAACATGATGATCCCTGTCCTCAGAAATCTTGGGAGTAGTGGGACCATATTTTATCATGCATCTCTAAGTCCTCCAAATCCTAAATGCCTAATATTTGGTAGGGGCATAAAAAATGATGAGAGAAAGCAAACATAATTTTCAAGAAATATTCTACTGTCTTACAGTATATTTTAATAGCCAGTTAAGTATAAGCAGAAGTCTGTGTTAATGTCCTTATAAATGTCTGAGCTTTGGGGCTAGTGATTATATCTAATCTACCTTTTATTGAGTTGAGACGTGTATGAAGTTTTCTTGTGTTTAATTTTGTTATAAAATGATAACACTGTTATAAAAGAGGTATAGATAACTGCTTGAATGGATAGTTTACTGTGTTTTTGCATATTATTCTAATATTCTGGATGAGAGTAAGTGATACAAAAATTTCTGCCATATTTGCTCATTTTGATTTTTTTTTTTGTTGAGGATTTTTAAAAATTTAGTGAATGGAAGAGAACATTGCAGATAGTTAAGTGCAGTTTCTTTTCTTCCCTTACTCAGTGTTATTTCCCTCCCTCTTCCCCATCCAAGCAGCAACAATTATCATGAATTTGGTGTGTAGCCGTCCAGTTCATGTTTTTTTACTTTTCCTATATGTGTATGTTATACACATCTAAAACTACACTAAGTAATTGTTTAATAGTGCATATAGATGCTCTTCTCTATGTATCATTTTGCATCTTGCCTTTAATTTGTATTATCTGATGATTAGTGTATTTGAGCACCTTTCTACATATTTATAGGCTATATGAGTTTCCTCGGGTATTATTTTTTTTTGTTGCCCATTTTTAACTTTGGGAATTATCTATTCATATTTATTGCACATTTTTCTAGTGGTTAATTTTATATTTTTCTACTTGATTTATGTGGTATTTGCCTTGATTTTCAAAGTCCACATATTCAGAAAGACCTCCCTTGGTGATTATAAGACATTGCTAGAATTTCAACTGTAGACTTTAGGTCTGGAGTAATTCAACCCTCCTGAGAATATTTTTTCACTAAGGTTTTTTATCTTTTCCTGTCCCTGTTTGCCCTCACTCCTTCCTATTTTACTAGTGTGTTTCAGCTATAGAGGAGTTTTTCCTGCCTCTTTGGTGATGAGGGAGGGTGGTCGTGATATGGAAGGTGGAAATAATAAGAAATAGAAAAATGAATAAAAATTTGACAAGTTTATAAAATTGATAATACTATGTGTAAAATATGCTTGTGACCCTTGGCTTTTTGTTTTACTTGAAGTACATTCTAGATCTAGCATTGTGCAGCCAGTAAAAAGATAATGCTCATCTTTATCTGATTAGGTGTGTGTGTGTGTGTGTGTGTGTGTGTGTGTGTGTGAGCATTACTTGATAAGTCGTGTGTGTATGTGTACATGATTTGGGGTCTGTTGTTGTCCTATCCACTATTTATTTATACATGAGGTCTCTGCAGTGCTGTTATCCACTGGATTCTTGAGACAGGACCACGTATCCATTACTTTCCAGAGCTACTGCATTAACAGTTGAAATCTTCTTCCTCCAGTGCCATTGGTGCTTCGATATTTATCTTCTGGTAGGGTGTGGTGATAGCAGCAAGGTCTTGGAGTTCCCAAGCTGTTTTACAAGTGTCACAGAACCTCTGAGGTTAGAAAACCTTCCTCAGGGAACATCCTGGCCCAGATTTCTTAATTTAAGAGTCCTTCCTTATTATTGCCTCTGACTTCTGCCTTAAAAGTGGGATCAGTGCCAGGAGAAAAGCTCATGACTCTTGACCATGGGCACGAAATCTTGGCTGATCCTGATATAGGAATCTTGCAGCAGATTCTCTTGACATGAGTCTTTTGTTGTTTTTTTTCCTTTTTTTGCGGTACGCAGGCCTCTCTCACTGTTGTGGCCTCTCCCATTGCGGAGCACAGGCTCCGGACGCGCAGGCTCAGCGGCCATGGCTCACGGGCCCAGCCGCTCCACGGCATGTGGATCTTCCCGGACCGGGGCACAAACCCGTGTCCCCTGCATCGGCAGGCGGACTCTCAACCACTGCGCCACCAGGGAAGCCCGACATGAGTCTTTTGGAGAGAGGTGCCACTTTAGCAGAGCTTTGCTAGGAACTCTCTTCTTAGAATTGAATCTGATTTTTTTTTTTTAATGGTTTGATGTAAGTCATTGAAGAAACTTGAGTTCTTAAGTCAGTGTAGAATGACTTCAATCACTAATTTATCAAGTTCAGAAATCTTCAAGGTGAGAAATAGAAAGGCTGTAAGCAATACGATTATGTCTTGTTTTTGACAAAAGTAGTATAAACTCTGGCAATTAATTTGGAAGTGATAATTTTATTTTATTTTATTTATTAAAAAAATTTTTATTGGAGTATAGTTGATTTACAGTGTTGTGTTAGTTTCAGGTATACAGCAGAGTGATAATTTTGAAATGTGTTCTGTATTTTAAAGAAAACTCCAGTATTTGTATAAATCAATCCCTGAGTATGCTGATCCCGGGTTTCATTTATGTTTTAAAAAATTTTATAAGTGATAAAGACTTTTGTTTTCCTAAGCACTATATCATCACACTTAAATATTATTGATAATACCAGGAACATGTATTTCAGATTTTCCCGATTGTCTTAAAAATCTTTGCTCTTGATTGTTTTGTCTCTTATTCTCTAACAGTTCCACCAGCCCTCCCCACTCCCACTCTTTGCTTTTTCGTGCCATTGATTCATTGGAGAAACCAGGTCATCTGTCCTATAACATTCTGGATTTGATTGATTGCTCCCTGTGGTGGTGGATAACTTGATCCTCTATGCTCAGTTGTCCCTGTAAACTGGTGGTTAGAACTGAAGGCTTGGTTAGATTCAGATTCAACCTTTCCTTCCCTTTTTCTTTCCTTCCCTTTTTCTTTCCTTCCTTTTTTCAATGTTATGTACTTCACATCATGAGGCCCATATTGTCTGGTTGTCCCCATTTACTTATGCTAAGACTGATGTGTGGACCTGTTGGTACCTTGTGACTGTTGGTTCAGAGGTACCCATTAGAATCACTTTAAAGTGTTTAAAAATTCTTAAGAATCTTGGATTCTGATTGAGCAGGTCCTAGGGGCATGGGGAGAGACATAGATTAAAAAACACATGGAAGGAACCCCCAAACCCTCTACCTTTACTCAGATGTAGTAAGAATCATTACCTTTGATACATTTAATATGTAACTAGAGTGATAAAATTTACTTTGAAGCAAATGCTTTGGGAAGATACGTTTCGTATGAAATGAAGCATATTTAAATCATTAACTGTGGAGGTGTTTGAGACTACTGTGGTGTGGTAGAAAAAAATACTGACTTGCGGGACTTCCCTGGTGGGACAGTGGTTGAGAATCCGCCTGCCAGTGCAGGGGACACGGGTTCGGTCCCTGGTTTGGGAAGGTCCCACATGCCGCGGAGCATCTAAGCCCATGCGCCACAACTACTGAGCCTGCGCTCTAGAGCCTGTGAGCCACAACTTCTGAAGCCTGCGCTCCTAGAGCCTGTGCTCCACAACAGGAGAAGCCACTGCAATGAGAAGACAGTGCACCGCAACAAAGAGTAGCCCCTGCTCGACACAACTAGAGAAAGCCCGCGCGCAGCAACGAAGACCCAAAGCAGCCAAAAATAAATAAATAAATACATAAATTAATTAATTAAAGAAAAAGAAAAAATACTGACTTGGACCTGGGAGGCCAAATCATTTATTGTCTCTGAGGCCCATTTTTTTTAATCTAGAAAATAGGAACCCTAAGATATTTATCATAGGGTTGATTTAATGATTAAATGAAATGATTTATTTAGAAGCAGTCCAGCACCTGGTGGTGAGTTATGTTGAAATCTGAAAAGCATTACAGAAATAGATTTTTTTCAATTGAGGTCTTCTTTGAGTAAAGCTTAAGAAAATTGAAGTAATAATATCTTATATGCTGTTTTATATATATATATATATATAAGTTTTTGGTTTTGAGCTTGTTGTTTTTGAATGATAGGAGACTCATGACTCATGATGTAGTTTTAATATGTGTCATTAATGTAGCCTTTTTGGGAGAAATAGTGTTGGAAATCTTATTGTTTTTTTATTTCCCCTTACTTTCAGCTCCATTTACCTCTTAATTCTCCTTTGCCTGGAAGCGAATTGACCAAGGAACCTTTTCGTTGGGATCAGAGACTCTTTGCATTAGTGTTGCGGTTGCCTGGCACGATGTCAGTAGAATCAGAGCAGTTGACAGGTGTGCCTTTAGATGACTCTGCAATCACACCAATGTGTGAAGTGACAGGCGGTAAGTTCTTTGCTGGCAGTAATTCAGTGACTTAAGCAGAGTTTATCTGAATGTTTTAAAATGTGCATTTCAAAATCTCCATGTTTGTTTTTGTTCAACAAATTAATATTAGAAGTTAGTAGACATAGATGGTTTTAAAACTACATTGATGAAGGTCTTTGATTCGATTTGAATAGGATGTGAATACTATTGGGTCTGATAATGCATGATTTTTTTTTCTAACCATATAGAAAATGCTGGTATTTGAAGTTGTTAAACTTATTTTCTTATCTACAAAGATTGCTAATGATTTACAAATGCCGTAGAATTATTTTCTCTGAAAAAATGTTTTGAGAATCATGTCATTATCCATGTAATGATTAATGCCTGGTTAAGTACAGTTTTCCCCAGAGGCAAAGAGGAAGCTAGATAGGTTAGAGGAAACAGGTAGTGAACTCTTAGCCAGCTAGTCCAGGTGGTCACTGTGCTCAGTGAACATTAGTGAAATTCTTGAAACAGAATATGTAAGAGACTCAGAACTTTTATAATGTGGAATTGGTTAACAGGTGGGTTAAATTCATATGGATATGTATTGAGTGCCTACTGTGTACCAAGCACTGTTCCATGCTTTAGGACTTCCATAGTGAGTATGACAGGCATGGTATTCTTGCTTTCATGGCACCTTTTAGTTCTTGCTTAGGGAATTTGATACTAAAATGTCCAGGTCGGGCATACCACTATTTCATCTGTGTCAGGGGCTGTGACATAGTCTCCATACACTGTCAGTGCTCTATTGAGATTCTATCATAGCCAGCTATGTAAGTTAAAGGAAAATATAAAGTCTAATTAATATTTTAGATGCCTTCTAAAATTTTGTGGATTTTGGAGATCTGCAAATTTCACAGACAAAAAGGGTATCCCATATAGATAGGTATGTGAAGAAGATAAGTTAGAAGAAGATTCCGAAATCACCGTTGGTAATATCTTTCAGTGACCCAGAAAACTTAGTTGGTCAAGGAATTAGGGAGCTTTCCCAATATACATCCTGAATCTGTTCTGACGTAGTGGTTTATTTACCTCTCTTCATGTTCCTGCTAGCAACAATGGGAAGCTGGTCAAATGTCACTCACCTTTCCATATTATATGAATAGTATGTTTTCTTCTTTTTTTTTCAAAGAATGTTGACTAAAAAAAGTTTTGAGGATAAAACACCAGAAAAGTAGAAATAACAGAAAAGCTAACATCCAATGGTGTTGTACTATCCAAATATGTAATCACTGCTAACAATTCTGTGCATTTTTAAACTTGATGATCAGAGTAGTGTGTGTACATTTATTTTTTCCATTATAGAACAATTCATGTTCATTAAGGAAAAATTGGAAAGAAATTTGCCTGTGTTGCCAAAATAATTAATATTTTGTTATATTTTTAATGTATACTTTAAAAATTATATAATTGTCATTGTAAGCGTTTTTCTTTTATTATCAGGTAGTTAATGAATACTCTGTGCCCAATAACTGTTTTTGATCCTGGGAATATAGCAGGAACGATAGACAGAAAGCTTACATTTTTGGACTGTGTGACAGATGAAATCGTGTAAAATGAATAAATACTATTTCAGAGAGTTCTCCTTACTATCAAGAAAAAAAAACAGGGTGAGAGTGCGGAGGGTAATGAGGCAGAGAATGAGTGTTCCTGGGAGGTCTTTTGAGGAGGTGACTTTTTTTTTTTTTTAACCATAAACCTAAAGGATATGCTTACCCCAGTTTGAATCAATTTAAAATATTGCATGTCCTTGGAGATTATTATACTCTTTGTCTAAAGAAGTAAATAAAACAACCATTATTTATAAATTACATTTGCATATCTCTAACCTTGATGTTAAAGTCAGTTGTTTGAATAGGGATTAAATCAGCCCTGGTTGTATCTTAAAAATATGAATCCCTCTAAAATTATTGCTACAGCATGTTCGTCAACCCTCTCTCTTTTTTAGATATTTTAGTTCCAGGTGTACGACATAATGATTTGATATTTGTATACATTGTGAAATGGTCACCACAGTAAGTCTAGTTAGCATTTGAACAGAAATCTGAATAATGGAGTAAGCCATACAAAGATCTAGGTAGAGGAAATAATAAGAGAAGGAACATGCCCCATGTTTTGGGGAGCAACAGGAAGGCTGATAATGGCTGGAGCTTATGTAGGGAGAAGTAGAGAGTAACAGGTTTGTTTAGAGAGGTAGGCAAGGGCCACGTATTGAATAGCCTTTTAGGCCATAATAAATATTTTTTATTTTCCAAGTGTGATGAGAAGTCATTGGAGGGCTTTTTATAGGAGGTGACATCTGATTTCTGTTTCTGAAAGATCACTTCAGCTGCTGGATGAGAATATACTGTAAAGTGGTGAGAATGGAAGCAGGGAGACTAGAAGAGATAACAGTACTTTGATCTAAAGTGTTAGGTTTGGAGGTGGTGGGTGAGAGGTGGTCTGATGGAAAGGAGAGACTGAGGGCAGTGAGGGAAGAAGGAATCAAGGCTGATTCCTAGATGATTCAGTTGGCCTGAACAGTTGGAGTTGAATGGCTATGCCAAGTGCTGAGATGGTTACTCAGAGGAGAAGCAGGTTTGGGAGAGGCGCAGGTATGACATCAAATTTTAAAAATGCCTAATAGACATGTTGGTGGAAGTATTGAGGATAAAAAGCTTTTTATAAAAATTGTAAGACTTTTTCTAGATTAAATAAATTTAACTTTCTTAGCCTCTATAAAGACTGTTGTCCAACTTAGAAATGTTCCTTTTGTCTCTTATCCATTTTACTAAAATGCTAATCTAGTATACTCCGGGGGAAAGTTTTTTTTCCTTTGTTTCACTTTACTGCCTTCAGACTCACTATGTTTAGATTTTTTGGGGGGGATCCTCTAACCACAAGTGAGCCAGCTTCTTGACTTGAAAGTATGCGCTTTTCTCACAAATATTATTAGTGATCCCAGAAACTTTATCCTTCAATACAAGGTGTTAAACATTCCAAGAGGTGAGTTTTGACATAAAGAAGAAAAGAAACATGACATAGGTTATAGGTTCACTTTGTAAAGATGGCAAAATTTCCTTTAACTTTCAAAAGAATTAATGAATTTTTGTTATTTTCTAAGTGACTCAAGTTTATTTTTTCTCCCATTTTCATAAAATGTCTTTGTTAGTAATTTTATTTCATACTAAGATCATAACCTCTTATATTTTCCTAATCAATTAGTTGATGACACAGGTTAGGGGAGTAGAAAGGATTGCCACAATTTTATACTTAAGAACTTCTGTTTTTTATTAACATCTTGGGAATATGCTTAAATATCATGAAATAAGATATTGAACCTCTATATAATCTTCTAAATACTTCTTGTGTTAAGACGATCAGCCTTTTTATGTATTGTTTTATGTATATGTTTAAATGGACTCAAAAAATTTTAATTTGCCAATTCTTTCAAATAAGTGTGGCTCCATATAGGCTTTCTATTTTAAATTAACATCATGGTTTTCAGGGAAGAAGGTATATCCAGATGAAAGTGTCTAATACCTTGTAAGGGTTTGAATCTTGGCTGCACTACTATACTAACTTGAATAAATTAGTTAATCTCTCCATGCTTTAGTTTTCTCATTTGTAAAATGGAGAAAGTAACCAATACAATTGTTGCTAGGATTGGATAAATTAATAGAGTGATTAGAATAGTGCCAGGTACATAGACACTCAGTAATTGGTGAGTATTTTTATAAGTACGGCTCTTTTTGTTGTATTCAGTGTAAGCCATTTGTTATATGATGCTTGTTACTCTAAGCTGACTCTGAGGATTTGAATCACTGTACTGCCTAGTGTTCTCTTTTCTGAGTAGCCTTTAGCAAATCACATGTTGAGTGTAAATTTATATGAGTAATTTGATATGTCAAATATAATAATATAACATGTTTGGTAATAATTGGTTGAATTTCTTAAGGAATAGGACTTTTCCGTATTGAGCTTATTGCAAATAACATTGTAAGATGTTTGATTAAAGATTTTTAGTTGTCATGGTTTTCAGCAGTGGTCTAGATCAGTACAGATAATAGAAATATAAGTTATATATATAATTATAAATTTTATAGTGTCACATTAAAAAGAAACTGATAGGGAATTCCCTGGCGATCCAGTGGTTAGGACTCTGCACTTTCACTGCCGAGGGACTTGGTTCAGTCCCTGGTTGGGGAACTAAGATCCCACAAGCCGAGTGGTACAGCCAAAAAAAAAAAAAAGCCACCAAAAAACTAAAAAGAAACATGTAAAATTAATTTATATAATATTTATTTAAATCAATATATACAAAAGATTTCAACATGATATTGGTAATTAAAAATTATTCAGGTATTTTACATTATCTTTATATTACATCTACAAAATCAGGTGTGTATGTTATAGTTACTGTACATCTCAATTTGGACTAGCCGTGTTTCAAAGTCTTCAGTAGCCATATGTGGCCAGTGGCTGCAATATGGGACAGCACAGGTCTAGATATATTTATTGAAAAATCCCTGTTTAAGAAGTCTTTTCACTGGTATTTTTTCTTAATCACTAGCATTTTAATGCTTCTGAACTAAAAATTTTATGGGTTAAAATATTCAAGAGGGAAATTCACTTAAGATAGGTAATTTCTAAGTATGTAAGCCAAATGAAATTCAGAAAAGCACATGCTACTATCTCTATATTAAAGTGCAAACACTTAAAATATGCAGTACCTACCAGCAGATCGATTAAATAATTATTGAGTATCATCTATGTCCTTAGCATTAATCTTTAGTGATAATACTTTTGTTAAGCAGGAGTAAGATTTTGGGGGTTAGTTACCAGATGTTGTATATGTGTAATAAAGATAAATTGTGTTGGAAAACAGTTGGAGATAGTTTTTTATATTTATATATATTTTAATATCTCATTTCATGTAATTCATTGTGTATATATATATATATATAATGATTTTTTTCATTGTGGTTTGTTCACACAAAGATTTCTATTTTCCACATACCTTTAATTACAAAGAAAAATTTACATACTCTCACAAAATGGAATTGTTGATTGATTGAGAATAGCTATTTTTGTTTTGTTATTCTTCTATTAGATAATGAAAAGGTCAGACTTTATCACTGAACTTTTGTTAATCAGTATTGTCAAAAACCCTACTATGGTTCTTTTTTGTTAAAAGTAGGAATTTTTGCAACTTTATTCTTTTTATTTCAGGCCGTTCATACTCTGTATGTTCTCCAAGAATGCTTAATCAGTGTCTGGAGTCCTTGGTGCAGAAAGTACAAAGTGGAGTGGTAATAAACTTTGAGAAAGCAGGACCAGATCCTTCCCCTGTAGAAGGTATTATTGTACTTCTCCTATAGACATTTTAAACTGGGTTTACCAAGTATTCAGCTAGAACTGAAAAATTACTATGATTTGGCCTTGTCAATGTTAAGGCCAGATTATTAAGATGACAAAACAGCTGTTGGTAAAGGGGGAGGATTAAATAGGAAAGTCAAGGTAATATGACAGTGGTTTGGTAGCATCGCTTTTTTATATTGGTTGTTCATAGCCTGAAAATTTATAAGTGCCAAAACCCTTTTTAAACATTTACAGAGTAGCATATTTCCTTTTTAGTATTGTAATGCTGACTCTCTTTAGTATATATGCTTCTTCCATGTCCCTTAATTCACAAGAGTGTTCAACCCTAAGTGTTTATTTAATTCCTTAGCTACATTTTTTCTAAAGATCAGACTGATCAGAACCAAATGGTTGGTGTGGTTCCCAAAATGAGAAGCCAGCCTTTGCCATTCAGCTTGATCCTTTAAAGTCTAGCTGAGCCCCACCTGGCTTTATTCTAATATTTTGTGATCATGAACTATTTATATTAGCCAGAGGGTATAAGGAGTTTTACCAGAACCAATGGACAGTTTGCATCTGGACCTTCTGCCTTGTATGATGTAGCTTATGACAAGAATTAGAAAGTCATTAATGGCACTGGCAGAGGTGATCCACTAGAGTGGGTAATTGGGAGAAGAGAAAGGTCATAGAGATGAGGAAGTGGTACCCTCAGAAGGGATTAGAGGGAAGGAGCAGAAGATGGGAAGATTATATACATCGCATACTGTGTCTGGTTTAAAAAAACAAACTTAAAAAAATTGAATTGTTACACATGGAATATATTTATTTTAAAATTATTTTAGGACTTTGCTTAGAGTTAGGCACTAAGTAAATGTTGACTGAACTGTTGCAGAGAGTTACTGTTTTCTAGAATTGTTTTAGATTAAAGGTAGGCACCTCAAATCTGGATTTGCATATTAACTTTTCATTTTAGTTATTAGGCTTTAGTTAAAAAGATTGATTTTAAAGAAATATTCATTTAGCAATACTTACCTAGTATTTCCTAAGCCAAGCACCATGGTGAAGAAACTGAGTGTTCGCCCTTATCATCTAGTGGGGAAAACATGTCATTCGTTAAACAAGTATCTACCATAAAGTATGTTTTACATACTCTGATTGGACAAGCAAAAGATGCTGTGGGACCTCTTTTCACCTATTGAACTCATAGTTGGAATTTGCTGATGTCACTCTCTAGTGAATTCTGATATAATCTAAATGTTAAGCCTTAGTCATGATAGTATTCTACCATTTAAGAAACATAGGAAAATCCAGAATTAAACAAGTATTAAGACATTTTTACTAAGTAATAGTAGATATAATTTAACTGCTTATGTTTTTCCTTTAATGATACATACTTTGCTTTGATTTCTTTGCCGTAGATGGGCAGCCAGATGTATCAAGGCCTTTGGGATCTCAGCCTTGGCATAGCTGTCACAAACTCATATATGTCAGACCAAATCCTAAAACTGGGGTTCCTATAGGTCACTGGCCTGTTCCAGAGTCTTTTTGGCCAGATCAGAATTCTCCAACACTAGTAAGTACCAGAGAGACGGTGACTTTGTAATAGTAACCGTTAACTGCTTTTCCTACTAGTTTTAAGTGCTCCCGTCAGTTAAAGGTGTGGCTGTTGTATAGGAATTAGACAAGCGCTCAAAGTGCTCTGATGAGCTGTTACTTGCTTAAGTATACTGTATTGTTCATCAGGAAGTAATAGAGAAGAGGCATCTGTCTCCTTTAGAATCTAACATTATGCTTATGCTTTTATTATTGGCATCTGGTTACAGAAGCATAGTAACAAGAACTTCTCTTTGGATTCTAAATATAATGTAACATGAGGATTTGTCTCTGGGACATAATATACAGTTTAAATGAAGGCTTAGAAAATAATTCTGATGGTTTGCCTGCAATCTTTTAGGACTTAGTCTTAGAAATTCATGTTGACTTGCATAGTTTTAGTTATATTCAGTGTTTTCAGTCTGGAGGTTTAAGGTAGCAAAGGTTTTCTGGTCTTGTTTATAGGAATTATTTTTAGAAACAGTGAGGCTTGTTGAATGATCCTGGTGAATTACAGTGTTCACTGTATGGTTCTTATAATAATAGGGTAAATTTATACAAATATCTATTAAATATTGTTAATACCCTTTTTTCAGAGTAGTGTTTTTTGTAGTAACTGAGGACGCCATGGGATATGACAGTGGTTCTTTTGATGTTACCTTTAGAAGATGAGTTGTATTTCAAAGATCATTAAGCAGTCTTTAATAATGTTTCATGCAGCTATCATTTATGAATTAAATTGAACTCTTTTTGAAACCTTTTATGCTTTAAACCAATATCAACTCTTTAGGATAATTTTTACTTTTATTCTCTACAAGGTCTATAAAGTGATATTTCCTTTATTCATTAGGGATTTAATGTAGTACATGAAATTAAGTTTTTATACATTTCCGTGAGGTATCTTTCTTTTTTGGATTGAACCATCATAGTTTTTTAGTCTGGCTTTAGAAAAGCTCTCAATTTCTCTGCTCATATTACCTTCTCCTCTAGAGCCCTTTCAGAATTCTTACGGAACAGATATCATATTTATATGAAATATTATATTGTCGGTTATTCACTCTATTATATTTATTTAACACCTACAGCAGTACATATGGTACTTGTTACGTCCTAATCAGAAGAGGTCCAAAACCAGTGTCACAAGCATTACCTAGTAATATTGCTCCAGTGGTCTATTACAAACTGTTACAAGCCATAGAGGGTTTTGAAGTGTCGGTAGGATTTCAGTTGGAGGAGGAAACTGTGTGAGGAAAAACGTATGCAAGTAAAAAAGAACAAGGTGAACTTAGAGGAATGGAAAGTAACTGTGAGGATAGGTGAGTCATAATATGTATGTAGGGCATGGAGAGCACTATTAAATAAACCAAATTGCTCATGACTTTACATGCAAGGTTAAGGAATTTGAGCTTTTCTTAATAGGGTTCATAGAACTGAAGGCATTTTTAACAGTGTTCCTTTAGGAAAATTAATCTGGTGGTTGTTACATGAACTGGAAGGTAAGCTATTTACCTAGAGGGCTATTTCTTTGGTTCACTTAATATAAGAGTTTGAATTAAGAGATGGAAGAGAGAATGATAAAAAAAGAGAGAGAGAATATTAGAAAGAACTGGCAAAATTTAGTAACTGAAGGATATTTGAGGGGAAATGAAATTTTTATAAATAATAGTATTTCATATAAGAAGTATTGATACTGAAATTAAATGTGATTTATTAGAGACTGGTTCTGAATTTGAATCATGGCTCTACCAGTTATTAACCATGTGTCTTTGGTTAATCATCTTCTCTAAGCCTCAATTTCCCATCTGTTAAATAGAGATAGTAACTCCTATCTCATAGGATTATTTTGGGGATTAAATGAAATAATAAATGCCCCCCCTTTCTTTTTGGATCTCAATATTGTCATCCAAAAAAATAGATGAGTTTCACAGACCCATTCAATACGCTGTATGTCAGGTACATGCTAGGTACAGGAGCAAAACAATACTTCCCCTCGGGAACCTTGCCATTCCATAGGAAGGTCAGTCATATAAACATAATAGACAACAGTGTGCTAACTATCATAGGGGGCAGAGCAGAGCCCAGAGGAGGTGGTGCCTAACTGCCTGGTATGTGTTTGGGGTACATGGTGAGACTGTGTCAGGGAAGAAGTTTCTTAGAGGTTGGTACTTGCCTTGCCAGTTCAGTCTTCAAAACTTTGTTTGTTTGCATTATGCAGGGGGGAAAATAGTAAAGCAGCTTGTGATAACGTATGAAACACCGGGGCATGAAAGATAATGATCTGTTTGGGCAACTGCAAGTCATTTTGGTATGGCTGGAGCACAGGGTGTACATGGTGTGGTGGTTAAAAGGCACATGGTGGGGGGGACCGTATTGTCAAGGCTCTTTGTAAAACAATATTAAAAGAAAAGAATCTGGCCCTATTTTTAGGTGGTTGGCTGCTATTTTTACCCAATAATTTGAGTTAGGAAAATTACATGATTATATTTATCTTTCATGGCCATGGGATTGATTGGAGGGGGCTGACTAATTAGGGAGACTAATTAAAAATGAACAGTTGTACTAATCTAGTCTGAGAAATGATGAAGGCATGAATTAGAGTGGTAAGAAATAGAAGGTAAATTTTTAGAGAGATGAGAATTTAGCATTGACAGAGGGCAGTAACTAAAGTAGTGAGCATCTGCCATGTTTATGTGTTCTGCTAAGTGGCTTAGAATTTGTGGTATCATTTAATCTAATTCTTTGTGACAGTTAAGTATGGAAGATAAGAGGGAGATATTAAGGCTAACATCTAGGTTTTTTAGAACAGGTTTTGTGGTTTGGGGGTGAAATAATGAATTGGGTAATAATATATTTGAGGGACCTATAGAAAATTCAGGTTATGTACAGTAGGTAGTTGGATAGATAAGAGAAATGAGAGAAATCTGGTCCCTATACAGTAGATTTGGGAGCCACCGGTATATGTAGATAGTAACTGAGGCCAAAAGGAGTCCTTTATAGCTATGAAATTTCACATTATTTCTTCAAGCTCATATTTTCTTCACTAATCTTCACTTGGTGAGATTTTTAGGAAGGAGACTGTTAAGGGGGAAATAGAGTAACTTGCTTTTTTTTTCCTTTAAAGTATTGTGGTTTTTGCAGCTCTACAACAGGGCCTCCAAAGTAGGGTGTATTTAACACAGGGGTAACCAATACAGTCTGCTGGAATAGGGAAGGGACGCATTAGAACTTCTATGTATGTTTACTCTTTTCTATTTTTAATATTATTTCGATATATATTTTATTATGTACCTATAAATTAATAATTTATAAGTATAAATATATATGCCCTAATATATTGTATATTCAAAAATTTGTACTGATCAATGTGTGTCATCAATTTGGAAGCCACGTAGTTAAATTGCTACAATTGAGGACTTAGGAAGGTTTCTATTAAATTAGTTGTTTCTTTTCTTTTTTTTTTTTTTTTTTTCTTTTTGCGGTATGCGGGCCTCTCACTGTTGTGGCCTCTCCCGTTGCGGAGCGCAGGCTCCGGACGCGCAGGCCCAGCGGCCGTGGCTCACGGGCCCAGCCGCTCCGCGGCATATGGGATCCTCCCAGACCGGGGCACGAACCCGTAACCCCTGCATCGGCAGGCGGACTCTCAACCACTGCGCCACCAGGGAGGCCCAATTAGTTGTTTCTTATATATAAAAATTAATGAACACTTATTATTATTATTTTTTTTGTGCGATACGCGGGCCTCTCACTGTTGTAACCTCTCCCATTGCGGAGCACAGGCTCTGGACGCGCAGGCTCAGCGGCCATGGCTCACGGGCCCAGCCGCTCCGCGGCATGCGGGATCCTCCCGCACCGGGGCACGAACCCGTGTCCCCTGCATCGGCAGGCGGACTCTCAACCACTGCGCCACCAGGAAGCCCTGAACACTTATTTAATTCCAAAATTTTGCATTTAATTTTTCTGATAAATTTGATTTTAAGACTTAACAAAAATTTTAATTCTGTATAGATTTTGAAGTGTTTTTTTTCTTGTGAATATTATATATATAATTTAAGCATTACAGTTTTAAGTATTTTCTTTCAGCTTAGTGGTGCTTTTGGTAGTAAATTAAATTCTCACTAGCAAAACTGAGAAACTGAGTAAACTTTGGTAGTGAGGGATACTAAAAAGGAGTTTGTTTCTGGTACTTTGTGAAAGAGTAATAATAAGACTTTCCCCTCTAGCCACCTCGTACATCTCATCCTGTAGTGAAGTTTTCCTGTACAGACTGTGAACCGATGGTTATTGACAAATTGCCTTTTGACAAATATGAGTTGGAACCTTCACCGCTGACTCAATTTATCCTGGAAAGAAAATCTCCTCAAACCTGTTGGCAGGTGAGCTGAACGACTATAGTGATTTAAAATTTTATTTATTTAATTTTTATTGAGAGTATAATTGATTTACAATGTTGTGTTAGTTTCAGGTGTACAGCAAAATGAATCAGTTATACATATACATATATCCACTCTTTTTTTTTTTTTTTTTTTTTTTTTTGCTGCACTGGGTCTTTGTTGCTGTGCACAGGTTTTCTCTAGTTGCAGTTAGGAGGGGCTACTCTTCATTGCTGTGCACGGGCTTCTCATTGCGGTGGCTTTCTTGTGGAGCACGGGCTCTAGGCGTGTGGGCTTCAGTAGCTGTGGCACACGGACTCAGTAGTTGCGGCTCGCGGGCTCCAGAGCACATGCTCAGTAGCTGTGGCACATGGGCTCAGTTGCTCTGTGGCATGTGGGATCTTCCCGGACCAGGGCTCGAACCTGTGTCCCCTGCATTGGCAGGTGGACTCCCAACCACTGCGCCACCAGGGAAGCCCTATCCACTCTTTTTTTAGATTCTTTTCCCATATACACCATTACAGAGTACTGAGTAGAGTTCCCTGTGCTATACAGCAGGTCCTTATTAATTATCTGTTTTATATATAGCAGTGTGTATGTGTCAATCCCAGTCTCCCAATTTATCCCTCCCCACTCCCCACACCATAAGTTTTATTTTTTACATCTGTAACTCTATTTCTGTTTTGTAGATAAGTTCATTTGTAGCCTTTTTTTAGATTCTACATATAAGCAATATCATATGATATTTGTCTTTCTGTCTGACTTACTTCACTCAGTATCAGAATCTCTAAAAATTTAATTTGATGTTTCTTAAAAAGTTAAATTGAATCCGTGGTTTATATAACATTCTGTAAAGGTTATTAAAGGTGAAGTTTTAACTACTCCTTTTTAACAGGTATATGTGAGCAATAGTGCAAAATATAGCGAACTTGGCCATCCCTTTGGTTACTTGAAAGCCAGTACAGCACTGAACTGTGTCAACTTATTTGTGATGCCTTACAATTACCCAGTCCTCCTTCCCCTTTTAGGTAAGTTATTCTCATCACATTCTCTGTGGCTTAGCATACATACAAATTTTTCCTAAAAACAAACTTTGGGAACATCCCTCCCTTTCTAAGTTTTCTTGTCTTCTGGAAATTAATGAAGTTTTTTTTTTTTAATTCTAAAACACTGAAGCTGTATAAGGTTGTGTTATAGCAACCCGTGCATGTTTCTGATAAATTGAAAGTCAGTGTCAAACTACCTTTGATTCTGCAAACTATTGAAGATATTATATTTTAGGTTTCTAAATTAAGTATTCTCTAAGTTTTTTGCAATTAGATTTCTTACATAGTTAGAATTAGTAATGCAGGCTTTGTATTCGGTAAATAATTAGACATTTTGTAGAAGCATATCATATTTATAAGATCTGAGTATTTTCTAAGGATTTATCTATACTTCTAATTTTCATTTGGCAAATTTTTTTAAATGATGAATTTGTTCTAAAATAATATGATAAGCCTAAAGTTGGTTTCTGGGGACCATTTGGCTATAATTTTTTGAGGGGTACTGTTGGAGAAGACATCTTTCCCTTCATGGAACTGCATCAGATTTAAAGGTTACAGACAAAATATTAGTAGGTGTATTTTATAGAAAACATCATGCATACTTTGTTTCTGTCTTCAAATCTGTTTCATATCTAGATTTTCCTTGTGTATTTTCTGATTCTACCTTTATTATTACGTTTAATTTTAGACCATAATTGACACCTTTTTATTTTTAAAGTGGTATTACTACTCAAAAATGCCAGAACCAAAAATTTTGCCACCTTTAATTTTGTTAAAAATATAGGTCAGATGTTCCTCTCTCTCTTATATAAATAAGAAAGTAGACTTTAAAAATGAAACTTATTTGACTTGATTTTCATGTGTGAAAACAATGAATGATGATAGTTTGTTCACATTATAAATTTATAGATGACTTGTTTAAAGTACATAAGGCAAAACCAACATTGAAATGGAGACAGTCATTTGAAAGTTATTTGAAGACAATGCCTCCCTACTATCTTGGGGTAAGAATATTATTGTTAAAAATAGAACTTTTAATAAAATTTTATATCATGCTTATAGTTTACTGTAGGTATTAAAACTTTTATTTATTGCTGTTATAGAATAAATGTCATGAAAATTGAGTGTACAAATTACCCATATAAATGTAATGGGAAAGAAATGTTTCAGTGATTTTCAGAATAATGATGATGATGATGATAATATATATATATACATATATATATATATATATATATGTATATATATGTATGTATGTATGTATGTATGTATAATGCTTACCCAGGCCTGGTTCTATCCTAAGCACTTTACATGTATTAACCTCATTTAATTTATATGGTAACCCTATGAGGCAGAAATCACTGTTCTTATTTCACAGATGAGGAAACTGAGGCACTAAAAGATTAAATAATTCATCCAAGGCTACATAGCTAATATTTGGGGGTCAGGAATTCAATCCCAGGCAGCCTGGCTTTAGAATTTAAGCTTTTAACCTCAATTGTTATACTACCTTTTTAAATTGCAGTTTTATAATTATTTCCCTTTAAGGGTACAAAAAAAGGTTTGTGTTGCATTATTCCCTAAATCTCCGGAAATATTACTTAAAACCTAGTGTATCATAATAGATAGGACCAATAATGCATATATTATTAAATATATTACTTTATTTATTTTGTGAAAAGTAGCTTCTTAACAAAAAGACGTACACTAAAAGCATTTTAAAACATTACTTCTGCTTTTACTGCAGGAATGTTACAGTATTTGACTGTAACTAATCTTTCTAAATGGTCCCTAATAAGAACACTAATTTCTTGAGCTTTGAAAGTCATATGTTATAGTTGTAAGAGAAAAGTTGTGTGTGTCTAGCACATAGTGCCTGCTATGTAAGAGAGGGATAAGGAAGAAACACTTGAATATGAACTGTTGCATATGTTTGACTCCTATGTTTCATAGCAATTGGGATTTAGCCAAAGCCACATGAATATTAAGTATCAGATCTGGGATTTGATTCCAGTTTGACACCAGTGCTTTTATACACTTTCTAATATGTCATTGGGTGGTTATCATCCTTTTCTGACTCTGTCCCATTCACATGGGCTAGACAGTCCTGCTAGTGATATTTTTCCTTGCACAAAGTGGCTCTCAATTAGTCCTTACAATTGAAAATCACTATATCACATCCACAGTAAATATTAGATGATTTTTGCCTCCTCATTTTTCCTTCAGAGCTTGTTTCTGTTTTTTCAGCTCAGCTAATGATAATAGTAGTAATGATTAATACCTACTGAATGCTTACTGTGTGCCAGATGTATTTACATGCATTAATTCATTTAATCCCATGACAACCCTATGAGGTAGATACTACTATTATCATTTTACAAATGAGAAACTTAAGGCACAGAGGGGTTATATTACCTGGTACAGGGTCTCAAAGCTAGTGAGGGGTCGAGCCACAACCCTTCCAGTTACCCAAGGCAGAAATCTTCTATTTTCCTTGACTCCTCTTTCTACTTACTACCCAAGTTCTATCAAATCAACCTCTGCAATGTGTCTCCTGCCCTCTTCTTCCAAACTTAGTGTCTCCAATGATGCTAAGAAGTCCAGGACTTCACCCTTTCTTGCTCTGGGTGTTGTTATTATAGCCTCTAATTCTTGTTTAGTATTTCAAACTGCCTTTCATACCACTGACAAACATTTTAATGAAGTACAAATATGATTATGTGACTCTTATTGAAGAAAAGGAGACATTTTGGGAGGCGAAATTTTCAAAATTGACAATACATATAGCTATAAGTTTTTGATAAGCTCGGGATTGAGTGGTATTTTCTTTTTTCCTGTAGCCTTTGAAGAAAGCTGTTAGAATGATGGGAGCACCTAACCTAATAGCAGACAGTATGGAATATGGACTTAGTTACAGTGTCATTTCATACCTCAAAAAATTGAGTCAGCAGGTAATGTTAAGAAATAGAGCCATTAAGTACTTTGAATGGTTTTGGCTAAGGTGGTCAATAGGCCAGATGTTAGTTCTTGATGATTGTAATAGAATTCCATCATATTAATGTATTATATTTTAAAACCACGTATATCATATATTAACATAATTCTGTCTCAAGTAAATGGTATGCTGTGTTTTGAAATGATAATTTCAAGTAGTAATTCCTAGTTTGTGAAAATAGCTTTTATTAATGTGGTCCTAGCCTTCCTGTATGTGAACATTCTTTGTTTTCTTTCGGGAAATTTATGTTAGAAAGTTGTTTTTCTTAGATAAAAAAGTCAGTTTCTTTTGCTTTATGTTTTAAACCTATAGCTTTTTCTTTCAAAATGGGAGTTTCTTTTGAAATATTTGTAAAAATACTGAATTTTTTCATTTTGGGCATAAATCACGTTAATAGATACTATAGTAGTCAAGCAGTATACACTTTGACTGCCAAGTTATTAAAATTGTATAAAACAAAATTTTTCCATTACTTCTGCCATCTCTACTTCAAGTGCTAATTGAAATGTAGGTTGGAAAGAGTCAAAATATTGCTATTTTGCTTTCCAGTGAAAAACTCCATCAGTGTTTGCCATATCTAGGAACATTTAGTTATGTGCTAGTAATAATGTCTTTAAGTAAATGTTGATGAGATTTTTTTTCTAATTTTATTTCACCTCTGAATTGGAAATATATATTTTTATTTAGGGTACATTTACATTTCATGGTTTAGGTGTAGTGGGTATTTAATAAATAAAATAAATTGAAGTTGTGTTTGTGAACCCTGCTCCAAAAGGTAAGAATTGTGATGATTTAAAATCATAAGACATTATTGTTTAAACTGTGTTCAGTTTACCAAGGACTTGTCATAAACTTCTCTACTTAAGTAGAGTTTTAAATTTCTTATGTACTTTTTAAATATAATAAAAACTTAATTTATGGAAGACCAAAATGATTAGCATTTAATTTACCACTTCAGATTATGTCAAGACAACTTTTGGGTTTTTTTTGCTTTAGGCGAAAATAGAATCTGATCGAGTCATCGGTTCTGTAGGCAAAAAAGTAGTACCGGAAACTGGAATTAAAGTCCGAAGCAGATCACATGGTTTATCAATGGCTTATAGGAAAGATTTCCAACAGCTGCTCCAGGGAATTTCAGAGGATGTTCCTCACAGACTGCTAGACCTTAATATGAAAGAATACACTGGGTTCCAAGTTGCTTTGCTCAATAAGGTAATGGTTATGTGAATTTAGTACTGATATAGTTATAGTCTGTTATATTGTTGAATATGGCAAGTTTTCTGTTAACTGATACTCAGTTTGTCCGAACTTCTGTACCTCCGCAGAATAATGATCAATTATATTACTATTGAATCATTAGATTTTAGAGTTAAACACTGTACATGGTGAGTGGATGAATGGATGGACTGCAAAGAGCAAACCATCCCATTCATTTTATAGACGAGAAAACAGGCTTAGAGATTGCCTAAAGTTACATAGCTAATGGTAGAGTTCACTGTAGTTTGCTACTTTTATACTGCTGACCTTGGGTACACAGCATGATCCTGAAGTGCTTTGTGAATACTCATTAAAAAGATCTTCATCCCAGTAGTCTCTTCGTAGAAACAGACAGGCTGATTCTAAAACTTATATGGAAGTGTAAAGGTCCTAGAGTAGCTAAAACAATTTTGGAAAAGAATAAAGCTGGAAGATTTGCACTATCTAATCTTAAAAGTTACTGTAAAGCTATAGCGATCAACATGTTGTGTTGTTGGCATAAGGAAAAATATATAGATCAGTAGAACAGAAGTAGGCCGTCACACGTAGAGTCAATTAATTTTTAACAAAGGTGCCAAAATAATTCAGTGGGTTAGGAGACAGTCATTTCAACAAATAGCGTGGGAACACTTGGCTATCCATATGCAAAATAATGAACTTGACCCTTACCTCACATTACTTGA
Organism: Mesoplodon mirus; assembly: GCF_964341445.2. Taxonomy (NCBI): domain Eukaryota; kingdom Metazoa; phylum Chordata; class Mammalia; order Artiodactyla; family Ziphiidae; genus Mesoplodon; species Mesoplodon mirus. Next base: position 16,305,823 of record NC_138993.1, read on the forward strand.
AGTGATCATAGTCATACATGTAAGAACTGAAACTATAAACTTCTACAACAGAACAGGAAGAAATTTTTAAGATGTTGGATTATGGGTCAATGAAGATTTCTAAAATACAACACACAAAGCACACACACACACAAACTTGATAAGTAGAACTTCATTAAAATTGAAATTTTTGTCTTCAGAAGAAACTTTGATGTTTCTTCCAGGCAAGCTGTAGTCTGGGAGAAAAGCATGTATTGAATAAAGAACTTGTTTCAAAATATATAAAGAACTCATAGAACTCAATAATAAAAAGACAAACATCCAATAAAAAAAATAGACTAAATATTTGAACAGACAGCTCATATACAAACTTGAACAGGCACATAAAAAGATGTTCAACATTATTAGCCACTGGGGAAATGCAAATTAAAACCATAATGAGATCCCACTATATGCCCACTAGAATGGCTAAAATTTAAGACTGAAAAATATGAAGTGTTGGTAAGGTTGTAGAACAACTGGAACTCTTATACATTATTGATGGAAAATAGATTGCAGTTTCTTAGGAAAGGTAAATATTGCTATATACCAACAGTTCTGCTGGTAGGTCTACCGAGATAAATGAAAATATGTGTATATAAAGGCTTTGTATGCAGATATTCATAGCAGCATTAGTAACAGCCCCAAACTGCAAATAGTCCAAGTGTTCATCAACTGGTGAATGGATAGAGATATGGTATATCCATGTAAAAAGGAAAAGACAGTAAAAAGGAATAGACACCAGTACACGAACAACATGGTTGAATCTCAAAAACATGCTCAGTGAAAGAAGCCAGATAGAAAAGATTGCATATTGCAAGATTCCGTTTGTAAAATGGAATGTAGAGAGAAGGAGAGTAGATTAGTGGTTGCTTGGGGATAGGAATAGAGATTGACTACAAATGGGCACAAGGAACTTTCTGGGATGATGGAGATGTTCTAAAACTGGATCGTAGTCATGGTTTCACAACTATACATTTATGAACACTCATCAAACTGTTTATGTAAAATGGGTAGTTTTATGGTATGTAAATTATACATCAAAGCTTTTATTTACTTCTCTTAGCCAGAATATGTAATAAAATCTTGGACAGATATGAGCTTGAGATTATTTGGTTGAGCCTCACTACCAAATTTTTATCTTTTGGTTATTAAAACAGTACAGTAAGATTGCATCATATCTCTTTATTTTTTTAAGCTAGTTAGTTAACTTGTGTATCTTATTTTCAAAGCTATGCTGCAGGCTAGAGATTTCAGTCTCTTAATTCTATGTTTGAAAATAAATCTTGTCTTTAAATCTTTTTTAACAGGATTTGAAGCCACAGACATTTAGAAATGCGTATGACATACCAAGACGGAATCTTTTGGATCACTTAACAAGAATGAGATCTAATCTTTTGAAGAGCACCCGCAGATTTCTTAAAGGACAGGATGAAGGTTAGATCATGGTTTTAATGTTGGTATTTCTTCAGCAAACTTATTTCTTTATATTGGAAATACATAGAGTGTTATTGTAACTTTTAAAGAATTATAACAGTAGTATTACATTCTCATTGAATGAAGTAAAAAGTGAGTCATCCCTGATTCTCTACACTTCTTCCTACCATCACTGTTGCCCCAAATTCTATTCCCCAGAGGTAATGACCTTTTTAGCTTTCTTCGTACATTCACATATACAGGTACATGCACAGACCATATCATTTTCTTGTGATCTACTAGTATCTGGTAGTTGAACTAGTGTAACTCTGGATGTGGCCAATACATGTCCTGTTCTGGTATTGTCTTCAACTGTACCCATGGCACCTACTACAAATCAAGTCAGATGAGAGCTTAACCCTTTGCCAACTCTCATGTAAGCATTTCAACGATAGTTTTATATAAACAGGGTCATCTATGTGATATCTCTTTTCTATAAATTCTGCTTATTTGGAATAGAGTAGAAGAGACATTTCCTTTTCATAGAAAGGTTACACATATGCTTATTCTATACACTGAAATTAACTGCAATATTTTTGCTTTGTTTAGAAGATAAAATCAAGTATTTAAAATTTTATTTTAAAAAAATCTCAAGATTTTATGTCACAATATTTATAATGGTCACAAAATAATTTAGAATATGTGGTAAGGAAAGATTGACTAGAATAAACCAGAGAGCATTCATACATAAGAAGACATTATTTGATAACTAGTTGGAAGGTAGTTTTAGTGAGGTTAACTTTTGTTTTTGCTCTATTCTGTTTGAAAAGATCAAGTGCACAGTGTTCCTATAGCACAAATGGGGAATTATCAGGAATACCTCAAGCAAGTACCTTCTCCACTAAGAGAACTTGATCCTGATCAGCCTCGAAGGCTGCATACATTTGGCAACCCCTTTAAGCTGGATAAAAAGGTAAATTTGAAATGTTCCATGATATAATTTATTTACACTAGGCACTGTGGAGAGGAGCAGTTCTTAATTTAACTAAAGAAAGCTGAAGCTATATTTTCTTGGTAGAATACCTAATAAATGTCAACAGTTAAAATACAGTTATTTTATTGGGAATTGGAATTAGTTGTGCAATTAAAAACTGTATGTAAAGCTAGGGAAATTATATTCTTTTTTGTTATAGGGTATGATGATAGATGAGGCAGATGAATTTGTGGCTGGACCTCAAAATAAACATAAACGACCTGGAGAACCAAATATGCAAGGTATCCCTAAAAGACGTCGCTGTATGTCTCCACTACTAAGAGGCAGACAACAGAATCCAGTTGTGAACAATCATATTGGAGGAAAAGGACCACCTGTAGCTATGACTCAAGCACAGCCAGATCTTCTTAAACCCCTTCCTCTTCATAAAAGTAAGGTTTTTCTTTAAATGTTATTTGCTGCTCTTTGGTTCTTCATGGGAAAGATTTTTGTAATATATTATAGAAACAATTGATAAGGTCCAAGAGTGTCTAGAGAAGATATTTGTTTACTCTAAATTAGCATGTAATCATTTTTGTCTTTTTAGTGAACATTTATTGAACATTTCATATATTCATTATGCTTAATAGCTATCATGATTTGAAATATCATTTGCAAATCTTAAGTATTTAAAAATAACAGTTTTTAAAGGGGCATTATCAACACCCACAGAAAGATGGTTTTCAACTTCAGTTTAATTCAACAACTAATTCTTAAATGATATGCTAATTTAGACATTGCTAGGCGTTGAGGTATAGCAGTGAACAAGACAATAGTGATCTCTGCCTTTATTTATAATGAGTGAGGAAAGAAAGTCATTGAACATTTCATTAGAAGTGTGATGAATGTTACAAAAGGGAAGTCAAGTGTGTTGTGGAAGTATTTGGCAAGAGGATTTAACTTAGTCCGTGGGGTCAAGGCACTTTACTGAGGAAGTTCTGTTTACGCCAGTACTTGAAGGATGAATGGGAATTAGTAAACTAAAGCTATGCATTTGCCTATGCCTCAGTAGTAGTCTAAGAAGAGTATGTGCAGATGCATACAGTAAAGAGCAGGGCATTAAGGGAACTGAAAGAATGCTGGTTATAGCAAGCGTTGTTGGGAATGAGGCAAAGTGAGAACTGAAAAATAAACATGCAGAGTCTAGATCATGGAGGGTCTTGGAAGCCATCATAAAGATTTTAGACTTTATTCGAAGGACAATGAGAATCCATTGAAAGGTTTTAAAGAGGTAGTGATCTGATCTGATTAGCATTTTATAAAGACCAGGCTGACTTTACTATGTGGAATATTATTAGGGGAGAATGAGAATTGATGTAGGGAACCCTTAATTAATGGATTCATTAATTATAGGTAGTGATCATTCATGGCTAATGACATCTTAACTGGAGAGAAACCAAGTATGATACCTCCTGATGGAATTACACAGTACTACTTTTGAGGTAGTCCTGCCCCCCCGCCCCCCCGCCAAAAAAACCCCTGAACATCAATCTGACCAAGCCTCTCTGTCTAACTACCAATTTTTAGGAAATATAAGGGACAGAGAAACATGTTAAATAACAAAACAGGGATAAAATTAGAAAAATCCAGATTGTGGGAAACTCTATAGGACAAAGAATCTGGTGTGTGTGTGTGTGTGTATTTTTTCAGAAAAAAAATGCATAGAAAAAAAGAGGTACAGAAGGATTTTTATAGATTAAAAGATAGTTAAGACATGTAAATCAATTGCAACGTCCAGGTCTGATTTGGACTCTGAATCAAAGAAAATCAAACTTTCCACAAGCAGAAACTATATAAGGTAATTGGAGATTGTGGACAGTGACTGGGTATTTGATGTTGTTAAATAATTGTTACGGTTGCACAGAAACCAGTTAGGCAACACAGAGAAGAGCTAATGGTTACCTGGGAGTGTGGTTGTGAGAAGAACCTGTATTGGAGAAATACTTGGATATATCAGCAAAGGACTTGGTGATGACTGGCTGGATGATGGAGACAGGGCAAGGGAGGAGTTGAGAGACCCTGGGTATTTCAGTGTGTCAGGGGTGGAGTGGAAGAAGAGAGGTTGAATTGAGTTTAGTTTAGAAGTGTCTGTTAGATAGCCAAGTGGATTTCCTAAGTTAGAAGATGGATCATTGAGTTTGGAACTTACGAGAAGAGGACTGGGCTAGAGAGATAGGTATGGGAGGCAGCCTTAAGCCCCATTGGAGTAACCAAGGGAAACGGAAGAAAAAGCCTAGAGCAGAACTTTGAAAGTACCAAAGTTAAGAGGAGAAATAAGGTTCAGAAAAGGAGATTGAGAAGAAAGGAAGAATCCAAGAAAGAGGAGAAAATAGGGAATAATTTAGTGTTATGGAAGTTAAATGGAAAGAGAATTGAGTGGTTGGTGGTCTCAGATACTTCTTAAACAAATCATTTGAGAGGATTGGAATAGTTCTGTAGGTCTTTAAGATGACAGAGTTGAATATATTTAAATGCTGGTGTGATGGAGCCAATAGAGAGGGAAAAGCTGAAAATGAAGATGAGAGAAAGTATAATCACAAAATCACTGAGAAGGCAAAAGGGAATGAATGGTCCAGAGCCCACATGAAGAATGCTTCTTCCATTAAAGCCGAATGGGTGTGGTGGGCACAAGTTTAACGGTGGGAAGTCGAGGAAGTTCACCTTCTTTCTGCTTTTGCTTTCCTCTGTGAAGTTGGAGGTGATGTGTACACTGAGAGGAAAGAGACATTGGGAAAGTCAGAGATGTTAAGACAGTGGAGAAGGTTTGAATGATTTTTTTTTGTGGTAGAGGGAGAAAAGGTTATAATAAGACTGCTAGGCAGTGCTAAGATCCAGGTACAGGTGGTGACTGTGACCACTCTGTAGAGCTGTGTCATGTTTCTCCAGTAGTGCCTGCTCATCATTCCACATGTGAGTCTGCAGCAAGAAGATAGATTGCATCATCAAATTTGGGATTTTTGCTTGGCAGGTATCATGGGAGGACAATAGAATGAGAGAATTTAGGACACTTAAAAAGTGATACATTTGGGGATATAAGTTAGATAAGAAAGTGGATATCTAGAAGGAATCTGATTAATATAAGGGAGAACGTAGAGGAATTGCTAGAGTGAAAGTCTGGCAGAGTTCAAGAGCAATAGTAGGAATACTGCAAAGATGAGGGTTATACATGCCTCCATCCCTGAATTTGTGTTTCACTTGAGAAGCAAATGGGTGGGTGGAAAAGTTCCTTGGAGATGAGAAATTGAGGAATTGGGAGGCCAGGTTCTTAGGAGGCGATGTCCTTAGACATGGATGTCACATACTACCGCGTTTCTCAAACCTTAATGTGTATGTGAAACCAGGCGGGGGTTGGGGGAGTGGTTAGCTAAACTACAGATTCTAATACATTGTTTGGGATCGGGCTCAAGATGGGCATTTCTGGCAAGCTCTCTGATGGTACTAATGCTGCTTGTCCACAAACCGCACTGTGAGTAGTAAGGACCTAGAATGATGTCCCAAGGGACATGGGGTGGAAGGAAGTCTGTGAACCGGGTGCCAGAGACATCTGCGACCACGGGTGTGCTCTGGAGGTCAGTAAAGATAGTGATGAGGAGAGAGAGGATGAGTTGAGTGGGATAATTAAATCTCAGAAGAGCAAGAATTTTTCGAGAGTGCATGGAGAAATGTTCTTGAAGTGGCATTGGAAGGTGAAGAGATTAGTGACTCCACATCCTTATTTATTTGTTTATTTTTATACATTTATTTATTTTATTTTATTTTATTTTTGGCTGCGTTGGGTCTCTGTTGCTGCACACAGGCTTTCTCTAGTTGCGGCGAGCGGGGGCTACTCTTCGTTGTGGTGCACGGGCTTCTCATTGCGGTGGCTTCTCTTTGTTTCAGAGCACGGGCTCTAGGCACGTGGGCTTCAGTAGTTGTGGCACATGGGCTCAGTAGTTGTGGCTCGCGGGCTCTAGAGCACAGGCTCAGTAGTTGTGGCGCACAGGCTTAGTTGCTGTGTGGCATGTGGGATCTTCCCGGACCAGGGCTCGAACCCGTGTCCCCTGCATTGGCAGGCGGATTCTTAACCACTGAGCCAGCAGGGAAGCCCCACATCCTTATTTTAAGTCCACAGAGAGCGTTTGAGAGACAGCAGTTTCTTTGCAGGAGAGTTGGGTTTCGATTAAAGCAGGAGTTACTCTAGAGAATATTCAGTAAAGTTTGCATATCATGGAATAGAATTTAGGAGGGAGGGAGTCAGAAGTTCAGGGAATTTTTGTGGGGATGAGTTTACATGTTCAACAGTAAAGAGATGAATTCAGCTGGCGTCCTGGTGGTTTGGTGAGCAATCAGAGAACTTAGAATTTAGCTGCTTTCTGTGAGGAGCAAGTACAATAATCTAATATTAAGTAGTAAGCTTGCAAGCTTTTAAGTCTAGTAGTCTAGTGAACTAAAGTGGGCACCAGCTATTCTTCACTGCTCGAGTAACGAAGACTATATGGATGGTTATAAGAAAAGGGGGCGCTGTGGAAGTTTGGTGGTATGTTGCTGCAGAATATTGATCAGCTTAAACTCCCTGTGTTCACTTTTGCCTCTAAACGGTAATAACTTACAAGGTAGAGGTAAGTTGGAGTGAACTAGTACTCTCTAATAAAAGGATAACCATGATAATCTTGATCACATATATTTCCCTAAAGCATTAAAAACCTACTTATTCAATAAAATTGCCATAGAATAAAGCAGAGAACTAAAAGTTGTTTGAAACTGGCTTTTATTATTTTTCCTAAGGGCAAAAATTATACATGTTTTTAAAATATTGTGAATGTTTCACATTGAAATATACCATATATTTGGCAAAGCTTAAAAACCATATCAAATTGTTAATTTGCATCAGTCAGGGAGATCAGTTGTGATTTGCTGTAATATTGTTTCTTTGAAGTTTTCTTTACTGTGTGCTTTGAAATTGGCTCTCATCATTTTTTTTTCTTATTTTTATTTTTAGTTTCAGAAGCCACTAATGATTCAACAATAGATGATGTGGTTGAAAATCACGTTGCAGACCAACTTTCATCAGATATTACACCAAATGCTATGGAAAGTGAATTTTCAGCATCTTCTTCTCCAGCCAATTTACTGGAACGACCAACCAATCATACAGAGGCTCTTGGCCATGACCACTTAGGAACTAATGACCTCACTGTTGGTGGATTTTTAGAAAATCACGAGGAGCCAAGAGATAAAGAACGATGTCCTGAAGAGAATCTACCAGCATCTTCACTCAACAAAGGGAAGAAATTGATGCATTGCAGAAGCCATGAAGAGGTCAACACTGAACTAAAAGCACAAATAATAAAAGAGATCCGAAAGCCAGGAAGAAGTACGTATAATTAGAGACAAACATCAGATTTGATTTCTGTTTGTGCTCAAAAAAACCCAAAAAAAGTCAAATAAACTAAGCATAGATCTGATTTTAGATCACTCTTAAACAACATATGAGCTATATAAGATTTGGTTCTTTATTCAGCCAACAAACACTTACTGAGTATCTGCTATATCCAAAGTACTGTGTTAGGTGTGGTAAGTAGGAGGGACTGAGAGCAGAGCAGGAACTCACAGATACGCATGGTTCCTACCATGACAGGAACCCATAGTTTTGAGCATTCCGTCAACCAGCAACTGGAATTTTAAGGTAACAGCAAACCCAGACAGATGTAGTGACTATTAAATGACTTCGTATCTGTAAAGTTCTAGGCATAGTACCTACCTACCATCTTAACTTTTAAGATTTAAACTATAATAGTGATCAGGGATGTGTTTAGGCCAAAAAACTAAAATTATGAAAGCTATCTATTATATGAGTACAGAAGAACTTTGTGTGATAAAGTTTCAATATTATTGACATTCATTCCAAAGATGTTGGCAGATTACCTGCTATGATGGTGCGGTGGCCCATGGGTGGTCCAGAAGTGGGTAAGACTCAGTACTGGCCATTTAGGAGCTTATAGTCCTTGGCAGAGTTTTATGTGAAAACTTGAAACTGAGGCAGCATTCTTTTTTTTTCCACCAATTACGACGTGTATATTCTTTTTTTTTTTTAAACATCTTTATTGGAGTATAATTGCTTTACAATGGTATGTTAGTTTCTGCTGTATAACAAAGTGAATCAGCTATACATATGCATACATCCCCATATCTCCTCCCTCTTGCTTCTCCCTCCCACCCTCCCTATCCCACCCCTCTAGGTGGTCACAAAGCACCGAGCTGATCTCCCTGTGCTATGCAGCTGCTTCCCACTAGCTATCTGTTTTACATTTGGTAGTGTATATATGTCCATGCTGCTCTCTCACTTCGTCCCAGCTTACCCTCCCCACTCCCAGTGTCCTCAAGTCCATTCTCTACATCTGCGTCTTTATTCCTGTGAGACAGCACTCTTAACTCCCCCCCCCTCTCTATTTTATCCACTCCCCGGGTTAGCTGTAATTTAGCATTTGTCATAAGGATGGATTTTTGTAAAGGCCACTTCTTATTTTTCTGTGGCACTACCAAAAAGCTGTTTACTCATCCTTCTAAGCTTTATATTTGATACCCTACTGAGAACTTTTACCCAAAAAAAAGCAGTGTTTGAAAAGCTATTTTATCTTTGTTGATGTATGATGAAATATGTGTATTATAAAATCTCTAATGAGCAGTGAAAATTTTATGTAGACTAGTTTTGGTTTTGTCTTAGTATATCTTGATGTAGTAAGCTGTAATAGAAAAATATTGAATAAGAGTGCAAATTAAAGCCATTTAATTTTTCTTTTTGCTTCTCTTGTTTTAAGAATATGAAAAGATCTTCACTTTACTGAAGCATGTGCAAGGCAGTTTACAAACAAGACTAATATTTTTACAAAATGTCATTAAAGAAGCATCAAGGTAAATAATCTGTTGTACATTATGATATGATGCAGTGAGTCCCCAGTTTTCTATAGTTGGTATTTTAACAGTATCTATTTTATACTTGTGTTGTTATGCATGTATATGACACACCCCTTTGTATATAAGTGCTTCTCTCTTTTTTTCAGTTTATTGAAAGAAGTTCACTTAAAAAATAGCTACACAGAAATTCTTCAGAAATCATGGACCCTTTCTCTCTTACAGATTCTTGCATAATTCTCATTTATCCTACTCTGTGGCTTTTTGGTGTCTTTATATGTTATAGTCTTTAATTTTTCTCCTTTGTATATTTGAACCACAGTTAATATTAGTGATAAAGGGCAATATTTGAATGCCCTTGAAAGGCAATATTTGAATGCAGTTCACTTGTATATGGGAAAACATGTAATTAAGGGGACCAGAGCTGGACAAATGGGCCTTATTCTGATTGCCTCAGTAGCCCAGGATTATGTACTTTAGTACAAGGAATGTGGATCAAGATTATAAATGGTAACTATGAAGTGCAATTAACTGGAAAGCATAGTTGTATGAGTTTAGTGAGTAAAAAAGCATTTTATTGTTTCTTCTTCAAGACTTCTAGAATTTGAGTAATGTAAGAAAACTTAGCGTTTGTCTCATCTGACCTTCCAAGATACCCACCCTTTAATTAGTCCCCCAGTTTCTTCCATCCTACATGTAAAGGTTTTTTTAGATAAAGCTGTTAATTCTTTTTTTTTTTTTCTATGAGTGGCTAGAGCATAGGTTACTTTGAAGTTTCAAGATAAGGCCATAACTTTTCATATTATTGATATGGAGTATTTAACCCATTCTGCTCTTTATGTAACATTCTGTCAACTCAGACTTCATCATCGATTTAGCTATATTCCGGGTGCCTGCATTCTACTTCTGCCACCTTTTAGAGAGTTGTGTAGTATTATGGTCGGTAGTCATATTAGTTTACAAGTAAAGAGGAAGTAGGTATAGATTGGGCAGTGTTTTGGGATATTCTGAAAAGCATCGGCAGTATTAACTTAGGCAGACAAAAGCAATTTTAGTCTACTATATTTATTACCGCAAAAATTTAAAAATTGCCACTTGAACTTTGTTTGCTATATCCTATACTACAGATGTCTAATTGTCCTTGATTTGCTAGTTTTCAAATTGTAATAGTAGAACACCACAGTTTAAATGCAATTGCCCAAATTTCATTTCTTCTTCCATTTTGTGGGGAATTATATTCATATTTTATTCATATTCCATTCAACATTCAATGTTCAAAGAGCATAAGAAGCTATTGGAGTCATTGCTTTGGGAGCCCATATTGCTGGAATATTTATAACCCTTGTATTTATTAGGGTTTTTCCCCTCCCCTTTTTCTTTTTGATTGTGGAAGAAACAACCTCTTTCCCATTGTACTTAGGCCTGGATTATTTGTTTTAGGAACAAACTATAATACTCTACTGATAAAATAATTTGCTAATCTTCCAAGAGATTTTATATATCATAAAGTTGTTGATTTTTCATTTTCATCTCACTTTGAAAAATCTTTCCAAGGCAGTTTCTCTCTTTTAAGAAAAATTATACTGATATATAACTATTTGTTAAAAAGAAATTGAGAGTGCTATTACTTATTTTTTTATACAGGTTTAAAAAAAGAATGCTAATAGAACAACTGGAGAACTTCTTGGATGAAATTCATCGAAGAGCCAATCAGATCAACCATATTAATAGCAATTAAAAGAAAACAGAATGTGGCCACTTATTTCACTACCTTCTCCAAATACAAAGTAAATACAAGACTGTTGTGATCTTGCATTCATTTTTTGACATGCATTGTTGGCTTTTTGAAATACTAAGAGCAAGTCTACAGATCCTTTTTCCATCATTTTACAGTGACCTTTTCTTCATTTTGGTTTATTTTTGTAATGTGAAAAGTATCACTCTAAAAAACATTTTTATTTAACAAACTAAAAATATTCCTCCAGATCTCTTGCTTGTCATTGACTCTTGCGTGTCAATTTCCCTCAGGTTCTATTTTCTTAAACCAACCTTTAAAATTGTCACCTCTGTTAAGGTTGAACTTTGCCAAAAAAATAAAAAAGAAGTTACTTTGTAATTTTTGGGGAAAAAAGCACATACATTAAAACTAGGCAATGTTTTGTATATACAGTTATTTTGGATATATTATTGTAAGTTGTACAAATGTATTTTGAAGAATATTTAAGAAAAGCACTTTTGTTATTCCATCAATAAATGCTCTATTTTACTCTTGTGTGGTTTAGGAAATAATCACATTTAAAGTAATCATTTAAAACCATCTTAAGATAATGGAATTTTAAAGGCCTTGCTTTTTAGCATTGGAAAAAATACACCACTTGAAGTTCACATTTGTTAAACCTAACTGTAATTACATGTTACATAATCTGCATTGTCTTTTTACTCTATGTTCTTAGATTTTGTTGGCCACTCCAACATGCTCCGTTTCTGCCTCGATAATGGAAATGATGGTATCTGTGGCGGATAGGCAGACTCTTTAAAGCTGTTTAAAAAGCAGACGCCTTTGGACTTTATTGGTTTCCTTACTTACTTTCCTTCAACCCCTTTTCCTTTCTCACTAGGATTGTGGATGGCACTAAGGTGAAGCCGTCAGTTAGGGAGTTGTAAGTTTGGGGTATACCACATACTCTGAAATGTCTAGCATTTAGCAGCTTGATGCCATACTTACAGAAGTCTCACAACAGACTGGGGTTTCAACAGGGATCTCTTTGTTCTGCTCTGCTATTACACTTCAACTCTCCATTTTATTTAGAAGCTAAATGGAAAGGAAACATGTTTAAAATGACTTTGCTCATTTTGCATTCTCCCTAAGTTATCCAGGATAAGGAAAACTGAACACTATTCACTGTCCACCCTCAGTCCAACATGGCCTCACGTGTCCTTACTGAGGACGTGACCCTGTGACCTGACTCACTTACCATTCATAGATCACTGCTGTGCCTTGTAGTGCTTTTGGGATAACCAGTAGAAAAGAACGCTAAAATACATTTAGATAAAGAGAGGGTGAAATAAATTTATAAAATTATGGTAAAATTGAAGTATTTTTAGGTTCATAATATTTGAAAATCACATACCCTTATCTTTTTATACTTTAGCAGAACATTTTTCAAATCAAGGGTATAGCAAAATTAAATTGTAACTTTTTATGAAGAAAAGCATAGATGAAAGTGGAGAACATGCTTGAGATCTGTTAATTCAGTTTAGGGGATTTGAAACTCTCCCAATACTGAAGACAAGTGCTGTCAAGAAAAAAAAGCATTTAATGTAGTGTTAAATAGTATTTTCATATGCAATTCTTTAAACATTTTTTCACCTCTACAAAATACCTTTAAGCAGGATATCATTTAGTAAATGGAATTGTTAAGGTAATTAGCTGCAGTCACATTGCTAAATTCAACAAGAGATACACAAAATCCAGAATATACTGTCTGGTTTTAAATTATATATGTTTAGATTCTGAGATTAACAGGAGGGGGACTACAAGTCATTCAGATAAAAGTTAATGCTTAACAAGAATATTTAGGAAAGGGACTCAATCTAGTCCAATATTTGGCCACTTTCCTTATCAGAAAGTTCTTATTTGCATTTCACAGGTTGCTCATGAGGTAATAATCCTTTAGACTCTTGCTTGACCTTTACTACATTTTGGGGTATGAACCCTAGAGGGAGTTGGAAGGAAGCAGTTTGTTCCGTCTCCTCTTTTTGTCCTTAATCTCTCTGCCTCCATACTCTACGCCCTCATCCCAAAACCTAGTCACAAGCTTTGAAACCCATCAAAATTCAAGCTTAATATCTCATCTCTTGTAGGTTTTTTTTACATTTTAAGAAACTGGGCATATTAGTTGAATTAGTGAAATACTGCAGAGTTTTTGTAAGCAAAGGGGAGGGGGAGTACATTTGAGGGGAATATCATGTCTTTTAGGCCCTTTAGATCAATGGATGGATGACTGTAGGCTGGACAAATGATGTTCTCCAACAGTTTAATTTTCAGGTTAAGATCATTTTTTGTAATGTTCTTGTATGTGTCCCATTTGTCAACTGATTGAGTCATTATTTACCCTTATCAGTAAGCTTTGTCAATTTGGTGTACTGAAGGCTGAGACTCATTTGTCCTTTCCATACCCCGTCACCAGAAGAATAGCCACTTTGCCTTGTGTGTTATGAGCAAGTACCTCCCAGAAAGAGAGGTAAATAAATTCACAAGGACTGTATTTAGACGTGCGGCGGATTATGGAACTGGTGTTGGATTGTATTTTCATTCTGTTTACTATGGCCTTCTGGAAACTCTTAGCACGGAAACAGTGGTGTGTCCTTTACTAGGTAGTTCAAAGATTTTACATCATTTTATGCAGTTGAATTCCAAAAGAGAAACTGTTCTCTCTTAACTGTCATCAACCTTTATTGGCTATGAGCTTTTGACAGTGACCTTTCTGTTCAAGTTTAGTCCTGTTTCTTTGTTTCTTGAGGGAGTAGAACCTGTCTTTTTTTTTTTTCATCTTTCATTTTTTGACCTGTATCCTTTCTAAGAGAGGGCTCTCTGTTGCCTGTTCTGAGTGATAAGTGACATTTTCATTTAATAAATATGGGGTTGGGATGATCATCATGAAATACTAAGAGGATATATTTTGTTGATGGACTCTTGCTCCCCAAATAATCCCCCAATAGATTATTTCCTAGTGAATGATTATCTTCATCCTTTTTGTCACACGTGTCTCTTTGATTTCTAGTTACAGCAGTATGCAAATGATTCTCAGATAAAATGATGTTGACAGTATTTCCTTAACAATTTGTGTAAAACCTATGCGTAATTTTCATTATTCTAACTTGACTTTTTTTCTCTCCATAAATAAAAATAATGCCTGATGTTTAGTTAAAGTAGATCCACTTTTGCTTGATTTTGTTAGTCTTGTTCCATCCTATTTCTTTTTAACACATTGTTTAGACTTGCCAACAACTCTTTACTGAGAATCTCTTTTTCCTTCCTAGCCTGATAAGTAATTGCCAGAGAGGGTGGGGTAACATTAAGAGGAATAATTTGAATACTTTGTTCACTGTTGTTGATGCTTAAAGGACTTCTGCTTGTCCTTCTGATGTGCTAAGGCTCTCTGCCTGTACCATCCCCTCTTTGGATTAAGATGAGGTTGTATGGTGAGACTTAACAAGTACTAGGGCAAACATTTGATTTTTGTGTAGCTTCAGCAAGCTTGAGAAAGATCAACAGGAAAACTATAGAAATGCAGGTGCGTTCCCTAGGATACTAGGGGTGCTGAGAGCCAGAGGACTGCTTGGACATTCTAGTGGCCTGAAGGAATTCTTTCATCCTACAAGGCCAAGAAAACTCGGCAACAATGGGGAAAAAAGATTTATCATTTATTTTACTTTCATGACTTTTTAAGTCTCCCCAGAAGTAGAAACCTGAATTTTTAAAGACCTACATCAACTATAAATGAGCTGAGAGAAACAGAAGGCAAAAAAGCCACAGAGGATATTAGTTTCCTCAGTAGTTATGAAATATTCCCCTTTCTCAGGATACATAGCAACTGAGAAGCTTCTGAAGCACCATGGAAACCAGCTAGAAGGAATGCTTGTTTTAGGTTAGGGTGGACAAACGAGGCTTTGTTGCTAGAGAGATGCTGATAAATATTTAATTTATGTGATTCCTATCAAAAAATACTGTAATACCTGTGTTGGGTTCTCTCAGGAAAAAGATGAATGGCCGATCTGCTTTAAAAATAGGAATCCGAGACCTTTTCAGTAACAACAGAGCTGCAGGAAAGATAAAGAATAGAATCCCATTGTATTTTCTCTTCATTTGAGGAAAGTCACTATTAAAATTGGATACGAAGTCACTTATATGCCTTGATTTTTGGAGAAATAAAAGCATCCTAATGATATAGCATTGTTTAGTGTTATGATGGGGTGCAAATGGGAAAATTAAAGGGAAAAGATACCACTTAGCCAACACTGTGTCCTATTTTCAAAATATTCCATGGAATAAATTCCTTCCTGAAGGTAATTTTCAGAATGACTCTATTCCTTGTTTATGGGGTCGTGCTACAAATCCTTTTCAAAATGGCTCTTTTCTCCCATCAGTTTTCAAAAACTTTGTTCTGTTAACATTTCTTTTTTACGAATGCTCTACTACATCTGGACTTGGGTTTTAGTGGGGAGGCTTAGAAGTGTGAAGGTTGAACTGGATAAATCTAACGAAGGGAGATAAGTGGGAAGCAGCTGACTGAGTGTTGCTGACACTCTGTGCTCTTGGGAACATACCTGTAGCTGCAGATGCCTTGGTGCCTTCCTCTGAAACCTCAATCTTGGCTTTGTGGATTGCTTCAGAAACATAAACGCCATCTTGGCCTAATCCCAGGACATAAAAATGTGATTGTTTATCTGCATTTTGATGCATTTAGTTGAAAGATTTGAGGACATTTTTAAAGAATGGACTTTACTTACAGTCTCGTTCGTATGCTGCTTACTGTGTAGTTAGGAAGAGATTTGTTTGGGAAATTTTAAGGTACAATAATTTATGAAACTTTCAAAACCTCAAATTTGGTAAATTATCTAATAAATAACCCCTCTCAGATTAACATTCAGGGCTGTGCCCCATTTTTTTCAATAGTTAATTTTCAAAAATAATTTCTAGTTACTGTTGAAATCTTTAGTCAGTATTTCTAAAATTTCAGTGGTATAAGAATTGCCATAGTACGTGTTAAAATGCAAATTCTGGAGCCCAGGAATCTGCACATTCAGCAAGCTTCTGAGATGATTTCCCTTGAATGCCTTCTTGGGCTGCATTTCAGGAGCCACTTTTAAATGACAGAGGTTTGTACTATGGTCCTTAAAAGGCAGTGTATAAAAAACGTCTCATGCCTCATGACTGCATTCTGTATACTGAGTAAATCAGTTATGCAATTATCTTGCCTTATTGGCTAGAATTTGCAAAGAAAATGAGAACTATAATAGTTGTATGCCAACAATTTCAAAGATATTATAAGCTTAGCAAATAGGAATCTGAGTGATCCAAGCGTTAGAGGAATTGACAGGTTTTTGTAATTTAGCCATCAATCATTTTTAAACAGCTCTCCACAGTGAAATGGTACTTGATGACACAATGAAAGTAAGAATCTTTAGAATGAGAAGAAACTTTAGAAATCATTCAGTCCAACCCTCTCATTTTAGAGTGAGCTGTGAAGTCATCTGAGGCCACACACTTGACAAGAGGTCCAGTCGGGCATATGCAGGTGTTCTGACAGCAGGTGCAGTGCCTATTTCCACCCCCACCCTTCCATACAGACATCACCACCTTGGAAAATTGTGTTCTAGTCCACTGCAGCATGCACTAGAAAGGGAGCTGTGGCAGGAGTCTTAAAATAATCATTGTGATGGACATGTATTTTGAGGGGGCTTCTTTGCTTGATCTTAGACTAATATTTAAATTGTTTTGCATTTCTCGTGCACATACAAGGGGATGGCAAATGAATGTTGTGAGAGAATAATACCAGTGGAGTACAGAATATGCAACATTTCATCCATCTTGTAAATAAGGCATACACAGGAAATTGTGAGCTGGCTGTGTTCAGTGTAAGGAACAGATATTTTGCAGCATCAGTGAAGGGGGCCAGACAAGGGCCAGAGGAGGAGAAAAATCAACGGAAACATTCACTTGCCATCGCTTGTCCTAAAACCGGTGCAGAATCTGATTGATTGTAGCAGTTGGTCTTTTTCTGTAGGATCTTTTAGAAAAGAAACAAATTTCTCTATACTAACTAGCCTGTCTCACTAACTCATTGAGCAAACTGAAATGCAGTGCCCAGATCAGGATTGTGTGTATAAGGAATGGTTGATGGTCATGAGAAGCTTTTACTAATCTGTGACTTCATTACTATCTAGTATGCCATCTGGACATTTAAAATAAATGTTAATGAAATGAGCAAAGGTTCTTCATCAGCTAGAATATAGTAAATGCGTTTGTGTTAGAGTCCAGGCACCCTGGCACAATGTGAGAAATGGGGTCGACTGGTTGGTATGAATGAGTTTTTGGTTAGATGGGCTTGACTCTTTGAATTTCTTGAAACTGCAATGGAGGTTTCATTTAAGTAGTTTTTTTCTCCATCATATTACAGGAGTGGTCCAATAATTGACATTTATTTACATGTTTGCACAGACATAGGCTAAGACCCATAGCCTGTCATGTCCCAGCATCCTCATCTCTCATACATTTTATCTCTGGTAAGAGTTAATATTTCAGAAGACCAATATTTGTGATCAAAATAAGGATTCAGGAGTCATCTGTGGGTTTGTGTTTTTCTTGCTTGATCTTGTATTACAGATCCCTATTTGCTTACTTTTGTTAAGTAGCTCTGGAAATGTTATGCAACTAATGAAATCAGCACAAAGGGATTCTCCCGGCTTTGGGCTCATCCTCTCCTGCAGTGTTGGCAGCTGTCTAGTGCCATTGATGGCTGTACAACCTGTTTCCCCAAAATTTGTTCCCAAGGTTGTTTATAGGTGCTATTCTATTAAAAAGGGTTCCATGAGTAATTACAATGGGAATTGCAAGTTGAATAGGTTTGTGCTTTTGTTTTTAATAGTGGACTTCTTAGAGCTGCTAATTTGCTAATGTTCATAGTGAATCTCCACAGGAGGGCTATAATATGTAGTGTTTCACCATGGAAATACCCACACTATCTCCTGTCTCCAAATTTAGCAGGTTAGCATTCTATAGAACATACTTTGGGAAACTAGCCGCCTCCCCCCCCCCAATAAACTCTTATGCTCCTATATTACATTTCAATATCCAAAGCAAATGGGTAAAATTCTTCCTGCCCTCCCTGGCATACTCTACTCTTCTTCCATAACATCTTCTTTAAGTATTTCCAGCTCAACTTTCCTCATTAGATTGTTAGTTCCCAGAAAGCAGAAGCTGTATTATTCATTTTAAATATTTACTTTGCTCAACTAGCATAATAATGCTTGGTACACGTATGTGTTTAGTAAATGTTGGATGAATGAATACTCGACACTCCTCACACTGTACATTTGTTTCATTTCCCCATAAAAACAACTGACTTGTTTAATCTGATTTCACTTGTAAGGAAATGTTGGTTGCTGTCCTTGGAATCACAGGGGCACAGCACAGAACGAGTCTTTGGCAAATCTCATCCAAATGACCGTTTTAGTGTCCCTTCCCCTTTGTGAGTGGAGCCCGTCATTCTTTGTATGTGATTGGCCATACTCTCAAAAGGCTTAAGAGTTTTGATAATATGACATTGTGTAAATGTAAGATTTGCAAAATATAAAGTAGTAATCCTACATTTCATCCTCAGCTTCTCACAAAGCAGGACAAACATTATCATTTGCTGTGTCTTTTGTCTTCCCAGTTATTATCACTTACTATTGGTAACATTAATGACTTTGAAAAGTTATTGCCAGAATTTGCTTCTAGTTTATCTTTCTCATCCTCTTGTCACTTAGTTGTAGGTGGCAAGTGTGTGTCACATAGCACCCAGCCCAGCATATACAGAGCGAGTGCTGGAAAGAATCTGAAATGGCCTCTGAAAGTAGGTGCTTAGTTCCTTTCTCCATCCTTCTCCTCTAGCCCACTCCTCACGTCTTTCTTTCTCCCCACCCTCCAACCCAGCTCTGTTGAGATGTAATTGACATATGTAACATTATGTACATTTAAGGTGTACAATGTGATATTTTATGTATGTATATATCTCAAGTAATATATCTGTACCCTTTGACCACCTTCATCCATTCTCCCCACCCTGGCAACCACAATTGTACACTCTGATTCTATGAGTTTAGGTTTTTTAGATTACACATATATGTGAGACCATACGGTATTTGTCTTTCTCTCTCTGACTTAATTCACTTACCGTAATGCACTCAGCGTTTTTCTATAATGTTGCAAATGGCAGGATTTTCTTTTTTATGGCCAAATAATATTCTATTGCATATGTATATACTGCAACTCCTTTATCCATTCACCTGGTGATAGACTCTTAGCTTTTTTCCATGTCTTGGCTGTTATAAATAATGCTACTATGAACATGAGGGTGCAGATATCTCTGTGACACAGTGATTTAATTTCCTTTGGATATATATCCAGATGTGAAATTGCTGGATCATTTGGTAGTTCTATTTAACTACTTTCCGTAGTGGCTGCACCAATTTACATTCCTACCAACAGTGCACAAGGGATCCCTTTTCTCCACGTCCTTACCAACACTTGCTATTTTTTTTTCTTTTCTTTTCTTTTCTTTTTTTTTTTTTTTTGGCTGTGCCACACAGCTTGTGGGATCTTAAGTTCCCCGACCAGGGATCGAACCTGTGCCCTCGGCAGTGAAAACGTGGAGTCCTAACCACTGGACCACCAGGGAATTCCCAACACTTGCTATTTCTTATCTTTTTGATAACAGCTGTTCTCACAGATGTGAGGTGGTACCTCATTGTTTTGATGTGCATTTCCCTGATTATTAGCGATGTTGAGCACATTTTCATGTACCTGTTGGCCATTTGGGTGTCTTTTTGGAAAAATGTCTATTCAGATCCTCTACCCATTTTTAAATTGGATGCTGATGATGCTATGCTATTGAGTTGTATGAGTTCCTTAGACATTTTTGGATATTAACCCCTTAACAGACATGTAGTTTGCAAGTATTTTCTCCCATTCAATACGTTGCCTTTTCATTTTGTGAGTTATTTCTTTTGCTGTGAAGAAGCTTTTAGTTTGATGTAGTTTCACTTGTTTACTTTTGCTTTTGGTGTTTGTGCTTTTGGTGTCATATCCAAAAAATAATTGCCAAAAGACCAATTTCAAGGAGTTTTCCACTATGTTTTCTTCTAGGAGTTTTATGGCTTCAGACAGTTAAGTCTTTGATCCATTTAGAGTTAATTTTTGTGAGTGGTGTAAGATAGGGGTCCAGTTTCATCCTTTTGCATGTGAATATCCTGTTTTCCTAACACCATTTACTGAAGAGACTATCTTTTCCCCACTGAGTATTCTTGGCTTCCCTGTCAAATATTAGTTGACTCCATACGCATGGGTTTATTTCTGGGGTCTCAATTCTGGTCCATTTGTTTGTCTGTTTTTATGCCAGTACCGTACTGTTTCAATTATTATAGCTTTGTAATATAGTTTGAAATCAGGACGTGTGACACCTTCATCTTTGTTCTTTCTCAGGATTACTTTGGCTATTCTGGGTCTTTTGTGGTTCCATACAAATTTTAGGATTGTTTTTTTCTGTTTCTGTGAAAAACACTGGAATTTTGATAGGGATTGCATTGAATCTGAGGATTGGTCTGGGTAGTATAGACATTTTAACAACATTAATTCTTCTAATCCATGAACACAAGATGTCTTTTCATTTATTTGTATCTTCTTCAATTTCTTTCATCAATGTGTTGTAGTTTTCAGTGTAGAGATTTTTCATCCCCTTGGTTAAATTTATTCCTACATACTTTACTGTTTTTGATGCAATTGTAAATGGGATTATTTTATGTCTTTTTCAGATAGTTCATTGTTAGTGTATAAAAAACACAACTCATATTTGTATGTTGACTTTGTATGCTACAACTTTACTGAATTTATTGATTAGTTCTAACTAATTATATACCACCATTATAATATTAGAGAATCTGATTTTGATGATATAGTTACTATTACCAGTGATTTTTACACATTCATACATTTTTACAATGTTAATTGGCATTATTTTATTTTAACTGGAAGAATGTCCTTTAGCATATCTTGTAAGGCAGGTCTATTGGTGATGAATTCCCTCAGCTTTTGTTTGCTTGGGAAAGTCTTTGTCTCTCCATATGTGAAGGACAGCTTTGCCAGTATAGTATTCTTGGTTAACAGTTCTTTCTTTCAATATTTTGAATGTGTCATCCCACTGTCTCCTGGCCTGCAAAGTTTCTGTTGAGAAACCCACTGATTGTCTTATGGGGGTTCCCTTGTATGTAACTTGTTTCTTCTCTCTCGCTGCTTTCAAAATTCTTTGTCTTTGACTTTTGGCAATTTAATTATAATGTGTTTTAGTGTAGCCCTT
This sequence comes from Mesoplodon mirus, assembly GCF_964341445.2. Classification (NCBI taxonomy): domain Eukaryota; kingdom Metazoa; phylum Chordata; class Mammalia; order Artiodactyla; family Ziphiidae; genus Mesoplodon; species Mesoplodon mirus. Next base: position 16,327,300 of record NC_138993.1, read on the forward strand.
TTCATCCTCAACCTATTTGGGGTCATTGGGCCCTCATGAATCTGGATGCCCATTTATTTATTGTTCCAAGTTTGGGAAGTTTTCAGCCAATATTGCTTTAAATAGACTTTATATCCCTTTCTCTTTCTCTTCTCCTCCTGGGATTCCAATAATGTATATATTGTTTCTTTTGATGGATGTCCCAGCTCCCATAGACTTTCTTCACTCTTTTTTTATTTTTGCTCCTCTGACTAGATCATTTCAAATGACTTACCTTCTAGTTCACCGATTCTTTTTTCCTCTGCTTGGTCAAGTCTGCTGTTGAAGCTCTCTTAATCTTCAGTGTAGTCATTATATTCTTACGCTTTAGGATTTCTGTTTTGTTTTGTTTTTTTGATTGTTTCTATTTCTTTGTTGAACTTGTTACTTATTTGTGCACTGTTTTCCTAATTTTGTTTGTGCATTCTTGTAGTTTACTGAACTTCTTTAAGAGGATTACTCAGAGTTCTTTGTTAGTTAACAGATCTCCATTTTTTTAGGGTAGTTATTGGAGCTTTATTTGTTTCTTTTGGTGGTATCATGTTTTTCTGATTCTTCATGATCCTTCATTCCTTTCATTAATATCTATGTATTTAAGTAAGCAGTCTCCTCTTCCAGACTTCACAGGTTTGCTTTGGCGGGGAAAGACCTTCACCAGTCAGCTGGTAGCAGTCATGGGCAAGTAAGGCTCTCTATCAGGGTCTCTGTTTGAGCAAGGCTACTGCATATGCTCTGAGGTTGCAGGGGTTGTGCTGGCTGGGTTACTTGGGTGGGTGGGTCTGCTGGCTGGACTGTGCGTTCAAGTGGGGCCACTGCGGGGGCTCCCTGTTCAGGTGGTGCTTCTGGCTATGTTTTATGGTTGGGTTGGGCCACTAGCTCTGTAATCACCTCTGGTTGGGTGAGGTTGCAGGCTGTGTTCCCTGGCAGGATAGTGCACTGATTGGATACCATGATTGGGCACTTATGGGCTGGGCTCTGCAATCATTCCTGGTCAGGTGGGGTCTCAGGCTGTATTTTCCAACTGGGTGGTGCTGTTGGCTGGGCTCTGTGCCAGGTGTGGTGACAGGCCGGGATCTGGCTTGGTGGTACCATGGGTTGGGCTCCAAGGCCATCCAGAGTCACCAATCAGGCTCCCTGGTTGTATGGTGTCAGGAGCTATGCTCAACAGTTGGGCAGGCCATCTGGCTAGGCTCTTTGCCCAAGCAGGGCTGTAGGATAGGCTTCCTGGCTATCTGGGTTCTCTGGCTAGGCTTCCTGGATGAGCAGGACTTGAGGCTATGCTTGGCAGTTGGGTTGGGCTGTGAATTTGCTTTCCTGCCTGGGTGGGTTGGGAGTATGGCCCTTTGACTGGAGACCCAAATCACAGAACTGCCAACTGAGCCCTCTGGCCAGATGGGGCCACTGGCTTGGCTCTGCAGGTGGGCGCTGCTGCTGGCTGGGATCTTTACTCAGGTGCCACTGCAATATGGTCTATTAAGGTTTGAGTGCCGATTGCTGTAAGCTTTGCCCGTCTTCTCCATCTCTTATTTGATTCCCTGAGATCAGAGACCTGAGAGGGCCTACCAGGATGTGTCCTGCAACATTGAATGTCTACCTTGGGCTCTCTTTTCCCACTGGAGAAACCATAGACCTAGTGCTGTGTCAGCCTGGAGGAGGAGTGATGTGGTCTGAGTGTAGCCACTCCTCTTACCTTTCTAATGTGGTCCTTCTCAGTCTCTGTGTTTCAGAGGTGTGCTCAGCCTCAACCCCTGGTGGGGGTATTTCCACAATGGTCACTTGTCTATGGATAGTTGCTAGTTGGTCTTCTTGAGAAAGGGACTGAAGTCGGGAATGACCTATGTTGCCATCTTGATGACCTACTGCAGCTCTGCCCAGTCATCTGGTATGGCATAAGTTAACTTCAGTACACAACCAAACAACTGTGGGTGGTTTCCTCATTCACATCATAGTAACAGGGAACTTGTACTTCTTCATGAGCAGAGATTGAAAACTATTCACTTAAAAAAGTCAAGAATAAGACAGTTTCTTCAAAGTTTCAAGTTGGTGCACGAGGAGTATTTCTTGGATTAGGAAGCATGGGTTGGTATCAAAGCCTGCTGATCCTATAGGAAGTGGGATTGCTCAAAAAGGGTATCTCTAGCTGATGTCTTTAGTGTAAGTGAAACTGGAATTATTCTTAAAAGCTTCATAACATATAGTGTCAATGTTGTCTGGGGAGGAAAATTATACCCTGGTCTCAGCTGGGCCTTGAAATGATATCAAGCAAGTTCTTCATGCAGCCAAAAAAGGATCTGATGCCATGAAAGGAGAGATGAGTGACTTTTAGATGGAGCAGGGGAACTTGAGTAAAATGATTCTGGGCTTTGGAACCAAATGGAAAGAAAAAGCCAAATGTTCCCCGTGGTTGTTTAGTTTCCATCAATAGCACAAAACTGTTTGCAACCCTTTGTTAAGTGTAAGATGGGAGGCCAGGATTTTCTCATCATTTACTCTCTGACAAGCTCTCTGCTGATGCTTTGCTATATGATAAAGAATTTCATTTCCGCAAGTAAGATGTGAGGTGGGTGGTGGATACCCCATTCAGGCATGATATGATGATTTGTTAGAGAGATTCAGTGGCCATGTCTCCAGAATTAAGTCAACAGCTTACTCGGGCACAGAAGTGACTCGTCTTTTGATTATGTTTAAATAACAGCATTGGAAAGCAATATTTTAGTTGGCCAAGTCTATCTGTAGAAGGCCAGATATTAAATATTTTAGCCATTGCAGAGCATGTGGCATCTGTTGCAACATCTCAATTCTGCCGTCATAGCAGGAAAGCAACCACGGATGATTTGTAAATGAATGGGAGTGGCTGTGTTTCAATAAAACTTTATTCATAAAAAGAGGTGGTGGGCCATCACTTGGTGACCCCTGCATTAGAGGAACAAAACTTTATGGGAGAAGATTGTAAGGTGGATGTGTTTTATCTGTAGGAAACATGCATGCAAGCTTCCCACTTGGTGCATGGTAACTGCTTGACAATTATTTAACAAGCCAGATCCATGAGCCTATGTTTCTGTTGATTGGAGCAAATATAAGTAGGCTTTAATTGCATTATAAAACAAGAGGTTAGGTATTTTAAAAGGTTCTTTTTAAAGCTAAGCTGCTTGTTAGATCTTATCAAAGGAGCCATGGGCCTCAGAAGTCTTTACCAATAAGGGAACTGCACGATGTGGGTTGCGCTCAGTCCTGTTTGAGGACACAGAACTGACTGCATTTTAGGATGCACTTCTAAGACATAAAGGCAGAGAGGTTTGAGAACCAGGAAGCAGCAGTGAGTCACAGTGATTACTTGAACATAGTGGTGTGGAATAAAAGGTCAGAACGGCCCCAAAGTTTTGAACTAGGATGATCAAAACAGGAATGCCACAGCTGAGCTCCAGAGCCACAAAAAGATACTGTGATTGGATTCTGCAGGTTATTAAAGACAGAGTGCACTCAAGTTCTTCATCCCTGGCTCCTTCCTTGCTTCTCATCCTTTTGCTCTAATCTTCCTCTTTTCCTGGCAGTGCTAGGTTATGTCTGTGTCACCAGGCAAAATTTCTGGTAGAGTCATTCAACGAAGTCAACAGTATTTACTGGATATCCACTGTGTGCCAGGCATTGTTGGGGCACTGTGCCCAAACTGGAGTATCACCTTGCTTATCTCTTTGCTTGTTTTGGCAATGAGTTCAGAGCTGGTGGATTATAAACAATCTAGAATAGATCCTTCCTCCTGTGTTTTATTTAATGTGCCATGTAGTCTTACTGGTCACATCTAATGCCCAAGCTGAGACTTCTCTTGTGGACCAAACTCCCATGTTTTTCTGTGATTGCAAGAAATCTGAACAAGCCTTTAGAAAACTTATCTGTGCTATAAGGTTCTAGCATTCAAAACAGAGATTTCACAAGCTCATCAGGCAAGGAAAACATCAAGGCCAATGGCTGTGCCTGCTCCAGTGTCATCTTCATATAGATAATTTACCATCCAGAGCAGAAATGAACCTGAGCCTTTGGAGTTGGCAATAGTTTAGCCAGTGGTCTCATGAGAGGATTCTGGAAGATAAGGTTCTGGCATTCCACTCTCTTTTAACATTAGATGTAAGTCTGTCAGACCATACATGAATACAGATCCTATTGATTAGGAGTAGCTTGTCTACTGCAAGCCAAGAAATTGAATATAGACTCTGGGAGGGAGGACATTTTAAGGCAAGGTTGTAGATGGATGAGTAATTTGAAGAAAGGAAGTTGGATGGATGAGGGTAAGTTCTGAGGTTAGCTCATTAGAAGAGGACTGAGAGGTACAGGAAGGGGGGGGAGGTAGAGACAGAGTGACCGTGAGGCCATCAGGACAGCAGGAGGTCAGAACGAAGGGCTCTGTTGCACCAATGTCTCTGGCATCTCCTAGTCATGCCGGGCGGAGGAGGGGAGTTGTATTGTGTCCTGTGGTCACTGACTTTACTCTGAAGGTGGCATCCGAAAACGGTGCTTCGAGGTGGTCTCAAGAATCACCCCCTCCTCAACAAAGTCCAACCCAAATCTGTTATCTGAAGCAATAAATTCTTATATAAAGCAAAGCAGTTTTTAAATTATTTTAAGTGATGCTAACTCTGGCTGTTTACCTCTGAAGGCTCTGTAGATGAGAATCCCTTCATCAGTGCATGATTACTGATTAAAAACTGCCCCAAACACAACGCTAATAAGCTTGGAAGAAGAACTGGTGTTACCTGAAATTCCTTTCAAGTTAGCTTTGAGTGGGTCGAAGAGATCGGTAACTCCCCAGGAATATAAAATGTTTTTCAAGTTGAAATGATTTTGGATCCTAAACCTAAAAAACAAAAACAAACCATCAACTTTCACTTAAAATTCTCACTCAGTGGACTTTCATACACATCACATGACAACCAAACCCCCTCACTTGAAAGTCAGGGATCTCCAGGCTCATTTCCAGCTTCATCTGTCATTGCTCCTTCCCAGACCCCCTGACTAATCTGACCACACAGCACTCTCTCCCAACTCTGGACCTTTGCTTCTGCTGTTTTTTCCAGGTCTCCCTTGAGACCTTTCCTCTAAGCTCAGTTCAATTGTTACCCCTCCTCTTCCCCAGCTGTTTTGTAACGGTCAGTTCTTAAGGCCCCTTTAAACACTTTGTTCTACTCTTCTGATGTATAGAACATTCTGCTTCCTGTTACTGTTATTTATGATACTGTAAACTATTTGAGAAGAGAGGCTGGTCAGTTTTCAGTTCCTCATAATAATTAATATTTAATGAGTGCTTACCATGTGCTAGGCACTACAGCAAGTACTTTACGTGCATTCTCTCATTTCATCTTCATGTAACTATGTTATTATTATCCTCATTTTACAGATGAGAAAACTGAGGCTTAAAGAGTTTAAGAAGCTTGCCCAAGAGGACGTCCTGAGTACGTGGTGGAGCTCAACTCAGATGAGGCTGAGCACAGAGCCTGTGCTCTTGGCGTCTACACTTCACTACCTCACATCCCGGGTGGCTTCTCACACACAGTAGGTGCAGAAAAGAAGTTGTTGATTAACTGCCAATTGATAGAGTGTCTCATTTAATGTGTTTATCTTTGATACAACATATTTTCATGTTTGCTGTGTGCAGCGTGGGTCTTTGGTTTTCCTAGCAAGTCCCAAAAGCGGGAAGAATCAGCATGCCAACTTCCTCATGTTTCTTCAAGGGCAAGGCATTTAAAACTTCAACGCTGAAAGAGCCTTTAAAACTACGGCTGACATTATTTTTCTTTGAGAATAAAAAAGTTCAAAATGGAATTTAGATGGTCGTTTCTATAAACCATGCAGAACTTCTAGGAGAATAAAAATACTGCACAATATCAAAGTTCTTCACTGCCATACAAGACAATGTAACCAATATTTTAAACAAAGGAATCAGATTTTCACATATATGTGTGTTTTGAATCTGTTCAATAGTTTCAAAAAAAGGCGCAAGCTTTCTCTAAGTATGCTGATATTTCTCAAAAAAATTTGGATCACCTTGTCTGAAATTTTCTTCCTTAAACTGCATTCTTTTGAGAACTCTCAATGCTGAAACACAGTGGTTAAGAACATGAACTTGGTAATCCAGTGCCGGCGTCTGAAAGCTGGCTCAGCCTCTTACTACCTGAGGGACCCAGGGCAAGTTACTTTGCCTCTCTTTGCCTCAGCTTCCTTGCTTGTGAAATGAGCCTAATACTAGTGCTTAGTTCTTAGCTTTGTGAAGATTAAATGAAACAGTCCTTGTAAAGTCTTCAGAACAATGCCCAGTGCAGCTCATGCACTTCATTGTTACCACTGTGGTTTTATTGTTTTGCAGTGATATTGAGAAAGAGCTAAGGCACATTTGAAGCCAAGTATGGTGGTTATGGTAGGTGATAAAACTGGGTAATATCACTTTTAGTAACTAAAGACAATAGTAAAAGTGAGGTATGACTCTGAAAGACAACAGTGATTTGTTTTTTGTATGGCTACGAAGGCCAGTCCAGAAGAAATGCTACAAAAATATCTTGAGTTAAAAAAAATACCCTTTACCAAAATCAGACAAGGATATCACAAGAAAACGACAGACCAGTGTCCTTTATGAATATAGACATAAAAATCCTCAACAAAATACTAGCAAATTGAATCCAGCGACATATAAATCCCCCATGAGCAAGTGGGATTTATCCCAGAAATGCAAGGTGGGTTCAACATATGAAAATCAATCAAGGTAAAACACCATATTAATGAAATAATGGACAAGGGCCACGTGATCATTTCAAGAGATGCAGAAAAAGCACTTGACAAAATCTAGAATTCTTTCATAAAATCAAAAACCACTCAACAAACTTGGGATAGAAGGGAACTTCTTCAACCTCAAAATGGGCATTTATAAAACTCCCACAGCTAGCATCATCCTTAACGGTGAAAGACTGAATGCTTTCCCCTAGATCAGGAACAAGATAAGGATGTTCACCACTTCTATTTAACATTGTACTGAAGGGTGTGCATGGTGATTATGCAAGAAAAAGAAAGCAAATGCATCCAGAATCAGAAGAAAGAAGTAAACGTATATCTATTCACAGATGACTTGGTCTTGTATATAGAAAATCCTAAGGAATACACACACACACACACACAGAAAAAACTATTAGAACTAATAGGTGAGTTCATCAAAGTGGCAGGATACAAGATCAAGATACAAAAATCAACTGTGTTTCTTTATACTATCAATGAACAATCTGAAAATGAAATCCCATTTACAATAGCATCAAAAAGGAATAAAATACTTAGAAATAAGTTTAATGAAAGAAGTGCAAGACTTGTACACTGAAAACTACAAAACATTTTTGGAAAAAACTAAAGAAAATCTAAATAAAATGAAACACATCTTGTGTTCATGGGTTGAAACTCCTAATGTTGTTATAAAGAAATTATTCCCCAAATTAATCTATAGATTCAACAAAATCCTTACCAAATTCTAGCTGTTTATTTGGCAGAAACTGATAAGCTGATCCTAAAATTCATATGGAAATGCATGGGACCCAGAATAGCCAAAACAATCTTAAAAAGGAAAAACAAAGTTGAAGGACTCACACTTGCTGATTTCTAAACATATTAAAAAGCTATAGTAATCAGTCAAGAGTGTGTGTGGTACTGGCAAAAGTATAGATATTTGTGCCTATGGAATAAAATTGAAAGTCTAGAAATAAACCTATACACTTATGGTCAATTGATTTTGACAAGGGCACCAAGAAAATTCAATGGGAAGAAAGAATAGGCTTTTCAATAAATGGCTCTGAAACAACTGGAGAGCCACATGCAAAGGATGATGTTGGACCTCTACTTCATCCCATACCCAAAATTAATTCAAAATGGATCAAAGACCTAAATATAAGAGTGAAAACTAGAAAACTCTTAGAGAAAACATAGACATAGATCTATGTGACCTTGGTTAAGCAATGGTTTCTTAGGTATGACACCAAAAAAACCCACAAGAAACAACAACAAAAATAGATTAAACTTCATCAAAATAAAAACATTTGTCTTCAAAGGACACCATTATGAAAGTGAAAAGACAACAACCCACAAAATGGGAGAAAATATTTACAAATCATGTATCTGATAAGGAGCTAGTATCTAGAATATAGAAAGAACTATTGTAACTCAACAATAAAAAGACACATAACCAATTTAAAAATGATCAAAGAATTCAAACAGATATTTCTCCAAAAAAGATATATAAATGGCCAACAAGCACATGAAAAGATTGTTGACATTAGTAGTCTTTAGGGAAATATAAATGAAAGTCAGACTGAGAGACCACTTCACGTGCCATTATGGCTCTAATCAAAAAGACAGGGGCTTCCCCCTACAGCTGTTGTCACACACAGTTGTGAGGTCACCCAGGCTGCAGTAACTTGCCCCCAGCCTGAGGAGGAGGCCAAAGCACAGAGGAGGGCATTGCTGAGGGGCAGAGGAGGTGAACGCATCCTGACTAATATAACTAAGAATAACAACACAGTTCCTGAGTGCAAGCTTTATAATATCCCTACTTTTTAGTCCACAATTTGGGAAGGCAGTCTTTTCCCTTTCTCTATCTCCCTTGCCTCCATAAAGAGGGGCCTTTAAAAAAATTATGGTAAAATATACATTATATAAAATTTACCATTTTAACAATGTTAAGTGTATAATTCAGTGGTGTTAAGTACATTCACATTGTTGTCCAATCATCACCAGTATCCACTCCAGAACTTTCTCATCATCGCAAACTGAAACTCTGTACCCATTAAACATGAAGAGGGTCTTAGGAATAAAAAGGACAATAGCAAGTGTTGACAAGAATATGGAGAAACTGGAACCCTCATACATTGCTAGTGGGAGTGTAAAATGGGGCAGCCACTTAGAAAACTGTCTAGTAGTTCCTCAAAATGTAAAGTGTAGAGTTAACACATGACCCAGTAATTCCATTCCTAGGGTATATACCCAAAATAATTGAAAATATATAGCCACAAAAATGTGCACAAATGTTTGTAGCAGCCAAAAAACAGAAACAAGCCAAAAAGTGTCTTGGCACCTAAGTGTCTATACATGGATGAATGAATAAATAAACTGTAGTATATCCACACAATGAAATAGTACTTGGCCATAAAATAGAATGAAGTACTGACACTGGCTACAACAAGAATGAACCTTGAAGACATTATGCCAAGTGAAAGAAGCCAGACACAAAAGGCCATGTATTGCAAAATTTCATTTATGTGAAATGTCCAGAAAAGACAAATCCACAGAGAGAGAAAGTGGATTGCCTAGGGCTGGGGTGAGGGGGATGCGAGTGACTGCTAAAGGGTGTGGAGTCTCTTTCTGAGGTGATGACGATGTTCTGGAATTAGATAGTGGTGGTTGTTGCGCAACTTTGCAAATATACTAAAAACCTCTGCATTGTACACTTTAATTGTAAATCCGTTTAAAAGAATGGGTTTTATGGTATGTGAATTATCTCTCAATTTAAAAAGAAAGAAAGAAAACACCCTCAGAAAAGCTACACATGATGATGATCAGCAGCTCCTTGAAGGAAGGGCAAACTCATCTGGGACATGTGAGATCTGGTGGGTTTAAGAAAATGCACACATCGTGTCTAATATAAGAAAAAAATGCTCATTGTTTGGCTTCCCACTTTGTTGACCTAAAAACTAAGTGTTTTATTCATTAAACAAATATATATTTGACATAATTAGTCTTTCTTGTGGGTTTTCTTGATTATTCTTTTGGTATGATAATGTTCCTAATGAAGACTGACAGTCCTTATATGTTCTATTTTATTTCTTTATAAATAAACATTTACTTTGGAAGGTAGATATCATAATTCATCCAGAATCTACTGACGCACTGCTTGGTGTTGTTTAACCAGAAGGCACACGTCATTGCCGTACAATTTTTGCCTGGCTACCCACAGAGTGCCCAAGTTTTTGCTCTTGCTAAGTAAAATATGCAGGCTGACTTTAGAGCAGGTCATACTAAGTGATGAATCAATGATTTGTGGAACTAGAGGAAAATTCTTGCCCAAAAGCTGACTTGCGTCTACCATGGTCCAAAGTTTTGTACCCAAATCTAGACCTAAAATAGTTTTTACTTCTTTCTTTATTCCCTAAAGGGCTTAAAGCTAGTTTTTAAAAACTTGGTTAGTTTTGCTTGTGAAATAGCCCTAAAAGGGAAGGGGAGTTTTATTTCCCTAAAATCTTCTATGCTTCTCAGACAGCAGGCAGTCTTCAGGAGATTAATTTTTTTTTTTTAATCTGGATGAGGTCAAGTGTGAAGCAATACTTGGGTTACTATGACCTCTGCCTTCCTGTCCCTTCTCTGTCCTCCAAAGTTTTTTAGGATCATTCCTCAAGGGTTTGCAAGTTCTAAAGGCAGATTCAGCACCAGTGAAGAGTTCGCAATGGAGCTAGGCACCTCCCTGAGGCCTCTTCCTTATATCAGCTGCTCCAGGACAAGGCCAGCCATCTGCCTCATATGCTCAAAAAGACTGTAGCAAATTCCTGCACCTGGTTGCATTTTCTCTCCACTTTTAGCCTCGAATGCTCTTCTTCCTTTGCTGAGCGTCTCTCTAACGTAACAGAAAGATCAGGGATGCTTCTGCTCCATACCAGAGAGATCCGTTGAAATAGCCAGTCTTTGGACTTTGATTTGGGGTCTAAAAATTTCGCTTGGAGAGATAGGCTTTGTCTTCGAGTTTAGTTCACCTTCTGCCCTCGCTATGCCGGATCCCACTTTAGACCTTGGCCCTTCACTCACTGGGTCTCTATGTGTTTTTGTTCCAGTGCCTGGACTTATGTTTAACTCCTCGAGGGACCAGTGCCAAGGCCTCTGGCTCAGCGCTGCTGACAGCCTGGTCAGTGGAGGAGCCCAAGGCGGCCAGTGCAAAGGCACGCGAAGAATCCACACGCTGCAAATGAGCCCTCGGATAATTTTCTTGCTTAATGCTGGTGTACAAATTAACTATGCATTTACTCTGATTTCAAATGTACCAGAGAAGCTTATCATTTAAAGATGTTCGTTGAGGAATCCTTTGTAAAGTAATGAGGTTTGCAAATAGGTTTTGTTTTGCAGAAGCAAAATCCAGCACCATCGTTTAACTTTTTGACCTATTGGGGTTTTGTATTGGTACCCATTGGGTTTTCTTAAAGAAAGGCTCACCTTTATTTAGAAAGAATAAAACTTTCAGCACAAAGACTTAAAGTCTTGAATTTGTATGCTTTAATTTGCCTTTGGATCAGAATTATATCTGTATTTGCTCAACTGCATAAGCGATCTTGCCTCTTTGGTTTTGATAATGATGTTTGTACACTCTTAGGATGTGATCAGATTTAGGGCACATTCCTCCAAGGTAACTGTACAGACCCTCGAGTCAGGCTGCCTGGGCTCCAGGTCTGGCTGACTGGAGCAGGCTGCAGAGCCCCCCGTCAGGACAACGCAGCTGCTCACCTGGGCAGGAACACGTCCATCCTGGCTCTCTTCAGGCTGGAGGTCCAGATGTGGAGGATGCTGGCTGTGAGGTGAGGCTCAATGTGGCTCAGTGGGGTGTCTCTGTCTCTCGGTAGCAACAGAAGGAGACTGGCCGCATTTCCCAGGTATGGCAGCTCGAGCACCCCTACCCGATGGCCCGCGGGGTCCTGGAACTGGCCTGGGGATTCAGCGGATGGGGGGTTAGTTCTGTCCCAGGAGCCCAGGGAACCTAACAGTGCCAGACCCTGGGAAGGGCCAGCTCACAGAACTGGAAACAATGCATTTTATTAACAAACACGGTGTCCACCTCTGCCTCAGGGAGCAGTTTGAGGCCGAAGACTGTGGGTAGCTGTGGCCATCTTTTCTACTCCTAAGACCTAGAACATCTCTAAGATATTCTCATGGGGCTCGAGCCGCAGGGCCGGCAGCGGCTGGGCAGGGTGCGGATGATGGCACACGGGAGAGCCTGTCTTAAAGGGGCAGCCAGTCCAATCCTGGCTTGTTGTTGCCATGTCAGGACCGAGGCTCTTTGGGCCAGATTTTCCTATCTTTCGACAAAAGCTCTAAACCCAGATGTCACGGGAAATTTCTCAATTTCGAAAGCACTGCACAGGCCTAACGAAACAGGAGTCCGGGCTGGATTTGACCTGATGTAATTTGTACCCTGTGGGTCTCAGGATGGACAGCTGGGAGCTTGTGGGCTATGGCAATGGCTGGCTGAGGACAAGTCCAGGCCATTGGGCAGAGCCTGATTTCAGAAGCGTGTGACGGTGGCCGGTGGCAGCAGACCCAGATGGCCAGAGATCAGAAGACCCGGCGAGGGAGGCTGGTGAATGCAGAGGCAGTGGCTAGCCTCCGTGACAGGGCAAGATGGGCAAGTAACATGCAGCATCCAGCTGGGCTGGGGAGACCTGGCGGTCTGTGGCAGCCCCGGTCTTGGGTGGAGCTCCAGGCCTGATCCCTTCCCTGGGAGGACCGGGGGGCCTGGGCCTTAATGTCGAGGGACAGCTGAGTTGGCGGGTGACTAAGGCAAAATCTTAGGGTCAGTGGGGAAAGACAGGGGCATGGTTCATACTCCTTATTGTATCTGTTCAATAAATATTTGCTCAGCCTCCATTATGTGCCAGCCACTGTGCACTGTACACTGGGGAGAGCAAGAGCCTGTCAGAGCCTGCCTGCCAGCCACCACCCAGCGGACAGATCAAGCAGCCTGGGTCACAGCAGCGACGGGAAAATGTTAGGAGCAAGAACTACGATCCGCTGTGAAGGTACATTTTACTTATTCAATAGATGTTCTTTCATTCCCATCTTACTTGACCTCAATGAATAAGTATTGGTTGAATAAGCTAATGAATAAATTCACTGAGAACTCACAAGGGTCCTGTATGGAATCAAACCAGGATGATAACAAGTTTTCTAAACACCAAAGTTCCTAAAACACTGATTCAAGTCTCACTGGCTTAATTAGTGAATAACAACATAATTAGTCCCGCAAGCCAGAGGGAGCTGAGCCTGCAAACCAGGGTTTGGCGGGGTGCCGGGGAGAGGAGGTGTGTAGGGGGCAGGGCAGCGGGGGATGGGCAGCGGGGTCCCTCCCTCCCTGGCCTCGTTGGGGCCCCACCGGAGCATCCACAGCACTCACTAGTCTGCTGGGATGGGGGGCAGCCTGGCGTACCTCCACCGTGAGGGGAGTGAGGGACAGTGGGCAGGGTGGGCAGGCAGAGAACCCTGGTATTTCAGGCCAGTGGCACTTTCGGGTGGACATGCTCTCGAGAACCTTCTAGACTGGACTCTCAACCTTCCATCCTTTCTCAGCACCGAACACTGAGGCCGGTGTTCATTTTACGGGAGTGACTGCCAGGGGAAGGGGTTTGCCCAGACATTCTTGGTTTCACACTAACTCCCCCCTTCACTCAGCGCAGAAGGGAAGGCCAGGCGTGAAATCTGGTTTCTCTTCCCCGTCTGCTCCCTCACTATCCTGACAATCTCCGGCCCCCTGGTCTGTCCTTTCTCCATGGGCCCCCGCACAGCCGAGGGTATCGCAGTGATGCTCAGCCCCATCCTTTCAGAGCGAAGCCCTGGCCTCCCCTCCTGCCCTCACGGCTCCCTCCCGGGCTCTCGCGGCTCACCATAGTTGACCTCGGCCGTTTGGTACATCATGGGGACCTGGAGGACGACGTCCTGGGCACAGGTGAAAGGCAGGAGCTGAGTGTCCGAGAAGGAGAATCGGCGCCGCCAGGCACTCTGGAAGGACACGGTGCTCACCAGCACCAGCTGTGCGGACTCCACGCCGCTGCCGCCTCGCTCCCAGGTGGAGCCCCCGGGACGCTCACCTGCAGGCAGAGAGCGGGGCGCCGCTGTGGTGCTGACGCCTGCGTGCACACCCTCCCGGGTGCTGGGGCATCCCCGAAATTGGGTTTGTAGCTTGCTTTTTAGTACTCAGTTGTGGAACTGTAGTGTTTGTAATGAGCTGTGGTTGGAGACCATGCTTTAATTTTTTCCCGAACAGCTTGGGATGCTCCGGCTTGTTCCAGCTGTGTTCCAGCTGGGACCGTTTCCCAGGAAGCGCGAGGCCTGCGCAGCTCAGACAGCCCCCTGGGAGGGACTGGGCGTTGTGATGGGAGACGCTGCACAGTGTCACCTCTATCCCCCACCCCCATGGCCCCAAATGCTGCTGGGCCTCACGCCTGGCAGAGCTTTTGTTTACACAACAACATCCAGGGCACGGGCTTGAAATTTCGGAACGGGCTGGCCACCCGTCAAGCGGCCACGTTGCTCCAGCTCGTTATTCATTTACTAAACACACACTTTGCGCTAGGCTCTGTTTTCAGTGCTTAGCAAACGCTCCCCAACTCCCCCTGCCAGTTCTATTGTTATTCCCAGTTTTAAGGGTGGGGCACCATGACTCAGATAGGCCGTCCAAAGTCTCATGCTTGTGAGCTACAAAGTCACCGTCCGCCCGGTTACCCAAGACAGAGACCTTGGATTTGAACCCAAGCAGCCTGGCCCCGGTCTCGGGGCAGCAACTACCCCTCTTCCTTGGAGGACCATCCATTCCCCCGGCGCCGCGCCGACCCCTACCCGCGGGGTTGGTAGCAGCAAACCGTGGCCTTGCGTCTCCCAGCAGCACAGCAGCTGCAACAGGGAGTGAAACGTTTTTAAGTAAATTGAAAGACATCGTGAAACGTCGGAGGAAACCTCCTCATCAATAAAGGTCTTGACATCTGCATTTTAACTCTGCACTCCTGCCGGCAAACATATTGTTCTCAATTCGTAAAGTACGTATTCCCTGTTCTGGCTTTTAAACCCTGGGTCTTCAACGTTCTTCCTATTTCTGTGTAACCTTTGTAATCATCAAGGATGCTGGAGCCAGACTGCCTGGGTTAGAATCCTGGCTCTGCGGGTACAGGGCAGGAGGCATGATTCTCTGTGCCTCAGTTTCTCTGTTTGTAAAATGGGGACAATAATAGCACTTAGCTCTTAGGATTACTGTGAGGGGGAACTGAGCTAATAGGCACGGAGCACTTAGAAGGGTGCTGGATAAACTGAGCACTCAGTAGGTGTTAATGATGTTCATCCTCTTTGATGGTGATTACAGCTGCATGATATGTAGGTGCTATAGTTCATTGAATCATCCCTAATTTCTGGACAGGTAGGTTATTTATCAGTCTTTTTCTTTGATAATACTGGGCTAACCATCTTATTACATACAAGTATTTCCTTAAGCTAAATTCCCAAGGTACCATTTTTTTTTTTTTTGCAGTATGCGGGCCTCTCACTGCTGTGGCCTCTCCCGTTGCGGAGTGCAGGCTCAGCGGCCATGGCTCATGGGCCCAGCCGCTCCGCAGCATGTGGGATCTTCCCAGACTGGGGCACGAACCCGTGTCCCCTGCGTCGGCAGGCGGACTCTCAACCACTGCGCCACCAGGGAAGCCCCCAAGGTACCATTTTTGGGGCTCCTACTGCATCTTGCTCTGAAGGCAGTTAGCTGTCGATGAGAACAGAGCTCAGTGGGAACACACCTCGGGGCACTGCATGGAACAAAGCCTGCAGGGCTCGGCTGGGGGTGGGAGGCTCTGAAGAGCGCCCTTCTGGGTGTGCCTGCATTTGTGTCTGTGTCTCTGGGGTGGGGGAGGGGCAGAATGGGACCCAAAGGGAGCTTTGCTTCACTCAAGGGTAAGGTCTTCCAACAGAAGCTTCTGCTGCAATTGAGGGCGGCCTGAGTACCTGTCGCCTGGCTTCTGATGAGTAACGGGGGGGACCTGTCTCTTCAGCCCTCCGCCTTTAGCCTCATCAAGGTGGACGGTTTTCCTTTACCTGTGGTCTGCCTGGGGGCCCATCCGTTGGCCAGGATGGTGGTGCCATTGGGCTCCCTGAGGTTGGCTGCCTCCAGGCTGCTGTTGGCCCACCGGGAGACCTGCTCCACGAAGCAGGGGGTGAGTGGCATCCCTGTTTGTACGTAGAGGGTGCAGGTCAGCTCCAGCTTGGTGCCAGGTCTGGTGCTGGGTAGTGCGGCATAAACAGCTCGAAGCCACTCTCTGACCCTTGGGTCTGCAAAAAAGATGTTGAGATCAATCAAAATGGTGAGTGTAAGAGAGGAGTCAGCCCCAGCTCTGCTTGCACGTTGCGTGGGAATGGGACCCCAGAGGCTCCACTCTTATTTCCCACGGTTCATCCACCATAGACAGTCAAATTGGTAAAGTCATAGCTAAGTTGCTCAGGAATTAGCCTGGATACACAGATTAAAAGTTGAGGGGGAAAAAAACGTGCTAGATTTGAAAGAAATCAGCCTGGGATTAAGTCAAATAGAAAAAGACTACCAATGTCCCAGAGACTATGCTTCCTAAACACCTTGAGTCAGAAATGTAGCCCAGTGCTACATTCCCTCATCCCCCTGAGCCCCAGCAGACAGCCCGTTATTCATGTCAGCGAGAACCTGCAAGAATGTTGAGGAAATAATAGGTATTTGAGAGAGTCGATGGTTTCCACCTTCCTGATGGCAGCTGGACTTCTGGTTATTCACTACGTACACAGGAGATTGCTTCCTTCTCTCCATAATCAATAGTAGATTTCTTTTTCATGCTATTGTTCACAACTGCGGGTCTCTTTCCCCCAGCCCTGGGCATCTGGAGCTGGAGCTAGGCCTCTCGCCTGCTGCTGAGTCACGACACAGTTGAGTATCCTCCTGAGACGTGCAGGCCGGGCTTTTCCAGCAGTCAGGACCCCTTCCCAGGCAGGCTGCCTCTGGAATACGGCCCTTCCCTTGTCCTCCTGGCCTCCCCTTCGTCTTAGGCATGGCCCAGTGGCTGCCCACAAATCTCCCCCGTGACACCCAGGCTTTGCACCCTATTCCTGCCCCACCCTGCCCCTACTGGCTCTCCCAGGGTGCCAGGTAGAGTGACTCTCTGTCTTGGCTTGGAGGTCCGTGCACACCATGTCTCCTCCTTCATGTCACAGAGGCCAGCAGCAGACCCCCTACCCCTGACGTGCCGGCCAGAGTCCCTCTGGGGACACAGGCATCCAGAATACACGCCGGCCAGGGTCCCCAGCCACCAGGCTGCAGAACGGGGTTGTGGGCAGATTCTACTCCACAGAACTTTCACTACCAAAGCTGCTTCTTAGAGTCGACAACTGTGCTGCTACTCAAGTGCTTGCTTTTTATTTTAATGAGAAAAGCCATGAATGAAAAAAAAATACCCATCAGACTTTCCTCTACTGAGGAAGGTCATAAGTACTTATGGAATCATGTCCCTGTAGAATGTAGACTGTCTGCAGGGGAGAACGGAGACATTTCTGTGGTCCTCGGTGTCACGTGACCTTAGGGGATGGTCACAGAGCTCTCTGTCCTCTCACCCTCTCTGGCCCAGAGGACCAGCTGTCCTTCTAGCCTGGCACGTCCAATTAGCAGAGTCAAGAGGCTTGAGAAATCTTGTCTCCACCTGAGCCTGCTTTGTCCCTACCATTGGCACATTGGAAGTGCTTTTCTAGATGCTGCCGGAATGAACAGACATCGTCAGAATAAAAGATACTGAAGGTTGACGGGGTTCACACTCTGTTAAACGCTCTACATGCGTGATCACGGTTAACCCTTTCTACAACCCTGTGAATTAAGTGCAATTATGATCCCACGTATAGATGAGGGAGCCGGGGCTCAGGCAAATTAATAAACTTGCTCAGTGTTACCCGGCGTCACCCTCCCCACTCCCACCCTCTGGTGAAGGACAGGTGGGCTGGGAACAGTCTGCTCCTATGCTCGGGAGAGCCTCACGAAGCCTCCTGTTTTGCTGCGTTTCCTAGGTCTTGTCTGTAATGGGGCAAAAGGGACTGACGTGAGTGGTGACAATCGGCTCCCCCCTCCGCCCCAGCCCTTGAAACTGCTGCTTCAATTCCTCTCTCCCCCCGCCTCCCCTCCTACAAAGCTGTCCTGCCTGCTGGAGGGGCTGGGTGGCTCTAACAGAACTGCAAGCGAGAAGGAGGGAAACCAGGGGCCTGCAGTAGATCAGGAATGTAGTGGGGAGGGTGGAGGGTCTGAAGGGAGGGTCCCTGGGATGGCGCAGAGTGGCAGGAAAGTGCTAGAAGAAATGGTATTTTCCTGAGTCCCGCTGCAGACCAGCCTTTTAACTCATTTGAGAGACCAGCTTGGAAAGAGCCTTCCTTCTCAATACATTAGCTGAACTGAACGTCTTGAATGTGACGCTGAATCCAGGGGCGGGGGGAGGGGTTCTGGATTGTCAGATTAATGTATATAAAATTCTCAGTTGGCAATTTGTGATGCTGATTAAAGAGGGTTAAGTTTCGGATGATGTGCAAAGGGTTTGGTTGAGCTGAGAGAGTGATGAGGATGAGTCTGGTGAAAAATCAAGAAGGTAAGGTGCTTAGATATGTTTCTGCAACTGCTCAGTGGTTGACAGTGGGGCTAAAGAGTTGAGGAAACAGCATAGGACTGGAGTCAGAAAATCTGGAATTGGAATCCACTTGCCTGGTGGGTGAGCTGAGTCTTACCAAATCATTAACCTCTTGTCTCACTTGTAAAATGGGGACTTTAGGAGGCCTAGCGATTGCATATGGTTTCTATAAGGACCAAATGACATAATGACTGTAAAAGTGAGTCCATATGCATCATCAAACAAGATTCTTTCCCCGGGGCCAGGCTACCTCCATCTCTGAGGCCTCTGTTCCCAGCATCATTTTTGTGATTAATAGAAAGCTGTAAAGCGTTCTTTATTAATTTACCTGGAAAAGCAATGGAAATTCCTCCAACTTGGATCATTGGGAAATCGTGTGTTTCATGCGGCGAAAACAAAGGTATTTTGGGGGAATATCACTGGTGCCTGTTCTGAAACTCATGCTGTGCTTTAGCACCAGCAAGTGGGGATCCTGGCAAAGCTGCTGGTGGTCACCTATTGACTGGATGTCAGTGAGAAGACAGGGCCCATGGGTCCCACTGTGAACTTGGATGGATCTCTGTTGATCAGACGGGAACAATGCCCCAAGCCCGTGGACTGTGGGTTCATGTCCCTGGTCTGCACCCACTTGTAAAAGAAAGGCTGGGCCAGGGCAGGGGTGGTGGGCAGTGGCAGGTTGTTTTTCAATCAGCACGCATGTGATTCTCTGAGCAATTTTGTGGCAAACAAAAATCCAGGGGTATTCTATTAACTAGAACTCTGTAAGCAGCACATTCCTGTTTGTAATAATTAACCATAACTCCATAAGATAATGAAGCCATTTATGAGTAAGAAAAAAAAAGGTGGGATTATGTTCCACAGAGTCTGACCCTTAAGCAATTCTGGAAGTTTGGTAATTCTTGAATGGGCTCTATGGAAACCCTGTTAATCATCATATTTGGTTAACCAGGTACCATGATTGTCCCTGTAAACGAAGAATTGACTGTCATCAGTTCTCTTTCTCTGCAGGGTAACTGCACTTGCATTTCTCACTTTCCCCATAACCCTGACTTCTGGGAGAATCTGTTTCAAGGCTGAAATGCCTGCCCCTCTTTCATATTCCTATTTATTCTTCATTACCTAGCTCAGGTGTCATGTTTTCTGGGGAGCCTTCCTGATCTGCCAGTGGAATAAATCATTCCCTCCCCTGTACTAACTTATTTCAAATGAGTACTCACTGCCTTGTGTTAGAATGTGTTTCTATGCACATCGTTCCTATGAGACTAAGCTTTTGTGTTCAGCGGTTTCCTTACATACCTGGCTGCTAAATTCCTGGCGTAATACCAGCCCACGTGGCAGGAGCTCAAAAGTACTTGATGGATTGCGTTGCACTGAATCTAATGTGGCTATCCAAGAGTGAGTCCATGGATACGTGCATTTCCGTGATATACTTGCTGAGGAAAATCCAGCTTGATAACTTATCTTATCCCCAGAGAGAAAACACATTTGTCTGTTGGCCAGCAGGCCCCCAAGAATTGTTTTGGCAAAGGACAGGGTATGGATGGCGGGGGACAGGATGCACAGCTGGTGCCTTGTGGCCTGATGTTTGGAGTGCTCACCTTTACTTGCCAACTCAAGATGCCAACTCAAAGGAAGCTCTTGCCATGACTTCCTGCACTTTCTAAAAAGTATTAATTTATACAATTGTAGCTCCCATCCTTTTTTACTGGCATCTTATTCTAAGAGAAGAAAAAGCTGTGTGCACGAGTGTCAGTGTTTGTATGGAGTTGGGAGGTTGGGACCAAGGCCAGGCTTTGCCGGGCCCTGAGTGTGGGCCAGGCGTGGCTGACCTGGCATTCATGAGACTCTTGCCGCCACTGACAGAGCTGTTCTGAAGCCCATAATCATAGAATTATGTTGGTAGGTATGGCCCTGACTTGAAGTCACAGATTTATGAAAGCAGGTTGGTCAAGAGCATGAGCTCTGAATCCAGACAGCCTGGGCTTGAGTCCCAACTCTGCTGCTTCCTAGCTGTGTGATCTTGGGCAAGTTGCTTGTACTCTCTGTGCCTAACTAGGCTCATCTCTAAAATAGGTTTGATGAGATAATTACCTACCTCAATAGGGTTGTTGGGACAATGAATTAAATTATATTTGTAAAGTGCTTCAAGCACATCCTGACACCTAGTAAGCGCTATGAAACGGCTTGTGAAATGCAACTGAGAAATTGCCACCAAACCTAGAGTAGAGGGAACCTTAAACATCATCTGGAGTAACGATGCAGAGTTTGAGTGCCTTCTGCTGTGCACTTGCCCGTGGGCAACCTTCTCTGCCTGCCCCCCGGGGGCAGCCTGAACGGGAGGAGGGTAAGTGTGAGCAGGGCAGTGGGCGTGGGCAGCAGAGTAGGGGGAGCAGCGGCCTGCTTACCGTGGACGGTGTACCCCAGGGCCTGGACCAGCTGCCTCTGGGTGTTCCCCTGGGCTCCGAACTGCAGGAGCTCCAGAGGGATGAACGCGCCGGCGGGGGAGAGGACCAGGTTGGTTCGGTTGCCGCCCGTGGCCACGATCCGGTAGAGGCGAAGCGCGAGCTCCGTCCTCAGCAGCGTCAGGTCCTCAGGGAGGTCGCTGGCTCCTCCAGGGGGGCAGGCATGAAGGAGGAAGAGAGCAAGCAGGACAGACCTCATGGTTCCTGCAGTGGAGGGAAGAGAGGCAAGTGAGGCAAGAGCCGGTCCATCCTGCAGGGAAGCAGGCATCGGGCGCTGGGACAGGCTGAGGGTGATGATCACTTAGCTGGCTTATTACGCACCCCGTCCACCCGCACCGGATGCTTCACTGTATCCTGTTGTGTCTGCGTTAGAAATACTGAGAAACCAAACTGTGAGTTGGAAGGCCTGGATTTTAGGCCTGCTCTGTCACGTACTATATGTGTGACCTTGGGTGAAGCTCTGGTCAGACCAGAAGCAAACCATTATGTTGGAAAATAAATGTAAGAAGTACATCCTACTCATGTTTCTTGGTACTTAGCCAGCTTATAGCTGGGCTGTGTCTATCATTAATAATAATAGTAATATAATAGTAATATAATAAGAAGAATATACTATGTTAAAAAGGACTTAGTATATTTTCTCAGTTAATCATTACAACAATCTTACAAGGTAGCTGTTATTATAATGTAAATATAGAGATGATGAGGTTTAGAGAGCTCGGTGGCTCATTTAAAAATACATGAGCATAGAAAGAGGCCCAGGACTCCAGTCCTGGTCTCCTATGGGTGGTACATGAAATATTGGGAATCTAAATGCACATTAAAATATCGAGCCATGAGCTAATTGTACCTAGCATATCAGAATTCTTGCAATGTGAATTATTCTCATAAAAAAGAACAGTTTCACAGAGGGTAGAATGATACAAATATAACTCCTACTACAGAAAGGTACCCCTTCGAGGAAGAGAGTGCATCAGTTGGAAATTAATGCAAAGAAAAGAAGGTAAAGCAAAAAGTGTCTTCAGTGACTATGCTACACAGACAGCCTGCAGCAATTTCTGCTAAGTTGTCTGACTTTGGTGTCAGACAGGATTGGTGTGAGAGAGGCCCAGTCCAAAGTCATCTGAGGATGAGAAATTTGCATGTAAAGCCACAGGACTCAAAGGTGTTTATTTCAGATAAAGACCCCACATGGAAGAGCATCCTCTTTTTCTCAACTCTTCCATCCTGTAGGCAAGCACAAAGGCAGTGCTTGGAGGACTTGGCGTCTCAGTGGGAGGGACGTGCATGGACGTGGGGGTCTTTCTGTGTGTGTGTTTGGAGGTGGAGGGTCCCAGCCCAGGGTCATTGTGAAATGACCAGTTCCCAGTGGTCTTGAAGCTCCTATCGCCTCCCGCAGGGACAGAGCAACCGACCTTCATGCCCCTGGGCTCCCCGTGACCACATCCCAGCCGTGGTTCACCACAGATGAGCTGTTTACTCACGGACTCTTGTATGGGACGACGGTCAGAGTTTCCTCGCTTGTTTCTGTTCTTGTGGGTCTCCAGCGTTAACGTGCTCCCCTTTTAAAAAAGTGGAGCAGAATCTGCTTTGAATCACAAGACAGCATAGGGAGGAAGCTGGCAATTGCCGTCTCTGTCGGCGATGTCTCTACCACTCGGTCCAAATTCCTGGAGCCTGAGGTCCCGCAGAGAGCCAGGGGAAGGAACACAGCCCGGCCAGCCAAGCCCAGATCGGAAACAGAGCGGGCCCTGGGGAGGGAGCCAGCCATACCCCGTCAAGCCTTCTTAGGCTTGTGACCTGGTTGTACCAGCAAGGAACCCCTCATCTAACCCTTTGTCACTTTGAGGAATTTCACTGATAACTCTGCCATTAGGGCTTTTGCTGGGTACCAGGTACCTAATGCTTCTCCCCTCCTCCTGTGAAGAAAACAATAAATCAGTCATTGGGCATGACTTGAGACTTTTAGCAAATGGCATTCTGCAAAAAAGAAAAAAAAACCAATGCAAGATATAGCACAGTCAGTTTGGAACAGGGTGACTTGCCTTATTTATTATTAATAAAAGTGAATGCACTTATTTATATGTAATATAATAAATATTATAAGTACTATTAACAATCTTGTTCTTCTCAGATACAACAGTTAATAAATCTGATGACTCAGTTCGAGAAAGAGACCATGTTGTCAATAAGCGAATGCACATTTTGGGAAAGAATAAGCAGATTCTATCCAAAGTCTGTCCTTGTGACCTATTCAGAATTGCATACATTTCAATTAAGGTCTTAGGCATTGTATTAAGTACAAAATACATGGTAGGTTATATGTTGTTAATGATTAAAGAAAAGATTTGGAAGATCTAGTAACTTTCTCTCAGGCACCTGTTAGAGTTAATATTTGAAAAAGAATGAGGCTGTTTTTCTTCTGACGACTACTCACACCCTTGTAATCAGTGGGTAATTCACTTTAAAGTAAACTGTTGACACTCAAGCCCGGAATAGTTTATATGTCTTAGGATAGTTACACCTCTAGAACTGTTTCACATGAAATTTCCCCAAATCTTTAATGTAGATATAGTGCATTCTTGCATGCTTTGAACTCTAAGTTGTAGTATGATGGGGGAATAAATATGTATAACTTATTCTACAGCATCCAGAGCTGGTATCCCATCCATCCATCCATCCATCCATCCATCCAATAGCTCTTAACTTGCCTACTAGGTTCCCAGGCACTGTGCCAGGTCTGGTGGATGTAGCAGTGAACCAGCAACCTGGGCTCAGCTCTCAGGGGACCTACAGTCTTGTTCCCTGAGTGCAGACTTTTGATGTTGATACTGACAGTTTTAAGAAAAAGAACCAACCATGAAGAGGACCATGGTAACTTGCAAGGGCTGTCTCCCAATGCTATGAGTTCCCCGTGGTTGCAATTATTTGAGCAGAAGCTGATTCACTCTGCCAGTGGTGGAGTTGGGGAGATGCTTATGAAAAGTTTTCCCAAATTCGAAAAAGTCTAGCTGTGTGACTTCTGCGAGCATTCCTTCCTACCTGACTCTAAGAATGTATCATTCTAAATTGCTTTTACATTCTCAAGAAAAAAATACTAGGGAAATTAACATACACAAAATATTTCCCGTGTAGGTTAAACATTTCAAATTGTGAATGAAATGGAAGATGGGCAGCAATTTTTTGTGTGTGTGCTCAGCTGTGAACCTGGGTAAGTCTCTTTGTTCTCTGACCATTTAAGCAGAGGTTATCATGCTTGTTTCTGCCTTGCTGGGATATTGGTTACACTGCTCAGGGAGCCTCCACTCCTGAAGATACTTATCATAATTATAACAACAAAACTAGTGAACATTATTGAGCGCTTACTGTGTTCCAAGTGCTCTGTTATATCCTTTCAATTCATAATTGCAATGAATCCTCACAACAGTCCTATGAGGAATGTATTATTATCGCCATTTTGGAGAGGATGAAACAGGCTCAAAGAGCTCAAGGTACTTGCCCAAGTTCCCACAGTTAGTTAGAGGCCAAGCTGGGTTGAACGTAGGGCCACCTTGATGCCAAGGCTCACGTTCTTTGCCACAGTCCTGGTGGTGTCTTTCAGGAGCCACGGGGCTCTTAAAATCCCTCATGGCTGTGGGATTCCAAGACATTTGGTGGAGAGCCCAGACTCTCATGGCTCATAATGTGTGTCCACTCTGCCCACATTCACCAGGGATGCTATGGTGAATCTCCTGTAGACAGGCATAGTTAAATTAAATTAAATTAAAATTAATTAATTTATAAATTAAATACAATTTATAAATTAATTAATTTAAGAATTAATTTATTAATAATTTAATTTAATTTAATTTTTCACAACCTGATTTTTTATAGGCATAAACTATAAGGCAAATCACTTTCAAACTCATCTACACTCCATCAACATCCCACATTCCTGCCAATACTTGGTACTTCCCAGCTCTTATTTTTCCAGTGTAATAGGTGCAAAATTGTATCTCATTGAGTTAATTTGCATTTAGGTGATCACCAATGATTTTAAGCATGCCGTCGTGAGCTTATTTTTGTGTTTCCTTTTCTGAACTTACCTATTCATATCCTTTACCATTTTTCTATATTGTAGTTGGGTTTTTTTCTTATGTTTGCAGTCCATATCTAGTATAAATCCCTTGTCAATTTTGGATATTACAAATATCTTCTCCTTTTCTGTCCATTGTCTATTACCTATCTTCATGATGTCTTTTGTTAGAAAGAAATCCTTAATTTTGATGTATTCAAATCATCCTTTCCTATTGATTTGTAGACCCCTTCTCTCATCTGTTAAATCTCTGAGCTCTCCACTCCATTCCATTGGTCCATGTATCTCTATCAAACTGTTTTCATTACTACGGCTTTGAAATGTGTCTTATTATGTAATAGGGCAAGTTCCTCTTCCTCACCATTCCTTTTCAATGTTGATTCAGCTTTCTATAGACTTGTATTACTCCAAATCAATAATATGAAAGTAAGTTTATTAAATACTTCAAAAAATCCAACAAAAATTTGATTATGATGGCACTGAACCTATAGATTATTCTGGAACGAATTAATGTCTTAATAATATTAAATCACCCCATCCAAGACTATAAAATGTCTTTCCATTTATTAAAATCATCTTTTTTCCATTTAAATTAATTTTATTGTATATTGGAGTCTAGTTGATTTACAATGTTGTGTTAGTTTCAGGTGTACAGAAAAGTGATTTAGTTATACATATACATATATCCATTCTTTCTCAGATTCTTTTCTCATATAGGTTATTAGAGAATATTGAATAGAATTCCCTGTGCTACACAGTAGGTCCTTGTTGATTATCTATTTTATATACAGTAGTGTGTATTTGTTAATCCCAGTCTCTTAATTTATCCCTTGCCCCTACTTTCCCCTTCAATAACCATAAGTTTGTTTTCTATGTCTGAGTCTGTTTCTGTTTTGCAAATAAGTTCATTTGTATTATTTTTTTAGATTCCACATATGTGATACTTGTCTTTCTCTGTCTGACCTATTTCACTTAGTATGATAATCTCTAGGTCCATCCATGTTGCTGCAAATGGCATTATTTCATTCTTCTTTATGGCTGAGTAGTATTCCATTGTATATATGTACCACAGCTTCTTTATCCCTTCCTCTGTTGATGGACATCTAGGTTGCTTCCATGTCTTGGCTATTGTACATAGTGCTGCAACGAACATTGGGGTGCATGTATCTTTTTGAATTATGGTTTTTCTCCAGATACATGCCCAGGAGTGGGATTGCTGGATCATACGGTAGCTCTATTTTTAGTTTTTTAAGGAACCTCCATACTGTTCTCCATAGTGGTTGTACCAATTTACATTCCCACAGACAGTGCAAGAGGGTTCCCTATTAAAATCATCTTCTGTAATAGACTACTTTAATAAAACATTAAAGTTTTAAAAATAGAGATCTTATATGCATTCTTGATTAATTTCCCATGTTTTATACTTTATTGCCATTTAAAAAAATTAATAGACTTTTTAAAGGCAGGTTTAGGTTTCCAGAAAAATTGAACATAAAGCACAGAATGCCCGTAAAGCCCTTCATCAGACAATCCCCCACCAGGTTCCCCAGTGATCAATATATTGCCCTGGTATGATTTGTTATAACTGATATGTTATCATTATTAATTAGAGTCCATAATTTATATTAAGGTTGACTTTTTGTGTTGTACAGTTTAATGGCCTTTGTCAAATATATAATGTTTTGTGTCCACCATTGCAGTAACATACAGAGTAGTTTCACTGCCCTAAAATCCTCTGCGCTTCACCTATTCACCCTTCCCAATCTCCCACCTGCAACCTCTGGCAACCACTGATCTTTTTATCGTCTCCCTAGTTTTGCTTTTACCAGAATGTCACATAGTTGGAATCTACAGTATGTAGCCTTTTAGACGGGCTTCTTTTACTTAGCAATATGCATTTAAGATTCCCCCATGTCTTTTTTGTGGCTTGATAGCTCATTTCTTTTTCTAAAAATTAATTAATTAATTTTTGGGGGGCTGCATTGGGTCTTCGTTGCTGCGCGCGGGCTTTCTCTAGTTGCGGCAAGCAGGGGCTTCTCATTTTGGTGGCTTCTCTTGTTGCCGGCTCTAGGCGCGCAGGCTTCAGTAGTTGTGGCGCATGGGCTTAGTTGCTCCGCGGCATGTGGGATCTTCCCGGACCAGGGCTCGAACCTGTGTCCCCTGCATTGGCAGGTGGATTCCTAACCACTGCACCACCAGGGAAGCCTGATAGCTCATTTCTTTTTATCTCTGAATAATATTCCATTGTATGGATGTACCACCATTTATTTATCCATTCACCTATTTAAGGACATCTTGATCAATCCCAGCTTTTGGCAATTATGCATAAAGTTGCTGTAAACACTCACATGCAGGTTTTTGTGTGGACGTAAGTTTGCAACTCATCTGAGTAAATACTTAGGAGCATGAATGCTGGATAGTATGGTAAGAGTATGTTTAGTTTTGTAAGAAACAACCACCAAACTGTCTTCCAAAGTGGCTGTACCATTTTGCATTCCCACAAGCAATGAATGAGAGTTCCTGTCACTCTACGTCTTTGTTAGCATTTGGTGTGTCAGCGTGCCTGTTTTCTTACTGCTGAATTGTAAGTGCTTTTTGTTTATCTTGGGAACAAATTCTTTATTAGATATGTTTTTCAAATATTTCCTCCCAGTCTGTGGCTTGTCTTTCAATTCTTAATTCTTTTCTTCTATGAAAAATTTAGAGAATGCAAAATGGCAAGTGCTTGCAAGAGTCACAGGGAAGGAAGTATTTAGGTCATGTGATCAATGCATGGTTATGTTGTTCTAATGGAAGGTGGATATCACTGAGTTAGAGGCTGTGTTGGGCAGATGTCAGAGGGGTTCATGGTGTTTTTTAAATTTTAGATTGGGGTATAGTTGATTAACAATGTTGTGTTAGTTTCAGGTGCACAGCAAAGTGATTCAGTTATACGTATGCATGTGTTGATTCTTTTTCAAACTCTTTTCCCATTATGGTGACTTTTTTCCCCCTCATATTTTTGTTCTGATTGGGAAGGGTGATATTTGTGTTTATGAGAAGTTTAAAATATAGATACCGGGTGACAGGCCATGTGATGTGAACTGGACAAAGGAGAGTGGGTGATCGGGCAAAGAGGTGGAAGTGGTTTGGGGACCTTACAACGCTGGGGCTGTGTGCTTGGGGCATGTTGGGGTTTTGTTTATGCTGATGAGCTCTGGTGCTCATCCCAGCTTCTCTGCAGTCCAGTGTGGTACCAGAACCAGTGCAGAGAGCAGCTCTGCTTCAAAGCTGGCTCCAAATAATCCTAAGAACAGGGAAAATTAAGCAGAGAGTAATTAAGGTTGAAAATAGGAAAAAGGCACCAAACTGTGTTTGGATATTCTGGTTCTGTAGAGCTTGCTTTTCAGTGTTATTTTCTCATATATTTCTGTGTGATTAGTTAGCATTTTGGCCATTTTTATTAGTTGGATTTAAAAAATAATAATAAAACAAGAAGAGTTGGGACTATGCCATGTTTTCCTTTCTAGTCTTCAGCCTGGGATAACTAGACAGTGGAGGCCGGTCCTCACTAAGCCAGCATCATGTCTAGGAATTGGCAGCTGTAGTCAGTGGGAAAAATCAACCCAAGCGCTGCAAGCCCAGGACATGTGCCTCTCCTCCTTCACCACAGAGCTGTGGGCATCACTGATTTATTGCAACAGGCTTTCCTGGGAGCTTGGCCTTGACCTACAAGGCTTCTCTGAGTAGGATTTGAGGGTGCTGCTTCTAATTTATCATAGTTAGTTCATGCCCTGGTCAGCTCCAGCTGCTATGACAGAATACCACAGACTGAGTGGCTTAAACAACAGAAATTTATTCTCACAGTTCTGGAGGCTGGGAAGTCCAAGATCAAGGCACCAGTGGATCCGCTGTCTGGTGAGGGCCTGCTTCCTGGTTTGTGGACAGGCAGGCGCCTTCTCCTTGTATCCTCACATGGCAAACAGAGAGAGAGAGAGAGAAAGAGAGATCACCTTTCTAATGTCTCTTCTTATAAGGGTACCAATTCCATTCATGAGGGCTCCACCCTTGTGACCTTATTACTTCCCAAAGGCCCTACCTCTTATTACTCTCACAGTGGGGATTTGGGCTTCAAAATATGAATTTGGTGGAGGGATAAACATTCAGTCCAGCACAGACTATGCAAAGAAATATATTTGTCATCCCTGAATTACCTCAAAAGGACCCTCTGGCTCGGCTCAGCTCTGAAAACTCCCATGGCCTCCTATGAACCCAACAAGTCAGGACCCTGCTGGCTGCTGGACGACATGGCCGGACAGGCATGTGGGCAAGTTGTGTAAATACAGTGAATACACAGGGAAGAGACTCTGACAGATCGCAAGCCCACTTAGGAGGCCTTGAAACCTGAGACCAGGAAAGGGAGCTCTTTCTGGGCTGGGCCGACTACTGCCGTGGCCGTGATCCCCTGCGGGTGCACTGCTGTGTCCTCTTCATTTCTGACACGCCGTCCTTGTGGCCTGAGCCCACCACACCAGAAACGTCTGCTGTTGGTCACATGGAAGCTACAATCTGGGAAAAAGCATGAGCCACTGAGGAGCTGTGCAAGGGTTTATGAATGGGAGCAGGACGGCAAGGCTGGGGAATCCGGTAAGTGTTTTAAGTTGTGGCTTTAGACAAATCCAAGGGAGGGGTTGGGTTGGGGGTAGGGGAGGCCGTGTGGTCCCTGGGGAGACCCTGGGGACTCCAGGGAGGAGCCTGTGAGGGGAAGCCACATGGATACAGCAACACAGTCAATTCTCATTCTATGTTCAAATGGCACATTAATGCAAAC
Source organism: Mesoplodon mirus (assembly GCF_964341445.2). Lineage (NCBI taxonomy): Eukaryota > Metazoa > Chordata > Mammalia > Artiodactyla > Ziphiidae > Mesoplodon > Mesoplodon mirus. The sequence goes on from NC_138993.1 coordinate 16,357,096, forward strand.
GATCACCTTTTTTTTTTTTTACCGGTACGCGGGCCTCTCACTGTTGTGGCCTCTCCCGTTGCGGAGCACAGGCTCCGGACACGCAGGCCCAGCGGGCTCTGCGGGCCCAGCCCGCATGGCTCACGGGCCCAGCCGCTCTGCGGCACGTGGGATCCTCCCGGACCGGGGCACGAACCCGTGTGCCCCGCATCGGCAGGCGGACTCCCAACCACTGCGCCACCAGGGAAGCCCAAACGATCACCTTTCTGAGGTGGGGGGGGTGGAAGGAGGAGGGAGAAGAGGGAAGGGGCGGAGAGAGCAACAATTAAAAGAGTTTTAAGGCATTTTGCGAATCTAACATTGCAAGTGGCCCTTGGCACAGTGGTTTGGGGGGTTCACGTCCTGCCCCCAGGGGCCCAGCTCTCAGAGCAGCCCCGACTGTGGGTCCTGGGAGGCTGTACCTCCACCTTCTGACTTGCTGCTGAGACGTTACGGTGAGGCCCCAAGTGACGATGTGAGGAGGTTATTTTGAAAGCTGAGGCGGAGTTCCCAGCACACACATTCAGTTAACGCGCCCCTACGGGAGATCGGGAGGTGAGAGAGGTCGGGGTGTGTGGGAGTGAGATTTAAAAACATTATTTCTCTTTTCAAAACACTAGTGATAGTGGTTAACAGTGATGTGATTTGCTTGGCAGTGGAGTCTGTGAATGCTGGGGAAGGGGGGCCACTCAAGGAAACCTCAGATGCTGGCACAGTTCTGGAATGCTTATGGATGCCTAAGCCAGAGACCTAATGTCCGTAGGAATAGCAGTGACAAGCACAGATTCAGCTCTTAGTAAGAACCCAGCAAGCCACATGGGAAAGGGGGTGTGGGTTCTGGGCTGCAGACACAAGGCAGAGCCCGGGGAGGCCCCCGAGGGAGCCTAGTGGGCTGGTCTTTTGGATGATGAAGGCTTATCAGTCCTGCTGGCTCTTTAGCTGCGGGGTTGAGGTCTCTGCGGACAAGTCAGGGCTATCACAAAGTCACACACCTTAGGAGCAATGCTGCACCTTGAAGGCCCACTGCATCACCCCCAGGAGCGTCTTCACTGCAGTAGCGCCCATACCTGATTGTTCATGAAGAAATGGGGAATTTCACACATGCTGGGCTCCCTACGACCTCATTATTGGGCTTGGCAATGCATATAATGATGTGATGGTGGTTTATTCTGAGGAATTACACCTCGAGGCAAAGCAAAGACCCAGGTGCAAGACGTCAAGGAGTAGGAACCATCAGGCACAAACACCACTTACCCTAAATGAGGTTCATGCCTTTATTTCCTTCAATGAACTCAGGGGTCCCCGGGGGCCAGCAAGGGGACAGGGTGGAAGGCATGCCTACCTGTCTGGGAGTGGCTTTCCCTCACTGCTTTGGCCGCCACCCAGTCTCAGCTGGTGTATCCAGTGGTTTCCACTGGCAGAGAGCTTGTTCTCCACCTTCCTCAAAGGCAGGAGTCCCTTATGGTCAGCACTTGGCAGACTGTACCCTGCTCATGCTACACTGGGTAGATGCAGGAGTTGTCAGTGCTCATGTGGTCTGGCAGCTGGGACGAGATGCCAACTGGGGAGCCTGAGTACCCTGGGCTCCCCTCACAGTCCATTGGTTTACAGTTGCATCTGCCATGTTGGTTGTACATAAACTATTCCATCATTGTCTCTATAAGTTCTTTGCATGTTGCCACAACTTACCAACATATTACTTGCTTTTTCTGTACCATCCAAAACATGTTTATGACTTTGGGATACAGCAGATGTTTATCTCCTTTAGAAGAGATAGCCATATGCTTATTGGTAATGGGATAAGCATGTTGACAATTCTAAGTGATTTTGAGAAAAACGTGTTTACAAGCAAAAGAATGATTTTGGTGGAAAAGCTTATATTTAAAAAAAAAATTATTTATTTGGCTGCACCGGGTCTTAGTTGAGGCTCACAGGCTCCTTAGTTGCAGCAGGCGGGCTCCTTGGTTGTGGCATGAGAACTCTTAGTTGCAGCATGCATGTGAGATCTAGTTCCCTGAGCAGGGATCGAACCTGGGCCCCTTGCACTGGGGCCACCAGGGAAGTCTCACTTATCAGTTTTAAGCACAGCAAACAGATGTTCATTCGTGCCTCTTAAAATGTAGGATGAGGCATCATTTACAAAAAATCATTTCATGTACCTCAGACTGGACAGTGGATTACCCTTACCACCTATTGTTTACCCCAATCTGGAATTAGATTCGTTTGCATTTCCCAGTACACCTGGCTTCTCATCCTGGAAGCAGGGTGGTGCCGCTTTCATTTGGGAGCATTTCATTGAAAAAATTGCTACCAAAAATACTTAGGAGAATAACAGCGAGATAATGTCTTGGGTACTTGTGGTTTTGATTTTCTGGACACTGTGTTCCATGGGTATGGGAGGCATTCTTTCTTGTTCACAGCTGTATCCCCAGTTCTGAGAACAGAGTCTGGCATGTGAAAGGTGCTTAATACATATTTGTTGGATGAGTAAATGAATGAATGGAAGGAAGAATGACTCTTTTAACGGATACTTTGTCAACTCACCCACTGCCCAAAAAACAAAGAATTCAAAATACTACACAGATCTTACTTTTTACTCAAAACTTCTTCCTGACGAGATAAGAAAAGAGCGGTATTTGAGCCATTCTACAAATAAGAAAAAGAAAAATGCTTTAATAGCTTTGCCTTTGGTTTCCCAGGTGGATCCATAGTAAAGTGGGGTCTCCTGGATTCTCATCCTGGGCTCCAGGGGGCTGGACCACGTGGCCTGGTGGGGAAACTGTGAACCGCCACTTGTCTGCCAGAGGCAGCCTCCTATCCCACGCCAGCCCTGGGGTTCTGCATCCTGCCTGTCACCTTGGGGGAAACAGGCCTCCCCTCGTGTACCCATCAGGCCTGTGGCTTATCCTGATTCCACCGAGGGGGAGGGGCTTGTGGGGTCCAGGGATGGATGCCTGGTTTCTAGACTCAGGAGTTAACAGGGAGCCTGGAGTCAGGAATAAGGGCGAGGCGATGCTGGACTTCCTTGTCAGACAGACTCAGAGAGCTGCCCCTGGGCAGGAGGACAGGAGCGAGGTCCCGCGAGCAGGAGTTGCATTCTGCAGCCCCTCGTGGTGAGTCCACGAGCAGGACCACGGCCATGGTCCTGCAGCTGCATCCTGGCTCTGCCATGTTGCTACACACTAACTCACCTGGGTCCAGTCTTTAATATCTTTACACCTCAGTTTCCTAATCTGTAAGGCGGCAACAATAAACCCATCTGAAGTTGTGAGTATCTAAATGAAATAAGCCATATGAAAGTAGTTTGTAAATTATGAAGTTCTAGAAAATATATTCTTGTTTTTGGTTAAACTTCTTTTTCTTTTGAATGAGAGCCAACGTTTACTGGCTATGTGGCATGCTAAGCCTTTTATAAACATTATCTCATTTAATCTTCATAATCATCCTGCCAGTTAAGCAAATGTTCCTCATAGTCATGGCCGAAATATTTTAATAGAATAAAAATGTAAAGAAAACCCCAAATACCTGTGATTGCACTCCAATGAGTGGAATAACTTGTTTATTTCACTTTTCTTTCTATCCTCTGGGATGCCAATGCCAGTGAGGTGAGGAAGAAGGTTCGGGAAAGGTACGTGTGTACCAGGGGAGTGCCCAGGTCCGCGCTCCGGCCACTGACTCTTGGGACAGTTGGGGTGGGGTGATGGGGCCGGCAGCCATCATGCCATCTACTCGGAGGCCAGGTCCAGCATCCTGGCAATCAAAACAGGAAAAGGGTCAGGAAAGAATTGGCCACCTCCAAGCCCAGGAGAATGGCGGTATAAAAAAAGAAAACAGTGGTTCCCGTTTTAAGCCCTTACTGTGTTCTAGGCACTGAGCTAAGATTCTTATCTGTATTTCATTAATCCTCATGTCACCTAGAAGGCAGGTGCTGGCTATTGTTCCTACTGTATAGATCAGAGATGGAGGCGTAGAGAGGTGATTTGCCCTAAAACACTTCTAGGGAGTATCAGGCTCAGATGTAAACCTGGGTAGATTAGCTCCAAGCCCTTGAAGCCCCTCTGTCTTCCAAGAATAATGGAGCCCATTGAGCATCTGTTTTGCCATCCATCTGCTGAGATTTCTCCCTCTCTCAGAGGGGTCCCAGCCTAGAGGGGTTTGTCCCCAGGCAAAAAGAAAGGGCATGTCTCTAACACCACTGGTAGATTGCTATTCTCTGGGCAGCCAATTAGACGCACTTGAGCACACAAATGATAAAAAATGTACATTTGCTGCCTGCGGTGTCCGCCCAGGCAGTGCCGTTTGTTGGACTGTGTGGGTTCAGGTACTTCAGGCCACAAGGTGGTGGATTTTAGAAGTCAGTTTCTTTGAGAACTGAGTGAACCCCCAGGGCAGGTGCAGGACCCCAGGCCTTGGTTGTTCTTTCTCCCATTTCATCCCAGCCCATAAGCAAAAAAGTCCACACAGTCCCACAAGATGCCTTCCAGGGCTGGCTGCTGGAGGAGACAGTCAACTGCATGGATATTTTGGGCTTTTTTGTTTTTGTTTTTGTTTGGCCGCACTGCATGGTATACGGGGTCTTAGTTCCCAACCAGGGACCAAACCCGTGCCCCCTGCAGTGGAGGCACAGAGTCCTAACCACTGGACCGCCAGGGAATTCTCTGCATGGATATTTTGGAAAATTTGGAGAGGGGGTGTCAAATATAGGTGCTGGAGTCAGCAAACCTGAATCCCAATCTTGGACAAATTACTTACATTGCAAATCCTTAGTTTCCTCAATCTGTAAGATGGGAATTGAGACCTACAATTAACATCACAGCAGGATATGGTACAAGTGGTGAACCTTAATTTCTAAAATCTCTGAATCCTTCTCCATGCCTGTGAGGACTCAGGGCCCAGTGGACTTTTCTGTTAGTTATCGTAAAAGCTGGGGATTGAAAACTGGTTTGAACAAGGGCGAAACCTGCTATCAACAGGAAGGTAAGTCTACTGGAGAAAAATAACCCAGTGCAAGTACTGGGAAGTCCTCCACCCATTGGGAAGGCCATGGCCACAGCTCTGGGGGTTCAGGCTGAGTGAGCTGAGCTGCACAGGTGGTGGCCAGAACGCTCTGTTCTGAAATGCCTGGGGGAGAGTAAGGCCAGCCCACCAAATAGGGGAGCTTTGACCAGAGGGAGGACAGACCCAGCCTGGGATGCAGATTTATGCAAATGAGCCAGTGAGCCCAGGCGTCCAGGCACTTTTTTCCCACCTCAAGAGCAGCATCGTTCTGATTCCTCATTGTCTCTCTGGTTTGTTTCTCCCTGTGTGTTCCCCTCTGCAAGCCTGGGCAGAGTATGCGTTCCATCTCATAGGTGAGGCAGCTGGGACTGCACAGAACTGGCTGGAGAACTGGGCGATGCTGAGGGTGGACGTCTGGGCCGACTGCCTCTGCCAGGGTCCCCTCCTGGGAGAGGCAGGATGCACACAGGCAGGTGTTAAATGCTATGTGCCAGACGCTGGCGGGCTGGGGTTACACAGTGAAAGAAACACACGGGTGCAGTGATTACACAGTGAAAGAAACACACAGCCCCTGCCCTAGAGAAGCACACAGTTTAAGGGGAGACACATATGTGCAAATGAATATCCGTGTAAAATTCTATCATAGCACTTTGTACAAAGGCCTCCGGAAGACAAATGAAGGAGCAAATAGTCATTTAGCCATAACGATCCTAGGAGATAGGAATAATTGGCCCATTTTTCAGATGAGGAAACTGAGGTTAGAAACATTTCCTTCCTGCCTGCCTGCCTTCTCTCTGTCTCCGTCTCTCTCTCCCGCTCCCAACCCCACCAGTTCACCTTTCTTTTTCTCCTCCTTATTTATTTCTTTCATTAAGCAAACATTTACTGAGCACCTCCCACATGCCAGGCACTGTGCTGGGTGCGGGAGTGGGCAGTGAAATACACACGGTCCTGTCTGCATAGGGACTTACAGTCCAGTGGGAGGATAGTCAGCACACAAATAGCATTAAAAGCAATATAATTACTATAATAGTATGGAAAATAAAGGGCACAGTGAGAGCATGAACTGGAGCTGTCTCTAGTGTTGACTGTGTTCACACAGCTGGTGGGAATCAAGGCTCAGTCACCTGACTCCTGCCCGCAATGTGGTAAGGAGGAGGATACTTAAACACCTCCCTGGGTAAGTCGTGATCAGGTACTTGCAGAGGCCACAGCTTCCTGGACCTATGACTGTGACTTTAGGAAAAATTCCCAGCTGGATAGCGGCATAATTTTTGCGGTACGCGGGCCTCTCACTGCTGTGACCTCTCCTGTTGTGGAGCACAGGCTCCGGACGCACAGGCCCAGCGGCCATGGCTCACGGGCCCAACCGCTCCGCGGCATGTGGGATCTTCCCGGACCGGGGCACGAACCTGTGTCCCCTGCATTGGCAGGCAGACTCTCAACCACTGCGCCACCAGGGAAGCCCGCAGCATAATTTTAATACTAGATTGTAGGCTGCTCCTAACTGGCATTAGCCAAGGGGCTCCAAGCAGCCCAGCAGCTGGGCATCCTGGCTTTAGCATCAGTGGGGCCCGGTTACTCCGAGTTTAGATGAGCCTGTCCAGCCGGTGGGTGGGTGGAGGACATAGGAAGAAAGAAGAGGCCAGCGGTGGGCTTGATCCTCACCAGGGTGACCGTAACACAGGCCCAATAACATACATCCAATTGCATGCTTGTCTTTCCTGCCCTGCTTCTAAAACACATTTTCAGAACGCATTTGAGAAATTCTTATTGGTCAGAAGGCAAGGTAAGCCTCTCCCACGGAACTCAGCAGGAAGCTGGAACAACACGCATTCTGGGTGCGTTTTAGATTTAATTAATTTGCCGGAGAATATTTAAATTGCTTTCTCTCTCATATGAGTGAAATCCACATGATTTCCAATCAGTTTCTATGGTTTTCTTCCTCTGTTCAGATACGTTAATTAGCTTGTCTGTTCATTATGGAGGTTGGTGCCTTTTTCCCTCCCCTTCAAATTTGAGCCCATATTAATTTAGTTTTGATTTCAACAGTGTTTAAAAATAGAGCAAAAATTATTTTGAGTAGCATACAATCAGGCCTGTAGGTGCTTAAGGGGTTTGTCACAGGCATCTAGATTTTCATTACTTTTCTCTTTCCTGGGCTGAAGATGTGGCTGTGATCTCCCGTCTTACCTTGCAGCAAGGTGAGTCAGTCTCAGTTTTCTTTATAATATTCAGCTTCACTTAAAACCTTTGGCTCTTTGGCCTGCCAGGCAATCACATGCTCTGGAAACCACCAGGACTCTCCTTAGGGTAGGCCTAGGCAAATACATCTTCATGAAGAGGAAGATTAGTTATACTTTTTTTGTTTGTTTTTTATTTTAACATCTTTATTGGAGTATAACTGCCTTACAATGGTGTGTTAGTTTCTGCTGTACAACAAAGTGAATCAGCTATACATATACATATATCCCCATATCTCTTCCCTCTTGCATCTCCCTCCCACCCTCCCTATCCCACCCCTCTAGGTGGTCACAAAGCACCGAGCTGATCTCCCTGTGCTATGCGGCTGCTTCCCACTAGCTATCTATCTATTTTACATTTGGTAGTGTATATACGTCCATGCCACTCTCCCACTTCATCTCAGCTTACCCTTCCCCCTCCCAGACACGTTTTTTATTTAATGGTTGAAAAGCACGAAAAACCCAGACTCCCTCATCCTAAGACACTGGGAGCTATCATCTAATGCTGTTCCAAAGAGTTGATGTTTTCCATCCAAGCGCCCTCCTCGGGGCTGCTCAACCAACAGCCCAGGATGACAGCGGTAGGCAGAGGACTCACCCAGGCAGAGGACAGCCCTGTGTCTCTGGTTCCTTACCTTGTTTTACTCCCAGGATAGAAGTACTCAGACTGGGCCATGCTTTTGCATTGCCTGGGGGAACTTGTAGAAAGTACAGGTGCCTGGGCCCCATCCAGCCCCAGTGAACCAGAGTCTCAGGGTAGAGCCCAGATGTTGGTATTTTTAATACCTAATGGACAGCTGGGTTTGAGGAGCACTGACTGCTTGAAGGCCTGGTAAAAACGGGGTGATATGCACTGAATTGTGTCCCCCCAAAAAGATATGTTGAAGTCCTAACACCCTAATTCCTCAGCATGTGGCCTTATTTGGAGATAGGGTCTTTGCAGAAGCTGTCAAGTAAAGACGAGGCTGTTTGGATGGACTTGATCTTGGACTTCTGGCCTCCAGAATTGTAGATAATAAATTTCTGTTGTTTTAAGCCACCAATATGTGGTACTTTGTTACAGCAGCCCCAGGAATCTACTACAAGGGAGCATCACCCTATGTTTAGAGGTGCCCATGCCTGCTGGGAGTGCCAGGGAGCTGCTCGGCAATCACCTTTGGATGTGTCTGAACCAGGGAGCATCTCTCACAGACCCCCTCCCCCAGCCATCCGAGGGCTATGAGGACAGGTTATAAAGGCCTATCCCTGTGTAATCACGTCTACTCTGGCCATCGTTTCTGGCTAACTCAGTCCTGCCCTTTCTCTGCTACAGATCTTCTGTTTTGCCTCTGGAATTAGGACTTCACCCACTCCCTAGGAGGTTATGCTTTGAGTCTTTCCATGCTCCCTGCTCTGGCTGCTGACTCCAGTGACCCTTTGGCTGGTCCTTCCTTCTCCCACAATCTTTCCCTGTTCCTGAAACCCCATTGGGGGTTGAGCCCTCCTTTCTCACATGCTGGAGGTTGGATAGACCTCCCTCCAAATGCCTGGGGCTCTCCTTCTGGTCCCCAAAGTAGGGAATAGGTCTGTCTTCTGGATATGGAGCATCCTGACATCCACCATGTTGGTGTCACCTGCTGTCCCCTGGCTGAAAGTCCATTTCAACTTGTTTCATAGATCTGAATATGACAACATTCTTCCTTATGAAATAAACATTTCCAGTGACTGTTACCGCAAGGGGTATCCATTGGCTTGCTTCTTCCACGTAAAACTCTTCATGAAAACTATATGGATGATATGCTGTTGAAACACCAGCCATTTCTATTCTGGGCTTACCAGATGCATTCAGATGCATTCAGAATGACCAGAATGGCCATGAAGCATCAGAATATCATTTTAGAAAATTCCTGAACATGAGGAAAATGTGAAGATCTGTAATCAAACATCCAGGTCGAAAACTCAGTTTGCCATCCAAATGTTTATTTTACATATTTGGAATAGAAGAAATGGAAGCCCTGAATTTTTCACTTCTTACCTGTTTCCACTGTCAGCTCTTCATCCCACTTCCCCCAGCCCTCCTCAGCTGGAGGAACAGCCCTACCTGGCTCCTAAGCCAAAGCTGACCAGGCCAGTAAACACAGGCAGAACCTATCTTCCCAAGTGGGCAAGGCCTGGACCTCATCCTGCTCCTGGGGGCCTGATAGTGTTGTGGGCATGAGCCCGTATTTACTGAAAGCCCAGGGGCTTTACCTGTAGGCAGTGGGGTGTAGAGGTTAAAGATGAGAACCTGGGAGTCAGACCTGGGCTGGGTTTCTGGTCTCTGCTTACTGGTCGTGGGATCTTGGGCTGCTTCCTAAGCTTTCCAAGCTTCTGATTCCTCGTCTGTAAAATGAGGTTCATGAAGAACTACTCATTAAGCTTGTTGTGAGGCTCATGGGAGACGTCACGCAGAAAGCACTGCGTACGGATTAAGTCCCGGACCAGCAGGGGCTCCTGTTGCCTTTAACGCCTCGCCTCCTCCTGTTACGTGCCACTGTGCCTATGGCTTCCGGCCCAGGCCCCCTTTGAGACCAGTGCTCCTCCCTGGGTCTTTGTTTGGTCTGAGTGAAGACCCCTTACCTTGCATCCACCTGGGACCCTCCCTGAATTCAGGTGGACCACAGAGAACTATGATGTTACCCCCACCTGACTTTAGGTATCACCCCTGCTCAAACTGGACCCCCCAGAAGAATGACAGTAGCAGATGGAACCAAACTGTCCATCCCCTTTGGTTAGTGCTGGCAGGGGGCAGCTCAGACTGCAGCCCAGGCTTGTTCAGACCCGTCTTCCTCACCCCACAGGTCAGCGGCTGAGGCCTCACAGACTGTGTGACCAAACTGCCTGCCTCAGGACCTTGGCATATGATAAACATCAGGACTTCAGGGGAAAACAGACCACATGTCTGTAAGTGTTTTATAGTTCGAATCATCATAGACATTCATCTATGTTTTCATTTTCTGTAGAAGAGAAAATAGAAAGCAAAACCCCATCACATTACAGAAACCTGAAAAATGGATATAAATCTATGTGGGTCTCTTGGTGCCATTATAGACAAAACATAGAATTGCAAAGTAAAGTGAGAACTTCAATAAACTGTGTGTGTGTGTGTGTGTGTGTGTGAAAATGACACCCTTCCTGATAGATCTCTTCAGTGAAGGGCCTGATGAGTCAGCATTACAGAAACTCAGCCACACCCTCCTCAGGTGAGAGCCCCTCCCGCTTCCTGCCCCACACCTGTCTGGGTATAGCTTGTCTGCTTCCAGCTGACCGGGAGCATCTTGGGACCTGGTCTTGTATTCCCAACATAGACCTGGGTTTCTGGCACATAGTAGGTGCTCAGTAAATACTGGACAAATGTGAGAACGAGGTCCTATGCGCTTCCTGAGTCTCCCCTCACTCACAGCTATTGCGAGCGTGGCCTACACTTGTCAATTTCTTCTCTTTAAAAAGGGGCACCTCCTAGGTGCCAGCTCCTTATTGGACACTTTTTTCCATATACTGTTTAGTTCCCTTCTCACAGGAACCCTGTGAGGAAGGTATTCTTACCCTCAACTGGCAAAGGAGGCCCCTGAGACTCAGAGGTGGAAGAATTGACTTCGGTCACACAGCTAACGAGACAAAGAACCAGGAGCTGGTCCTGGTCTTTGCTTAGTTACTCAGCTCTTTTATTTTTATTAACTTTGAAGTTCTTAAACCACATCAACCCCAACTATACAGTCACTGTTTTGAGGGCAGGAACCAAGGGTGATTGTTCTTTGAAACCGTCACAGTGCCAGGAATACCTGATAAAATATTGTTGATTGATCCCATAAAAGGCCTTGATAGCAGACAGCTGACCAGCCTCATGACAAGCCTTTCTCTCTGAGAACCTTCAGATCTATGAGTTGGCTCCAGGACACAGGGATGAAAGCAAGTATTATGTATGAGGACAGGATCGGGCATCAAGTCTGTAACCCTGGAAACCTGCTTTGCCAGGAGCAGTGGGCATGAGTCAAGTTCATGTTTAAGGTTCTTAATACTTTTTAACCTTCTGTACCCTGTATACACAGAGACTGGCAGTCAGCATGGATGAAAGGAGCCCCAGTTAACCCCTAACTCTCCATATGTGGTCATTACACAGAAGTGGGCTGCCAGGTACTGAAGATTAACTGGCTTGGATTATCTGCCTGGGCAGATTAGCTGGCCCACGTTGCAGCAGCTGAGGGTCCCTCGGCTGAGTGGTGCTAATTGTAGGTCAGGGCAATGGAAAATTCTGTTTAAGGTGGAGGTTTTGAGAGAATGCCGGTCTACGTTGTGTTACGTGAGTGTATTAGTTGCTAGAGCTGCCATAGCAAGTACCATAGACTGGGTGGCTTAAACAACAGGTATTTATTTTTTTGCAGTTCTTGAGGCTAGAAGTCTGAGATCAAGGTGTTGGCAGGGTTGGTTTCTCCTGAGGCCTCTGTCCTTGGCTTGTCGATGGCCGTCTTCTCCCTGTGTCTTCAAATGCTCTTTCCTCTGTATGTGTCTGTGTCCTAATCTCTTCTTATATGGACACCAGTCAAGTTAGATTAAGTGTCCAGCCTAACTTCATTACCTCTTTAAAGACCCTATCTTTTGATACAGTGACATCCTGAGGCTCTGGGGGTTAGGGCTTTAGCACATGAATTTGGGGGTGGGGAGACAATTCAACCCCCATAACAGTGAGAGCATTGGTATGGTTACCAAAAAAGGCTCATCACTGATGGATGCCCCGCAGCCCCGCAGTTGCCATGACATTTGGTACTGTAGAAGGAGCTGTTTCTTGTCATGGCTGGATGGGCCATAAGACAGAGGCCTGTCGGGAAGCTTTGACTTGGGGACCCAGAATCAAAGTTATGCTCCAGGACTTAATAAGGAGGATGATTCTTATCCTCCAGATCAGGAAGCTTTGGAGAATGAGAGAGCTGTTAAGCAGTACATGGGGTCAGCAGATACAGACTAGGCAGGTCCAGCAAACTGGAGTCATTGGTCTTTTTATTATTAAATCATGTTACCATACTTTTCTGCTCTCTAAGCCTACACTGAGTTATGTCAGTGTATCACTTGCATTTAACACACAAGAACTTCTGATTTGTTTGTTATTGATTTCAAGATGTGCTTAACCATGTTAAAATTCTTAGTGGCAAGGAACAGAATCCAACTCTGGCTGCTCTGAGCAGAATTAGAATTTTTTTAAAGGATATTGGTGGCTCACAGCATCTCTGGGAGGGCCAAAGAAGCAGGCTATGGTACAGAGCCAGGAACAGTGCCCCAAAGTCCTCCATAGAACTGTCCAGTGAGGGTTTCAGTGGGTGCACACAGCAGCCTGTGCTTTGATACCACAGATCCTCGACGCTGGACGTGGCCTCTAATCTGGAGAATCGTGCTGGTCACTTAGCTTCCTCCCTTGCTCCTTGTATGACATTCTATTTTCCGCACAGCAGCCAGAGCGATCTTTAAAAACTGCCAGTCATGGATAGGAATAAAGACGCAGACATAGAGAATGGACTTGAGGACACGGGGAGGGGGAAGGGTAAGCTGGGACGAAGTGAGAGAGTGGCATGGACATATATACACTACCAAAGGTAAAATAGATAGCTAGTGGGAAGCAGCCGCATAGCACAGGGAGATCAGCTCGGTGCTTTGTGTCCACCTAGAGGGGTGGGATAGGGAGGGTGGGAGGGAGAGGCAAGAGGGAGGGGATATGGGGATATATGTATACGTATAGCTGGTTCACTTTGTTATACAGCAGAAACTAACACACCTTTGTAAAGCAATTATACTCCAATAAAGATGTTAAAAAAAACAACTGCCAGTCATATCGCCTCTCTCCTCCTGTGGCCTCTCCCATTACGTGTGGGTGTGCAGGCCCCTCCTACTGCCTGACCTTGTCCTCTGTGCTCCTTAGATACGAGCTCTTCCCACCTCAGTGCCTTTGCATTGTTGCTGTACCCTCTGCCTGGGACTCTCTGCTCCAGGGTGGCCAGTGTCTTCTTATAATTCAGGTTTCTGCTTAAATGTCATGTTCTCGGAAAAGAGGCCTTTTCTGATCAGACAATCCACAGAAACGCTTCCCTCCAAGCGACTCATGATAACATCATCCTGGGTATGGCAGCCCTTATCCGACACATTGTCCATTTATTTGTTTACACATTGGTGTCTGTTTCTGGGCTCTAGACTGTTTTCTGTAAGCACCCCTGCTGTCCCCGGCTCTCTCCTCAGCCGCAGACACTGTCTGAACCGGCTAAGTGCTCAGTAAATCTAGACCTCTTCTTCCACAAATGTTTGCTGAATAAATAAGGGAAGGGGCAGCATTCAGCAGAGAGAACGTAGCGGGGTACTCGGTGTGTCCTGAGCAGGGATGGGGCGTTGAGCACCGTCCTCTCTAGGCCATGGGAGTTAAGAATGAGTCCGCTGATTTTAAGAGCCCAGGATGCACATTTTTCCGCAGGAGGAAGGCTGACTGCCGACCTCACAGGGCAGGAAGAGCCAACCCTCTCGCAGCCCCTCCCAGGCAGTGGCTCAGCTGCGAACGGGATCCCATCAGGAGGCTTTTTCTGCAGAGCAATCACTCCTCACGGGCCTGTGGGCTCAGGAAAAAGACCTCTGTCTGACCCCTCCTTCACGTTCTTGGTTAATTGGTCTGCGTGGGGCCTGGGCGCCCCTAGTGGTGAAAACAGCTCCTCTGGTGCTTCTCAGATGAGGCCTGGCTGGAGAAGCGAGCGGAGCTCAGGCCTTCAACTTCCACAGCCCGCAATCCCTGGGGTGCTGGTTGGCCTGCAGATTCCCGCTCGGCCCGGTTCCACCCAGCTCCCAGGGGATGCGCTGGCTCTCCGACCTCTCTTTGAGTGGCCAGAACCTACATCTGCCCAAAGATATCATTTGACAGGGGAGTAGGAGGCTCCAGTTTGGCCTTAGTCCCCAACCAGCTACTTCTGGAGGGCCCTGCATTTCAGAGGTATGGAACTTCCTCAGACATTAGTGAGATTTTCGTTCTAATTTTGCTAGTGTGATGTTCGTGCGTGTGTGTGCATTTTCTCTGATGGCCAGAACCCCCCAGTTGAGGGGTTGCGGCAGAGCGGGATCCCTGGGCACAACCTGTTCCCCACCAAGATGCAATCCGTTGGTAATATATCAACCTTCCCCTCCAACCCTGACACGCAGCATTTCAGAACGCCAAACTCGGTCTGCTCAGGTGCGCCCAATCAAGCTGTTTTCCTTTGCCGGGTTTGTATTGCAGGTCTCAGAGGCCTCTGCTCCTGCATTCAGCGTCTCGGCTTTGCTGCGACCCACTGGATACCCCGGGGTCCCCGGAGGACACCAGGTAGGTCTTTTCAGTTCTGACTGAGTCTCTGGACCAAATGGCGTCTTGTTTCCCCTCATCTCTGTGTCCTTCTGGTGTTCACAGTCGCCAGCCTCATTGTGTCCCAGTCATCATTATGTCCCCAGCACTTAATACCATACCTGGTATAGTCATCCCCCAGTAAAGAACTGAAGGAAGGAATGATCTCCTACCCTCTGGTCTCCGGTTCTGACGCCAAGCACAGTTTCCTTTAACATGGTTATTGGGAGTAAGAGACAGGTTTCTGTTTTATCTGTAATCATGCTGTGTGGTACCTTTAACATGGTTATTTGGAGTAAGAGACAGGTTTCTGTTTTACCTGTAATCATGCTGTGTGGTACTAGTCTTTAGTCCAATAAAGGAGCACAACATGGTTCTTAGAAAAACCTCGGTGATTACAGGTTAGACATCTGCAACAATTAAAATTTTTGGTTGAATTACCAACCATGATCTCAGTCATTGATTCTCAATCCTGGTTGTACTTTAAAATCACCTGAAGAGGATTTTTAACTGTAGATGTTGAGTTCCCAAGCAAATCAATGGAAACTTAATCTCCGAGGTTTGAGCTTTGCGCATTTTCACAGGTGATTCTGCAGCCCACTGATGGCTGAGAGTCACTGATGTAAATAGGAGTGAGATTGCCAAGATCTGGTGTGTTGGTTACTCTTCCTTATAGAAAAGCCTGGGAGTGGCTGGGTTGCTTCTAGCAGCCACTGCCTGATGTGGCTAACTGCCTGATGTCTTAGAACAGTGGTTCTTAAAAGGAAGTCCCAGGACCAGGAGCTTCAGCATAACCTGGAAACCTGTTATTTTTAAATTTCCCGTCCCAGTCCAGACCTACTGAAGCGAAGACTCTGGGGACGGCCCTTAGTAATCTGCGGTTTAACAAGCCCTCCAGGTGATTCTACTGCAGGCTTAAATTTGAGAACCACCACTTTAGGGCACATCCATGGCACCTGGAGGAAGTCTCCACCGGGCGTCCTCTCCACTCCACCTATACTGCGTCTTGGCTGGGTTCCTTATCAGACCCAAATCCATCCATGCCACCAATATTAATCAAACCTCTACTATAGCTAGGTACTATTCTAGGCTCTGGAGATGCAAAGGTGAGCAAGTTAGACAAGATCCCTGTCCTCCTGGAACTAATAGTCCATTGGGGGGGACAGATATTATTTCAACACCAGCCTAATTATATAATAAACGGTGAACACTGCTGTGCAGGAAAAAAAAAAGCTTATGATGGGGCATTTGACCTCATTTGAGAGGACAGCCTTCTCTAAGGAAGTGACCTTTGAGCTGGGACCTTAAGATTAGTACGAGTGAGTAGGTGAGGGGTGTTTGTAGAAGAAGAGATTCAGATGTGGGAAGGGCGGGCACGAAGGCCGTGCAGTGGGTGACAGCATGGCGCTCAGGGTGCTGAAAGAGACCAGTGAGGCGGGAATAGGGGTGCTGGACAGATGGGCAGGAGGTCAGGGAGCTGCTATGGTAGTGGCTGTAGTGGTCAGAGTGTGTGTGTGTGTGTACACACACATATCTATATACACATGCAGCCCCTAGTTATCGTAGATATATATAGTAGTGTATATAGTGGCTATAGTACATACATATATATATAAATAATGTGTGTATATATATTGTATATACATATATCAAATGCATATTATATAATATATATAGCAGTATATACAGTGGCTATAGTATGGCCATTCGGTCTCTGTGGTTACCTTCTTCTCCGTTCACAGCCCCTTATCATGCCGGAGAGGTGATTTTGCATCACTGCTAATTCCCCAGCCTTGGCACTTTTTATCCACCAAGTTCACCTCATTTTGCAGTAATGACAGCCCCCAGGAAAAGCCAAGACTGGATTAGCGCAGGGGACTGTTATTTCAGCACCCTGGGGATTCCCAACTGGGATTCACAGCTGTGAAAAGCCGGTTCAGCCCCACTCCCTTTCTTTCAATCAGCAATGACCTAAACAAACTAACTCCACCGCCCAGGAAATTTAGCTGGAGTCAGTGCACTGAAAACTCAAAGGCACGGGATAAGAATGAAAAGTTTGTGGTTCTCAAAAGCTACAGTGGAAAGCCAGAATTTATTGATTTGTCTGCATAGCCCTCTAGAGCTCAAATTTCTCACAGAAATTGCTGTTCAAAATTGTTTAAATGCAAATGCTATAGTATTCCAGTCTCCCTAGAGAATTTCACTTTCTCGTGAGACTAAGTTTGTGGATCTCTTCCTCATCTAATGTTTTTGAATCAAACTTCAAGGCTTTGTATTTTTTGAGCTCCTAAGAGGAGTAATATGCAATGTGAAATTCGTAAGGAATTCCTCAAGGAAATCAGAGTGGCAAAGGTCGCACATTCCCAGCAGCCCATGAAAGGCGCTCACAGACGCAGCTGAATGTAATATGATGTGAGCATGAGGGAGGGAGGGTAATAATTCTGATATGTGTGTGTGTATGGGAGGGTAATAAAGAAGCATCACTTCCTTCTGGAGAGAATAAGGACCTGGTCTTCTCAGGCTTTATTTCTTCCATTGATTTGAGTTGCCCTTTGGACCAAGAGGTTGTAGAAAGCAGGAGAGGAGAGCACACCAAAAGGGAACATTTGGCCTCTGTACTTGAGAGAAATGGTACTTGTTTTACAAGGAGAACAAAATCTAGCAAGGCAAAGCTGCAGAAAGATGCAAAGACAGAAAGGACTGGGGACAAGATAAGGCAGGGATTGCCTGTGTTTGGGTTGGTTTGAGAGGGCTTCTCTGCAGAGAATCACGACGTGGTTAAAGACAAATTGATGGAATAACACATTGACCAACAGGGTGAACTGGCAAAAATGAATATCACCCCAGTTTTTTCAGGTATTGATAACTTTATTTTGCCAGAGAGGCAGTTCAGCAATATTTTGTATGTTAGTAAGCATTTCTGCTCATATTCTAGCATATTGAATGGTTTTAATGGTTTTGGATTTTATTGCTTTTATATTTTATTTCCAATTTACTTTCAGGTGTTTGTGACTCTTTTACTTGCTAATCAGTGTGTTCATGAATTCTTAAAATTTTGCCTTTGGCTGTTAGCAAATTCTCCATCTGGAAAAAATGGTTCAAAACGAATCTTTCTAATTACCTGCTCAGGTTTTTTCTGACATCTTCTGAATGCATGAAAAGCAATTTTGTCCATTTTCTAAGTTATTATTTTAAATTATTAATTCACTTTCAATTAATGGGGTGACAGCTGTCCCAGTTTGCCTGGGACTGAGGGGTTTCCGGGGATATGGAGCTTTCAGTGCTAAAACTGCGAGTGCCCAGGGCAAAATGAGATGGTAGTCATCCTAGGTAGCAATGCCTACTGGGCGGAGATAGCCAGCTCTCCCCCAAACACTCACATTTCTCTTTCATAGTGTCACATTTTTGTCCAGCCAGGGACACACTTCCCAGCCTCCTTTGCATCCAGGTGTGGCCACGTGAGTGGTTCTCATCCATGGCTCTAATGTTAACAAAAGTGATAAAGAAGCAGGTGTTTCTCTACCTGCTTCTCCATATTACCTGGATGTTGACACCCAAGTCAACCTTGGAAATGCCGTGCACTGGAAATGGAAGAGCCACTGTGGACCTGGTTTAGTGGTTGACTGCCTGTTGCCAAGGCCCCCTCACCATCCTCTTTGCCACCACTGCCGTGGGGCAAGCAGGATACAAGCTTCTACTGGGTGTCAAAAGTGAGGGGTCAATGTTCCAGCAGTTGGTGCTATCATAATTAATATAGCTGTCCAACCTTTTAAGCTATTTTTTGACCGTTTTGATTGTATATTCTTTTTAAAATTAAAAGGCTAGGGAGTTTTACCATAAAAGTTTTTTTTAACCATCCATGATATTCTATAGTCACCATTTGATATGACTTTTGTTGTCAGATTTGAAGGCTGAAACTCCCCAGGGTGGATTCAGACTCAGTTTGGGCTTTGCCAGAGAATTCTTAGAACAAGAGGGGTGGGCATATCAGTGAGGGAAAGGCCCACTGGCAGATTTCTTGTCTGAGAGGGGCTGGGGTGAAGGAAGGATATGAGATTACTGCAGGTAACAGTCCTCATTCCATTCAACCTACAACAAAATGCACCCCTTACTGAGGCTCGTGAAAACTGCATCTTGACTCCAAATCTAGAATTTCTCTAGAAAGCTATGCAGGGCTGGCAGCTCTTTGAAAGTACTGAGGGTATCAGCAACCACTTTACTAACCAGAATTCCCCTTAGATTTTTAAAAATCTGGGAATAATAGTGCTTACTGTTATGAGTTAAATGAGACAACGTATTTGAAAATACCTGACACTTGGTAGGTGCCCTCTAAATCTTCTTTTCCTTCTTTCTTTGCAAAAAGAAAAACAGCACTTTCTCCTCCTCTTACTAACATGATTCAAGTGTTCTAGGATAGTGTATCCATCAGAGTCCTTGAGAAGCGGGTGCGAAGATGAAATTCGATGTGCAGGAGAGTCACTGGGGGGAGAAACCTTGAAGAATAAAGAGAGGGAGAATGGGAGAGGGGAGAGCCATTGATCGGAGATGCCTGTCTGACACCTTGGAGGGGAGAAAGTGTTGGTTGAAGGAGCTGGAGAATTTGGTGCAGCTTTGAGAAGCTCTCGGCCAGCCAGTAGGGACCCCAAGCAAAGACTGCCCACTAGAGAATCCTGCTGTGGGAGGAGTGGCCTGGCACTCCCACTGGGCCCAGGAATCATCCTGACAGCTGACTACATCCCCTGCAGCAGCTCCTCTTGGCAAGAAAGAATTGAATGGTGCATTCTCACAATTGCTAGGTGTAGGGGGATTTTCCCCAGCAAACGAAAACCTCTATTGAGGGTTTCTCATAGATTTCAGGTTAGAGTTATAACTAAAGCTTCAATAGCTGAACAGAACAAACTGGTAAAAAGTTCTGCTAAGAAATCTTGGATTTTGTGAAATAGCCAGGAGGTGGAAAAAGCCTCCCGCATAATGCAATTCAAAGTGGCACAGTAGCCTGGAAATTTGGGGCCATCTCTCATAAGCTGGGTTCATGTCAGGTCCTACGGATGAGCCTGCAATGTGTAGCTGTGTGGAGGTTCTATTACCGGGAGAAGTAAGTTTTGGGGTTAAATCTCTGCTTTGAGATACAAAATGAGAAGTGTCCTGACGCCTTGAGCAGGTAGGGAGCGTGATAGCACTTGAGGACAAGCAGGCTGAGGTGGAAGCAGATTTGGGGGACACCTCTTTTTGTTTTCTGTGCCCCGAGGAGACAGAGGTTTAGAAGAGAGTTAATGGGAGTTTTAGAGACCAGGGGCTTTGTTTCCACTGGTTCAAGTTACTTCGCTGATCTGGGATTTATAGTCCTTAGAATAAAAATGGGAGTCACGCCCTGTGCTGCCAGTTCTAATCTTCTCACAAGAGACTGGAAAATTCAAATTTTAAATTGATCCTAAATACCAGGTGTGAGTCTGGGGCCTGAAACTTACATAATTTGTGGGGACTCCTTTAAAAAATATATATAGAAAATATTCGAAACAAGTTAGGTAAGAAAACAAATACTTAGAATGAAGAAAGAAATCACAACAAATTACAAATTGGAAATACCTGACCAATATCACACAAATCACAAGATCCAGAAAAAGTCTAATATTTTAATGAACTAAGTACCCGTCCCACATCTATAATACTTTTCCCCTACATTTATTTGTCCACCCCTTCTTATAACAGTGATTTTCATAATACTATACCAAAATCAGATTATCTTTCTATAGAGAGACTAGAAAGATAATTCAGACTTTACTAGCATAAAGGATCACAAATTTTTCCCCCAGTTTTATTGCGATATAACTGATATATAAGATCAAAATATTTTAAATTGATAGTTGGGATACACAAAACATGTGACTGCATATACTGAAGTATAAAATATTTGTGTTAAATTACTATAGGTTTGTGTTTTATGGACCCAGGTATACTAATAAATTCTATTCCATGTAATTCCCATGGAAATAAAAAAAATAATGTGTGGCATGTTTATAATTGTATTATTGAGCATATTCTTGACAAGGCCCCTATGAGAACTGAATTCTCTGCTCACATTTTTACATGTCTGGGGTTTGGAAGGATTTTCCCGAGACAAGCTTTGGGCTTAGGACATTTCAAGCCTTATTTCTCTCTGACCACCCAAGTTCTTGTAGTGTCAGGTGCCAAAAAGGACGTGTTCATATGCCAGTGTGACCTATGGGCTGATGGGGACCTTTCTGGAAGCCGTTCTTAGCCTGTGACACCAGCCATGACTTAACTATGTACAGTCAAGAAACTGCAAAACAACATATAAGTATATCCCACTAGACCCAAATGCAGCATATCCTCAGCTTAACTCCCACTTGGTTGGTATCCACTAAGCAGTAAAAGTACAGTATGAGGGCTTCCCTGGTGGCGCAGGGGTTGAGAGTCCCCCTGCCGATGAAGGGGACATGGGTTTGTGCCCTGGTCCGGGAGGATCCCACATGCCGCGGAGCGGCTGAGCCCGTGAGCCATGGCTGCTGAGCCTGCGCGTCCGGAGCCTGTGCTCCACAACGGGAGAGGCCACAACAGTGAGAGGCCCGTGTACCGCAAAAAAAAGAAAAAAACCAAAAAGTATAGTATGAGACCTATGGGTAGAGGAGGCATTCCAATTTCAGAGGGCTCAAAAATAGTAAAATCCCAAGTTATACATTCTCTTTTTAGGCACAATCTTTCATTTATATTTTATTTTTAGAAAAGGTATTATAATTATAAGGTTGCAAAATTAGAGGCACAAAACAGTATACATTGAAAATATTCTCTCATTCTTCTGTCCTTAACTCCCAGGTCTGCTCTCCTGAGGCAGCCAAGAGTACTGGTCTCTTGTGTTTCAGTTCTGTTCATGCCAACAGTTACGTGTGTGTGTGCATGCATGCGTGTGTGTAAATATATATAATCATATTTATATTTGCATTTAAAACTTTTTACCATATATGCATGTCTTTTTTCCCTTTTTAAAAAATCAAGCATACTGTAGGCACTCTTCTGCTCCTTGATGTTCTCATTTAATTATGTATCTCAGAAATTGTTCCATATCAGTAAAGACCTTCCTTATTTCTTTTTTACAGCTGTGTAATATTCCATTGTCAGAATTCATCTAACTTGTACCCTGTTAATGGACATTTGGTTCATCTGTGATTTTTCCTATTACTATAAACAATGCTTTAATGCAGGCATTATTTCTCATATGTACTAGTATGTCTACAGGATAAATCATTTGATTGGAATTGCTATTTGATAGCATAAAATACATGGGATTTTTATTAGATATTGCCAAACTGTCATCCTATAGAGGTCGTACTAGTACCCTCTCACCTGCCGTATATGACAATGCCTCTTTCCCCACATTCTTGCCATTAAAGTTGTCCTAAAACTTTTTGATATTTTCCAACATAATAGATTAAAAATGGGATCTAAGTGTGGTTTTTAATGTGGATTTCTTTTCTTATGGATGCATCTCTTTTCTTATGAATGCATCTCTTTTCTTATGAATGCACATTTCTGACCCTGTTTCTACGGTTATGTCTTTTGCTCCGAACCTCTCTGCCTCCTCCTTATAATTTTAAGAATCCTTGGGCTTCCCTGGTGGCGCACTGGTTGAGAGTCCGCCTGCCGATGCAGGGGATACAGGTTCGTGCCCCGATCCAGGAAGATCCCACATGCCACGGAGCGGCTAGGCCCGTGAGCCATGGCTGCTGAGTCCGCGTGTCCGGAGCCTGTGCTCCACAACGGGAGAGGCCACAACAGTGAGAGGCCCACGTACCACCAAAAAAAAGAATAATAATAATAATAATAATAATCCTTGTGATGAGCTGGGCTCACCCCAATTCTAAGATCAGTTGATTAGCAACATTACTCCCACCTGCATTTGGCACATTTTCTTATGTCTCATCATATTCTTTTGCTCTGCTAATTTTTCTTATTGATGTATAGGAGTTCTTTGTATATGAGTAAAATCAGCTCTTTGAGATATAAACTACAGATGGTTCCTGGCCCTCCCCACAGTTTGACATTTGGATTTGACATTGCTTATGATGATACTTGTCTCAAAAAATCTCAAGTTTTATGTAACAAAATTTGTCTGGTTTTCCTTTTCAGTACCATACTTGGGCCTTCCTTGCTCTGAGACTGTAAAAGAATTCTCCTATGATTTCTTCTGCTTTATAATTTTATTTTTTACATTTAAATATTTTAACCACCTGGAATTGTTTTTCTGGTGTAAGGTATAACACATGGTCCCAATTTTTTTTCCATATGACCACCCAGTTAATTTACCATTATCTTTTCCACACTGATTTGAAAATCTTATTATTATATAATTACTTCCTCTGTGTATCTGGATTCATTTCAGTTCTGTCTTTGATCTATATGGTTATTTTTGTACTAGGTCCACACTGTTGAGTACGTTTATGGTTTTTTTTTTAATTTTAATTTTTTAATTTTTCTTTTTTTTTGGCCATGGCACATGGGATCTTAGTTCCTTGACCAGGGATCAAACCCGTGCCCCCTGCAGTGGAAGCTCAGAGACCTAACCACTGGACCGCCAGGAAATTACCTATTTTTATTTTTAATTTAATTTTTATCTTATATTGGTGTATAGTTGATTTGCAATGTTGTGTTAGTTTCAGGGGTACAGCTAAGTGATTCAGTTATACATACACATATATCCATTCTTTTTCAGATTCTTTTTTCATATAGATTATTACCAAATATTGAGTAGAGTTCCCTGTGCTATATAGTAGATCCTTGTTGATTATCTATTTTATATATAGTAGTGTGTGTATGTCAATCCCAAACTCCTAATTTATCCCTCCCCACCACCTTTCCCCTTTGGTAACCATAAGTTTGTTTTAGAAGTCTCTGAAGTCTGTGTCTGTTTTATAAATAAGTTCATTTGTATCATTTTTTTCAGATTCCACATATAAGTGATGTCATATGATATTTGTCTTTCTCTGTCTAACTTACTTCACTTAGTATGATAATCTCGAGGTCCATGCATGTTGCTGCAAATGGCATTATTTCATTCTTTTTTATGGCTGAGTAGTATTCCACTGTATATGTACAACATCTTCTTTGTCCATTCATGTGTTGATGGACACTTAGGTTGCTTCCATGTCTTGGCTATTGTAAATAGTGCTGCAGTGAACACTGGGGTGCATGTATCTTTTTGAATTATGGTTTTCTCCAGATATATGCCCAGAATTGGGATTGCTGGATCATATAGTAGCTCTATTTTAGTTTTTAAAGGGACCTCCATGCTGTTCTCCATAGTGGCTGTACCAATTTACATTCCCACCAACAGTGTATGAGGGTTCCCTTTTCTCCACACCCTCTCCAGCATTTATTTATTTATTTATTTTTCACATCTTTATTGGAGTATAATTGCTTTACAATGGTGTGTTAGTTTCTGCTTTATAACAAAGTGAATCAGTTATACATATGCATGTTCCCATATCTCTTCCCTCTTGCATCTCCCTCCCTCCCACCCTCCCTATCCCACCCCTCTAGGTCCAGCATTTATTGTTTTCAGACTTTTTGATGATGGCCATTCTCACTGGTGTGAGGTGATACCTCATTGTAGTTTTGACTTGCATTTCTCTAGTAATTAATGATGTTGAGCATCATTTCACATGCTTTTTAGCCATCTGTATGTCTTCTTTGGAGAAATGTCTATTTAGATCTCCTGCCCATTTTTGATTATGTTGTTTGTTTTTTTGATATAGAGCTGCATGAGCTGTTTGTATATTTTGGAGATTAATCCCTTCTCAGTTGTACCGTTTGCAAATATTTTCTCCCATTCTGTGGGTTGTCTTTTCATTTTGTTTATGGTTTCCTTTGCTGTGCAGAAGCTTTTAAGTTTAATTAGGTCTCATTTCTTTATTTTTGTTTTTATTTTCATTACTAGGTTTATGTTTAAATATCTGATAGGGATGGTTCCCCCTCATTATTTTCCTGGTTACTCTTGTTCGTTTGTTTTTCCATATAAACTTAGAATCAACTGGTCCATTAAAAAATCTTATTGCTATTTAAATGAAATCACATTAAATTTATGCACTAACATAGGAAGAACTGATAATATATATATATTTTTTGGTATGTGGGCCTCTCACTGTTGTGGCCTCTCCCGTTGTGGAGCACAGGCTCCGGATGCGCAGGCTCAGCGGCCATGGCTCACGGGCCCAGCCACTCCGCGGCATGTGGGATCTTCCCAGACCAGGGCACGAACCCGTGTCCCCTGCATCCGCAGGCGGATTCTCAACCACTGCGCCACCAGGGAAGCCCCTGATAATATTTTTATGTTATAGAGACTTCCTATCCAAGAATATGGTAGGCATTTCCATTTGCTGAAGTCTTTTCTGTCCCTAAGCAGTGATTTAAAGTTTTCTTTATACATATCTTATAATTTTTCCCTTAAGTTTATTCTTAGGGATTTTTAAATTATTGCTATGGGAAACAGGATCTTTTCTTCCATTTTTTTCTTCTAATTATTGGTGGTTTGTATACATGAAGGCTATTGATTTCTATATGTTAATATTATAGCCAGCTACCTTACTGAATTCTTTTTTTCCAATTTTATTGAGATACAGTAGACGTAGAACACTGTATAGTTTAAGATGTACAACATAATGTGTGTTTTTTTTGTTTTTTTGGTTTTTTTTTGTGGTACACGGGCCTCTCTCACTGTTGTGGCCTCTCCCGTTGCGGAGCACAGGCTCCAGATGTGCAGGCTCAGTGGCCATGGCTCATGGGCTCAGCTGCTCTGCGGCATGTGGGATCCTCCTGGACTGGGGCACGAACCCACATCCCCTGCGTCGGCAGGTGGACTCTCAACCACTGCGCTGCCAGGGAAGCCCCCAACATAATGTTTTGATATGTATATATTGTGAAATGATCACCACAGTAAGTTTAGTTAACATCTATCACCTCACATAGTTACTGAAAGGTTTTGCACCTAATTTCCAATGTGTATGTGTGTGGGGGGGTGTTTCCACACCACCAGCAAGCAAGCAGTTCTCCAACACCAGCTGGATATCCTACAGTTTAACACAGTTCTGACACTATCTACCTGGAGATAGAACCAGATTCCACAGGTTAAGGGCTCAGTCCCACAAGGCCACCCTCCACTTCAGATGCCAATCACAAGCCCAGGTTGTTACCTGTGCTTCTGATCGAACAGCTACAGATTGGAGGTTCCCACAACCCCCTCCTTGGGTTCAATTAATTTGCAAGAGCAGCTCACAGAAACTCAGGAAACCTGTTTACTCACTAGATTACTGACTTATTACAAAGGATGTTAAAGGACACGAATCAATAGCCAGATGAAGAGATACATAGAGTGAAGTCCTGAACAAAAGAGGTTCTGTCTTGGTGGACTTTGGTGCTGGCATGGTGGCACATGGAAGCAGTCTGGTTCCCCAAACTGGAAGCTCTTTGAACCCCCTCCTTTTGGGTTTTTCTGGAGGCCTTATTACATAGGCATGATTGGTAAAATAACTGGTCATTGGTGGTTGATTCAATCTTCAGCCCCTCTCCCATCTCTGGAAATCAGGGGGTGAGACCGAAATTTCCATCTGTCTGTTTAAAGTTGGGTTTCCCAGGCCACCAGTCCCATCCTTAAGTGCTTTGCAAAAGTCACCTCATTAACATAAACACCATTGTGGTGGAAAGGGGATTGTTATGAATATCATGACACCGATTTCACCTTTGTGGATCTGAAGTGATTTTAGGAACTGAGGAAAAGAGACCAAATATTATAATAAAAGATGCCCCCATTGCTCTAATCTCAGGAAATTTTAAGGGTTTTAGGAGCTGTGAGCCAAGAACCAAGGGCAAAGACCAAATGTATATGAGAAATATACTTTGGTCATTTGAATGACCAAACACATACTTCTTATAATTCACAATATCACAGTTACAATTTTTTTTCCTTGTGATGAGATTTTAAGATATAGTCTCTTGGCAGCTTTCAAATATATAATATAGTATTGTTAACTTCAGTCACCATGCTATACATTACCTCTGCAGAACTTATTTACCTTATAACTGGAAGTCTGTACCTTTTAACCCCTTTCACCCATTTCCCCTAGCCCCCATTCCTGCCTCTGCGAACCACCAATCTGTTCTTTTTCTGCATTCGGGTTTTTTTTTCTCTTAGATTCCACAAATAAGTGAGATCAGATGGCATTTGTCTTCCTCTGACTTACTTCACTTAGCATAACACCCTCAAGTTGCATCCATGTTGTTGCAAATGGTAATATATATTCATTTTATGGCTGAATAATATTCCATTGTATGTATTTATATATACCACATTTTCTTTATCCATTCATCTGTTGATGGATAGGTTCTTTCCATGTCTTGGTTGTTATAAATAATGCTGCAGTGAACATGGGGGTGCAGATATAATTTCGAGGTAGTAATTTTTTTTCCTTTGGATAAATACTCAGAAGTGGAATTGCTGGATCATGTGGTAGTTCTATTTTTAATTTTTTGAGGAAACACTGTACTGTTTTCCATAGTGGCTGATAATTTACATTCTTACTAATAGTGTACAAGGGTTGCCTTTTATTTGTATCCTAACCAACACTTGTTATTTCTTGTCTTTTTGATAGCAGCCATTCTAACAGGTATGAGGTGGTATCTCATTATGGTTTTGATTTGCATTTTCATGGTGATTAGTGGTGTTGAGCACTTTTTCATGTACTTGTTGGCCATTTGTATGTCTTTGGAAAAATGTCTATTAAGTTTCTCTGCTTGTTTTAAAATCAGATTTTTTTTGCTATTGAGTTGTATGTGTTCTTTATATATTTTGGATATTAACCCCTTATCAGAGATATATAATTTGCAAATATTTTCTCTCATTCAGTAGACTGCATTTTAAAAAATCTTTTCAAAACACTTTAATTGTTCTTCAATAATTTTAATTAATTCAAGGTTATACTTCTTTTTTTCTTTTGTGGAAACATATTCTCTCTTGCAGTCAGAGTAGACTACATTTTCATTTTGTTGATGGTTTCCTTAGCTGTGTAGAAGCTTTTTAGGTTGATGTAGTCCCACTTGTTTATTTTTGCTTTTGTTGCTCTGGTGTTGTATCCAAAAAAATCGTTGCCAAGACCAATGTCAAGGAGCTTACCCTAGAGTTTTATGGTTTCAGGTCTGACGTTCAAGTCTCTAATCCATTTTGAGTTGACTTTTGTGCATGGTGTAAGATAGGGGTCCAGTTTCATTCTTTTGCACATGGGTGTCCAGTTTTCCCAGCACCATTTATTGAAGAGACTATCCTTTCTCCATTGTATGTTCTTGTCTCCTTTGTTGAAAATTAATTGACCATATATGTGTGGGTTTATTTCTGGACTCTCTGTTTCTTTGATCTATGTATTATTTTTATGCCAATACCATACTGTTTTGATCACTATAGCTTTGTAATATAGTTTCAAGTCAGGAAGTGAGAAGCTTTTGGCTTTGTCCTGTTTTCTCAAGATTTCTTGGCTATGTGGGGGTCTTTTTTAGTTCCATACAAATTTTAGAATTGTTTTTTCTATTTATGTGAAAAAAATTTGGAATTTGTTAGAGATTGCATTGAATATGTAGATTGCTTTGGGTAATATGGACATTTTAACAAATTCTTCCAATCCATGAGTTCAGAATATCTTTCCATTCATTTGTGTCTTCCTCAATTTCTTTCAGCAATGATTTAGTTTTTCAGTGTACAGATTTTTCATCTCCTTGGTGAAATTTATTTTTAAATATTCTTTTTGATGCAATTGTAAATAGAACTGTTTTCTTAATTCTTCTTTCTGATAGTTTGTTATTATTTGTGTAGGAATGCAACTGTATATTGATTTTTTTTTTTTTTTTTTTTTTTTTTTTTGCTGTACGCGGGCCTCTCACTGCTGTGGCCTCTCCCGTTGCGGAGCACAGGCTCCGGACACACAGGCTCCGCGGCCATGGCCCGCGGGCCCAGCCGCTCCGCGGCACGTGGGATCTTCCGGGACCGGGGCACGAACCCGTGTCCCCTGCATCGGCAGGCGGACTCTCAACCACTGCGCCACCAGGGAAGCCCTATATTGATTTTTGTATCCTGAAACATATGATCTGTCCTGGAGATTGTTTCATGTGTGCTTGAAAAGAATGTATATTCTGCTGCTTTTGGTTGCAATGTTTTGTAAGTGTGTGTTAAATTCATCTGGTCAAATGTGTGCAGTTTGGGCTTCCCTGGTGGTGCAGTGGTTGAGAGTCCACCTGCGTTCATGTCCTGGTCCGGGAAGATCCCACATGCCGTGGAGCGGCTGGGCCCGTGAGCCATGGCCGCTGAGCCTGTGCGTCCAGAGCCTGTGCTCCACAATGGGAGAGGCCACAGCAGTGAGAGGCCCGTGTACCGCAAAAAAAAAAAAAAAAAAGTGTGCAGTTTAAGTCTAATGTTTCCTTATTGATTACTGCTATTAAGTTGTATGACTGGACCCCTATCTTACACCATACACGAAAGTGAACTCAAGATGGATTAGATACTTGAATGTCAGACCTGAAACCATAAAACTCTAGGGTAAGCTCCTTGACATTGGTCTTGGCGATGATTTTTTTGGATACAACACCAGAGTAACAAGCAACAAAAGCAAAAATAAACAAGTGGGACTGCATCAAACTAAAAAGCTTCTACACAGCTAAGGAAATCATCAACAAAATGAAAATGAAGTCTACTGAATGGGAGAAAATATTTGAAAATTATGTATCTGATAAGGGGTTAATATCCAAAATATATAAAGAACTCATACAACTTAATCTGCCTGGGTGATCTATCCATTTTTGGAAATGTGGGGTATTGAAGTCCCCTACTATTATGCATAACTGTCTATTTCTTCCCTTAGGTCTGTTAATGTTTGCATTATAAATTTAGGTGCTCCTATGTTGGGTGCACAAATATTTACAAATTTTATATCCTCTTGTTGGATTGACCCCTTTATCATTACAGAATTACCTCTTCTGTCTCTTATTACAGTCTTTTTCTTAAAGTCTATTTTGTCTGATATATGTATAATATCCCCAGCTTTCTTTTGGTTTCCATTTGCATGGAATATTCTTTTCCATCCCTTTATTTTCAGTCTGTGTGTCCTTAAAGCTGAGGTGAATCTCTGGTTGGTGGCATGTAGTTGGAGCTTGGGCTTTTTTTTTTTTTTTTTAATCAGCCACTATATCTTTTGATTGGAGAATTCAGTTCATTTACATTTAAAGTAATTATTGGTAGGAATTGGCTTACTATTGCCATTTTGTTAATGGTTTTCTTTGTTCCTTTCTTATTTGTCTCTTCCTTTGTGATTTGATGGTTTTCTGTAGTGGTATGCTTAGATTCCTTTCTTTTTCTCTTTTGTGTAACAATGATAGGTTCTTGCTTTCTGGTTATTATGAGGCTTATATAAAACGTCTTATTTATGACAATCTGTTTTAAGCTGATAACAACTTAAGTTTAAATGCATACTAAAGCTCTGTATTTTTACTCTTGCCCCCAGCCTCATGTTTTATGTTTTTGACATCACAGTTTACGTCTTTATACTTTGGATATCCTTTAACAAATTATTGAAGTTATAGTTATTTTTACTACTTTTGTCTTTTAAGCTTCATACTAGATTTAAAAGTGATTTGCCCACCACCATTACAACATTACATTATTCTGAATTTATATTTTTACCTTTACCAGTGAGATTATACCTTTATATGTTTTCCTGTTACTAATTAGTATCCTTCGTTTCAGCTTGAAGGAGTCCCTTTAACATTTCTTGTAAGGCTGGTCTAGTGGTGATGAATTCCTTTAGCTTTTGTTTTTCTAGAAAACTCAATTTCGCCTTCAATTTTGAAGGGCAGATTTGCTGGGTAGAGTATTCTTGGTTCACAGTTTTTTCTTTCAGAACTTTGAGTATATTGTCACTCCCTCCTGGCCTATAAAGTTTCTGCTGAAGAAATCTACTGATAATCTTATTAGGATTTCCTTGCCCATAATTGTTTTTCTCTTGCTACTTTTTTTTTTAACATCTTTATTGGAGTATAATTGCTTTACAATGGTGTGTTTCTGCTTTATAACAAAGTGGATCAGTTATACGTTTACATATGTTCCCATATCTCTTCCCTCTTGCGTCTCCCTCCCACCCTCCCTATCCCACCCCTCTAGGTGGTCCCAAAGCACTGAGCTGATCTCCCTGTGCTATGCGGCTGCTTCCCACTAGCTATCTATTTTACATTTGGTAGTGTATATATGTCTGGATTCATCTTATTTAAAACTCTCCAGGTTTCCTGAATCTGGATGTCTGTTTCTTTCTCCATGTTGTGCATGTTTTGAGCCATTATTTCTCTGAATAATCTTTCTGCCCCCTTTTCTCTCTCTTCTCCTTCTGGAACCCCTATAATGCAAATACTGGTCCATTTGATGGTGTCCCATAAGTCTCTTAAGCAATTTATACTCTTTTTCATTCTTTTCTCTGTTTGCTCCTCTGATTAAATAGATTTCATTGCCCTCTCTTCAAATTTGCTGATCCTTTCTTTCACTTGATCTACTCTGATGTGGAACCCCTCTATTGTTGAAGTTTTCAGTTCAATTATTATATTCTTTAGCTCTGTGATCTCTGTTTGGTGCTTTTGTATTTTCTTTCTCTTTTTTGAAATTCTCACTTTGTTCATTCATTGTTCTCCTGACCTTGGTGAGTATCTTTATGACCATTATTTTGAACTCTTTATCAGATAAATCACTTACCTCCATTTCATTAATGTTTTTTCCTGACGTTTTATCTTGCTTTTTGTTTAGTACATACTCCTCTGTTTCTTTATTTTCCTTGACTCTCTGTATTCGTTTCTGGTGCTTTCTGGTATTGTTGCTTTAGATCAGGCAGCCACCTTTCCCAGTCTTGATGGAGTGGTCTTGTGGAGAAAATGAAACTTATCATTTAGACTGGCCCTAGCTCTTTGTTGTTTCTCAAATCTTTGTGTTTGTCCAAGCCACCCTCTTTGTTCCTAATGACTCCCAGTAGTTGAGGGTGTGCCAAGACCTGTCAGTGTCCCAGAGGGGAGGATTTCAGTAGCATCTTGATGCAGGCTCATTGGATACTGTACCCTCAAGCAGCAACTTTTAAAGTATGCAGGTGGACGTCTCTCAGGGAAAGAGTGAGGCTGGGCATTTCTCTCTGCTGTGTCCTGAGAGGGATACCTGGTTAAGAAGTGTTTCTTTGTTTGCTACAATTCTGTGGAACCTGGAACTCGAGACCCTCTGGCCACCAGACCAAGGTTATAAAGATTTATGTCCTTGGGGCAGCATCTCCAAAAGCCAGGGCCCCAGACATGTGCACAGGTCGTTTCAAGGAGACACCAATGACCTGGAGCAGGGCAGGGAAAGTGTGAAGATGGCACCTCCTGGCTTCCCTGGTCTGCAGGGAGAACTGCAGTCTATTCCTAGATGTGTGCTGAATTAGAAGCCTGACCTTCAGGTAGCAGCTTTTAAAGTATGCAGATAGGTCTCTTTCAGGGAACGATTTAAAGATAGGCATATGTGTCTACTGCCTCTGGACTGATCCCTGGGGGGATAGCCATTGTGAATCCTCATGAGCCTTTTAAGGACTGCATCTTTGTTTGCATCATCTTGTGCTTGTCATGGATGCATTCCTCAGTGGCTTTCAGAGTGAGATGTTTGGGGGCCTGTCGCTCAGGTGGAAGTCAGGTGGAGGTTGGGGCACTAGATGTTGGGTTCAAACCCTTCACTCCTCAGGGAGAATCTGGGGGTGTGAGTTTCCTCCCAGTTATATGTTTCTCTGCCAGGGTAGGGTTTATGGTGAGACTGTGTCTCAGCTTTTCCTACTCTTTTTGATGTGGGTTTTTCCTCAGTTGCCCAGTGTGTAGGAGTCACTCAGCTAGTTTCTGGATTTCTTTCAGAGAGAATTGTTCAATGTGTAGCTATAGATTTGGTGTGTCTGTCAGAAGAGGTGAGTTCAGGAGCTTCCTGTGTTGCCATGTTGGACCAGAACACTTGAATTCTTTTTTGTTTGTTTATAATAGTTTTGGTTCTCTTAGTTTTTTCATGTGAACAGTCTTATACTCTGCAAGTAAGTATAATTTTATCTTTCCCATTCCAATTTTTATACATCCAATTTTTTTTCCTACTGGTTGATTGCATTGGCTAGTACCCCAGAACAAGGTTAAATAAATAATTGAGGTGATAGTGGATGACCTTGTCATCTTGTTTCTGACCTTCATGGGAATGCTTCTAGTATATCTTCATTAAGCTGGCTTTTGGGCTGAGAGAGAGAGAGAGTTAAGTATACATCTATTTAATTAAGAGTTTATATCAATAATAAGCATTCATAAAATACATAGCCTGGCTGTGTATTTGATTGTATAAGCATTTGACTGAGACACCTGGTTTGAAGTGAATCTTTTATTTTTTATTTTTATTTTTTATTTTATTTATTTATTTTTGGCTGCGTTGGGTCTTTGTTGCTGCGCGCGGGCTTTCTGTAGTTGCCACGAGTGGGCTTCTCACTGCGGTGGCTTCTCTTGTTGTGGAGCACAGGCTCTAGGCGCGCAGGCTTCAGTAGTTGTGGCTCGCGGGCTCTAGAGCGCGGGCTCAGTAGTTGTGGTGCACGGTCTTAGTTGCTCTGCGGTGTGTGGGATCTTCCCAGACCAGGGCTTGAACCCGTGTCCCCTGCATTGGCAGGCGGATTCTTAAACACTGCGCCACCAGGGAAGCCCTGAAGTGAATCTTTATTCACCAGCTGTGGCATGCCAGATCTTCCAAGCGTGTAATACTTATGATGCTTGTACTTCATATCTCTAGAGAGCCAAGAGAATCCCTTGAAGTATTCATCACTGTGCCCCGCCTGCGTCCCCCATCCAGTTCGTGAGAAGGATGCACATTGTTCAGGTAGAAGGATTATTATCACTGGAGAGCAAAGGGGGAAGAAGTGGCTGAAATCGATGTGCCAGTTTCCTATTGCTGCTGGCACAAATAACCACAAATTTAGTGGCTTGAAACAATGCAAATTCATTATAGTTCTGTGATTCAGAAGTCTGAAATTACAGACTAAAATTAAGGTGGGCTAAAATTAAGATGCTGGCAGAGCTGCATTCCTTTCTGAAGGCACTAGGGCAGAATCTGTTTTCTTGCCTTTCCAGCTTCCAGATACTGTCCCTATCTTTTTACTTATGGCCCATTCTTCCATCTTCAAAGACAGCAACATAGTGTATCTCTGATGCTGCTTTTGTTGTCCCATCTCTTTCTCTGATTCTCTTCTACCCTCTTCTTCCACTTGTAAGGACTTTTGTGATAACATTGAGCTCAGCCCCGTATGAAGGTCAGTTGATTTGCAACCTTAACTCCTCCTGCAGCTCCTCCTTAGTTCCCCCATGCATGTAACCTAATGTATTCAGAGAGTCCAGCCATGAGGACATCTTTGGGAGCCATTTTTCTGCCTACCACAGTGGCATAGATTTAAGAGGGTCTGTGGGGTTTGAGTGGAAGGGAGCAAACCTATGGAACAGGAGAGGAGGAGAGGAAGTTGCCAGCATCGGGGGAGGGGGTGTGACCCAGCCCTGGAGCACTGTGGACAACAGGAAGCCACATGGGGACGCAAGCCAGTGCCTATAGACCTTCCACTGACTTTTTTTTTCTTTTGCGGTACGCGGGCCCTCTCACTGTTGTGGCCTCTCCCGTTGCGGAGCACAGGCTCCGGACGCGCAGGCTCAGCGGCTATGGCTCACGGGCCCAGCCGCTCCGCGGCATGTGGGATCTTCCCGGACCGGGGCACGAACCCGTGTCCCCTGCATTGGCAGGCGGACTCTCAACCACTGCGCCACCAGGGTTTTTAATTTTTAAAAAATTAATAAACTCAGTTTCTTTAGAGCATCTTAGGTTCACAGCAAAATTGAGCAGAAAGTACAGGGAATTTGCATGTGCTCCTCTCCCTCTCCACGTAGGCTACACTGACTTGGAGGGAGCCCTGCATGGCCCTTGCTCTGGGGGAAGAGGAATAATTCTTTCTATCAACGTTTGGGCAGAGGCGGTGGACAGAATGCCTGCTCATCCTATGTGGCCACCCCTTTTCTAATGGCCTAGGACACTTGTCAGGGCCCCTAAACAGAAAACTGGATCCTTAATAACCAGGGTGGGTGGAGGCAGTGAGGCTGAAGGAAAAGCCCCCAACACTGGTTCTGGTGAAGGTCATTCCTGTGGCACTAATATCAACAGTTAAATTCCCACTTTCCAGTAGTTTGTATAAGATAAAGGCAGAATGTGATAACATGTCCAACAATTGCACATTTGCTAATGAGCCAAGGTGATGTTCTGGCTGAACTGAATGGTTGTGGCTTTGAACAGCTGGTCCAAGCTCCAAGTATGACTCGAAGGCCAAATCAGCTCTGGGAAGGGTTCAGGAGTCCCAGGGTATAGTGTGAGAGTTTGGATTGGATGAAAGTCAAACATATAGATGTTGAGGGCAGGGTCTTGATGATCCCAAATGGAAGGCCGAGGAGGCCAGACTCTGTTTGGCAATTTGGCCGCATGTAGTCAGGCAACGTGAAGGGCCAGCTGGCTTCAGTGAGCCTCCCAAGGCGAGCTGCCTTTGTGGAGTCCTTGAAAATAGAGTGTGCAGCAGTAAAGTGTGATAGAGTGCGGGGGCAAGTGCTGTCAGGGCAACTCCAAGGGATGATGCGTAGTCTTGGTTGCACCTGAATTTGATTGCCTTTAATGTTGCTTCAGAGGAATGGACTGCTGGCTGGGGTTGATCTCTTTTTTTGCTACTTGGAGATTTTTATTGTGATTCCTTTTGTGTAAAAGACTGTTTATGGTGATGCTTTGAACCTACAGTCCTTTTTTCATCTCTATCTCTGTCACTTCTGGTGACAGTCTGCTTTAAGCGCTTTATTACACATCTTCTAGACTTTCTTCCTTCTCTTTTATTTCACTCACAGCTTTGGTGGTGGGGGAGGGAGCCCCTGGTCTATACATGGAAAGGAAGAAAATAGACAGTATGTTGCTAAACTTGATTACCTTGGATTGTTCAATTTGCCTTTTATCTCCAGGAGTCTTCAAGATGCTAGATGCTTTATTAATTGTTCATTTAAATTTGGGGGTAAATGTAATACCTCATTAAACAGAGAAGCAAAGAAAGCCTTATTATCCTTTCCTTCAGCCTGTCAGAGCACAAAAAAGGAAGAAATCATAGCTGCTTAGGTTGGATTTAAGAGTCTTATTTATCAAAATGGCAAAAGACTGTGGCTTCCATGAGGCTCTCAGAGTCCTTGCTGTGTGGGCGTTGGCTTTGTTGGTACATCTGTCTGTCAGTTTCTTGCCTGATGCCTCTGATGGGTAGGTCTGGGTGTGGATGCCCCATGTAGGATATACTGCCTGCCTTGATTTAAAAAAATCAAATAAAATACTGCCAGCTTCTTACATGTGTGTTGTGCTTCAGCATTTATAAAGCATCATTATATATAATATCTCAGAGACCCTTTAAGTGGAGGAAACTTCTCGGTGCTCCTGGGGAGTATTAATACACATTCATATATATGTGGGATGTATGCATACATCTCTATAGCATTTGCATGATGATTTATAATTTACAAAACACTCTTACAAATATATCCTCTCAAGGAGAGGAAACTACTTAGTGTCCCTGCTCCTTTGGGTATAAATAAATATTAAATTGGGCTTAATAGCACTGGGATTGCTTCTTCTGTTAAATTAGATCCTTTACTTAAAACTTGGACACCAGCAGGCTTGTAGCTTCACTGTGGAGTGCTGATTTGTACCAGGAAAGATGGTGGTTTTTTTGCTCTTACAAGACAACTCATCAGCTCTTTCGATGTTTTTCCTTGATGTGCTGATGATTTCTTGCAGCTGGGAGAATAGAAAGTAAAGCAGTAGCTCTTTAGCGAGCTGTCATTGCTGTGCCTGGATTTCCTGCTCAAATATTCTTCTTCTTTCCCATTTTTAAAGCCGCAGGCAAATGACCATCCATTTCAGATATCAGTGAATGCTCGGTGAGTCAGATGCTTGTTGAAGGAATGTGCCCACCATAGGGTCTCTTACACCTACAGGCACCGTTTTTAAAAAAAATTAATTAATTAATTTGGCTGCACTGGGTCTTAGGTGCAGCATGCAGGATATGTTAGTTGCGGCATGCAGGATCTAGTTCCCTGACCAGGGATCGAACCCAGGCCCCCCTGCATTGGGAGCGTGAAGTCTTAACCGCTGGGCCATCAGGGAAGTCCCACGGGCACCATTTTTGAATTCAGTTATATTTTGGGAATATCTTTTCCTGGCATTTCTTTTTTATGTCACCATGGTTTGATAGAAATTGAGAGCATCATCGTATGCGGATCTGCTCACATTCCTTGTCCCCCTCTGCTGGTTATTGCGGGTGCCGACCCTGCACCAGACTGTTTTTTTTCTTTTTCCTTCCTGACACCTGCTCTACATTCAGAGGCCAATTCAATCTGTATGTCACTGAATCTATGATAATATTTATTCAATGAAATGAGAATTATTTCAAATATGTACCTCTCAGAGTCTTATATCATCTGTTCTACTCCTAAAAGAATTGACTAATTTTAAGGAAATCTGATGCCCAATCCCAAACACCTTAAATTATACTGTGGATACTTTTGAAACAAAATGCCTTCTGATAGCCATTTTTCCTTCCTCCTTTTAGTAATGAAGCTCTGTTTCAGCCAGGCACATGGCCTCCAGCTCTAAACTACAGTTCCCAGCCTCCTTTGCAGCTGTGTATGGCCATGTGACTGAATTTGGGCCAATAGGATGTGAGTGGGAGTGATGTATGCAACTTCTGGGTTTCTACTAAATGATGTTTGCTCTGGCTTCTGCCTTTTCTCTTCCCACCACCTGGGAAAAGTCAAAGAATGGAGCAACCTTGCAAACCACATGCTGTGGGCTACGGAGTTGCCCCATGTCCCCTCTTTCACTTCCCCCAGACCACTCACCTGTGGACTGCAGTGCTTGGCAGAGCAGCTTGCTCTGTTGGTTAACTAATAAAAATGTTAAAATTGAGCACTCATGTTAGAGAGTACAATAAATTTCCGTGAAAGCTCTGTATGTGAAGGTAGGAGTTATCATGACTAGTGATTGTAACTGGTCCCCTGCCTTCATCCTCTCCTCCAGTTCTCCAAATGGCTCTCAAAGACAGGCCACTCTGCTGCTAAAAATCTTAAAATCTTCTGCTGGCTCCCAGGGTACCTAAAATCCCAAGCCCTTAGTATAGAGTAGAGACAATATCAGAATATTTGGGGGCTGAAAACAATAGAATTACTGACTAAAAATAACGTAAACATCAAGGCTTTGGTCTTTTCTTGTAATGGGGAATCTGGAGGAAGGTGTTTCCAGCATTGGTTTAGAAGGTGAATAATGCCAGGTCTCTGCTTGCCTTTGCTTCAGTTCTCTTGGCTTTCCCTCATAGTTATATGATGGCTGCAGTGGCTCCAGGCTTCACATCCTCTTACCCATCCAAATGCAGGAAGGGAAATGGCACTCTTTTTATCAGGGAGGAAAATCTTTTCCAGAACCCTGTGGCAAACTTCCCTCATTTCTCTTTGGCCAGACTTAGTCATATGCCTATGCCTTAGCTGCAAGTTGGCTGGGAAAGTGAGAGTCTATTGTGGAAGGGAAAGTCTACGTATGATACACAGGGGAGCAGACATGGCTGTAAGGCAGGCAGTTGAGCGTGTGCTCCATGAGCCTCACGTACTTCCCTGAAGCAAAAAATATGACTGTAAGTTGAAATATAAAAAATTTATCTCCTGTGACCATAGGCCCATTACAAACATTTCTTTTGAATTGTTATTGTTATGATTTATTGGTTAGAACACAACTGACCAAAACAACATACAGTACACAGTTTGGTAAATAATGAAATAAATCAGATTTTACTGAAAATATAGTCCTTAATGTTATTAAAACGTGTAGCGGAAGAATATTATTGCTAAATGGGATAGGGTTTAGCTTCAGTTGCATTCTAATTTTCACGTGTGTGGGTTGAGGTGTTTGGTAATCTCGCTCACAAAAATAAGTTGATGGAAACAGAAGGCATTTTATAACTGCAAGATTGATCGGTTCTTTTGGACTCCTTCTGAGTTATATGCTGAAAGGCACATGGTGATCTACAATAAAAATTAAATATAAGGTTTGGGATGAGTGAGAGGCATTACTTTCTCTTGTAAAGGAGGAGAAGGAGACATGGGAAAGGGGACCCTCCTAATAGCTCCGCCAAAGGGCGTGCTCATCTCATCAGTTGTAGGAGAGGAAAGCTGAGCGCTAAAAATTGATTCCCTCAGAACCATCCAGGCACAGTGTTCCTCTTGGAGAGTCTTCGGAGACCCCCAGTGATACATGTACCCCAGTTTAAAGACCACTGGTTGTGAGGATCAAATGAGATAATGTACACGAAAGCCTTTAGCGTGCTGTAAAGAACGTTACAAGGGGCATTAATAATAATTGCATGCTTTGTTTTTCCCCAATTCTGATGACAGCCCACGAGGGCTCTAAGGACTTCATGTTCCAAGTCCTGAAAGCAGCCCACTAACAGACAAGGCAGCTCCCCTGGACTTGCTGCGAATATCCATCCTCCCAATATAAAAGAAGGTTGACGGGAGAGAGTGAGAGGTGACCTTTTCTGGGGAGTGTTGAGCCAGGCTGGAGAAGGAGCAGGTAGTTGGGGCAGGTGCGTGGGAGAGGGTGTCCTCCTGTATCCTGGCTGGATGTCTGCTCTTCCACAGTGTTTGCTGATCAGGTCTGGTCTGTGTGAACAGAGGGAGGAGCCCTGGAGGGAGCCCCTGTTATTCCCTTGAGGTCCCCATTTTAGAACAAATAGAAGGCGTAATCTGCCCAGGTGCTTGGGCCCAGGAGGCCAGACAACACTGGAGACTGTAGGCTTGCCAGGCTGCAGAGTGGGCCAAAGGGACATGCCTGATGGTATGAAGTCACCAGTTAGGGACAGCCAGGCCACAGGGTCACTGTCAGTGGTTGAGGGAGGTGCCTAGGGATGTGTTTGTTCTCTGCCAGCAGGGCTTGGGGACCACAAGTTAGATTGGTGATAATGACCAGTAAAAGGGGGGTAGTGACCTCAGTGCTGCTACCGTGATATTGCTGAGGGTGGAAAGGTCCTTTGTCTTTCCTACCTTTCTCCCTGCTCTGATACTGATCTCTGACGGCCTCGGCCTGCAGTGGCTTGAAGCAGGATTTCGGTTCCCCTGGCAGAGATTGAAGTCAGGTAGCAGCAGTGAGAGTGTTGAATCCTAGCCACCTGACCACCAGGGGCCAGTGACAAGGCCCTGGCCCATCGGCTTGGTAGAAATAAATTTCCACAAAGAGACGGAAATTAGTGAAACAAGTAAAGTGTTTATTAGGAGGAGAAAGAGTACGTGTGAATAGATACACACGCGTGGGTGCAGAGAGACAGTCTCGCCCTCAAGGTATTTTTTTTTTTTTTTTTTTTTTTGGCGGTACGCGGTCTCTCACTGTTGTGGCCTCTCCCGTTGCGGAGCACAGGCTCCGGACGCGCAGGCTCAGCGGCCATGGCTCATGGGCCCAGCCGCTCCGTGGCATGTGGGATCTTCCCGGACCGGGGCACGAACCCGTGTCCCCTGCCTCAGCCGGCGGACTCTCAACCACTGCGCCACCAGGGAATCCCCCTCATGGTAGTTTGAATCACTTATATGCGGCATTTCTTCTGCGTTTCCTTTGGTCAATCATCTTGCTTTGCCTGGCTCTGAGTCCGTACTTGGTTATCTCCAGGTCCTCCCATGTGTGTGCGTGTATCTCTTAGTCAAGATGGATTTCAGCGCAGAGGCCTATGGGTAGGTTGGCATCACTCCTTTTTTGACCTCCCAGGAGCCTCACTGCGTATGTGTAGTCAGGAAGGTCCCCTTGAGAGTGAGAAATGTGTGGTCTCTGTCTCTTTTCTGGGCAGGGCTCAGCTTCTCTGGCTCCTGCTATTTTGGAGTGTCTGTCCACAGGGGACAAAGTCCAGCTGCTCAGCCTGGAGCCTAGCTATCTCCTGCCTCAAGACCAGAAGAGCAGGCGCAGGAAGAGGGGCTGGAAAAGTGGGCCAGGCTCATCCCTCGGTCCACTCCACGCAGTGCTGCTCGGGTGCTCTCAGTGTGTGACAGTGCCCCGTTCACTGACACCACCTTGGCAGCTTGAAATCCACCTGGTGGGACTCTTTACGGCACAGGAGTCAGCAGACACTACAAATCCATGCTTCCCCTCCCTTCCAAGTTGAGAAGGGCGTTAGGGTGTCTCACCTCTCCCAGCACACCACTGAGTCCTAGTCCCTGGAGCCAGGAGCCGAGCTTGGGGCGCTGGGGGAGGACGTGAGTCAAATATGAGACGGAGATTTACAAATGGACAAGGCTAAGGCTTGGGTAACCAAGATGAGACTATGTTAATAATTCAGTGATTGAAAAGGTGTTAAATGGGATTAAAATGTCCTTTAAAGGAGCCTACTACCCAGCAGAAGAGTAGAGTTTGGCAAAGCATAATGGTGTGTTAGAAAAATAATCTGTCTCACGTCTATAGTTTATTTATTTATTTATTATTATTTTTTATAACCAATATGCTTTAATGTAATTTTAGGTCATTCATTTTACATACACTTATGGAATGCCTACTGTGCTTAAATCATTGTGCTAGATCTTCCCAAAGACACGGTCTATATATATATATATATATATTTTTTTTTTTTTTTTCCGGGGGGTTATGCGGACCTCTCACTGTTGTGGCCTCTCCCGTTGCGGAGCACAGGCTCCAGATGCGCAGGCTCAGTGGCCATGGCTCACGGGCCCAGCCGCTCCGCGGCATGTGGGATCTTCCCGGACTGGGGCACGAACCTGTATCCCCTCCATCGGCAGGCAGACTCTCAACCACTGCGCCACCAGGGAAGCCCACGGTTTATATTAATACAACTCCTAATGACTTTTTCTTCATGCTTGCTTCAGGGACTACATCTGGGACTGAATAGCAGCACATAGCCATAGGGCTGAGGTATGGCCACCCCTGCTCTACACTCTGGTCTCTTCCAGAGGTGAACACAGCAGTCACTATCTTGATAAGGTGTGTAGATTAGTAATCACCATTCTGTTACTTTGTAAACTTCAGTTATTTCCCCTGGAGGGGTGCACCAGTCCTGGAAATACTGCAATACCAGGTAGATGCGTGGAGTGGACGAAGCAAGCTCTCACTCCAACTCGTTGCTCCAAAAATCCGTTTAATACGTTGTTCTCGGGTAGAGAACGTATCAGATGTTAAACTGATAAGAACAGATACTACACTTGATCTTAGCCAAAAGGCCGAGAAGCGATACGTCTATATTTTATAAAGGGACTTCCCCAATCAAATTACTCACCTCCGCACAATAAAGATATTGAAAAGGGCCCATTTTCATTCAGAGTTGCTGAACACGATAAAGGGTTGGGGTTTTAGAGAATCATTCCCTGACATGAGCCAGCTGGCCTCAGGCCTTTTCCTTCCCTTGGATTTTGCCACTGTGGCCTCTGGACCACAGAGCAGCGCTGATGGGGTCGGAGAGCTTGTCTTGCCTCCAGCCTGGGGTGGACTCCTGCCTTGGCCGGGCTATTTCTGGCTCCAGAAGCAGATTCTGCGGAAGTGTCAGGATCACCCTCCCTCCAGTACTTAGGCCTTTTCTAAGGAAGAGCAGCTGTGCAGAGAATTCCTTCTTTTGCAGAACAGAATCCTTTAATGAGACAAATTGTTTTTATAATAGGACTTTCACAGGGAAAGAAAAAAACCCTGTCGCATAAAAGCAAATGGATTCTCTCCTCAGAACACACATCCTCTGCCCAGCAGGTACTGAATTGCAGATGGTGTTTTCACGCTCCCAACTGGGTATTTAATGAAGAAGGAAGAGGGTCCCACTCCCCTCTCCTCTCCCCACCTCCAACACTGGCGATGCACTTTCTCTGTTCATTGAGGTTCACTCTGA
Organism: Mesoplodon mirus; assembly: GCF_964341445.2. Taxonomy (NCBI): domain Eukaryota; kingdom Metazoa; phylum Chordata; class Mammalia; order Artiodactyla; family Ziphiidae; genus Mesoplodon; species Mesoplodon mirus. The sequence continues at coordinate 16,399,746 of NC_138993.1, forward strand.
GGGGGGAAAAGCCTATTTGAAACAAAGGCAAGAGATGCGAGATTTAGATGGAATTTAAATCAAGAAAAAAAAAAAAGGGAAGCTGCACAGTTGTTTCCAGGCTGACAATATTTTATGAACCAAGTCTATCGTCCATAAGCTTCCCATTCCAAGTGATTTCAGGAACACGGAGAAGGCTTCTGTACCAGTTAGGACTGTGTTTGGCTGAACAGTAGTTTAACAAAAATGGGATCAGTTTTTCCTCATGTAACAGAAGAGTTGTGTGGATTATCCAGGGCTGACGTAGCTACTTAACGAAGCTACTGTGCACCCAGGTCCCCCCTAGCTTCCAGCTCCTTCCTTATCCTGGAGCACCTCTGCTCGGATTGGCAGGATGGCTGCCCTGCCTTCTATCATTGCCCCTGAGTTGCAGGCAGGATGAAGGGCACTAGGCAAAGTGCAGCTGTGATGGGCCACAATCTAGGATTCGCGATCCTTGCTTTTTACCCAAAAGACCTGAAAACTTTTGTCCACACAAAAACCTGCACAGAGAGTTTTATGGCAGCTTTGTTCGTAATTGCCAGTCGGAAGCAACCAATATGTCTTTCCGTAAGTGAATGGATAAACTATGGGACATCCAGTTAATGGAGTATTGTTCAGCTCTAAAAAGAAAAGAACTATCAAGCCATGAAAAGCTATGGAGGAACCTTACATGCATATGACTAAGTGAAAGAAGCCAATCTGAAAAGGCTACCTACTGTATGATTCCAACTCTATGACATTCTGGAAAAGGGAAAACTATGAAGACAGTAAAAAGGTCAGTGATTGCCAGGGGATAGAGGGGAAGGAGGGATGAATAGGGAGAGCACAGAGGATTTGTAGGGAAGTGAAACTACCCCGTATGATACTGTAATGGTGGGTACATCTCATGATGTATGTGTCAAAATCCAGAGAATGTACAACACCAAGAATGAATTCTAATGTAAGCTATAGACTTTGGGTGAGAACGATGTGTCAATGTATGTTCATCAACTGTAACAAACGTACCCCTCTAGGGCAGGCGTGTTAACAGTAGGGAAGGTGTTCATGTGTGAGGGTGGGGAGCTTATGGGAACTCTGTTGCTTTCTGCTCAACTTTGCTGTGAACCTAGAATTTCTCTCTAAAAAAAAAAATCTGTTAAAAGAAAAAAGTGATGGGCCAGTTGAGTCTGTCCTTTTTCATCAACAAATAATAGCTTCCCTAGAAATCCCACATAAGTAGACTTCTGCTTATACCTCACTGGCCAAAAATGGGTCACATGACTACCCCAGGCTGCAAGGGAGTGACTTTTATTTTTTATTTATTTTTTGGAGGTACTTTCCCCCCAGTTTTATTGAGATATAATTGATGTACAGCTCTGTATAAGTTGAAGGTGTACAGTATAATGGCTTGACATACATATATTGTGAAATGATTACCATGATAGGTTTAGTTAACATCCATCTCTCATTCAGGTACAAAAAATAATCAGTTTTCTTCCCCTTGTGATAAGAACTTACAGGATTTACTCTTGGCAACTTTCAAATATACTGTATAGCAGAGTTCACTAGAGTCATCATGTTGTACATTACATTCCCAGCACCGATTCATCTTATAACTGGAAGTTTGTACCTTTGGATCACCTTCATCCAATTCCCCCATCCTTCGCTTCCCACTCTGGTAACCACAAATCTGATCTCTATTTTTGTGAGTTAAAAATTTTTGTTTGTTTGTTTTTTAGATTTTATGAGTGAAATCACACAGTATTTGTCTTTCTCTATCTGACTTATTTCATGTAGCACAATGCCCTAAAGTTCCATTCCTGTTGTTGCAAATGCTGGATAGTATTCTGTCATACACACCGCATCTTCTCTATCCACTCCTCTGTTGATGGACACTTAGGTTATTTCCATGTCTTGGCTATTGTAAATAATGCTGCCATGAAAATGGGGGTGCAGGTATCTCTGTGACATAGTGATTTCATTTCCTTTGCATATATACCTGGAGGTAGAGTTGCTGGATCATATCGTAGTTCTAATTTTTTAAGGAATCTCCACGCTGCTTTCTATAGTGGCTCTACCGATTTACAGTCCCACAGGCAGTGCACCAGAGTTCCCTCTTCTCTATATCCTCACCAGCATTTGTCGTCTCTTGTCTTCTTGCTAATAGCCATTCTAACCATCGTGCTGTAATATCTCACTGTTTTGATTTGTGTCTCCCTAATGACTAGTGATATTGAGCACCTTTTCATGCACCTGTTGGCCATTTGTATATCCTCTTTGAAAAAGTGTCAGGTTCTTTGGCCATTTTTAATTGAATTATTTGTTTCTTAATTGAGCTGTATGAGTTCTTTATATATTTTGGGCATTAAGCCCTTATCAGATATATGATTTGCAAATATTTTCTCCAATTCTGTAGGTTGTCACTGGACATTGGCTCTGTCACTGGCTCTAATTAGGCTAATGCTACAGTGACCCTGAAGACACTAATTTGATGGGACAAGGGTGGAAGAATTTTAAAAAATTAGTATCAGGCATGATTTTAGCAAGACTTTTTGCAAAGATATCACTTTTTTCCATGTACTGTAAAAACGGGCTCTGCTTAATTCATCTCTCTTTGTTCTTTCATCATACATTTTTCCTTATGTTTAAATCTTTCATCCTGGCCTCCCACTCCATTTGGTCTAAATATCCTCTTCAGTTATTTCTGGTTCAGCTGTTTAGAACATGCTGATTTACGGTGCTTTGCTGGGGATCTGTGGTGGGGGAGTGAGCTGCCCAGAGCAGTGGAAGACATTTGCAATTCAGCAGAATGGTCTTAACTACGGTGCCATCTTTATGCTGTCTAGAGGTGATGTGATGCAGGAAGGAATCTCAGACAGTGTAATTAAACGAACAGACAAAAATCCAGACAGGCAGGGTGCTTGCTTTGAAGACCCTATATTTGTTATATAAAAATCAAACACATTCCCAACTTGATTGTACTTAGCTAGGGAAACGCTGGACAAACTCTGATGACTTGAGGGACCTCTGTGACAAGCTTAGACTGTGCAAATGGCCCTCATCCAAGGGTGAAGTCCACGTGTGGAGCCAGGGGACCCATCTGCCTGCATGCTCCAGGCTCCTCACCCTCGTTGCTTCATTTGCTCCGATGACCCCTGGGCTCCACTACATCCTCCCAGCCTCTACCCCACTCCCTCCTTCCAGAGGTAACATTATAATTTCACAAAGAGAGCAAATTAATATTAATTTTGTTTTGGAAATTTCATGGCATTCTTCGACCTCGTTGAAAATGTCACAGATCTGACTTTTGTCAACTGTCTGATGTTCATACCTTATTATTCCTTTCTGCGCCTGGTTGTCCTTATTTTTGATAAGAATTTTAAAACCTCTGTCCTTCGTGTCCTCCATAGGGAAATGAGGAGATGTAAATTTTCCTCTTAAAGAGGTGCCAAGTGCTTTAACGGTACTGAAGTCACAGGATTGAGTCAGGGCGCCCAGGAGCACTGGATACCCACCAAGGCTTCCCTCCCATCTCTGGGACCACAGCAGCCAGGAGCTGTTGGGGAGCTTTTGATTTCTTCCTTCTTTCTTGCTCCTTTTCTTTTTAAAGATTTTTTTTTATGTGGACCGTTATTTTTTAAAGTCTTTATTGAATTTGTTACAATATTGCTTCTGTTTTTTGTTTTTATTTTGGCTGTGCTGGGTCTTCATTGCTGCGGCGTGCGGGGGCTACTCTTCATTGCGGTGCACGGGCTCTAGGTGTGCGGGCTTCAGTAGTTGCAGTGCGTGGGCTCAGTAGTTGCGGTGCATGGGCTCTAGGGCACGTGGGCTTCAGTAGTTGTGGTGCACAGGCTCAGTAGTTAGGCTTGCAGGCTTTGTTGCTCCGCGGCATGTGGGATCTTCCCGGACCAGCGGTCACACCCGTGTCCCCTGCGTTGGCAGGTGGATTCTTAACCACCGCACCACCAGGAAAGTTCTTGCTTCTGTTTTATGTTTTGGTTTTTTTTGGCCGTGAGGCATGTGGGATCTTAGTTCCCCGACCAGGGATCGAACCCGCACCCCCTGCATTGGAAGGCGAAGTCTAACCACTGTACCTCCAGGGAAGTCCCCTCTTGCTCCTTTTCTTACCCTCTAGATATTTTCCTTTCTTCTTTCCTTTTGCTCCAAACATCAAAGTGGTGGGAAGAATTCGGCTCTTGATTGGAGGTAGAGGGAAGGCAGAGGCTCATCCCCTTGCCCAGGTCCCCCTGGTTGCAGAGGGAAGAAGCTGGTCGCCTGTCAAACTACAGGTGCAACAAAGACACTTCAGGTGGGTCTCTGTGGCCCTAGGTGTGCTGACTGATCATGGCTGGACTTGCCATTTTGCGTATTTGACTTTCACAGAACCAGATCTTTCATAGGTTATGTACGGATACTGCTGACTACCTTCCAAAGGCAGTCAGACTCTTAACCAGGCAAACTCCTGCTTCCATAGGATCCAAGCAGGACCTTCCCTATTTAAAAGGAGACAGTTTTTGCTATCGTTGGTCTTGATAATGACCATAATTAAGCCATAGGCATAGAATTTTAATAGAATGTGCTTATAACTTCTGAAACTTGAATTTAGTCCCAAACAGCTATGTGCTACACTTACCAGATTTTGACCATCAGGTTTATTAAGGTGTGGGTCTGAGAAGAACAGTCTTGTGAATTGTGCTTACAATTACATGTGCAAATAAGTAAATACAATACATTAATATTTTCTTTTTTTTTAAATTTTTATTTATTTATTTATTTATGGCTGTGTTGGGTCTTCGTTTCTGTGCGAGGGCTTTCTCTAGTTGCGGCAAGCGGGGGCCATTCTTCATTGCGGTGCGCGGGCTTCTCACTATCGCGCCCTCTCTTGTTGCGGAGCACAGGCTCAGTAGTTGTGATGCACAGGCTTAGTTGCTCCGCTGCATGTGGGATCTTCCCAGAACAGGGCTCAAACCCGTGTCCCCTGCATTGGCAGGCAGATTCTCAACCACTGCGCCACCAGGGAAGCCCTAATATTTTCTTAACAAAACCATAAATGATAAAATAATAATAAAATATGTTATACTAGATGTTGCTGGTTTAGTTATTCCTGTTTTGGGGGAGCTCTTCTTAAGAAATGTTTCTGCTTAGAAGGACGTTCTCACATTTTATTCTTAAAATTCTACTCCTCTTCAAAACCCAGCTCATTTGTCATTTGCTTTCACTGGACTGATTCCTCGCTTCTCTACAAGAAAACAGTGCTCATAACACTTGTCACACACCACACTCTTCCTTCTAGATATTTGTGTGCGGTTTTACTTTACCTGCTGTGGTGTAAACTCCTTAGGGGAGAGTTCCTGTTATATACGACTTACATGTTCTGATACAACCTAACAATACTCAATATAGGTATTTAAAAGAAAGAACGAATATGTGATGAGTGTCTACTATCTGCTAGTTGTGTGATCATGATCATTTCTGTTTTTAAATTAATTTTTATGGGAGTAGAGTTGATTTACAATGTGTTAGTTTCAGGTGTACAGCAAAGTGAATCAGTTATACATATACATATCTCCACTCTCTTTTAGATTCTTTTCCCATATAGGTCATTACAGAGTACTGAGTAGAGTTCCCTGTGCTATACAGTAGGCCCTTATTCGTTATCTATTATATATATAGTAGTGTGTATATATAGTAGTGTGCATATGTCAATCCCAATCTCCCAAGTTCTCCCTCCCCCTTCCTTCCCCCTTGGTAACCATAGTTTGTTTTCGACATCTGATTTCTTATCATCTCTTTGTTTCCTCATGTGTATAATGGTGAAAACTACAACCTCACACATTTAAGATGAAATGAGATCATGTATATAAAATACTTAGCACAAGGCCTGGCACACTGAATTCTCATAAATGTCAGCTCTTTATTTTATCATTATTAACATGGAATGTAGTTTTCAGTAGGTACCTTGAAGCAGGGTGGTTTCTTTGCTGACTAAGGGCATAGTGGGAAATGAAGGGTAGGTAGGAGCAACAGTATTTCATAAAAGCAAAGTAACAGCAATAAAGCTAGAGTGGTTTCAACTGGTAAAATGATGCTCAGTTCCATATGCAATAATGGGCAGGTTTCCAGAAGGACCTGATGTACTCTCAAGCATGCATTCAGCACATAAAAATACAACTCAACCTCATCATAAATTTGATCTACAGCCAAGAAATTACGTCCATTATCAAGTGAATGCATATTGTGCTGGTCTCCCTCCGATGCAGGTGCTACTTTGGGTAGCCTGCTCTTTTAAAAGGACTCTCCATGAAAGGTTAAATTCATGCCTTATTTCTCTTTGCATTCAGTTTCCTAGAGCTACAGAGACCTCCACCATCATTCTACCCTAAGGTCAACAGCTGAGGTAGTTTTGGCCGATATCTATTGAAAATGATGTTGAGGCGATTTCTTTTACTAGAGATTGTTTTTTCAAAATGAGAGCTCATTTCAGCATTTCTTCCCTTCATGTTCTCCAACTTCTCCAGTTTCACCAAAGCTATTCTGTATCCCTTTTCTCTGGCATCACTCATCTTCCCAGACCTGCAGAAGCATTCACCTCCTCCAGAAGGTTTTTCCTGGTTCCCCAGAAATAGTTCACTGTCTCTCTCCACCCCGCCCCCGCCTCTGGACAACACAGGATGGTTCTTATTTGTATCGTTGCCACGACCGTATTGTAGGGCAAGTGTATGTTTAAAGGCTTGTTTCTATTGGTTGACTATGAGCCACTCAAGGTTTGGATTTATTTCTGGTCATTTTTATGTCTTGATATTGTAACAGGAAGGTTTGGGGACAGAGGAATGGGCAGCTATGAGGCCTTCTGTGACCCTGCCTGGGGCCCAGTGCTTGTCACACTCAGGTCCATTCGGCTCCACTGGCCATGATGGCCACCACCATGGACCAGCCCCAAGAAGTCTGTTGGGATCAAAGCATAGTGAGTGAGGCAGAGAGGGGATGGGAGATGAGGTTGGATAGAGATGGAGGGGCTGGACCATGCAAGGGTTTTTGGCCTGGGGACAGGCAATTGGACTTTTTGTTCCAAAGACAATGGGAAGCTGCCATGAGCTTTAAGAGGGGATGGTGACACGATCCAATGCAGAGATTCCATCACCTGCTCCTCTTTTTTTCCCCCCTCATGGGTTATGGACACACTGCCAGCTCCTGCAGTGTCTGTCTTGTTGCAAGGAGCATTTTCACTGTGTGCTTTTGAACAGCCTCAAAGCCGTAGATGTGCTGAGAGGAAAGACCGGAGCTTTGAGCACAGAGAGGTAGCAGCATCCTTGCAAGAGGCCAGCGGCCCCACCCCCACCCCCATTACCCTCTGGCCTCCTGCTGTGGGTGATGGCACTGCACTGTTCTGCAACCTGACGCTGGAGAGTCTGCTGGTTTTCCATTTGATTTTAAAAATAAGTAAATAATCGCAGTCAAGACATGGATATGGTGAAAATGCAAAGCAAGCGACAGAATTTGGGCACCGCAGCTCCAGGGAGCACGTGCAGCTCTGAGAGATTCTTGGAGCCTAGACGATTCTGAAGGGACCCACTGCTGTTTTATGTTGTATGTGTGGCTTTGGAGGTCCAGGAGGCCAGCCCCGAGGGACATTTTGGAAAGTGGTAATGGAAATGATTTTCAGTCCAAGGCAAAGAAGCAGGTCAGGCACCTAACCTCCCTGCCGTACCTTAAAAGGCTCTAATTCTATCCTGACAAACAGTAAAGAGAGCAAATAAGTACGTTCATGCCATTTCAATGTTCTTCTTCAAACATGTGGATTTAAGCCAGTTGGGTTTGGAATCCATTTAGTTTGTGGTTTTGCCAAGAGTTTTGTGGGTGTAAAGTTTAAAAATAGCTACGTACACATAGGATGTCTGTGGGGAAAAGTGGGTAAATTCTAGGTTGGAAAAAGGTTCTGTGAGCAAGTGCCCTCAATGTTTAGTTCCAAATGTTTGCAAAGACAAACATTTTGGAGATCAGAGTTAACAGTCCTGTTTCAGTCCTTGGTCCAAACCAGGGTGCATCTGCATCCAAATGTGGGAGTGGATAGGTGACTCAGAAATATGTAATGGGGGGAATTAAAGACCCAGAAAAAAGAATTAAAGTTTAAAAAGAGGTGAGGGAGGAAACAGGGAGAAAAAGTTCCATATAAATAGGCAGTAAAGTCAGGCGTTTTCAGACTGGAAGCATGGAGGCAGATGGAATCAAAGCCAAAAAATACAGTAAGTGGCTGAGGTTAGGGTAATTGCAGCCTTGCTCGGTCACGGCCTCATGAGTTTTCCTCCCTGCGCACAATTTTCCCCCTCTCAACCCTCCAGGACTGTGGATTGATTAATTATGAAGTGAGCGGCCTGATCAGGGTCAGGGGCCTTGACTTGGGAATGTGAAGATGGGGATTTATCATGAAGGGAGCACCAGCCAGGCCAGCCACAAACAAATACATCTCTCACGCACTCACCCCTTCCAATCTTATTTATCGAGGTACTGCTTAGACTAAAGACTACTTTATAATTTGCCTGGGTGGATAAATCTCGTATCTGAGCAACTACATGGCTAAGTATCACGTGATCCGTCCCGAGTCAGGGACAACCTAGTACCAGCACATTACAGCAGTGGGAAGGGTGCTCTGACTTCCCGGAGGAGGTGTTTGCACCGGCCTTTGGTGGACGGTGGGATTCTGATGGGTAGAGAGTTGGAGAGGAATAACCTGAGCTTTGGCACGTGGGTGGGAAAGCACCAGGTGTGGTTAGTGAAGCATAGAATAGTTAAGTGCTAAGATGGAAGAGGTGATGGGGACCACGGTGAAGGCCTGAGAGTGTGTCTGGGGAGAGGGCACTTTTGCTTGGTTGGCAAGAGGGAACCATGGGAGGGTTTTGAGCAGGAGGATGCGCAAAGCACGTTAAAAATTGGCAATCGTGTGTAGGTGGACAGGAGTGGACAGGTGTTGGGGCCATGGAGACCAGTTGGGAGTGTATGGCCATAGCCCAGGTGAGGATAACACAGTACACAAAGACACTGGAGAGTGGGCATAACTCTCAGGCAACCAAATCAAGGGTGTGAAAATATTTCTTCATTTTCTTTTGAATCCGGCCAATTCGGACTCAAAACCGTCATCCCGTGTGTCACTGGGAAATTCCATTGGGTTATAATTGAGGGCTGCTCTCCTTGGAATAGGGACATATCAGAGTCTTGGAGGATAACATGATAGGTGAAATGGGGAAGAGGCCTCTGGTCTCTTGTGGTCCTGCAGTGGTCCACGAAGCCAGTTTCTGTACCTTGAAGACAAATATGCAGGTGAAGTGAGTATTTGGATGTCCTCACTTTACAGATGAGGAACCTGAGCCACAGAAGATTACAGAACTGTCTGAAGTTTCACAGCTAGTAAGGAAGGGGCTGGGATTAGAAGACCTGGCTCCAATCTTTTTTATGGCTGAATAGTATTCCACTGTGTGTGTGTGTGTGTGTGTGTGTGTGTATCACATCTTCTTTATCCATTCATCTGTTGATGGACATTTAGGTTGCTTCCATACCTTGGCAATTATAAATAATGCTGTTATGAACTTTGGGGTGCATGTATCTTTTCGAATTAGTGTTTTCATTTTCTTTGGATATATACCCAGGAGTGGAACTGCTGGGTCATAGGGTAGTTCTACTTTTAGTTTTTTGAGAAACCTCCATACTGTTTTCTATAGTGGCTGCACCAATTTACATTCCCACCAACAGTGTATGAGGGTTCCCTTTTCTCCACATCTTTGCCAACATTTGTTGTTTGTAGTCTCTTTGATGATGGCCATTCTGACAGGTGTGAGGTGATATCATAGTGGTTTTGGTTTGCGTTTCCCTGAGGATTAGCGATGTTGAGCATTGTTTCATGTGCCTGTTGACCATCTGCATTTCTTTTTGGAAAAATGTTTGACACGCTTCTTTACAACGTTTTTCTCTGCATTGTTTTACACGGTCAAGGGATATATTTACATATATATGTATGTATGTAAATGTTACGTATGTATATATGTGTTTATGTATGTATTACGTATGTGTATGTATATATACACACCTACACATACATACATTCAGGTTGTTCCTCAATGGTTTGTAATTATAAAGTGCACGGTGAGAAACAGATGCATGTTTTTATCTCTGTTTTGGGTAATTTCCTTGGGAGAGACTCCTGGAAATTGAATTACAAGCCAGGAGCATTTTTACAGCCACTGACATATCTATTGCCACACCTTTTTCCAAAAAGATTGTGCCAGTTACTGCTAAAAGCCTTGTGTAAACATAAACTGTGTATTAATTTTAAAACTTTTGCTAAGTTGAAAGGTGGAAATGACCTCTTGTGTGCCAGGCTTTGCCTCTTGATCTCATTTATTCCTCAGAATGACCCTATGACGAAGGCCTTGTTCCTTAAAATATTATTAATCTTGCTGGCTGAGTTTTTTGGCGCCCTCTTGAATTTTGCCTCTGAGCTGAGTGTGTTCCTCACCTACCCTAGACCCAGCTCTGATTCACTCCACTTTGCAAATGAGGAAACCAGGGGTGAGAAATGAAGTTTATTGATTAGGGTCACACGGCCAGTAAGTCTCAATGATGACATTCAGATCTGGGTACGTGTGACTCCAAAACCCTGTTTCTTTCTACTAAGCTGTCTGGGTGCTTCAGTCTGGGTTTTTTTGTTTGTTTGTTTGTTTGTGGTACGCGGGCCTCTCACTGTTGTGGCCTCTCCTGTTGTGGAGCACAGGCTCCGGACGTGCAGGCTCAGCGGCCACGGCTTACGGGCCCAGCCGCTCCGCAGCATGTGGGATCTTCCCGGACCGGGGCACGAACCCGTGTCCCCTGCATCGGCAGGCGGACTCTCAACCACTGCACCACCAGGGAAGCCCAGTCTGGGTTTTTGAATGTGTATAATGAGGAGAGAGAAGAAACCATTAAACAGAACTGAGGAATCCCGGAGAAGGAGCTGGTCCTTTCCGGCGTGTAAGGGTGTGGTGGCAGTTTAATGTGGGTCACGTGGATTTGGGGGCACAGGGAGACCAGACCCATCCACTGTGGGGTGAGTAGAGGAGGTTGAAGATTCAGGTCTGTCCGGCAGGAAGGGGTGTGACTGAGTGTGAGAGAGGGCCAGGGCACACCTCGCTGGAAGCTCTAGTGCTTATCTAATCTGAGCACAAAGGCCGGCTTAGACCCAGAATAGGGCTGTGACCAGGCAGAGTTCCTGGGGATGGTCACAGTCACACATGGTTGGGTCACAGTTCTGAGCCTGCCGTCCGGCACCCGGCCGTGGTCCCCTCCACAGTGGCATCCAGTGCACGGTGTCCAGCTGGGGCACAGCTGGACCAGGAAATACTCCTGGAAGCCCGGGCTGGGCTGTGAGTTCTGACACTGACCAAAGGAGCGAAGGAGTCACTACAGGTCTGCAGAGCCAGCTTGGCGTGAACACAGGCCCGGACTGCCATGACCTTTCTGGCCAAGCAGAGTGGCGGAGCCACTGGCCTGGGCTGATTGATCTACATTGGGCGCCACAGGCTCGTTTTGCAGGAAGTGGGACTAAGTCTCAGCATGCCCCCAGGATGAGTCGTCTCCCTGCTGTGCACACCAGTTTCCTCTGTTGTGCCCGGTTGCATTTTCAGTCTTCAGACCACTGCCAAGGGCAGAGGATCTGGCAGTAGGTCTGTTCTACTCATCAGTCTGTTGCTGCTTCTGACCTCGTTGGAATCACTCACATCTTGTGCTGTCAGGAGGGGGCCTGAGCGGGTAATGGAGGGTTCTGGCCCTGGGTGCAGAGGAGGCAAGGTCAGCTTCTGGGAGCAGTGCACAGTTTAGGGAGCATTTGGGAAGGTGGAACAAGTTTGGCCTAATTGAAGCCTGTAAGAGTGGGGTGAAAGTTGGCCAAGTAGCCATGGATGGATGGACCACAGTGTGGTCTGGCAGTTACAGGGTAGAAACAGCAAAAGTGCAGGATGGCTCGGCTTGGGGGCCTGGCAGATGGGGCAACAGACAGAGGGAGAGGTGCAGATGCTACACAGGCAGCAGTGAGACGGTCAGCCCTGGGCTCCAGGTGGGGTGGGCAGGCCTGCAAACCAGGAGAGAGGAGGGGAGGGTAGACGGGTGGGGAGATGGCCGAGAGGAGGAGGTTTTGTAGGCTTGAGGGATTGGGTGGGGGGCTGAGGGGAGAGGGTGTGTTTAGGGAAGGGCCGCTCAGAGCTGGGGATCTGGGGGAAGGAGCAACGTTGAGTGGTAACAAGCACCAGGGTCTGGTTTCGTTGGCAGTGGCTTGAAATGGAGGAAAGAGACAAGCCAGGGAGGTGGAGGGTGTGATGACGGAAAGATGACTTCCTGTCGGGTGGAATTCTGTCCACAGAGGCGACTGAGAGGTGATGGTGGAATTGCTCATTTTTTAAAAAATAAATTTATTTATTTATTTTTATTTTTGGCTGTGTTGGGTCTTGGTTGCTGAGAATGGCTGATTTTAAAGAGCATATTGAAGCTAAACCCCGTCTGTCGTCCCCGCATCAGGGAGTCTGTGAAGGAGAATGGTGCCTGCCGGAGCCCGAGGGAGGAGAAAGAGCATCAGCCTCTATGAAAGGTCTGCTGTGTTACAGGCAATATAGGGACTTTTGCGCAAATTATATAACTTAGTCCTCATAGTGACCCTCCAGGGTAGGCATTATCGTCCATAGTTTACAGATGATGAAATTGAGGTGCAGCGAAGTGAAATAACTTGCCCTGGGTTCACAGAGTGAGCGGTGGAGTCAGAATGGGAAGCCAGGTTTAGCTGATGCCACAATCGAGACTCCGTATATGTAACTGTGTTAGATCCTCTAGGAGGATTATAAAAGCTGCAGGTAAGGGTTTCCCTGGTGGCGCAGTGGTTAAGAATCCACCTGCCAATGCAGGGGACACAGGTTCGACCCCTGGTCTGGGAAGATCCCACATGCCGCGGAGCAACTAAGCCCATGTGCCACTACTGAAGCCTGGGCTCTAGAGCCCACAAGCCACAACAAGAGAAGCCACCGCAATGAGAAGCCCGTGCACCACAATGAAGAGTAGCCCCCGCTCACTGCAACTAGAGAAAGCCCACGCACAGCAACAAAGACCCAATGCAGCCAAAAATAAAATAAATTTAAAAAACCCACCATTCACTTTATAGCAGTACACCATATATACTCAATAAATATTTGTTAATCAATAAATATTATTTTTTAAAAATAGAAAGAAAATCTTCAAAAAAAAAAAGAAATCTGCAGGTAAGAGGTAACTAGTCACGGTGGGAGTAGTTCGTTCGTTCCCTGAGGATGAGATGGCGTCTCTCCCATTCAGTCCCAGGTCCCCTTGGCTGACGTGAAGCTGTTCTGTGGGGTTTGTCAACTCATTTGACTTAGTGATCAAACTGTGCAGTACTTTGTGCATTCTGGATTTTAAAAGTTTTTGTTTATTCATTATATCAAATTTATCAACCTATGAGGGGAAATTAAGACTTTATGTAGTTTTTATATGTTGTACAATAATATTTCTTCAAATAAATCTCTCCTATAAATTAAAAAAAAAGCCACAAACAGCCCACTGCCAGACACAGAGTGGGACTCAGTAAATTCTTGTTGAATGAATAAGTAAATCCACTCAGATCACTGAAAAAAGAGGTACAGGGAACTGAATTCCTATCAGTTTTCAGGAATCTCAGTGGAGGGTGGGCTGAGGGGATTTATAACTTACCTGGAAGGCCTTCAAAGTGTTAGAAGCCCTTGTAACCAGTGGAGGTAGTGGGGAGGGGTGTTAGACAATTGCAATTGACTTTGGAACTGCAGAATGTGGATGAGGATGCAGGGGGGCTCCAGTCGATGTGGGCTTTCTATCCACAAGGCTAGAACCGTGGGTAGGAGCCTGCCGTCTCCCAGGAGGATGTGGGCCTCACCACTTGCCCTCTGCTTGCCGAACTTTACAGATCTGGTCTCAAGAGACTGGAGGAAGCCAGCTTCCAGGCTTTCTGCCCAGAGGCAAATTTCCCTCTTCCCACAGTACGGCTGGAGATGTCCAAGGAGGCTCATCCAAAGCAGCAGGCTGTGTCCACTCCTCCAGGTTTTGTAAATTCCACCCTTCAAGCAGGAACGCTACCAACTTGGTCCAAAAACACCCTACAGAGGAAATCCCTTATGAAAATGCTCTTCTGAGAAAATGATTTTACTTATTTTTATTTATTTTACTTATTTTATATTGGAGTATAGCTGATTAACAATGTTCTGTTAGTTTCAGGTGTACGACAGAGTGATTCAGTTATACATATACATGTATCTATTCTTTTTCAAATTCTTTTCCCATTTAGGTTATTACAGAATATTGAGCAAAGTTCCCTGTGCTATACAGTAGGTTATTGTTGGTTATCTATTTAAAATATAGCAGTGTGTACATGTCAATCCCAAACTCCCAGTCTATCCCTCCCCTCAACCCTTTCCCCTTGGTAACCATAAGTTCGTTCTCTAAGTCTGTGAGGAGAAAGTGATTTTAGACGTCTTTGCTAAGCAAAACTGGGTTTCTGTTGAGAAATAGCATTGAGGCAACTTAAATTACAATGAAATAAGACACTAGATTCTCTAATTGTAAATGAGAACCACCACTAAGCTGCTCATGTTTCCCTTTTTGCTTTGGCTTCTAGGAAATTCATCTGTAGCAGTTTTTCTTTACGGTTCGAATATTTCTAGACTCTTCTTCCTTAGCCCTTGCATCGTCTTATATAACTGTAATTTCAGTTGCTTCAATACCTTGTGGAAATAAAACAATTAAATGCAGAATAACACATGGAAGTGAAGTGCCTCCCTGTGTTCATCAGGGTGGAGTCTTCTGCAAAGAAAAGGGCAGTCGGGGGCCTCCCTGGTGGCGCAGTGGTTGAGAGTCCGCCTGCCGATGCAGGGGATACGGGTTCGTGCCCCGGTCTGGGAGGATCCCATATGCCGCGGAGCGGCTGGGCCCGTGAGCCATGGCCGCTGGGCCTGCGCATCCGGAGCCTGTGCTCCGCAACGGGAGAGGCCACAACAGTGAGAGGCCCGCATACCGCAAAAAAAAAAAAAAAAAAAAAAAAAAAAAAAAGAAAAGGGCAGTCGGCCCTCCTGGGCACGATGGCCACTAGGTGGCACCAAAGCCTTCCCACAGCCCTTCTTAGCCAGGTGATTTGGCCTGAAAGCGCTTCTGTATATGCATTTCTGGCCATTTCTTGGACTGTGCTAACCACATTGAGAGCTGCTCCTGTCCAGAACGCACTAGGTTTAGTTCTAGGGTCTGGGCAAAGCTGACCTAAGGGAGTCTGGCTGGCTTCTTTCAGATGTTCAACCTATGAGATCAAATAAGGTGGGGCAGCTCTGAACCAGACTAGGCCAGTTGGGGGCTGTGCATCCTCCATGGAAGCAGCTCCATTTTCTACACCATCCAAGGCAGTGGGTGGTGGGACCCTCATCACACATGGAGAGTTTAGGGGGGGTGTTATAGGAGCACAGGGAAGGGGTTTTTCAGCACCCCCAAGTGTTCTGGTAACTTCTGTCTGACGTGAACATACTGCTAATATTGGGCACATAACTGGACAACAGTTATCACACCTGTAAGATAGAAACTGGCTTTTAAGAAGACCCAAGGGTGCTGACATTACCATTAATGTTTGCCTCTGTTATTCACTAAGAGAAATTGTCATTTAAAGCCATTTGTATCTAGGCCTCTATGCCCAAGACTAGAAAACAGCCTTCAGTAGAAGTTGGAAGAATGTAATTCTATAAAAACCTTTAAATTCAGGTTCTTGAACCTTCCTGAATCTATTTGTTATAATAATTGTGACAAAAGATGTTTCCTTTGAGAATCCATTTTTATTCACGCCAGTTTCTCATGTTGTTTTCTCAAGCCTCTGATAGTATCTGATCAATTGTTTCCAGAGAATGAAAGAGAAGCGGAATCCTACAAATCATGAGGGGTCATTTATGTCCAGACCGGGAACGTGGTGCAACGTGGCCTGGGGCAGGGTGGGGAAGGTGACCAACCAGCTATTCCCACTGCTTGCCTGAAATTCAGACTTGGGATCACTGGCCAGAACTGGTCATGATAGAGTTCTGAGGGCTTGGAAGGGAGAAGCTCTCAACAGTTTATTTGCTCTTAAAAATCTCTTCTAGGAACTTTGTGAGTCTACTCAGGTTCCTCTTACCTGGTGGAATGGAGAATTCATTCATCTTCAGAAAGCCCAGTAGGGGGATAGGAAGTACCTGCATTTCTCCTGATTCACAAGGGTCTAATCAAGGGTCTTCCCAATACAAGTAAACATTTGGCCTCACCTGGAAGGCGCTAGACGGGGCAGCCCAGCAGGCTTCCGTGTGACCACTCCCGTCCTCGGGTCTCAGGGCTCAAGCAGCAGCCAGTGCTACAACCTACTTTGTACTCCACACGTCAGCCTCTCAACCGTCACAAAAGTCTCTCCGGGGGCTCACCACCCTCCCCCGTGGGTGACCCAAGATGATTTCAGTGGGGCTCACTTTCCAGGTCCATTAGGGACCCCCGAGAAACATTTGATCTTTAAAGCAGATACTAGGTGGTATGTAGGGTGGGCCATGGTGGGACCGTGAGCAGTCATTTGGGGAGTCTTATGTGGAAAAGAGGCAAGGTGGGCTGTGAACTAGACCAGGGCACTTGCTAACAGCCCCCCCACACACACACACACAGGGCAATGCTAGGGGGAACTGCAAGGTCAAGGAGACGTTTTGTCCATTCAATAACAAAAAACTAGGGTTAAAGTCTAGATGTCCTCCATCACAGAGCCAAATCCAGGAGAAAAATAAATTTATGAGACAACCTCAATGTTTTTTTTCAATTGAACATATTTATTGAGCACCTACAGTATGCCAGCATCTATCACAATAAGAATACAAAGGAGTCAGGATCTACCAGTGGGTATCAGGAGCCCTCCTGGATGAGGACAGTGCGGTAGGTCAGAAGAGGGAGCGATGCCCTCAGTAGTGTCTCCGTGACTCCTCCTCAGAGTGACTGCCGTCTGTGGGGAGGGAGCATCTGAGTGTGGTCTGCGGTGGGCTTCTCTCCCCTTCTCCCCTGGTGTTATGGCGGGCATCTTGCATTTTCTGCTTTTGAAGGGGTTTGCTGACCTCTTTTGGGGTCACTCAGTGTGGTAGACTACACTGTGCTGAGGCAGGGGTCGGTGAGAAAGGATGAGGGCAGAGCGCATCAGCGCTGTGCTCTGAAGCATCCGTAGGGGTGTGTGTGAATATTCTGAAGTAAGGGCGCTGATGAGGGTGAAGACAGGAGGAGCCGTCACCTGGCTGCGGGTCTACTTGTGGATGCCTCGGTGACTTTTGCTATCCTGAGCTCGTCTACTGCTCCCTGGGGCTGTGTCAGCACCCTGAGTGATTAGCGTGTTGTTTTGCATCATCAGCTACTGTCTGTGAGTCACATTTCCAGGCAGCAGGTGGACAGGCAGCGGCCTTCTAGGCATCATCTCTGCAGAAAGAAGCCCCACGCTGCTCTGAGCCCTGTGGCTCTGTAGTCACCAGTGTGGCCCCTAGAGTGTATTTTCTTGGTCTCGGGCACCACAGCAGTAGAGGGAGGCAACCCTCTGTTCTTTGTCGTTGACCATGGCTGAGATCTCAAATCAATGTCAGTCTAGCACAAGGGTTGGCAAACTACGACCTTCGGGCCAAATCTGACCCTCCACCCATTCTTGTAAAATAAATTTTCTTGGAACTCAGCCGTTCCCATTCATTTATATATCATAGGCTGCTTTCACACTATAATGACAGAGACTGTATGGCTGGCAAAGCCGGAAGTATTTATTATTTAGCCCTTTTGCTGCTCACTCCTGGTCTAGAATTATAGAAGACCATTTTTTTTTTTTTTTTTTTTCCCGGTACGCGGGCCTCTCACTGTTGTGGCCTCTCCCATCGTGGAGCACAGGCTCCGGATGCACAGGCTCAGCGGCCATGGCTCACGGGCCCAGCCGCTCCGCGGCATGTGGGATCTTCCCAGACCAGGGCACAAATCCGTGTCCCCTGCATCGGTAGGCGGACTCTCAACCACTGCGCCACCAGGGAAGCCCAGAAGACCATATTTTTATTTACTTAAATCAGAGCAGAATATTGTAATTCGGAGTCCTGGAGTATGCGGGATGTTCGGTAGGAGGTAAGGTTCTCATTACAGGGATGGCAAAGACTTGAGGCTTCAGCTCGAGTCTAGAGCTGGTAACGGCTGCCGGGAGGACTGTGTTGAAGAGGATTCTGAAGCTGTGTCTGGGCTGGTGTGGGCGCTTCTAGAGAGGTGTAAACTGGGCCTTGAGTCATTCAGGCAGGGAGTACCAGAGTGGGACGTAAGCAAGGCAAGTCTATGCTCTTCTTCCCCAAAGGTATACAGCAACTAGGGACACCTCGGCGTTGTCCCCGATGCCAGCACTTGGCACTGTAGAGGCTGGAATTGTAAACATACCCTTACTGGAGTGGGAGAGAGGTGATATTTAAACACTGTTCACGCTGTGACAGAAGCAGGCAATGGCAGGAAAGGCCAAGGTCAGGTTAGAGCTCCAG
Organism: Mesoplodon mirus; assembly: GCF_964341445.2. Lineage (NCBI taxonomy): Eukaryota > Metazoa > Chordata > Mammalia > Artiodactyla > Ziphiidae > Mesoplodon > Mesoplodon mirus. The sequence continues at coordinate 16,418,321 of NC_138993.1, forward strand.
CTTTAATTAAGGCTCCTACGCACGCGTGCAACAGTATTGGTTCAGGACAGCATTTTGTGTAAAGCTTCCTGCTTGGAGAAGAGGGGAGTGCATTTATTAACCTGTGCAATCAAAATGCCAGTTACAATTCTTATGAATTATTTAAAAATGAAAAAGGGTGTGTGATGATGCATGTTTACTGGAGAAACCAGTGTAAAATGTGGCTCCTGTCATTTACATAGATCTGTGTATATATAGCCCTTGGATTGTGGTTTTAAAAATTGAAGCAACTTGAGAATACCTACCCACTATGTCTAATAACCTACTATTCTGTAACTCCAAGAACGATTCTTCCTCATTGATCCAGACAAATCTAGGTAGTGGAGTCTTCTGTAGACCCCCAGCTGTTACAGTGAATGTGTTTGAAAGATGTGTGCAAATCTAGTTTTTGGAACTCAGAATCGTATTATAAATGCACTACAATGACTCCTTTCACTGTAACAGTACCTGGAAATTCTCAGGGCCACTGCTCCCTGGTAAGGTAAACAGATATGGAGAATCCAGTAAGGTGGAATTATGTGCACTAATCTCTCATACAAGTCACTTGGTATCTTTCTCACATTCAACGTTTTTTGGCTTTAATTGTTTTTCCTTCCCAGCATGAAAAATTGTGAAATCAACTCCAGCTGACTAGGTTTTCTTTCCATTTCAAATAATTATATGAAGCATTTAAATAAGTGCACCAAACCATATCTCAAATGGAACTGAGTATTCAAAACATATATTTTATGCCTTAAGTTTGTTGAGAATTTATTTGCATAAAAATCCCAGCTTTTTTCCACTGAGCCCACCACCTCGCTGGTAAGAACGGGTGGTGTGTCAAACGTGCTAATAACGACCCCGTGAGACAGATAATTAGATTCCGGAGGGACCTGGGGAAGCAGGGCCGAGAACACGGGTGGTGTGCAGACCCCAGAGGGGCAGGGGCACCTGAGCCTGTGGGTCTGAAAGACAAGAGTGGGGTGTGTTCAGATGTAGAATTCCTCCTCCACGTCGTTGTCCGTGCCTCCGGCCAGCACCGAGGGTGGCAGGACTCCTCTCCCAGTCTGCTGGGCGTCGGGAGCATCGTAAGGGAGTTCTGGGGGTGACTCTGGGAGCCAGGAGGTGTCGGAAGCTGGGGAAGTGGTGACAGCTGTGGCCGAGGAGCTGGAAGGCCCTTTGGTGAAAAGAGGGAGGGCAGCCCAGGAGGCCTCTGTGGTCACGCTGCCCCCAGCGGGCAGGGGCCCTTCTCTGGAAGCCCTGCGCTCTGACCAGAGGCTGCTGCATCTTTCGGAGGGGAGCAGTGTTTCCACGGGGCTGCAGAACCTGCTGGGTGCAGAATACGCAGAGACCACGGACAGGTCAGAGGAGGAGAGCCGCAGCCCCGTGTCCACGTCCGTCTCCTGGGCCCCCTCTAAGTCATCGATGGAGAGGAGGTGGCTGTGCCTCCGCTCCGATGCCCTCTGCCCCGGGCCATCTGTGTTTGCAAACCACGGTGGTTCAGCTGAGGAGGCCGGGGAGGGGTCTCCCGTGGGCAAACAAAACAAGGACTTGCTTCTCTGGAAAGACCAGGGGAGGCTGGGAGGGCTGCCGGCTGGTGTGGCAAAGTCCTGCGGCTGCCGGGTAGGCAGGCCTGTCTGGCCGAGCCCCAGGTCTGAAGTGTCCATCGGGGGCTGCGGGCCGCTGCCAGGGGTCCGGCTCTGTTCAGCGGCACTCGGAGAAGGCGTGGACCCAGCTTTCTGCTCTGAGGCGTGGTGAGCTCTGCTGGGTTTAGGGCACTTCCTGTGTACCCTCTGTGCCTGCAGGGGGAAGAGGGCATATCACATCAGTGCTGGATGGGCGGTCACCGGGGACGGGGATTCCGCTGTTTACAGAACGTGAGAGACATTTCCTGATGACAGCAAACTTCTGGCAATGTCTCGGCAATAAAGCATTACCAGAAATTCCATTCTCCAAATTCTAAAGCAAAGACAGAGGTAGCGGAGCTTGGGGGAATACAGATCAGACTTCTCAGTCTGAGCAGACATCTCCGAACCCAGGGGTAGGTGCCGTCCCTTGTCACGACAGGGAACGGTACGTCTTCCAGTGCACACGCAAGGAGGCTCAACAGATTAGCCACAAGCATGAGGCCTGGCTGAGCAGGAGAGGGGAGACAAGAATTACCATTCAATGCAAAAAGGTTGCTTGAAGGGTTTATCTCCCTCCAACCACAGCCCCACTGTTTGTAAATACGACTGACGTCAGCATGGAAGGATCAGGACTTGACTCCAGTGCACGCACGTGTGAACATCAGGACACAGCCTGGGGTGGCCTATGATTCAGGGCAGCACATCTTCAAAGAATGCAGGGCTATCAGGAAGTTGGCATTGATTTACTTGCTCTAAGGAAGTCCACAATACTCCTCTATTTTGCCTTTCAGAAACTGTATGGGAAAGGGGGCTGCTGACTACTGACTAACCCCAGGGACGCCCCACAGGGCTCGGACAAGCAGTCTCACCCTTTAACACTCCGCCCTGTCCTCCTAGTCTCCCCGACCTTCCCTGCAGCTCTGCAGGAAGCTGTTTCTGCTGCACAGAACTGGGGCTTCACTCCCGATGATCATGCCCCCCCGGGGCTGCTGCTCTCAGGTTCTCCCCCTGGTCTGGCTCACCGGGCCTGCAGGCCAAAGTCTGGATTACTTCCCAGATAATGGATCTGGGGACAGTGGGTCTGGCTCTGCTCTGTATAGGATTACCTGATTTATGAATCCCTGCAATAAGAGGGCTGAGTGCAGTTTACGATGAGGGGTATTTCCTGGCACCCAGCAGGCTACGAGACATTGGCTCTTCCCTGAACAGGCAAGTCCCCCACCTCCCTGTTAGGAGCCTGGTTTTCTCACAGCCACCTGGGAAATTGTATTCAATGCAATGCACACTTATTTGTACGTATTACAGGTAAAGGAGGAGAAACTACAATGAGAAGGACTGCCCTCAACCACGTGAAACTTATATCTCATTGACAGGATCGGAGACAAAAAGAACTCAGACAAGGGCGCGTGATGACAGGCACGATACTAGAGTGAAGAGGGAGAGGCTGTGCCTGCCCGCGGGAGCGCGGGAGTCTTCAGTTGGAGGTGGCCATGGAGACGGGCGGCTGTCGTCCTAGTGGGTGGCACGCGTGGAGAGGAGGCTGTGCTGGAGAGGGAGGCCAAGACAAACGGGCTGACTGTTGGCAGGTAAGCAAGGGAGTTGCAGGGGGCGGGGAGCAAGCAGCTCGGCTTGATTACAGACCAGGCGCCTGGAAAGCAGTGCTGTAGGTCAGCTCGAGGATGGAGTCTAGTATTTGTCAAGAAGACCCTGACCATGTGGGTAAGAAATCCACATACTTATCCTTCTGCTGGGGCCATGTTCACTCTTGATTATGTTTTTTTCTATAGGACCATTCCTTTCACTGATTTCTTAGATCTTTTTTGCCTAATTCCAGATATCTCTTAATCCTATAAACAGACGACTGACTCGTTGTTTTTCAGTCAACATTAACTGACAGTCTTTTAAGCTCCTCAACTGGTGTGTTTAAGCTTTGCCTGGGTTATAAAGGTGTGCTGAGGACTGGTCTCTGTCATCAGCAGCCTCTCGTACCACAGAAATATTATTGTCTCCTATGTACTCTGATGTGAAAAAGGTCTGGAGGACCAGGCACAGATAATTTTGAGTAAGACACGATCTTAGCCTCCCACAATTAACAATACAACGGTCAAGTGTAATAAAGCAAGCCACAATGATGAAGTGAGCGGCGATATAATGGGGGCGTTTAGGGCACCAAGGGGGGAGGGGTTGATTTTACAGAGGGGGTGAGGCAGCATGGGGAGAGGGTAGAAAAAGCTTGCCTTGAAGTCACGACTGGATAAAATCTTGGAAGTGGAAGAGGGGTTTGCCAACTGGAGCGCAGTGGGCGTGGCATGGAAAGGCACACAGGCGCAAAGACAGCCTGAGCAGAGGCTGGGGGCATGAACCGAAAGAAGAGGCGGGCCCTGAGAAGCGAGAGGAGCCTCGTCAGGGGCGTGCTGTTGTGTGCACAAGCTCCCTCTCCCTCTGTGTATTCTTTTCCAGATTCTTTTCCATTTTGGTTATGACAAGATACTGAATATAGTTCACTATGCTACACAGTAAATCCTTGTGGTTCATCTGTTTTATAGATGGTAGTGTGTATCTGCTAATCCCAAACTCCTAATTTATCCATCCCTCTTGCCTTTCCTCTTTGGTAACCATAAGGTGTTTTCTATGACAGTGAGTCTGTTTCTGTTTTGCAGGTAAGTTCATTTGTATCATATTTTAGATTCCACTCATAAGGGATAGCATATGATATTTGTCTTTCTCTGTCTGACTTAGTATGATAATCTCTAGGTTCATCAACGTTGCTGCAGATGGCATTATTTCATTCTTTTTTTATGGCTGAGTAATATTTCCATTGTATATATGTACCACATCTTCTTTATCCATTCATCTATCAATGGACACTTAGGTTGCTTCCACGTCTTGGCTATTGTAAATAATGCTGCCGTGAACGTTGGGGTGGATTAGTCTTTTCGAATGATGGTTTTCTCCAGATATATGCCCAGGAGTGCTGGATCATATGGTAGCTCTATTTTTAGTTTTTTAAGGAACCTCTGTACTGTTTTCCATAGTGGCTGCGCCAATTTACATTCCTGCTCATGGTATAGGAGGGTTCCCCTTTCTCCACACCCTCTCTAGCATTTATTATTTGTAGACTTTTTTTTTTTTTTTTTTTTGCTGTACGCGGGCCTCTCACTGTTGTGGCCTCTCCCGTTGCGGAGCACAGGCTCCGGACGCACAGGCTCAGCGGCCATGGCTCACGGGCCCAGCTGCTCCGCGGCATATGGGATCCTCCCAGACCGGGGCACGAACCCGTATCCCCTGCATCGGCAGGCGGACTCTCAACCACTGCGCCACCAGGGAGGCCCTATTTGTAGACTTTTTGATGATGGTTATCCTGACTGATATGAGGTGATACCTCAGTGTAGTTTTGATTTGCATTTCTCTAATAACTAGCAATGTTGAACATCTTTTCATGTGCGTGTTGGTCATCTGTATGTCTTCCGTGGAGAAATGTCTCTTTAGGTCTTCTGCCCATTTTTTTGATTGGGTTGTTCGTTCTTTTGTTATTGAGTTGTATGAGCTATTTGTATATTTTGGAGATTAATCCCTTGTTAGTTGCATCGTTTGCAAATATTTTCTCCCAGCCTGTGGGTTGTCTTTTCATTTTGTTTATGATTTCCTTTGCTGTGCAAAAGCTTATAAGTTTGATTAGGTCTCATTTGTTTACTTTTGCTTTTATTTCTATTGCCTTTGGAGACTGACCTAAGAAAACACTGGTATGATTTATGTCAGAGAACGTTTTGCCTATGTTCTCTTCTAGGTGTTTTATGGTGTCATGTGTTATATGTGTTATATTTAAGTCTTTAAGCCATTTTGGGTTTATTTTTTGGTATGGTGTGAGGGAGTTTACATGCAGCTGTCTAGCTTTCTCAACACCACTTACTTTTTTCCACTGTATATTCTTGCCTCCTTTGTCCAAGCCTAATTGATGGTAGGTGTGTGGGTTTATTTCCAGGGTCTCTATTCTGTTCCATTGATCCATATGTCTGTTTTTGCACCAATACCATGCTGTTTTGATTACTGTAGCTTTGTAGTATTGTCTGAAGTCTGGGAGGGTTACTGATCCGCTTCTTAATCCTCAGTCTCTAATTCTGTGTGTGGGGTGTGTGTTTGCCCCCGTGACCTGCTGTCTTCCTGCCCAACAGGCTCTGTACAGCATAATGAAATTCTCAAGCTGTACTGCTAAGGGTGGTTTAAGGAGCTGAAGGTCAAGAGCAGCAATTACGGAGATTTCTGATGGTCTAAATTGTAGATTCTTAAAGAATATGATGCAAAATGTTTTTAGTACAGGTTATAAGATATGGTTCTCGTAAAGATCACACTCCACAAGGCCATTCTACATGCATTTTATGTGCATGGGGACCTCACTGAGTATGGCAAGGAAGGTGCTGAGCCAAACCTGTTCCTCCTGGGGTATGACCCACTCCCCAGGGCTTGCTGCTCTGTGCTCCAGCATCCCCTGGACTCCCAACCCAGCCATTCTGACTCTGTGCTGTACTGCTCTGGTTAGTGATCCATCTTCTCTGCAAGGCTCTGTGCTTCACGAGGGAGATCTTGCTCAGCACATACCCTGACCAGTACCCGATACACAGCAGGAACTTAAGCATGAATGAAGAGTCACAGCTTTGGGATGGGGTAAGGAGTGGCCTCAGAAGGCCCATGTGTACCTGGGAGGTGTGACAGCTGAGTGGCTGTTGAAGAGACAAACCAGTTTTCTCAGTCATTTGAGTTCGGCTAAATAAGAGAGAAAATAAGTCATGAGGCTCTTTAGAGAAGGAAGTCCTCAGGTACAGAGGGTGCTTCCAGTGGGGGGACAGTGTATTAATTAAGATGTCTATCTTATTTTTCCCAAGGGCTGAGTCCCCTGGGTGCCCCAATAAGTATGTACCACCCTGTAACTTGCGTGTTCAGAGTCTTATTTGAGGGGCATGCTCTGGGTGAGCATGCTTGCACTCTGAATCTGCCTGAAAGAGGAAGCCTCTGTGAATACTGCTCCATGAGAAGCAGAAGGCCAAGGTTCCAACTTGAGAAACTGTTTGGAGACATCTGAAGCTTTCCACTCTCAGAGACAGAGCAGTGTTAAATTAGACTCAAAATCAGGAACAGCTAGCAGAGGACGAACCCTTGGTGGTTTCACAGAGATTTTCATCACTGTGCTCTTATTTTTTTTTACTGCATCGTGAAGGCAGGAGTCCAGATAAATCCTAATATCTGCTTTGAAGAGAGGTGGTACCCAGTGTTTTTCACTGGATGGGTGCTCACGTGCACCGTAGAGGTGCCTGCTGGGCAGGTGGGATTCCAGTTGGCACAGCATTGGCTGGTGATGATGCAGGATCCTGGGGTGGGGAGTTGGAGGAGGGTGGCTGCGAGGCTTCACAGCCCCTGCTCCCGGGGTCTGCCCAGGGCTACTATGCTGGTGGGATGTGCCTGCAGCAGATCTGGTGGTTTTCTCCAGCTCTGCCTGGAGGCAGAGAAGTCAGCTTCTAAAAGCAGGGTCTTGTCTGTCTGATGACAACTCACATATGCAAAGGATGGCCCTTCTTTTGGTGTCCTTCCCATGGCGATGGCTCTATTCCTGACCTTTCCTGTCTGCCTGTCTGACTTGACCAGGAACACTAGAATCTGAGAATGAACCATCAAAGATGTTTCGAGAAGCTCTTCTCCAGTGGACTTTTCCAGAGTTAAACAACACTCTGAAAAAGCCTCCTTCCCCGCCCCAGCTTTCGGCTCTCAGGGCTGCCCTCTGGAGCTTCTCCAATTGACAGCAGCAGTGTACCTTGAGGATGGCTTCCTTTGCTTCTCTTTGAAGCAGTGCAGGCTAGCTGGCTCACTGGAATCCAGTAGTTCCCTCTTTGCTGTTTATGGAACTTTTTCTAAGGAACACAGTAGCATTACATCAATGACTCTGTCTAAAGGCAACCAGCCAGGGAGATCTGGTTGTGTCCCTGAAATCACCAAAAAGCTGAAATGCAGTAAGTGACTCATGAGCTTCACATGGAACTTCGAGCCTGGGCAGTTTGCAATGGAAGGAGTAAAGAGGCCTTTTTCAAGGGTCAGGGTGTCTCAACAGACATATGGATAGAATCCCTAGGAAGGGTGATTCTGTCCCTGACCCAGTAAGCCTGTGCAGTGTCTCATGGGTCGATCATGGTCAGGGCATTTTCTCTCACCCTCACACCTCTTTCCAAGAAAGGTCATTTCCTCCTGTTCTGTCCTGGGTAGAAACACAACCAGTGTGGCACTGTCTGTTATGCAATAAGCCAGCAAAAGGCCTTTTAACCCAGGGACTAATAAGAATTAGGTGCAGTCTCAAGGAAATTGGGCAACGGGTTCACATGAGAAACCAGATTTTTGTTCTAAATAAAAGCATCATATTTTGCTTCTCCTTTCACTGGGTAGGTTTCATATACCCACTAAGAGGACTACCCCCAGAAAAAGCCTATGTTGTCTTCAAAAATTTTTTTTAATTTAATTAAAAATTTTATTGAAATATAATTGACATAACATATATTAGTCTCAGGTGTACAACATATTGATTCGTTATTTGTATATATTGTGAAATGATCACAATAAGTCTAGTTAATCCATTACCACACATAGTTATGTTTTTTTCTTGCAATGATAACTTTAAATCTACTCTCCCATCAACTTTCAATATACAAAACAGTATTGTTAACTATAGTCACCAAGCTGTACATTAAATCGCCAGATTTATTAATTCTATAATTGGAAGTTTGTACCTTTTGGCTTTTTTTTTTTTTTTTTTTTTTTGCTGCACTGTGCAGCATGTGGGATCTTAGTTCCCTGACCAGGGATCGAACCCTGGCCCACTGCAATCGAAGTGCAGAGTCTTAACCACTGGACCGCCAGGGAAGTCCTGGAAGTTTGTACCTTTTGATCACCCACCCATAACAACCCAATCTCTTCTCTGAATCTATGAGTTAGGTTTTTTGTTGTTGTGTTAATTTCACATATAAGTGTAATCATATGGTATCTGTCTTTCTCTGGCTTATTTTGCATAATGCCCTCAGGGTACATCCATGATGTCACAAATGACAGGATTCCATTCTTTTTTTATAGCTGAATAATATTCTACTCTGTGTGTGTGTGTGTGTTTGTGTATACACACACACCACATCTTCTCCATTCATCCATAGATGGACCCTTAGATTGCTTCCATGTCTAGACTATTGTAAATAATGCTACAGTCAACATGGAGAGTGCAAATATCTTTTCAAGTTAGTGTTTTCATTTCCTTCAGATAAACACATAGAATTAAAACTGCTGGATCATATGGTAGTTCTATTTTTATTTTTTCAGAAACATCCACACTGCTTTCCATAGTGGCCACACCAATTTACCTTCCTACCAACGGTGCACAAGGGTTCTCTTTTCTCCACATTCTCACCAAGACTTAATATTTCTTATCTGTTTGATAAAAGCCATTTAACAGTTATAAGGTGGTATCTAAACCACTTTGTGGTTTAGATTCTCATTTCCCTGATTATTAGTGATGTTGAATATCATTTCTTACCTGTTGGCCATCTGTATGTATTCTGTGCAACCATGTCTATTCAGACTTTCAGCCCACTTTTTAATCAAGTTGTTTGCTTTTTTACTATTGAGTTTTATGAATTCTTTATATATTTTTTAGATATTAACCCCTTATCAGATATATGATTTGCAAATATTTTCTTCCATTTGGTAGGTGGCCTTTTCATTTTGTTGATGGTTTCCTTTGCTGTACAAAAGATTTTTAGTTTGATGTAGTCCCACTTGTTTATTTTTTGCTTCTTTTGCCTTTGGTCTTAGTGATGATAATTTTGATTTGACACCAAAAACAATCTCAAGGAGCGTACCACCTATGTTTTCTTCTAGGAGTTTTATGGTTTCAAGTCTTATGTTCAAGTCTTTCATCCATTTTGAGTTGATTTTTGTATATGGTGTAAGCTTTCTGGTAGCATCTTTAGGATTCTCTACGTATAGTATCATGTCATCTGCAAACAGTGACAGCTTTACTTCTTCTTTTCCGACTTGGATTCTTTTTGTTTCTTTTTATTCTCTGATTGCTGTGGCTAAAACTTCCAAAACTATGTTGAATAATAGTGGTGAGAGTGGGCAACCTTGTCTTGTTCCTGATCTTAGTGGAAATGGTTTCAGTTTTTCACCATTGAGGACGATGTTGGCTGTGGGTTTGTCATATATGGCCTTTATTATGTTGAGGTAAGGTCCCTCTATGCCTACTTTCTGGAGGGTTTTTATCATAAATGGGTGTTGAATTTTGTCGAAAGCTTTTTCTGCATCTATTGAGATGATCATATGGCTTTTATCCTTCAGTTTGTTAATATGGTGTATCACATTGATTGATTTGCGTTTTTGAAGAATCCTTGCATTCCTGGGATAAACCCCACTTGATCATGGTGTATGATCCTTTTAATTTGCTGTTGGATTCTGCTTGCTAGTATTTTGTTGAGGATTTTTGCATCTATATTCATCAGTGATATTGGCCTGTAGTTTTCTTTCTTTGTGACATCTTTGTCTGGTTTTGGTATCAGGGTGATGGTGGCCTCACAGAATGACCTTGGGAGTATTCCTTCCCCTGCAATTTTTTGGAAGAGTTTCAGAAGGGTGGTTGTTAACTCTTCTCTAAATGTTTGATAGAATTCGTCTATGAAGTCATCTGGTCCTGGACTTTTGTTTGTTGGAAGACTTTTACCACAGTTTCAATTTCAGTACTTGTGATTGGTCTGTTCATATTTTCTATTTCTTCCTGGTTCAGTCTTGGAAGGTTGTACCCTTCTAGGAATTTGTCCATTTTATTGGCATATAGTTGCTTGTAGTAATCTCTTATGATCCTTTATATTTCTGTAGTGTCCATTGTAACTTCTTTTTCATTTCAAATTTTATTGATTTGAGTCCTCTCCCTTTTTTTCCTGATGGGTATGGCTAAAGGTTTATCAATATTGTTCATCTTCTCAAAGAAGCAGCTTTTAGTTTTATTGATCTTTGCTATTGTTTTCTTTATCTCTAATTCATTGATTTCTGCTCTGATCTTTATGATTTCTTTCCTTCTACTAATTTTGGGATTTGTTTGTTCTTCTTTCTCTAGTTGCTTTAGGTTTTTAAGGTTAGGTTGTTAGAGATTTTTCTTATTTCTTGAGGTAAGACTGTTTTGCTATAAACTCCCCTCTTACAACTGCTTTTGCTGCGTCCCATAGGTTTTGGATCATTGTGTTTTCGTTATCACTTGTCTCTAGGTATTTTCTGATTTCCTCTTTGATTTCTTCAGTGATCCACTGGTTATTTAGTAACATATTGTTTAGCCTCCATGTGTTTGTGTTTTTTGCAGTTTTTTCCCTGTAATTGATTTCTAATCTCATAGCATTGTGGTCGGAAAGGATGCTTGACATGATTTCAATTTTCTTAAATTTACTGAAGCTTGATTTCTGATCCAAGATGTGATCTATCCTGGGGAATGTTCTGTGTACACTTGAGAAGAAAGTGTATTCTGCTGCTTTGGGATGGACTGTCGTATAAATATCAATTAAGTCTATCTGGTCTAATGTGTCATTTAAGGCTTATGTTTCCTTATTAAATTTCTGTCTGGATGATCTGTCCATTGGTACAAGTGGGGTGTTAAAGTCCCCCACTATTATTGTATTACTGTCAATTTCTCCTTTTATGGCTGTTAGCATTTCCCTTATATATTGAGGTGCTCCTATGTTGGGTGCATATATATTTACAATTGTTATATCTTCTTCTTGGATTGATCCCTTGAACATTATGTAGTATCCTTCCTTATCTCTTGTAACAGTCTTTAAAGTCTATTTTGTCTGATATGAGTATTACTACTCCAGCTTTCTTTTGATTTCCATTTGCATGGAATATCTTTCTTCATCCCCTTACTTTGTCTGTATGTGTCCTTAGGTCTGAAGTGGGTCTCTTGTAGACAGCATATATACAGGTTTTGTTTTTGTATCCATTCAGCCAGTCTGTATCTTTTGGTTGGAGCACTTAATCCATTTACATTTAAGGTAATTATAAATATGTATTTTCCTATTGCCATTTTGTTAACTGTTTTGGGTTTGTTTTTTTAAACATGTTTATTGGAGTATAATTGCTTTACAGTGGTGTGTTAGTTTCTGCTTTATAACAAAATGAATCAGTTATACATATACATATATTCCTATATCTCTTCCCTTTTGCATCTCCCTCCCTCCCACGCTCCCTATCCCACCCCTCGAGGTGGTAACAAAGCACCAAGCTGATCTCCCTGTGCTATGCAGCTGCTTCCCACTAGCTACCTATTTTACATTTGGTAGTGTTTCTATGTCCGTGCCACTCTCTCACTTTGTCCCAGCTTACCCTTCCCCCTCCCCGTGTCCTCAAGTCCATTCTTTAGTAGGTCTGCATCTTTATTCCCGTCTTGCCCCTAAGTTCTTCATGACCTATTTTTTTCTTTTTTTAGATTCCATATATATGTGTTAGCATACAGTATCTGTTTTTTTCTTTCTGACTTACTTCACTCTGTATGAGACTCTAAATCCATCCACCTCACTACAAATAACTCAATTTTGTTTCTTTTTATGGCTGAGTAATATTCCATTGTATATATGTGCCACATCTTCTTTATCCATTCATCTGTTGATGGACACTTAGGTTGCTTCCATGTCCTGGCTATTGTAAATAGAGCTGCAATGAACACTGTGGTACATGACTCTTTTTGAATTATGGTTTTCTCAGGGTATATGCCCAGTAGTGGGATTGCTGGGTCATATGGTAGTTCTATTTTTAGTTTTTTAAGGAACCTCCATGCTGTTCTCCATAGTGGCTGTATCAATTTACATTCCCACCAACAGTGCAAGAGGGTTCCCTTTTCTCCACACCCTCTCCTGCATTTACTGTTGGTAGATTTTTTCATGATGGCCATTCTGGCTGGTGTGAGATATCATCTCATTGTAGTTTTGATTTCCATTTCTCTAATGATTAATGATGTTGAGCATTCTTTCATGTGTTTGTTGGTAATCTGTATATCTTCTTTGGAGAAATGTCTATTTAGGTCTTCTGCCCATTTTTGGATTGGGTTGTTTGTTTTTTTGATATTGAGCTGCATGAGCTGCTTGTAAATTTTGGAGATTAATCCTTTGTCAGTTGCTTCATTTGCAAATATTTTCTCCCACTCTGAGGGCTGTCTTTTCGTCTTGTTTATGGTTTCCTTTGCTGTGCAAAAGCTTTGAAGTTTCATTAGGTCCCATTTGCTTATTTTTGTTTTTATTTCCATTTCTCTAGGAGGTGGGTCAAAAACGATCTTGCTGTGATTTATGTCATGGAGTGTTCTGCCTATGTTTTCCTCTAAGAGTTTGATAGTGTCTGGCCTTACACTTAGGTCTTTAATCCATTTTGAGTTTATTTTTGTGTATGGTGTTAGGGAGTGTTCTAATTTCATTCTTTTACATGTAGCTGTCCAGTTTTCCCAGCACCACTTACTGAAGAGGCTGCATTCCTATACACTAATGATGTAGAATCTGAAAATGAAATTAAGAAAACACTCCCATTTACCATTGCAACAAAAAGAATAAAATATCTAGGAATAAACCTACCTAAGGAGACAAAAGACCTGTATGCAGAAAATTATAAGACACTGATGAAAGAAATTAAAGATGATACAAATAGATGGAGAGATATACCATGTTCTTGGATTGGAAGAATCAACATTGTGAAAATCACTATACTACCCAAAGCAATCTACAGATTCAATGCATTCCCTATTCACAGAACTACAACAAAAAATTTCACAATTTATATGGAAACACAAAAGACCCAGAATAGCCAAAGCAATCTTGAGAAAGAAAAACGGAGCTAGAGGAATCAGGCTCCCTGACTTCAGACTATACTACAAAGGTACAGTAATCAAGACAGTATGGTACTGGCACAAAAACAGAAATATAGATCATTGGGTTTGTTTTTGTAGGTCGTTTTTCTTCCCTTCCTCTTTTGTTCTCTTCTCTTGTGTTTCCTGCCTAGAAAAGTTCCTTTAGCATTTGTTGTAAAGCTGGTTTGGTGGTGCTGAATTATCTTAGCTTTTGCTTGTCTGTAAAGTTTTGATTTCTTTGCTGAATCTGAATGAGAGCCTTGCTGGGTAGAGTAGTCTTGGTTGCAGGTTTTTCCCTTTCATCACTTAAAATATATCATACCACTCCCTTCTGGCCTGCAGAATTTCTGCTGAAAAATCAGCTGATAACCTTATGGGGATTCCCTTGTATTTGTTGCTTTTCCCTTGCTGCTTTTAATATTTTTCTTTGTGTTTAATTTTTGTTAGTTTGATTAATATGTGTTTTGGCATTTTCCTCCTTGGGTTTATCTTATATGGGACTCTGCACTTTCTAGACTTGGGTGACTATTTCCTTTCCCATGTTAGGGAAGTTTTCAACTATAATCTCTTCAAATATTTTCTCAGACGCTTTTTTTTTCTCTTCTTCTTCTGGGACCCCTATAATTCAAATGTTGGTGCATTTAATGTTGTCCCAGAAGTCTGAGAGACTGTCCTCTTTTCATTCTTCATTCTGTTCCGTGGCAGGGATTTCCACCATTCTGTCTTCTAGGTCACTTATCCATTCTTCTGCGTCAGTTATTCTGCTGTTGATTCCTTCTAGTATATTTTTCATTTCAATTATTGTATTGTTCATCTCTGTTTGTTTGTTCTTCAGTTCTTCTAGGTCTTTGTTAAACGTTTCTTGTTTCTTCTTGATCTGCACCTCAATTCTTTTTCTGAAATCTTGGATCATCTTTACTATCATTACTCTGAATTCTTTTTCAGGTAGATTGCCTTCTCTTCATTTAGTTGTTCTTGTAGGTTTTTATCTTGCTCCTTTGCCTGCAACGTATTTCTTTGTCTTTTCATTTTGTCAGACTGTGTTTGTGGTTATCTTTCCACAGGCTGCAGGATTGTAATTCCTTGTTTCTGGTGTCTGACCCCTGGTGGGTGAGGCTGGTTCAGAGGCTTTGCCATTATCCCCTTGACAGGGGGTTTGATTGGTGTTGTGGTGACCAGAGCCTGCACTGGATATTGAGCGGGGACCCCCCTTTGCTCTGTGGTTGTCACTGCCCTGTCAGGGGCAGGGTCTGCTCCCTAGTTGTTGGAGTAGGGGCCCCCAGATCTGTTTCTTAGCTGTGTTTCTGATCTGCAGTGTGAGGTAGGTGGGACTGGAGCACTCCCACTGGGAGACAAGCCACTGAGTACTCCTGCTCTGGAGCTGTTCACCTGTGAATGTGCTCTGTTGTGTGCCCCCTTTTGCCCATTGTGCGGACTCACAAAGTACACTGTTGTTGCCACTGCTCTCAGTCTGCCCTTAACTGTGGGGATGCTGGCAACTGGCCCTGATGACTCAGGTGTTTTCAGCAGATCACTGGCACAGATACACTGAGGTCAGGTCCCAGGACTGCAGTAGTCATGCACCTAGACCCACTGTGGGAGCTATAGGGGCAGCTCAGTCTCTGGCCTGGACCAACTCCCACATGTATGTGCCCACAAAGCCCACAGCTGCTGAAGCCAGACCCATCCCAGCTGCAGGAGAGCTTGCTGTCCTTTCAGATGTTTCACAGGCACGGAATTTAGGAAGCTGCCAGCAGAGATGTAACTCCGTGGTTCACGCAGCCTTGAAGAGTGATTTCAGCTCTTCTTCCTTAGTCACACGGCCCCTGGGGCTCAGGTGTGGTTTCATCCCCACCTGTGCATATGTTCTTCCCACTGGAGTCTGCTCCAGAGGTTGCCGGAGCACATGAGCCTATCAGGCAGGAAGGAGCCTAGGCAGTGATTGGGGCGAGCAGGCTGCCTAGGTGGGAGGGTGCTAGGGTAGGGACTAGAACATGCAAGCCCATCAGGTGGCAAGCAGGGTGAGCGGGTCACCCCGGCGTGCAGGGGTGGTGCAGGGGAGGCGATGGCAGGGGCGTGTGAGCTGGCTCTGGTGGAGCCCTCCCTAGTGCCCATGGAGGCAGGGGCTGGTGTGTGAGGAGAGAGGGTGTGATGGTGGCCCTGCCCTTTGCATGTCACTCAACCATGGTGCTTCTCTGTTGTGGTGGTCCGGGCTTCCTCCACGAGCATTCCCAGTTGCGGAGCTCCTCACTCCTGTCCCCACAGGCTGTCTCCTTAGAGCCAATAATGGTCTCCCCCCGGGTCTGCTCTCCAAACCCCACATTCCACCACCCAGCCCCCATGTGTACCGACAGACACCTGTCTCAGGCTGGGGCATGCAGGACTGTGGCATGGACCATCTGTGTAGGTCTCACTCTGTCCTGCCTGTCACAGACCAGTTGCTGGGCTCTCCTCCAAGCCCCTGAGGCTCCCTTCTGTCCCAGCTGATCTCCCAGGTGGTGAGGGGGCTTCCCCAGATGCGGGAACCTCTCCTTCAGCTTCCTGCCAGGGGTGCAGGTTGCATCCTGTTTCCTCTCCTCTTCCTTTTACCTTATTTCTTTCGTCCTACCTGGTTATATGGGGATCTTTCTTGTCCTTTTAGGTGTCTGAGGTCCTCTGCTAGTGTTCAGCAAGTGCTCTGTGAGAATTGTTCCATTTGTAGGTGTATTCTTGATGTGTTTGTAGGGAGAGATGAACTCCACGTCCTCCTACTCCCTCTCCATCTTGGAAAGCTCCCCCCAACTCTTTTTTTTTCTTTTTTCTTTTGTCCTGCCTGGTTATGTGGAGGTTTTCTTGGACTTTTGGAAGTCTGAGGTCTTCTGCCAGCGTTCAGTAGATGTTCTGTGTGAATCATTCCACTTGTAGGTGTTTTCTAATGTATTTGTGGGAGGAGGTAAGCTCCACATCCTACTCATCTGCCATCTGGGTTCCTCCCTCCAAAGTCTTACAGTTTTCAATGTATATATCATTGATCTTCTTGGATAAATTTATTCCTATGTATTTTAGTCTTTTGATGCAATTGTAAATGGTGTTTTTTAAAATTTCTTTTTCTGATAGTTTGCTATTAGTGTATAGAAACAAAACAGATTTTTAATATATTGATTTTTATATCCTTCAACTTCACTGAATTTATTAGTTCAAATAGTTTTCTAGCACAGACTTTTGGATTTTCTCTGTATAATAGCATTTCATCTGCACACAGTGACAGTTTTACTCCTTTTTTGAAAAAAACACAACATGATTATATTTTAATACAAAACCAAAATATAAAACACCATAGTAAATTGATGGCATTTCATTTGCACTGCATGACAAATGGTTAACATCCTTAGTCATAAATGAGTTCTTACAATACTTCCATCTTTCTGACTTGGATGGCTTTTATAACTTTTTCTTGCCTAACTGCCCTGGCTAGAACTTGCAATACTACATAGAATAAAAGTGGTGAGAGTTGGAATCCTTGTCTTGTTTCTCATCATAAAGGTAAAGCTTTCAGCTTTTCACCACTGAGTACGATGTTAGCTGTCGGCCTGTCATATGTGGCTTTTATCATGTTGAGGTATGTTCCGTTATATCCAATATGTTGAAAGTTTTTTTCATAAATGAGTGTTGAATTTTGTCAAATGCTTTTTCTGCATCTATTGAGATAAGATTATGATTTTTATCTTTCATTTTGATAATGTGGTGTATCACACCAATTGATTTGCAGATGTCAAACCATCCTTGCATCCATGGAATAAATCCCACTTGAACATGGTGTACAATCCTTTTATGTATTGTTGAATTAATTTGTTAATATTTTGTTAAGGATTTTTGCATCTATGTTCATCAGGGATATTGACCTGTAGTTTTCTTTTCTTATGGCATCCTTGTCTGGATTTGGTTTCAGGGTAATGCTGACCTTGCAAAATGAGTTTGGAAGTGTTCCCCCCTCTTCTGTTTTTTTTGATAGAGTTTGGGAAGGATTGGCATTAATTTTTTCTTTAAATGTTTGGTAGAATTCACTAGTGAAGCCATCTGACCTGGAGTTTTGTTGGGAGACTATTGATTACTAATTCAGTCTCCTTACTAGTAATCATTCTGTTCAGATTTTCTATTTGTTCAGTGATTCTGTCTTTGTAGGTTGTATGTTCCTAGGAATTTATCCATTTCTTCTAGGCTGTTCAATTTGTTGACACCTAATTGTTCATAGTTGTCCTTTATGATCCTTTGTATTTATGTGTTATCCATTTTAATCTTTCCTCTTTCATTTCTGACTTGAGTCCTCTCCTTTTCTTGATGAGTCTAGCTAAAGGTCTGTCAATTTTGTTGGCTCTTAGTTTTGTTGATCTTTTCTATTTTTTGTCTCTATTTCATTTATTTCCACTGTGATCTGTTATCTCCATCCTTCCACTAAATTTGAGCTTCTTTGTTCTTTTTCTAGTTACTTGAGGTATAGAGATAGGTTGAGATCTTTTTTGTTTCTTGATGTAGGCATTTATCACTATGAACTCCCCTCTATAGCAAGAACTTCTCTTGTTATATCCCATAAGTTTGGTATGTTGCATTTCTATTTTTATTTGTCTCAAAGTATTTGTTTTTTAATTTCTTCTTTGACCCATTGGTTGTTCAGTAGCGTGTTGTTTAGTCTTCATATACTTGTGAATTGTCCAGTTTTGTTCTGGTAATTAACTTCAGGTTTCTAACATTGTGGTTGGAAAAGACAGTTGATGTATTTTTAGTCATCTTAAACTTATTAAGACTTATTTTGTGGCCTAACATATGATCTATCCTGGAGAATATTCATGTGTGCTTGAGAAGAATATATATTCTGTTGCTTTTGGATGGAATGTTCTGTATATATCTGATAAGTTCTCTGGTCTGACATGTCATTATAGCTAATGTTTCCTTATTGATTTTCTGTCTGAATGATCAATCCATTGGTGAACGTGGAGTATTAAAGTCCTATTAATACTGTATGGTTGTCTATTTCTTTATGTTTGTTAGTATTTGCTTTATATATTTAGGTGCTCCTATGTTGGGTGCATAGCTATTTTCAAATGTTATATCCTTTTGTTCGATTAATCCTTTTATCATTACAAAATGACCTTGTCTCTAATTAGTCCTTTTCTTAAAGTCTATTTTGTCTGATATAAGTATACCTACCCCAGCTTTCTTTTGTCTTTTATTTGCATGGAATATCTTTTGCCATCCCTTCACTTTCAAACTATGTGTGTTCCTACATCTGAAGTATCTTGTAGGCAGCATATAGATGTATCTTGTTTTTTTAATCTGCTTAGCCACTTTATGTCTTTTGATTGGAGCATTCAGTTCATGTACATTTAAAGTGATTATTAATAGGTATGTACTTATTGCCATTCTGTTCATTGTTTTCTGGCTGTTTTGTAATTCCTCCTTCTTTTCTTGCTCTCTTCCTTTGTAATTTGATAATTTCCTGCATTAGCATGCTTAGATTACCTTCTCTTTATATTTTGTGTATGTACTATGGGTTTTTGCTTTGGGGTACCATGAGGCTTACAAAAAATAACTTATATTTATAACAGTCTATTTTAAATTGGTAACAACTTAAGTTTGAAAGCTCTACATTTTCACATTTTGATGTCACAGTTTACACATTTTTATCTTGTGTATCCATCAGCAAATTATTGTAGTTACATTTATTTTTACCACTTTTGTCTTTTAACTGTTATGCTAGCTTTATAAGTGATTAACCCATCACCTTTACAACATTAGATTATACTGAATTTTACTATAAATTTACCTTTACCAGTAAGATTTATACTTTAATGTTTTTCTGTTACTAATTAGCATCCTTTTGTTTCAGCTTTAAAAAGTACCTTTAATATTTCTTGTAAGGCCAGTCCTGTGATGTTGAACTCCTTTAGCTTTTGATCATCTGGAAGACCCTTTATCTCTCCTGTATTTCTCCCCCCTCCCCAGTTTTATTGAGATATAATTGACATACATTACGATATACGTTTAAGGTGTATAGCAAAATGATTTGACTTAACAAACATCAACTCAATTCTGAAGGACAGCTTTGTCGTTAGCATACTCTTGGTTTGCAGTTTTTTCTTTCAGCACTTTAAAAATATCATGCTACTTCCTTCTGGCCTGCAAAGTTTCTCCTGAAAAAATCTGCTGATAGTCTTATGAGGGTTCCCTTGTATGTAAATTGTTTTTCTCTTGCTGATTTTGATTCTCTCCTTGTATTTAAATTTGATACTTTAACTACATGTAATATGTCTTAGTGTGGGTCTCTTTGGGTTTATCTTATTTGGAATTCTTGGATCTGGATGTCTGTTTCTTTCCCCAGGATAGGAATATTTTCAGCTATTATCTAAAATGAGTTTTCTGCCCATTTCTCTCTCTCTCCTCTTTCTGGGACCCTTATAATGCAAATGTTGGTCTGCTTGATGGTGTCCCTTAATCTATATTCACTCTTTTTCATTTTTTTTCTTTCTCTAATTTGATGAATTCCAGTACCTTGTCTTCAAGTTTACTAACCATTTCTTTTGCTTCCTCTAGTCTGTTGTTAAACCCCTCTAGTATATTTTTCACATCAGTTATTATATTCTTCAGCTCTGTGACTTCCATTGGTACTTTCTTATATTTTCTATCTTTTGTTGAAGTTCTCACTTTGTTCATCAAATGTTCTCCTGAACTCGTGAGCATCTTTAGGACCATTATTTTGAACTCTTCATCAGGTAAATTACTTATCTGTATTTCACTAAGGTTTTTTTCTGAGATTTTATCCTGTTCTTCCATTTGGAATATATTCTTCTGTTTCTTTGACTTTCCGTGTTGGTATGTATGCACTAGAGAAATCAGCCACCTCTCCCAGTCTGAAGTAGTGGCCTCATGTAATAGATAAAATTATTGTTCAACCCTGCCCTAGTTGGTTCTCTCTCAAACCTTTGTGTTTGTTTAAGCAGGCTACTTTATTCTTAGTGGCTCCAAGAAGGGAGGGTGTTCCTAGATCTGTCAGTGTCCCAGAGAGGAGAATCTGTCTTCTCCCTCTGTGCCGAGCCTTGGGGTGATAGCCAGTTAAGAACTGTTTCTTTGTTTGCTACTCTGCCCATTGAACCTGTGAACACAAGCCTCACTGGCTGCAAGAGCCAGTCTGTCAAAGGATGTGTCCTCAGGGTGGCAGCCACAAAAGGTGGGTCACCAGATATTTACACAAGCTCCTTTCTCAGAGACACTGGCGACTTGGGGCTGGAAGATGGAAAGCATGAAGATGATACTTGCCAGCTTCCCTGGTCTCTGGAGAGAATTGTAGTCACCCTGTGTGTGTGTGTTAATTAGAAAGAAGCCTGGCCCACAGGCCACAGCTATGAAGATAAGAGGCTTCTTGTATAGAAGGATTGGGACTTTCAAGTCTGTTGCTACTCTGCTGTACCCTGGGGTTAGGTGGTTATGAAGTCTTCTCTATTTGTTACAATCCTGTGGTACCTGTGAGTGTAAGCCCTGCTGTCCACCAGAGCCAGGTGATCAAGGGGTGTCCCCTGGGTGGCAGCTGCAAAAAGCAGGACATGAGAGGAGTACACAAGCTCCTTTCTGGGAGATACCAGCAGCTTGGAGCAAGGGAGACTGTAAAGATGGCACCTGCTCGCCTCTGTTTTGGAGAGAGTTTCAGTAAGTCCCTGGAAATGTATTAAATTAGATGCCTCCCCTCAGGCTCAAGCTTCAAGATAAGCAAGTTGGCCTCTTTAACAGAAAGACTGGGTACGTTTTAGTTGGCTGCCTCTGCTCTGGGCCCTGGGGTGAGTGATTCTACCTAAGCCCTTCAAAAACTTTCCCAGATCACTATCAATCACCTTCTGGGTCTCAAGGAAACAAGCCCCAATGGCTTCCAAAGCTAGATGTTCTCAAAGTTAGAGGTAATTGTCTCTCAGGTGCAGGCCTTAAAAGTTGGGGTTCAAAGCCTTTGCTCCTCAGGGAGAGGCTTGAAGTTGTGAGAGCCCTCCAGATTGTGGGTCACCATGCCAGGGTTCATGGTGATACTGTGTCTCAGCCTCTCCTACCTAATGTGTAGGAATTGCTCAGATAGTTTTAGAAGAAACTGTTCCATATCTAGCTGTAGACTTGGTGTGAGTTCAGGATCCTCCTATGTCACCCTCCTGAACTGGAATGCTGGGGTTCTTTTTTGAATGGTTAGTAGAAAGAGAGGAGGACTTATGGGAAAAAAGGCAAGATTCACTCTAAAAGTAATCAAAGCCTGGGTACATTTTGTCAAGTGAGTGACATTTCTAGGTTGGAAGTTTGAAAATTTTCAAAGAGATTCTAAGCCACATAGGATGGTGGTTTAAGCAAATCTTTGCTGAACAGTTATTTGTCCATTCTTTTCCTCTCTGCCACTATGGAATTGTAAGACTTTCTGAAGAATTATCAGAGCAACATACTAATTCCATTCCTCATAGAATGAAAGACAGGATAATGCAGAATATAAGAAGAGTACTTATTCTCCAGAATTGGCAAAATGGCATCAAAGTGACAACTATCCACCTGGACTGTCTTCCTACCAACAGTTATATAGCTCCCCCCACACCTCTCTGAATGACCTTTCTAAATACAAACGTGACCATGTTTCTGGGCAGAAAAGACTAACTAGCAAGCTCTACAAGACCCTGTCTACTCCTTCAGGCCTTGTGTCTTTCTGGAATTGCAACCTATACAATCCAGACACTTGGAACTGCCATCATTCCCAAACAACCAAGCAAACCAGATTGGCTTATATCTCCATGACTGACTTCATGCTGCTCCTGATGCCTGTCTGCCTAGAGACACCTGCTCATCTTCAGAGACCAAGCCTAACCTGATGCTGTGAAGCCTTATCTGACCACTTACTCTCCTTTGTTAACAAAATGCACTCATTTCTCTTGGGCATATAACTAGGAGTGGAATTGTTGGGGCATAGGGTGAGCAGTTTTTAGTTTTAGTAGGTACTTCCAAACAAATTTCCAAACTGATTGCATCAAAATGTGTAATTCTACCAGGAATTTATAAGTATTCCAGTTGCTTCACATCCTTGCCAACATTTATTGTTAGCATTCTTTTTAATTTTAATCGTTCTGATAGGTAACGGTGTTTCATCATGCTATTAATTGGCATTTGCCAGATGACTAATGATATTATCTTTTTATTGGCTGTTTGAATACCCTCTTTAGTGAAGCACCTGCTCTTTGTATATATTTTGGATTCTTTTCGTGGATGTAATGTATTGTAAATATCATTATCCAGTCTGTGGCTTGCCATCTTACTCTCTTTCTTGGTGTCTTTTGATGAACAGAAGTTCTTATTTTTTAATAAAGTTATTTATCTTTTTTTTTCTTTTAAGACTAGTAATATTTGCTATTCCACCCAGCAGCCATTCTGAACCAGAGGGTGGAGGACAGAATGAAAAGAAGCTTGGATCCCTGAGGACTGTGGGCTGCCATACATAGGAAGAGAAGTAAGCATCTATTGTTATTAAGCCTCTGTCTTTCTCAGTTGAACCTGAGCTTACATATCACCACAACAAACATTCTGCACAGAAGTACATTTACATATTTAAAAGAAGTACATTTACAT
Source organism: Mesoplodon mirus (assembly GCF_964341445.2). Taxonomy (NCBI): domain Eukaryota; kingdom Metazoa; phylum Chordata; class Mammalia; order Artiodactyla; family Ziphiidae; genus Mesoplodon; species Mesoplodon mirus. Next base: position 16,441,478 of record NC_138993.1, read on the forward strand.
ATTTAAAGGAACTGGCTTTAACTGTAAAATTTTTACTTGGTGCTTTAAGGTATTTAGGAGCTGGGTCGATTGACCTCTAGCACCTGTACTTATATAAGTATTTTAAAAAATAATCATATTTGCACATAACAGGCACTCAAATTCATACTGAAGAAATACATGTGAGATAAAAATACATATCTTCTAAGATCGCTTATGATCAAGGGAATTTTAAGGTGCTTATATATGTATAAATATACATATATATTATAAGTCATAAATACCAACAGTTATTATGTGGCTTTGATGGAAAAAAAATGAGGACTTCAGTATTACTGGAGAGCAGTAGCAATATCTAACAATGAAAACATTTTAAGTCAAGAAGTATTTGAGGGGCTGCCTCAGGGACCAGCTTTGTTTAACATCAGCTCTTGGGAAAATGTGGCAAGCATCACAGAAGATACTAAATAGAGGGAGTGTGAACACCTAGAACTGCTAGGACACAATCAGACTGCTGATCTGATATATATTAAAAAGCTATCCATTTAAGAAGGAACAAGAGAGAAAATCAAGGTCATAGATCTCAGGATTAGGAGCTGAGGCTGACAGATCAAATGACAGAATCTGTAAAACTGAAAAGACGACTCAGAAAAAGAACAAACATATCTTGCCCAAATGCAAAGCTTTCTCTTTGTATAACTTCTGCATGTTCCCTGAATATTTATTTTTCAGTATGATTTATGAATTACCCTGCTGTTGGCTGTAAAACACGAGGTAGACTGATTTTATATCAACAAAGGATCATCAGAATTTAAGTATCACTGATGTAAGGATTTTCAAAAGAGAAATATTCCTTACCACAGTTCCATGAGCAGATCCTAAAAGTAGCTGACTGAAATGATTAACAGCAGCTTAAGCAAGACTCCCATTTTTGAAATTAGAATGAAAAAGAGTGAAGAAAGCATACATGAACTATGTGGGACATGATCAAAAGAAACAATATCCTCACTTTGCGAGTCCCAGAGGAGAAGGGATAAAGGGACAGAAATCTTATTCAAAGAAATATTGGCTGAAAACTTCCCAAATCTGGGGAGAGATACAGCCATCCAGGTATGGGAAGCTTAGAGATCCCACCCAAAGAGATCCTCACTGAGACACATTATAATCAATCTCTCAAAAATCAAAGTCAGAAAGAAAATCACATACAGAGAATTCTGATAAGGCTTTACCTTTCTCAGCAGAAACCTTACAGGCCAGGAGACAGTGGGATGATACATTCAAAGCACATAAACAACAACAAAACTCATCCAAGGATATCTTACCCAACAAAAGCATGAAGGAATTTAATCACCACTAGACCTGCCCTACAAGAAATGCTAAAGGAAGTTCTTCAAACTGAAACAAATTAGTAGCATGAAAACATATTGAAATATAAAATTTACTGGTAAAGGTGAATATATATAGTCAAATTCAAAGAACTCTAATACTTCAATGGTGGTGTGTAAATCACTTTGAAATCTAGCATATAGGTTAAAGACAACAGTGTTGAAAATAACTATAGCTGTAATATTATGTTAATATAGTATTTATAAATACATAAATGTATAATATATAAATATATAAAAATATGTAAATTGGGACATCAACATAAATCTGAGGGGGCAGGTAATTGGGTAGAACTTTCTTATGTAATTGAAGTTATCATAGATGATTATAACATATTATGAAAGCCTCATTGTAATAACCACAGACCAAAACTAGATAACAGATAAAGAGAAAAGCAAACTACTACAAAAAAATCAACTCAAAAAGACAGACAGCAAGAGGAACTAAGGAATGACAAAACTATCAGAAAGCAATTAACATACTGGCAACAGTAAGTCCTTAGCTATCAATAATTAATGTAAATGGGCTAAATTCTCCAATTAAAAGACACAGATGGGCTGAATGGATTAAAAATAAGACCTGACTATATGCTGCCTACAAGAGACTCACTTAAGCATTATGGATATTCACGAACAGAATGTGAAGGGATGGAAAAAGATATTTCAAGCAAATAGAAACCAAAAGAAAGCAGGGGTGGTTATATTTATATCAGACAAAATAGATGTTAAATCAAAAACTGTAACACAAGACAAAGTCATTATACAAAGATAAAGGGGCAATTCATCAGATATATTAATTGTAAACACGTACGCACCCAATATTAGAGCATCTAAAAATATTAAACAATTATTAACAGACCTGAAGGGAAAAATAGCAATGCAATAATAGTAGGGGACCTCAATACACCACTTTAAACAATGGACAGATCACCCAGGCAGAAAGTCAAGAAGGAAATAGTGGATGTGAGTGATGCTTTTGAACAAATGCACCTACAGACACATATAGAATATTCCATCCAACAGCAGCAGAATACACATTCATCTCAAGTGCACACAAAACATTCTCCAGAATACATCACATGAGCAGTCAAAAACCACATCTTAGCAAATTTAAGAAAGCTGAAATCATACCAGGTATCTTTTCCAACCACAATGGTATGAAACTAGAAATCAATACCAGGAGGAAAGCTGAAAAATTCACAAATATGTGGGGATTAAATAACATACTCATAAAAAACCAATGGGTCTAAGAAGAAATCAAAAGCAAAATAAAAAATATCCTGAAACAAATGAAAGCACAGCATATCAAAACCCATGGGATGCTGCAAAGGCAGTTAAGAGGGAAGTTTATAGTGACAAACATCTCAAACAACCTTCTTTACACCTCAAAGAACTAGAAAGGGAAGAAGACACTGAGCCCAAATTTAACAGAAGGAAGGGAATAACAAAGAGCAGTAATAAAGGAAATAGAGACTGAAAAGATAATAGAAGAGATCAATGAAACTAAGAGCTGTTTTTTTAAAAGATAAATAAAATTGGCAACCTTTAGCTAGACTCATCAAGAAAAAAAAGAGTAGACTCAAAGTCAGAAATGAAGAATTGATGCTAAAATGGGTATCACAGAAACAGAGACTACTAAGAAAAATTATATACAAATTGGACAACCTAGAAGAAATGGATAAATTCCTTTGAAACCTATAATCTACCAAGACTGAATCATGAACAAAGAGAAAAAATTTGAACAGACTGATTACTAGTAAGGAGACTGAATTAGTAATCAAAAACCTCCCAACAAACAAAAGTCTAGGATCAATCAGATGGCTTCACTGGTGAATTCTACCAAATATTTAAGGAATAACTAATGCCAATCCTTCTTAAACTCTTCCAGAAAAATAGAAGGGGAGGGAACACTTCCAAACTCATTTTATGAGGTCAGCATAACCCTGACACCAAAACCAGGCAAGAGCACTAGAATAAAAGAAAATTGCAGGCCAATAGCCCTGATGAACATAGATGGATAATTCCTCAACAAAATATTAGCAAATCAAATTCAGGACATTAAAAGTGGCAAACAGCATGATCAAGTGGGCTTTATTCCAGGGATGCAAGAATGGTTTAACATGACTCTTTTTGTATTATGGGTTTCTCAGGGTGCATGCCCAGTAGTGGGATTGCTGGGTCATATGGTAGTTCTATTTTTAGTTTTTTAAGGAACTTTCATACTGTTCTCCATAGTGGCTGTATCAACTTACATTCCCACCAACAGTACAAGAGGGTTCCCTTTTCTCCACACCCACTCTAGCATTTATTGTTTGTAGATTTTTTGATGATGGCCATTCTGACTGGTGTGAGGTGATACCTCATTGTAGTTTTGATTTGATTTGCATTTCTCTAATGATTCATTCAAAAAGAGTCATGTACCACAATGTTCACTGCAGCTCTATTTACAATAGCCAGGACATGGAAGCAACCTCAGTGTCCATCGACAGATGAATGGATAAAGAAGATGTGGCACATATATACAATGGAATATTACTCAGCCATAAAAAGAAATGAAATTGAGTTATTTGTAGTGAGGTGGATGGACCTAGAGTCTGTCATACAGAGTGAAGTAAGTCAGAAAGAGAAAAACAAATACTGTATGCTAACACATACATATGGAATCTAAAAAAAAAAAAATGGTTCTCAAGGACCTAGGGGCAGGATAGAAATAAAGACGCAGACATAGAGAATGGACTTGAGGACACGGGGATGGAGAGGGGATGAAGTGAGGGAGTGGCATGGACATATATACACTACTAAATGTAAAACAGATAGCTAGTGGGAAGCAGCCGCATAGCACAGGGAGATCAGCTTGGTGCTTTGTGTCCACCTAGAGGGGTGGGATAGGGAGGGTGGGATGGAGACGCAAGAGGGAGGAGATATGGGGATATATGTATATGTATAGCTGATTCACTATGTTATACAGCAGAAACTAACACACCATTGTAAAGCAATTATACTCCAATAAAACAAAAACCAAAACAAAATGTACTGATCCATGTTGCCCCTTCTAGACCTATTAAATCAGATTCTCTGTGTTTAGGCCCCCCTTTTTTTTTTAAACTATCAATGTGACTCTAGTTACAGTCAAGGTTGAGGACCACTGATCTATAGGCAGATGTGACCATACATGGTAGGTGTCACAAAGTGTGAAGGGTGTGAAGGAGATGGAAAGAGTCTCTTGGGCTGGGAATATTTGGACTCATGGAACATACAGGATTTGAAATAGTAAAATAGGAGGATGAATGTGACTTTGAGAGGAGGAAGACATAGAAGTTGGCAAGAGCAATGGAGTTGTGACTGATGCATGGGAAGGAGTAGGTGGTGAAAATGAAGATAGTAGGAACTTTGCAGCCTACTGTGGTGTACTTAGAATAATAGAAAATTCAGGTCAGATGATGGGTTAGGGAAGGAAATGGGCAGCAGAAAACGTGTTTGGAGTTTCAGAAGTAGAAAGCAGTGATTTGACAAGATGATGTGTCCCAATCTCCCTACTAAATTTTTTGATCTACAAATGAGAAAGAAGACTAATATTCAATAGAAGAAATTCTGTAAACCACACAGTTTTGAGCACCGGTGGTGCCACCCACCTCTGATCCAGACTTTGCTCCTCCCAGTGTGGTCTTCTGAGCACGAGCCAGGCTTCTCCAGACTCCTTCGTCCCCAGGCTCTTGCCCACCTCCCTTAGGGTCCTTGGTGACCTCACACTCCCTTCTCCTGGGCAGAGTAAGGAGGGGGTCCTTCTATTTTCCCAACAGACCCATATGGTGTAAACTTTATGGCTGCTCCCCTGACGACCCATTTTGTAAATTATTAAACAAACCAAACTGAAAAAAAAAGTTAATTATCCAAAATATATAAAGAACTCACACATTCAATGGCAAAAAAAAAATCCAATTAAATAGCAGTCAGAGGATCTAAACAGACATTTTTCTAAAGAAGACATACTGATGGCCAACAGGTACACAAAATGGTGCTCAACAGTGGAAATGCAAATTAAAACAACAATGATATAGCATCTCACACCTGTTAAAATGGCTACTGTCAAACAGACAAGAAATAACAGTGTTGGGGAAGATATGGAAAAAAGGGAACCTTTGTGCACTGTTGGGAATGTAAATTGGTACAGTCACTATGGAAAATAATACGGAGCTTTCTCAAAAAATTAAAGACTCTAACTCGAAAAGATATCTTCACCCTCATGTTCACTGTGGCATTATTTACAATAGCCAAGACACAGAAGAAACTAAGTGTCCATCAATAGATGAATAGAAAAAGAAGATGTGGTATGTACATACACACACACACATATACACACAGTGGAATATTACTCAGCCATAAAAAGAAGGAAATCTTGCCATTTTTGACAACATGGATAGACCTCAAGGGCATTATGCTAAGTGGAACAAGTCAGATAGAGAAAGACAAATACCATATGTGGACAGTTATATGTGGAATATAAAAAACAAATACCAAAAAAGAAAACAAAATGAGCGCATCAATACAGAGAACAGGGTGTTAATTGCCAGAGGCTAGTTGGTGGTGGGGGGGTGTCACTGAAATGGGTAAAGTGGGCCCAGACTTATAAAATTCTAGTTATAAAAAAGTCCTAGGGATGTAATGTACAGCATGGTAACTATAGTTAATAATACTGTACTGCATATATGAAAGTTGCTAAGAGAGTAGATCTTAAAAGTTCTCATCAGAAGGAAAAAACTTTCCAACTATGTTTGGTGATGAATATTAACTAGACTCATTATGATCATTTTGCAATATATACAAATATTGAATCATTAGGTTGGACACCTGAAACAAATATAATGTGATATGCCAATTAGACCGCAATAAAAAGAAAACCCTAAAGACTCCACTAAAAAACTCTTAGAATGAATGAATACAGTAAAGTTGCAGGATTCAAAATCAATATCATTTGCATTTCTATACACTAACAATGAATTTTCTGAAAGAGAAGTTAAGAAAGCAATTCCATTCATCCGATGATGGACACTTAGGTTGTTTCCATCTCCGGGCTATTGTGAATAGAGCTGCTATGAACATTTTGGTACATGTCTCTTTTTGAATTATGGTTTTCTCAGGGTATATGCCTAGTGGGATTGCTGGGTCATATGGTAGTTCTATTTTTAGTTTTTTAAGGAACCTCCATACTGTTCTCCATAGTGGCTGTACCAATTCACATTCCCACCAGCAGTGCAAGAGTGTTCCCTTTTCTCCACACCCTCTCCAGCATTTATTGTTTCTAGATTTCTTGATGATGGCCATTCTGACTGGTGTGAGATGATATCTCATTGTAGTTTTGATTTGCATTTCTCTAATGATAAAGAAGATGTGGCACATATATACAATGGAATATTACTCAGCCATAAAAAGAAACGAAACTGAGCTATTTGTAATGAGGTGGACAGACCTACAGTCTGTCATACAGAGTGAAGTAACTCAGAAAGAGAAAGACAAATACTGTATGCTAACACATATTATGGAATTTAAGAAAAAAAAATGTCATGAAGAACCTAGGGGTAAAACAGGAATAAAGACACAGACCTACTTGAGAATGGACTTGAAGATATGGGGAGGGGGAAGTGTAAGCTGTGACAAAGCGAAAGAGAGGCATGGACATATATACACTACCAAACGTAAGGTAGATAGATAGTGGGAAGCAGCCGCATAGCACAGGGAGATCGGCTCGGTGCTTTGTGACCGCCTGGAGGGGTGGGATGGGGAGGGTGGGAGGGAGGAAGACGCAGGAGGGAAGGGATGTGGGAACAGATGTATATGTACGACTGATTCACTTTGTTATAAAGCAGAAACTAAAAAAAAAAAAAAGAAAGAAAGCAATTCCAGTGGAGAGGAACCAAGACAGCGGAGTAGAAGGACGTGCTCTCACTCCCTCTTGTGAGAACACCAGAATCACAACTAGCTGCTGGACAATCATCGAGAGAAAGACACTGGAACTCACCAAAAAAAGATAGCCCATATCCAAAGACAAAGGAGAAGCCACAGTGAGATGGTAGGAGGGGCACAATCACAGTGAAATCAAATCCCGTAACTGCTGAGTGGGTGACTCACAGACTGGAGAACACTTATACCACAGAAGTCCACCCACTGGAGTGAAGGTTCTGAGCCCCACCTCAGGCTTCCCAACCTGGAGGTCTGGCAACAGGAGGAGGAATTCCTAGAGAATCAGACTTTGAAGGCTAGTGGGAATTGATTGCAGGACTTTGACAGGACTGGGGGAAACAGAGACTCCACTCTTGGAGGGCACACACAAAGTAGTGTGCACATCAGGACCCAGGGGAAGGAGCAGTGACCCCAGGGGACACTGCACCAGACCTACCTGCTAGTGTTGGAGGGTCTCCTGCAGAGGTGGGGGGGGGCTGTGGCTCACTGTGGGGACAAGGACACTGACAGCAGAAGTTCTGGGAAGTACTCCTTGGCATGAGCCCTCCCAGAGTCTGTCATTAGCCCCAGCAAAGAACCCAGGTAGGCTCCAGTGTTGGGATGCCTCAGGCCAAAAAACCAACAGGGAGGGAACCTAGCCCCACCCATCAACAGTCAAGTAGATTAAAGTTTTACTGAGCTCTGCCCATGAGAGTAACAGTCAGCTATACCCAGCACCAGTCCCTCCCATCAAGCCTCTTAGACAGCCTCATCCACCAGAGGGCAGACAGAAGAAGCAAGAAGAACTACAATCCTGCATCCTGTGGAACAAAAACCACATTCACAGAAAGATAGACAAGATGAAAAGGCAGAGGACTATGTACCAGATGAAGGAACAAGATAAAACCCAGAAAAACAACTAAATGAAGTGGAGATAGGCAACCTTCCAGAAAAAGAATTCAGAATACTGATAGTGACGATGATCCAGGACCTCGGAAAAAGAATGGGGGCAAAGATTGAGAAGATGCAAGAAATGTTTAACAAAGACCTAGAAGAATTAAAGAACAATCAAACAGAGATTAACAATACAATAACTGAAATGAAAACTATACTAGAAGGAATCAATAGCAGAATAACTGAGGCAGAACGGAAAAATGACCTGGAAGACAGAATGGTGGAATTCACTGCTGCGGCACAGAATAAAGAAAAAAGAAGGAAAAGAAATGAAGACAGCCTAAGAGACCTCTGGGACAACATTAAATGCAACAACATTCGCATTGTAGGGGTCTCAGAAGGAGAAGAGAGAAAGGACCAGAGAAAATATTTAAAGAGATTAGAGTCGAAAACTTCCCTAACATGGGAAAGGAAATAGCCACCCAAGTCCAGGAAGTGCAGCAGGTCCCATACAGGATAAACCCAAGGAGAAATATGCTGAGACACATAGTAATAAAATTGGCAAAAATTAAAGACAAAGAAAAATTATTGAAAGCAGCAAGGGAAAAACAAAAAATAACATACAAGGGAACTCCCATAAGGTTAACAGCTGATTTCTCAGCAGAAACTCTACAAGCCAGAAGGGAGTTGTATGATATACTTAAAGTGATGAAAGGGAAGAACCTACAACCAAGATTACTCTACCCAGCAAGGATCTCATTCAGATTCGATGGAGAAATCAAAAGCTTTACAGACAAGCAAAAACTAAGAGAATTCAGCACCACCAAACCAGCTCTACAACAAATGCTAAAGGAACTGCTCTAAGTGGGAAACACAAAAGAAGAAAAGGATCTACAAAAACAAACCCAAAACAATTAAGAAAATGGTCATAGGAACATACATATCAATAATTACCTTAAACGTGAATGGATTAAATGCTCCAACCAAAAGACACAGGCTTGCTGAATGGATATAAAAACAAGACCCATATATATGCTGTCTACAAGAGACCCACTTCAGACCTCGGGACACATACAGACTGAAAGTGAGGGAATGGAAAAAGATATTCTATGCAAATGGAAATCAAAAGAAAGCCGGAGTAGCTATACTTGTATCAGATAAAATGGACTTTAAAATAAAGAATGTTACAAGAGAAAAGGACACTACATAATGATCAAGGGATCAATCCAAGAAGAAGATATAACAATTATAAATATATGTGCACCCAACATAAGAACACCTCAATATATAAGGCAACTGCTAACAGCTATAAAAGAGGAGATTGACAGTAACACAATAATAGTGGGGGACTTTAATACCTCACTTACACCAATGGACAGATCATCCAAACAGAAGATAAATAAGGAAACAGAAGCTTTAAATGACACAATAGACCAGATAGATTTAATTGATATTTATAGGACATTCCATCCAAAAACAGCAGATTACACTTTCTTCTCAAGTGCACATGGAACATTCTCCAGGATCGATCACATCTTGGGTCACAAATCAAGCCTCAGTAAATTTAAGAAAACTGAAATCATATCAAGCATCTTTTCTGACCACAACACTATGAGATTAGAAATGAATTACAGGGAAAAAAACGTGAAAAACACAAACACATGGAGGCTAAACAATACGTTACTAAATAACCAAGAGATCACTGAAGAAATCAAAGAGGAAATAAAAAAATACCTAGAGACAAGTAACAATGAATACACGATGATCCAAAACCTATGGGATGCAGCAAAAGCAGTTCTAAGAGGGAAGTTTATAGCTATACAAGCCTACCTCAAGAAACAAGAAAAATTCAAGTAAACAATCTAACCTTACACCTAAAGGAACTAGAGAAAGAAGAACAAACAAAACCCAAAGTTAGCTGAAGGAAAGAAATCATAAAGATCAGAGCAGAAATAAATGAAATAGAAACAAAGAAAACAATAGCAAAGATCAATAAAACTAAAAGCTGGTTCTCTGAGAAGATAAACAAAATTGATAAACCATTAGCCAGACTCATCAAGAAAAACAGAGAGAAGACTCAAATCAGTAAAATTAGAAATGAAAAAGGAGAAGTTACAACAGACAATGCAGAAATACAAAGCATCCTAAGAGACTACTACAAGCAACTCTATGCCAATAAAATGGACAACCTGGAAGAAATGGACAAATTCTTAGAAAGATATAACCTTCCAAGACTGAACCAGGATGAAACAGAAAATATGAACAGACCAATCTCAAGTAATGAAATTGAAACTGTGATTAAAAATTTTCCAACAAACAAAAGTCCAGGACCAGATGGCTTCACAGGTGAATTCTATCAAACATTTAGAGAAGAGCTAACACCCATCCTTCTCAAACTCTTCCAAAAACCTGCAGAGGAAGGAACACTCCCTAACTCACTCTATGAGGCTACCATCACCCTGATACCAAAACCAGACAAAGATACCATACAAAAAAAGAAAATTACAGACCAATATCACTGATGAATATAGATGCAAAAATCCTCAACAAAATGCTAGCAAACAGAATCCAACAACACATTAAAAGGATCATACACCATGATCAAGTGGGATTTATCCCAGGGATGCAAGGATTCTTCAATATACGCAAATCAAACAATGTGATACACCATATTAACAAATTGAAGAATAAAAACCATATGATCATCTCAATAGATGCAGAAAAAGCTTTTGACAAAATTCAACACCCATTTATGTTAAAAACTCTCCAGAAAGTGGGCATAGAGGGAACCTACCTCAACACAATAAAGGCCATATATGACAAACCCGCAGCAAACATCATTCCCAATGGTGAAAAACTGAAAAAATTTCCTCTAAGATCAGGAACAAGACAAGGATGTCCACTCTCGCCACTATTATTCAACACAGTATTGGAAGTCCTAGCCACGGCAATCAGAGAAGAAAAAGAAATAAGAGGAATACAAACAGGAAAAGAAGAAGTAAAACTGTCACTGTTTGCAGATGACATGATACTATACATAGAGAATCCTAAAGATGCCACCAGAAAACTACTAGAGCTAATCAATGAATCTGGTAAAGCTGCAGGATACAAAATTAATGCACAGAAATCTCTTGCATTCCTATACACTAATGATGAAAAATCTGAAAGAGAAATTATGGAAACACTCCCATTTACCATTGGAACAAAAAGAATAAAATATCTAGGAATAAACCTACCTAGGGAAACAAAAGACCTGTATGTGGGAAACTATAAGACACTGATGAAAGAAATTAATGATACCAACAGATGGAGAGATATACCATGTTCTTGGATTGGGAGAATCAACATTGTGAAAATGACTATACAACCCAAAGCAATCTACAGATTCAGTGCAATCCGTATCAAATTACCAATGGCATTTTTTATGGAACTAGAACAAATCATCTTAAAATTTGTATGGAGACACAAAAGAACCCAAATAGCAAAGGCAGACTTGAGGGAAAAAAACTGAGCTGGAGGAATCAGACTCCCTGACTTCAGACTATACTACAAAGCTACAGTAATCAAGACAATATGGTACTGGCACAAAAAGAGAAACATAGATCAATGGAACAAGATAGAAAGCCCAGAGATAAACCCACGCACCTATGGTCAACTAATCTATGACAAAGGAGGCAAAGATATACAATGGAGAAAAGACAGTCTCTTCAATAAGTGGTGCTGAGAAAACTGGACAGCTACACGTAAAAGAATGAAATTAGAACACTCCCTAACACCATACACAAAAATAAACTCAAAGTGGATTAAAGACCTAAATGTAAGACCAGACACTATAAAACTCTTAGAGGAAAACATAGACAGAACACTCCATGACATAAATCACAGCAAGATCTTTTTTGATCCACCTCCTAGAGTAATGGAAATAAAAACAAAAAGAAACAAATGGTACCTAATGAAACTTCAAAGCTTTTGCACAGCAAAGAAAACCATAAACAAGACGAAAAGACAACCCTCAGAATGGGAGAAAATATTCGCAAATGAATCAATGGAGAAGGGATTAATCTCCAAAATATATAAACAGCTCATGCAGCTCAATATTAAAGAAACAAAAATCCAGGATTTTTGAAAAAATCCAATATTAAAGAAACAAACAACCCAATCCAAAAATGGGCAGAAGACCTAAATAGACATTTCTCCAAAGACAACATACAGATGGCCAAGAAGCACATGAAAAGCTGCTCAACATCATGAATTATTATAGAAGTACAAATCAAAACTACAATGAGGTATCACCTCACACCAGTTAGAATGGGCATCATCAGAAAATTTACAAACAACAAATGCTGGAGAGGGTGTGGAGAAAAGGGAACCCTCTTGCACTGTTGGTGGGAATGTAAGTTGATATAGCCACCATGGAGGTTCCTTAAAAAACTAAAAATAGAATTACCATATGATCCAGCAATCCCACTACTGGGCATATACCCAGAGAAAACCATAATTCAAAAAGACACATGCACCCCAATGTTTATTGCAGCACTATTTACAATAGCCAGGTCATGGAAGCAACCTAAATGCCCATCGACAGATGAATGGATAAAGAAGTTGTGGTACATATATACAATGGAATATTACTCAGCCATAAAAAGGAACGAAATTGAGTCATTTGTTGAGACGTGGATGGATCTAGAGACTGTCATACAGAGTGAAGTAAGTCAGAAAGAGAAAAACAAATACAGTATATTAACGCATGTATGTGGAACCTAGAAAAATGGTACAAATGAACTGGTTTGCAGGGCAATAGTTGAGACACAGATGTAGAGAACAAACATATGGACACCAAGGGGGGAAAACCGCGGTGGGGTGGGGATGGTGGTGTGATGAATTGGGCGATTGGGATTGACATGTATACACTGATGTGTATAAAATTGATGACTAATAAGAACCTGCAGTATAAAAAAACAAACAACAAAAAAAACAACTAATACTAAACTTTCTTTGGGTTATTTGTATGGAAATATTAATATAAATGTTTCAGATATTACATGAAATTTCTAAAAATCTTATATGTTCTGGTATAATGTTATAAGTCATAATTCTAGTTATTACTTTAAAATGTATATCTCAGAAATAACAGGGCTTCCCTGGTGGCGCAGTGGTTGAGCATCCGCCTGCCAATGCAGGGGACACGGGTTCGTGCCCCGGTCCGGGAGGATCCCACATGCCGCGGAAAAGCTAGGCCCGTGAGCCATGGCCGCTGAGCCTGCGCGTCCGGAGCCTGTGCTCCGCAACGGGAGAGGCCACAGCAGTGAGAGGCCCGTGTACCGCAAAAAAAAAAAAAAGAAATAACTAAATTTCCTTGTCAATTGCACTATTATGAACTTTCATCAAATCTTTAACCGTGGTCATTTTTAAGTCTTTTGTCATTTACAGACAGTTCTGGGTGTACTCTGATGCTTTTGCAAAAGTGTTCCTATAAAAGTGTTTCATCTTCAAGGAATTCATGGAAAAGACTCTGACAAGTACAGGTTTCTGGTAACTGACTATACTGCTGAACTGAATGAATAAGCATTTTCAGAACTCTAATGGAAAACTGATGAATTCATAAAAGTGCTAACAAAAGATCAAGATGAAAATTAATTACATGGGACTGAGTGACTGATGAGGATGATTATAATCTTTGTGACTTTCTGTTTGAATAATAAAAAAAAATCCCACAAGGACTCAGAGGCAAAAAATATACAAATCAATTTTCACTGCAAAGTAAAGGACCTGTTACAGTGGAGGATTACTGGACTGAATGTCAATATTATGACATAGTGTGAGTGTGTTTCATGTTTGGTAATTGCAATCATTGTTGCTTTTGTTGTGGTCATCCATTTACAATGCTTGGTGTCAGTTTATTTATCTCTTGTAAAAATAAAATACAGTGTGGAAAAAAAAAGAAAAATATCTCTGAGCAGAGAAAGAAAAATCTGTAGAGATTTGGACAAATCCACCACAGCTGTGCCAACATATGGCAAGCTGATTAATACATGTGTCAGTAGTAATAATGAACTGTGCAAAAATATTATCCATGTAAACTACTTCTCTGAGAAATACAAGTGTTTCTTTCCAAAAAAACCCCCAAAAACAAAAGAAAGCAATTCCATTTACAATGGCACTATAAACAACAAAATACTTAGGAATAAATTTAGCCAAGGAGGTGAAAGATCTGTACACTGAACACTATAAGACACTGAAGAAAACACAAATAAATGGAAAAATATCCTGTGTTCCTAGATTGGGAGAATTAATATTGTAAACATGTCCATACTACCCAAAGTGATCTACAGACTTAGTGCAATCACAATCAAAATTCCAATGACATTTTTTACAGAAATGGAAAAAATTACCCTAAAATGGGTTTGGAATCATAAAAGACCCCCAAAGAGCAAAAGTAATCCTGAGAAAGAAGAACAAAGCTGGAGGCATCACAATACCTGATGTGAACTATATTTCAAAGGTATAGTAAACAAAACTGTCTGTTTTTATGGTATGGCATAGAAACAGACACACATAGACCAATGGAACAAAATGGAGATCCCAGAAATAAGTCCATGCATATATGGTCAACTATTATTGGATAAAGAAGCCAAGAATACTCAATGGAGAAAAGACAGTCTCTTCAATAAATGGTGCTGGGAAAATTGGATATTCACTTGGAAAAGAATGAAACTAGGCCCCTATTTTACACCACTCACAAATATTAACTTGAAGTGGATTAAAGACTTAAACCTGAAACTATAAAACTCCTAGAAGAAGCATAGTAAAAAAGCTCCTTGACATGGGTCTTGGTAGTAATTTTTTGAATATGACATCTAAAGCACAAACAACAATATAAAAAAAAAACAAGTGAGACTAGATCAAATAAAAAGCTTCTACACAGCAAAAGAAATGATCAGCAAAATGAAGAGACAACCTATGGAATGGGAGAAGATATCTGCAAATCGCATATCTGATATGGGGTTAATATCAAAAAATATATAAAGAACTCACACAACCTAATAGCAAAAACAAACAAAAAGGGCTTCCCTGGTGGCGCAGTGGTTGAGAATCTGCCTGCTAATGCAGGGGACACGGGTTCGAGCCCTGGTCTGGGAGGATCCCACATGCCACGGAGCAACTAGGCCTGTGAGCCACAACTACTGAGCCTGCACATCTGGAGCCTGTGCTCCGCAACAAGAGAGGCCGCGATAATGAGAGGCCCGCGCACCATGATGAAGAGTGGCCCCCGCTTGCCACAACTAGAGAAAGCCCTCGCACAGAAACGAAGACCCAACACAGCAAAAATAAATAAACTACCCCCAACATCTTCTTAAAAAAAAAACAAAACAACCCAAACAAAATGGGCAAAGGACCTGAATAAGCATTTTTTCAAAGAAAATATACGAATGGCCAACAGGTACAGGAAAAGGTGTTTAACATCACTATCATTGGGAAATGCAAATCAAAACCACAATGAGGTATCACCTCTTGTTTGTTACAAAGGCTATCATCAAACAGATGACATTAGGAACGCTGATAAGGATGCAGAGAATAGGGAACCCTTGTGCACTGTTGGTGGGAATATAAACTGATGCAGTCACTATGAAAAACAATATGAAGTTTCCTCAAGATATTGAAAATAGAACTACCATATGATCTAGCAATTCCACTTCTGGGAGTATGTCCAAAAGAAATGAAATCACTATGTCACAGAAATATCTGCACCCTCATGTTCATGGTAGCATTATGTATAATAGCCAAGACATGGAAACAACCTAAGTGTCCATCAACAGATAAAGAAAATATGATATATATGCCCATGGAATATTATTCAGCCATGAGAAAAAGGGAAGTCTTGCCATTGTGACAACAGGGATGGACCTTGAGGGCATTATGCTGAGTAAGGTAAGTCAGATAGAGACAAACATCACTTATATGTGGAATCTAAAAACACCAAACCTGTAAAAACAGAGAGTAGAATGGTGGTTACTAGGGGCTGGGGGTGGGGGAATTGGAGGGTTGTTATTTAAGGGTACAAACCTGTAACTAGTAGATGAGTAAGTTCTGAAGCTCTAATGCACAACAAAGTGATTATAGTCAACAATACTGTATTATAAACTTCACAGTTGCGAAGAGTGTAGATCTTAATTATTCTCCATACACACGGAAAATAATAGACATGATAAAGCTTTTAGCTAACACTACTGACGTAATCATATTGTAATATATAAATGTTATCAAAGCAACACACTGTGCACCTGAAATTCTTAAAAATCCCATTTTTACTTTGAGCATTAATCAAGAGAAAGTGTATTTTTGGTTTTGAATTATCCAGATGATTGTTTCAATTCTTCCTTTTAGTTTTCTAGTGCACTGAAGGTGTAATGCTAGCCTGTGGGACTGACCTTTAACTAATTACTATATTGTAGGTCAGAGGATTATTCATTTAAGTCAGTCAACATGCACACACACACACATATATATTTGGGAACCTGATCGGAATCTTAGAGATTCAGTTTAGCTCAAGGTTGATTTTCAATTCAGCACAAGTGATGTTTTGGGCCGGAGAGTGCCTTGCTGTGGGAGGCTGCCCTCTGCATTCATTGTATGCTGCCCAACAGATGCCTGTAGCACCCCTCTCCCCCCTGCCATACTGAGACAACCAAAAATGTCTCCAGACATTGCCAAGTGTTCTCAGGCATGGGAGGGGTACAAAAATGCCCCCAGCTGAGAACCACTGCTTTTGTACTATGGAAACATAATGCCTTTAAATAAACTCAGCAGTCAAAAATTCTGTGGGAATCCCTCATCATTTTTTTAATTTTTATTTTTATAAACTAATATGTAGACAGTTTTAAAAACAAAGTACAGTTGACCCTTGAAAAACACGGGTTTGACTGCATGAGTCCACTTATATGTGGATATTTTTCCATGCTAAATACTACAGTACTGTATGGCATGAATACAAAGGAACCATGGATACTGAGGGCTGACTCTAAGTTATATGTGGATTAACCACTGCCTTGTTCAAGGGTCAACTGTGGTTCTACAAAGCTTGTAGTCGGAAAAAAAGAAGGTTCTACTTTTACCCCTGAGTCTTATTTCTTAGAGCAGTGCTGTTCAATAACACTTTCTGCAATGATGTAAATGTTTTATATCTGCGCTGTCTGGTATGGAAGCTATCAGCCTGTCAGTGACAAGAGACAGTCACTAGTCCCCTAGTTCATGAAGGCAGGAAGGGAGTGTGGTTTGGGGACCCTCAATCTTAGAGGAAGCAGAGGGGCTGTATCCTTCCAAAGGTAACTTATTGACCTGACAATGCCTCCAGCCCTCTTATATGGAGACGGGGCTGGAAGAAGTTCCGGTTCTGCTGAATGAACTGGGTCACCCGGCATGCCTTGTAGAGGGAAACGGCTGGTCTCACAGTTGGAGCTTCTCAAAATTTCAAGTGGAGGGTTCTTAACACCTCTGTTTTTCTGCCTGGACTCCAATGACTAATTCAGGGATAGCTAGGCACCCATCACTACTGTCTGGCATAAATAAATAAAAATGAATTATCAAAACTCAAAGGCAACGCTATTGCAGGGCTGAGCTAGCTGCCCATATCAGATAAGGAGCCACACTTAAAATGAGGCAACACCAATGAGTCATGTCTAGTGACCATCTTCAAAACCTTCCAGTTGACTTGGGCAAGGTTACATTACTGCCAGACTACTATTCCCCTCCTGGCCACTCTCAACTTGAGCCCCTGACACTGTCGTTAGGGCAGTGAACACACACATGTGCCAGAACAGATACTGGCAAAGAGTCCTTGAGACCGAGGCTGTCATGAAGTCATGCCAAGAGAAGTGAGAGTGGAATTATTTGTATATAGGCAGGCCAGTAGTTTGCAATTCTGGCTGCACATAAGAATCACCTGGCAAGCTTTTAAAAATACCCCACTCTAGAGCAAATGAAACAAAATCTCTGGGATGGGTCCCAGGCATCAGTTGAAAAACTTCCCAGGTGATTTTAACGTCCAGCCAGAACTGGGACTGCTGTTTTAGTCCAACTTCCTGATTTTCTCTTGTGCCCAGGGCATGTAACTATTTTTATGGCTACTGAAAGTGATATTCTGAATGACTTGAGAGTATATATTTTCATAACTGTATGCTCTTCAAAATTTAAAAACCCTCTTTCTTATTTTCTGTGAAGTAAACTCTTGCCACCTTCCAGCTCCAAAAATCTGTGATTCTGAAAACCTAGACCCAGAAAACTGTGCCTTATGTAACTTTCACTAAGAAAGCTGGTGGGAGAAGCAGAGTTAGCGCACAGGAATATCCTTTTCTCTCTGTCTAACCCCCCACTATGTTAATTAGGTTAGCATTCACTTTTTCCCCTCGTTTTATACAATTATTTTGGCTAAAATATACTGAACTTGTCCTCTCAACCTCTGTCTGGAAAATATGGATAATGGAAATTCCGAAGAATAAGTTTCCACTGCCACATTGGTAAGCTATGGCTTACCTAAGCTTCCTCTTGCAGTATTGTCTGTTAACTCACTTAAAACAGAGAACTATTGAATATATTTGTAATGCTTAGGCCAGGAACACAAGGCTGCCTACATCAGAAGAGATCAACTAACTGCCCCACAGAAAAGAGACCCAGGCTGAACAAAAGCTCCATCTAGCCTTCCCCAGAATACACGGACATCACTGTCACTGTAGATTCTAAAGAGCAAAGATGGATCTAATCTTTTCCATGAATCCGCCTCACTGGGGAAAAATGTTGATTGTTGAGATTAGTCCTGTAGTAACAATGCCCCTACTCAGCAAACAGAATTTAGGACAGTGCCTCCAATTTCTTGAGTTAATGAGAAGCATGCCAGGAATATGTCAAGAACTCACTGTGGCTATTATTTGCAAAGCAGCAGTACTCATTATGTCCTTAGGAGCTTTCCCGACCAGAATTATGTATGGGCTTTCTTGGGTGGTGAAAAGCAAGTAAAAATATTAAATAAAAAAAAAATCCAGTCTTTGAAGTGCTTACTATTCAAAACACAGATGCGGAAACAGAAGGATCTAAAGATGGGACAACCTGATAGATGTGCGACAAATATGCCAATTAAATAAGCATTTTTACTCAAGACAAGATAGGATGCAAGTATCTTCAGATGTCATAAAGGATGGCTCATTTCAGGCTTGCATATTCAGATACGGCAACAACCTGACATGCAGTCACTGGCCCATTTGCCTGAATAAGCACCAGCCACTCTAACCCGCTGGGATATCAGGACTGGAGGATGAATATGGGTCTGGGGGTCACTGCTCTGGGCTGGGCCCACGCTGAAGTTTCAGAGAACCGTTGAGAGGATGGGCCAGATCCCCATTTCTATGCAATCTGGGAGTGCCCGGAGTAAACAGGGCCTCTCCCAGAACATCATGAGTAAGAGTGGCCCACAGAACTGTCTCCCTGGTCCCACGCTCACCCAGCTCAGTAGCTGGGTCCTTGGACCTTCTACTGTCTTGGGGAACAGCCTGGCTGTACTTGGACTAGTTCTGGCTGGGATTAAACTAACATCCCATTGGTCACTCAGTGAAAATTCTTGACTATCAACTTAGGTTTTCTGATCTGCTTTTGTGCACAGAAAACTATCTAAAAACTACCTCTGAAAAATTAATATCCAATTAAATACAGCTACCCATTTCAAGCCCAAATTTTCCTTAAACTTACTAGTTTGAGTTCAATTCCCAAATCTTATCACTCAACTAATAGATCTAGCAAATGTTAATAATTAATACTTATTTTTAAAAGGGTTCTTGCAGCTTAATTAACTTCCTTTAACATCTTAAACTGCATTTATACATTTAGTGTATTAATTTTCTTTTTAAGTAGTTCAGTGGTCTGATTAATAAACAAAACCTTTTCAGTCCCTAAATAACTCTAGTAAATCTAATCAATTAAACAGAGATGTCGACTATTAAATCCTCTTAAAGGTTTCAATGTTACAAATTTACTAACTTGACTCTCATATCTCTCTACTTAAAACAACAAATATAAATCAATTCTAAGCTACATTTTAAATTGGAATCACAATACTGATCTCTTGTTCTCATAGACCAAATTCTCGAAAACACAACAAACTCTTAAATACCAGACATGAACAAATTATTTCTGAACCTAACACAAACTTTTTAACGCAGGTTTTGTTTACTTTATTATTTCTATACTTAATCCTATTTTATTCTGGGATTAAGACATCACATCCACTAAGGAGATAACTGTTATCCCAAACAATTTGGCATTGCTTTTCGAGCTGACCGAGGTTGCATGTGGACAGCTATTTTGGCCAAGAGGAGTTCCAACAAGAAGGGACAAAGAGGGCCCTCTTTTATGGTTGCTAAACAGGGATTCCAGGAGTTAAAGAGGTTATCTGCGTGGTCCATCTTGCTGGATTTAAGTCAAATCGTTATCTAATTTCTCTCTATGAACAGACTTCTGCATCCTCCCCTCAGACTGTGGCAACTTCCATCAATGCTTCATTAGCTCTGCAAGTCTTTGCTTCGCTTAAGATATTTACATGTTGCTCCATTGGACTCTACATCTCCCAGGGCTTTGCTGTCTCTGCAGTCTGCTGATTAACTAGGTGTTCTTGGGTTCATGGAAGGATGAGCCAGTTGAGCCTGGAAAGCCCAGCCATTTGAAATGTCCCACATTGGGGTGGGGGGGGCCAGTGGGAAGAATTGGGAGATTGGGATTGACACATACATACTATTGATACTATGTATAAAATAGATAACTAAAGAGAACATACTGTATAGCACAGGGAGCTCTACTTAATGCACAGTGGTGACCTGAATGGGAAAGAAATCCAAAAAAGAGGGGATATATGTGTTGCTGATTCATTTTTCTGTACAGTAGATACTAACACAACACTATAAAGCAACTATGTGCCAATAAAAATTAATTTAAAAAAATGTCCCATGTGATCAGGTGTTAAAGTAGTGACCCCAAAGCAGCTGGGCAACTGAAGAGAGAGGTAGGTTCAGGAAAGAAAGGTGTTAGACTGGCTCATAACTCAACTATCAATGTTATTAGACTTAAGGGGATCTTGGGAAAACAGTTTCACAGACTGACTTCCAGGACCCTCCAACATGGCATCCTCTTGTGGCCACTCGTGGACCCAGAGGCCTCCAGTGTCTCTACCTCCTCGGAGGTCCCAGCTGCATGTGTTCATGTCACATGATCCTGCTCCTGCTACCTAAGTGACTGAGCCAAGAGTGGACACCTGACCAAAGGGAAACAAGCAAAAATACTGGGCTGAACAACTGGATTCCCTCCTGAACGAAGACACGTAGCCAACGTGGTCACACCAATGGCACAGCAGGAATCTGGAGTGTTTTTAAAATCAATCTATCTATCTATCTATCTATCTATCTATCTATCTATCTATCTACCTATCTTTCTTTCATTATTTTTGGCTGCGCTGGGTCTTCGTTGCTGCGTGCAGGCTTTCTCTAGTTGCAGCGAGCAGGGGCTACTCTTCATTGCGGTGTGCGGGCTTCTCATTGCAGTGGCTTCTCTTGTTGCGGAGCACGGGCTCTAGGTGCGTGGGCTTCAGTAGTTGTGGCTCACGGGCTCTAGGGCAAGGCTCAGTAGTTGTGGCGCACGGGCTTAGTTGCTCCATGGCATGTGGGATCTTCCCGGACCAGGGCTCAAACCCATGTCCCCCTGCATTGGCAGGCGGATTCTTAACCATTGTACCACCAGGGAAGTCCCAGGAGTCTGGAGTTTTGTCTAACAGAAAAAGTATTAGTTCTGACCTAACCCACATTCTCTGGTGAAAGGAGGTTAAAGACCGTCTTTCTACAGAATTAGGAAAACGCTGTAAAAGTGTTTCTTTATTTAACAATCCTAAGCCCTTGAAGCCTACTCCTTGATCCTGTTTACTATTTTGTCAGCTATTCCCATTGATCCTTTCTATGGCCCTTTCAAAAGATGGCAATCAAAACTGAATTTTGTCCTCTAAGATTGAATGTATTACTCCCTTGGTTGTCAAGGACTGAAACTCATCTCAAACTATTAAAAAGAAAGATTTACGTAAGAATACTGAGGAGACATTCATAACTGCAGAAGGACAGCAAGCCATGGGAATGAGCCGAGCTAAGGATTCATACACAATAAGGCCCATTCTTTCTCTTCTCAGGCCTTTTCTTGTAGGTCAGTACTATTCTTTTCTTTCATGGTAGGGTGGCTTTCTCTACACAGTAGAAAACACAGCTGCTGACCACTCCCAGGCTTTATATGTTAGAGCTTCAGCCATCTGGACAGAGACTAACTTATTTTCTCAATCAATACCAGTTCCCCAATGCGAAAATGACAGTGCACAGATAGTCGACATACATCAACTACAGCTGGAAGGCAGGATTAGGTTAGTCTAACATGGGGCTTTGGCTGTACCTGTGTGAATGGGGGAGGGGGCTCTCAACAAAGGACTACTGGGAAGGGAATACCTTACTTGGCCACAGTATGGAGATGACCAGGCTGAACATTAACAGAAGGGCATCCTAATCCTTACACTTCAGATCACTGCTTAGATGGTCCAACATTAGGCTTTCTCTTAAATAAATTATATTTCTCATTTTACGTTATTAGAAAGTCTTCTGTATCAAAATAGAATATTTTTAAAAATCTTATTTATATGAAAGCTAGGTGGCAATTAAGACTGCAAAAGCTTACTTCCTGAAAATTTGTAGGAAATGAACAGGTAGCCAATAGCCTAATGACTGAGGTGTGATTTCAGCCCAGCAGTTTTAGGTATTTTCTTTGCTTCTCATTTTTAGGAATATTTCCTTATCTTTTCAGGTCCAAGAGAGAAAAATCTATTTGCAATTTCTGACAACAAATAGTTAAGTAATACATTGATTTTAGACTAAAATGACTTTCATTCTGGAATATTCAAAATCATATACATATATTGTCAAGTGCACATGGAACATACTCTAGGGTAGATCATATGTTAGGGCACAAAACAAGTCTTAATAAATTTAAGGAGACTGAAATCATATCAGCCATCTTTTCCAACCACAATGGTATGAAACTTGAAATCAATTACAAGAAGAAAACAGGAAAATCCACAAATATGTGGAGGTTAAACATCATGCTACTGAACAACCAATGAGTCAAAGAAGAAATCAAGAGAAAAGTAATAATTACCTTCGGACAAATAAAAATAGAACATACCCAAACTTACGGAATACAGCAAAAGCAACTCTAAGAGGGAGTTCATAGTGATAAACGCCTAATCAAGAAACAAAGATTTCAAACAGCTTCACTTTACACTTCTAGGAAGTAGAGAAACAAGAACAAATAAAGCCCAAAGTTAGCAGAAAGACGGTAATAACAAAGATCAGAGCAGAAATAAATGAAATAGAGACTAAAAAGACAATAAAGAAAAGATCAATGAAACTAAGATCTGGTTTTTAAAAAGATAAAACAAAATTGACAACCTTTAGCTATACCCACCAAGAAAAAAGAGGACTCAAATAAATAAAAACAGAAATGAAAGAAGAGGTGTCACAATTGATATCACAAAAATACAAAGGACCATAAGGCACTGTTATGAACAATTATTTACCAACAAACTGGACAACCTAGATGAAATGGATGAATTCCTAGAAACATACAACCTATCAAGACTGAATTATGAAGAAAGAGAAAATCTCAACAGATTACCAGTAACAAGATTGAATCAGTAGAAAAAACCTCCCAATGCAGTCCCTATCAAAATTCCAACAGCATTTTTCATAGAAACAGAACATTCCTAAAATACGTATGGAATCACAGAAAGACCCTGAATAGCCAATGCAATCTTGAGAAAGAACAAAGTTGGAGGTATCACACCTCCTGATTTTAAAATATATTACAAAGCTATAGTAATCAAAACAGTATGGTATTGGCATAAAAATGGAGACTAGATTGACAGAGCAGAATAGAGAGCCCAGAAATAAACCCACATATTTACTGTCGATTAATTTATGACGAAAGAACCAAGAATATGCAATGAGGAAAGGACAGTCTCGTCAATGAATGGCACTGGGAAAACTGGACCTCTGTCTTACACCATGCACAAAAAGGAACTCAAAATGGACTAAAGACTTGAATATAAGACCTAAAACCATAAAACTCCCAGAAGAAAAAATAGGTAGTAGGCTCTTGACATCAGTCTTGGAGATGATTTTTTGGATTTGAAACCAAAAGCAAAGGCAACAAAGGCAAAAATAAACAAATGGGACCATATCAAACCAATAAGCTTCTGCACAGCAAAGGAAACCATCAACAAAATGAAAAGGCAACCTACTGAATGGGAGAAAATATTTACGAGTCATATATCTGATAAGGGGTTAATTATCCAAAATATATAAAGAACTCATATAACTCAATAGCAAAACAACAACAACAAAACCCCCAAACAATCTGATTTAAAAATGGGCAGAGGATCTGAATAAATATTTTTCCAAAAATGACATTCACATGGCCGACACATGCATGAAAAGGTGCACAATATCACTAATCAGGGAAATGCAAATCAAAAGCACAATGAGATATCCCCTCACACCTGTCAGAATGGCTCTTATCTACCAGATAAGAACAAGTGTTGGTGAGGATGTGGAGAAAACAAAACACTTGTGTGCTGTTGGTGGGAATGTAAATTGGTGTAGCCACTATGGAAAACAGTATGGAGGTTCCCCAGAAAACTAAAAATAGAATTACTATATGATCCAGCAATCCCACTCCTGGGCATATACCCTGACAAAACTATAATTCAAAAAGATACATGCACCTAATGTTCATAGCAGCACTATTCACAATAGCCAAAATGTGGAAAGAACCTAAATGTCCATCAACAGATGAATGGATAAAGAAGATGTGGTATGTACATACAATGGAATACTACTCAGCCCTAAAAAAGAACGAAATAATGCCATTTGCAGCAACATGGATGCAACTAGAAATTATCATACTAAGTGAAGTACGTCAGAAAGAGAAAGACAAATACCAGATGATATCATTTATATGTGGAATCTAAACTATGGCACAAATGAACCTATCTACAGAACAGAAATAGATTCACAGACATAGAGATCAGACTTGTGGTTGCCAAGGGGGAGGAGGGGAGGGAGAGGGATGGACCGAGAGTTTGGGGTTGGTAGATGCAAATCATTACATTTAGAATGGATAAACAACAAGGTCCTACTGTATAGCACAGGGAACTATCTCCAATCTCCTGGGATAAACCATAACGGAAGAGAATATTAAAAAAAGAACGTCTACATGTGTATAACTGAGTCACTTTGCTGTACAGTAGAGATTGGCACAGCACTGTAAATCAACTCTATTTCAATTAAAAAAAATAAAGATGTGGCATATATGTGTATATATATATATACACACACATATATATACATATACATACACACAGTTGAATATTATTCAGCCATAAAAAAGAATGAAATCTTGCCATCTGTGACAACATGGATGGACCCTGAGGGCATTAGGCTGAGCGAAATAAGTCAGAGAAAGACAAATACTGTATGATCTCACTTATATGTGGAATCTAAAAAAATTAAAACACCATACTCATAGATACAGGGAACAGATTGGTGGTTGCCAGAGGCAGGGGGTTGGGGATGAACAAAATGGGTTAAGCTGGTCAAAAGGTGCAAACTTCCAGATATAAAATAAATAAGTCATGAGGCTGTAATGTACAGCATGGTAATTATAGTTAAATAATACTCTACTGCATATATGAAAGTTGCTAAAAGAGTAGATCTTAAAAGTTCTCATCACAAGAAAAAAAATTATAAGTATGTATGGTGATGGATATTAACTAGACTTACTGTGGTGATCATTTTGCAATACACAAATATAGAATCATTATGTTGTACACCTGAAACTAATATTTTTTGTCAGTTATATCTCGATTAAAAAAACCAAGGAAATAAACCAACATCAAAACTCCTGAAGTACAAACCTGAATAAAACATCTTAGGCAGATTCACTGGCCTCAGCCAAAAGAATATGAATCAGTAGGTCTTTCAGTGTGATAAAACTCAAGTTTCTGACCTTGCTACTTCCATTCCTACTTGCATACATTTTTACAATGGCAGATTGCATACATTTTTACAAACTTACAGTATTGCAAATCATTAATCCACATCACTCATAATCGGCCACATCACAAAGTTTAGTTACCAAGTTCTGCCGTAAACAAACAACTGCACATGTATCCTCATACCATTACTGAGCCCTGCTAATTCAATTGGCTTTGGGGTCAAATGGGAAGATTCCTGGTCTTCCAATAATGCATATTGAAATGCAGCTTCAGCTGTCCAATTCAGGAATAGAGAAGCACTGAATTTTTCTGATATTTTGCCTACCATACTATAGCTTTTATACATTCTAAATAAAAATCTGACAATATCCGTGCAGTGGGCTGTACAGATGAAAGGCCCCCAAAACTATCCCTTAAACTGGTTAAAAAATATGTGTACTTTTCTCCAGTGTTTATTATGAAGCTTTTCGAATATACAAAAAATATTGAAAGAATAGAAGGAACACCCTAGATACAAATATTATTTTGTCTTATTCCCTTTATCTGCAATGTACAGATATGTTTTATATGTGCATATTTTACCATTTGATTATCTACATGTCTACATATATGTATGAGAACATGTATATGTAGTAGAATCTATATATAGCTTTTTGTTGAACCACCTGAGAGCAACTTGTGGCTTTCGTAACATTTTACTCCTAAGTATTTCAGCCTGCATCTCTAAGAATAATTTACGTAAACCCCATGTATGTGGCTGAGATGTTCACATGTACCAAGCAGGCATCTTGCATTCTTGTCTCAGGCAGGAAGGTGCTTTGTTGTGCTCTGGAGAGAGGGCCCTGGGCAGCCACCAAACTCAGCTAATGGCAGAGCCTCCTCTGTGCATCTGAATGCTTATTAGGCTGCTGGGGCAAGTGGCTTACTAGCTCTGATGATGATGGGGGTGGTGGTGATAACGCTGATGATACAGCAGCAGCAAGCACTTAATAGACCTTACTGTGCGCCAGAATTACTATTCTAGATCCTTTCCTAGGAGTGACATCACCAAGATGGCAACATAGGTTGTTCCTGACTTTGCTCCCCTCCCAAGAAGAACAATTAACAATCTGTGAAATATAATTCATATTTTATGGCAAGACAAGAAAAATTTAAACTGAAAAAAATTTTTTTCTGCCCTTTGGCCTCCTCTCTACCCTCTACTGTATCCACATTATGCATCGACCAAACCTCCCCATCGGCAGAAATACCTGGTCAGTCATAAAGAGCCACATTCTCTTAGCACCAACAAGACAACTCCTTAAAAGATAACTTTCCTTCTTAATCTTGTAAGGGGCCACGATGAACCACAACCCACTACTCGCTTAGGTCTGGATTGTGTAAACTGTCAAGAATACATCACCTAATGTGCAGCCCTATGTTTCAAAAACTTATATAACTGTGTTTGACCTCTAACAGGCGGAACAGTCCTCAGGGCCTTCTGAGAGGCTGTTCCCAGGTTATAATCCTCAACTTGGCTAGAATAAAATTTTCCATCTCTTTCTTAGATCGACGGATTAATATTTTTGTCGACAAACCATTCATGGGCAAAACGCCACTGAGGAAATTCTAGAACATGGGGTGAGGCTAAAGCCTCCCCTCCACACAGAGACCAAGACAGCCTGCGCTGGAAGGGTAAGAGGAGCAGCTACACACTGCCAGCCTTGCCCCTCCTCCAGGCCAGCACAGCACCGCACGGAGAGGTCTCCCCTGGGTCCCTGGTTCCCCCAGTGGGAAAAGAGAGCCCAGCAGGGACATCCAGCTCCCCCAGCATTGCGGGTCCCTTCATGGGAGGCCCCACTCTGGTCCTGCCTCATGAGGATGGCAGGGGAACCTGTGGGGTTTGACCCTGGGGATCTGACTATGATGGAAAAGGTGGGAGGGGCTTGAAACAACCAGCGCTGGGACCTTGGCAGCCTCAGTTCCTACCTGCAGCACCCAAGTAGTGGTCCCAACAGCGGCTCTGCCCACGTGCAGAGCCAAGATGGTGGCACGGACTAAGCAGGGAACTCAGCAGGGCGCAGGTCTGCCTCATGTGGGACCTCACATGAAGCGCCTTCACAGCTCTGTAGCAGGTCTGTCCCCTCGCCCAGGCAGGGCAGCTGAGTCAGAGCCCACCCATTGCTGAGGGTAGCTCCTGGCCCTACCGACCAGAGAGCCAGGCGGGAACACTTCAAAGCTGCATAGCCCAGCATCGCTCGAGCGAAGAGTCTGGCAGGCAGAGCTGATCATCCACGGAGCAAAGCCAGCAGCACTGTTCAGCCAGGGAACTTGGGGTGTAGGCTGGCTTGAGTCAAGACCACAAACAAAGAGCCTTGCCAGGTTGGGAGCCAGTTCTCTTCTCCGCCCAGGCAGAGGGTTAATTCATAGCCAGACTACTTGAGTGTAGCTCCTGGCTCTGCCCAACCAGAAGCCTTCCAGAGCACCTGGAAAGCTGCTTGCCGTGAACTCTCCTGCTCTGCCCGGGAAGGGGAGCTAATTCATACCTCTGCCCACTGCTGAGGTAGCTTTGGGCCCTGCCTGACCACCTGGGAAATGGCAAGGACCAGCAGCACTTAAGCAGAGAGCCTGGCCAGCAGCCCCCCCAGTCTGCAGAGACAAGCCAGTGACCCCGTCTGAGCAGAGTCTGGTGCACGGGTCTGCCTGATGAGCTTCCCAGAGAAGCGTCTTCTCAGCTTTGAGGTGTGCTCTGCATCCCCACTCCCCACCCCCACCCCCTTAGCAGAGAAGCTAACCTGCCGCTCTGCCCAGTGCTGAGTGCAGCCTCCAACTCCGCTAATTAGGAAACCTACACAGAGTTTCTGGGAATCTCAGTAGCTCACCCGGCAGCCCTGGTCCCAGCAGCAATTGAGCAGAGAACTTGACCAGCAACTCTGCATCTGAAGGTAGCCCCATCTGTCCAGGGAGTTTAGTGTGTTAGTCTGTCTGATTTGATTCCCAGAGAGCCTTGCTGTCCCTGGAGACTATTCTGCAGTCCCAACCATGCAGGAAAGGTCATTTATTGCCATACCCAAAGCTGAACACAGCCTCTAGCCTGAAACAAGATGGGAAACTAACCAGAGCTCCTGGCAATCTGTGTAGCCCATCTGCAACTCCAATTACAGCAGCACTGAGTGGAGAACCTGGCCAATGGCCCAGCCCATCAGCAGAGCTAGGATGCTGGCCCATCAGGCCAGGGAAGTTAGAATATAGTTCTGCCCAATTTGATCTGGAAACAAGAGTCTTGCCGGCCTTGGGGACTATATGGGGCCCTGCCTGGGAAAGGAAACTAACTCATAGCTCCATCCACTGCTGAATATGGCCTTCAGCCCACCTGACCAGGGGACCTAACCAGAACACAGGAGAAGCTACGTAGCCCACCCCACAGCCTTGTTCACAGTGGCACATGGACAGAGAGCACAGCACAGGGCTTTCCCTGTCTGCAAGCAAAACTAAGGCCCCGTCTGACCAGGATATTCAGTGCACAGTCCAGCCTGATTTGGGTCCCCAAAACAGTGCCTTGGGTCCTGTTCTGCTGCATCCCCAGGCAGGGAAACTAATTCATAGCTCAGCCAACTGCAGAGTATAATACCCAGTCCTGACCATCTAGGAAGCCTGACTAGAAAGTCCAGACAAACGTGGAGCCCATCCTACAGTCTTTTTGGGCAGGGAACCCAGCCAAGAGTCCCATCCAGTATTCACAGCCAGTGGTACACTCCCCTCCCCATGACCTCAGAGCCCAGACAGAGGCCTCATCCAAAAACAGACCCTGACAGTAAGCCCTTCCTGCCCAAGTATGGTACCAGTTGACATGTCCAGAACACTAAGCTGAGCAAACTAGTAAAGAACTGCCCCTGCCAAAGTGAACCTGCAAAGTTCTGGAACAGAAAACACTCAAATGCATAGATATCAATGTAAGGAATCAAGGGTCAAAAAAAATCAGATAAATAGGACATCACCATGGGAAACTAATAAAGCTCTAAAAACTAACCCCCATAAGTGGAGGTCTATGAAGACCTGGACAAAAATTCAGAATAACCCTCTTAAAGAAGTTTAATGACCTACAGGAACACACAGGCAACTATACGAAATTAGGAAAACAATGCATGAACAAAACAAGAAGTTCAACAAAGAAACATAAGGCATCAAACAAACAGAAATCCTAGAGGTGAAAAATACAATGACTGAAGAATTCAATACAGAGCTTCAAAAATGGTCTTGACTATGCAGAAGAAAAAAAACCAATGAACTAGCAGACAGGATATTTGAAATTACCCAGTCAAAGGAATAAAAACAAAAAGAATGAAAAATAGTGAAGAAAGCCTATGGGACTAATGGAACACAACAAAAGGAAACAGTATCTACATTATGAGAATTCCTGAGGAGAGTAAGAGAGGGACAAAAAGTATATTTAAAATATAATGGCTGGAAACTTCCCAAACCTGTGGAGAGAAATGGACATGCAGATCCATGAAGCCTAAAGGAGCCCAGATAGGTTGAACCTGAATAGACTATACTGAGACACATTATAATTAAAATGTCAAAAGTCAAGACAGGGGCCTCCCTGGTGGCGCAGTGGTTGAGAGTCCGCCTGCCGATGCAGGGGATACGGGTTCGTGCCCCGGTCTGGGAGGATCCCATATGCCGCGGAGCGGCTGGGCCCGTGAGCCGCGGCCGCTGGGCCTGCGCGTCCGGAGCCTGTGCTCCGCAGCGGGAGAGGCCACAACAGTGAGAGGCCCGCATACCGCAAAAAAAAAAAAAAAAAAAAAAAAAAAAAAAAAAAGTCAAGACAAAGAATTCTGAAAGCAACAATAGAGAAGAGACAAGTTACATACAAGGTAACCCCCACAGACTACTAGTGGGTTTCTCAACAGAAATTTTTTCAGACCAGGAGAAAATGGGATGATATATACAAAATATTGAAAGAAAAAACTGTCAACCAATAATTTTATACCCAGCACAGCTTTCCTTCAGAAATGAAGTAGAGATAAAGACTTTGCCAAACAAACAAAAGTTTGTATAAGGAAGGTCAACTACTAACCCTGCCTTCCAAGAAATGCTAGAGGGAGTTATTTGAGTGGAAGTAAAAGGGTGCTATTTAACATTATAAAAACATAAGAAGGTAGTGTGAAATTCACTGGTAATGGTGAATATATAATCAAAGTTAAACTCAGTAATATGGTAATGGTGATGTGTAATTCACTTACACCTCTAATTTAAAAGTTAAAAAACAAGTGTAGTAAAAACTATGACTACAGTGACCTGTTATGGGATATACAATATAAAAAATATGAAATGTGTAACATCAAAAACCTAAAATGTGAGGGGAGGAGAAATGAAAGTGTAAAGTTTTAGGAATGCTCTTAAAGTTAAATTGTTATCAGTTTAAAGTGTGGTGTTATAATTCTAAGATATTTAAGTTTCATGGTAACCGCAAGGGAAGAACCTGTAGTAATTACAGAAAAGAACATCATAAAGAAGTCAAAACATATTGATACCAAAAGACATCAAAACACGAAAAAGACTGCAGAATAAGAAGTGAGGAACAATGGATCTACAAAATAGCCAGAAAACAATTAACAAAATGGCACTATTAAGTTCTTAAGTATCAATAATTACTTTAAACATAAATGGATTGCATTTTCCAATCAAAAGAAAAAGAATGGTTGAATGGATTTAAAAAAACAAGATCCAATGATATACTGCCTACAAGAGACTGACTTTAGCCTTAAAGATGCACACAGACTGAGAGAAAAAGGATGGAGAAAGATACTTCAAGCAGATGGTAACCAAAAAAAGCAGGGGTAGCTATACTTATGTTAGACAAAATAAACTTTAAACTAAAAGTAGTAAGAAGATACAAAGCTGGTCATTATATAATAACAAAGGGGTCAATCCTTCAAGAAGATACAACCATATTAAAATTTATGCACCCAACACTGGAGCACATAAATATATAAAGCAAAAACTAACAGAGCAAAAGAGGAATGAACAACATAAATAATAGTTGGGGTTTTTAGTAAAACATTCTCAACAATGGTTAGATCATCCAGACAGAGAATCAATAAGGAAACAGCAAATTTGAACAACACCATAGATTAAAAAGATCTAACAGATGTATACAGAACATTCTGACAGCAGCAGAACACACATTCTTCTTAAACACACATGGAACGTTATCTAGGATAGATCATATGTTAGGCCATAAAACAAGTCTTAGCAAATTCAAGAAGATCAAAATCATAGTAAGTATCTTCTCTGACCACAATGGCATGAAACTAGAAGTCAGTAACAGGAGGAAAACTGGAAACCCCTCAAATACATGGAAATTAAACAACACTCTTCTGAAAGACCAATGGACCAAATAATAAATCAAAGGGGAAATTGAAAAGTACCTTTAGACGAATGAAAATGAAAACAACATACTAAAACTTATGGGATGCAGCAAAAGTAGTTATAAGAGGAAAGTTCCTAACAATAATAAACACCTACACAGCAACAAGAAATATATCAAATAAACAACCTAAGTCTATGCCTCAAAGAACTAGAAAAGATAAGACTAACTGTAGTTAGCCAAAGGAAGGTAATAATAAAGATTAGAGCAGAAATAAATAAAGAACAGGAAAACAAGAGAAAAGAGTAACAAAACTAAGTGTTGGTTCTTTGAAAATATAAACAAAAATTGACAAAACTTTAGCTAGACAAACCAAAGAAAGAGAGAACCCAAATTAAAAGTTATAAATGAAATAGGAGACAGTATAACTGATATCATAGATATACAAAGGATTGTAAGAAGCTGCTATGAAAAATTATGTGCCAACAAACTACAATCTAAAAGAAATGCAAAAATTCTTAGGAACATACAACCTACCAAGAATGAATCATAAAGAAATAGAAAATGTGAACAGACCAATTAGGTAGGGAGATTGACTTGGTAATCAAAAATCTTCCAACAAAGAAAACCCCCGAACCAGATGGTTTCATTAATGAATTTTAACAAACCTTTAAAGAATGAATGTGAATCCTCAATCTCTTCCAAAAAAGTGAAAAAAAGGGGACACTCCCAAACTTATTTATACAGCCAGCATTACCCTGACACCAAAACCAGAAACAGACACTACAAGAAAGGAAAACTACAAGCCACATCCCTAATGAATACTGATGTAAAAATTCTAAAACACTAGCAAAGATGGCGGAGTGAAAGGACACGGAGTTCCTGTCTCCCCACAACTAGGGCACTTACCAGATGCTGGTGGGGTACCTCGATGCCCAAAGAGATGGGAGGAACCCCTGAGCGACCAAGTAGGACATGGTGGGGGAGAGGGGGGTAGAAGAAGTGGAGGCCAGACAGGACTGGTGCCCCTGAGGGGTGGCTGGGAGAGGAGAGGGGTTCCCATGCCTGGAGGGACCCTTGGGGGCTCAGAGGATCAGGGAGAAGCATGGATAGCGTTTCCCCTGCCCCAACTGGGCCCCATGAAGCCTACTGGGCTCCTGGACCTGGTCCTCTACCCTCCGAGGCCCCCTCAGGCCGCATGGGTCCTAGGGGCATAGGAAGGAGGGGAAAAGAGGAGGAGAGGCAGATGTGAGGGAGACCCTCCAGGACCGGAGGATCAGGGGACATGTGGCGGGCATTTTCCCCGCCCACTCAGGCCCTGGGAAGCCTGTTGGGCTTCCAGGCCTGGTCCCCTGCCTTCTGGGGCCCCCTCCGACCACATGGGTCCTAGGGGCATAGGAGTGGGGGGGAAGAAGAGGAGAGGCCAGTGGTGAGGGACCCTCCAGGATCTGAGGATTTGGGGAAATGTGCCTAGCGTTTCCTCTGCCCACTTGGGCCCAGGAAGCCTGCTGGGGTCCCGGACCTGGTCCTCTGCCCTCTGAGGCCAGAGGCACTCCTGGGCCCCTCTGGCTGTGCTGAGCCTAAGCACTGCCCCCGACCCGGGGCTCTTCCAGCCCTGTGGGTCCTAAACATAGGCCCTGTCCCCACCTAAACCCCATCCCCCACAGCCAAGGCCCTTCCTGGCTTTCTTTTTTTTTTTTTTTTTTTTTTTTTTTTTTTTTGCTGTATGCGGGCCTCTCACTGTTGTGGCCTCTCCTGTTGCGGAGCACAGGCTCCGGATGCGCAGGCCCAGCGGCCACGGCTCACGGGCCCAGCCGCTCCGCGGCATATGGGATCCTCCCAGACCGGGGCACGAACCCGTATCCCCTGCATCGGCAGGCGGACTCTCAACCACTGCGCCACCAGGGAGGCCCCCTGGCTTTCTTTTTTATTCCCCTCTTTTTTGCTACTGTGGTTCTGTTTCACCTTCCAGTTGTTGTTTCATCTATATATATTTTTTCTAACTTATTTGTTAGTTTTCTAATTTTTTACTCTTTATTATTGTTCTGCTCTTTTTTTTTTTTCTGCCCTGCATGGCTTACGGGATCTTGGTTAACAACCTGGGGGTCACGCCTGAGCTCCTGTGGTGGGAGCTCCAACTCTGAACCACTGGACTAACAGAGAACCTCAGACCCCAGGGAATATTCATTGGAGTGAGGTCTCCTGGAGGTCCTCATCTCAGCACCAAGAGCCGGCTCTACCCAACAGCCTACAAACTCCAGTGCTAGAAGCCTCAGGTCAAACAACCAGTAAGAGAGGAACGCAATCCCACCTATCAAAAAAAAATATGAGATCACAAAATAATATGTCACAGATGAAGGAGTAAGGTAAAAACCTACAAGATCAAATAAATGAAGAGGAAATAGGCAACCTACCTGAAAAAGAATTCAGAGTAATGATAGTAAAGATGATCCAGAATCTCAGAAATAGAATGGAGGCACGGATTGAGAAAATACAAGAAGTGTTTAACAAAGATCTAGAAGAACTAAAGAACAAACAAACAGAGATGACAACACAATAACTGAAATGAAAAATACACTAGAAGGAATCAGTAAAAGAATAACTGAGGCAGAAGAATGAATAAGTGAGCTGGAAGACAGAATGGTGGAAATAACTGCCAAGGAGCAGAATAAAGAAAAAATATTGAAAAGAATTGAAGACAATCTCAGAGACCTTTGGGACAACATGAAACGCACCAACATTCGAATTATAGGGGTCTCAGAAGAACAAGAGAAAAAGAAAACGTCTGAGAAGATATTCGAAGAGATTATAGTTGAAAACTTCACTAACATGGGAAAAGAAACAGCCACCCAAGTCGAGGAAGTGCAGAGAGTCCCATACAGGATAAACCCTAAGAGAAACACACCAAGACATATATTACTCAAACTAACAAAAATTAAATTCAAAGAAAAAATACTAAAAACAGCAAGGGAAAAGCAAAAAATAACATATAAGGGAATCCCCATAAGGTTATCAGCTGATTTTTCAGCAGAAACTCTACAGGCCAGAAGGGAGTGGCTGGATATACTTAAAGTGATGAAAAAGAGAAACCTGCAACCAAGATTATT
Organism: Mesoplodon mirus; assembly: GCF_964341445.2. Classification (NCBI taxonomy): domain Eukaryota; kingdom Metazoa; phylum Chordata; class Mammalia; order Artiodactyla; family Ziphiidae; genus Mesoplodon; species Mesoplodon mirus. Next base: position 16,477,250 of record NC_138993.1, read on the forward strand.
CCTACCAGCAAGGATCTCATTCAGATTTGATGGAGAAATCAAAAGCTTTACAGACAAGCAAAAGCTAAGAGAATTCAGCACCACTGAACCAGCTTTACAACAAATGCTAAAGGAACTTCTCTAGGCAGAAAACATAAGAAAAGGAAAAGACCTACAATAACAAACCCAAAACAATTAAGAAAATGGTGATAGAAACATACATATCGATAATTATCTTAAATGTAAATGGATTAAATGTTCCAACCAAAAGACATAGACTGGCTGAATGGATATGAAAACAAGACCCATATATATGCTGTCTACAAGAAACCCACTTCAGACCTAGGGACACATACAGACTGAAAGTGAAGGGATGGAAAAAGATATTCCATGCAAATGGAAATCAAAAGAAAGCTGGAGTAGCAATACTCGTATCAGATAAAATAGACTTTAAAATAAAGACTGTTACAAGAAATAAGGAAGGACACTACATAATGATCAAGGGATCAATCCAGGAACAAGAAGCAACAATTATAAATATTTATGCACCCAACACAGGAGCACCTCAATACATAAGGCAAATGCTAACAACCATGAAAGGGGAAATCAACAGTAACACAATAACAGTAGGGGACTTTAACACGCCAGTTACACCAATGGACAAATCATCCAACCAAAATAAATAAGGAAACACAGCTTTAAATGACACAACAGACCAGATTAATTTAATTGATATTTAATTGATATTTATAAGACATTTGACCTGAAAGTGGCAGAATACACTTTCTTCTCAAGTGCACACAGAACATGCTCCTGGATAGATCACATCTTGGATCACAAATCAAGCTTCAGTAAATTTAAGAAAATTGAAATCATATCAAGCATCTTTTCTGACCACAATGCTGTAAGATTAGAAATCAATTACAGGAAAAAGGCTGCAAAAAACACAAACACATGGAGGCTAAACAATATGTTACTAAAAAACCAGTGGATCACTAAAGAAATCAAAGAGGAAATCAGAAAATACCTAGAGATAAGTGACAATAAAAACACAATGATCGGGCTTCCCTGGTGGCGCAGTGGTTGAGAGTCCGCCTGCTGATGCAGGGGACACGGGTTCATGCCCCGGTCCAGGAAGATCCCACATGCCACGGAGCGGCTGGGCCCGTGAGCCATGGCCGCTGAGCCTGCGCGTCCGGAGGCTGTGCTCCGCAGCGGGAGAGGCCACAACAGTGAGAGGCCCGCGTACCGCAAAAAAACAAAACAAAACAAAACACAATGATCCAAATCTCTGGAACACAGCAAAATCAGTTCTAAGAGGGAAGTTTATAGCAATACAATCTTACCTTAAGAAACAAGAAAAATCTCAAACAACCTAACCTTACACCTAAAGCAACTAGAGAAAGTAGAACAAACAAAGCCCAAAGCTAGTACAAGGAAAGAAATCATAAAAATCTGAGCAGAAATCAATGAACTAGAGATAAAGAAAACAATAGCAAAGATCAATGAAATTAAAAGCTGTTTCTTTGAGACAATATACCATATTGAAAAACCTTCAGGCAGACTCAAGAAAAAAAGGGAGAGAACTCAAATCAACAAAATTAGAAATGAAAAAGGAGAAGTTACAATGGACGCCACAGAAATACAAAGGATCATAAGAGATTACTACAAGCAGCTATATGCCAATAAAATGGACAACTTATAAGAATTGGACAAATCCTTAGAAGTGTATAACCTTCCAAGACTAAACCAGGAAAAAATAGAAAATATGAACAGACCAATCACAAGTACTGAAATTGAAAGTGTGATTAAAAATCTTCCAACAGGGCTTCCCTGGTGGCGCAGTGGTTGAGAGTCCGCCTGCCGATGCAGGGGACACGGGTTCGTGCCCCGATCCCGGAAGATCCCACATGCCGCGGAGCGGCTGGGCCCGTGAGCCATGGCCGCGGAGCCTGTGTGTCCGGAGCCTGTGCTCCGCAACGGGAGAGGCCACAGCAGTGAGAGGCCCGCGTACAGCAAAAAAAAAAAAAAAAAAAAAAATCTTCCAACAAACAAAAGTCCAGGACCAGATGACTTCACAGACGAATTCTACCAAACATTTAGAGAAGAATTAACACATATCCTTCTCAAACTATTCCAAAAAATTGCTGAGGGAGGAACACTTCCAAATTCGTTCTACAAGGCCACCATCACCCTGATACCAAAACCAGACAAAGATATCACCAAAAAAGAAAATCACAGAACAGTATCACTGATGAACATAGATGGAAAAATCCTCAACAAAATACTAGCAAACAGAATCCAACAACACATTAAAAGAATCATACACCACGATCAAGTGGGATTTATCCCAGGAAGGCAAGGATTCTTCAATATACGCAAATCAATCAATGTGATATTCTATATTAACAAATAAAGGAATAAAAACCATATGATCATCTCAATGGATGCAGAAAAAGCTTCTGACAAAATTCAACACTCATTTATGATAAAAACTCTCCAGAAAATGGGCATAGAGGGAACCTACCTCAACATAATAAAGGCCATATATGACAAACCCATGGCAAACATCATTCTCAATGGTGAAAAACTGAAAGCATTTCCACTAAGAATGGAACAAGACAAGGATGTCCACTCTCGCCATTCTTATTCAACATAGTTTTGAAAGTCCTAACCATGGCAGTCAGAGAAGAAAAAGAAATAAAAGGAATCCAAATTGGAAAAGAAGTACAACTGTCACTGTTTGCAGATGACATGATACTATACATAGAGAATCCTAAAGATGCCACCAGAAAACTACTAGAACTAATCAATGAATTTGATAAGGTCACAGGATACAAAATTAATACACAGAAATCCCTTGCGTTCCTATACACTAACAACAAAGAATCAGAAAGAGAAATTAAGGAAACAATCCCATTTACCATCGCAACAAAAAGTATAAAATACCTAGGAATAAACCTACCTAAGGAGGTAAAAGACCTGTACTCACAAAACTATAAGATACTGATGAAAAAAATCAAAGATGACACCAACAGATGGAGAGATATACCATGTTCTTGGAATGGAAGAATCACTATTGTGAGAATGACTATACGACCCAAAGCAATCTACAGATTCAATGCAATCCCTATCAAATTACCAATGGCATTTTTCACAGAATTAGAACAAAAACTTTACAAGTTGTATGAAAACACAAAAGACACAGAATAGTCAAAGCAATCTTGAGAAAGAAAAACCGAGCTGGAGGAATCAGGCTCCCTGACTTCAGACTATACTACAAAGCTACAGTCATCAAAACAGAATGGTACTTGCACAAAAACAGACATATAGGTCAATGGAAGAGGATAGAAAGCCCAGATATAAACCCATGCACATATAGTCACCTAATTTATGACAAGAGGTAAGAACATACAATGGAGAAAAAACAGCCTCTTCAATAAGTGGTGCTAGGTAAACTGGACAGCTACATGTAAGAGAATGAAATTAGAACACTACCTAACACAATACACAAAAATAAACTCAAAATGGATTAAAGACCTAAACGTAAGACCGGACACTATAAACCTCTTAGAGGGAAACATAGGAAAAACACTCTTTGACATAAAGCACAGCAAGATCTTTTTTGACCCACCTCCTAGAGTAATGAAAATAAAGACAAAAATAAACAAATGCGATCTAATGAAACTTAAGAGCTTTTCCACAGCAAAGGAAACCATAAACAAGACGAAGACAACCCTTGGAATGGGAGAAAATATTTTCAGACAAAGCGATGGACAAAGATTAATCTCCAAAATATACAAACAGCTCATGGAGCTCAATATCAAAAAAGCAAACAACCCAATTAAAAAATGGGCAGAAGACCTAAATAGACATTTCTCCAAAGAAGACATACAGATGGCCAAGAGGCACATGAAAAGATGCTCAACATCACTAATTATTAGAGAAATGCAAATCAAAACTACATTGAGGTATCACCTCATACCAGTCAGAATAACCATCATCAAAAAGTCTACAAATAGGGGGCTTCCCTGGTGGTGCAGTGGTTGAGAGTCCGCCTGCTGATGCATGGGACACAGGTTCATGCCCCAGTCCGGGAAGATCCCACATGCCGCAGAGTGGCTAGGCCCGTGAGCCATGGCCCCTGAGCCTGCACGTCCAGAGCCTGTGCTCCACAATGGGAGAGGCCACAACAGTGAGAGGCCCATGTACTGCAAAAAAAAAAAAAAAAAAAAAAAAAAAAGTCTACAAATAATAAATGCTAGAAAGGGTGTGGAGAAAGGGGAACCCTCCTATACCATGGGTGGGAATGTAAATTGGTGCAGGCACTATAGAAAACAGTATGGAGGTTCCTTAAAAACCTAAAAATAGAACTACCATATGACCCAGCAATCCTACTACTGGACATATATACTGAGAAAACCATAATTCAAAAGGACACATGTACCCCAATATTCATTGCAATACTATTTACAATAGCCAGGACATGGAAACAACCTAAATGTCCAATGACAGATGAATGGATAAAAAAGATGTGGTACATATATACAATGGAATATTAATCAGCCATGAAAAGGAATGAAATTGGGTCATCTGTAGTGATGTGGATGGACCTAGAGTCACTCATACAGAGTGAAGTAAGCCAGAAAGAGAAAAACAAATATCGTATATTAATGCATATATGTGGAATCTAGAAAAATGGTACAGATGAACCTATTTGCAGGGCAGGAATAGAGACACAGACGTAGAGAACCAACATGTGTACACAGAGGGGGAAGGGGAGGGTGGGACAAAGAAGGAGATCAGGATTGACATATATACACTACCATGTGTAAAACAGATAGCTAGGGGGAACATGCTATACAGCACAGGAGGCTCAGGTCAATGCTCTGTGACAACCTAGATGGATGGGATGGGGGTGGGGTGGGAGGGAGGTCCAAGGTGGGGGGATATAGGTATACATATAGCTGACTCACTTCACTGTACAGCAGAAACTAACACAACACTGTAAAGCAATTATATGCCAATAAAAAAGAAAAAACACTAGCAAACCAAATTCAGCAGCACATTAAAAGGATCATTCACCATGATTAAGTGAGATTTGTCCCAGGATGCAAGGATGGTTCAATGCATGGCAGTTAATCAATATGATACATCACATTAATAGAATGAAAGAAATATCAAATGATAATCTCAACAGATGCAGAAAAAGAATTTCAATATCTGTTCATGTTAAAAATTCTTAACAAATTAGGTATAGAGGGAACATACCTCAACATAACATAGGTCTTATATAACATGCCACAGCTAACATCATACTCACTGGTGAAAGGTTGAAAACTTTTCTTCTAAGATTGGAAACAGGACCATGCTTCCCTCTCTCACCACCCCCAATTCAACACAGTACAGGAGTCTTAGCCAAAGCAATCAGGCAAGAATAAGATAAAAGCCATCAGCATTGGAAAGGAAGATGTAAAATGGTCTCTATTTGCAGATGACATGACTTTATATATAAAAAGCCATAAAAACTTCACCAGAAAACTATTAGAGCTAACCAGTGAATTCATTAAAGTTGCAGGATACAAAAGTAACATACAAAAAATCAGTAGCTTTTCTATATCCTAACAATAAATTATCTGAAAAGGAAATAAAGAAAACAATCTTATTTACAATAGCATCAAAAACAATACAATACTCAGTAATAAATTTAACCAAAGAGGTGAAAGTTCTGTATGCTAAAAACTGCAAGACACTGATGAAAGAAATTGAAGGAGGCACAGATGAATGGAAAGGTATCCCATGTTCAGGGATTGGAAGAACTAATATTGTTTAAATGTTCATACTACCCAAAGACATCTATAGATTCAATCCAATCCCTATTAAGATTCCAACAGCATTTTTTTTATAGAAATGGAGAAAAAATTCTAAAATTTATATGGGACCACAAAAGACCCAGAATACCCAAAGCAATCCTGAGAAAGAAAAACAAATCTGGAGTCATCACACTTCTTGATTTCAAGCTGTATTATAAAGCTATAGTAATCAAAACAGTATGGTCATAAAACAGTACTGTGATTACAAGTGGAACACGTTGTGGTAATCAAAACAGTACTGTCATAAAAACACATGCATAGACCAATGGAACAAAAGATGCTCTGTTATGGTGGTAAGAAGAGTAATTTTTTAAAAAAATATCTAATTTCCAAAAATATTTTGGGTAATTTGGTTTGATTACTTTCTAATAAAAATATAATAACAACTTTAAAAATGAAAACATCAAACTAAAAAACTAATAATAGAACTACCATATGACCCAGCAATTCCACTCCTGGTATATATCCAAAAAACCCAGAAACACTAGTTTGAAAAGATATGCACCCCAATGTTCATAGCAGAATTATTCACAATTGCCAAGATATGAAAGCAACCTAAGTGGCCATCAACAGATAAATAGATAAACAAGATGCAGTATATATATACAATGGATTACTACTCAGCCATAAAAGAGAATGAAATTTTGCCATTTGCAGCAACATGGATGAACTTGGAGGGCATTATGCTAAGTGAAATAGAAACAGAAAGGCACTATATGATATCACTTACATGTGGAATCTAAAAAAATAAAACAAACTAGTGAATATAACAAAAAAGAAGCAGACTCACAGATATAGAGAATAGACTGGTGGTTACCAGTGGGGAGAAGGAAGTGGGGAGGGGCAACATAGGGGTAGGGAATTAAGAGGTATAAACTGTTAAGTATAAAATAGGCTACAAGGATATACTGTACCACACAGGAAATATAGCCGATATTTTATAAGTATAAATGAAGGATAACCTTTCAAAATTGTGAATCACTATATTGTACACCTGTAATTTATATAATACTGTATATCAACCATACATCAATAAAAAAGGATGCCTACTTGGGAGCTAACAAAAAATATATTAACACAAGAGGAAAATTCAGTGGAAATTAAAATAGGTTTTTTGGCCCAATGTTTGAAGGTTCAGCCAACCACTCAGAGCTGTCCGAATAGGATGTGGTCTAGATCGGTGGGATCTAGAGACCCAACTCCTAACTGCTGGCTTCCAGAAGGCTTCTGCTATGGTCTTCCTGTTTTCCCAGCCCCGGAGGGAGGTGCCCCTCCGGAGCACACCCTCTGCACCCCACTTTGCTGTACCACAGCTTGCACGTCACACTCCACGGAATGGTCTGGGATCAGTCGTGAACTTGGAGCACAGGACTCTATTGTTCATCTTCGTCCATCTCCAGTAGCATGTCTGACTGAGAGGAGATATTCAAAGTGTTTGCTGACTTGACCAGCTCCCCAAAGTGCTGGACCGTCCCCTTCTGTTGTAGTTTACCTACAGGCACCACGCGGTCGGCCTGCAGGGGACCGGCCCTACCTGCTGGTAGTCGCCTGCCACGCACAGAAACAGCAGCCCTTTCTTCCAGGTCCACCACCAAACCAAACCCCTTTGGAAGCAGAGCCCTGGACAGACCAAACTAAATAAGCTAAGTGAGACAAGTGAGACAGGCAGGCCACAGGGGAAAGCTGCTCTAAGACTGAGAGCAGAAAACACTGACTAAAATTCCTCAGTTTCCTTCCTCTGCCTCAAAGATCTGATTCCAAGTCCTGCCAAGGTCTATAATCATAGTTTACTTCCTTTTTTAACCCAAAAGCAAATTACTCTTCCTTCCAGGCCTGAAAGAGCTATGATGTCACTTACACATTCTGCGGGAATAGCAAACTCAGGTGATGCTCTGGGAAATTATTTTCTAGGGGTGACTTTCAGCCAGCCTGGGCAATCTGCACAGATAAAATAACCCATGCAGGCAATGCGATTGACTGAAAACAGCAATTTTCTTCAGAGTCTGGACTGGGAGCCAAAACCCCAGGGCGGCTGTAGCATGCTGGCATGCCCAATGGCCTCCCATTCACTCAAACCCCTCCCTGCCTGCACATGTGGATGCCCTGCCCCTTGGGTCACTGCACCTGCCCTGAGAACACCAGAGACCAAGGGGGAGGAGGGACAAGCTAACGTGTACTGAGTAGCTGCAGGGCATTGCACTTGGGGCTGGGAACAGGATACAAACAGTTTCAGGAAGCTCTGGGCTCATCATACAGACACCTCTTGTGACTTGTACTCTTTTTTTTCTTTTAATTGAGATATAATTGACATAGCATTATATTCGTTTCAGGTGTGCAACAATGATTCAATGCATGTAGTTTAAATTGCGAATGATCATCACAATACTGTGACTTGTACTCCTGATGTTCTGTCCTGAGCCTGCTACTAAGTACGGTTCTAATAATTTTTAAAAAGGGAATGTGCCCCAGGCAGTGCTTATCAAACACGAAGCGACAACTGGGTAGTCCTGCTTAGAATATCCTGAGCCCAGTGCACATGTAGAGAGGATGCTACAGGCGTCAGCACCTGGGAGCTGGTTAGAAATGCAGGATCTCGGGCCCCACCCTGGACCTCCTAGATCCAAGTTTCTGGAGGTGGAGCCCAGGGATCTGTGATTTTCAGGTCTGCTGAAGCTTGGGAGGTACCAGCAGAGGGAACACCCAGGTCCCGGCTGTGTTCCTCGGAAAAGAATAGGGAAGAGCACGTGCAACTTTCCTGGTGGCACAGTGATTAGGAATCCACCTGCCAATGCAGGGGACACAGGATCGAGCCCTGGTCCAGGAAGATCCCACATGCCGAGGAGCAACTAAACCTGTGCGCCACAACTACTGAGCCTGCACTCTGGAGCCTGCGAGCCACAACTGCTGAGCCCGTGCACCACAACTACTGAGCCCGCGTGTCACAATTACTGAAGCTGGCTCGCCTAGAGCCCGTGCTCCACAACAAGAGAAGCCACCGCAATGAGAAGCCCGCGCACCGCAACGAAGAGTAGCCCCTGCTCGCTGCAACTAGAGAGCCCGCGCGCAGCAACGAAGACCCAACACAGGCAATCAATCAATCAATAAAATTTTTTAAAAAAGAAAAAGAATAGGGAACAGCACAGCCAGCACGGGTTCCTGAGTCAAATGTCCCCAAGTTTGCTCCCAGTCTCACCATTTGCTGTTGGTAATTCTGGGCATGGCAGTTACTGACCTACATCTCCGGGCGTGCGTCTGCAGGATGGGGATACGAGTGGTCTCCGGATGGTAGACGTGCTGAGAGGGTTAAGTAAGGAAGGTATTAGAGTGCACTTAGCCTACAGTGTGGCAGCTCCTAAGCAAGCAATTAATATTCACTATCACACCGTTATTATTTCTTGGGTAAACTCTTCCCTGCATAAGCTCCTCCCCAGACAAGAAGCTGACCAACTGGAGACAGTCTGTGTCCGTTTCTGGCAGCTAGAAGCAGAGGTGCCCAGCCTGCAGGGGGGACAGTGTTACATTGTCACGTGTGTCATTTGGCCCTCCCAGAGATGCCGGCTGACCCACCCCTTCCTCTCCCACCTCTCCTGGGAGCAGAGGGCCTCAGCAGGAGGAGGGCTCCTGTCCGCATGGCCACTGTTCTCCCTGGGGCCCCCAGCCTGACCTGAGGGGTGGTGGGAGGCCACCCACTCATCCTCTTTGCCCCCTGCCCTGTGTTTAGCACCAGAGTCCCCCTTGCCATCAGCCAGCAGGCACTGTGGCCCAAGGAGTCCTCCCACGGGCACCTGTCACGGTCCCCTCCTCCGGGCCCTGGTCACTCTTCCTCTGTTTGTAACCACCAGCCAGGGCTCTCCCCCTGCTCAACCCGCCTCCGTGGGCCTGCCCGGAACAGCCCCAAGTCCCCACCTCTCTCCCGTTCTGTCTCCTTTTTTTAACAAATTCGTTCAACACTGAGTGTCTAATGTGTGCCAGACACCGTTAGAGGCACTAGGGACCCAATGGTGGGCAAAACAGGGAAAGCCCCTGCCCTCCAGGTACTCAGGGTCTGGTGGGAGGGACGGACAAGCCTCTATTCGGTCAACATGCAGTGAGTTAAAGGGGATGGCGCCATGGGGAAAAGGCAAGCAGGGCAGGAGTACGGCTGCTGGCACGTCTGTGTGTGAAGGAACAGGAGAGGGAGGTGCCCTTCATGCTGCGGCCGGGGAAGGCCTCGCTAGGGAGGGGACACGGAGCACAGACCTGACGAGGTGGGGGAGAAGGAACAGCCACGTGGCCAGCTGGATGGTGGGCAGAGGGACAGAGCAGACACAGCATGTTCTGAAGGGTCAAGAGGGAGGCCAGGGCGGCTGGGGCAGTGACGGGAGAAGAGCGGAGCAGGGAGGCAACCTACCACCGCGAGGAAGCTGGCGTATACAGCACGAGAGAAGGGGCAGGGTGCCCCCGGGGGTTCTGGGCACAGGAGTCACATGGTCTGGCTTACGTTCCAAAAGGACCTTCTAGCTGTCCAGTGGAGAAGTAAGGTAACTGGTCAGGAGGCTATCTGGGAGCTACTTTAGGTGGGGCGGGCAGGGAAGGCATCTCTGAAACCTGCATGATGAGAAGGAACCAACCATGTGAAGATCCTGGAGGAGATCATTCCAGGCAGTAGGTGCAAAGGTCCTGAGGCAGGAATGAGTTTGCTGCATCTGAGGAAGAGAAAGCAGGCCAACGTGGAAGGCACAGAGGGAGCAGAGGGAGAGACGTGCGAGGTAAAGCCAGAGAGGTGAGCCGCTGATGGAAAGCCTTGGTGAACGTCTAGAAGGGCTGCCAGAGAATGGGAACCCTTTGGAGAGTTAATTTTGAGAGACATGATATGATGTACCTTTTATGATGAGGCACATAAACACATGCATACAAGTGGTGCTTGGGATCCAAGGACAGCACGTTAAGAATTTCTGCTGTAGAGTCTAGATCCGGAGTGTGTCGGGTGAAGTGTCAATGCCTCACTTCAGTATTTGCTCAATTCTTTCCAACCATAGCCCTCTTTATCGCCTAGTGCAGAATACGGTGTACTGTACCCCGCAAACAAAGAGCAAGCCTCTCTCTGCTTTCTTAAAAAACATGTCCCATCCTCATATGTTGCTGGTGGAAATGTAAAATGTACAGCCACTACAGAAAACAGTATGGCAGTTCCTCTCCTCAAAAAATTCAACATACACTTACCATGTGACCCAGCAATTGCACCTCTGGGTACAAACCCAAAAGAAGTAAAAGCGGGGACCCAAAGAGGTATTTGCACACCCATGTTCACAGCAGCATTATTCACAATAGCCCAAAGATGGAAGTGCCTCACCTGTCCATCAACGGGTGAATGGCTAAACAAAATGTGGCACGTTCATAACAGAATATTATTCAGATTTAAAAAGGAAGGGAATCTGACACATGCTACAACTTGGATGAACCTTGAGGACATTATGCTAAGTGAAATAAGCCAGTCACGAAAAGACAAATACTGTCTGATCACACTTATATGAGATTCCTAGAGCAGTCAAGCTCATAGAGACAGAAGGTAGAATGGTGGTTACCAGGGGCCGGAGGGAGGGGGTATGAGCCGTTTCTGTTTAATGGGGACAGTTTCCATTTTGCAAGATGAAAAGAGTTCTGGAGATGTAGGTGGTGACGGTTGCACTATGATGTGAGTGTAGTTAACACTCCTGAACCATACATTTTTAAATGGTTAAGACAGTAAATTTTATCGTTATGTGTATTGTTATGTGTATTTTACCACAAATAAAAAAAATTTTTTAAGTCTCTGAAGCCCACTTAGTCCCTCAATTGCATCCTCATTAGCACCCGTCTCCCTGTCCTCACAGCGCTGATGGCCCCAGTATTCTGGGACTGACTGTCTAGACAATCTCCTCGCTGGGTGAAGAAGACAAGTAAATGAGCTGGTGTGAATGAAATGTTAAAAGCTCTCCAGTGAAGACAGTCCTCGAGACTGAACCTGGCAGCCCTTTCAACGGGTAACAATTCTGCGTGTCGGGATTTCTTGTCTTTTAAATGGTACTTAAAACCTTTGGTTTAAGCCAGTTCCCTGTTCTGCCTTATGAGGATGCAACGGACAGCTGGCGACCATCCTCTATGGAAGAAGTCTTGCAAAGGCTTAGACGCCATTGTTAAATTACCTTACCTCTTCAAAGACAAGGAGTGACCTGCTTTCCACATTTTTCCAGCCTAAAATTGCAGCTGCATTCTCTTTGTGAAACTGACCTTTGGGTCCTCAACTGTGCTTCTCTGTGTTTGGATGGACCCCAAATCACTTCTTAAGGAGTTTGGCCTTGCCCATGGCGCTCCCGTGGAAGACCTCCAAGGGAGGCGGTGGCCTATTGTTGAGGCCCGTGTCCTTGTCAGGCTCCTTAGAGCTCCCTAAGAAGACATCAACAGGGCTTCCCTGGTGGCGCAGTGGTTAAGGATCCGCCTGCCAATGCGGGGGACATGGGTTCGAGCCCTGGTCCAGGAAGATCCCACATGCCGCGGAGCAACTAAGCCTGTGCACCACAGCTACTGAACCTGTGCTCTAGAGCCCGCAAGCCACAACTACTGAAGCCTGCATGCCTAGAGCCCATGCTCTACAACAAGAGAAGCCACTGCAATGAGAAGCCTGCACACCACAATGAAGAGTAGCCCCCGCTCGCCGCAACTAGAGAAAGCCAGCACACAGCAACAAAGACCCAATGTAGCCAAAAATAAATAAATAAATAAATAAAATATATTAAAAAAAAAAGAAGACATCAACATACAACCCAGCTTGGCTGAGTCGCAAGACATATGACTCCATCCTTTACCAGCTACATGGAACAGGTGTACTCCAGGGACTCGGCTGCAAAGAAACAAGCCAAGCTCACTGTCCCTCGCGATCTACCAAAAGCTTAGCTGAGAGAAACAAATTTGGGGAGATTCTCTGAAGGTGTGTCCCTCCCTCTGGGATTCAGCCAAGGCCCCAGGAGCTGCAGGCAGGGACCACCTTGTTTTGCCCAGCCTCCCTTTGTGCAGTGGCTTTGCTGCACGACACTTGGCTGGGCACCCTGCCCACCCTGCAGGCTCCGTGTAAGAAAGCCTTGCGAGGCCTCGATGCAGCTGTTCTAGAGCACAGTTGAGGGCAGGCTGCCGACACCTCACTGGACGTGAGAAGGTGGGAGTAACGCTGCTCCCAGGATGCAGAACCTGGAATAGCTGTGCATCTGAAGCACAGTTTATTTTTGCCTCATGGATTCTAAGTTGTATCACTGCTGATTTTCCATTCTGTTTTTGCTGCTGGAGAACTCAAAATCAAAATTGGGGCCTATTTCTGGAAGAATGCTGTCCATAGAACTTTCTGCAATGATGGAAATGTTCTGTATGTGTGCTAACCAATATGGTAGCCACCAGCCACATGGAGCTGCTGAGGACTTGAAATGTTCTAGTGAGACTGAGGAACTGAATTTTTTATTTTAATTCACTTAAATGTTAAATTTAAATGGCCACATGTGGCTAGTGGCTACCAGTTAAACAGCACAGCTCTCAGATAGGAAATGACATGCACTTTGGATGTCATACTTGGTTTACCTGACTTTCCTATCATTATTTTTCCTCTACTTCAAGTCCCTTTGGTATCTAATTATTTTTATTACTCTTTCTTGTATGATCTATATCTTTGTCAGCCAACCTAAGTCTTTTTATACAAAAATGTGGGAGCTACCTATAAATACAAAAACACCCCCAGATAACACAGCCATGTTCCCAACTTTTCTGACCAGATACTCCTTCCCCCCACTTTTGTGAAATACAGAGTAATTAATATGTTCATTTAAGGGAAGGGAGTCCCAGGAATGGGGGAAGAGAAGACTTCTCTTCTGTTTCTATGTTCTGTTTCTTCATCTGGGTGTTGCTTATGAAAATGTTCAATTTGTGAAAATTCACTGAGCATATATTTGTGATGTGCACTTTTCCTTGTATATATCATTTATATTATTCTTCAACAAAAAGTAAAGAGAAATGTATAAAGAGAACTTATTATGTTCCAAGTACAGTGTTAGTTTACTTCTAGTTCGTGTAACACAGATCTTGGCTATATAAAGCTGTAGTTTCGATCATCAAGCATTGATGCAAATTTCTAAGATGCATTTTCTAGAGGGATCTTGGGCAATATCCGATGCTGGCAACTCTCCACCCACCTCCTCTCTGCCTTTTTCCCCCTGAATCAGGCAATGCCAAGAAAGGAGAGGTGAGTTTCAGGAGGTAGAAGGCTTTCTTTCCATCTAATCAGATCTTAGTTAAAAACATTTCCAAATTCTTATAAGAGGCTGAGTAGCTCCCAGAAACAAACCTCTCAGTTTTTCTCCTCCAGAGGAATTAAACGACTGGAGGAGGTCTCTGAAATATGGAACGTTAACTCAACGGGGCAGGATGAGGAACTGAAATGCAATCTATATTTTAAGAACGCAACTAGAAACTACCCAACCAAGATTGCCTTCAACATATAACTGCACCCAATGGAACAAAAGCATGTATGTTGAAAATGAAACTTGGGAAACACACTGCTAAGGAGAATGTAAAAAAAAAAAAAAAAAAAAGAGGCGTACTCTCAACTGTGTCCCTCCCTCCACGACCAAAATATATTAATTTTGCTAAAGAATGAAGTAAAAATTTTTACTTTTAAAAGTAATTTAAAGAGGTGGGCAGGCGTATCTCTCATGCTAGAGCAGAGGATGGCTTTCTGCAGTGATGCAGTAAATAGTAACCTGTTCAAACAGCCATAATCAAGAACTGTGAGAGGGACTATTAGTCATTTCTGCCCACATTAATTTAACTCTCTGGCATATTACTATTTTGAACAAAGGCCCAAATTCCTGAGACCCCGTGATACAAATCTTTTTTTCTTACTCTTTTCACTCTTGGATGCTCTAAATTCAAAAGCCTGCACACATACAGATTGTATAGCCATTTAAATCTGTGGCTTTTCTTTGAAATATTCTTTCAATTATTCCTTTGAGTGGAGTTCAGGCCAAGCTTTCCTACTTTATTCTTTCATTTACATTATTACAGGGATTGAGAGCAAAAAATATTCTAAATACTGCAAAAAGGAAAAAGTCCCTCAGAAACAATCACATTCATTTTGATCTTTTAGTATAAACAAAATCCTTTCATTAATTTTTACTTACACAACTGCATTGTTTTGCATAAAAAATTGGCAGTCTTCAAACACAGAAGAAAACTTTTCTCACATTTCAAAAGGGATTATAAAACTGACACCACAGAAATACAAAAGATCATAAGAGATAACTACAAGCAACTATATGCCAATAAAATGGACAACCTGGAAAAATGGACAAATTCTTAAAAAGGTACCATCTCCCAAGGCTGAACCAGGAAGAAGAAGAAAATATGAACAGACCAATCACAAGTACTGAAATTGAAACCGTGATTAAAAAACTCTCAACAGCAGAAACTAACACACCATTGTAAAGCAATTATACTCCAATAAAGATGTTAAAAAAAACAAAACAAAACTCTCAACAAACAAAAGTCCAGGACCAGATGGCTTCACAGGCGAATTCTATCAAACATTTAGAGAAGAGTTAACACCTATCCTCCTGAAACTCTTCCAAAAAGCTGCAGAGGAAGGAACACCTCCAAACTCATTCTATGAGGCCACCATCACCCTGATACCAAAACCAGACAAAGATACCACACAAAAGAAAATTATAGGCCAATATTACTGATGAACATAGACACAAAAATCCTCAACAAAATACTAGCAAACCGAATCCAACAATAAAATAAAAGGATCATACACCATGATCAAGTGGGATTTATCCCAGGGATGCAAGGATTTTTCAATATCCACAAATTGATCAGTGTGATACACCACATCAACAAACTGATGAATAAAAACCATATGATCATCTCAATAGATGCAGAAAAACCTTTTGACAAAATTCAACACTGATTTATGCTAAAAACTTTATAGAAAGTGGACACAGAGGGAACCTACCTCAACATAATAAAGGCCATATATGACAAACCCACAGCAAACATCATTCTCAATGGCAAAAAGCTGAAAACATTTCCTCTAAGATCAGGAACAAGACAAGGATGTCCACTCTTGCCACTTTTATTCAACATAGTTTTGGAAGTCCTAGCCACGGCCATCAGAGAAGAAATAAAAGGAACCCAAATTGGAAAAAAGAAGTAAAACTGTCACTGTTTCCAGATGACATGATACTATACATAGAAAAGATGCTACCAGAAAACGACTAGTGCTCATCAATGAATCTGGTAAAGTTACAGGATACAAAATTAATACACAGAAATCTGTTGCATTTCTGTACATTAACAACAAAATATCAGAAAGAGAAATTGAGGAAACAATCCCATTTACCATGGCATCAAAAAGAATAAAATACCTAGGAATAAACCTGTCTAAGGTTGCAAAAGATCTGTACTCCAAAAACTATAAGATGCTGATGAAAGAAATCAAAGATGACACAAACAGATGGAAAGATATACCATGTTCTTGGATTGGAAGAATCAACATTGTCAAAATGACTATACTACGCAAGGTAATTTACAGGTTCAACACAATCCCTATCAAATTACCAATGGAATTTTTTTTGCAGATCTAGAACAACAAAATCTTAAAATTTGTATGGAAACACAAAAGACCCTGAATAGCCAAAGCAATCTTAAGAAAGAAAAACGGAGCTGGAGGAATCAGGCTCCCTGACTTCAGACTATACTATGAAGCTACAGTAATCAAAACAGTATGGTACTGGCACAAAGACAGATTTATAGATCAATGGAAGAGGATAGAAAGCCCAGAAATAAACCCATGCACCTACGGTCAATTAATCTATGACAAAGGAGTCAAGAATATACAATGGAGAAAAGACAGTCTCTTCAATAAGTGGTGCTGGGAAAACTGGACAGCCACATGTAAAAGAATGAAATTAGAACACTCTCTAACACCATACGCAAAAATAACCCTCAAAATGGATTAAAGACCTAAATGTAAGACCGGATACTATAAAACCCTCGAGGAAAACATAGGCAGAACACTCTGACATAAATCGTAGAAATATCTTTTTGGATCCACCTCCTAGAGTAATGAAAATAAAAATAAAAATAAACAAATGGGACCTAATAAAAACTTAAAAGCTTCTGCACACAAAAAAACTATTATAAACAAAATGAAAAGACAACCCACAGAATGGGAGAAAATATTTGCAAATGGTGTGACCAACAGGGGATTAATCTCCAAAATATACAAACAGCTCATGTAGCTCAATATCAAAAAAAACAAACAACCCAATCAAAAAATGGGCAGAAGATCTAAATAGACATTTCTCCAAAGAAGACATACAGATGGGCAAAAAGCACATGAAGAGATGCTCAGCATCGCTAATTATTAGAGAAATGCAAATCAAAACTACAATGAGGTATCACCTCACACCGGCCAGAATGGCCATCAGTAAAAATTCTAACATACAATAAATGCTGGAGAAGGTGTGGAGAAAAGGGAACCCTCCTACACTGTTGGTGGGAATGTAAATTGGTACAACCACTATGGAGAACAGTATGGAAGTTCCTTAAAAAACTAAAAACAGAGCTACTAAAAACTAAAAACAGATCCAGCAATCCCACTCTGGGGTATATACCCAGAGAAAACCACAATTTGAAAAGATATTTGCACCCCAATGTTCACTGCAGCACTATTTACAATAGCCAAGACATGGAAGCAACCTAAGTGTCCACTGACAGAGGAATGGATAAAGAAGATGTGGTACATATATACAATGGAATATTACTCAGCCACAAAAAAGAATTAAATAATGCTGTTTGCAGCAACATGGATGGATCTACAGATTATCATACTAAGTGAAGTAAGTCAGAGAACGACAAATATCATGATATCACTTATATGTGGAATGTAAAAAAAATGACACAAATGAACTTATTTACAAAACAGACACAGGCTCACAGACTTTGAAAACAAACTTACAGTTACCAAAGGGGAAAGGTGCGTGGGTGGGAGGGATAAATTAGGAGGTTGGGATTAACATATACACACTGCTATACATAAAACAGATAATCAACAAGAACCTATTGTATAGCACAGGGAACTCTACTCAATACTCTGTAATAACCTATATGGGAAAATAATCTGAAAAAGAATATATATATGTATATGTATAACTGAATCACTTTGCTGTACACCTGAAACACAACACTGTAAATCAACTATACTCCAATATAAAAAAAATTAAAAAATAAAACAAATGCTAGCTAGCATTTAGTTCAGTGAATAATAAAGCAATATTATTTCTTATTTGCATAGTTCAAAGGGAAATCTGAAAATTATCTAGTTCCTCTAAATCGTAAATATCTCAAGGTGACCTTTTTGACTTGAGCCATGTGGCCTGGCTGTAGTTTGAGCCAGGTATCTGTCATGTGCCAAATTCTCACTTCATTTTGTGATATGTGGATTATAGTTCTGATGTTTAATGCCCAAACCAACAAAAACTATGAAACTTTACCTGTGAGTCAAGTAAATACAATCAGCACCTTTCAAGACAATGTCCCTGAACTTGCTATCAGCTTTCTCCTGTCAGGTAGCCATATGTGAAAACTGAGATGCCAGAGGCAGAGGTGTTTCAGAAAGACAAAATCCTATATGCCTGGACGGATTTACCTGTTAATGCTAGAAAGCCTGGGTCTTGAAAGCATTTATCAGGTAGGGTAGGTATAGGACCTTCTTTTTTTTTTTTTTTTTTTTTTTTTTTGTGGTACAAGGGCCTCTCACTGTTGTGGCCTCTCCCGTTGTGGAGCACAGGCTCCGGACGCACAGGCTCAGCGGCCATGGCTCACGGGCCTAGCCGCTCCACGGCATGTGGGATCTTCCTGGACCAGGGCGCGAACCCGTGTCCCCTGCATTGGCAGGCGGACTCTCAACCACTGCGCCACCAAGGAAGCCCAGTATAGGACCTTCTTAAATCTGTATGCTGAACTTTGAATTGTAGAGTATAACTAATGACGTCTAAAGAGTTTGGGACAATCACTGGAAGGATGGGAGGAGAAATGGGTCCAGTAATTGAGCCAAGACATTAACCACGGAAGCAACAGAACAGTCTACTGCATCCATTTCCTTCCATGTATACACTCCCCCTTCCTAAGCTGAATGAAAGAAGCTCCAGGGGCATCACGTACTCCTTAAAACACCAAGAAAGTCATTTCCAATGATCACTGAATTTAAACCACCTATTGCCCAGTAGCAGAAGGGTGGAAGGGTAGAAGCGGGAGGAGGCACCAGAGCGATGAAGAAAACAGGTATCTTCTCTACTGAACGTCAACATATTTTACCATCGTCATAGATGGGTTTTCCTGAAGTTCCTTTGTGGAAGTGAAGAATTCATTGGTAAAAACTCCCTACTTGTGAGGGAGTAGATTAAGGAATCTTTAATACCAAATCCCCTGGGATATCAGTTCATTCTAAATCCCCGGGAACCACAAGCATTTAGTGGGTGCTCAAACAGGTGGGTGAAGAGGCGCTAGAGGAATCGGCCGTTGCTTGCCTGGGGCACATGGCCACGGCAGCTAAGTGAAAACTGTTTAATTAGAGTACGGACACCTTGACTTGATCTACGAGCCAGACAGAGGGTCACTGATCTTTTTTCTTAACTCATTGTTCTGTAACAGGTACTAACCAGGGTTTCTGGCAGAACCAATTCACTTGTTCCTCTGTTCTCCCCAAGTGGAGATAGACACAGACAGACAGACAGACAGACTTCCCCCAAGGTACCTGCAGAAGGATCTTGTTCCCATCGTGGTCCTCCGTCTGCCAGCGTCCCTCACTGATGGGTCTGCAGGGGTTGGGCAAGAGAGGCACCAGCTCGCCAATGTCCTTGACTCGGAACTCCAGCACGGAGGAATCAGTGGGGACCGGGGTCTGGTCACAGGGCAGTCTCTTCAGGGAGAACTGGATGTCCACATCCAGACTGGAGAAAATGGGGAAGATGCAGAAGTCCGTTTTCCTCTGGCTGGGGCTCCGCCTGAGTATCAGCTCGTAGAACTTGAGGATGTCGGCGTAGTTGTCATGGCGACAGTAGATGGTGAAGCGCACGATTTCCTTGCCGTAGTGCACAGGCCGGATGGCCCACAGCGGTGTCCCAGGGGCCAGGGTGAAGAACTCCTGGCTGCAGGGCAGGTAGGGCAGAAACCTGCTAGGCACGCGCTCCGTGTGGTGATGGCGCCAGGGCGGCCGCTGCAGCATGCGGTGCAGCTGCAGGATCTGTTCCTCGCCGTACTCCTCCTGCAGGAAGAGGACCACCGCCAGGGCTGGCTGCGCCACCTTGGGGGCCCTCCTCCGCCGCCGGGACGCCCTCCTCTCAGAGACCCTGAACAGCTGGAGGTCAGGGTGGATCCAAGCCAAGACCTTGTCGATGGCCTCCTGCAGGGGTCGGGATTCCCCTGGGTCTGCGATTATGTGGATGCTGACCAAGAAAGGGTCCTGCGCTTCCTCCACGGAGAGCTCACCTATAGCAGCACGAAACAAAACCCAAGAAACAAGTGGTGACTATTTCATCGAGGTGTCCCGTGATAACATGCAGGGCCTCGGGCAGGAAGAGAAGCTAAATTTTAACTAAACGGACTCCTTGATTGTTTTGAAATTCTGACCCCAAGTTCACGTGCAAACACCACTGTTGCAGCGCCCTAGCAGCCCCGAACTCAACAACTGTTACTCACACTGGTTCCCAAGCTGGGCGCTGTCAGGACAACCTTGGCGTGGTGCTTCATCAGGTTGAGTGTATTTTCTATTGAACAGCACAGAGTCAAGCCTCCGTGGGTTTGGAAAGGAAAACAGGGCCCTTAGGGAAGACGCCGTAGCACCAAGTGCACAGCACTTAGGCAACTGCACTGCCTTCCCCCACAAATGGTCCCTATACCATTGCGCTTCTCTGGTTTGCTTATTTCATCGGTTTGTTCATCGGTTTGTTCATCCCTTTAACATTTATGGACTCCTTTCTTCACCAGGCACTTACTCTAATGGACACATCAAGCCCTGGCTGGTGCGGCATGCTGCCAACTGTGTCCTGATGGTAGGGTGGCCGGGTGGTGACCATCTTGCTGCTCGAGACCCCACGGGGAGGGGGGCGGCGAGCACCGTGTTCTTGCGGTCAGAGCCTCCGGGGGCTGTGGTTAGGGGTGGGGTGATGACGCATGGTCGGACCATCACTGCCTGTGTCCTGCTGCCTTTTGGGCCCCTCCTCAGGCCACGTCCACCCAGAAGCCCACACGTCCTGATTGGGTCAGTTCCCCTCCCCGTGTCCTCTGGCAGAACAGCGAATTCCAAGTGTGAAGGTGACCATTTACCTTGGCAACCTTCTCCCATGGGGTGAACAGTTTGCCAGCCACATTGGCATACTTCTACTTTAAAAATATTCAGCATATTTCATCAAGTAACCTGATAAAAGCCTTGTTCTTGTTCATGATGGCTCCTCTTGCATGTATTTAAGTTGTATGACCATCCAAGGGAAATCAAGGGAACTTTAAGTCTATTGTGACTTGGAGGGCAAGATTCATCTAGAATCTAGACCTGTCTCCATACACATGCCTCATGATGTCCGCTAGGGTATCAGGCATAGGGCGATCGTGGGGTCGGTAACATTTGAGAAGCATGATGTGCTTTCCGGAACCATCACCTTGATCAGTTTGCAGGATGAAAGGTGATTTTTTTGTAGTTAAACAAGACATTCCAAGTGGGTTTACAGGTACATTTCATCACAGGCACCTATGATAACAGGATCTTCATTTTGCTGGAGCAAAACCTGTCTGAATTTTCATTCAAACCCTGACTATTAAATATCTCACTTGGGAACAGTTAGCTCGGTTTCTTGTTGCCTTCTTTCTCTTTCACTCATTCACCCACACATTTCTTGAGCAATCAATATGTACCAGTCACTGGGAGACACAGAAGCTGGCACCATGACTACAGGGGTCCCATTTACATAGACTCTGGCATGACTAGTGCCCCCTTAGAGCTGTACAGTGTATGACCTGCATAGCCACAGGCAGCAGCCATAAAGAACCACAAGCACAATGAGAACTTCATGACTTGGCTGGGAAACACCAACATAAAGATTAAAATTCAATCTGATATAAGTCTATAGGAAACATGATAGAGTAGCATCTCAGGTGAAGGGAAGATTCTAAAGTCACCATGACATAAACATTTACTATAGACACTATTACCACTGATAGTCCCTTGAATTTCCAGTAGAGAACTGGAAGGTCCTGATCTGCAACAAGCCCACACATCCAGATAGATGTTCCTTTGGTTGAACAGCAGATGAAATAAAGGCTTGCTGCCTGGCTGTTATAAGAGAAGAGTCTTGTATCATTAAACACTAGACCCCCGCTCAGTCGGCTGTGCCTTTTATGCTACAAGAGGCTTTTGGGAGCTGAAGAGGATTCTGAAACCAAAGGATGACTAAGGTAGCAGCACAGTCAAGTCTCAGTGCTCCCACAGTCACGGAGTAGAATGGTGGGTGGAAGTATTGAAGCTCTGCCTTTCTTTCTCTCTCTGGCTGAGCATGTATTCTCGAATCGCTATGAGTTAAGGATGAGCGTGATGCAATGTTAGTTGACTACCACATCACAAAGGAAGGAGCAATTTTTTCCCCAGGGGGCTTCTGAGAGGGCTTTCTGGAAGGTGCTCCAGGTGAACTGGGTCTTGAAGGGTCGGTGATATCTCACTTACAAGAACCTCAAATATGGGGGAGATCATTGCAGGAAGAGGGAAGACTGTTTATGAAGGCACAGAACTGTGCGAAAAACAAGCACATTTGGAAAGGGGTGGTGAGTAATTCTGAAACATGGCAACAGATACAACAGGAAAAATGGATTAGAGCCAAGTTGTACAGGGCTTCAGCTCAATTTGGCAGTGATAAGGGGCAGTGGAAATTTTTAATAAAGGGATGCTGGGATCAAGTCAGGGGCGGTTGGCTATAGGCAAAGCAAGAAGTTAGAAGATGCGTGAAGAGTCTAGGTCAGGATAACAAGGACGTGGGAGATTGCATTATTGGCCCTGGTTCTTTATCTTACCCTGTCACCTTGCTCTCTGCCATGTGGCTTTGTAGTTCCTTCCACTAAATGGCTGTAGTGCATTTCCCCACCCTTTGACTTCAAGTGAGACCATACGCCTAGCTTTGGCCAACAGAAATAGTGGCATGTGTTTTGGCTTGTTTCTGGTGCTTCTAACGTTTCCATGAGAAGAACATGCTCGGGCCAGCCCACTGGGGCCAGAAAGGAGTATGAGGGCGACGTGGACCCGAGCCAGCCTAGCTGAGCCAAGCCTCCATCAGCCAGGCTCAAGACACTCAAAGACACCTAGCAGATCTTGGTCTGGAACAGCTAACCCAAGACACATGGGAAATGATAAGTGACTGCTGTTTTGAGCCACTGCTTGGGGTTGGCTCAAAACACACAGTGACACTTTCAGTGGGTGTACAGAAGAGGGCTAGTCTCACAGGCTATTTAGGAAGCATGTGGAGCCCACAGGCCTGGAGGTAGGAGCAGGAAAAGCAGGAGAGGAGTTGACCTTGATGTTTCTGGCTTTGAGCAACTCATCTGATGTTGATGCTTAGCTGAGACAGAAAACAGAGGAAGAAAGTGATGCCCGACTGACTTCCAGGAGGGATGTCCTGTTGGCAACTGGACCTGTGTGTTGCTGAGAAGATGTGTTGAACTTAAGGATGGACCAGTTCCCTTTCGGCCACATTCCCGCTTTCATACAGTTATCTCGTGTGTGCCCTGTTTTGATACGAACCAGTGAAAATTCATCCTGGTGGCTTAAACAACAATTGGAATTCATAGATTATTCTGGCCCTTTCCTTTGCTTGCTCTTTCAGCTCACCTGGCTACTTTCTGTTTCACTGAACACAAGCACCACTATCAGCAGAAGTGAAGTTGAAGCAAGAGGAGTGAAAACACAACCAGTGACATTTCCTGCCAGTCAGTAGCTGCAGTGGTGGCAGGAGGAGGTACCACAGTTGCCTACGATGGATATTTCACTTTTCTAGGGTGCCCTGATCGCCCACCAGTGGAGACGTGATTTCACTAAACAGTTGTGAATGCTCACTGTAAATGGAAGGTGTAGAAAGGCTGTGAATAACCTGGGGATGAAGACATTCACTTGAAAAAATTACCGATGATTTCTACAAGGGGAAAAAAGGAGTAGCAAGAGTGTCTGGGAAAAGAAGTTGTCAGAGCGTCAGCCGGTCCCATTAAGATCCTAACCCCACACTCAGGGTGTGTGTGGCCATGGACGTGGGGTGATGTTGCTGCGGGACACACAGATGACATTCACTGTGGGCCAGTGTTCTACATGTATGAGCTCATGGAATCCTCAGAGCAACCCCAGAAGTCGGGGGGTGGGGGGGTGGGGAGGGTCGCTCCCCTTGTCCTCACTTTAGAGGACAGGATATTGAGGCACAAAGAGGTGAAGGAAGCTGCCGAGGGCACAGAGGGAGTGAGTGGGCAGGCACTCGGCTATGGCATGAGGTCTGTGCGCACAGTTCCCCCGCGGTTCTGCACTAAAGTACTTGTTTCCCAGCTGAAGGGGGGCAGCCTTCACTCTCCAGCCATTTCTGGCCACGCCTCTGCGACTTCACCTCTCTCTCCGGCTCTCCTGCCTGCTTCTGATTGGCTGGTTTCTCGGCCACCAGTCCATAGCTTCCTGTCACAGACACCCCTTTACATCCCTTTCTTCTGGCCCTGGGTCTCTGAGGAAGACTATCAGAAACCGCCTCCCTGAGGGCACATGCCCAGGTCTTTGCATGTGAGCGCTGCCCTCAAGGGGAAGCGCAGGGCAGCACTGCAGGTGGGCACAGCAGTGACAGAAAAGCAGAAGAGTGACAAGGGAAAGCAGAGGGGTGTGAGAGGCCTGGGTGAGAAGAGGCCCGGGGTACGTCAGCTTCCGAGTCTCCGAGACAGAGTTGTCGGGGTGCTCAGTCGGCCCCTTCTATGGGCGGCACAAAGCTTTCCCAGGGAGCAGTAACAAAGGCCATGCAGAAGCCTGCACGGCTGAGTGGATGTTTACAGCTTTGCAAAAGGGCGAGATGCCCAGCTTCGGAGCAGGGAGGGGGCTGAAAGGCACTCCACCAAGCACGGCTCACCCGGGACGCAGCCCTGATCAAGCAAGCAAGAAGGAAGAAGACCCGACCTCAGAGCTTCCTCTTCACCGTGTGAACCACAGAGACGTAAGCGGCTAATATCCTGCCGCTGAGAAGAGTCGGGGGAATGAGTGGTGGCATTAGTGCGCCCTGGCCGTCGCCAGCATGTGGCCACTGCATGTGACCCTGAAATAAACAGGCTCAAAGGGGCACAGAATGCAGCCCCACACCGTCACCGTCACCGTCATCGGGTGCTGGGGTTACGCATGCCCAGAGCAAACCTGCCTCCGTGGAGTTAGACAGGACGCCAAGTGTTTGAGGGGAAGAAGAGAAAATGTGAATAATTAATTGACATGAAAAGCCTCTCCGCCTCCCTGGAGGAGCAGAGAGGCTGCGACCGTAGGATATGCCTTTATCATATCTATTACACGTCCTCTCAAAGGCCCTCAGAGAGCACCTGTTCAGCTAGGGCAGGACACAGACCCAAACTGGCCAGTGGGCGGATCTCCCCAGGGCTGGAGAGAGATCGGAGCTGTTCACAAAGCTTTCCAACTAGCTTATGCTTCCCAAGAGGACAAGGAAGATTCTTTCCCATGTGATCATTTACAATTAGATTTTCCTTGGATAATGTAAAACACAAACAACTGTAAGTAAAGCACTGCACCAGTTCAGGCTTCTATGAGGCAGAAAGTCTATTATTAACCTGAGGATTTATTCCATTTTCCCCAGTATATCCCTTTTTTTTTCATAAGTGTAACAGAAAATAACTTAGACAATAACAACCATGTATTATGTTCTTATCATTTGTCAGACACTGTCCTAAAAGCTTTACTATATATATTATCTCATTTAATCTTTAAACCACCACCACGCTAAAGGCGTATTCTTTCTCCCCACCTGGCAGGTGAAATGTGAACTGACCCGCCGAAGGCCATTCGGCTGGAGAAGGACGGCGTGTCTGTGCACCTCACCATGTGCTTTTTCTTGCCTCTTGAGTCTACCATCCTTAGAATCATCCTGCCCTGAACCTCAGCCTGCCTGGCTGGGCTCTGAAACTGTGGCTGGGCTCCATCAGGAAATGTGGGTGGGTGATTCTGCCGTAGATGGACTGACCAGTACACCTGGACAGTTTCTGGCAATCCCTGACCCACGCGGACATCCTAAGTCTGCTGGAGGAGAGGGACGGGACTGAAGTCCTTCTGCTTGTTGACAGATGTCCTGATGCTGGTCCTCCCACTCGGCTATCTCAATACTGCCAGTGGGACCCCTCACTGCCACTCTCTTGCCCGCACTGTCCCCTGCTGTCCAGTGCCTACCAGACTGCCCTCCTCCCAGAACTGGCAAACTGATGTGTCCCCAAGACACTGACTTCCCAATAGCAGGTACGTCTCTAACTGAAGGTCCAGATCGCTCACTCCAAAGGGAATGCCTGGCCAAGTCTCAGGATGTGACAAGCTCAGATACCCCTTTCTAGAATGTCTGGGCAATGATTGACGTCTCCTGTCATTTTATCCACCATTTATCACTGACAGTTTGCAATTCAGTGGCAATCACTTACTTAACCAAGGAATGTTTATTGAGCACCTACTATCTGCCAGGCACTGTAGGATACAATGGTGACTGAAAGAGTCTCTGCCTTCATACAACTTATAATCTAGTGGTGGGAGATAGACAATAAAACAAATATATAAGATGAAGTCAGGTACCTAAATGCAACAGACACTTCACTGAACAAACCCATGTTCAATGAGGGTACAGCAAGGGGTTTCCAAGGCAGTAACCTTACAATCACCTGAATAAACTGCCCTGGACCGTTCCAGCGCCATAAGAACCACAGGGCCCCAGACACATCCAGGAGGCCAAAAGAGTCTGAACAAGGGTATCTCTAGCTGCTGCAGGCTGTATGGTTTAGGGAATCTGGCCCTGGAGCTTAGCTTGAGTCCCTCTAACCTCAAATGCAGGAGGCTGAATAAACTCCTGATTTGCATTTCTAAAGCCCCACTCTGCAGCACCCAACAGTTCAGGGGCTTGGATGTGTGGTCAACCAGACACATGTGGCTAAGTGGCAGAAAACCCACAGGAGACAGTGGACCAGGTGTGTAAGAGACATGCCCAGGGCATAGGCTGATGCTGTGAAGAAAGATTAGGTCAGAAAGCAGGAGGGAAAGAAGCTCCAGAATGACAAGGAATACAAAACCTGCTACGTTAAAGTGGCACAGGGGGCCAACCTCCCCACATCAAGCTGCTTGGTCTTCCCAGAATGCCTGAAATAAAATCTCCCAGAAAGGGGTTTCCAAATGCCTTCCTGGGAGAGTCAATTCATACAGAATATAATGAATAACCTGCCTTCAGTTTTTTGGGGTTTTTTTTCACAGTTTTTTTTTTTTTACAGACAGTTCTTGGAACCTCTGAACTAATTAAAAAATTGAAGCAATCCCCTTTGTCCCTGACAACACTTAAAGTCTAAGACATTCTCAGTTGTTAGTAATTTTATGATTTCGACAAGGCCTTTGGTTGGCCTGTAACTTTGAGCTATGAAAGGGGCAAGGCTGGTCCCAGTGCCAGCCCCAGACTGCGGTCAAAAGGAGACGCAGGGTTGGGAATAGTGGCAATCCGGTGGCAATGAGGTGACATGCAGAGTATTTAATATAGGGGATCCAAAATGCGTCCATAATATAGATAAAATGCATCTCCTCCTTCAGCCTGAATTCACAGAACTTTCCTGTAATTGAAGAATGGAATATAGGCTGAAGAGACTACGCCAAAAACTCTATTTTCCTTTGACAGGAGAACACTATGGCATCTTTCTGATCCTTAGGCCCTCTCAAGATTTTGCAAGAAGTGCGGCTTTGTTATCCCTGTAGTTATTTGACTGCTCTCTCAATTTTCATCACCTATTACAGAAACAATGTCAGGAATCTGGATGTGAGAGGCTTATTCTTGAACTCACTCTAAAATTATTAAGAAAGAAATGATATAGAAAGTAAGGCAGATGCTTTAGACCCCTGCATGTTTTTCCACTTGGAAATGTGACATCAACTTGACTTTGTATTTCTAAGCTTCGTTGTGGAACAAACCTGCAGATGGGAAGAGGAGGGGGAAGGAAAGGCCAGACACCAACCAGAGAGGAATAACAGTCACTTTAAATTCTGACACTGCTTGACATTGATTCTGGAAGAGGACCGGGAAGTTGATACGTAATTGGTCTGAGAAGGTTTAATTCAGCTAGAAACACTTAAATGTATCTGGCATAGTTATCTAAGTCCTGAGGACTATAATGATTTCGCAATTTTATGAGAAGGTAAGACAGGTCTGACGCACACCAGTCCCCAATGCTTAACAATGTGCTAGACCCCTTGTGTATAAAAAGTTATATGGTTCAGGGTTTCCCTGGTGGCGCAGTGGTTGAGAATCTGCCTGCTAATGCAGGGGACACGGGTTCGAGCCCTGGTCTGGGAGGATCCCACATGCCGCGGAGCAACTAGGCCCGTGAACCCCAACTACTGAGCCTGCGCATCTGGAGCCTGTGCTCCGCAACAAGAGAGGCCGCGCTGGTAAGAGGCCCGCGCACCGCGATGAAGAGTGGCCCCCGCTCGCCGCAACTAGAGAAAGCCCTCGCACAGAAACGAAGACCCAACACAGCCATAAATAAATAAATAAATAAATAAGTAAATAAGTAAATAAATAAGTAAGTAAGTAAATAAATAAATAAATAAATAAAAGTTATATGGTTCAGATGACTGAAGAGACTCCATGTGTGCCAATCTCTGCTGTATGGCAAAGTGACTCAGTCATACACATGTAGACATTTTTTTTTTTCTTTTTTTTTTTTTTTTTGCGGTATGCGGGCCTCTCACTGTTGTGGCCTCTCCCGTTGCGGAGCACAGGCTCCGGACGCGCAGGCCCAGCGGCCATGGCCCACGGGCCCAGCCGCTCCGCGGCACATGGGATCCTCCCAGACCGGGGCACGAACCCGTATCCCCTGCATCGGCAGGCGGACTCTCAACCACTGCGCCACCAGGGAGGCCCTGTAGACATTTTTTAAAATATTCTTTTCCATGATGGTTTATCCCAGGATACTGAATATAGTTCCCTGTGCTATACAGTAGGACCTTGCTGTTTATCCATCCTATATATAATAGTTTACATCTGCTAACCCCAAACTCCCAGCCCTTCCCTCCCCCACTCCCCTCCCCCTGGGCAACCACAAGTCTGATTTCTATGTCTATGAGTCTGTTTCTGTTTTGTAGATAGGGTCATTTGTGTCTTATTTTAGATTCCACATATAAGTGATATTGTATGGTATTTGTCTTTCTCTTTCTGACTTACTTCACTTAGTATGATCATCTCTAGGGCCATCCATGTTGCTGCAAATGGCATTCTTTCTTTCCTTTTTACAGCTGAGTAGTTTTCCACTGTATATATGTACCGCATTTTCTCTGTCCATTCCTCTGTCGATGGACATTTAGGTTGCTTCCATGTTTTGGCTATTGTGAATAGTGCTGCTATGAACATAGGGGTGCATGTATCTTTTTGAATTATAGTTTTGTCTGGGTAAATGCCCAGTAGTGGGATTGCTGGGTCATATGGTAGTTCTGCTTTTAGTTTTTTAAGGAACCTCCACACTGTTCTCCATAGTGGCTGCACCAACTTACATTCCCACCAACAGTGCAAGGGGGTTCCCTTTTCTCCACACCCTCTCCAGCATTTATTGTTTGTAGACTTTTTGGTGATGGCCATTCTGACCACTGTGAGGTGGTATCTCATGATAGTTTTTCATTTGCATTTCTCTAATGATTAGTGATGTTGAGCATCTTTCCATGTGTCTACTGGCCATTGTAAATCAACTACATTTCAATAAAACATAAATTAAAAAAAGAGACTCTAGTATTTTA
The DNA here is from genome assembly GCF_964341445.2 of Mesoplodon mirus. Lineage (NCBI taxonomy): Eukaryota > Metazoa > Chordata > Mammalia > Artiodactyla > Ziphiidae > Mesoplodon > Mesoplodon mirus. Next base: position 16,507,184 of record NC_138993.1, read on the forward strand.
CACAGAATCCGTTCTTCACCTCAGTAACTGCCATCCTTTCTAAACCACACTGTATCTCGCCATTTCCATTGGCGCCACAGTCAGCCTGAGAGCGCCAGGACCTCACTGACATTCTGTAGATTTGGAGATGGGGCAGCAGGGCTTGCAAACGACAGGATCAGAACATTCATCTTGTGTTAAGAAGTCAGGTGCATCCATCAAAGCCAAACAGACGAAAGAACAGGGTGTGAACCAAACCTATCCCAAGGATGTGTTCATCAAGACTGCTCAGCCGTACACTAGAGCTAGCGGGACGAATCCTCACAAGGACAGTAACTAAGATTTATTTTATAAAGGGATTTGTCTGGCAGGATGTTGAGAAATGAGATGAACCATGATTAGCGTTACAAGTGTTCCAGGAAAAAACACTATGGACATGCTTATAAAATATATCATGGGGCTTCCCTGGTGGCGCAGTGGTTGGGGGTCCGCCTGCCGATGCAGGGGACACGGGTTTGTGCCCCGGTCTTGGAAGATCCCACATGCCGCGGAGTGGCTGGGCCCGTGAGCCATGGCAGCTGAGCCTGCGCATCCGGAGCCTGTGCTCTGCAATGGGAGAGGCCACAACGGTGAGAGGCCCGCGTACCGCAAAAAAAGAAAAAAAAAAAAAAATATATATATATCATGGATGGGCATTGAAAAATCAGTGATAAAATATGGCACTGCTTTTGTTCATGATCAAACTAGCAATGTGGGAAATGCAGGCTGTGGACTCTTTTTTTTTTTTTTTTTGGCCTAAAATTCAGTGAAATATTCAAATGCTTTGCTAACTTGAATAGGATACTGATGTATCCCTGGTCCTTATTTCCAAGCTTCCTCAGAAAAATATGTACCTTACATCCCATTTGAAGAACAAGCTTCCTGGGCATGACTAGAAAATTAAAGATGGGGGAGGCATTTAGTCCAGCCCCTCATGCTACAGATGAGGTCAGACGACTTGACCAAGTCGACCCGTTAGTCAACGGCAGGTCTAGAAGAGAACAAACATCTCCCAACTCCCAATTTGGGGCTCCCTGTAGCTCTGAAGTGCTTACTCCTGCTAATGGCCCCAAGGACTGCAAAGCAGGAGGAGACAGGGTCCCTTCCAGAGATCACAACCTAACTGAGAAAGCAAGATGCTCACACGTGAGAAATATAAGAAAAACACAAAATGGGAGATGGTAGGTTCTGAATGGTGTAGGGGATGAATTTCAGAGATAATAGCTGAAGTTTCCTTCTCCCACAATTTTCTTATTGCCTGCGGCCCTCCACCTGCAGAGTCTGGGCTGTTCATTGCTTCGGGGCAGGTGGGGGCAGATGGACCCACCATTCATCAAGTTCCTGAATTTAGACTGTTTTCAGATCACAGCAGAGGAAACCGTCTGGAAGGGCAAGGCTCTTCTCTATCGCAAGGACTGAGGTTTCGGAGACAGAAGAGGCTTTCTGAGCTGAGAAAGGCTAAAAACCTAGGGCAGGGCGTTTACCCCGTGAATTGGACTGCAGAAGAACGTGTGATGCTGCAGGGGCGGCTTTTCCGCCTCAGCAGATGTCCGGTTTGGGCTTCTGGTGGGAGGAAGAAGACTGGAAGAGACCTGACCAAAGCCTGGATGCTAGGTTTCTGAGGGTCATGTACTGAACTCCTGGGCTGAGCCCTGCAGGGGTGGGTGCTCCAGAGCAGAGCAGACCTGTACCTTCACGTGCCAGGGGGTGAGGGTGGTGGCTCAAGAGCTAAGTTCAGCTCGATTACAGAGAAATACAACAGTTCCACTTTTATATCTGAGCAGGCGACTGTGAAAATCCATACTCACTAAAACAGGAGGTTCTTATAGAGTTCTCAAGAGACAGCACAAAGTGTTATAATCCAACTGATGGTGAGCCTCTAAACATGCCAGCTCATAGCAAGACCTCCAACTTCTGAGTCTAGATTGTCTGTGACCCCCACATTTTAGCCTATGCTCAAGCCTGAGGCAATGAAATATTAAAGATGGACTCACAGAGGAAGTCCAGTTCTCCCCGCAATAGACAAAGGAAAGACTTCTCACAACTATTCTTGTTACAAAGAAGGAAAGATAAGTCTTCCAGGCCCTGGTTGCATAGCTCAGCATCAGTACCTTTTGGTACCAATAATAATGTCAGAAGATGTCAGGGTGAGATAAAAATAAAAGGGGAAGTGAGAGCAGATGGAATGTTCCTTCCCTTCCCTAACCAGTGTGTTGTACAAAATTTAAAAGTTTAGCGAATGAGGATGAAGGAGAGAAGGTTTACAAAGAAGAAAGGAGGGAGGGCTGATGGGATCCTCTTCGCTTTCCTAGTCAATTCTGAATATTGTTAACGTTTAGTGGATATGACCTGGCTTTTTGCACAACCTTCCCTGAATACTTCCAACTTGTCTTCCCCTCAAAGGTTAATAGCAATAATACTGATGTTGAATAAAGATAGAAATTGTCTACTGGAAGCGAAATACTTTCCATGAAGCCTGTGCAGTGCACGGATGGTTTGGAGGTACTGTTTTTGCTGCCTGAGGTTGGAGCGGGCATGTAATTGATACTATACTTTTAATGAGAGCCACAGAACAGACTGCAGCCTGTGGGTCTCCAGAAGCTGAGAGTCTCCCTGTTTACAATCTGCTCTTCAGAGCACTTCTGCCCATTGTTACTGTGTGTGTATCCATCCATACAGTTTTTGTTTATAAAAATCCCAATTTTTATAAGACGCTGGCACTCTCATTCATGCCAGTGGGAGAGGGAAATGGTACCTTTGGAGAATGACCTGGCAATAGTGATCATAAGCTGTAAAAAGTAAGTATGCTTTTTACCTTGACAATTCCACTCGTAGGAATTTATACTAAGGAAATAATGAAGGACATGCACAAAGATATAGTATAAAATGCTGATTATAATAGTGAAAAAGTGAATAGAACCTATAGGACCAACAATAGGGCACTGGTGAATAAAGTATGGTGCAGAAAGAAATATAATGGAATCCTGTAGAGATAGTCAAACTATTATAGAATAAGTTTACTGGTATATAAAGAACTTCACAATATGCTTAGTGAGAAAATTAGACTATAAAACTATCCAATATAATTTTTGGTAATAATATACACATGTATAGAAATATAGATGCTCAGAAAAAAATCTATAAAGGCAGACACCAAATTACAACTTGTTTCTGGATGGCTGCATTCTGAGTTTTCTTCTTCTTGCTAATCTGTATTTTCTGATTTTTCTACAAGGACTATGTATTATTTGGATATAATTATTTTAAAACTGGGAAAAGCACCTGGCATGTCAGGAGAATGCGTAGTAGCAGCTACTCACTTTTGTTCCCTCTCGTGGGATAGGGGTCCTGCCAACCCTGCTAGGACAGATGTCCCTGAAGTGTCACTTCAGCCTCTCAGGGAAAATGTGATCATGAGAAGCCTGACTCCATTTTTCTTTCATATCCTGGCTAGAAATTGATACCCTATATGTAATTGAAATCACAGAATTAAAACTCATCTTTGAAGCCGGAAGGACTACACAATCAGTTTTTCAGAAATGGATGTTTGTGTAACAGAGCATCAGAGGAGTTGTCCCTATGGGATATTGTCCTCAGCCTTTGATTTCCTGATGAGTATCTTTGGTTATTGCTTTTTTCTTATCAACTGTCAAATAGTAATATTGTCTAGTTTTCCAGGTTCCCACTTAGAGGACTCTGAATATACAGACCCCATACCATCAAATAACATTCTAAGTGCACCCACTCTTTCACCTCCAGTAGTTTCATTCATCTCAGGTGTCGTTTGCTAATTTCATGATCATGTAGATAAGGCTGCCACCTGCTTCTCAAAAAAAACCCCAAACAAACAAATACCTCTAGCTTGCCTTATAAAGAACAAGTCTCATGTTTTAAAATAAACTACTCTTAGAGGAGGAACACAATTTTCTTTTAAATTATCAATAAAATAACTTAAATATTAAGTGAATAATTTTATCTAGACGTTAAACAAATCCTAGAACCTACAGATTATACCATTAACAATTAGCCTCTGAAAGTAAGAAACTTGGATAAATCCCGTCAATCGTGGATGATTTAAGGGCAATCTTATTTACTGGGGAGACGGGCTAGATCAGTGCTCTATAAAATTTCCGTACAAACAACTCACATGACTCAGGAAGTCAGGGTGGGGCCTGGGATTCTGCATTTCTAACACGTTTCAGGGTGATGCTGGGGTCTGTGGACCACACTCTGAGTAGCAAGTTTTCCAGTTTGGTGATTTTATGTGCGCTGCCAGGCCAAGAATACCCTGTCTGGGCAGCTGACAAAATGTGGAAGGAGCAAATACCCCAACCTGCACCAGCTGGCGTTCTGGGGCTCTCAGCTTCTGCTAAGCCTCCACCTGAGTGGCTGCAAGATCCATACCTGCCAAAAACGACGCTTCCAGGACTGTGGCCTTTTTTATTAGCGTTACCTACAAGCTACATGTTAAATGGCTCCAGCCTTAAGAGAAAGGTCCAGGAACCTAAGAAGTGTCTCAAACATGAAGCCACAGTTGTCCCAGAAAGCCTCAGTGCCTGGGGGCATGGAAGAGCCACAGGCACCAGGCCCTTCTCCAAAGGCAGGAGAGCCAGTTCCTGACTGGAGTGAGGCCAGGGCATTCCCAGGAGGACAGAGGAGGCCTTCAGGGCTCTTTCCCACATGGCTACGGGAGCTGGAGCTGTCAGGGGCCCAGATGCCCCATGCTAGGGAACGCGATAGGTACTTGTGAGTAAAAGCTTTAATCTCACAGTCACTTTGGAAGGCAGAGCCACAGAGCAGGACAGACCAGGCAAGAAAATCAGATTGATCTGTCCCGCGTGCACAACATCTTAATGGTTTCCGATTGGTCTCTGCAGTCATCAGTGATACAATCGTCCAGCACAAGGCCACTCGCGGAGAGCCCGTCTAGGGCTGTGGGGTCATTCCAGCTGTGCAGCAGCTCACTCTGAACCTCCATGAGAACAGCTCTGCACGTGACCATGACTGTTGGGACAGAATAGGGTCTCAACCAGAATAAAAACGAGAGTAGTTCTCGTCTGGGGTTCATTTGCTGGAAGGTGCACACTCAAGACCTCCTGGCACACAAAACCCCGACTGTCCTCCACTGAAAATATGTACACATGTTCCCGATGCCTTGTTTTATGTCAACCGTTGGGTTTACAACAGGTATTACTACTAGTGACACTGTATATTAGTAAGTCAATCAAACAGTGTCGCTAACATGAGTAAAGCCCTTTGGAATCAGAGGAAGCAGAAAATCAATGAAAGTAGTGATGGACGTGAACTGAGATACTTAAAATACCTGGCAGGCTGGTCTCTGATGATTGTATTACCATCTATAACTAACTCTGTCTGAAAGGCGATATTCTAAATTAGAGAAAATCGGTGACTTTTCTTTTGGTGCTTAGACTGCAATAGGAGTGTGAAGCTGGGGATGGAATAGGTGGATTTTTTAGTCTTTTGGCAAACTGTGCATATTGCCAACTCCATACTGATCACAGAATTAAGCCGCTTCATTGGCTGAAATTGTTCTTCATAAGGATTAATGAATAGATTTGAGTTCTGCCTAGATCTTGTGGAATAAGATTCTGAAAGCTGTGTGTTCTGAAAATCATAATGGAGAAAAGTATTGTACACAGAAGAAAGAAATGAAAACTATGGCATTTACAAATGGATCAGAGTGAAATTGGCTCGCACCACCTCTTCCAAGATACTGATCTTCCTTTTTTGGATGTATGTGATAAAAACTGGCTCTAAAATGAGCAAATTCTGTCAATAAGTTATCGTCTCCTCTAACAAAAACAGAAAGAACATAACGAAAATTTCATATCCCAAGTCTGAATCGAGCTCTTGGATACGGAGACACAGATCATATATGTTCAAATGTCCCCCGTCACTGATGAGTTCGACAGTGCGCAATCGTATCTTTTCAAGGTGTTGCTGCTTTGAAAGCTCCTTACATTGTTTATTAATTAAATCACAATGATCTTATCTTTCCCTGCACGCTGATGGGACCCACAGATGTGGCCAGAGACAAAATCAAAACGTATGATGCTTCGGTATCCTGAAACAGCAAGGAAATGATGACACCACTGAGAAATGAAAGGGAAAAGACAGCATTTAGAAAGATGCGCACGTGAGAAAAGGCAACCTCGGGACGGGATGGTATGTCACCCTGTCAGAGCAGCAAGGCAGACTTGACAAGCCCCATGGTGGCTCTAGACCAGCTACAGTGCCTTGCAATTAACCGAAACACCCCAATTTTCCTATTTAAAAAACACCTGGGGCTTCCCTTGTGGTGCAGTGGTTGAGAGTCCGCCTGCCGATGCAGGGGACACGGGTTCGTGCCCCGGTCCGGGAAGATCCCACGTGCCGCGGAGCGGCTGGGCCCGTGAGCCATGGCCGCTGAGCCTGCATGTCTGGAGCCTGTGCTCCGCAACGGGAGAGGCCACAACAGTGAGAGGCCCACGTACCGCAAAAAAAAAAAAAAAAAAAAAAACACCTGCAATCCACCTGACCCTTTTTCCTGGACACCAGTGTGTGTCCAGAGGCCCCCGGCACCAGCTGGACCTCTGTAAGGCTGCCCTCAAGGGCAGGTCATAGACATGGCAGCCCCAGGAAGGCTTAAGGGACAGAAGTCCATGGGACCAATAGCCGGTAGGAGCTCGGGGCCAGCAGGGAGAGTGTAGGCAGGAAACAGGGAAGTTCCCTGAGTCACTGGAAGTCAGGAAAAGAAAGTTAGGGAAGAAATAGTAGGGCAGGAATCTGAGGCCTGGAGGAGGGAGGTGAAGACAGATTCAGTTACTCCCGCCCACCCATGACATGTGCCTTTTTTCTACAGCTTGCTACATGCTCCTGGGCTCCAATGAGGAGAACACACTGCTCGTGGCCATTTCTCCAGAATTTCAGGCACAGAGAATTCCTCAGGGCATTGCCAAGATCCCTCTCTATCATTCCAACTGACCTTTTATCATGTGTGCTCTGAAAAGCCTGAAAGGGCACAAAACTGCAAGGCAGTCCTGCCGTCACTGGCAGTTTATAAGGGCCAGGTGAAGAGCTAACCACCTACTTGAGGTTCAAGAAGGAACAGTCTTAGGGCACAATTAGGAGGGCAACTAGAGAAGAGGCTTTGGGAGAAGAGTCTCAAACAGAGAGAACTAGTTAATTCTTTGACTGCCTCCTACTGGCATTATCCTGGGGCTAGAGACCCGCAAGAAATGGTATACTGTCCTGAAAATATCATTTTTTCAGCTCCCAGCATCTTCTAGGAGGAATTCTCCAAGTATCATTACGATCTTTGTTTGAAAGGAAATATTCAATCACACATGAGATTTCATTAGCATTATGTAGCACAGTTGATGTTTTTCCCCCAGCATAATTATTGTTTTTCGTTTATTCTGTTTATAAAATTCCCCCTTTCTATTTAAATCGCTTAAGAATGCGAATTGTACACAGTGGCTTGATGATCTTCTAACCAGGTTGCTGGAAAAAAACAACCTAAAATTCTGAGAGTATAAATTAAATTCAGCTTCCTAAGGAAGTATTAGGCTTTACTGAGATCTCCTGAGTGCTAAGAGTGGGTTTAGTTTTGCAGAAAACACAAAGAAAAAGCCTTTCTTTCTATCAATCTAAAAAATACAAACGGACAAGTCGCAATTAGAAAAAATTCATCCACATAAAACCAAAACATCCATTAAAGAAGCCCCCCTCAGCCACTCCCCTGAATTGAAAGTGACACGGGACACAGTCAACAGAAATGCGATTCTTTACCCCAAGAGGTCGAGGAGAAGCAGGAAGCCCAATGATCTCATGGCGGCCCCCCTTCCACTTATTTGAGGGGAGGGGGGATAAAAAGCAGCAGCTGCCCCTCCCCACAAGGTCTCTACCGCCACTGACTTATGGTCAGCTCACAATACAGAGGCTCAAATTGATTCTGAACAGCCCTCACTTCAGGGTTAATGCTACGGGCCACCAAATAGGACGCCCATCCTCTAGACTTTTATTCTGGGACCAAGGAAAAAGATACAGTGTCCTTGATGCTTCACTACTTTCCTCCCTCCCTCCTCCTCTCTTTTTAGAGGAGTTTCTAAGACAGTCACATCTGAGCATCCCAGAGCTCCTGGAGAGGTCCTTAGAGGTCATTCAGCCCAGCTTCCTCATCCCAAAGAGGGGGAAACTGAGGCTCACAGAGGGTAAATGACTTGCCCGAGAGCCTACACCGAATGTACGGTGGAACCAGGACTGGGGCCTAGGACACCTGAACCCCACACCACTGCTCTGGTACTTTGTCTTAGGGACAACCTTTCTTCTTCTGCCATCAGGGGCAGGCGGTGTGAAGAAGCAGCCCCTGCATTCCAAGAAGAAAACCGGCAACTAAATAGACTGGTGTTCTTGCAGGAAGCTCTGCTGACAATCCCGGTAACGACAGAAGCCAACTGTGGACAGACAGAGTCTCACCCCAGCTCTCCCCAAGGAAGCACTCAGGCCTCTGTGAACTCCGGAACAGACAGGTAAAGGGGCATCAGGTGAATGTGCGGGAAGGACCACTTGCACACACGGAAATTCCATTTCCTAAAAGTAAATGGGAACCAGTGCTCAAATCCCAATCAGGAGTCAGGAATCATTCAGAAACAAGCCATTCAGTGGCAAGAGGCTGACAGATCGCAGGACAATGACAATGAGGCGCCGGAGCTGCTTCCAGGACCAAAGTGTGGGGACTGGGACCGACTGGTCAGCCCTCTGGGCCCGTGGTCACACAGAAGGTGCTGGCACCAAGCTGGCTGTGCCAGGGAGAGTGACCCTGGAACTGCACCGTTCAGGAGAAATAGCAAACTTCTTTCTACTGAGTCCTCTGAGGGATTATCTAGCTTGTGGGGAAATGCTATTTTTTTTTTTTTTTTTTTTCTTTTTGCGGTATGCGGGCCTCTCACTGTTGTGGCCTCTCCCGCTGCGGAGCACAGGCTCCGGACGCGCAGGCCCAGCAGCCATGGCTCACGGGCCCAGCCGCTCCGCGGCACATGGGATCCTCCCAGACCGGGGCACGAACCCGTATCCCCTGCATCGGCAGGCGGACTCTCAACCACTGCGCCACCAGGGAGGCCCCGGGAAATGCTATTTTTAACATCTACTTGGAAAATACTTTTTATTATTGCAGCATTGTTGAACCTATGTGTTAAAGGATAGATTTAACACTCTAGATTTAATATTCTTTTTTTCTTTTCAGAAAGGGTCCACTCTGTTACCTTTAACTGAATGCATAAGGGGCCTTCTCCCGTGTATGGGTGCGGCCAGGATTGATGCTTCTGGCTGGAAGGAAAGGCAGTTCAGGCAACATAGAGAGCAAAGACAGTCAGAGGCCCAGCAGTATCCTCCCCTCACCTCTTCTGCCCGCCCAGAACAAGGATGTGATGGTTGTGGCAGAGGCAGCCATTCTGTAACTTTGAGGCAACCCTGAGGATGGAAGCCAAAATCTGAGGACTGTGTAGCACACCCACACTGCCTCCTCTGGACTTTTTTTTTTTTTTCCATTAGAGGAAAACAAACCCTTACTTAAGTCATTTTTTCCTCTATTATTCATAGTCAAATACATTTCCTAACTGAAATATGAAACGCATATACCCCCTCACTCACCAAGAGGCCCCAACACTGAAGAATGACGCAGCACTCGCCAAAAATTGAAAGAGAAAAGGAACAGCAATAAAAGGCTATTGATCCCAGTTGTACTAAGAGAAATTCCAACTCAGATCGCAATTAAAATAATGGAGAGGAAAACATCCCAAACCAAATTACCCATTTCACTGACAAGAGAGGCGCTTTATTGTGACCCAGAGGACTGCTTTGGGAGCTACAAATTGAGCAAAGGCTTTGGGCAAGTATTTTATAAAAATCATTTTAAAGCAATGCAGCCTCTGGGCAAAACTGAAAATGGCAGGGGAGAGAGAGAGAGAGAGAGAGAGAGAGAGAGAGAGAGAGAGAGGGAGGGAGGGAGGGAGGGAGGGAGAGGGAGAGGGAGAGGGAGAGAGGGAGAGAGGGAGAGAGGGAGAGAGGGAGAGAGGGAGAGAGGGAGAGAGGGAGAGAGGGAGAGAGGGAGAGAGGGAGAGAGGGAGAGAGGGAGAGAGGGAGAGAGGGAGAGAGGGAGAGAGGGAGAGGGGGGAGGGAGGGAGGGAGGGGGAGGGGAAGAGGGGGAGGGGGGAGGGAGGGAGGGAGGGAGGGAGGGAGGGAGGGAGGGAGAGAGAGAGAGAGAGAGAGAGAGAGAGAGAGAGAGAGAGAGAGAGAGAGAGAGAGAGAGAGAGAGAGATGAAATCACTGGAGCATTATTCTCATTATTACTAATGGTTCTTAGTAACTCAGGGGCAATGCTGGGTCTCCAGTTGGCTGAAATGATCAGAAATTGCTCGCTGCAGTTATACTAACTAAATATAATTTGACACCAAATAACCATCCCAGATATACAGCTTTCCGCACAGTCTCTCATTGCAAAGGAAAAACTAAGCCATAACATCAATAAATAGAATAATCCAATTAAGTGTCTTTCCATTTGGGAACTGTTTAGAATTGAGAGCTTATCAGGATAGTGAGATAGGCCAAAACCATTCGTGTTTACCGACTCAAAACATCAGGGCTGTTATTGTAAGAAATTTTTTTTTTGTTATTTTAAAATAAGTGTTTAATCAGTCTGAATGGCTCTGTAGTGATCTTCATCATTGTAAACTGTTCCTAGATATAACACCTAATTTCCCATTAATAGATTTACTTGTAATTTAATATTCAATATAAGCATGTTTTTCTATGCTCAGAGTATGTTTATAAACATACTTTTTTTTTTTTTTTTTTTTTACCATATATAATCATCATCTGTGGTATCTGCCTGCAGGTACAGAAATACACAGGAGGAAATCTGCCCAACAGAGGAACTGGGGCCACCTCATGATCCAATGAATGCACTCTGAGCTGTGAGCCCACGGACAGCAGGTATTTGATACATGTTTGTTGAATGAATGAGTTACCTCAGCTTCATCAGATAAGGTATTTTCCAAGCATGCAGGTTAATAAAGCCTGGGCTAGTTCCTCCAGGCTGAATTTCCACAGGGAAAGTGGTGGCACGTCTAGCCCTCAAATCAAGGTACAATCACATTCTCCAGGAAAAGCCTCCACTTTTCTCCACTCCCCAGAGAATCCTGTATCCTTTGGCCAGGATACCTTCGGAGATTCTTTCTATTAAAGCAAGGGTTACATGGATGGCCTTCTCTACATACAGAGATGGGACTGACCCCCAGGGGGACTCTGAAGACAAAGCTGAAGGACATTTAAGCCATACTTACTGCTGGTGGAGGACATGTGGCTGTAGTCAGACCTGAAACACAAAAGCTTAGTGTTAGTAGGATTAGACATTATTTTTCTGTCCAAGTGATCTCTTCAAAGTAGAATTTTAAACAGTCAGTGGTAAGTAGCATTTAAATGGTAAAGAAATGCCACAAATTAAAAACTCTCATGCTGCGGACTGTTTTATGCAGAATCAAGTTATGTCTGGATTTTTAAGCACAAATTTAAAGGCATTCTAGAAATCCAGGGTCCTTCATATGGGCTCTGTGAGTCTCCCAGATGGGAGACCAGATGGGTCCCGAACCATCTAAATTTACTGGCAAATTTTTGAATGGAAGCTTATTTTCCCGGAGAGAACGCTCAAAGTTTTCAGTAGACTCTCAAAGGGGTTCATGACTCCCACAAAAGGTTAAACCACTGCAAAAGGTTAAACCCTTGAAATGTCAGCACCACCCCTCAGGGAAATGTTTCTTTGCTGATGTAAGCAGAGGCGAGGCGGACCCTGGTGAGAAGGAACCCTGGCTGGGAGGGCTTCCACATTCAAGGCCTGGCTGACCATCAGGTAACACACAAGCACAATGATGGTTGATTTCAGTTCCATCTAGGAAGAAATCCTGCTAGATATTAGAGTAACAGGATGTGGGCTATGATCTGGAAAGGGAAAGGGCAGGGTTAGGGCCAGGGTGAAATAACCCATCAGTTTGTATGCTGAAAAATCAGCTGCTGGCATTCGGCCTCTGTGAGAATGGGAATGTGGCCAAGAACTTGTCTGCTTAATCTCTGCTAAGCTTCTGCCCTACTTGTGTGGTTCTTAGACTGTCCCTCTCTGGCAACGTACATGGTATAGAAGCTATTGGTTTTCTCCCCACAGTGTCCCCAAGTCATTCTTGGTAGGAAATTAAGCTCTCAGGCATGGAGGAGTTTATTCTACCAAGGTGGTAGTTAGGGGACATAGTTATGTGAATAAAGTGGTTAATTATGTTTAATTTTATAGATATACACTCCTTTTATTTACTTAGTCTCATGCTGCCTTTCTTGAATCATCCAATTTTTACTCCATTGAGTTTCTTACCACATTAAAAAGATATATACAAAACTTTAAAAAAGTCATAAAAAGCATGCCTCTCACTAATTCAAACAACCTACATCTCCCACACAAAATGATGCACTGACTTATGGGTAGAGGAACAAAAAGGAAGAAAAACAGCATGTGATTTTCTCTTTTCAAATGAAATACCTTAGTTGTCACAGAGTCACTGAATTTCAAAACTGGGAAGAATAACAACTACTAACATTTGCATATCCCTTTATATACTACCAACTGCATCCACTGAGATCTCATCCAATTTTTTATATCATTGATTAGGAAACTAAAGTGATAGTATCTGTAAGGAGACCAGGAAGTGAGGCTTGAACTAGGCAGGTAGAGCGGTGGTAAGGAAGGAGTTAGAAGGGAGAATGGATTGGATAGAGCCTGGAGACATGCTGGCTAAGGGAAAAGGGAGAGGAGAGGGAGGGAGAGAAAATGAGAGAGGAGAGTCAGGGATCAAGAACATTCTGAAATGCAGGATCTGTAACCCCAGTGTTGGTGCATTAAATTCTTTCTGGAACCAGGCAGGACATAAATAAACTTTCGGACAATACTTAGAAATGTAACTGTACATACATACATACAATGAATACTCAACCAACATCCACTGTGGGAGATGCAACAGCAAAACAATTCCATTACAATATGATCATCTTAAGATGGCCAGGCTTCAAAGAAATTGCATGAAAATTCCAATAAAACATTCAGTAAGAATGTGCAATCGTATTTATTTTATTTTTAAAATTCTGTCAGTATTTTCAGCTAGGATCTTCCAAATACTCTTGAAGCATATGGGTTTTGCATATGCATACATTTTAAAGATCTGCATACAGATGGATACCTATGTAGAATGAAATTTACATTTGAAACATATTCCAAGAATCTTAAAGTGCAACGGGGGTATTTTAGGGCAGGTGCTAGCATAACGAATGCCCCTGCCATGAATCTCTCCATATTTCTCATGATGAAAGGCACAGCCCAGGTCAGGCCTGCCAAATGGTCGGTCTTCTGTCACTCTCGCCCTGCTCCAATTCCTTCCTCATACAGCAGTCAATCTTTGCAAGGCACAAATCTGATCATGTCCCTCTCTGGATGAAGTTCAAGCTCGACAGTGCACAACAGTGCACCCCTCTATGACTGATGGCCTCTGCCCAGCTCTGTAGTCTCATCCATCACCCCAACTTCCACCGCTGTCCACCATCAAAACAGAAATCAAACAGAAAGAAAAGTCACCTAAAACTTCACATTACCCTCCAGACTCTGGTCCTGGTGACATAATTTGTACCCAGTTGCCATAACGATGGAGATACAATTTTAAACTGCTCTTTTCACTAAACTCCATCATAAAATGCTGCTACATGGTTTCTGTAACTATAATTTTAGACAAGGTGATGTACTATAATTTAGTCAACCATTTCCCTTTTGTTGACTATGTGATTGGTCCCGATTGTTCACTTTTGCAAAGCACATGGTGATGAGAAATTTATAAATACAGCTTGATATTTAATTTCCTTAGAAAAATTATCATGATGGGGAATGGGGGCTGAGTCAAGGTATGAAGACTTCTATAGTTTTTAAAATACATTCCAAATAACCCCAAAAGGTTATTTACTAGAAATATGGCTGGTGAAAGACAAGCTGTAAAGCTTGAAAAAACTACGCATAAATAGGTTCAAACAATTTCAGATACTGACTACGGTTCTCTGGAGGGGTGTGTACTCCCAGCTTTTTTAGGTAGGAGGAAGCAAGCTGTAGGCTACCTGTCTTGGGAATTTTGTTTATTGGTCTCACATCCTAAGAATTTATCCAGCTGGCTCTGAATAAGACATTCAGCTTTGCCAGAATGAAGCATGCAAGGTGAATCCACAAATTTTAGGATGAAAAGTTTGTGGACACGATACAGATGAGCAGAATAATACAAGGATTATATATATTCACATGCCTGACACATATAGTAAACACATTTTCAAACATTACGTTTATTTAGTATCTGTGCCAATAATGAACAGAAAGTAAGATGTGGTCCTTGACTGTACTTTAATTATAATTAAACGTATAGGGGTTAAATATAAAGGGGTCTGCACTCAAGACAGTTTACCACTGTCAGCAGCCTACTTGCCAATTTTTATATTTATATAAAATGGAAACCTTCCTAAATTCTCTTTTCCAGGGAAATCTTGGGATAAGAATTGACCTTGGCATTTCTGTAAAACATCAGCTCATCACACCATGGACCTCACCTGTTAACTCCCAGTCCATTGAATTAGATGCCATGGTAATTTAGAGCTATCTAGCTCCACCTTGAATGCAAAGATAATACAGTACCTAATAGATCATCTTGTCTTCTATGCAAGATTTCCCACCTAAAATTCTTTAAGCCTGTCCCCTTGAAAAATGGATGCTACCTATTCCTTTCTATCCACCTGTTTATAAACTCTAGACCTGTGAATTGTTTGTTATCACTGAAATCACAGTGACACATCAGTTGGAGTTCACCCAAAGACAAAGAGCATGGTATGACCCTATGTTTTCAGAAGCTCAGTGACAGCTGCCACAGACGTGGAGATCCATTAATGCCAGGTCAAACTTCTGAATGAAAATAATCCACAATCTATGGTTATATGTGAAAGACTGGCTTAGAGGCCAAATCTGGGAGACAGCACTATGCAACACCCATTGGAAAACATTCATCTTAGCCTTTTGTTTGGGTTTACAAAACACTGCCTGTCCCTCTGTTAAGAGACTCTGTTTCTTAAGACAGTTGACCATGGTCAATAGCCAACTTGCCAGTTTTTTCTAACAGAAAGTACACAGAAGCACAAGCCTTGTTTTCAAGTGGATCTGGAACGTGGGAGTTTCAAAATGACATCAATCGCCACAGAAGAATGCTAGTTTGCTTTTAGTCTGAGCCTGTATTGCTGGGGGTATCGGAGAGCAAAGGTAGCATTTCAAGCAAAAGAAAATGTCTGAGCAGAAAACAAGAATTAATTACAGACCAAATAGCTCTTTGAAAGGCAACTTCACTAGGCAGGAGGTGTGCTGGAGACCCAAGCTGCAATCTAGGTCACTAATGAGTCATATACCCTCTGAAACCTCCGTTTCCTCATCTTCAAAATAAAAATAATTATCAGACTAAGGCCTGTGCTGTACTCTTTCAGATGTTCTGAACAGTAATCAAGTTGCTTAAGGCATTTAAAAGCATCAGAGCCTCTACTGTGATGAGTACAAAGAACATATGGTCTTGCGTGCACCTGGAGATGTACATTTTTATTTATATAAAACTCTAAGTTTACCATTTGGAGTGTGTTTCATAAGAAATAATAATGTACTGAGGGTTTACTTATGCCAGGCACTGTTCTCTGGGCTTTAAGTGTATGGACCCATTTAATCCTCACAGCCACCCTATGAGGTGAGTACTGCTATTGTCATCCCCATCCTACAAAGGAGAAAGCTGAGGGCAGAGAGAGGTTAAGTAACTGGCTCAAGGGTCCAAAATTCCTAGGTGGAGAAGCCAGAATTTGAACCCCAGCAGGCTGGCTCTTTGGACTGTAGCTTTCAGAGGGATCAGCACAGTCTGTCTACTGGCAGCAGAATCCACGAAGATTCTTGGAAGCACTTGATATGCTGCTGAAAGGATCAGCCATCAGCTCAAGCAACAGCCGCACATTTCCCTTGCTCCTATGTTCTGTTCACCCCAGCCTGGCAACAGTCCCCCTCCCCCAAACCGTGATGATCTCAACTACCCACTGTCTCTCTCTGCCTGCCCCCAGGTGGGTGAACACTGCTGCAGGAAAATCAATGGCAAGGTAGACTGGTACCTTCGTATGTAATCACTAATCTTGACTGGGTTCTCACTCACCATTGCCTGGAACAACAGGGTCAAGTCTCCATTCTCCTGGGGGACGGGGGGGCTGCATTTGCACTGAATGGAAACCCAGCTTCCCTTCTCTCCCACTGGCTGCAACAGGGATGTCCCTCCTCTTTCCAAAGCCAAACTGTCCACATGACCTGAAGTCCATCTACCTGCACATTTTCAGAAAGCTGACATTACAGATATCCGTTTTTCTCCTACGTAGTTATCATTGCCCATTTACAGAATCCTTTCTCTGAGCATTTATTGCCCAATTCATGCCTACGTTTGAGAAGTCCTTCCCTCATCCCACTCTCCCCTCCAGCTACTGTCTCTCCTCACCCCTCCCTTTCCCAGACAAAGGGCTCCAGCCACCTCCTCTTCCTCAGCTGACCCAGGCTTCTCCTCCACTACTCTGCCTTCTTTTCATCATCTCCCTTTAAAAAGAAGGGAGATGACTTCCTCATCCTGATTTGTTTCTCAATAGCACAGCTGATCTCTTTCCTTTCTTCCCTTGGCCTCTGGGATATCACCTTCTTCCTTTTTTCATTCCATGCCTAGTTTTTCTCAGGCTCCTTTATCAGCTCATCCTCCTTTACCTGATATTTAAATGCTGTAGTTTTTCAAGGCTGGTCTTAAATAGTACCTGCTTCCCAGATTTGTTGAAGGATTAAATGAATTAATGAAATATGTAAGTCTTAGAATGGTACCTGGCACATAGTAAATGCCAGGCTTGTGTCTGCTATGAACTTTAGTTGATTGAATCCACTCCTAGGGCTTCAACTGCCATTTTTAGGCTGACAGTTCCCAACCGCAGTCCTCCTGTCTGACCTCCTCTCTAGGTAGATTACTTGACTGCTGACTCATCATCTTTACTTGGATGTCTCCCAATACTTCAAACGCAGCATGATGCAAATGAAACTTATACCCTGCCCAAACGTAGTTTGGAGGGGATCACAGGCTACTCTGAGAATCTGATGAAAAACAGTGTCTTATAAAACTTCACAAAGCCCATCATTTTGCATGCAACTTAAAGCAATTCATGCACCCCAAATTAAGGCTCCCTGTCTGAGTGGATGTGTCACTTGAGCTGACTCTTGAAAGAAGAATAGAGTTTCACCTGGCGGATAGGCGTGCCAGGTGGAGAAGGGCCTGGCGCAAAGAGGGCAGCTTGACACGGGTGAGGAATTGGAAAAAACCCAGCTGATGTGGTTATATGCAGGATGCAGGGACGAGCCTGCCAAGTGACAAGGCCAGAGGGAGAGGGGTGGGGACCCCATTAACACTGGGGCTTGTAGGCCATGCTAAACTCTTTGTGCTTTATAGATGACAGAACCACTAAAAGTTTGCAAGGCAGAGAGACACGATCCGATTTGCGTTTTTAAAAATAATGATAACAAGCACATACAGAGCAAGCTTTCCTCATGCTTTCTATACAGTCTCGACAGGTAGCTGTATGAAAGCTGGAGAGGGTAAGAGGCGGCAAGCTCTGGAAAAGCAGGGAAACTGTGAACAGTTTTTTAATAAGTAACCTCAACTTTAAGGGATATATGAATATGCAGCAAATACAAGACTAATAAGCATTCACTGAAACTATTTCATTTAAATGCATGCCACTTTACCTTTAGCTTAAGAATGCTACTGAGGCAATAAGAATTCTTCAAACAATTCTGTCCCGTTAACTTACACACTTATGACAGAGACAGAGAGGTGTCAGCGTGCTCAGCAAGCCCCTCCCAGGAGCCCTGACAGCTGTCATGCTGTTTGCTGGGATCCTGGGGTGATGACACTCCTGGGTCAGGGCTTTCTCTCCATTTCTCCGAGAGAGCCCTGGCATAAAAGATCTGTTTCAGGTGAGCTCTGCAAATTGAAAACCAATGGACCAGCCGGTGCTTTATTTAACCCAGCTGAAAATGACCTGATTACTTTTGTTTTGTTTCTTCTACTCATGTTCAGCTAACTGGGGCGGGGGTTTGGGGGGAGCCAAGGATCTTCAATTAAAGTTGATAAATGCCCCACATACAATGCGTGGGAGAAAGCACAGGAGTTCAGTATTTGGAATCAGGTTACAACACTGGAGTGTAACAGGGCTCTGTAGCGAACCATCAATGATCACAAGTGCGGATAACAGGGAAAGCCCACTGCAGGGTAAATGTTTTGGGGCAGTAAAGTCCCGGATTTCGGCTCCAGTGGATAGAGGCTGTAAGGAAGGGCGGGGTTGGGCAGGTGGGGGGGGGCGGGGGGGGCTGCCTAGGGAGCCTTTCTCCGGGTCAGGTGTGACCCTAGGTCCATTCTGGGCCTGGACTCTCTTCCTGTCCTCACAGCGTTGCCAAATCCTTAGATCTATGTCTAAATCTCCCCAGCCTTCCTGGAATGAGGCTTTCTGTGTTCTGGGCAGCTCCAGCCCTCCCCCTGGGTTACTGCAGATAGGCAAAAGCACCCTTTCCTTCTGGGTCGGTACCCGCATCCTGGAGGTAGCTCTGACTCTGCACCGGGAAGTCCTCTAGAGACAGGGGCTGGGCGGAAGCCTTTACAATGACGTTCGTCTCCTAAAAGACATTCAGCCTTTTGTCCCACTCAGGAAAACAGTGCTGTTCCGAGAGGGTTAATTAGTCTCCAAAGGTTTGGACTAATTGTTTGAGTCCGCCGAAGAGAAGAGGACATTTTTAAAAATAAGCAAGCCTAGATCATAGCACCGTCTTCATCCCACCTGTGCCCAAGGCAAGCGGCTCCAGCTGGGACAGGTGCGCTCAGAAGTGAGGAAGTTCGGCGGGGCAGTGGAGGAGTTGGGGGGGGGGGCGTCTTAGCAAGCACAATAAAGCCATAAAATGAAAAACGCCATCCCCTTAGAAGACTTCTGAAAGACTTTTAGGTCTCACGTGTTCTACCCTCTTTACCTTTTCTCCCCATCCCCAGACCCCCATCCTGGACTCCAGGGGGTTCCGGAGCTACAATAAGAAAGTCCTCGCGGAAGGTGGAAACAAGTGCAAGAGCATCCCTTGTCTCTCTAACGGTGATACAGGGGAACACTGCCTTTGCCCGGCACTCCGCATCAGCTCCGAGATGACGGAGGGCAAGAGGGTCTGGGGTGGTGTGGGCTGCGTGGGGTTACTCTGAACCTTGAGTCCTTCCACTTTTCTGCCCTCCAGGGTGGGGCCCGCCCTGACCGGGGCAGTCACGAACCCCGCCGCTCTGCCCTCAGGGCCGGCCCAGCAGAGAACGGGCTCGCCACAGCCCCTCCGGTTTCCCCAGGGGACCCGGCAGGAGAAGCAGTCCCCGCAGCCGCGTCCCGCCGAAGCGACTCCGGCGCGGGGTCCAGGAAGGTCCCGGGCCGGGAGGGGCCGCCGCGCAACTCGGAGAGTGGCCCCCGCCCACCGCCCGGCCCGGTCCACGCCGCTCACCCTCCGGTCTCTGCGCCCGAGTCCACGCAGTCATCCTCCTCGCCGCTACCCGCCTTGGGGTCCATGGCGCCTTCCCCGCCGCGCTCCGCTCGCGGGCGCCGGCGTGACCCGGGACGCGCTCCCTCCGGGCCGCCCAGCGCAGCCCGGACCAGCCCGAGCTGGCTGGGCTCCCTCTGAGCGTCTCACGGCCCAGGCTCCGGCAAACAACTCAGGAGCCACCCCACGCCGCGCCCTCTCCTGGCCGCGCCCAGCCAGGCCAGGGGCTGCTCCCGCCCCGCCCCGCCCCGCCCCTCGCCGCTCGGCCTTGCGAGCGTGTGCGCGCGCAAGAGGGTGAGTGCACGGAGCGCGTGTGCGCGCGGGGGTGAGCGCGTGTGCGCGCGGGGGTGTGCACGTGAGCCAGGGTATGTGCGTACGCAAGAGGGCGTGTGCACGCGGTGTGAGCGCGCGCGGGGGGATGTGTGCAGAGTATGTGCGCGTGCAAGAAAGTGTGTGCATGTGCGCGAGGGTAGGTGCACGCGCAAGAGGGTGTGTGCTCCGGCTGTGAGTCTGTGCGCGACATCGTGTGAGCCCGCGTGTTGCGCGCCTATGAGTGGTGTGAATGCATGAGTGGGCGAGGTCTGTGTGGTCGTGCGCACTTGTCTTTGTGGTTTGCTGGGGGTAGGTATGTATTTGTAGGTGCACGCTTCTGGGTGTCTGCTGACCGCGTGTTCCCGTCTGTGCTTTGTGACCGCGTGTGATGTGTGAGTGAGCCGTCCCTCTCCCCTGGGCCCACAGTCCCGGAATTCAGAATCCTAGGGATTGCCCGGAGGTTCCTCAGCCCCAGCGTCGCGAGTCCCACCGAGAAACCCCCGGCCACACGGTGAAAGCAAGGAGGAATCAGTTCTACTTCTGGACCACTTAGAACATCTAGGTGTTTTCGTACAGTTCCCTCAGAATTGCCAACACTGAATTCATTATCACCTTTCTTAGCACAGGTCTGAGTGGCTTCCCACCACCAACGTGCCAGTTTACAATTGGTGTCATGCATTCTTTTGCTAGTTAAAAAAAAAAAAAAAAAGCCTTTAAAAATAACTTAAAGACCATTGCAGGCACCTGCGTTCAGGGGTTGTTGTTGTAAGGGGATAATGGATGTTTGTAAAGTGCCCCACTCAGCACCTGGGGTGAGTTAATGATCACTATTGGAGAGCCTCCCTTCCTCTTAGTAGGGTGAGGCTGGATGGAACTTGGGGACAGGGAGGATCAAAACAATTTGGATTTAATTCTGACAGCCCTGTCCAAGCCATTGGAAAGCACTCATTTCTTCTTTCTTCTGTTTTAAAGCAAGTTATTTAACCTCTTTGAGCCTTTATTTACTTATCTGTAAGATGGGACTATTGATATCTACCCTATAGCCTGTTGTGAATTTAATGAGATCATACATAAAAATACATAGCATTGGTCCTGATACATGCTAAGCACTAGTACCAGGCAGCTATCACTACTTTTAAAGCATGAGCTAGCTACATTCCCAGTCTCAATTTGCAAAGCAGTGACAAGTGGTATCACTGAAGGGGAATCCATTGTCTTTCCTCTCTCCCTCTCCCCTCCCTCTCTCCCTCTCCCCTCCCTTCTGTTCTTTCTTCCTACTTACCTAAATGTCACTCCTTTTGATTCTTATCTTAACTAAATTACATAAAAGAGAAATCCAACTAAACAAAAGAATAGACATGCAATCTCATCATCAAGAAAAAACACAGGTAAATATGCCAACCCCAAATCTTAACTGAATTGTCCTTACTGAGCATAAAATTCCTTGCACACAAAACAGAAATGGATATATTATACTCAATTTGTGCTCATTAGCTGAAAGAAAGGAGCATGCCAGTTCAAAGGAGACTCCCCCCGCCTCCCACCCCATGTACCAATTCCTAAAAGAAAATTCTCAGATGAGGCAAAAGGAATGTTGTGAGAGATTTAAAGCACAATGTCATTAATGACCATCTTAAATTTATCCATGCAGTTGATAACTAAATACCATACAGGAGTTTGAATTCTGGATATACAAATAAGGGAAAACAGCAACAGATATGAGGCCTGCCCTCACTGAGCTTATAATCAGGAGAGGGAGACTTATTAAACAAGTATATATTAAAATATATATAAAACAGGGCTTCCCTGGTGGCGCAGTGGTTGAGAGTCTGCCTATGCAGGGGACACAGGTTCGTGCCCTGGTCAGGGAAGATCCCCCATGCCGTGAAGCAGCTAGGCCCATGAGCCATGGCCGCTGAGCCTGCGCGTCTGGAGCCTGTGCTCCAAAACAGGAGAGGCCACAACAGTGAGAGGCCCGCGTACCGCCAAAAAAAAAAAAAAAAATATATATATATATATATATATATATATATATATGTAAAACATCAGTGGAGATGAATGCTATGAAGAAAACAACAGTGTGCCCTGAGAGAGAATGTAATTCAAGTTGGAATGTCAGGGAACGCTCTCTTGGGAAGGCATATTTAGCCCTCTTCTGCCTCAGGGCCTTTGCACTTGCCGTTTCTTCTCCCTGGAATAATTTCTCCCAGATTTTCTGCAGGGCTCCTACCACATGTCTTTCAGGAGTCTGTTCAAATGGCCCCTCATCAGAGAGCCCTTCCCAACTAACCCTACATCACAGCATCCCTTACCCTGCTCCGCTCTTTCTTATAACTCTGCCAGCACGTAACATATGCTAGGTTTGTTGACTAATTACCTGTTCTTTCTTCCCCAGTCCTATCCATGGAATGCCAGCTCCAGGAGAGCAGGGACTCTGTTTTGTTCACTGCTGTATTCCCAGCACCTGGAACAGTCCTTCGAGCAATAAATATGTGTTGAGTGAATGAAAGGGAAGCAGCCCCAGCGTGGAGGGGGTTAGTGAAGAGAGCTTTCCCAGTGCGGAGACCAGCAAGTGTGTGGCAGGACAGGGCACTGAGCATTTGATTAGAGAAGGAGGGAAGGAAAGCTGGGGGACCAGAAGGACACAAAATGGCAAAGATGATAGGCAGTTCTATATACATGTAACATCTCCCCGAAATCAATAGATCATTATAGCCTATTTGAAAAGTAGAAGGACAAATACAGTGTCCATGAGACCAGATTAAAGGGAGTGATAAAAGTGGCCAAATAGGGAAGTCCAATGAACATTCTGCTACCTTGTTATCCTTACAGCCACGAGGGAACCTACTTTTGTCTATTCTGTGTAGGGACAATTCATATTTGTCACCTCATTTAATCCTGCACAAAGGTCTGTGAAATGGGTTTATTTTTCCACTTTACAGTCGAGGAAACTAAACCCCAGTGAGTTCAAGGGCCTTGCCCCAGGCCACCCAGTGAGTGAGTCGGGGAGCCGGGTGACCCATTTAATGTGGATGGAGTCCTTGTCATCTGCCAGGAAGGCTATAGGTGGGCCAGTTACACCCTCAGGAAGGCAACACTAAGAAAAAGAGCAGAGAAGAAACAGTGAAATTAGCATGGCCCTTAGAAAATGAGATGCTGCTTAAATTATTTCAGTCTTTCTCAAATATCCAGAGAAAGGTCAGACCAGACAAAAACCTGGACCGTATCTCAAATGATACATTGATTCAGGTCCCCTCAACTGCAGGGGACACAAGTGTTATTTATTATTGGCACAGCCTCAGATGGTGACTCAGCGATGCATTTACTATCGGGAAGAGAAAAATTTTGAACAGTCTTCACTGTCCCTCTGAGCACCCGTATCCAGCTATGCATGGGTCCCCGCTTAAGTTTTTGGGTCTTAGGAGCCTCACTTTGTTATTTTTTTGGTCAAAGAGCTGTCAGCGGGTAATCAGCACAAGGGCCTTGTAGCGATCGCAATAGGGTATTTTGCCCATAACCTTTACATGGTTCCTGGGCTCTACTTCCAGCTATTTAACGTTGATCACTTTAATGATCAACGGGGGATGCAATGCCCTCCCCCTCCCCGCTGTAAGATGAGGGCAGAGGAGTGTCACTGGTCTGCTTAGAACGTCCTGCCCTCCTCCTGAAAGACTTCCCATCAACGTGAGATGGGAGGAACACTGAGGTAGGGTGTAACAGGCCAGGAAAAGTGAAAGCTGATTTCTGACCAGGTCACTGGAGAAACAGGGTAGATCATAACCTATTTTAGAAGCTCTCACTACAAGTCAGGCATTGTGGTAGGGGCCTTATGTGCACAATCTCTTTAACCCTCACACGAACCTGTGGGGCTTCCATTGTCCTTAAAATGGGGTTCTTGGCATAAATCGCAGAGGAAATGTGAAGCCCTCTAGAAACCGCGAAGCATATGATTACAAGATGTCACTGATTTTTTTTTTATCACTTTTTCTCAGACAGATCTGAACACACTCTCGTGTTGTATTTCACCTAGAATACTGTTTCAGCCTCTGTGGATGTTGAAGCATGGCGGGGGGGGGCGGGTGTGTGTATTAGAAAACAAGACCATCCGTCTATTTATTTGTTAAGCACTCATTGTGTGCCAGGCATTGGCTGGGTGTCAGGGACACATTGGGGAACAAGTCAGAGGCAGTGGCTGGCCTCATGGAACTTTTGAGGTAAGGAGAGGGCAATTTATGTTGTTCCAGACCCCATGGGCAGGGCCGGCACTCCCACCAAGCTGAGCTTCCTTAAAGGAAGCCCTACCAGGTACCTGACACCATTATTGGAGGAAAAACTCAAAATAATCTGATGGTAAAGAGCTTTGATTTTGCCAGAGAAAGAGATAGATTAGTAATCAAGAAGGCCAAAAGTAATTGGGACGACGCCAAAGGTTTTAAACAATTGAAGGTAAGTAGCTTTAAGATAAGAAATTTACCATTTACCATTTTAAAAAATCTTGTATGTTTGAGTTAAAAATTGAAATGTTCACAAATAAAACAATCACAAATAAAACAATCCCAGATGACTGGGATTTGCATTAAAATAAGCCAGAAAAATAAAAAAAAAATTTTTAAAAGATAAGAAATTTAAAGGCTAGAGATTGAAAACAGATAAAAATAAAAATCTTCTGGGCATGGGATTTGCTTGGGTTTGAGTTTCAAGTTAGAGGGAAGTTAGGCCACTTCACTGCATGAGTCTAAATCTTCTGGACCATTTGTTGTAAGACCAGCCTGATCTAATACACTAATTTAGGGTATCCAGTAGAGTTTGAGAAGTTTTGTTCATTCCGTTTTATTTAATTCTTTATTTTAAGAAATACATTTCTGGGACTTCCCTGGTGGTCCAGTGTTTAAGACTCCAGGCCTTCGCTGCAGGGGGTGTGGGTTTGACCCCTGGTTGGGGAAGTAACTCAGAAATAAAATATTCAGGTTAAAGAGAGACATGAAAAAGAAATCTCTTTCTTCCAAGTCTCCAGAAGAGTTTGTCTGATGTGAAAAATAAATATTGTGATTATGACAAGAAAAATTATAAACTATTGACAAGTCTACTTAGACAAAGAAAGCCACTAGCCTTACAGGCAAGCATAAGGGGACCAGATGGCAAAGGGATACATGAAACTAAAGATAAACGGTTGAGTTGGAAAATAATCTTATTAAAATATAAATGACTCCGCTTGGATAGGGGAGAACAAAGATAGTGGTCTTGCCTTGGAGCGTCCGCAAGAACTCTCAGCCTGCAGTTTACCGGGTAGATCTGGAGTCCAAGGCCAGACATCCCACACCGTGCCCATGGTTACCCCTCCAACCGTCAGGTGGTGGGCGAAAAATGAGATGGGAACGTGAAAGACCTCTGGAAAAGTGCTGTGGAAATTTACAAATATGGGGAAACCCTAGACTCAGGGCACTGCCCTCCAGGCACCTGAGAGGATGGTCATGCCTTCTGGGAATTGTGGCCGGGTCACCTAGTTATCCTATTAACGATGTAGATTTGGGATGTTGGCTCTCTGTTCTCTTCCTCTTCTCACACTTTGCTTCAGTGACCCAGTCTTCCACCACTCTGCCTGTCTTCGTTTCTTAGGGCTGCCATAACAAAATACCACACACTGGGTGGCTTCCACAACAGGAAGTTACTTTCTCACCGTTCTGGAGGCTGGCAGTCCAAGCTCCAGGTGTTGGCAGATGTGGTTTCTCCTGAGGTCTCTCTCCTTGGCTTGTAAACGACCGCCTTCTCTCTGTGTCCTCACGTGATCATTCCTCAGTGTGCACATCCCTGGTGTCTTTGTGTGTGTCCAAATTTCCTCTTTTTATAAAGACACCAGTCAGATTGGATTAGGGCCCACCCTAATGGCCTCATTTTCATTTATTACCTTAGAGACCTTAACTCCAAATCCGGTCACATTCTGGGGTACTGAGGATTAGGGCTCCAATGTATGAATCTGCAGGTACAAAATTTAGCCCGTAACACTGCCTTTGAAGACGTCTCACGTAGGAGGCAGGACAATACGCGTAGTGGGTAGGTCTGAGTTTTCACGCTGACCAGACGGCTCGAGTTCAGACTCTCCCGCTATCACCTACTGGGTTTGTGACCTGAGGCAAGTTTTGTAACTTCTCTGAGAGTCAGTTTCCTTGTTTGTATCACAGACACACTAAGGGCTTGTGAGGACTGAGAAGTTCTAACATGGAGGTAGCGCCCAGCACGTGGGAAGTGTTGGGTGTTAATCATCATTTTGCTCTGCAGTCAGCTTCCAAGTCTCTCTCTCCATGAGCTCTCTCACGATCTATATCTGACGGTCCAAATGCACCTGCCCGCCTCCACACCAATGCCATGCACTCACTCTCTCCTCAAAAGAAACTGACTTGGGTATCGTGATGGATCTGGTTCAAATAAGATAAACCCCTGCCCTTGAACCCCCTGCCTACTGGGGGATCCAGGCAAGTAAACGGCAAACCTCAACACGATGTCCTTCATGTTATGCCAGATGTGTGTGCAGTTCAGTTTCGAAACGCTGTTAGAACCACGGAAGGGATGGAAGGGAGGAAACAATACATCCTGAGCAGGGTTGGGCGGGGTGGGAGCGAACGAGGAGGAAGGGGTGGGAAAGTTTCATGGAATAGAAAACGTTAAGTTGAGACTTAAGGAGTGACTAGAATCCATCAAACAGCAAGGGGAAGGCACCAACCTTTCCTCTTTGAGGTCTAGGCTGTCCTGCCTTCCCTTCCACCTCCTTCCCACCCCTTCTGGTCCCCTTGCTCCTGGTGGGTTGACATAACAGACTTCCTAGTTCCTTCCCTGGTCCAGTGAGGACTTTGACATTTAGCTCACAATCATCCTTCCCGCCCCCCCCCAATAATGCCTTCATTTTACAACTGCTCCAGCTGCAATTTAAAACTCCAAGATACAAATTTATGTTCCCGGCCTTCCTACACCCGTTTCTGTCTCCCCACCTGTTCCCTAACCTCATCAAGACTTCTAAAGGTCTCTGGATAGGTCTGCAGATTTAAGAACTTTCACGGCCACCATTGACTCAGAATACGGGCAAACACCTCAACCCGGCGCTGATCCTGCACCCGGGCTCTCTCTCCGGTCTCATTTCTCTCTCTATCCTATTTCCACCCTCTGTGAGGGATCCTGTCCTCCTGGTCCATCAGCTGTATCCCGGATAGTGCTAGATACTAGGGACATCAATAAAAAAGCACAATTCTTGCCCTTAAGCAGCTGCCAGCTTCTTCAAGAGTCAAAAAGCAACCTGACAGTTTGAAAACAATGTGATAAACTTTTTCAAATCCAAAGCCAGGATGAAAGGTTCCTGCTCACCTCCATAAATCCCGGACCTTTTATGGGACCCTGTGGGTGTACTCACCTTGTTTGCTAGCTTTTTTTGCCAGAACTATGTCTGGGGGTCCAGAGCCCTTTATCGTGCTGTGAGTTTACAAACAACGTGGCCACTGAATGAGAAGGTAGCCCTACTGTGGGACTGGCAGGGGGCTGAACAAAGCCTCAGGCTCAGACGACCACTCGGCTGGGTTGACTGGTAGGCAGTGCTCTGACTAGACTAGCCGCCTCAGGGGGGCAATGTGAAGAGGTACTGCCGGTATCTTTGGGACCATGATGCTGGCAACAGCTGCTTGCTCTGGCAATTGCGTGGGTTGTCAACACCCACAATGACTATCCTCAGAATAAAATCTCTCCACCTAAAGGCTCCTATCCCATCCGTCCTTCTCAGAAACTTTGCCCTGCTGCTTGCCGTTTCTCTCTGCTATATCTTCAACCTCTCCCGAGATCTCTCCCATCAACATTTAAATAGTCCTCTCCCTCATGTTGAACAAAAAGACCTTTTAAACTCCACATTCTCTTTCATCAACTGCCACTCCTTCACACAGCCCATTTCCTGAAAGCATTGTCCATATCTGTCATCTCCGTTTCCTTCCATTCCAGATAGGCTTCAGATTCCTTAGACACTAATGCCTCCCTTCTTCCTGCGACAGTCTCTTTTCTGGGTTCCCATGGTATAACGCTTCCTGGTTTGCTTCCCACCCCTCTGGTCACATCTACTTGGGCTCCCGTGCAGCCTCCTCCACAGTTTTCATGAACTGGAGTCCTCAAAGTCTGTTCCTAGGCTCTCTTCTCCTCTTACTTGGCACTCTCTCCCTTGACCCATGATTTCAACTGATGCACACACGCTCCCAATACGAAGCTCTAACTGCGACATCTCCTCTGTACCTCAGACTTGTCGATCTTACTGTCTCCTTGACATCTCTTCTTGGATGTCCCAAAGGCACTTCCAATTAAAGTCATACAAAACTGAACTCGTGGTGGCCATGCCCATCCTCTCTACCCGCTCACCCTGCCGCGATGCTCTTCTCTGTTTCTCATCTCAGGAAGTGGTATCACCATCCATCCTAGCATGCAAGCCAGAGGTTTCATCCTTGAAAACTCTCCTTCCCCTTAACCATTTATCAGTTCATCACCAAATCCTGCTGTTTCTGCTTGCTAGGTGTGCCCTGAAATTTCCTCTTGTCTTCAGCTCCACTGCTGACCATCACCCTGGTCCATTCCCCCCTTCTCTCTAAGCTAGCTTATTACACTGATCTTTCCAATGGATCCCTGCATCCATTCCTGCCCCCCTCATTTAGTCACTGTACTGTAGCCAGAGCGCTCTTCCTGAAAGACCAATCTGGCTGTGGCATCCCCTGTACGGCCTGAAGGGTTACAAGAGCTTCCTGTTGCTCTTAAGATGGAGAACAGAACTGTACCAAACCTCCACCCATGTGTCATCACTGTCTCCCACACCAACCCCACTGCCATTCTCTCTGCATTCTCTGTTCTCGACTACACTGGCCTTTTTTAGTTCTTCAAATGACCAACTGCACTTCCTCTCCGGGCACAGAGCCTTTGTTGTGCCAGTTTCCCTAACTGGGATACTTTTCACTTGGTTCACTTGGTCATCAGGTTGCCTCTCAATCATTATTTCCTCCCTCATTAGATGGATCTCCCTATTTATGCTTTCAGAGGATCTTAACGTAGTGGTCATTTTGTATTTGTTTGTGTGGTACTTTGATCATACCCTCTTTCCACCTCTAAATGATAAGTTTCATGAAGCCCAGACGATTCCACTCACCATCGTACCTTCGTTGTCTATCACAGTGATTGACAGAGGATGTCATTACAACAGATGCCTCTATGCCTAGCACTTAACAGTGAGCCTAGTACACAGTAGGCATTCTACCAATGTTGCTGAAAGGGTGACTGAGCACACAGACTGTGGATGTTCTGATGCCTTTTCTAATTCCTTGGAGGACACTAAAATTTTTTTCAAAGATATGTAACAGAGCAGACACAGTTCGAATAATTAAGTTTCATCCCACTGGGAGATTTATTTACTGGAAGAAGCATGAAAAAAGGGTACACTGAGTGACAGTGGTTAATTCCCACAACTCCTCAAGAGGACCCAAGTGACCTCTGGACTCTTCCTGGCATGAGTAATCTAATGTGGAAAACATTATATTGTGAACTGGCTGTGTTTTGGTGCTTTTACTTTGCCATAATATTCTCCAGAATTCAAAATATTATATCTGAATCGTTGGTAAGTGAATTAGATCATTTTCTTCCCAGTCTATCTTTGACTAGCAATCTCCTACTGTGATGGGTGTTGACGCCATGTCACCCAGGATTCTCACAGGGTAGAGGCTGCTAAGCACTGAGAATTGTTTGCCGAGGTTGTAGAATCATTTCTTATGGAGGGGAAAGGAGCCGTCTTTTAAACATGGGGATTCCTTAGTTCCTCAGGGTTACGTTAAACGTTCTTCTGCTGATGGTGAGTGAAATGATTCCATGAGTTCCCCAGTCTCCCTCTGAATTATGGTTCCGTGATCCTATTAATGTTTGACAGAGGGCAAGTCTTAATGCGCAATTCCATATAACCCCCGAGTTTCCTCCTGGGGAATGAAACTGAATAGAAAATGGAATATATCATAGTGATGGGAATCTGGCTGTGTGCTTTGGAATAGTAACTAGCTGCACAGCTTTGTCTCCTAGGAAACAAGCAAAGCCTGATGTGAGGATCGTGGAGGACTCATGCTACTGACTCAAAATTTATCTGGGTTTGGCTTCATGGTGAGAAGGGAACGCATGTGATATTTTACCTGTGAGTCTGGGAACACTAACAAATGGTGCCCTAAGTGATTTAAGAAACCGACAGTGCATAACCAAAAAGATCAAGGTGCAACCACCAACTTTATGTTAGAAAGGTGGGAATGTGGGTCAGTGAGCTGTGGAAAGTTTTAGGCTGTTTTGCACATAATGCTAAATATCAGGATGATTCATGGGGAGAAAAAAGACAGCCAAACACCTGCCTACTTGGTTTCTATGATGACAAACAGTGAGATATTTGGAAACATGCAACTGTCTGACATGGCAATGACAAACTTTCTGGATGAAAAATTGTGTGGGTTTTTTTTTCAATTATTTTGGTGCTGCATAAATCATTTTTGAAAAGTTTATTATATATCATTAGGATTTACATTGCATTTCAAACCATAAACTATGGCTATCCAGAAAGCTGTTTTTTGTTTGTTTGGGGGGCTTTGTAATAAACATTTTCCAGTTCTATTATGGAATTTCTCCCAAGGGAAAGGTTAGAGACACTTCAACTTGATCTTTCAGCAGCAGCCCACCCAGGTGGCCATGCCCTCCTCCATAGAGCATACCCCTCTCTTGACATCACCCCTGCTGGTTCTCCTCCCACAGCTCCAGACCCTGTGGCTCAGATGCCTTTGCCAGATCCTACAGATCAGTCGACTTCTTGTACTGGAGTCACTCTGTTCTGGTTCTTCTCTCTCTGTCTAGCTCTATCTCTATGTCTCTTTACGTTCTCTAATCATTTCCTTGATGATTCCATGCATGCCCATGAATACAAGTACTATCAATAGGCTGACAACGTCTAAATTTGTATCTCTGACCCATTTCTCCCAGCTGAGCTCAGAGAGTAAGTCCAATTCCCTACATGGAATTTTCTCTTGGATGGCTCAGAGATGTGTCAAATGCAATATGTCCAAAAGAGAAATTATGATCTTCCTCCCCAAACCTGCTGCCTTTGCATAGTGGATGATCCCACCATCCACCACAACCCAGGGTCATCTTTGACGTCTTCCTCTGTCCCACCTTTCACATCCAGTCATCACAAATACACCTCATACATGTCTTGTAAGTGTTCCTTCCCTCCCTCTTCAATGTCATCCCTCAGTCCAGGACAACATCATTGCTGACCTAGATGACTGTGATATCCTCCTAACTGACCCCCGGTATCCACTCCTGTCCTCTAACAATCTATTCTCTACACCAGGTAGGGAATGCAAACTGGATCGTGTGACTACTCGGCTTAAATCTCTCCTAGGATCCCCTACCACCTGTGGGGGCGGCAGGAAGAACGGGCTTGCAGGGCGAGACTCTGAATTATGTCTTAGAAGTGTTGAGCTTGAAATGCCTGTGGGGGGCTTCTTTGGTGGCACAGTGGTTAAGAATCTGCCTGCCAATGCAGGGGACATGGATTCGAGCCCTGGTCCGGGAAGATCCCACATGCCGCAAAGCAAGTAAGCCCGTGTGCCATAACGACTGAGCCTGTGCTCTAGAGCCCGCGAGCCACGACTACTGAGCCCGCGTGCCACAACCACTGAAGCTCACGTGCCCTAGAGCCTGTGCTCTGCAACAAGAGAAGCCACCACAACGAGAAGCCCGTGCACCGCCATGAAGAGTAGCCACCGCTCGCTGCAACTAGAGAAAGCCCGCAAGCAGCAGCGAAGACCCAACGCAGCCAAAAATAAATAAATAATTTTTAAAGAAAGACATGCCTGTGGGACATTCAGTTAGGGTCTGCTGGGCAGATGCAGAGGAAAGGCACAGTAGGAGATGTAACTATGGTAGTTGCTGCTGTAACTAAGAACCAAATGGAGATGTTATAAAGGTAAACTAGAAGGTCCAGTCAGAGCTCACAAAACGGCAACCACACTTGGGTGTGACCATAGCATTCTAGAGGTTGTAGAGGGTGGGGAACTCTGACTTGCTAGGACCCCCAGAACTAACCAGTGTTTTAGTGGCTGTTTTGTATACACCTGACTCACAAGAGGTTGATGTACAATCACCATGTCAATTCTTTCATTTAGAGTGAGAAATAGAAATACTAAAAATTCTCCCAAAGACTTAAGTTCACCACCTAATACATTCTCTGCCTGTAAGGCAAATTATGACCAGCAGGCTGCTTTGTGAGCATAAAATCCAAGGTAAGGAAGTGAGATGAATGATTCTTACTGAATTGTTGGTCCAGAATATTCATATACATATTTCCAGATATTGTTGAGCCTGTGTCTTAAATTTGTTGCTGCATAGCTAAACTTGAGGTTGAGATAAAAACAGTGGAGTTTTTTAAAATTTTATTGAAATATAGTTGATTTACAATGTTGTGTTAATTTCTGCTCTACAACAAAGTGACTCAGTTATACATATATATATATATATATATATATTCTTTTTCATAGTCTTTTCCATTATGGTTTATCAGAGGATATTGAATATAGTTCCCTGAGCTATACAGTAGGACCTCGTTGTTTATCCATCCTGTATATACTAGTTTGCATCTGCTAATCCCAAACTCCCAAATCTTCACTGCCCCATCCCCTGCCCTTAGCAACCATGTCTCTTCTCTATGTCTGTGAGTCTGTTTCTGTAGCTGTTTTTATTTATATATGAGAATTATTTTCTGAAAATGTTTTTGCTCCCTTGTAAAAAAAAAAAAGGCAAACAAATAACCAAAGGAAAACACAAGGCTATGGAAATGTTCAGGATTTAGGTAGAAATATTTAGCTCAAAATACATCATAATTCAAAAGGTAACTTTGGACTCTCCACAGAAACCAGCCGGAAGAATGTTCTAATTTATTAAACTTTTTGCTCTGAGGAAGATAAAGCAGTTTAGTGAATAGTCATTTGATTCCTCCCTTCTGCTTGGGTCTTAGAAAAAAACAACCAGAGAGATATAAGTGCCATGCTTCTGATGCAGTTGCCTTGGGGGAAAAGAACCCCCGCGAAGCAAGCTTGGCTCTACTGAGCAGAAATTGGGAGAGGCAATGAATTTCCTCAGAACTGAGGTTCATAGTCCTCTGGCTGCTTCCCGCCCATTAGGGTGATATCGAGAATCTAACTCTGAGCCAGGCGCTGTCTTGGCTCATTGAGTGCTTAAAACCCTGTGACTTAGATGCTCTATTTATCCCCAATTTACAGATAAGAAAACTGAGGTACAGTAAGGCAGGGAACTTGCTGAAGGCATACAACCAGTAAGTGGCTGAGCGGGGATCTGAACCCAGCTGGTTTGATTCCTGAGTTCACAGTCTCAAGATCCCAACCTCTTCCTTTTGCTCTCCCTGGAAGTGAGAATCCCGAGCTGATGATCCATGGTCCCGGAATGGGTGATAGCTTCATGTCTGTGGTAAGTCACAATCAGCTTGAGGACACTTTGCCTGCACCCATGGAGGGGTTCCACCTGAGGACCAGGGTAGGAGTGGGGCTGAGATGGGGGCTGGGACGTTGCTGCCTTTTCTATTGATATTTTTTCTTTCTTACCCACACACCAAAAGATAGGATTCTTAAGCACCCTGGCTATGGACCCCTTACTTCAGGCAAACCCTGGGCGGGGCTTGGGGATGGTGATGGGGAAACAGAGCGTGAAGCATGGAGGCAAGCTCTCGGGTCAGAACACACGGTTCCCTCCCCTCTGGTCTGTGCAGTGGACACAGGGCTGCACTGTCTGGCTGCTCTTTCTTTAGGTCACCTGCTGACCACATCCTTCTATTCAAGCCTCTCTTCAGGAAGAGCAAAATACGATTGTTCAGATTTCAGCTTTCTTAGCTAAAAATCTCACTCCAATTGTGCCCCTTGGAGAGGAAGGCCCGGCGTGACTGGGCTTGGACAGACGCAAATAGCATAGTTTTGTGTTTCTACACAATCTCTTCGTTTTCTTCTATATATGATAAACGTTATCCACTGCGTCATTGGTTTTTCTGTTTAATACTCAGCAGGTGCCATTACCTATAAATTACAATGATGATGGGGGTGGGGATGGGAGTGGAAATTGCCTCCTTCTTCCTGTGGGTCAATGTAGGAAGAATGTTATGAGCATTTAAGTGAGAAGCCAGTGTAGGGGGAGAGAGAAAAGAGTCAAAGCAGCCCTCGGAACATTACTGATGAAGGGAGGGCCCCAGGCAGGAGGAGACTTGGAAAGAGCCTAGACTAGTGGCAGACTATGTTA
Source organism: Mesoplodon mirus (assembly GCF_964341445.2). Lineage (NCBI taxonomy): Eukaryota > Metazoa > Chordata > Mammalia > Artiodactyla > Ziphiidae > Mesoplodon > Mesoplodon mirus. The sequence continues at coordinate 16,541,568 of NC_138993.1, forward strand.
TGGAAGTCAGAGGTGAGAGTTTTGGGAATGGGCTTAGTCATCAAGAGTGTCGGTCAAGTCGACATATCATGTGGAGGCCAAGTCGGATGAGATCCATGAAGAAAGTGCTGAGAATCAGAAAGCCCTACAGAAAGTGAAACAAGGTATCATTACAGTGGTGGAGACTCTGAGAATCAGGTGACAGGAAGGTTTGTCGATTCCAGTTCAGGGGGTTGCAGACCCAAATCAGACTGGAGAATTAGGCAATGTGAACCTGAACCCAGGTGTGTGAGTTAAGAGATGACTCCATTAGACATGTGTGGGCTGGGTGTCCTTATTGCGATAACATCCAGAAAAGGGGGCTCAAATCTTATGGCTCAGGGTTATTTGCAAAATTGCCCTGCATATCTATGACTTGTTAAAAAGCAACTTCGATTGTCAGAGGGCTCACCCACGCTTTCTTGGAAGGGTCACCTCAATTCTCTTGGGTAGTAACCTCAGAGCCAGGTCCCTTCGAACAGTCACCTCCATTTGCTTGAAATAATAAAATTGTTTACTTGGTTAGCATCTTTAACCCTGGGAATTAAAGAAATGATGACATAAATCAAATCTATTGTGTTCATGTTCCTGTGTTAAGGAATGTTCTATGTATATTTAAAGTGTAAAGTTTAAAAGAATTCAGCATATTATTTGATTGACACACTCCTACCTCAGGGCCTTTGCACTTGCTACTCTTCTGCCTAGAAATCTCTTATTCCCAATTGTCTCATCCCTTGCTTTGCTAAATCCTTTAAGTCTTTACTCAAATATCGACTTATCAATAAAACTTGCCCTAACCACCTTTTTAAAAAGTTGCACTTCACCACTCTCCCTCTCTGCTGAATTTTTTTCACAGCACCAGCCACCGTCATACATACTATATATTTTAATTGCTTATTTGCCTCCACTGTGCACCAGGTACTGCTCTAGTGCTGAAGATAAAGTGATAAACAAAACAGACATGTTTTTAGAGCTGCTTGGGGTTGGAGTGAATTTACAAGGGCATGGTTGACTAGCAAACAATAACTGGAAGATCTTCTCAGGAACAATAAAGCTGAGGAGGAATAAAATTGTCTAAAAGGATTTCAATCATCTTAACACAAATTAAGTGCTTTTATTAAGTTGTATTAAGTTGTTATGTTAGTGATGTGACTTCATACACATGACACTTATGTAATGTTATAAACATATCTTACCTCAATTTTTAAATTTAAAAAATTTTAAAATAATGTAATCAAATAAATGATTCCATCAGGAAAAAAGATATGCATATGGTTAAAAATTTAACATATAGGGAGAAGACAAATCAATAGAAATAGAAATGAAAAAGGAGAAGTAACAACTGATACTGCAGAAACACAAAAATGAGAGATTACTACAAGCAACTCTATGCCAATAAAATGGACAACCTGGAAGAAATGGACAAATTCTTAGAAATGCACAACCTACCAAGACTGAATCAGGAAGAAATAGAAAATATGAATAGACCAATCACAAGCACTGAAATTGAAACTGTGATTAAAAATCTTCCAACAAACAAAAGCCCAGGACCAGATGGCTTCACAGGCGAATTCTATCAAGCATTTAGAGAAGAGCTAACACCTATCCTTCTGAAACTCTTCCAAAATATAGCAGAGGGAGGAACACTCCCAAACTCATTCTACGAGGCCACCATCACCCTGATACCAAAACCAGACAAGGATGTCACAAAGAAAGAAAACTACAGGCCAATATCACTGATGAACATAGATGCAAAAATCCTCAACAAAATACTAGCAAACAGAATCCAACAGCACATTAAAAGGATCATACACCATGATCAAGTGGGGTTTATTCCAGGAATGCAAGGATTCAATATACGCAAATCAATCAACGTGATATACCATATTAACAAACTGAAGGATAAAAACCATATGATCATCTCAATAGATGCAGAGAAAGCTTTTGACAAAATTCAACACCCATTTATGATAAAAACACCCATTTATGATAAAAACCCTGCAGAAAGTAGGCACAGAGGGAACTTTCCTCAACATAATGAAGGCCATATATGACAAACCCACAGCCAACATCGTCCTCAATGGTGAAAAACAGAAACCATTTCCACTAAGATCAGGAAGAAGACAAGGCTGCCCACTCTCACCACTCTTATTCAACATAGTTTTGGAAGTTTTAGCCACAGCAATCAGAGAAGAAAAGGAAACAAAAGGAATCTAAATTGGAAAAGAAGAAGTAAAGCTGTCTGTTTGCAGATGACATGATACTATACATAGAGAATCCAAAGATGCTACCAGAAAACTACTGGAGCTAATCAATGAATTTGGCAAAGTAGCAGGATACAAAATTAATGCACAGAAATCTCTGGCATTCCTGTACACTAATGATGAAAAATCTGTAAGTGAAATCAAGAAAACACTCCCATTTACCATTGCAACAAAAAGAATAAAATATCTAGGAATAAACCTACCTAAGGAGACAAAAGACCTGTATGCAGAAAATTATAAGACACTGATGAAAGAAATTAAAGATGATACAAATAGATGGAGAGATATACCATGTTCTTGGATTGGAAGAATCAACATTGTGAAAATGACTCTACTACCCAAAGCAATCTACAGATTCAATGCAATCCCTATCAAACTACCACTGGCATTTTTCACAGAACTAGAACAAAAAATTTCAAAATTTGTTTGGAAAAACAAAAGACCCCGAATAGCCAAAGCAATCTTGAGAACGAAAAACGGAGCTGGAGGAATCAGGCTCCCTGACTTCAGACTACACTACAAAGCTACAGTAATCAAGACAGTATGGTACTGACACAAAAACAGAAAGATAGATCAATGGAACAGGATAGAAAGCCCAGAGATAAACCCACGCACTTATGGTCACCTTATCTTTGATAAAGGAGGCAGGAATGTACAGTGGAGAAAGGACAGCCTCTTCAATAAGTGGTGCTGGGAAAACTGGACAGGGACATGTAAAAGTATGAGATTAGATCACTCCCTAACACCATACACAAAAATAAGCTCAAAATGGATTAAAGACCTAATGTAAGGCCAGAAACTATCAAGATCCTTTTGGATCCACCTCCTAGAGAAATGGAAATAAAACCAAAAATAAACAAATGGGACCTAATGAAACTGCAAAGCTTTTGCACAACAAAAGAAACCATAAACAAGACCAAAAGACAACCCTCAGAATGGGAGAAAATATTTGCAAATGAAGCAACTGACAAAGGATTAATCTCCAAAATTTATAAGCAGCTCATGCAGCTCAATATCAAAAAAACAAACAACCCAATCCAAAAATGGGCAGAAGACCTAAATAGACATTTCTCCACAGAAGATATACAGACTGCCAACAAACACATGAAAGAGTGCTCAACATCGTTAATCATTAGAGAAATGCAAATCAAAACTACAATGAGGTATCACCTCACACCAGTCAGAATGGCCATCATCATAAAATCTAGAAACAATAAATGCTGGACAGGGTGTGGAGAAAAGGGAACACTCTTGCACTGCTGGTGGGAATGTGAATTGATACAGCCACTATGGAGAACGGTATGGAGGTTCCTTAAAAAACTACAAATAGAACTACCATATGACCCAGCAATCCCACTACTGGGCATATACCCTGAGAAAACCCTAATTCAAAAAGAGTCATGTACCAAAATGTTCATTGCAGCCCTATTCACAATAGCCCGGAGATGGAAACAACCTAAGTGTCCATCATCGGATGAATGGATAAAGAAGATGTGGCACATATATACAATGGAGTATTACTCAGCTATAAAAAGAAATGAAATTGAGCTATTTGTAATGAGGTGGATAGACCTAGAGTCTGTCATACAGAGTGAAGTAAGTCAGAAAGAGAAAGACAAATACTGTATGCTAACACATATATATGGAATTTAAGAAAAAAAAATGTCATGAAGAACCTAGGGGTAAAACAGGAATAAAGACACAGACCTACTTGAGAATGGACTTGAGGATATGGGGAGGGGGAAGGGTAAGCTGTGACAAAGCGAGACAGAGGCATGGACATATATACACTACCAAACGTAAGGTAGATAGATAGTGAGAAGAAGCCGCATAGCACAGGAGATCAGCTAGGTGCTTTGTGACCGCCTGGAGGGGTGGGATAGGGAGGGTAGGAGGGAGGGAGACGCAAGAGGGAAGGGATATGGGAACAGATGTATATGTATAACTGATTCACTTTTTTATAAAGCAGAAATTAATTTAAAAAAATTTAACATATTACAAAACCATTTACAATGAAAAATGAGGCTCTTTTCCACTCCAAGTTTCTTGTCCTTTCAACCTAACTCCCTCCAACAGTTTTTCCTGCTTCCTTTCAGACATTTTCCATGCAAATACTCACATATATGAATATATTATTTTTGACCAATTTGCAGCATTACAGACTGCATTGCCTTTTTTTTTTTTTTTTTTTTGGCCACACTGCGTGGCTTGTGTGATCTTAGTTCTCCAGCCAGGGAATGAATCTGGGCCCTTGGCAGTGAAAGCGGGAGTCCTAACCACTGGACCACCAGGGACTTCCAGCCTTGATTTTTCACTTAAAGTATTTTAAAGATGTTCCTATGTGAATATATACAGGCCTGCCTCCTTTTTAAAATGGCTTTAATATTTCACTGCACGGGTGGCCACAATTTAAACTAGTAACTTACTGATTATTTACCCAAACAATACCTGGGTGAACATCCTTACAATACCTATTTTTTAATTTGTTTGTGTGCAGATATATCTGTAGGGTAAGTTGTTAGAAGCAGAATTGCTGACATGAAGATATGAGGCTGTATGGCCCAAAAGTTTAAAATCTTTCTTCCTCAAACTCTAGTTTGAATGAATGCAAAACTTGGTTTTACTTCTAGGATTTCCCACTGTGTTCATCCAGCATAGGGCTTGATACTTCACCCCTTGCTGACCAATTTCCTATCCTAGTAATGAAGATACTTCATAGCTATGCAAATACACTGGAGATGTAATTTATTAAAGTGGCATCAGAAAGTACCACTTATGTGCTGGGAGAATTGACTTAATAATGCAATTCCACAGTCTTTATTAGAGGCTTAACTCATGGGCCTGCTACATCCTTTTGTGTGTGTCTGGGTCACATGCGTGGTCCTCAGCCACTGCAGAGAAGAGAATGGAGGGTGCCTACCCATCCGAAAATGTGGCAGAGCTGGACCTGATGGACATGCTTTTATTGGCCAGCAGGAGAGCTCTCTGTGGACACAAATTAAGTGGAGTCAGGAAAACCCCTCTCTCCTAGGGAATCTTGGGGGCACTCGGCCCCTCCCAGAACAAGCTGGGCTTGCTCCACCTCTGCCTATAACTGGTGTCAGGGTCACTGCAAGGATGGGACGGTCCAACGTGGAAATGCTAGAAGAGGATATCAGAGTAGGGGAGCCATCCTGCGGCTCTTGGAACATCACAGGTGGCTTTAAAGGAGTCTTGGAGGAAAAACTGCCAATAAAGTCAAACTTCTTTTCTTTTTTTATAATAGGGCAGAAAGATTATTACCAAGAAGTGAAGCCACACATTCCTAGAGGTGGACTGGTGAGCCAGTTCTATGGAGGAGGGGAAAAAAAGCCCTGATTTGTAGTACTTGCCAATTTCCATGGTGTAATTATTTCCACCATGGCTGGTTGGGAAAAGACGTACACATTGGGAATCTGTACATCATAAGCCAGTGTGAACCGACCCTAGCTCCCTGTGACACGTTAATTTTATACATAAGTGGGAGAATCGTTCATTTCTCCAGGTAGAATTCTTGTCTGCAAATCTTCACAGTTGTATCAATACCACCACCTGTCCAACTGATATTGAGAGAATAGGAATCATTTTATAACTAACAGCAAATAATATTGGTGTTCTGGTTACTATGGCTGCTAACAAAACCCCAAAATGTAATGGCTTCAAAAACCATTTTACATCTGTGACTCTGTTTGACTCTATTTCTGTTTTGTAAATAAGTTATGCTTACCAGGGTGGGGAAAGGGCGAGGGGGAGGGCTAACTTGGGAGATTGGGATTGACATGTACACACAAGTATATATAAAATAGATAACTAATGAGGACCTACTGTATAGCACAGGGAACTCTACTCAATACTCTGTAATGACCTATATGGGAACAGAATCTAAAAAAGAGTAGATATATGTATATGTATAACTGATTCACTTTGCTGTACAGCAGAAACTAACACAACATTGTAAATCAACTATACTCCAATAAAAAATTTTTTTTAATGTATTATGCTCACCGATTTTGTGGGCCAGGAATTTGGAGAGGGGCCATCTGGGGATGGCCTATCTCTGTTACATGATAGGGGACTCAACTAGGAAGACTCAAAGGCTGGGTTTACTCGGTAACTGGAGGCCTGGGATCACCTAGAAGGCTTCCTCACTCACATATCTGTTGGTTGATACTGGTTTTCATCTGTTACTGCAGCTGAGGCTGTTGGTCAGAACACCTCCATATGGCCTCTCCATGTGGCTACTTGGGCATTCTCATAGAACAGTAGCTAGGTTCCAAAAGCAAGCATCCCAGGAGAACCAGGTAAAAGCTGTATTCCCTTTTATGCTGTAGCCTTGTTTCTTACTTGTTTCTTTGTTCAGGGGAAGTTGTAAGACACAGTGTCATTTCTGCTAAAGTTATAAGCTTACCCAGATTCAAGGGGGAAAGAATACAGAGCCTACCTCTCAATAGGAGGAATGTCCACATCGCATCTTAAGAAAAGTTTGTGGGTTGGGAAGTATTTTTGTGGCCATCTTTGGAAATGAAAACATATCGGAATTGTCTTTTAGGACACTCTTCACAGAAGTAGACTAGGAATGACTCCCATCCTGCTCTTCCCCAAACCTCCCTTGAAGCTTGGATCCTTCAGAGAGACATCCAAGAACTCTGTTAAGATCCATTTTCTCTAGGTGTTCTAGACTCCATGTGTTCTAGACTCTGTCCCCAGAAAAGAGTGTGAGGGGCTCTATTAGCTTAAGAAACCAGAAGAATCATATTCATACACCCATTCATTCAACAAAAATTTATCAGCACCTGCTCTGTGCCTGGCACTATGCTAGGTCCTTGGGAGAACAGACAGATACCATCCGGTACTCTCAGTGCTGGGGTTATAATGGAGGAGATGAACAACAAAGTAACAAATAAATAAAGCAAAATATTGATAGCTTGTAACAAGTGCTAAAAAGACATTAACTAGGATATGTGACTGAGAATGATTGGCAGGGTGCTTATGTTGATAGAGTGGAGAGGGACAGGCTTTCTGAAGAAGTGAGTTTTAAGATGATAAATGAAGGACTAGGAAAAGACTTGAAGAGTGTCTTAGAAACAGGAGACAGCAGATCTAAAGTTCCCAAGGTAGGGAAGAGTAAAGTGTGTTCTAGGGGAATAGTGTGAAAGTGAGTAAGACATGACAGGGGGGCTGCGTGGAGATAACACTTGTGGAGCCATCATTTCACACTGTGGGGAGGAAAAGAAGATGCAGACAGAGTATAGCTGAGTCAGACAGGAGAAGAGCTAGTGCACAGAGGAAGCCCCCATTTGGAAGTCTGGTGGGTGAAACAGTCAGAAGAGGAGGTTGGGGAGGACGGCAGGGACGGAAGAGGAAACCTGGAAAGCACAAAAGACAAACCATAGAAGAGCTTGCTTCCAGAATACAGGAGCAGCTATCTGCTGAACTCAGCTGATGGGTGAAGGAAGATGGGGCCAGACACGAGTCCGTGGGGTTGAGAGAGCGAGGGTTATTGCTGATGTTGAAAAGAGTCCTTTATTGGAGTGGAGGAACCAAAAGCCCCACTGGAGTGGGAGGTGAAGAGGAGGCAACATTTATGGCTACATCTCTTGAACATTTTTGTTTGGAAGGGAGAAAAGAGAAATGGAGCATTAAGGTTTTCTATAGCAAATTCTTCAGAACACTAATTATACTATGGCTTGGTCCACTCAGGTTGCTATAACAAAATACCATAGACTGGGTGCCTTGCAAACAACAGATGTTTGTATCTCACAGCTCTGGCAGCTGGAAGTCTGAGATCAGGGCGCCAGCATGGTCAGGTTCTGGTGAGAGCATCTGGCAGGTTACAGATTACTGCCTTCTCATTGTGTCCTCGTATGGAGGAAAGAGAGAGAGAGCTCTCTGGGGCCCCTTTTATAAGGGAACTAATCCCATCATGAGGGCTGCATTCTCATGACCTAATCATTTCCCAAAGATGTTGCTTTCTAATACCATCACATTGGGATTAGGCTTTCAGTGTATGAATTTGGGGGGGACACATTCAGTTCATTGCATATGAGGTATTAATTGGTTTAATGCAAGTGAAAAGTTTTGAGAAAAAGTTTTGAGACTTTTTTAGGTTTAAAAAAGTTTTTACTATCTTACTATCTTTACAGAGCCTTACTCAGCTAATATGCCTTATGAATTTTCCTTCTTATTTGATGCCAAAAAGCTTTAAATTTTTTTTTTTTTTCTGTACGCGGGCCTCTCACTGTTGTGGCCTCTCCCGTTGTGGAGCACAGGCTCCAGACGCGCAGGCTCAGTGGCCATGGCTCACGGGCCCAGCCGCTCCGCGGCATGTGGGATCTTCCCGGACCGGGGCACAAACTCGCGTCCCCTGCATCAGCAGGCGGACTCTCAACCACTGCGCCACCAGGGAAGCCCTAAAAATTTTTTTAAAGTTGTATTTTGCAGGACTAATGAAACAAACTTTAGGTAATACTGAGTTTAGCTCAATTTTTTATCCTTAAGTTTCATAGAGGGAAGAAAAGCTTTCTAAATGTGCATTTCTGTATCCTTCGCAAAATGATAGTAACACGTTATCAGTTGAGTTACTCAGTGTGCCTTAAGTAAAGAACTTTGTGACAAATTCCCCCTGCAAATCAATACCGGGAAAAATAAATTGTTTCTCTGAATAAACTGGGTATTTAAAAATATTGATCAGGGCTTCCCTGGTGGCGCAGTGGTTGAGAGTCCGCCTGCCGATGCAGGGGACACGGGTTCGTGCCGCGGTCCGGGAAGATCCCACATGCCGCGGAGCGGCTGGGCCCGTGGGCCATGGCCGCTGAGCCTGCGTGTCCAGAGCCTGTGCTCCGCAGCGGGAGAGACCACAACAGTGAGAGGCCCGCGTACCGCAAAAAACAAAAAAATTTGATTAGTGAATCAAGGATGATTCACAACATTCTAGAACTAAAAATGACATTAATGTAATCTAGTCAATCCCACCACTTTTATAGAGAAGAAAACAGGCCCAGAGATGTTAGGAAACCTGCAGATGCCCTGGGCTCCTTGGCATCCAGCCCCCTCCCGTCAGCCCCGTCCCTCTGGTCACTGCCCTGTGGGGAAAAGGCAGATGTTCCTTTCACCACACTGAGCTGCCAGGAGTCTTGGCCATAGATCTGGTCCTCAACCATAGTAGCCAATTTATCCCAATTGCCTGATAACATCTACTATCCTCTCTTAAAATCATTATTATTTTTCTGGCTGTTTTTAATGGGTATGCTTTACTTGGCTTTTAGTTAACAGTTTTAGAAAGCATGGTCATGAATTATATTAATTTTAAAAAATGAGTGTGTAGGGGAATGTATAAATTAGTCCTGTACATTTGGAACCTGGAAAGTATTTTCCTATATAAACCATATTAAACATGATGGTTACTTTCTACCGCCAAAGGCCTTAATGAATCATGTAGCTGAAATACAATCATATGACTCCCTTGGGTTGGCCCATTTATTATTAGTGCCCTAGGGGAACTTGGTACAGTAAATCTTTATTTCTGCCTATTTGGGGTGAGCCTTCCAATGGCAGCAGAGATGAGCACAAAGCACCCTTCTAGGGGTCCCCTGGCTGTTTCAAAGCTCTCCACCCTCTCCTTGTAGCCCCTGGCCAAGTGAATAACATCCAGGACCAAGTCAAGTAGTAAAAGGATGGTGTTGAGGGGAAATTGAAAGAAACTTCTATACCTGTATGGAGGTATTATGACATTCAGAGGTATGATGATAGTCAGAATCTTTAGCTCTTATAATACCACAGATGTTATTATATATTTCTAAATATGATGTGAAAACTAAAGTTCAGAGAGGTTAAGTAACTTACACAAGTTAACACTTCATAAAAAGACTATTAACAATCCATTTGTATAGTGAACTATAATGTACACTCAGAAAAGTGTATAGAGATTTAGCCGCTCGGTGTGTAAGTGTAAGCACTCGTCAAGTCAAAGCTGAAGCATCAACTCCCTTGAAAATGTCCCCTAAGGGTAGCCACCCTCTTGACATTTATGAGAATCACTTCCTTGCTTTGCTTTATAGTTTTCCCACCTAAGCATGATATTTGGTTTTCCCTGCTTTTTGCATTTTTAAAAGATGAACTCATATAGTGTGTACTGTTTTGTGTCCACCTTCTTTTGCTCAACATTATTTTTGTACAAGTTTAAATTGCATGAATAGATCACAGTTCATTAAAACCATTGCATAGTGAGGATTTGGGGGTTGTCTCCATTTTCCAACTACTTCAAGCAATGCTGCTGTGAACATTCTTTTACATAACTATTGGTCCATATTACTGTTGGATATGTAACACTTGGATCTATCTATCTAATCTGTATATATCAGGGTATACACCTTTCTGGATCATGTAGTATGGGTTTTTTCAAATTTAGTAGATATTCCTAAACTGTTCTTGAAAGTTGCTGTCCAATTTCATTCTCATGAACAATGTTTGAAATATTCCATTGTTTCACATCTTTGTCAATACCTGTTATTATCACTTTTTAATATTTTAACTGTTCTGGTGCTTATGTAGTGATATCTCAGGGTGGTTTAAATTTGCATTTACCTGAGTACTAACAAGATTGAACACCTTTACATATATTAATTTAATACTCGCATTTCCTATGTTGTGACTTGCCTTGTCAAGTCATTTTCTCTTTTTCTATTGGGTTGTGTGCTGATATAAGGGCATTAGAATACTTTAAATCCATTCACACTTCTTCTGACTTATATGCTGTCATGTGTTGTTGTACATCTTAATTCTATATATATTTTTAAAACCATAAGAAATTATAATCACTATTAACGTGCATAATTAATATTTATTTGAAGTTAAGCTCATACTTGCTACTACCTTTATTTTTCATTTTTTCTTGCATCTCAAACCTTCTGTTTGGGATTATTTCCTTTCTTCCTGAAATACATCCCTCAGAATTTCCTTTAGTGTAGGACTGTTAGTAGAAAACTCATTTTTGTTTGTTTGAACATATCTTCATTGAACTTCCTTCTTTATGGATATTTTAGCTAGACATAGACTTCTAGATTTTTAAAAACTCATCAAGCCAGTAATTTCATGACATTCTGACTTCTTTTATTGCTCTTGAAAAGTATTCTTGTTGGTCAGTTCTTCACAGATAATATGCATTTTTTTCTTTAATTGCTTTCAAGACATCCTCCTTGTCTTTGGTTTTCTGAATTTTCACCATGGTCTATGTAGGTGTGGCATCCTTTTTATTTTCCTGCTTGGGATTCATAGAGCTCCCTGAGTACGTGATTGGTATCCTTCTGTAGTTCTAGAAAATAGTCACCATCTCATTATGTATTGACTCTTCCTCACTCTCTCTACTTTTTTCTGGACTCTGATTTAATGTATGTGAGACTTTCTTACTGTAGACTTTTCCTGTTACTTTCTATGCTTAACTTTTTTTTCCAGGTAACGACTATGTTTTCAGTGAGCATAACCAGCCCACGGCACAGCAGACTAAATCATAGAGACTTTTGGAAGTACAAACTGAAGGAACGTAATAACTTTACTAGTTTACAAAATTTTGGCAAATTAATACAGTCCTTGTGGATACAATATAATTTTCACGCCAAAAATATCACCTAAGTACCAAATCAAAACACTGTGGTTTTTAGCAGAGCAGGTTATTTTATACAAATAAATATGCCTTTAAAACTATACAATTTCTCCTTTTAAAGTGAGTTCCTTCAAGCAAGCTGTTGAGGGCAACTACAGTAGAGCAACTGTGTGTACATAAGAGGTGGTTCTGCTTTGTTCTGAGGTTGGTCCCAAGCCAGATCGAATGCCAGTGTGGGAAAAGCTTTAAAATCCTACCTCAAGGAGAGTAACTATGCCAATACCAATTACAAAATACGTTTTCAAAAATTGTTAAATTGTCACCTGTTACTGGAAACCTCAAAATTAGATGAATATTTTGAACTACACTAATTTTGGATGATCCCTTTTATATAAAAGTCCTGCACCTCTTTGTTCTGGTCAAAACGCATGTAGCCTTTCTTTAGGTTATTAAAAAAATTCTAATAAAATGTAGTTGTATTTTTAAAATAACAAATAAATATATTGCCAGCTTAAAGACACCTGGGAGAGCCAATGCTATATACCAATTTTCATTATCATTTCTCTACAAATGCTGCAGCTGCCTTGGGGGCAGTACTTTTATTACCCCCATTTTAGAGATGAGGCATGGAGCAGGTAAGTAACTTGTTCAGAGCTAGTAAGGAAGCAGTTGAATTCCAGAGCCCTTGCATCTAACCTCTATGCTGTTAAGTCCTAATGGATGGATACCTACCCACAGTAATACTTCAGTTATAGTGATTACATATAGTTTTCAGACACTGAGGATCAGTGATGCAAAACCTAGGTCAGCATGCAGTACAGAAGGTGAAAACATGCCTTGACTTCTAATGGATTCTTTCTCAAACCCTTTCCCTCAGAACTCCTTCATCATTTCATATTCTTGTCTGTTTGGCCTCATCCCTTACCCATATGTTTTCCTGTCTTGATTCCTGAAATTCTACAGCATACTCGACATTGGTTTCAATGGATACTCTGGCTATGGGGGGAGTAGGAGCTGGGAGCAGAATGGACTTTCCTTGCACAAGAGATGGGAGAACTTGAGTGAAGTCTTGAGTAGGAGAGGAGGGGGGATTAGGGAGAGGAGTCTGTGGGTTAGACACTAGGTGTGAGGAGGGTAGACCCCTCTTTGGGGAGGTCTGGACTTTGGAGAACAGTAATATTTTACCATATGCAACCTTTTATGTGTGTTTCCATAACATCTTCACTAATGACCTCAGATGTGATGACACGCTTAAACAATTTGATTCCCTGTGGAAACTGCTGAAAGGCTGAGTTGATATTTTGGTTGATTTCAGTCTGAATCAGAGTCAACAGGCATGGATGAGGGAATACAAGTCCGATAGACAAAAGATTTTTGCCCAGACAGTGGGAAATTTGCTTTCGGGGTGTCAAATATGGGCAATTCCTGGTAATGGCCTAGTCCAGGGTCTGACCATGGGAGAGGTGACCGAAAGGGAGTGGCAGTACAGGTCTTTGGAAGCGAAGACACTGAGGCAGAATTCATTCATAAGAACCCTCACACTCTGATGATCATTGCTTGCTTCCTTCTGCTATCATTATAACAAGCCAATCACTGTTTTTGTGTGTTTTCAATTTCCTGCATCTATCAAAATATTCAGATGGAAAGTGGAAAATTGAGAATCCTCAAGAAGATGGTTTGAGTAACACCAAGCATCCAGTACTGGGAAGATAAAATGTCAAGGTGATTGATGAATCACCTTTATCTAGACATTTTGAAGTCAAGTAGGAACAGCTAGAAAGTGGATATTGGCAGACAGTTTCCTAGGAATGAAATCTGAAGTTGGAATAGGTCATTGTATCTAACCTGAGAGCCTACAGAAAATGGGTCTCCACATTAGTCCAGAATTAAAGCTGGCCCAGATAAAAGTCTGGGAAGACTGTCAAAGGAAAGATTTTGAAAATTTAGGTAGCAGGAGATGAATGGCAAGGTCACAGCTAAGATGAAATAGCCTTGGAAGTAAAAGCTACATGGGAAGCAAAGGTCAAGAAATACAGGAAGAAAAACTCAGGACACTTTAGTGGTGCAGACCTGTGGGGAATACGCTTCTGAAAATAAAATAAAATGAGACATCAAAGAGGCCTTTACGAGTTGAAGCCTTATTCTTACCCGCAGTCAAAGATAAGATTTAAATTTTTTTGGAGCAAAGTACAGATGAAGAATAAATCAAATTTAAGTGCACTATGATGTTCTTAATGAAGTAGAAGTCAGAATTTTGGATAATAGCAATGGAGAAAAGAGGATCCAGTTCTGTTGACCATGTTCTGCAGTTGCTTCTTGGACACTAATGTGCATAGACTCACATGGGGATCTTTGTTGCAGAGTTTGATTCACTATGTCTGCAATGGAGCCATAGTGTCCTCATTTCTCAAATGCTCCCAGGTGATGCCAGTGCTGCTTGTCCTCAGACCACACTGTGAGTGACGGGGCTGTAGAGCAGAGGTTTCCACACCCGGATTCCCAAGAAAGCTCCCCAGGGAATACTGATATGCAGCAGGATTTTGGAAACAAATCTATTGAAAAACTTGTTGGAAATGAATGAATGTAAAAACAGAGGAATCAGGACCATCAAGAAGATTCAAATAAAACTTTTTTCCCAACAACATGTGGAAAACAGTATCATGGATATTTGTATAAAAGATCTAAAGCAGCCGTCAAAAATTTGGGGTGGATGTGGTATGTTTTTAATAAATTGTGCAGTGTTTGTTTTAAAGATGTTGAAACCCTGGAGCGGATCACAAAGGGTAGATGAAATGAGTAAATCTACAGACATGTTAACACTTTGTAGCTTCTTTAATCATTCTTTTAATTGGTTGGATAATAAATGTGGCCAGTAACTTCTAGGTATTCAAGGAGCTGGAAAGAGAAAGAGAATCTGAGTGCATGTGTGTGAATGTTGTGTTTAAAGGCATGCAATGAGTGTGTGTGTGTGTGTGTGTGTGTGTGTGTGTGTGTGTGTGTGTGTTCACTGAGAAGCCAGGGCTAAGAAATGCTGACATCCAGCATGTGTCACATGTTACATTACGTTCAGGTGGTGAAAACATGAGGCTCTTCAAGCACCTACTCTCTTCCAACTTCACCAGACTCTTACTGTAATTTTTGTAGACACCTGTATCTTTCAAGACTCAATAGGATTTCATCTCTGCTACATCCAGTTTTGTCTCTTTTAGTAAAATGTAATTAGATGCAAATACAAATCACAACTATTGTCAGAATTCAAATGGGTTCTGATGAGAATTAATATTTTCCACTCATAGAAGTACTGATTCAGAGCACACAATAAGGCAAAAATTCAAAATTAGGCAGAAACCACTCATTTGTCAAGCAGAAATAGCCATATTATATTCATCTTATAGAGATTAGAATTTTGCAATCCAGATATCAAAGCTTTATGCTATAAATGATTTCTTATCCTCCCTCTCAAATCTCACCCTCCATAATGACAATTGAATAAATGAATATGTGACAGAGTGAATTGAATGCTATTATCTTCACTTTACGGTTTTAATTTCAGATCTAGTCTCATTAACACAATTATCCAGGAAAGCATTATGTTAAATAAACACACAACTGTGATGTGCTGTATGTATTAATCAGAATTTTTGTGTTTGCGAGTGATGAACTCAACTCACACTGATTTAAAACAAAGGAAAATGAACTTATTGATTCATGTAACTATAAAATTGAGGTACACTTTGGGTATAATTGGAACCAGAGTCAATTTTTCAATCTCTTTATTTTCTTCTTCTGTTTCCTTTGAGTGTTGGCCTTATTCATTCCTATAGCAGAAAATTTTTTTCTAGTCAAGGAAGGTGTCTCAAAGCAGCTTGAATTTATAGACTTTAGAACTCAAGATTCCAGAAGAAGAAAAAGAATCTTTTCCCATACCCATGGCAAAAAACTCCTTGGGGAAGATCGTGATTCAGCCTGGCTTACATAACCGTCTCTGAAACCATCATTGTGACCATAGGGCTGGAGCCCTCCACTGGCCACACTTGGGTCACATGCCCATCTCTGGGACTAAAATGTGGTCGGTATTGTTCCCATCTTGACAACCTTGAATATAAGAAGGATGTTTTCCCTGAAGGAAGGGGCGATAGGCAGACTGATAATGTATTTTCACTCTATTACAGGTCTAGCTTGAATGGTAGGTAAGAAGAGACTCATGGGGGTGCTGTCGAGGACAGGAAGAGAAGTATTTGGACGAGATACAGGGAAGTTTAATCGACAAGACATATAAACAACAGAGGAGTCTCAAATTAACACGTATGTTTGTATAGGAAGATTTATATCTCTTGCTAGTGGACTTCAGACAAGCTATCAAGGCTACAATGACCTGTAGTAGAATATAAAGTTATCTGGCTGCAGTGGGTGGTCTTAGGAGATTTAACAAGCATGAAAGCATTTATTATTAAGTGCAGAAATAGTTCATAATGATGTGGGATCTTGGATCTAAAATTAACCCCAAATATCTTTAAAGCATGATTATCATGATTGTATGCTTTGTCAGGAGATCAGCTGAGCTGTAGAGAGCTGAACTGTCAGGTGTTAGAGTGACTAAAGCAACAAGCCAAAGTGAAAGTAACAGTAAAGCCTTTCATCACTTGCTGTGATAGTATAAGCAAGAGGCCAAACCCAGAGAAAGCATTAACTCCCCCTTCCCCATCCCATTTCACTTTTCCCCATGGAATGCATGTCTGGCAGGTTCAAGCGCATCAGTGCAGACTTGGGGGTGGTCTCACTGTTGAGGGAGCCCCAAACACAAGGTTCCTGAAGTTTTATGGCTCCTATAGTTTTATGGATTGTATGTAAACATGATCAGACTCATGTTTAATCTGTGTGCTGGAGGGAGGGAGGAAAGGGAATGTAGAAGTAGAAAAGACTGGATACTGACTCAAGTCAGCATGCTCCTCTGTCTTTTGTATGTCCTGTAAATTGGTAGTTGGACCCAAAGTCTTGATCAGACACACGTTTAATCCTTTTGGCAACACTACCGGGTAGTACTGTGTTCTTTTTCCCCCACCCACAGGTTACTGAAATATAATAGACATATAACGTTGTGTAAGTTTAAGGTGTGCAATATGTTGATTTGATACACTTACATATTGCAAAATGATTACCACCCCCCCTTTAATACAAATTGCCTTCCAGAAATATTGTGCCAATTTAATTCTCAAAAGCAGTCCTTGCAAATGCCAGTTCTTCGGCATCATTTCTAGGAAGAGACATTACCTGGTTTTTAAATACTGGCAATTTGGGGGAATAAGATACTATACTGTTGTTTTAATTTGCAAGTTTTTGCTTACTAGAGAGCTTAACAATTATTCATGTGTTTATTAGTCTTTGTATTTCTTTTACAACAAATTACATGTTCATGCTTTATGCTCATTTTTCCATACAGGTTGTAGTATCATCCATATTGATTTATTCCATAGTATTTATATATTAAAGTTATTAACCATTTGCCTGCCATATTAACTGTCAGTATTTTTCTTGCCTGTTATTTATTGTTTAATTTGTTTGTCATTCCTTTATATCAGGTTTTGAAAATTTATATAGATGAGTCTATAATGTTTTTTCTTTGTATTCTAGAGTTTTAATCTTAGAAAACCAATTTCCTCTTAACAAATATGATACATCACTACCTACTTTTTCTTCTCATTATGTTTACATTTAACATTCATCTCAATTCATCTACAACTTATTTGAGTATGTCTTGTAGAGTGATGGTCAATCACCAATTTTTTTTCAATCACCAATTTTGCAGATCATTTATTAAGTATATCCTTTCCACACTGTGTGGCTGTGGAATGGAATGGAATGCCAGTAGAAGAACAAAGCCAAATGAGCAGACAACGTCTACAATAAAAGCCAAGTGAGAAAGTATTCACATGAACCCCCAAATGCAAGTGAATTAGGTACAGAAACCTTACCTGCTTGAGATCAGCAACTACAACAGGCGGTACTGGAAGGAAATCAAAGGGTTTTCTGAGAGTTCTGGTAGCTAAAAACCTCAAAACTGCTCCCACATTTTCAAAGGAAAGTGCAGTTGGCTGTTCTGAGAACAGAAAAACTTGAAGAACACTTCCCAATCTTCACTTTATCGGTGAGTGCTAGCGTGGATTGGATCTGTGAACTCACAAAACAAACTACAGCTCCCTTGCAGGACAAATCTGTGCTCTTAGGAGAAACTGCTGAGTGTGGAATCCAAATTGAGCAGGATGGAGACAATAAGTGCAAAAGAAAACACCTGTGGTTTATTTGGGGGTGGTTTCCAGGGAGCAGGAGAGTGGCACTGATAGAGTGAACCAGGAAAATCCAATATAAGGATGCTATAATCAGTTGACTACCCCATAGGAAACTGGGTCCCAATTCCACCAGAACTTACTGAGGAATTTATTGTGATTTACGATACGGCCTACAGTACGCTCAATTTTCAAACATGTTTCCTGTGCATTCTTCAGAGATATATGGAGTGATGATTTTTTTCTCAAGACTCTTCTGTCAATTCATTGTAAGCCTCTTTAGCAACTGCCATTACAGGATGCCTTGATCAGATTTATTTTTTGCTGTGAAGCTTAATCAAGAATACTGAAGACCTGTAGATTTGTTGTGGCTGATGGGCATGGGATGGGGATGGCTAAGGCTGGGATGCTGGATGTGGAAGCTGCTAAATGCCACATTCAGTTTCTGACAGTTAAAGCAAGCAAAGGACAATAATTCAAACAAGACAATTTTAGAAGATGGATACATATAGATGATGAATATGTAGATATAAATATAATGTAGATAGATAAACTCAATGTATTATGTATTAAATTAAAAATTAATAACAAATGTGTCCAGCACTGGCCTTTTAAGTGTATTCTAGTAAATATTCAAGTTTGGAGAGTGAAATAGACACTGCCTACAAAATCACAACTGTCTAATAAAGTACTGATTATTGATTAGGTTGCCAGGAATGTCAGTGCTAAGAGGAATCTGCCCTGGCCTCACTACTGCACAGGACAGCCATATATGTACATGGCTATTATGTACAATAGTGATTATATATACATAATTATGTATATATGTGTATTAAATAATATGTATATGTATACATTATATAATCATGTGTATGTGATTATGTGTATATGTATATTATATAATACATGTATATGTGCATATTACATAATATGTATATTATGTATATGTATATATGATTATCATATATATATGATTATTATTCTGGTTTATAGATTCACCATGCATGAGTATGGATATTGTGAACTAGTTATCACGGTCACAATCTCACAATCAACCCTGGGGCATTAATCCTTGAATCCTGGATACCTTTTGGGAGATTCCCCTCCTTCCTCATTACCATATAGATGGCCATGCCAGGGAGCCATCTGCTTGTTTGTGGTTTTGTTCTTGTTTTTATCTTTTTCTTATACCAGTTGTAGAAATGCCAGCATTTAAGGTTCTTGAGACATGATCACAAATATCATTTCAAATTGTATTGATGAATGGACAAATATGGCACAGTCATAAAATTCTGTTTCAATACAAGGAGCATGCTTTCCATGCAGTAATTTACTTTTCACTCCTTTCAGGGCAGTTTCTCCCTATTTCTATTCATTTCAGCTGGATATAGGGTTGGTTCTTGTCATGAGTGGTCATGGAAGTGTAATTGAGTGTAGTCTTTTCCAATCTCTTTTTCGTGAAAGATGCCTTTCAGAATCTCCCATATTTCACGTTAATCAAAGCTGGTTGATTGGATGTGTTTTTGTGGATAACTCTTCCTCTGCCCATCCTGCTTAGGTCTGAGCATTCAAACTCCATCAGCTGTTCTTCTTTTAGTAAGAATGCCAGAGGAACTGATTGAAGGACTGCCTTTGAGCAAGAAGATGAGCCGTTTAGTAGCAAGGACTCAAATAGATGGGTTTGGCATAGCCTTCTTTTGGAAGATGATTTAGAGTTTTACACAACAATCTGAACATTACTTGGGGCTTAAAATGAAGATCAATAAAGGGAAACTTTGAAGGTAGCAGGCACTGCGTGGCAGAGACCTCATTGCCTGAGTAACAATAATAATCTTCACTTGTTCCCTTAAAAGCAGATAGCGTTGAATTTTTTCCTGGGCTTTCAGCCTTATAAGCCTCCATAACCTCAGGCTCAAAGTTTCCGTGGGCCACTTTCCCACCTGTGAGGTGGAAATCATCATGGCTGATGGCTTTCTTAGTCACCTTGAAAATTGGGTGTGGTAACCAAGACATTTTTCAGAGGCCACAAAAATCAAGAAATGGAAACCCTTTCTTGTCCTGATACCCAGGACTCAGCGACAGGGTGGGCAAAATGGAAACATGGGCTCCAAGGCATGGAGTTGTCTCTCTAACTGACTTGGTAGATAATTCTGCTAAAAGAAAGACCATTCTAAGCCAGTATATAGGGAAGGTGTCCAATTATAAAAATAGGAACATCAAGGACAATAACAGTTACCATTTATTAAGCACATTCCAAGTGCTGAATGCTTTGCAAAAATCACCCTTAATCCTCTCAACAAGAAGTACATTCATTTTCACTAATACTTTCTAGACACAGAAACAAATTTAGGAAGATAAACATGTTTCCCAAATCTTTGTACGGGTGTGAATACTAAGCCAGGTCTGTCTGATACAAAAGCTCATGTTTTTAACCATTTCTGTATTCTGTCAGGATAAATAATGCTCGCCTCTATTGAATTAATATAAAATATGAGATATTATATGCACATTGTTACTAATTTGCGAAGTAGTATTACCACCATCCCCATTTTAAAGATGGTGAAACAAAGGCTCAGGAGGGATTAATAATTTGCCCAAAGTCACACAGGTAATTGGGAGAAGGATTCAACCCCAGATGTGTGAGCTTCAAGACCCATTTTTCCCATCAAGCCACACTGACTTCTGGGGCCCAGGACCTTCTTGGGTATGAAGAGAAGAAGTGAGCTCAGAGTTTCCTGACCTTCCAAATAGAGCTGGAATTAAATGTCAACTTTATTTATCTAGGAAAATTTATACAAAAGAAATAGAAAGAATGTAGCATATGTCCCTGGAAATGGAATGCCTTGAACTTAATGTATCCCTTGTGAACACAGAATTTATCAGCCAAGACAGATGGCTGGCCTTGTGGAGTCAGAGAGTGCAAGGAATTTTGAAAGTCCAGCATCATTCAAGGCATGGGAATTCAATTCTAGGCGCTGAATTTCACAGCTTGTGAAAGGAACTTTTGGAGAAGTAATGGAGAAGGCAACTCACCTTCAGACACAACGCATAGCTTGTGACTTCAGGATGTTGATATGTGTCTTATTATGTTATTCCTGACATGGGTCCATTGTATTTTAATGAACGTGTAGGTGGCCCTTAGATTGGATCTGTGGTATGTGTGCTGCTTGGCCAGGTGTGGGAACTCAGTAAATCAAAGCCTCCATCAGAAGCCTGACTTTTCCCCCAAAGGTACACATTTCTATCTAGGGATAACTTGGGGAAGTCTGATTACACCACAAAGAAGTGGTCAGAACAAAGAGAGAGTAAAATAGATCCCTTAGATCAGAGGGAACATTTTCCTAAATGTTTTGTCTCTTTCAAGGAAAGAGCTTCAATCCCTGTGACTACTCTTTCATTGTTTGCTTTCAGCAAGGGAGCAAGCAGTGGACTGAAGGAAATCACTGTTGCTCAGCTGATCACTTGGAAGTTAATTAAGACATCAAGGCCAGTGACTGTCATTTTGTGAGAGTTCTAGAATTTTGAGGGTGCTAAAGGATAGAGCCTGGTCAAAATTCAGGATAAGAGCACAAAGAGATATGGATTAGTGATGGGAATAATTTTTAAATTGGATTGCTTGTTATTGTTTTGCTAGTGAGTTGTATAAATTCTTTATGTATTTTGGATGTTAACTCCAAATATGATTTGCAAATATTTTCTCCCATTCTGTAGGTTGCCTTTTTACTCTGTTGGTTGTTTCCTTTGCCGTGCTAAAGCTGTTTAGTCTGATGGAGTGTCACTTGTTTATTTTTGTTTTTGTTGCCTGTACTTTTGGTGTCATATCCATGAAATAATTGCCAAGACCAATGTCATGGAACTTTCTTCCAGTATTTTCTTGTAGGAGTTTCACAGTTTCAGGTCTCACATTTAAGTCTTTAAACAATTTTAAGTTGACTTTTGTGTATAGTATAAGATATGGGTCCAATTTCATTTTGTTAAATATGGATATCCGGTTTGTCCAGCACCATTTATTTTTTTATTTTTTTCGGTACGCGGGCCTCTTAGTGTTGTGGTCTTTCCCGTTGCGGAGCACAGGCTCTGGACACGCAGGCTCAGCGGCCATGGCTCACGGGCCCAGCCACTCCGCGGCATGTGGGATCTTCCCAGACCAGGGCATGAACCCGTGTCCCCTGCATCAGCAGGCAGACTCTCAACCACTGTGCCACTAGGGAAGCCCCAACACCATTTATTGAAGAGACTATCCTTTCCCCATTGTGCATTCTTGGTTCTCTTGTTGAAAATTAGTTGACCATATACATGTGGGTTTATTTCTGGCCTCTATGTTTGTTCCATGGGAATAAACTTAACCAAGGAGGTAAAAATCTATATACTAAACACTGATGAAAAAAACTAAACGAGAACAACAAACGGAAAGCCATCTTGTGGTCATGGATTGGAGGACTTAGTATTGTGAAAGTGTTCATACTATCCAAAGCTATCTACAGATTCAATGCAATCCCTACAGAAATTCCAAAGCCTTTTTTTTTTTTTTTACAGAAACAGAAAAAAAAAATCCTACAATTCATATGGAACCACAAAAGACCACGAAGAGCCAAATCAATCCTAAGAAAGAAGAACAAAGCTGGAGGCATCACACATCCTGATTTTAAGATATATTATAAAGTGACAGTAATCCAAACAGTATGGTACTGGAAGAAAGACAGAGCTATAGGCCAATGGAAAGCCCTTTTATTTTAATGGAGCAACCTAGAAGAAGCTCACACCACTTCCACTTACTTCCCATTCATCAGAAATTTGACTACACTGTGTTGTAAGGAAGGCTGGGAAATGTAACCTTGATTTTGGGAAATTGTTTGTTCAGCTAAAATTGAGGGAGAAAGGAGAATAGTTACTGGGAGATAACTAGCAATCTCTGGCATATAAAACTTTACCAGTCATTGAGAAACTGCTCATCTGATCTAAGTAACGGATCATCTAAACACATCTTATCTTTGCCTCTTACTAACTGGACCTCCCACAGATGTGTTTTCCCGTTTATGAAATAGAGATAAACAAATGGTGATTAATGTTTATAAGGTATTTGTTAGAGCATCTGGTACATAGTAGGTGGTCAGCAATGAAGGGTCCATTTTTCTTCTTTCTAGAAAGCACAAAATTCTGGAAATTCTATCAGGAATGCTGTATAGTACAGCCAGCTGAAAGTTTAGAACCCAGATTTGATTAGTTCATAGGAATTTCATCTTCTGGCTGGACACACGTACGGAGAGGTAGCAGCTGCAGAGCTTAAGATAAGTGGTTTTGAAAGCTTCTCTCTGAGCATACAGAGCTCACAGAGACAAAAAATAAAAGCCACAAAGGAAGAGGATGTACAGCACATCCAAAGCCTAGTAATCAAGTTAGGAAAAGTATGTTTTCATCCAACATGCCTAGATGGAATCAGGAACCCCTAGAATTGATTAGTTGAGGCCCAATCAAGCATTTATGCATATATAAAAGAAATTTAGAAGATTAAAATTAAGAAGATTAAAAATAAATAAATGGAGCATTGAGACTTTTCTAATCGTGAAAATAAAATTTAAAGGCCACTTGTCACTTTCCTGTCATTTTGTGTCACAAAGAGACTTGCAGTCCCCATGGGCAAGCCTATTTATTCCTCCATCCTGTCCAGCAAGCAGGGCCCCCTGCCCTTGCTGGAAGGGAAGGTACAGGTCTTCAGTGGGTCATTCCTTAGGCTCTGTTTCAGGGAGAGATTTGGGGAATCCTAGAGTCATGGGTTTTATAACTGCTGCCACTAGACAAATATCTAAACAGGGCTTTCAGCTTTAGAAGGTGGTTTTGTATACACTCTTCTAGAAATTCACTCCTTCCTCTGACTTGTCCACATACACTTAATGCTGAGGTATGTGTTTCCCCGACCCTTCCAGAGAGGTGTATGTGAAAGCCATGTAAGAGAGAGAGTGTGTGTATGTTTGAGTGTGTGTGTGTGTGTGTCTTTGTACTACCATTGGAGTTCAAATGCAGCAAACTACTGGTGGGTTTCTTGGAGAGAATTACTTGATATTTGAGCTTTTTCTCTAGACCTTGACAAATATTGGACAATTGAAGTTTCATATTTGAATATAGAATTGAGACTTGCTGTGGCCTATCATGTAGAAAGTTTAAAGTGATGCTTGTTTTTTTAAACAAACTTTTTAATTGTAAATTAATTGTTTGCTATTTTGAAGTCAAAATATGTGCTGGGAAGAATAATTTAAAAAAAAAATTCCAGCCCCTCTACTTCCTGGCTTTCTAAACCTGGGAAAACGAAGTAACTTCTCTATGTCACAGCCCCTCATTTGAATTCTACGCCAGAATGTGAGTTCTATTAAAGCAGACATGTTTTTCTCTTTCGATTACTGATATATCTCCATTGGTTAGAATAGTACTTGGTCCACAGTATGTTTTCAATAAATGTCTTTTGGGTGAATCAATTAAATGGGAATAATAATTCTGTCTCATGGGATTATAATGAAGATGAAATAAGACAATAGGTATGTAAAAACCCGGCCCTGAGTATAGCTCTTAGTGCTTGTTTAATGGTGACCTACTCTTAGTCATTATTATTTGGGAGTCTCTACATTTACATAGTGCTGTGCTGATTAAAAACATGGCTTGGAGAAAGGACAGCCTCTTCAATAAGTGGTGCTGGGAAAACTGGGCAGGTACATGTAAAAGTATGAGATTAGAACACTCCCTAACACCATACACAAAAATAAGCTCAAAAATGGATTAAAGACCTAAATGTAAAGCCAGACACTATCAAACTCTTAGAGGAAAACATAGGCAGAACACTCTATGACATAAATCACAGCAAGATCCTTTTTGACCCACCTCCTAGAGAAAGGGAAATAAAGACAAAAATAAACACATGGGACCTAACGAAATTGCAAAGCTTTTGCACAGCAAAGGAAACCATAAACAAGACCAAAAGACAACCCTCAGAATGGGAGAAAATATTTGCAAATGAAGCAACTGACAAAGGATTAATCTCCAAAATTTATAAGCAGCTCATGCAGTTCAATAACAAACAAACAAACAACCCAATCCAAAAATGTGCAGAAGACCTAAATACACATTTCTCCAAAGAAGATATACAGATGGCCAAGAAGCACATGAAAAGCTGCTCAACATCACTAATTATTATAGAAATGCAAATCAAAACTACAGTGAGATATCATCTCACACCAGTCAGAATGGCCATCATCAAAAAACCTAGAAACAATAAATGCTGGAGAGGGTGTGGAGAAAAGGGAACCCTCTTGCACTGCTGGTGGGAATGTTAATTGGTACAGCCACTATGGAGAACGGTATGGAGGTTCCTTAAAAAACTACAAATAGAACTACCATATGACCCAGCAATCCCACTACTGGGCATATACCCTGAGAAAACCATAATTCAAAAAGAGTCATGTACCAAAATGTTCATAGCAGCCCTATTTACAATAGCCCGGAGATGGAAACAACCTAAGTGTCCATCATCGGATGAATGGATAAAGAAGATGTGGCACATATATACAATGGAATATTACTCAGCCATAAAAAGAAAAGAAATTGAGCTCTTTGTAATGAGGTGGATGGACCTAGAGTCTGTCATACAGAGTGAAGTAAGTCAGAAAGAGAAAGACAAATACCATATGCTAACACATATATATGGAATTTAAGAAAAAAAAATGTCATGAAGAACCTAGGGGTAAGACAGGAATAAAGACACAGACCTACTAGAGAATGGACTTGAGGATATGGGGAGGGGGAAGGGTAAGCTTTGACAAAGCGAGAGAGTGGCATGGACATATATACACTACCAAACGTAAGGTAGATAGCTAGTGGGAAGCAGCCGCAGAGCACAGGGAGATCAGCTCGGTGCTTTGTGACCGCCTAGAGGGGTGGGATAGGAAGGGTGGGAGGGAGACGCAAGAGGGAAGAGATATGGGGATATATGTATACGTATAGCTGATTCACTTTGTTATACAGCAGAAACTAACACACCATTGTAAAGCAATTATACTCCAATAAAGATGTTAAAAACACAAAACAACAACAACAAAAAACATGGCTTAAGTGTAGTCCTGGGTCTGGTTTTTCAGAAACCATGATTACTTATCACCATCGGGAAGAGATGAGCAGCCTCTGCTCATCTCATTTCCTATCTGCGACCACCCTGCATGGAAGCATTCCACCTGCATTCCAGTGAACTCGCTCTTGCCAAGGCGATCAATGACCTCCATGTTGCTAAACCAATGCACATTCTCAGTCAGTCCTCGCCTCACCTGACTTATCCACACCATCAGCACAGTTGGTCATTCTTCTTAAAACGTTTTCTTCACTAGGTGTCCAGGATGCCTGCACTTTCTAGAGTTTCCTCCCACCTCACTCACTGGTTCTCCTTCTTGGTCTTTGCTTGTTTCTTTTCTTCTTCCCAACCTACTGAGTTGACCGTCCCAGGTCCCAGTGCTTGGGTCTCTTCTCTATCTGTACTCTCTCCTTGTTCAGTGTTCAGGTGGGAAAAATCTTGGTAATTTGAGGAGCATTTACTAATGGGACATTTTATGAAGATGTGAGCAGTTTAGGAACATCAACAATCAATAATCCAGTATTCTGGAATTAGAAACAGTGGGGATCCTGAGGGGCTAGAAGCAGGAGTGGTTACTAGAACCCAGAAAGCGTAGCTGAATGAGTGGGCTGACTGATGGGAGTCACCGCCTGTGATACAGGTGGGAGGACAGGTGGGAGGATTGTTCTAGATTAAAGGAGACTAAGACAATATGACAAACAAATGACTGTGTGAGCATTAATGGGATCCTAGATTTTTAAAAGCAGCTATAAAGAACTTTTATTAGAACACTTAGGGAAATTTGAATATGGATTGCTGAATAGTCAATACTATTGAGACCATATTAAGTTTTAGGGGTGTGATTTTTTTTTTTAATGTTTTGTCTGCTAGACAAAGGCCACACTTAGCTCTTGTGCTGGTTTGAGTTCTGTCTACTCCACTTGGTCTTTGATGATCCAAGAGCAGATGCACATCTTCATAAATAATACCGTGTTGGAACCACCAAGAATCAGAAGAACTCTGATGTTTATGAGGCTCCCCCACTAGCTTTGTTGACCATCTAGTCTTCCTGTTCCCACTCACTTCATTTCTATTACATTGTTTAAGTGGCTCTAGCTGGTGAGCTCAAGAAGGCAGAGCTCTTTGCCTGTTTTATTCATGGGACTGGGACACATAGTAAGTGCTCAATAAGTATCTGTTGGCTAAATGAATTGGATATAGGATACTAACTGATATTGGCATATTGATTTTGATACTGAATAGCAGTGTGGAACGTGCTTATTAAGTCCACTTATTTATAAGTTATCTCTTGAGTTTTCTTTTTGGACAATCATATCAGCTGTGAAAACTGCCAGTTTGTTTCTATGTTCCCAATCCTTGCAGACTTTCTTCTCTTTTTCTTACTATGCTGGCAGGATCTTCAACACAACGTTGACTAAAAGTGTTGCCCACAGCCTTCCCTGCCCTGTGCCTTATTTCAGAGAGAGTGCCTTTGGTGATTACCAGTATGACTATCATTCTTTGTGGGATTTTAGTAGATACTTTTAAAAATCAGGTCAAGGAATTTACTCTCTATTTCTAGTTTGCCAAGAGGTTTTTTTTTGTTTTTTTTTTAAATCACTTATGGGTATTCCCACTCATTCTACACCTGCCATTTTAAGAGATGTTCTAATACCACTGAGAAATCATCTGCTTTCCAGTGCCTCCTAGTGGAATTCACAATTCCTTGTTAGTTTTCAGTGAGGGGGGCTCATTTCCTGCCTTATCTTTTGTGCACCATAAAGGATGTCAATACGGGAGGAGCAAATCAAATTCTTAAAAATTGGCGTTGTGTCGAGCCAGTCTTCATGTCACACTGTATTACATATGAATTACCAGGAATCAGACATCCATGCTGTATAAACTCCATAAAAATGCAAAATATACACTGCATATTCCAAGCTGACTTATGGAGCTGTATGGTGAGCGAGACCCCGGGGTCCTAAGGGTCTTTTTTGCTTTTATTGTATGTGAGAATTTCAGTTGTGCTGCTAATTACAATAACCTTGAGATCTGGGCACCACAATGGGATTAATGACAGCAGGAAAGACTCAGAGAGAGAGAGAAACTGATTTTTTGGAAAAGTCAATAAAAATTCAACTATAATCTATTTCTTGAAAGGGGGTCACCTAGCTGGTCCCTCCCAGTGGCTGGAGGAAGCTTAAGAGCTCAGCAACTCGAAGAAAAGTTTCAGAATTCTCTGGACTTGGCTCTCTTTCACTTCTTGTCATTCTACACCCCCTAAGCCCACCCCCGTCGCCCTCCCAATCCTTGTTCTGACATCTGTTTTTTTCATCGCTGTCAGTGAAAACAAGTGTGGTGCTGTCTGAAACCCACAGAGAGCAACCTCTGGGGAAGAAAATATCAATTATAGGTGTGTGATTCATCACCGCCAAGACTTGGCACACTGTTGACTTGCACAAGAGCCTGTATTTTACATTTAATGCTGAAAATCAGCTTTTATGTGTATGATTCAGGGGTAAGAGTGGGGTGGGATATATAAAACACAAGGGTTTCAGTGACTCAGAACTGGCAAAAGTCTGTGTGGGGAGAGAGAGATTGGTGGATTCATTCTGGCATCTAATCAGTCCCTGCGAATAGTCAGGAAATGGAAAGGGAGCCAGCTTATCAGCATATTGACATGCGATGAGGGCCCCCTTAAATGCTTCCTAATTCCCTCTGCAGAAGGAGCCACGGAGGAAAGCCACTGTCACAGGAAAAAAAATCATTTGCTTGAACATTCTCTTTAATGAGGAGATTCATTCATTTTCTGGGAAACACTATCATTTTGTCTCTAGCACACTAAAAGGACTGGCTGGTGCAATCAATTCCACCCAACACCCATCAATTCAGTTAAACAACCAGTGGGGAGGAAAAAACCCAGAAATCAATAACAGTTGTTTCATTGAATTGACGGGTTACTTCGAGTCCTTCGGATCCATCTGTTGGCTTGTGTGCTCAGTTGCTGCCATGCCTGCAAAGTGTCGTATGGGAATTTCAGGCCAAGGCAGACCCTACTGGAAGGCTTACAAAGTGCAAGGTGACAGAGGATGCAGGCTCACCGTGGCCAGCAGACGCTTCTTTGGCGGGGCTGACCGTGCTGCCAGGTGCAGCCATGTGCGCCATCAAGGGCAGCTTGCCTCTGGTGAGCACGATGGTGAATAGTCTTAACAGCTACCTTTGCTGAGTGCCTTCTGTGAGAGAGGCGCTTTACAGATATTATTATTTATGTTTTAACAAGCCAGCAAGGTAAGTATTGTCACCCCTCCCTAATCTGTTCTTGCTTGAGGGTTTTAGAGTCATTTACTGTGAGAGGCAGAGGCAGGATTCGAACCCACCTCTGTCCATTGCCAAAGCTGACATTCTTTTCAGGATGCCACCTGCCTCTCATCTATGCATAGCCTAGTGGCTGAGAACACAGGTTCTGGAATCTGAAAGAGATGGGTTCAAATCCTGACCCTTGCACTTACTGTGGGGCCTTGAAAATTTTACATAACTTTCTGAATTTCTGTTCTCCCATCTGCAAAATGGGGATAATACCTATTCATTGAAGCAATGTAGGTACCAAGTTCATTGTATAAGGACTGGGGTATTATCAATGTGGAAAAGGCTAGGTTTTTTCCTTCACTATTATTCTTAGTAATATCAGTAAAAGTAGTGACATGAGATTCCTTAAACTCCTATTATGGTGACAGGCCTTCCTCTTTCCTTGTCTTTGCCACTTACAAATCCTTGGCAAGGTCTTGGCAAGGTGTCAATATTTAATTGCCTAGCTCTGAATTTTAGTGAACGTTTATTAGTATATGACACACTCGGGCTTCTGCTAAGCCTGCTTTATCTATTCAACATTTAAAAAATGCCCGTGGGTTGCTCATTCACCTGCCTGGAGAACACAATGAAAATACTGGCACTGAAAACCCAGAAACCCCATTTCCACGAAGTTCAAGAACAAACTAACCTAAGACAGTAGAAGTCAGACCAGTGGCTACCTCGGGAGCGGGGCGGGACGGTGGGAATTGATGGGGAAGGAGCAGTGGGAGCCTTTGGAGCGCTGGAAATGTTCTCTGCCCGGATCTGGACATTTGCACATGTAACATTCAAGAGGTGTGCCTACAATGGCGCCCCGTACTGTACGTGTGCTCCACCTCAGTTAGGGAGAATTGAAATCTTAATTGTATAGAAGGCGCCACACGTGCTTTCAGTAAGCAGGAAGCAGTAAACGGCACTCACCCACCTATGGCACCAGGTAACAGATTGATTATTCCTTCACAGCAGAGTGAACCGGCCCAGATGGGAGCTGGCCCAGGGAGGTAACGTCATCGTGGAAAATGGGAACACACCCTATCACCAGACGTACAGGGGAGCTGAATGCCTTTCAGGTTCACTCTTGTTCTCAAACAAAGGTGATAACTACCTTTGATTAAGTACCTAATTTGAACTAAGTACGGATACATTTTTTTTTTCTCTAGTTTTTCCACCCACCTTGTAAGGTAAATATTTTTTGTTCCATTTTACAGCTGAATTCGGAATTTAGAGGAACCTTATAACAGTAAGTTGTGAAGTAAGATTTTAACCCTGGTCTGTCTGGCTTTTTGGTTGAGGAGCTTAAGCTCCGCAGACAGAGTGATCGGCTTTCAAGTCCCAGCTCCGCATTTCCTAGCTGTGTAACCTTGGGCGAGTTCCTTGACCTCTCTGGGCCTCACTTCCTCATCTGCAGAAACGGGGATCATAATGGCAGCTCTATATCACAGGGTTGTTCTGAGTTAGTCTACGTACAGCACTTAGAACATAGTAAGAGCTATAAATGTGCTGGCAATTTTGCCACCGAATGACAAAAATCTCTCAAAGGCGGAAGGGCCAAATCCTGTGATTCTCTGAGATATAAAGCAAAATGTTCAGGTCTAAGCTAAACCATGTTCGATCTCTATCTCCCCTCCTATAGGATAAATAGCAAGACACCCTAAACATCTGGCAGGCTCATGGTGGAGAACTCCTGGCTCACAGTCAGGTGGTGGGGTAGAGGTCCTTTGTCACATCAGCTCTCTGATCACGCCACCATTATCCTCAAGGTGACCTAAGAGAAAATGTTGTTCTAGGCCTGAAGGTGGTTCCTACGTTCAGGTCAGACACAAAGGAGTCTGGAAGCTGATGGAAGGAAGATTTTCCCAGTTTGTGCCACCAGGTTGTCTGCCTGGATCTCCATCTCTATTCCCAGCCTGATTCTGGGAATTGCCCCCTCCTGGAGCCACATGGTGACTATGGACCTTGTGTAAACAGCACCACAGTCTAGCTGGTCTTTTGAATGGAGGAGAGAGGAGCTGAAGCGTGTAGGCAGCTACTTTCCCTGTTGCCTTGGAAAATCACTGAGACAGGAAGTGTGCAGCGAGAGGGACAGGGAAAGAAAGATACAGGGGCAGAAACAGAGAAAGGCTTGTCACTCTGAGACCTGAGACCACCGTGGTCCACCGAGCATCTCATCTATAAATGACCCCACTTTCTCCATGGTGGGTGTCCACCACTCGTACCTGAAGAGTCCAAGCAAATATACCTGGGCTGAAAAATTAAGAGGAATACAATTCATTTCATGACTTTTTCTAAAAAGTCTTTCTTGAATCCCCTGAACTGAGTTAGGAGCCCCCCTCACACCTGCTATTTCCCTTGTACTGTGGATTTAGCTTGTCTTAGCCCAAGCCCTGGTCTTCTTAAAGTTTAAATCATATTAAACACATATTTGTCTGTGAAATCCTTAAGCAGTTTCCAAAATGCAGTCATTTGTAATCTCCAGATTTTTTGTCTCATCTGTATAGTTCCTGCATTATTTGTTTACAGTTTAAATATTTAATTTAGATTTAGTTTATATTTATTTATGTTTATGTGATTTTCTTTTTTTCAAACTGAGCCTCATCCTAAGAAATATTTAAGAATTGAAGATTTGATGTGCTAGATATATATTTTAAACATACATTAGGGGCTTCCCTGGTGGCACAGTGGTTGAGAATCTGCCTGCCAACGCAGGGGACACGGGTTCGAGCCCTGGTCTGGGAAGATCCCACATGCCGCGGAGCAACTAGGCCCATGTGCCCCAACTACTGAGCCTGCGCGTCTGGAGCCTGTGCTCCGCAACAAGAGAGGCCGTGATAGTGAGAGGCCTGCGCACTGCGATGAACAGTGGCCCCCCCCTTGCCACAACTAGAGAAAGCCCTCACACAGAAACGAAGACCCAACACAGCAAAAATAAATAAATTAATAAACTCCTACCCCAACATCTTCTTTAAAAAAAAATACATTAAAGTGAATATGCATCTATTTAAAATAAAAGATATCTATGTACCACCTGAAGTCATCTCATGCACCAATTTGGAAAATCCTGCCCTAGCCTAAAAGCCCATGGAAGGCAGGGGTGGTGACCCATAGCAATTTTAATGCCATCTGCAACCTTAATTCCTCTTTGCCAGGTAGGGTAACATATTCACAAGTTCTGGGGATTAGGATGTGGACAGCTTTTTGGGCGGTGGGTCTATGGCATTATTCTGTCTACGGCAATGCTTGACACTTTGGGCACAGTTCAGAGTGGAGGGTTTCTGAAAAGCTGAGGGTTCTACAGCTCTGGACTTCCTGTGGCCCCTTTTGTGGCATTTTTGGTATTTTTCATTTGGCCGGAATTATGGCTGATGGCTGACATCTCAGAAGATGTTGGTAATTTCTTGATTCCAGGAATATACATATAGGCAAGGTCTACACAAAACCAAAGAATTCAGTTCTCTTCAGCAAGCAATAATTGAGTTTTGGTTTACATTCCGGGCCAAACACTGGGATGGAAGGATGATTACTGTCACGGGGCTTACTGCGAGCATCTTTCTGGTGGCACGAGGAGTGATCGCTAGGCAATCAACGGGCTCATCTGGGTCCGTCCATTTCACCGACTAGGATGGCCAAGGCAGCTTTCTGGAGGACCAGAGCTTCCATTACATAGACAGTCCTTTTAGAAGATATTTGTAGCCCTGCTAAAAGTGTATGCAATTTACACAGAAGTTATGCCAAATTTGAGCTTTGTGGCCGGGACGGAGAAATGTGTTAAAGGAAACACACTTTTAAAAATGTAATTTAAAAATTTTAGTTGCGGTCAAATACACATAACAACATTTACCATCTTCACCAGTTTTCAATGTACAGTTCAGTGGCGCTGAGCACATTCACATCATGTGCAGCTGTCACCACCATCCGTCTCCAGATCTCTCAGGGAAGCACGTTAGTGACAGGCCACCTTCCCAAATGGTTGAAGTTCTGATTTTACTTCCTAAGAAACTAGTTGAGCTTGTTCCCAACACATAATGAAAATGAAGCCCAATATCTGTTCCCCTCAATTTTCCCAGTTGGCGATGCCTGTGGCTGTGAATTTGAGTGGAAATGGTGAAGTACGATGACAAAGTACCCCAAGAGTCTGTCTGCACAATGGCTAAGCACCCAAAGGCCACTTGTCAAAAATAGCCCTCATCCTGGGGAAATGTGGAGGTCCCTGCAAACAGGTTTCCAGTAAATAAAAACGTAAGCGGTAAAAGTTTACCCTGTGCTTTTGTCCCACGATCATCTTCAAAGCATGCTGACGACGCCTCTTGTGGCATCTTGTGAAAGCATTTCAAAAAGAGGTTCCTTTAAAATGGTTTTGTATCTATGAAAACTTTACACCTCAAGATTTTGAGTTTGCTTGTCAGGGTTCTGCTCATACATGCAAAGTTATAAAATGATGTAAAAATATCAGTCTTGTACTGTGTTCTGGAGAGTTGTGTGTCTTGTGCTAAAACATAGGCTCTTTTTGTTCTTGTTAGGCCCAACACTATATCAACTCTGCCCAGAAATGTCCGAGAAGGCTTCACCACCTCGTTCTTCTTGATTTGTGTGTCTGGGGCTTGGGGCTGATCAACCAGAACTAGGCTGCCATTGACCAAGCAAAATGAGGACAATGACCAGCCCCAGGAATTTTTTTCAGCCTGATTGTCTAGAGTTAATGCCTCTGGCCTGTCTCAAGAGGAAGAGCCAGCAGGAGCATTTTCCACAATGGCTCTATATTTATAGGACTCGCTTTCTAGCTGACTCCATTTGTATCCCTATTTCAGATTTGCTAGGTTTCTTTCGCAAACACATTCACCCTTATCACAGTTACTAATTACGGAAGATACAGATGAAGTGCTTCTCCGATTTTAGCCCATGGCCACTTCCTATAAAATAAGATCTCTGCTTTAAAAAAAATTTCTGAGCAGGCTTCAGAGCCAATTTAAATGATTGGAACTCTGAGTGGTAGAGATCAAGGACGCCATCTAGTGGGAAAATAGGAAGCTGCCACTGCAGTTATTGAATGAAATGTGTAGGATGGTTGAAATTCCTGCCCAGCTCTTCCCGTGGAGCCCAAGGGAGCCTGAATTCTAAAGCTCAAAGATACCAGCCTTTCTCTGTAAGTGCGGGGGCAGGAGTGTGCAGTCAGAAAATGCTTTGTCAAGGGAAGGAAAAGAGGCTTCCTCTGTGGAAGGCTTCTTATGCTCCCTTTTCCCTTTCCTGAGTAAAGAGAGTCAGGAGCAGCCAGCCTGCAGAGGAGCCTGGAAGACTCCAGAAACCCAGGAACCTCAGCCTTGGGCAGCTACAGCATGGCCATTCCAGCCGGGGACAGTCAGGGCTGGTCTGGCCAGAGCCTCGGGGCAGGAGCCCCCTTAAGCAGAGCCCTGGTGCCTGAGGTCTACGGGGAATTTGTGCCCTCAGCTGGTGAACGGGTTTTACTCTCCTGTTTCTAAGGCAAGTCCTCCCCCATGGGAGTGGATTCCTGTCAATAAGCCAGAAGCTCCGCCAGGTGGTAGAGAGAAATCTTTCTTTCCTTCTCATACAGCACAGACCTAGTCCCTGGGCAGTCATCTCCCACCCTAGCAGGTCCCCTGGTGAATAGTGCAGCCCATTGTCCATCTGTGAGTCTCCCAGCTCTTCACAGGCCGGCCTCCCTGTTAGCTTCTAGCTCTCAGTTTAAATGTCACCTCCCCCGGGGGAACTTGAACTGCAGTCTCCAGAAGACTTTACCTTCTGCTGGCACCACTGTTCTCTGACGGGCACCCTGTAGGCTTCGCAGTGTTTAGCACCTGTGCCGTGATTCAGTAGGTTTCCATGTTTGTCGTCTCCCTGCTGGGCAGGGTCGGCCTCTGGTATGGCACCTGCCTTAGGGGAGGAGCTCCAGCTTTTTTTTTTTTTTTTTTTTTCTTTTTAAAGTAATTCAAAGTTTACCTTAAATCAGTTTTTTAGCATATTTGGCCTAGTTTTAACTGTACTTTTGTGTGTGTGTGTGTGTGGTACGTGGGCCTCTCACTGTTGTGGCCTCTCCCGTTGCGGAGCACAGGCTCCGGACGCGCAGGCTCAGCGGCCATGGCTCACGGACCCAGCCGCTCCGCGGCATGTGGGATCCTCCCGGACCGGGGCACGAACCTGCGTCCCCTGCATTGGCAGGCAGACTCTCAACCACTGCGCCACCAGGGAAGCCCGGAGCTCCAGCTTTTGCATCAAGGAGGGAGAGGCCTGAGCCCAAGGGCTGGGAGGTGGGCGGTGGAAAAGGCCGGTGAAGACCCCTCTCCGCGGGCCCTGGTGTGTTTCTCCCCTCGCCACTAGAAGTCAGGACGGCCGTGCAATCGACCACGGGTGGTTAAGGAGGTTACAGGGGGCCAAAGTGCCCTGCAAATACAAAGCGCTCTCAAGTGCAGTTTATTTCCATTTGCTTGGTTCCACTTCCTGTAAGTGCATCTGCTTTCCCAGATCCCTTTGTTAGGAGAGAAGAGGCGTGAGGTGGAGGAGGACCCAGCATCTCCCAGAACCCAGGGCCACGCAGGGACCTCCATCGTCAGCGATGGGGGGCCCCCTCGAGCCTGTCTGCCTGTTGGAACCCACCAAGCAGCTTGAGGCCTCGGCCCGGCCTCTCCCCAGAGGTTCTGATTTAATCAGTCCGAGAGGAGGTGCAGGCACAGGTAGGAAACAGCTCTCCGGGTGATTCTACTGTGCACCCCAGGCTGAGGACCATGCTGGGCCCACCCCACGCTTACAGATGAGTAAGCGGAGGCCGGGAGGATAACAGTAGTGATGTTCCTGAGGTCACCAGCCTTGCAGCCTTGTTCCCTCTCACGGTGCACAGGGCGAGAGCCGGGCTACAGACTCCCCAGAGCAGGACTGAGTCTGACAGGCCAGTCTCTTGTATTTAGGAGAAGAAAGGGTGTCCACACCACACCCAGTTGAAGACCCGAGAACAGTGTGTGGCTGCCATGCAGACGCGGAGCGGGAGCTGGTACGGTACCTCGGGTGGGGACAGGCGGTCACTCCCTGAGATTGCCCTGGGATGCAGCCCCTTCCTGGGCCCTGGGCCTGTTGACAAAGCTCTTCAAGGTCCCCCGCCTGTTGCAGCTACCGCCGTTTCACTACTTCCAGTGAGGGGATTCTGAGATGGGTATAAGCCAGGGAAACACCGTGAGCTTTCACACCAGGCAGAGGGTCAGAGTGGTCCACTGCAGGTGGAGAAATCTGGTCAGGTGGTGGTTATGGCCAGATGTACACTGAGATTAAGGAGAAATCCAGAGCCCTTGGCAAGGGACACTTCAGTTTATATTTGAGGGGACACAGGAGGCTTGTTTTGTTCCGATGGAATATAGCTCGCGGATGTAAAAGGGGCGGGAAATCCTTCGATGCACGTCAGTGTCCTGCGTTGTCTCAGATGGTGGCGGGGTCTCAAAGGTCTTGCTTCTGCAGACACCCCCTTATTAGAGGCTCTGGGTGTCAGAGGAGAAACACCTATTATATAAACAGTTTAGAAATTCCAAAACAAATGGACAAATCAGGGCGCATTTTACATGTTTACGTTTAACAGGCAAATGCTTTTAACACACACCCAATGTGCAGTGCAAGATGATATTACTGTTTACAAGACAATCATAGGGTTTAGAGAAGTGTGGGATCATAATACACTGCAGGCGGTGCGTCTGACAATGGGCCACAACTGTCAGGTTGTGTAGTAAGCATCTTTCTGTTTGTGGAGCTGTCACTCTATCACTGGGCGTATTAGCTTGGGCTGCTATGACAAAACGACATTGACCGAGTGACTTAAACAATAGACATTTAATTCGCAAAGTTCTGGAGTCTGGAAATCCAAGATGAAGGTGCTGGCTCATTTGGTTCCTGATGAGAGCTCTCTTCCTGGCTAGCAGACTTGAGTCCTCACATGGTGGAGAGAGATAGAGCTCTCTGGTGTCACATTATGAGGACACTAATCCCATCACGAGGGCTCCACCCTCATGACCTAATTGCCTCCTAAAGGCCCCATTTCCAAATACCATCGCCATGCATGTTAGGGTTTCAGCACATGAATTTTGGGGAAACACAATTCAGTCTGTTGTAGAGGGTGTATCACAGCATTTGAGAATCCTACCAGCTGTCGTTTTGCTGAGACCCTTTGTGAATGTGAAGCTTGAGTCAGTGTCCCTGCCCCTGTTCCTCTCCAGGGCTTGCCCTCAGCTTACTTACATTCTATAAGAATGCGGAGCAGAAAGCAGGGAGGAGGGGGACCTGGGGTGCAAGGGGGTCAGGGACACTGTTGATTACATAAATCCTGACATGTCTGTGCCATAGAATACTATGTAACCTTAAAAGTGAAGCTGAAGAAAAATATTCGATGATCTGAGAAAACGTAGTGTCTACGGCTTTAGTTTCCTGGATAACCAAAAGCCACTGGCTGTACTACAGACACCCAGACACACACAGACACACACATCTCTCCTCTCTTACGGGGCCCGGTGCCTGCCTCTTGCTGCTCTCACCCCCCTCTCCCTCCCCTCCCCTCCAGCTACCCCACCATGTCCCTGAGGGATCCCCTTGCCACCAGGCAGCCCTCAAAGGAGGAGTAGGGGCAGCTACTGGACGGTGGGTGCTTGTTGCGAGTTTCCTGGATGAAGGAAGACAGCATGAATGCATTCGCAGCTCAGCTGGCTCACTCTTGGGCCCTGGGGACCTGGCCCTGGGTGGGTCACCCTCCTGGCCTCACACCCCTCCTGGCATCACCGTCCCTCCCCCAGGGCCAGTGAGGAGGTCTGTCTCTGTGCACCCTTTACCCTCTAGGTAGTCCTCTTCCCTAGTGGGTACCAACTCTGGGATGCCTCAGACTCATCTGGTGACCTTGTCAAACGCCTGAGGGTGAGGCCCTGGGACCTGCTCCATCACAGCAGCAGCTTCTGGAGCAGGTGGCCCTTCTGGGAAGCAGTGTTTCACTATTGTGCTTTATTTGACATCTCTTAGGACAAGAACTGACCGAATCCTACACTTCCAGGGCCTAATGACTCAGAATCTGATTAGTTCAGTAACTATTTATTGAGCCCAGGTTTCTGGGTCCGAGAATACAAAGATGAGTGAGAAGCAGCTGGGTTCCCTGGAAGACACATCCAGCTTGGGTTCTGGGTCCAAATGGATCTGGGTTCACCTCGCCCCTTGTTTGGGAGTGGGGTGCAGTGTTATCTATGTCTCCCCATCAGTAGAAGGAACATAATACACCTCAGGGCGGCACATGAGATAGAAGAAAAATGCCCAGGGATGTGAGCCCATTGTAGGGTGGGTGCTGACCCCGCAGTCTGGGGCGGGCCAGTGGGGGTCTTAGGAGACCAGCGGGTGGGGTGAGGGGAAGCGGGACCTTTGCCAGGGGCCGCATCTCCTCCAGCTCCTCCGGTGACCCTGGCCCAGGCCTCTCCATCCCTCCACCCTGGCTTTGCCCCAGAGTCACCTGCTTGCCTTCTTGACTCTTCCATCAAATTGGTAACCAGCCCCCTGTGTTAAAGTCCCTCTGTTTTAAATGTACAAGTAGTTCCTAGCTTTTTGTTAGATCCTGACATGCTATAGAATGAAAGGAGTAAGAGGCAGTGAACTGACCGGGGCTTGGCTGGGGAGGGAGACGTAGGCAGACGCCCCCCAGGACCTTGCCACACAGAGAGGGAAGGATTCTAGGAAGGACGACTCAGAGGTTTGCAAATGAGAAGGGGTCTGCAGCTGCTGCGGGGGTATGGATGCTGAGATCCCCTCTCTCAGGCTCTCTCCAGCCTCTCGGCTGCTCTCAGCCTCAGCCGCTGGGGCAGCTGCACCATCAGCCTCCAGGATCCGCGGTCCGGATGCCCGAGGCGGAGCAGCAGCACGCAGGGCACCCGCGGTCCCCGCCTCTGGCAGCCGGGACGCAGTCCCTGTGCTTGGTACAGGGATCCAGCTTCTGAGGGACGGTCGGGGGGCGGGGCTGACTTTGACAGGTGGAGGCAGGAGGTGGGTGAAGCCAGCAGCGCTTTCCCTCCTCCCCCCTCGCAGGCGCGGAGGGGCCCGCTCAGTCTGGGTTTTGTTGTGGAGCACAGGCCAGTGTGGACCCAGCGCTGACACCCGCCTCCCTCCCTCCCCGCTCCGCATCGCTTTCTCGGCTCTCGCTGCCCTGGGGGCCGAGGGCCAAGACGGAAGGTGGGTGGTTTCCTGCCTGAGATACCAGGCTGGAAAAGCAGGTGGAGGCCTCGAGTGGCATTTTAAGATCCACCTCATTGCTGTCATCAGGATCGAATGGGTCGATGTGTTGCCTAGACTGATGCCTGGCACGTAGGTAGAACTCTGTAGCTGCTGGTTGTCATTCCTTCAAGAGGTATCTCCAGTTTCCCTGCCCTCTCCTTCTCCCTCTGCCTCTCATCGTGTAAAATCCCCCAGGCCCCTAGCCCTTCCCCCGGACCAGGTTCCTCATTTGGCACAATGATCTGGCCTCGGTCTTTGTCTATCAGAAAACCCAGCAACCACCAACCCCAGTCTTGGGCCAGAACCCCCGTGGCAATCTCCTCCTGTCGTGCCTGACCCTTTGTCCCCTGGAGGCCAGGACAACGAAGTCAACAGTCTCACAAGTCTCTATTTTAGACCTTACGAAGGGCTTCCCTTTTGCACAGCACCCGCCCCCCATTTGCAAGTACACTGCCGTTTGCAAATAAAGCATCACAGAACCTTGGGTGCATGTGGACAATTTAACACACGGATCAGAAGCTAATGCTTTTTAAATTTGTAGCTCACTTCAGAAATGTCTTAACTTCAGTAAATAATTGGAATATTCTCTCCCGCATCCTCCTCCCCTCACCAGGTTGTTAAAGTAGGGTTTTCTCCTGAATACAATTACACTATTTTTTTAAGGTTATTATTAACAGAAAAGATGCTTTATAAGCCAATTCAGTGGAGTCAACAAGATTAGAGAGGAATGCTTATTTATGCGTTAGACAAGTGCATTTTGTTGGCACTGGTCTTCATGTAAAATACTACTTACAAATGATTCCTTATTAAAAGAAAAAAAATTAAAGCAAGAAGTACAAGTTCTGGCATATGGCAGGTGCTGAAGAGTGACTATGCATTTGCTGCAATCTACAAGATATAAATATATACGTGTAGTTCCATCAGTTCATATACATACACACCCAGGCACAGACACGAAATTTGGACACACTCATTAATTTGGACAGGTTTCCTTTCCCTCCAACTTATGTTCACCTTGATTACATCAGCGTGGATCATTCTTGCTTTGCGGTCCACACTGCCCAGAGCTGGGAGTGAGTGTGTGCAGGTGCTGCCCTCTGGTGGAAGTTATAAAACTTGCATGCTCAGCCCAATGAAAGAAATCACAGTCACCACCATCTTTTAACAGCTCGGTAAATATTAGCTAATCGTGCTGTGGTTGTATTTACTTAATGACTGACAGAGGAAGAGGAAATTATGAAGGAGACTAAGAAGGAGTAGCCAGAGGAAAACCCCCATGGAGCCTAGGGCAGTGATGAGTACAGAGTAGCCTCCAGTAAATATTTGTTGATTGATTAAAAAGATAAGCTTGGGGCTTCCCTGGTGGCGCAGTGGTTGGGAGACCGCCTGCCGATGCAGGGGATACGGGTTCGTGTCCCGGTCCGGGAAGATCCCACATGCCGCGGAGCGGCTGGGCCCGTGAGCCATGGCCGCTGAGCCTGCGCGTCCGGAGCCTATGCTCCGCAATGGGAGAGGCCACAACAGTGAGAGGCCCGTGTACCGCAAAAAAAAAAAAAAGGATAAGCCTGAAGGCTGTTTGTAGGTAGTCCGGGGTGGGGTTCAGTGCCAGCAACCGAGGTGACCTAATTCCACACAAGCACCGAGAATCCTGCTGAATCTGGACATATTTCAATATTCATTTGCAGTAATCGCTTGATCCACCCAGACCTGTGGCAGAGGTGTGAGACGCCTCTCCATCACCTCTTTGAGTTACAGCATTGAATAGCTAGCCATTTCCCACTCAAAGGGAGTTAAAGGGTTTAGAGATGAAATATGCATTCTTGACCAGTGCAACCTCTGCCCTGGGAACCTCAATTCAACCAGTCATCAATATTTGATGCACAGTAACGGTTTCACTCCAATTCCAAGCAGAGGGAAATAACATGCTTTGCTGGAAGGGGTCGGCCCAGGAGCTGAGAATTTAGTCAGAAGGTAACGCCGTTACAGGTCAGGATGGACAGGTCCCTGGCATGTTTGCCCATCTTCTTGCAAACCTTGAAATATTGACTGCCTCTACCTACACCTGTTTCTAATTTACTTGTCATGGAGAAAGACTGGCACGTCTGCCCAGGAGAGAGGCTGTCAGTAGCAGGCCCTCTTCAGAGTCTGAAGCAGTTCTTCATCCCCTG
Organism: Mesoplodon mirus; assembly: GCF_964341445.2. NCBI lineage: Eukaryota > Metazoa > Chordata > Mammalia > Artiodactyla > Ziphiidae > Mesoplodon > Mesoplodon mirus. Next base: position 16,583,582 of record NC_138993.1, read on the forward strand.
TCCAGCCAAGACTTGAGGAGGAAAAAAACAGCAAATCCTACATAGAGGGTTTTCCTATGAGCAAAAGTAACAGGTTTCTTTGGGGTAGGATTAAAAGGAAAAATTCCCATTTAACTCCTAGGAAAAAGAAAGGAAGGCCTCGTTCAGAGGAATAGAGGTTTAATATAGGGATTAGGGTTTACACGAAGTGAGAAGAAACTGGGGGAGTGAAGGCAGCTGGGAGGTCATGGAAAGAGCCAGAAGGGCAGCCTGAAACCCCTAAGTGGGTGTTTCTCGAACATTCGGTGGGAAACTGCTACAATTCCCAAGAATCTCTGGGAAATCTCCCACCAAATCTGGTGCTTGCCAAGAAGCCAAGAAACCACTGTGACCCTTGTGTCTGGTCTGACCCCCGGGGGCCTCCAGGGGATGATTGCTTCTCCTCACTTCCACCTTCCAAAGCTCAGGCAGCTTCCTCCCATTGGAAAACTAAGCCTGGACCATACAAGGAAGGGGATTCTGGGAAAGGAAGGCCCACTAAGAAGCGAGAATGGTATCACAAAGTTGACAACTGACAGCACAACACAGGCCTAGATTTACTTCCTCATTATGTGAGACAAGTTATTAATTCATTCACTTGATCAATAGCCAGTACTTTCTATGGGCCAGGTGCTGGGTTAGGGGATGGAGGCGGATTTAACTGCATGGGAGAGGTGATTTTTTCTCCCATTGTACTGAAAGGGGAGGCTGGAGGCACCAACAAACTGTTAGGATGCTCAGAAGTTATTCTGGCTGCTCACAGGTGGTGCAGCTCTCCTTCAGACACATGTATGTGTATAATATAATAGTATATAATAGTATAATATAATATAATATATAATATAATATATAATATAATATAATATGTAAATAAATATATACTTCCTCAGTATATATAAGTATAAAAATATATACTTCCTCAGCTGCTTGGAAGCTGGGAGAGGTCGTGCAATTCACTTTGGTCCATGAAGTGAGAACAGAAGGGAAGCGTGTAACTTGCCCTGGAAGGGTTAGGAATGATGCACCTTTCACCACGTTCTCTTCCCTCTGCCGTGGTAAACAGCCTGAGTCCCCAGGAGACTCAGAAAGGCAGATGCCCCAGACAACCCTCGATGGACTTGCAATGTGATTGAGAGCAAAATCTGTGTAACAAGCCAACGAGAGTTTGGGGGTTATTTATTACCGCAGCAAAACCAACTCGTGCCGACACGTAACACACGAGAGAGCCCCGTAAGGAGTGCGAGGGCAGCTGGGAGAGGGAGAGGGATTCTCATGTCTGGATTGTCTGATACACTGACTGATCAGTCACCTCAGGTGGCCCTGACTTAGCTCACTCTCTGGAGACGAGCAAAGAGAACTGATTAGTGAGGGAGATACAGCAGTGGACACCACAGACCTCAGAACAAACTCTCCTCTCTCCCCACTGTGCTCAGTGGCGGAGCTCCTCCCCCTGGTTTGACTTTAGATGACACTGAACTGATGGATACAAGGTGGGTGAGGGTCATATAAGAAAGCGGTCTTGAAAAAATTGTTTTCAAACTAATCAGAAACAAGGGCAGAACTGAAATAAGTGATCAGAATAGAAACCCACTAGGTCCCAAGGAGATATGTCCAATCTTAAAACTGGTTGGGAAGCAAGATGCATCACAGATTATCTGGCAGAGTTGATAAGCCTCTAGCTTGGTTCCATCTATTTGTGATGGGCACTAATTAATTAAAGCACAAAACTGCAGAACTAGTACTTTATAACAAGATGATGGTTTAACAAAAATTTTTAAGCTTATTAATGCGTTCATTTTCTGATCATATATATGTATTTCTGATATATCTTCTTTATATAAATATGTAGATAAATATATATTCAACAGCTGTATTATACTGTATTAACTATTTCACAAACTGTTTTCTAACTTCCTTTTCTCTTAATAGACTATAAATAGTTCTTATGTATGTAAATATTCTTTCTCTACATGACCTAAAAATAACACATTTATAGTTATTACAAAAACAATACCCAAGGATTCCCTGGTGGCGCAGTGGTTGAGAGTCTGCCTGCCGATTCAGGGGACGCAGGTTCGTGCCCCAGTCTGGGAAGATCCCACATGCCGCGGAGCGGCTGGGCCCGTGAGCCATGGCCGCTAAGCCTGCGTGTCCAGAGCCTGTGCTCCACAATGGGAGAGGCCACAACAGTGAGAGGCCCGCGTACCGCAAAAAAAAAAAAAAAAAAACAATACCCAGGATAGTCATTACACATACACACACACAAGGGAGTATGTTGCACACACTGTTTTACATTGGACTTTTTTCACTTGTTACATTGTAAGTTTCTTTTCATATTATTAACTGTTGTTCTAGGGCATCATTTTAAATAACTGTGCTGTGTTCCATCATATAAGCATAATTTATTTAGCTAATTATCAGTTATAGGAAATTTTGGCCAAATATTTGAGCACAACTATGATTTATTTTTTTTAGGATAAATTACTAGAAGTAGAATGGCTGGATCAAAGTGAATGCACAATTTTAAGGATTTTGATGTGAGTTTCTAAACTACTCTGATAAAATGTTATTCCAATGTGTACCCTTACTAACAGGGTATTAGAGTATCTTTTTTTCCCCCTTCAATTTTTCCTACCCTTGCAACACTGAGTAGTATTTTTCTCAGTCTTTTCCAACAAGTGATAAGTGTTATCTTACTTTAATTTAAATGTGCTTGATCCCCAGGGAGCTATGCAAATTGGAATAATCCCATTCTTCCCATTGCACGGGGTTCAAGGTGTCTGGGCTCTGGATCTGCCTGAATCCTTCACTGAGTCCCTCAGGACAGCTCCAGACCCTTTTGAGTACACATGGGTGACTCCTCATCTTGCCCTCAACCCTGAGCTCAGCTACCAACTGCCACAGACTTCGAGGCACAGGAATCCTTAAACCCTCCCTCGAAGGGGTGGGAGAGAGCAGGGTGTGTTATGTTTGGCATTTTATTGAAGAAACCAAAGGCTTTCCCAAGGTCACACAGCAATCATTGACAGATCTGAAAATAGAACTCTGATTTTCAGTCTCCTTTCATATCTGGTGCTTTTTCAGGGCCTCTTAAATCAGAGGGAAATGAAAGGGGCCTCTTTGGGGTGCTGGAAACAGGACGTCAGACCAGGGGCTTGGCATCTTATCCCCAACTCAAAAAAATAACACTACACTGGCCTCAAGACGGTTCTTCTTTGACAAGTACTCAGATAACGATTTTGGGTGACCACAAAAAGGTTGAATCATTCATTCAACACATATTTATTGAACACCTACTATGTGCCAGTGTAGATAAAACCATGAGCAAGACAGACAAAAGTTCCTGCCTTCCTGGAGCTTATTATTATCTCGCAAATATACCAGTTTCCGGTAGTCTGGCCTCTGGGATCCAAATCTCAACTCTATCACACAGTGGATTCAGGATGTTGGGTGCGTTATTATGCTGTTTGTTCCAAAATGTCCTCATCTTTACAACGGGGATAATAATCTTACCTAATAGGTAAGGTTGTGAGGATTAAATGAGACAACACGTGTAAAAGCCCAGCACACCTAGTCAGTGCTGGCTATGATAATTATTGTAATTTTCACATGGAACCTCTACAGATAAACCATTTACATTGTTAATAACAACAGCTACTATGACCGAGCATTTATTGAGTGGCCATCAATCAAGTGTGGACGTGGACGCTTTACGTCTATTATCTCATGAGGAAGCAGCAGTGTTTCCTACACTTGCCTGATGATCATACTCTTCTGAGAGGCCTCTTAAAAAAATTAAATGTCCAGATTCCCCAATGTCTCCGAGTCAGTATTTCCCCAAGAGGGCCTTGGGAATCTATTTTTTTAACGTGAAAAATAAAATATACACAAAATTTACTGTTTTAACCATTTTTAAGTGTACACTTCAGTGACGTTAAGTACATTCACGTTGCTGTTCAACCGTCACCATCATCCATCTCTAGAACCTTTTCGTCTCCCCAGATCAGAACTCTTAACCATTAAACACAAACTCCCGTTCCCTTTCCCCCAACCTCTGGCAAACACCATCCTACTTTCTGTCTCTCTGAATTTGACTCTTCTAGGTGTTTCAGAGAAGTGGAATTCTACAATATTTGTCTTTTTGTGACAGACTTATCTCATTTAGCATAATGTCCTCAAGGTTCATGCATGTTGTAACATGCGTCAGAACATCATTCCTTTTTTTTTTTTTTTTTTTTTGTGGCACGTGGGCCTCTCACTGTTGTGGCCTCTCCCGTTGCGGAGCACAGGCTCCAGACGCACAGCCTCAGCGACCATGGCTCACAGGCCCAGCCGCTCCGCGGCATGTGGGATCCTCCCGGACCGGGGCATGAACCCGCGTCCCCTGCGTCAGGCGGACTCTCAACCACTGCGCCACCAGGGAAGCCCCGTCATTCCTTTTAAAACTTAGTAATATTCCATTGCATTTATGTACCAGTTTTGTTTTTCCATTCATCTGCTGAGGGACATTTGGGTTGTTTCCATCTTTTGGCTGTTTTCCTTCTGACTCTACACACCATGGCAGCAGCAGAGAGTTCATTTCTGGCTGTGCTAGGGCAAGCAACCAGACACATTTAGTTTCTTTTTGAGCATTTTGCACCTGTTGACCTCACCTGTGAATGGAGTAATTCACCAGGTTGAGTGAAGGGCACTTAATTCCCACCAGACAATCCTCTCCCAGTGCACACCGGGGCTACTGATGGAAATGGTTCTGAGAACTGTTTCACCCTCCCCTTGATGACTGGAGGCTCTGTTCTCCATGCATGGGAACCGTGGGACACGCCCTACGTTTGGGCCTGAGAATCAAACGGCTGCCAGCAGCGGCTCTGGTACCCTAGGCTCCGCAGTGCTTTTGCAGAGGCTACAAGACTCTCTCCTCTGGATGCTATTTATACTACGCCAGAGACAAGTGACAGCCAAACTGGATATGTGGTCACCTAACTACTTTCTGAGTTACTGTTGCCATCTTTAGAAGAGGGTCCCCACTTCTAATCAATGCAAGCACATAGCTGAGGCTTCCTTGAACCACCACCTTGAACGCTCCATTAGGGCAGCTGCAGTGTTTTTTCCTCGTCTTGGCTCCTTGCTGTTTCTAGGAGAGAATCGCTGAGGCTCATCCAACAGTGGATGCCTGCTGGCCCAACTCTGGGAGCCCCATGAAGCAATCACTCCCGGGATGGGAGGAGGTGGGGAACAGTGAGGAAGCATGGGCGGGGTGTGAGGGAGCTCCTGCACGCTCTCCTGGCTTCCTCTGCAGGATTGTTGCAGCAGAGGCAGCTAGAGGCCAGTTCCTTCTCCGGGAAGGAAAAGTCGGAAATACCTTCATCTTCTTGCCAAAACCTGGAAAATAGCTTTTCCCCCTACATCTCTACTTGAGTCCCAGAAGGAGAAAATTTCTTTTTCATCTGCTTTTCTCTTCTTTCCTTACACCACGAATGAAACCAAGCCATTCACACAGAGATTGCTCCTTGTCCCCCTGCAGCTGCTATGACAATAGAAGCTGGAGCTGGACACAAGTCCTTTGAGTGAAGAACCACAGTGTTCAGGTTCCTGTGCAGCTGCAGGCAGCCATGTGAGTAAATTTTGGTCAATGGGAGGTGAATAAAAGTGAAAGGATGTGCACATCCTTTTCCTTCCCACTTTCCTGTTGGCTAAAACAAAGACATCTTACTCTGAGTCATCTTTGCCAGTGCAGGCAAGAGCAATAATCCTATGGAATGAGGAGCAACAAGATGGGGGGAACCTGGGCCCCTGAATGGTCACATGGAGCAGAGGCATCTGCCCTGGATCACCTTCCTCCACGTGATACACAAGGGAGAAAGAAATGGGTACATTTTACCTCTGATGTGGGAGCCAAACTGATGCTCTAGAATAATACCCTTCAATTGGAGAGAAAAGGGAAGAAGAAAATATCAGAGGAAAAAGGCGAGTGTGGGGAAGGAGGCTGGTAGAAGGAGGTGAGGTGCAGGAGAAGATGGAAAAAACTGGACAGGCATATATTGCATCCCATTCCAACCCCCAAAGCACGGTCAGGCTTAGCCTTCCACTTGGGCTTTGGAAAATCACAGCCGATTTTTCTGTTGATAGCCATGTATGTTGGATAAAGAAACACAAGCCTTCATGGGAAGACTATCTTTTTTCTGAGTCCTGATACATGCTGCAGTATGTCACCATGAAAATAATTACGAATAAATTGTGTCCCTAAATTTATCTTTCCAAGCATTATATAATTCACTCCTAATTATCCACATTCCTTTTATATTTTGGGAAAAAGTGAGACCTATTCCTACAGTGATTTACGATGCTTGATTTTGGCTAATGTAACCTATTTTGTCATTAATCTTTGCTGAACGTACTTAGGAAGATAAACTGATTGGGATATATAATACACCCTGAGTCAAATATAAATGATTTGGGAATTATTCTTAAGAAGAGAAACTGTTCACTGGCTGCCCTCCAATGAGGTCCTCATCCTTCTACCTGGCTGGTCAGCACAGCTCCCCAGCAGACTGTGGCCATCCTGCTCTGATGAACCATGCCTACTGATACTCATATCCTTGTGGAGTCCCCTCCCCTTAAGCTGAGCTGGTCCTATGATTTGACTTAATCAATAGAATTAAGAACATGGTGCTCTTTCCCATCTTAAGCCTTAGGGCTAGGCGGTTTCTGCTTTTGCATTATTGGAAACCCCGAGCATCGACGGCAGAATTCTGGCTACCCTGCTTGGAGGAACCACGTGGAGAAAGGAGAGGCCGTGTGTCCCAGCTTCCCTGCTGAGCCCAGCCCCAGCCTGGCCACTGTTGAATACAGGCACAGGAGCACCACCGATACCCTCATTGCAAGTGCAGCTAAACTGTAGAATTGTGAGCAAATGAAATGATTTCTGAGTTAAGCCACTAAGTCTTGGGATGGCTTATACCCAGTAACATAAATGAAGCACTAACCTTTCCTAACTCCCATGCAGCTCCTATCTAAGGTTTCTAAATGGAATTTTCTCACAATCCCATTTGCCACACCATCTTCTGCTCTAAGTTCTTAACCAGTCAGTGTCGTCATGTACAATTATATGGGTTGTTCAGTGTACCAGGGGACCCCGTCAAGGGAGCCAGTGAGGACTGCTTGCCTGGCCTAGAGAGGGCAGGCTTTCAAAATCACGTGACGACGCCTCTGACAAAATATTCAGTTGAATCAAATCCAAAGTTGTTGACCTGGCCTCCAAGCTCCCTTTAACTGCCTGATGCCACCTTCAGTCCCCGCCCCAACTTTCTCCGGCCCAGTCTTTCATTAGTCACTTGTGGTCTTAGCCCAGCCTAGCCCCCCTACCCCCCACTCTCAGACACGCCCACTCTGCCTTCCATCAGGAGCAGTTCCCAAACTGGGGACGTGCCCTCCAGGGGAGGACACAAGTGCAGCCACCAACCGTCCGTGTCCTCAGGCACCAGGATGCTTTCAGTCTTGTAAACCTCAGACAGGAGCTGATGTTTCTCTACAGGCACACTTTTTAAGGACTTCCAAGCATGTTAAAGTAAGAACGGACTGCAGAGCCATCTGTTGCTGTTCTGTTTCTGTCTCCAAACATGGAGAGCCAAGCCCAAGGGCACAGGAGCGGCTCTGCCCGCCTCCGGGAGGGCTGTGCTCCTTGTACAGAAGTCCTGAGACACAGGGCTCTGCGTCTGAGTCAGAGAAGCCGGTCTCCTGGGGAAATTCTTCTCCTCACAATTCACAGCACAACCACAAAGCGGAATGTTCCAGTAGGCTGTGCAAATGGACCAGCGTGACACGGGATACACGTTGTCAAACTTTGTAATCTTACCCCCCATTAAATATTCAGCACAGATGATTCGATCTCTTCCTTTTCTCAGCTTCTCCCTTCTTCCCCTGCATCCCCTCCCGCATCGTACCTCCTCTCCACGTTAGCTGACTTCTGGGAAGAGCCCACTCAGAGTTGCTTTCCTGGCAGGGATATGGCCAAGGGGATTTCTAGACATGGGGCAAGCATACAGATTGTTTTCTTTGACTCCGAATTCTTTATAGAAAGCGCAGTTGGAACCCACCGTGGGGGAGGGAAGGGATTAGATGCTCACCGGACTTTGTGCTGGAAGGGGATGGAATGCCGTCTCAGCAGGTGGGCTGCTCAGGACAACTAGCCTCTCAGGGAAGCTCAGCTTTATTCAGGACAGCAGCCTAAACGAGTGATTTCTAAGCTCATCGTTCTTAAGGCTGGTCCACCTGAGCCTTTGATCTCTACAAATACTGAAGGATGAGAGACCTGGATGCAAACTATTTGCCTGACACAATAGTTTGGCAACTGTATGCTGCAGCTGTAAATTAGAAGTGATAGTAATATTTTCATATTATAAAAGTAATAACTGCTACTTTTGCTTGAGCAAATATGACCCGTTAAGGGCTCCTCTGTATCACCTCATTTAATCACGAAAACAACTCCGTGAAATAGGTAATGTCTACTTGTGAAGATGAGAACACTGAAGCTCAGAGTTTAAGTAACTTCCCCAAGCTGGTGGATCTGAGACTCAAACCCCATCTGAGCAAGGCCCACACTCACATTCTTTCCTGACTCCCTGCCCTGCACACCAGGCGGTGAGCATCACCACACCTTCAGTAGCACAGCTGAGGCTCCCCTGGGAGCAGACAGATGCTCCATCACCCTCCTCCACGCTTCCTGCCCATAGCTGTTGTTTTCTGGCATCGCTACAGAGCACATCCTCTGGACTGCTCTGCCCTGTCCTGGGATTCTGCCCTTTGGCTTTGAGAAATTCTGGAATAAAGCAAGGTTTGTTACAAGGAGTCACCTTATGCCAAGTCTCTGGGGTCCTGGTCAAGCCTCCAGGCTCTTGCTAGCTACACAGAGAGCAGGTTTGGTCTCCAAGAGCAGTGGGCAGTTTCCCAGTCCACAGTGGGGCTGGGCTGGAGGGGCTGGGCTGGGGGCGAGGACGCAGGCCCTTCCCCCTTCCCCACCTAGCTGCTTGCCCAGTGTTCTCCACGATGCAAGGGAAGAGTCAAGCCCGCGGTGCCTAACTTGGGATTTGATGGGCAACTGTAGTGTCCTCGAAACACACTTTATAATACCACGTGGTGATTTCCCACCCATTCCTTCTAGCGGGGCCGTGAGAAAATCTAATATGGTATAAAAGCAGTTGCCATTTGGGATGAATTTTCTTGAGCAGAGATGACAAATGCTTTTGCAGGGAGAGGGTGTTCCCTCCCTGCGACCCCCTCAGTGGGAGCTCCAGCGAGACGGTGGCTTCAGGGGCTGGTCTGCGACAGGAGGTGGGAGAGTCAGCTGGCTGGGTCGTGGCTGTTGCTGCCACCCTACCCCTTGGTATTCACGAAGTGCTCAGCAAATGATGTTGCTAGAATTTTCTCTCAATTTTCCTCCTAAGTCTGGCCCTTAGGAAGAATCCGGCTGGAAGGCAGGGGTAGAGAAGAGGAGAATCCACATGAAGATAGAGGCTAGGTTCTTGGGACACTCTGGATATGATAGAGATTAGACTTCATTTTTAATCTATTTAAACTTTTTCTCCATCTATGTGGAATAAGTATCATCATAAGCCCACTGGCACAAGCTACCGAGAAAGGCTGTGTGGTCACAAAGCCTGGATTCCTCAGAGAAGAAATTCTATCAGCTCTTGTCCATTCTGGGCTCTTGGATATTGTGTTTGTGTGAAGCCAGAGAAATGGGCTGGATAGAGAACGCCCCCAGGAGACCTCGGAGCGCGTGACTTTACAGCCCCTGGCAGCAAGGGGCAGTGGGACCAGAATACCGGGCTTGAAGCTGGAGCGCTGGGGCTGAGGATACCTTTCTCACTCGCCTGATTAGACCTTAGCTGAGCCTCCTAACCTCTCCAGGCTCCCGTTCTCACTTGTGAATCGAGGAGCAATACTGATGGTGATGGAAATGATGCTTCTCTTTCAAGGAAGCCACAAGGATTCAATAAATTACCATCTACGGAACTGCTTCATCAGCCCTAGAGCACTCTGCAGATGTAAAGCATAAATGGGTCTACATATCGGGGACCATCTTACCACTGTGCCTGGGAGAATGTCACATGCAGAGGATGCACTCAAGAAGAATACATTTATAATGTCCTTTTAAGTTACATTTTAAAAGGCATGGTTATTTTTCTAGAGCAGGATATAAACATTAAAAAACATTTTTGTTTGTATCGCAGATCTCTTTGAACATCTGATAAAACCATGAACACTTTCTTCCTCAAAAAAAACAAAAACAAAAAAACCCCAGCAAACATAAACCATTCTAATGCACACATCCCATAACATTTTATTACGATTTCTGGGGGCTCACAGTTTCCTCTGACACTCAGCTTAAGAAAACGCCTGTGCTGGAGATTTTCAGGCTTCAGCTCTCTGAAATTTGGGAGAGAAATAGACTGTGTAGAAAAATGAATGCAGAAATGATGTGTAGCATTCACCTGGGAAGAATTCTAGAGGGAAGGTCCCTGAGATTCTAACGTACTCAGACGAGGCTCTTGAAAAATTAGTTCGTGTCTGATGGTAGAGAGTCTATTTAAATGAACATGTGCTCAAGCTAAAGAACGGGATTTGCCCCATATATGTGGCCACCTTCAGCTCACTGAGGCTTTTGTGCAGTAAGTTGTGGTCGGATATCTGAATCCTCCGGTCTCCACAATGAGCTGCTATCTGGTAACGGCGGCGAGGTCTCGTTACCGCGGGCCGAGGCGCCTTCAGGACGCTCGGATGCTACTCAGAGCTCACTTTATCGGGGATCTGAGAGCCTCCTGCCAAAGGCCCTGGCTGTGTCCACCCGAGTCCATCTCCGGGGACTGGATTTTACCTCAAGCAACACGCTGTCTACGGTTTAGTGCTGTCTTTGAAAAGCAGGATTTCATTTTGGAGACAGGGATTCAGGACCAGGGCCAGATCAGCCGCGGTGGAAACGTAGAAATCCACACCACGATCAAGTCAAATCGAGGGAGACCACATCCAGAAATGAAAAAGGAAAAAGAAAATAGCTGAGCAGGAAACGCAATGTCACGTGTTCTGCATCCAGCTGGGGCCTTGGATGGAAGAGCGTGGAAGGTATGCGCACCAAATGGTGCATAAAGCCAGCCAGGGAGCTTGCTTTTAAGCTCACAGCGCACTCCCTCACGTCCTCAGGTGGTTTATGGCATTTTGGTTATTGGATGTAAGGTCCCCCCCATGAGAGATGCCCGGGTCGCCCGCCTGACCAAGCCCACACTCGCTGGGATTCCAAGAATCAGAGGCCTCCGGGAAGACAGATGGCAGGAGGCCTGCACCTTGGCTCCTGGGCCCCCAGCTAGATCAAGTGGCGCCGCGCAGGCAGCTGGAAGGCACCCACAGAGAGAAACCGAGCACCATGCTCAGAAAGCTCCACTCCATCTTTCACTCCGGGCCGCAGAGGAAGGCGGAGGTGGCCGAGAGCCCTTACTACGACTGTGCCAGCCCCGCGGTGAGGCTGATCCGCAGCAGCTCCATGTACGTGGTCGGGGACCACGGGGAGAAGTTCAGCGAGTCCTTAAAGAAATACAAAAGCGCCAGCAGCATGGACACCAGCCTGTACTACCTGCAGCAGGAGGGGGACCGGGCGTGGATGTACTCGCGCACCCAGGACTGCCTTCAGTACTTACAGGAGCTGCTGGCCTTGCGCAAAAAGTACCTGAGCAGCCTCAGCGACCTGAAGCCCAGCCGCGCCCCGGGCATCTCCTCCACCTCCTCGAAATCCTCCAGGGGAGGAAAGAAGCCCGCCTCCAAAGAAATAAAGGTAAGTGTCGCCGCCGAGAAGTAGAGTTGACGCGAGCGCTCTTCCGAGAGCCTCTGACGCGGGTTGCAGCCCTGGATCACCCACGCGCAGCGTAATTAATCTGCGCCTTTGGGCTGACAGCTCCGTCCACCTCAGACACTCTCCATCGCCGTCTCGCCAGCCTGGGAAGGATGGCTGGTCCCATGCTGAGTTTTCACGCGGAGACCACGGGAAGGAGCAGCTTCTGGCATCCACGTAGCAGCCTGTGGGGAGGACTCGGGCTTGGTGTCAGACAGACGGTTTGCAGGGCACATCTGTCACTTCCTGCCCACCTCCTGGGCGAGAGAATGCCTGTATGACATTTGAGTGACAGCACATGGCTTCCCAGCAAGTTTGTGTTATTTTCCTTATTACAGTCACATCTAAACATCCCAGTGAAAAGGGAACGTTTAGAGGATTTGCTCTGTCTGTTCCGTGAGCCCGAGTATTGGGGGGACTCGGGCACAGCCTCAGAGTCTGTGAGTCGAAGGAGATTGAATGACAACTTTGCTGGGCACTGGAGGCGTCCAGCCCAGGCAGACAGAGCAGGAAATGAGTGAAAGAAAGAACTTGCCTTTATCTCATACTTATTACAGGGTTTGTACACATTACCTTTTCTTTTCTTTCTTTTTTTTTTTTTCTTTTTTTTTTTTTTTGCGGTATGCGGGCCTCTCACTGTTGTGGCCTCTCCCGTTGCGGAGCACAGGCTCCGGACGTGCAGGCTCAGCGGCCGTGGCTCACGGGCCCAGCCGCTCCACGGCATGTGGGATCCTCCCAGACCGGGACACGAACCTGTGTCCCTTGCATCAGCAGGTGGACTCTCAACCACTGCGCCACCAGGGAAGCCCCACATTACCTTTTCTTGAAATAATTCCAATAATGAATAATGCCAGAAGGGAAGGGGGGAGAAAGTCCCTCTGTATCGCAGAAGACCAAGCTGAGGCTCAGTGACCTGATTTTGCTAAGATCCCCAACTCACTGTTACTTATTCCTTTGTTTCCTCAATTAAAAAGAAAAAAATGAAGTTTGAGGCTATTTTTAAATTGCCATCAATTGTTCTCCTGATGACTGGGCTCTAAGGTGTTCAGAGCAGGCCTGCGTGGCCCAGCAATGCCCCGCCCCCGCCCCCCCCCCCCCCCCAGAGTGTCCTGCAGGCCTGCAAGTCCCATTTACACTGAGTGACCTACTGGCCTGTTATCAGATCTCTAGGGCTTGGCCTCACCCAACTGGTTTCAACTGTCTGCATTTTATCCCAGGCGGGAGCAGTTTAAATAACCATTTGAACTCCAGAAGTAGGGCAGGGTTGGGGCCGATACAAAGTGTCTCACACTTCGGTTCCAGTACTGTCCTTGTGACCAACCAGCTGTAGATTTGTGGGCCAGCCCCCCCTCCTTCGGGGCCACCTCCGATGACAGAGGGGGTTGCCGTGATTTCTGGACTTCCAGCTTGAGCATCCTGGGATTCTCGGTTCTGGTTAGATTCCCACCAGGCACTACATTTTCCTGCAAGATGGAGTCCTTTCTTGGTAGAACCTAGCGCTCTTCCTCCCAGCTCCATTCCTAGTTCAGCATCTGAAGACAGAGGGAGGGGTCAAAGGTAGAACACCAGCTCTGGCCCTGTAGGGATGGCTGTGAAGAGGGCCCAGGCATGATGCAGGGTAGAGATTTCCTCAGGAGATGTCTCTTACCACGGTGTAACCAGGAGAGAGGTTTTATGTTTGTTTGTTCTTATTTGAAGTATAGTTGATTTACAATAGTGTGTTTGTTTCAGGTATACACTATAGTGATTCGGTATTTTTGCAGATTATATCCCATTATAGATTATCACGAGATAATAGGTATAATTCCCTGTGCTACACAGTAAATCCTTGTTGCATATCCATTTTATGTATCGTAGTCTGTCTCTCCCCTCTTCCCTCTCCCCTTTGGTAACCATAAATTTGTTTTCTGTATCTGTGAGTATGTTTCTGTTTAGCATATACATTCATTTGTATTATTTTTTAGATTCCACATATAAGTGATAGCATATAGTATTTGTCTTTCTTTGTCTGATTTATTTCACTAAGTGTGGTATTCTCTAGGAGAAAAGGGACCCCTCCTACACCATTGGTAGGAATGTAAATTGGTGCAGCCACTGTGGAAAACAGTTTGGAGGTTCCTAAAAAAACTAAAAATAGAACTACCTAATGATCCAACAAGCCAACTCCTGGGCATATATCTGAAAAACACAAAAACACTAATTCGAAAAGATACATGCACACCATTGTTTATAGCAGCATTATTTACAACAGCCAAGACATGGAAGCAACCTAAGTGTCCATCAACAGATGAGTGGATAAAGAAGATATGAGATATATATAATGGAATATTACTCAGCCATAAAAAAGAATGAAATACTGCCATTTGCAACAATGTGGATGGACCTAGAAAATATTATGCTTAGTGAAATAAGTCAGGAAAGAGTTTTAAAATGGCTTTGAAGTTAGTCAGATCAAGGCCTGAATTTTAGGTCTGTATTTAGCAGCTGTGTGCCTTTGTCAGGTTAAGCTTCTCTCTCTGGGCCTCTATTTCTGGAGCATACAAACGGAAATAAGAATATACCTTGTGAGGAGGAAGCAAGATCTGGCCTGTGACAGGACCTGGCACATACTAGGGAGTCCAGTGTTCACTGCTCTGAAATTTATGGTGCAGGAGGTGTACGGAAGCCTGGAGACAAGCTGCTCTCCTTCCCTACTGCTCCCAAAGAAAGAGCTGTCTGCTGGGCGTGCCTGAGAAACGGTGGGTGAGGTCTCCGTGGCTAGCAAGGTGGCCTTCCTGGCTCTCTGTGCATGGCAGGGGCAGGGGATTCGGAGAGGCCCTTCCTTCAGGAATGTCATCACCTTCCTGCATTGGTAGAAAATACTTGCTGATGTTCAGATTTAGGGCAAACTCTGTTCTTTTCCCTTGACCCCCTGTTATGTGCTGAATCTTGTCTCCCCCAAATCCTATATTTAAGTCCTAACACTCAGTCCTCAGAAAGTGACCTTATTTGTTTTTTTAAATAAATTTATTTATTTTTGGCTGCCTTGTATCTTCGTTGATGTGCACGGGCTTTCTCTAGTTGCGGTGAGCGGGGGCTACTCTTCATTGCGGTGCGCAGGCTTCTCATTGTGGTGGTTTCTCTTGTTGCTCAGTACGGGCTCTAGGTGCGTGGGCTTCAGTAGTTGTGGCACACGGGCTCAGTAGTTGTGGCTCAAGGGCTCTAGAGCGCGGGCTCAGTAGTTGTGGCACACGGGCTCAGCAGTTGTGGCTCAAGGGCTCTAGAGCGTGGGCTCAGTAGTTGTGGCACACGGGCTCAGTACTTGTGGCTCAAGGGCTCTAGAGTGCAGGCTCAGCAGTCGTGGTGCACAGGCTTAGTTGCTCCTCAGCATGTGGGATCTTCCTGGACCAGGGCTCCAACCTGTGTCCCTTGCATTGGCAGGTGGATTCCCAACCACTGCGCCACCAGGGAAGCCCTACATAAATTTCTTTTAAAGAAAAATGTGTAACGCTGGACACCTTTCAAATGGTTAAGTGCCAGACAATAATCAGAGTTCTTTAGATCACAGCTTTCTGCGAGCTTTTCCAAATGATCATTTATATAAACCCATAACAATTCATCCAAAAGTCTATTAAGCCCTAATTAATATATTTTTAGAACACTTTTTGAAAGTATATTAGTAGAACACTAGAAAATGAATTCCTTAAGAGGTCATGGAGGCTCTAAAAACACTTCATTTAGGAATCAGGAGGGTGTTTTTTTTTTTTTTTTTTTTTTTTTTGCGGTACGCGGGCCTCTCACTGTTGTGGCCTTTCCCATTGCGGAGCACAGGCTCCAGACACGCAGGCCCAGCGGCCATGGCTCACGGGCCCAGCCGCTCTGCGGCATGTGGGATCTTCCCGGACCGGGGCACGAACCCGTGTCCCCTGCATCGGCAGGCAGACTCTCAACCACTGCGCCACCAGGCAGCCCAGGAGAGTGTTTTTATAAAAGGTTTGACAATGATCTTTTATTTCTTAAAATATAATATCCTCTTAAATAAAATACTCATAAAAATTTAAAATTTACCATTTGAACCATTTTTTCAATGATAATGTCAGCGTACAATTCACTGACATTAAGGACAGTGTTGTATAGCCCACTACATCCATTCCCAGAACGTTTTCATCATCCTAGACAGAAGACAGTGGCTCCCCATTTCCCCTTCTCCCAACTCCTGGAAACCTGTATTCTACTTTCTGTCTCTATGAATTTGCCTATTCTAAGAACCTCATATAATTGGAATCATACAGTATCTGTCGTACTGTGACTGGCTTCTTTCTCTTAGCATAATGTTTTCAAGGTTCATCCATGTTGTAGCCTGTGTCAGAACTTCCTTCCTTTTTATGGTCCATGAGCTTGGGTTTTGATGGGATGTGAGGAGGAAAAGTTTGAGATTATGCTCTGACTTTGCCCGGAGTGCTCATCAGCATTTGGGGTTCTCACTGAGGATAGCTCCCCACGGTTTTAAAGCCAGATGAACAGGTAAACAGCCAGCAACCCTCTGTGAGAACTGGGCCACCTAAGTGGACCTGGGTGGACCACAGTGTCTGTGCTGCCAAAGAGGCAGTTTGGGGTTGGCTGCAGTGCCCCAAGGAACTCTCCCCAGAAGATTTGGGCTGACATTTGCCAAAGCCAGGGTTCCTGGTCACCCACCACAGCCAGAAGAAATTTCATTAATTCACCTGTGAATCATATAGTTCTGAGCAGCTTCGATCCCTGATATGTCTGCCTGGATGAACCAGCTGCAAAATGCACACCCCTCCCAGCACCAACCCCTCTCCCACCCCGCTCCAACTAAAGAATTCACCTGCTACAAGAATGATTTAAACAGAACCAGTGGAATTCTGGAGAATGCCTGCCAAAAGTGATTGATTTTTGTTTCAAGTAGTTTTGTTCTGATAATAGTTAACTTTCAGAACCAATTTTCTATCATTGGCCATTGAATCCTGGTTCATGAAATAAGACCAAGTCAACAGCAAATAGATTTCTTTTCTCCTCTGTGGTAGAAAGATCTGAATCCAATTCATCTAAAAAGATTCCATATATAAATTGCATACGCAATGGGAAGAAGGTTCTGAATCTGTTCCATACCACTGGGATTTATTTTTCAGATCTGTTGGGGGGACTCTCTGCAAACACAGGGATATCAAAGTGCAGGTTTTCTGTGAGCATCAGTTACTGGAGGTCTCTATCACTTGGCCTGTATCTGGTTGGCAGAGTTGAAGGGCAGTGAACATTCAATATGAGCTGCAAAGACTATTCTATTATGCTTGGCAGCGCTCTCCAGAAGATGGCAGACGGTAAAATAATCATCGATAACACAGCATCCAATTCCTGCAGCCCCTCTCAGTCAGACCACAAGACAGGTAATTATATTCCCCAATCTACCTCCCAGACATGTGCCATTTGCTCAGCCTAGAAACAGTACAGTACTTCGGCTTTTTCCTCTCTACCACACCCCGCCCACCTGGCTAACTTCTTGTCTTTTAAGAGAGCAAAGAAAGCAAAGAAAGCACTGCCCCAGGAAGCCATTTCTCATGTCCACAATCTAATGCAGTGGATGTCCCCCCTCTCTGGGTGTGACCCTTATCTCAGCACTCAGCACCCAGCAGTCAGCACACAGCACCATAATTGTCTGTTCATTTGCTGTGCCTGCTACTGGCCGTGAGCTCATTGAGTGGGGCCACCATGTCTTATTTCTCTTTTTATCTCCAACCTCTAGTGCAGCTCCAGGCATATAGTAGATGCTCAATAAACTAATAACCCGAGAAGCTCCAATTTAAGAATGGAACTTTACAAAGTTTGATGAAGACCTGGAAAAGTAATAGGTCTGTGGTTTTCAGTGAGTGGAAAATTATCTTGTTTTTAATGGAGTAGAATATAGTTTGGGGATATTCATATTCATATCATATTCATAATTAAAACATCCCACATGTAATGGATCAGAGTTTACCATCAAAAAGACACTTTTTTAGGTAAACATTTATTTCCGATTATTAAGTTACATTTGCTCATTAAATGAAATTTATAAAACACAGAAAACTGTAAGGAAGAAAATAAAAATGATCTAGAATCCTATCTCCTATCATCCAGAGACAATCACTATAAAATATTTAAGTATATTTTCTTTCAATCATTTATTTCTTGTATAGTTGCAGATATGTTATATTAGGGCTGCCAGGTAAAGTAAAGGATGCCTATTTAAATTTGGATTTCAGATAAACGATAGATTTTTGTAGTATAATTATGTCCATGTAATATTTGGTATCTATTTATACTAAAAATTTATTCACTGTTTATATAAAGTTGAAATTTAACTGCCATTCTATATTTTTATTTGCTAAATTTGGCAACCCTAAAGTGTGTATATGTATAAATTTACTAAATTTGGCTCATACCATATGCTTTTTTTATAATTTATATTGTGGGTTCTTTTCTATCTCATTAACTAGTTTTTGAAAACTGGAAGTATTAATGACAAAAAATTTAACAACTCACATTCTTTAAACAATTGTTAAACATTATAAATAAATTCATCTTACTCTGTCTACAAGGCATTTTTTAGCAGTGATTCCTAAAAGTGTGATTAATGGGCCAAAGGTGAAAGGCTGTTCATTTTTAAAGATTCTTCTACATATTGTTTTCCAGAAATATTTTATAATTTATACTTTTATCAACAGTGAGTTAGAAAGCCCTTCTTATTGCATTTTATCAGCACCAAGTAGTGTCATTAATTTTTAAAGTTTACTGATAATAATAGATTAACTGCATTGTTTTATGTACTTTTTTTGGATTATTGCTTAAGCAAAGAATGACCCTTTTGTTTTATCAAACCAATGTGTACTTCTTGTTTAATGGATTGCCCATTCATGTCTTTATACATTTTTTGGCTCTACTAAATATTTTTATTTATTTATCTGGACTCATATTAAGGATGTGAGTACACTGTCTGCCACATGTCTTAAAAATATTTTCTCAAAGTTATGTATCTTTTTTTTTTTTTTTTGCGGTACGCGGGCCTCTCACTGTTGTGGCCTCTCCCGTTGCAGAGCACAGGCTCCGGACGTGCAGGCCCAGCGGCCATGGCTCACGGGCCTAGCCGCTCCGCGGCATGTGGGATCTTCCCGGACCAGGGCACGAACCTGTGTCCCCTGCATCGGCAGGCGGACTCTCAACCACTGCGCCACCAGGGAAGCCCATCTTTTAATTTTACTTAAGAGTACAATCTTATCATTACAAATACTATTGATTTTTATGTAGTCAAATATGTAGATTGTTGTCTTTGATACTTCTTTGCTTCGTGCTTAGAAAGTCCTTCTATGGCTCAAGGTCAGTTGCATATTTGCCATTTTTCTCCTTTTTTTATAGTTCCATTTAAAAAAACCCAACCCTCTTATCTATTCAGCAATTTATTTTTACATGTAGTGGGATGTGAGAGTCCAACTTGAAATTTTCCCAAATAGAAAAGTTTCAACACCATTTATGGACAAATCCACCCCTTCTCTCATTGGATTGTGATGTTTCACGTATCAGGTGTGAAGATTTTTATACTATGTTTCAAGCATATTAATTCAGTTCTATTAGTTAGGCTTCGAACAGTTTGATAAACGTGAGCAGAAAACCTTCACCCAGTGTTGAACTAAAGTGAAATGGTCACTTAGGTGACATTTAAGGGGAGGAGTTACCAGGTCCTAGCAAAGGAAGCAACAGCCTTCAGATTATAAAGTGGGAGAAAAAAGACTAAGCCTCACACTGTGAGTCTGAAACCTCTAATACCAAAGACAAAAGACGCGCAGCTACGATTCCAAAATGACTGTAATGTTTAGCTACGAGAGGTACTACCCAAGTTTAGTTATACTACAGAGTGTGACAAACATTGTCCTTTCTTTTTATCTCTTTGGGCTGATTTTCTCAGCTCTATTGTCTATATCACTAGTTTTTCCCTTCAGCTCTGACAAGTCTACCGTTAGCGTATCTATTGAAAATTTGGATGTGGGTATGTGTACATATGTATTTAAATTTCAGTGATTATACCTTTTCCCAAGTTATTTGTACCTCAGATTTAAAGTTCTCATTTCTTAAGCTCGTATTCTTTTATCACAAACCCCTATTCAATGATGGGTACACATTTCCTTAGGTGATGTATTATAAAAGGGATAAGATGGGACTTACCTGGTGGTCCAGTGGCTAAGACTCTGCACTCCCAGTACAGGGGGCCCAGGTTCAATCCTTGATCAGGGAACTAGATCCTGCATGCATGCCGCAGCAACTAAGTCCTGGCACAGCCAAAAAAAAAAAAAAAAAAGAGATAAGTATTGCTTTGGACTTGATCTTGAATAGCCATTTCAAGGATGGCAGAAAGAAAGAGGATGTATTAGAGCTTTTAAGGTTTATCCTGAAAAGCTTCTTTTGAGGACATTAAATTGCTTGTGGATACATTTGAGCTGTTTTGCATTTCATTTCACCCAGCTGATTGATCCAAGGGAAAATGATCTCTCCAGTACAGACCAGTCCCACATTTGATCCTGGAAATTTCATCACAATGAACTGCCATTTTGATTTCCAGGTACGATTAGCTCAAGACAGTATTATAAGACTCCATAAAAATAAGGAGTACAGAGTTCTCAAAATTTGCTAAGTTAAATCCAAAAGTATACATTAGCAACATGCAAACTGGTTGTAGAATATAAACATATGATAATGGCATGTATATAGCATACATTCATTCATTCAACAAATTACTCCGTGTCAGGCATTGAAATAGGTGTTCCACATTCATAGATGGAAAGCCAGTCCGCCTGCCCTGACGCAGCCCCTGAAGCTGCAACTCTCAGCATCACTGCCTGAACCACACTGGTGTGTTGGAAGAGAAGCAGGTAGAATTACAACAAGAATGTTGGAAGTTGGGTATATCCGACGACTTGTCTCACGTAGGTAGTGGCTGGCAGTGAGCGTGTATCCAAAGACAGTCTTATCTGTGAGTGCTATTTGCCAAAGCTATTTCATAGACGAGGTTAAGGATCACGGGTCTAGTGCGGGGCTCTGAGGGTATAATACAACGTTGCTGCCCACACAAGGCAGAATACGAGCATAGAAAAGACGTGTGTGGGTCTGTCTGCTACAATGAGTGAAAGCTTCGGAAAGGAGGTGCCACGTGAGTGGCCCTCCGAAGAGGTGGCGGGGAGTGATGCCAGGAGGAGGAGGGGAGGAGGGGGCTAGATGTTTCGTGGTGGTCCTCTTGACGTCGGGTGGCTTTAGAATGTCCCCCTACCCTAACCTCTGACAAAATACTTCTGTTTACAACTGGAAGTTCATTTTGTAGCATCTGGATCTCTTTCAGACAAATACTGACAGATCCCAGAAGAAAGTAAACAGATTGGAGAAGCTCAAGTACCCCAAGGGCAGGTGAAACCAGGCAGGATGGGAGGTGATACGAAATGCAGATAAATAAACTGCCGCGGGGGACTCAAAAATTAAAATGAGAAATACGGTGGAGTTTGGTTTGGAAAGATGCAAGTGTTCTATCTGGGGAAAGTAATCCAAGACCCAGGCCTGTTGTGAGGGGTTGGGACGGGGAGGCTTGGAAAATGATAACCTTAAGGCCACTGAAGGTTAAAGGGGAGTCGGCAACGCAGTACAGATGGCTTTCAGAGAAAGCGCCTTCCCCTGGGGCTGCGGAAGGGCTGCTGGCGAAGGAACATGAGCGCTGCGAAACCCAGGTCTGAGCAGGTGCCACAGGAAGCAGCCTGCATTACACGCAGCCTTTCCAAAGTAGTTCAGTTCTGGGCTAGAAAAAGTCAAGATGGGGGGTGGGGGGGCCGGGGGGGCGCGGGACGAGGCAGTCCACTTTTATTTAGAGTTCTGAGTTCAGAGAGGGAGAACTATTTGGGTCTCACCCAGGGGTGTTGATAACTGACGTCCCATTTTGTGCAACCCCTGCTTGGTAAAGTAGATTTTCTGTGATGTTAGCCTGAGCCCTGAACCCTGAGCCTCAGTTGTGCAGCTCTTACGCTAGTTGTCTTGGCTGGAGACCAAGAGGAGGTCGTAGTAGAGGCCAGAAAGGCCCATGGAAGCTTCGGGAAAGGCAGGAAAAGCCAGAATCAGCCTGAGTTTAAACTAGGACTTGAAAAGGTCCAGGGAGCCTGGACTTGTAGGTTAGCCTTGGTGTCACCAAACCAGGCTTGTTTGCCTGATTCACAGCAAGCCCGAACGCTGAGATGCCGAGATTTGCAGCAAAGAGAGGGTTTATTCACAAGGCAGCCAAACGAGGAGACAGGAGAACAAATTCAAATCCACCTCCTGGAAGGCAAGGGGTCTCAGGTACCTGTGCGACAAAGAAGCAGGGCGGGTCTTCCCTGATGGCGCAGTGGTTGAGAGTCCGTCTGCCGATGCAGGGAACCCGGGTTCGTGCCCCGGTCCGGGAAGATCCCACATGCCGCAGAGCGGCTGGGCCCGTGAGCCATGGCCGCTGAGCCTGCGCGTCCGGAGCCTGTGCTCCGCAACGGGAGAGGCCGCAACAGTGAGAGGCCCCCGTACAACAACAACAAAAAAAAGAAGCAGGGCGGTCTGGGGTGTGGGGAACTAAGGAAAAGGTGGGGTAATTGTTGTTCTGTGCAGGTGTAACTAGCCTACAGGCCTCTGCACGTCCAAAAATGGAGGCACCCAGCACCATCTGAGGGCGGAGTTCTCAGCCCTCTGACGTCAAAACGGCACGGAGCAGACTCGCGCATGCCCGGTTGGAGGGTTGGTAGTCCTTTCCAGGCCTTAACTGGCTCAGCTGCAACTAGACACAGGTGATGCCAAGAAAACAACTCAGGCAAACACCTTGTTTAGGCTCCATGCTCCTTGGAGGACAGGCAAGTCTTGTAGCAACAATGAAAACAACCTTGATGCGGGAAGACAGGTTACAGGTGAAATGGATTTAACTGATGATTACCCACAGTTTCATTGGTACTCAGATAAATCATCACAAAATTCATCTGGAGACATTTAAAAGTATACTTTATAGGGCCTCCCTGGTGGCGCAAGTGGTTGGGAGTCCGCCTGCCGATGCAGGGGATACGGGTTCGTGCCCCGGTCTGGGAGGATCCCATATGCCGCGGAGCGGCTGGGCCCGTGAGCCGTGGCCGCTGGGCCTGCGTGTCCGGAGCCTGTGCTCCGCAGCGGGGGAGGCCACAGCAGTGAGAGGCCCGCATACCGCAAAAAGAAAAAAAAAAAAAAAAAAAAAAGTATACTTTATAAAGTACAATAGATTTGTTAACCAGATCACCTGATGCTTACCGTTCTCTCTGTAAAACGAGCTGAATCTTTACAATTAGAAGCCTATACTAGGGTATTATTGGCAAAGTGCAAAATGATGTATGTGTAAACACTCACTGTAACAGCAAAAGACTTCAAACAACCCGAAGCTCTAACAATAGGGGACTGTAGTTCCTTCCCACAGTGTGTCTGTGTAGTGGAGAACTGTGCAGCTATTCAAGGGGAAGAGGAGGGTCTCTGCTGCTGTGAAGTTATTCTTAGGGTACACCAAGTGAAGAAAGCAATTCACAGGGCGATATTGTACGCTACCTTTTGTTTTCTTGAAGAGTGGGTTAATACACATTTGCTTGTGTTTTTAAAAAGAAATGATGGAGAGAGAAACAAAAAACTTGATGTCTAGTCAAAATGAAGACTAGCAGAGATGAATACCAAACATTACACCCAGGATGCAAACAAAACTGCATGAATACAAGCAGAGGAAATTGCTCTCCCCCCGCAAGCCAGGAGGTGATTTAGGTCACGTTTGGGGACTGGGTGGGAAAGGTAGGTGCATGCCTATGAGTGGGATGCCCTCATACCTATAGCTAGTAAGGGGATGGGGCGGGGGGGGTGGTCCCTTTACCTGGTCTCTATGTGCTGAGCAATGGGAAATACACAGGGATGTAAGGGTCCGGGCCCTGTAATCCAGGCGCTTTGTCCTCTTTCTTCATTGACCTGTGTCCTATCCTCTTGGGTCCTGTCCCTTGTGTCCTTGTCTTCATGGAGACACTCCTGTCTGCTCTTGCAAATTCAGGGCATGAGACTGGTATTTAAGGCTTTCATCCTAAACCAGACCCCGAGGTGGGGAGCGCGGGCCCTCTTGCTCCCTTCCCTATGCCTGGATCCTTAGAGAGCAGAGGGTCTCAACTGCTCTGTATTAGAATCACCTGGTTATCTAAATTAATTGATCTGGGAAAGGGCCAGTGTAGAGATACTTTAAGAGCATCCATTGAGGGTCCAACCTCCAGCTGGGATTGGGCTCCACTGTGAGAACCGCCCAGACAGAGATGAGGGGGGAGTCATAACCATTCATAACCACCATCACCCCCAACTGGGTCCTCAGACTCCTTCAAGGGGTGGTGCTTTCATTTGCAGGGAAGGAAGGCAGAGCTAAGGAAGGAAGGAAAGCAACTGTTTCTTCATTTTCATTTATCTATGTTCCTCCCTCATTCCATGAAGGCCTTGGGTGAAACTGATGATGGTAATTGAGGCAAGTTGGGGAAAGCTCTCTTTGGGGATGAGAC
Source organism: Mesoplodon mirus (assembly GCF_964341445.2). Taxonomy (NCBI): domain Eukaryota; kingdom Metazoa; phylum Chordata; class Mammalia; order Artiodactyla; family Ziphiidae; genus Mesoplodon; species Mesoplodon mirus. The sequence goes on from NC_138993.1 coordinate 16,608,041, forward strand.
TTGGTCACACAGGTACATAGGGGTCGGCCACAAATAATGTCACCAATGTCTCACTCTCCAGCCACACCAGGATCCAAAAGCTCTTTTAACAGAAACAAGCTTTATAACGGTGATAGTGTACTGAATGGTCCAGCAGAGCCCCGGATGTGAGGCCCCACAGAGCAGACTCTTAAGTGCTGGCCAAGGAGCTTATCTGTCAGTGTCTGTGGCTGTGCCCAGGAAGGCAATCACTGCTAAGCACAGCAGAGAGGGTGAGCTGTGCGGGAGTGTTGAGTCCCCAAGCTTGAAATTTTACAAACAAGAAACATGTTTGAATATTTGGAATAACCAACGAAATGTGCAGCTGAAAGGGTCTTTGTCCATTAGTTTTGATGGGCAGAGAGTACAATGGCTGAGGTGGTGATGTATATGCTGGTAATTTATTTTTTTATTTTGTAAATATTATCCTTGGAGGATAATTCTTGAGGAGATTGGGGATATTCACAAGAGGCCACAGTCAAGGGCTTGTGTTAACCTAACTACTGGCAGTGTGCTCGTTGCTGTTTTCTTAGCCTTTACTAGTTAAGACACCAAAGTTGACTCTCTTTTAAGCCTTTTTTTTTTTTTGCGGTACACGGGCCTCTCACTGTTGTGGCCTCTCCCGTTGAGGAGCACAGGCGCCGGACACGCAGGCTCAGTGGCCATGGCTCACGGGCCCAGCCGCTCCGCGGCATGTGGGATCTTCCCGGACCGGGTCACGAACCCGCGTCCCCTGCATCGGCAGGCGGACTCTCAACCACTGCGCCACCAGGGAAGCCCCTCTTTTAAGCCTTTTAATAAATGAAAGCAATTGATCCAGGCTGCTCTGAGCTTCTGGCCAAAGTCTACTTCCTGGGGACACTGAAGAATGAACAGCTTAGATGAAATTATAGGGTGACCCAGATGGAAAAGAATATGGTGCCCATGAGCAAGGTTGAGACTCTTGCATTCAGCCAAACACTGATGGCAGTTGCTACTAGGGACTTAGTGATATCCCTTCCAGGTGGAGATGGGTTTTGAGATGGGAAAACCTACAGACCTTGCATTTCTATTAAATAATATTCAACCTTCCTTTGGGGCTCAGTCCAGAACATGTGGTTTTCTCGATTCTTTGTTTCTCTCTTCCACTTCACAAAAAAATTCTCTAAAATAATATGTGCCATCGTAGAATTAGATTAGGTACTGAGGACCATGGAGCCTGGAGGAGGGAAACAGCCCAGGAGAGGGTGGTCTTCCTGGAGAAAGAGCTGTCTCAGCCACATCTTGATGGTTGTATAGGAGTTGGCCAGATAAGGCATTCAAGGCAGAGGGACAGCAAGAGAAAACACAGGGAGAATAAAAGCATTTGGACCTGCCTCCAGATATGAGCCTTCCTGTTATCTGCCTGCAGGAAGGATGCTGGTGGCCCAGGCTTCTGTGCTCATACAGACTTTCAACCAGCCCCTCAGTTTTTCATTCCAACCCTTGGTGTGCCTGGTGTTGCCACGTCTGGAGCATTTCTGGTTCCAAGGGTCAAGCTGTCTCCCTTCTGAGCTGCTTCATCCACCCGTGGTTCTCTGGGAGGGTGGTCCCTCTGCTCTGTTACATCAATTCCCCTGCTTCAACTGCTTTCCATTTGGCAGGAGCTCTCGGAAATCTCTCTCTCACTGATGACCTCTCTCTTGTTCTCTTTGACACTGGGTTTCAACTTTCCCCCCGCCCACTTTCATTTTAGTGGGCTCTTTGAAGGGGGTGAGATAACTACATGTGAATAGTTTTCCACTTTTAACAGAAAAGGTTCAGTGTATGTTGTGGTTCTCTACATTTTTTTCTCCAAGAATGCTCCTTACAAATATAAAAGGAAAAAATCCTCTATTTAAAAATGTTTCCTGGGAATTCCCTGGTGGTCCAGTGGTTAGGACTCTGTGCTTCCACTGCTGGGGGCACGGGTTCGCTCCCTGGTCCGGGGAACTGAGATCCTGCAAGCCGCGTGGCTTCCTAGTGGTACAAATGTTTCCTAGTGGTACAAAATGCATACATTTTACCAAAATCTTATGTGTATATAAAGATGTCATCCTTTAGTTTCCTAACATGCAAATCTGTAATTAAATCACTTTCATTTTTAATACCATCCCACTTTCAAAGTGCACACAAAAAATAAAAGAACTCTACATTTGGTCCAAATAGCCCAGGTTAACACATATTGTCTTTCTTTTTTCTCCCTGAGTTCTCTTATTTCCTAAATTTTTCAGGGAGCTTTTTATTAGTTCACATGCTGATTCTGTGCCTACATCATGAGTTCTCCATTGAAGTCCACCGTGGTGCTTGAACCTCTGTGATGCCAGTCGCTGGTGACTGACTGTGGGCTGCTGTGAAGAGAATGATGATGATGATGATGATGGTGATGATGGTGATGGAGATGATGGTGATGGTGATGAAAACATCATGAAGAATGAGTCAGGACAGAACCTGGAACCTAGTTAGGCTTTCTGTAGATTTTTTTTTAAACTAAAGATGTACGGAAAAACCTGAACAAACTTTTTGGCCAACCCAATATTATTCCTTACACTGTTCAAACAATCACACCAATTTGTCTTCAATTTATTCCATGATTGAACCGAAATTTGGCCACTTCAGGTACTGAAAACTCTTCTGGAGTATTTTACTTTCAACGTATCTCGTCCCCTCTTACCTGCTGTGAGCATCTCGTCGCCTACCTAAGGAACTGTACAATCTCCTAATTGGGTTTATCAGCAGGCAACAGGCCAAAGAAAATTATTTTGCCTAATGGCCCATAACAGTCCCTGACCAAGACAGAGGCAGATCTACCCACCCTTTCACTCCCCCTCCTGGAGATAATCCGAAATCCATTGACCTACAGCAAGTGTGGATCTGGAGTATCTACCTTCCTTTCAAGGGCACTTATTCAAATTTACCTGCAAATTCATAACTTCACATTGGTTTAGTTTCAGCAACGTGTGGTCCTTTTCCATGTCACTTGTGTGTGGGCGCCCCAAGGCTGGCTCAGGCAGCTCTGCTTTCTCCTCTCCGCCCTTCATCTCTAGCAGAAAGCAACGCCCAAGAAGCACTCGCAGTTCAGCGCGGATGTGGCGGAGGCCATCGCCTTCTTTGACTCCATCATGGCAGAGCTGGATACGGAGAAGCGGCCGCGGGCTGCTGAGGTTGACCCGCAGAACGAAGACGTGGACTTCGATGGTGAGTGCCATCCCGGTGGCAGGAGGTGGGTGGAGTGGGGTCTCTGGAGTGGACTTTCTTTGATTAAATGGAAACTCACATCTGCAAGCCGAAGCCTGGCCCTGAGCTTGCTCTACCCCTTGGGGCCCTGGCTTTTGTCATTGCTGCTGCCACTCCAGGCCACCCCTTAAATCCTCAGGCTGTATTCGGACAAAAACTCCTTCCCTGGGGTCCATTTTCCACAGCAGAGATGGGGTGGAATTTTGTAAGTCTCCAGGAGGGAAAGCAATAGGGCAACAATTAAAGAAAAGGATGAGTTGGAGAGTTGTTAAATGGGTATAGAGTTTCAGTTTTTTTTTAAACAGCTGTTGTGATTTTTGAATTTAATGTAATTTAATTACTTTAATTTTTTACTGAAATATAGTTGATTTACAATGTTGTATTAATTTCTGCTGTACAGCAAAGTGATTCAGTTATACACATGTATACATTCTTTTTATATTCTTTTCTATTTGTTTTATCTCACGTTATTGAATATAGTTCTGTGTGCTATACAGTAGGACCTTGTTTATCCATTCTATAAGTAGTAGTTTTCATCTGCCAACCCCAAACTCCTAATCCATCCCTCCCACACTCCATCCCCCTTGGCAACCACAAGTCTGTTTAGAGTTTCAGTTCTGCAAGATGAAAAAGTTCTGGAGATCTGTCACATAATGATGTGAATATACTCAACACTACTGAACTGTACACTACAAGATGGCAACATGGTAAATTCTATGTTATGTGTCTTTTACCAGAATTGAAAAAAGAAGGAATAGACAAATTATATTTAAAAATTGGGCTTGTGACCCTACCTGAGCTAACTTGGCCCTGGGCAGCCCTGTCTGCTGGACCCGACTCTGACTCTTCACCCACTTTGTCACCCCTCTCCACCCCTCCCCCCAGCACTCCCCCTGTGGCCCTCATGGGCCACCACTCTGCGAGGATGTGTAGACAGGAGAGGGCCAGGGTGCTTGCTCAAGCCCAGTCTGGATTGTTGGAGAGGGAGTGAGATGAAGGCCGAGGGTGGTGTTTTTCTCCTTGCCAAGGTGTATCACTGGCTGTCTCCTGATGGAGAGCAAATAACAGCCACATTCATGAGTTGAACCCACTTTTAAATTCCATTACTCAACTGTCAGTTTCTCTCATCGTCGACTTGCCCCTCATGGTGTATTAATGATGATTTAATTTAGCGGTTACTGGCCCCTGGTTATTGAGGCAACAGCTTTTGGTACCAATACTAAATAATTTTAAATACTAAATATTAAATATTTTATTTCATGCTCAAAGATTACATTCTTGTGGTGTGTTTGTTGTTTTTCTAGCCCTGATGGACATGTATCTGTGAGATTTCGGTTCTCACTGGGTTCTGTGGAGTTTCACGGGAGGGGATTCCCACTCCCCAAGCTCACTGTACCCCGCAGGGTAACTGGTCTGCCCCCCTCTCCCACTGCAGCCCCTGACAAAGAACAGCCCTCTCCTTCAGAGTCGGGCCTGGGAAATCCAGACATTGGTGAAAGGACAATGAAATCTACTGAGGACGCAAGTGTCATCGTCACAGTTATAATTTTTTTAATGGAAATGACTTCATGTTTTTTCTCTGATAGCCACAGTAACGTATGTTCACTGTAAATCAAATGAATCAAACAATACGCCAAAGTATAAAGAAGAAAGTAAAGAATTTGACCTGTAATTCTACCCCCTGGAGTTAATAATCACTGTTAACAGTTTGGTGTGCGTCCTTTCAAAAAGGCTTTAAACACACACAGACTCACTTTATTACTCTTTTTCAACAAAAACAAGATCTCTGTGCTATTTTTCATCCACCCTTTTCACTTAACAATTTACAATACATCATGGGCGTCTTTCCAAGTCAGTAAATGTAGGTCTATGTGCTTGTCTTTAATGGACACACGCTAGTCCATTGTCTCCCCAAACGAAAACTGCAGAGTTGAACCATCCCCTTTGCTTGGCTCTCCAGGCCTTCCTAAGAATTTCCTCTCTTACGTACGTATGTATTGTGGGGTCTTACCTGGATTTGTCCTCTCCGTGGCCTTCTGCTCCCCCACCCCCATGGTGAGTCCTCCTTTCCTGGGGGCCCTGCTTCTCTCTTCCAGTGGCCACCAGCTCCCGGGAGCACAGCCTGCACTCCAACTGGATCCTGCGGGTGCCCCGCCGATGCTCCGAGGACATCGCTGGGCACACGACAGCCGGCCAGTTCCGGAGGAGCACAGAGCGCAGGGCCTTCGGCACCCAGAAGAGGCTCGAAAGGCGCCCCATTTACTTGCCCAAGGCTGTGGAAGGGGCCTTCAGCACGTTGAAATTTAAGCCCAAAGCCTGCAAAAAAGAGTGAGTGCTCAGGTCACATAGCATAACCAAGGGGCTCTCATGTGCACCAGACTCTTGGGTGGCTTCTTAGGTGCCCTGAACCCCCATCTTACATGGAAAAATCATTCTTTTGTGTATGGGGGGAGGGAGGTCTTAGTTTAAAACATTTTTTGATAGTCTTATATTCACATTCTAGCTTGGTTCACCACTGTCCCCACCCCTAACTGCACCTTGAGCTCTGGACCTGCCTCTCCCTTCCTGGCCCACTTAGCCCTCATGCTCTGTCCATCCTCTTTCCCTCTTTCCCCCAAGTGCCACTGACACACTGTGTGCTGCAGATTTTTAATGAGACTTTGGGGTTGAGGAGGGCATAGCACCATGAGGGAAGCAACACTGAACCAATTAGATGGCCCTGCTGGAGAAAGGCATTGCCAGGCTCGGATGGAGAACATCTCGCTGACCGGGCCCGACCTGGCCCTCCTGCCACCATCTCTTGGCCTCTCTCCCTACAGATCCTCCTCTCCCAAGACGAGATGCCACCTCTAACCCCCAAATCCCTGTGACTTACTCCTTCAGAGAAGTATGTGCACTCCTGATCTGGCCACCCTAGGCCATGCTGCAGGGAGCTCACCTCTCATGACAGAAGGGCCTGTCTTGGCTCGTCCACCTGTCTTCCTCTGTTTCTACAAGAGCCATCCAACTCTGATGGGTTCAGGGCTTTTCTAAATGGCATTTTCCTCCCATAAAAATGGACTATGTACTGGACATATTAAAACCAGGACTCAACCCTCATCACCCGTCCTTCCCCTCCAAGGCCACATTGAGGTCCAGCTGAGGTCCACCCACAGCCCCCACGATGATACTGCTTTGTCCTCCACGAGGCCCAGGACTAGGGGAACATCCAATGGGCTCCGTCAGGATGACAAATCAGAGCATCCGTTCTCCGTGTGGCCAGCCAAGCCAGACTTAAACCCTTTGCCTCATTCCTCCCTTCCAGCCTGGTGAGCTCCAGACAGATCCTCTTCAACTTCTCGGGGGACGACACGGACGGGGACGCAGAGCTCTTTGCACTGGAGCCCCTGGCATCCCCGGGGGAGGACCACTATGAGACAGAGAACCCCAGAGGGCAGTGGCTGCTTCGGGAGAGACTCTGGGAACGAACAGTGCCCTGACTGCCTCAGCCCTGCAGCCTGGCTCAGGCTGGGTTCCCCCGAAGGCGTCTGCTTTCACTACAGAAGGAGGTGTCTGGTAGAGTTAAAAATGGAAATTGTCACGAAGTCAGGCCCAGGAGCACACTGCCTGCCGGTGCCCAGCCAGTGCCAAAGATACCCGTGGCCTCCTGGAGGGCCTGCCTTAGGGGCCTTCTGGAGCCTGGCTTTCCCAGCATGGGCGGGTTAGCTAGTCATTACAGCCCTGCTGGTCTTCAAGAGCAGAAAGAATGGAAGGTCCAGGCTCACTCCCGGCCTCCCCTGGCCTGTCCCTGGCTCTCCATGCATCTGTCCAGGTGGCTGCGAGCGTCCTACTTGGTACAGGAAACCAGGAAATTTGCCCATCATGGATCTCTGGGCCAAAGTTTTCAAAGAGGCAACTCCTCTCCCCACAGGGCTCAGAAACGTTATGGTCTCGTATTGAAGTTGCCTTCTTTTGTGCAGTTTGGGAAGCAGCTTTTTTTTCACCCTAACCCTTTTCACAGTGTTCTGGAAACTTCTGCCAGGTTAGGCTGAAGACAAGGCCAGTGTCCTGGCAGTGGGATGGGGGAAGGTGTGTATCTTGCCTGGGCACCCCCAGCCTCCAAAATCCTAATAGATACCCGTACAGCCAGCGTATGAATGCTACGCCCCTCCCTTTCCCCAGTTCGGAGGGCCATCAGAACCTTTTGGAATGGAAAGGATTTCTGATTTCCATAACCGTCTGAATTACATATTTAACATATTCTTTGCCTTTCTCACGTACTTTTTGCGCGTTTGCGTATAGTTTGACCCCTCAAGTTTGAGAACCACTTGTTTGGAGACTACACTGCACTTTGTCCATCCTCACCTATTTCTTCTGGCATTTTCTTGTAAAAAAAAGAAGTCACCTTGCGGGGGGTGGTGCAGGAGTGTTAATGGCGATAAGGGAAGGAGACAGACTAGGAAACAGCAGTAATCGAAATTAAGCCAAGGATGCTTTAGGCTAAGGTCCCTCTGAGAACTGAATAAAGCTTCCCTGCTGCGAGGCCCATGTGATGATGTTCTTATGGTTCAGCTTTTTTGTAGAAAGAAGCTTTTATTTACATGAACCTGACTCTCTGAATCTAAGTATTTGTAATTGCTATGAGAAAAAAAAAGCCTAATAATTATGTGACATGCTTAAATTTTCTTTTTTTCTAGTTTAAATAAATTTTTTTTAAAAGTTCCCAGGTGATGCTGATTCTGCTGGTCTGGTGTCCATACTTTGAGAATTGATGACTTGGAGGTTTGCGTGTTGAAAGAGGAAAACATGGGGTGGGGCAAGAAATTTTATATCAACACATTTTCAGAATGAAAATATATTGGAAATGTCTTAATAGTTGCCTTTATTATTTTTTGAGTGCCAATGTCAATGTTTGGGAGTTTCCTTTCTTTTTGTTGCTTATATTAAGCCCACTATAGCCAGAAGCTTGACTGAAGAATAAACGTTTGGGAGATTTGTTTTATAAACTGCATTAACACCCACCAAGTTACATCACCATATACCTTGCTTTTCCCCAAACGTGGCCTTGTTTTGAAGCCCCACAAATGAGAGTTCACTGCTCAGGATAGACTCAGAATAAAGATCTCTTTACTCTGCCTATTAACAAACTACAGTTTATTGTAGATCAACCCTGACATTGTGTGGTGAAGACACTGTATATATTTTGCTTGTAGAGATAAGAAAAAAATAAACAGGACAGATAGGATGTTTGGAGTCTTGATTTTTTTTTTTTTTAGCATTTATTGCTTATGGAACATGAAGCTGTGCTTTTCTCTTTTGCTTCATGTTTTGTATATATTTTTTGTCTTTAATGAGACTATACACAGACTGCCTGAAAAATTCCATGATTTAGAAACATAAGGCTGGCTTGTCTTGGGGATGATTTTAGGTCTTGAAATTGGTGATAAACCCCAGGATCTAGGCTCTGCCTGGGGAATCTTGAGGTGGTGTCTGCTGGGGTCTTGAAATGAATAACATTTGAGACAATAGAAGTCAATTCAGTAAGATCAGCTGATTCTTTTCTCCCTTGAATTGACTAGTTATTCAATCAGCTCATTGTTGGCGTGCAATGTTAGCGGCCCTAGCTTTCCCAGGACTGTCTCTGTTTTGATACATGAAAATCTACCTATCCCTAGACAGAATGTCCAAATAGAGGACGTGAGTCCCAGGCATCTGGCTTGTTCTCTAGCCTTGGTTTCTACTCCCACCCCAAAATATCTTCTCCTTCACATGAAAGAGACATGGGAGCCTTTAGTATGAATCATATACATCCAGCTCTTTGGTTGGTTGCTAGGCAACTGAGAACAGGGCTGCCAGGACAGAGCTTTCTGGTGCCCACTCTTAGAGCCCAGAGTGTTTCTAACAGGAAGCTGCAGTCCCGTCATCACTGATGGCCTTTTCATGGTGGCTTAGTCTCCTGTTGCTGTTGTAACAAATTACAAATTTAGGGGCTTAAAACAACATAAGGTTATTCTCTTACAGTCTGGAGGTCAGAAGAACCAAAATCAGTCTCACTGGGCTCGATCAAGGTGTGGGCAGAGTTGGTTCCTTCTGGAGGTTTTGAGGGGAGAATCCATATCCTTGCCTTTTTCTGCTTCCCGAGGCCGCCTGCATTACTTGGCTTGTGACCCCTTCCTTGCCTCACCCCAGCCCTTTTGCTTCTGTGGTCACATCTCCAGCTACTCTGATTTCCTGCTTCCCTCTTAAAAGGACCTTTGTGATTATATCACTCCCACCTGGATAATCCACACTCCTCTCCCCAGTTCCAGACCCTGAACTTGATCAGATCTGCAAATTCTCTTTTGCCTAATAAGGTAATGTTCACGGGTCCAGAGGATTAGGATGGAGACATCTTTGGGAGGCTCTTATTCGGCCTACCACACATCGTATCACAAGATGTTCTAGCTCTTCTTATTAATCTGGCCCAACTTTCTTTTAAGCTTGATTGTAACAGCCCAGTATCTATGGCAAACTCTGACGTAGCTTACATTTCCAAATTCCTTTGGTTCTAGCAGTTACCCTGTCATTTGTTAAAGTGAAATTCTGTCTTGTCTGACAGGTTCCTATTTCAGGAAGCCTTTTCAATTGTACAAAATTCCCAAGTGGAAAAACGTTAGCACTTCAACCCTGTAAGGATTTGGAACAGGCAGCAGTTCTACATAAACATCGCTGCTGGTCAAGAGTGATGTTTTCCTTCAATCAATCTATCAAGTTGACTAAGCAACTGCTATGCACTAAGCAAAATAGTATAAGCTCCACTTTATGCCCTTCAGCAACTGGCATCCAAAAGGGGGAAGATAGGACAAACTCAGATAAAACAGTGCTGAGCAACTATCGCTTCACTGAGTGCTGGGGAAGGCTGGCATTCCGGGGGCTGAGGGCAGCAGTGTGCAAAAGGACAGTCATCAGGACAGTTGCAGAAAGTGGACAGTAAGGGGATGACCTTGACCAAAGGGCAAGGTTTCTACTGAGTAGCCATGGAAAGCTAGAATGGATAGATTGGGGGAAGTCAAAAGAGGAGTGTAGAGTTGGTCAGATGGGGATCAAGATTCGAGCACTCAGAAACTCTAATTTGAAAAGGTACATATGCCCCAATGTTCATAGCAGCAGTATTTACAATAACCAAGACATGGAAACAACCCAAGTGCCCATCAACAGACAATTGGCTTAAGAAGATGTGGTGTACACATGTAAGGGAATATTACTCGGCCTTAAAAAAGAATGAAATATTGCCATTTGCAGCAACATGGATGGACCTAGAGAATATTCTGCTTAGTGAAGTCAGACAGTGAAAGACAAATATATATCAGGTGGAATTAAAAATATAATACAAATGAATCTCTATACAAAATGGAAACAGACTCACAGACATAGAAAACAAACTTACAGTTACCAAAGGGGAAAGGGGGTAGGGGAGGGATAAATTAGGAGGATGAGAGTAACAGACACAAACTACTGTACATAAAATAGAGAAGCAACAAGCATTTACTGTATAGCACAGGGAACTATATTCAATATCTTATAGTAACCTACAATGGAAAGTAATCTGAAAAATATATATAACTGAATCACTATGCTGTACACCTGAAACTAACAGGGTAGCTCAACTATACTCCAGTTAAAAACATGTAAAAAAAAAAAAAAAAGAAAGAATTGAGCATTATCCCATCTTGAGCTGCAGAGAGGAGAACAGAGCCCTCAGAAGATGTAGTCTAGTTGTGGAGGGGGTGGAGCCTGGAGGCTAGTCCCTGAAAAGCTGTTGGATTAAACCAGTCGAAGCTTCCCAAGTCCTCAGGAAGAGGCTCTCAAGCCCCAGGTCTGACTTCTGTGGTAGATCCTGCCCAGGGTCCCCGTGTGGATCACGTGCACATCAAACACGGAGTGCCCCAGGCAGCGTTCCCTGGAAGGAGCAGGGGGTGTGTGGTGGCAGCGAGGGGAGGGGTTGGGCAGATCCACTTTGTAAATCAATTCACGTGGCCACTTTGGTTGACCTCACAGGCCACGGAGGATGCCAAAGGCCGCTGGACATTCTCTTGGGGGAATTGCCCATGTTTGTTTATCCGCTTACTTGCCATCTGACAAAGACTGTGAGTGTGTACTATGTCCCAGCCTTTCGTCTGGGGAAATCATTTAAACAGAGCCTCTCATGGAGCTTTCAGACTGCTGGGAGAGACAGGAGTCAGAGGATGACACCACTTCATGTGAACTGTGGCAAGCGCTGTGAGGGAGGCCCTCAGGGTCCCGGGGAACTTGTAAGCGGGGGCTCTGAGCCAGTCGGGCAGGGTGGCTGGGGAGGACTTTCTAGATCCCGAGCGGTTTCATTTGTCACACTCCAACACTCGAGTGTCACCTCCTCAGAGAGGCCTTTCCAGACCACCATGTCTCAACCATCACTGCTCTTAATCTCCACCGTGCTTTATGCTGGCTACACCATGTGTACCGTGATCTAACACATGAGCATGGACACACACTTACACACACGACTGTACCCCATCAGACCGTGAGCCCACGAGGGCAGTAGCATGGTCTGTTCTGTTTGTGCTCTATCCCCAGCACCGAGAACAGTGCCTGCACCAAAAGTGTTTGTTGACTGAACGACTGATTGACAGTTGGCCTTAATGAATGGAGTGACAATGAGCTGAGATCTATAGGGGAAAGTGAGGCATTGAAATGTAAAGGGATGGGACTGCAGAGAGAGATTCAGGCTGAGGAAATGTCACGGGCAAATTCAGGCTGGAGGGAGTACGGCCTGTTTGAGGGAAATCAAAGATGTCATTAATTTATACCTAAGGTATTACTGAGCACGCATATTCGCCTGGAACTCTTCCATGCCCTGAGAGCAGAACAGGACGAGATCCCTGCCTTCAGCACCTATACATTTGGGAGGAGAGGTGTACAGGCAGTAAACAATTGTATATTATGTGTATATATATTTAAGTATAATAAAGTGCCAGGCAATGATAAATGCTATGAAGTAAAATAGAGAAAGGGCTAGAGAGTGGAGGGACAGGAGGGGCGCTTAGTCAGGAAGGCCTCTCAGAGGACGTGATGCTTGAACAGAGACCTGTGAGTGAGCATTGAGTGAGACGAGGGGTGAACAGGAAAAGGAAAGGAAGGAACCAACGGGAAGTCCGGAGGCAGGACGGCATCAGGGGACCCCGAGGATGCAGAAGGGAATGTGCCGGGTGGTCCTTGGAGGGTTCTGAGCAGGAAAGTAACATAATTTGATTTAGTCCCTAAAAGATGATTCTGGCTGTTGGGTGGCGGTTGGAATGTAGGGGTCAAAAGGAATACTTGGGAAACCAATAGGGTCACTGGGCAGTGGCCCAGCCAAGAGATGGTGGAGCCTGGGGCCTGGGTGGGGGGATGGGGTAATTCAAGATGATTGGGCTTCTGATAAATTCTGAAGGAGGACCTAGAGGTATTCAGGCTTGCTGTGAATTAGACATGGATATTTGGGGTTTTAGCCTGAGAACTAGCAACTGAAGGTACCTTTTATGAAGCTGAGTAAGAGAGGGGCCGGTTAGCAGGGGGTTTTGGGTGGAGAGTGAAATCAAAAGTTCTATTTTGGGGGCTTCCCTGGTGGCACAGTGGTTAAGAATCCGCCTCCCAATTCAGGGGACACGGGTTCGAGCCCTGGTCCGGGAAGATCCCACATGCCGTGGAGCAACTAAGCCCGTGCACCACAACTACTGAGCCTGTGCTCTAGAGACCGCCAGCCACAACTACTGGGCCCACGTGCCACAACTACAGAAGCCTACATGCCTAGAGTCTGTGCTTTGCAACAAGAGAAGCCACGGCGATGAGAAGCCCACGCACGGTAACAAAGGGTAGCCCCCACTCGCCGCAACTAGAGAAAGCCCGAGCACAGCAATGAAGACCCAATGCAGCCAAAAATAAATAAATAAATAAATAATTTTTTTAAAGTTCTATTTTGGATATATTCACTACAGCTTTCCATAGAGCTCCCAGTGGGAAATTAGCCATCTGTGTGCAGAGCCCAGGGGAGAGGGTGGAACCAGGGATCTAAAACTGGGAGCTGCCACCATAGAGATGGGGTCGGAAGCCACAGGGAGATGCTGCCACGAAGGTACTGAGTGGAGGTCTAGGAGGGCAGTGAGGTGGAGGACCAGGCCGGGGGTATCCCAACACTGAGAGGCTAGAAGGACCATGTACGGTATGAGAAAACGCACCAAATTTAGGGGGTAGGGAGTAGGGAGCAGGACCAGCAGCGCATGCTCCAAGGCCAGGTGAGAAAAGCAGCCTTGATCTTGATTCAAAATGGTATCGTCTACATCCAGAGAGCTCACTGGCTTCTCACGAGGCCCGGCTCCAGATTACTTTGGACACTCAGGCTCTCCGATGGACCAGGCCCTCTGGGACCACTGCAGACAGCAGTGGTGCCTTTCTGTGACTCAGGTGCCCCTTTCTCTGCATGGCCTCTGGTCCCTACCCGGTGGGCTTGGAGTGGACTTCAGGCCCCTCATGCTGGCTCATCCAATGAGCAAACTACCCTCTCTGACCTGGTGGTCCTCTGCAGACCTGGGAGCCCAGGATGTGTAGACATGAGCAGGTGACTTAGGCTCACTGGGCCTGTGTTTCTCAAACGTGAATCTGCATGATAATTCTAGTTCTTAACGTGCAGGGTCATGGTGAGGGTGAAATGATCTCTACCTGCTAAAGTGCCTGTTATCTAGTCGTTGTGGATGGGGATTCACCATCACTTAGAATAGTCAGAGATTTTGCCACATACTCTGAAAATAGATGTAAAAGAGAAATTCTAAAATGTTTTGGACATCATTGGAGAAGGTATAGCCTCTTGAAATAACTGTTTTGAAGAAGACAGCACTGAACCAACATCAGCGTAAGAGTAGGCTCTGCAGTCAGGGGTCTGGCTCGAATCTCAGCCCCTCCGCCCACCGGACAGCCTTGGACATGATACTCAACCACTCACTCTCAGCCTCAGTTTCCCCGTTGTAAAATGGTACAGCACAAGTATCCACCCCATGGAGCGTTAAGAGCACCTGACCTGGTAATGCATGTTGAGCACCCAGTACAGTGTCTGGCACACAGCAAGCACCCAATAAATATTGCAGTCAGTACTATCATGCGCGCTTGAAAAATACATAAGTATGTTCGATTGATTACAATGTGAGAATCCCTTACTGTCATGCAGTCTCTGCATATGGCCCCCAGATCACCTGATTTATTTGCAGTTTTTCCTGGACTTAAATGAAAGTATAGATTAGGTTAGATTTGAAGGTTGCTGAATGTGGTCTTAAATTAGCCTTAAGAGGAGCGCCAAGCCATTGTTTGATCCTCACCTCCAGTCTTGCCTGGTTTCTGTATGTAAGGTGCAAAGGCAAACGTGTATTCACTTTGCAGCTCCGGGATTACCACCCCAAAGATCGGCCAACTGGGGAAGACTGAATGATTTTTTCACGATTAATCCAGATCTTGGGTCCCAGACAGTGGACGCAAACCTGACTCCAGTCCTCTGAGCTGTATTCTTCCACCTGATCAGGATTTGTGTGCATATACCCTGAGAAAACCATAATTCAAAAAGAGTCATGTACCAAAATGTTCATTGTAGCTCTATTTACAATAGCCAGGACATGGAAACAACCTAAGTGTCCATCATCGGATGAATGGATAAAGAAGATGTGGCACATATATACAATGGAATATTACTCAGTCATAAAAAGAAACGAAATTGAGCTATTTGTAATGAGGTGGATGGACCTAGAGTCTGTCATACAGAGTGAAGTAAGTCAGAAAGAGAAAGACAAATACCGTATGCTAACACATATATATGGAATTTAAGAAGAAAAAAAAATGTCATGAAGAACCTAGGGGTAAGACAGGAATAAAGACACAGACCTACTAGAGAATGGACTTGAGGATATGGGGAGGGGGAAGGGTAAGCTGTGACAAAGTAAGAGAGTGGCATGGACATATATACACTACCAAACGTAAAATAGATAGCTAGTGGGAAGCAGCCGCATAGCACAGGGAGATCAGCTCGGTACTTTGTGACCACCTAGAGGGGTGGGATAGGAAGGGTGGGAGGGAGGGAGACGCAAGAGGGAAGAGATATGGGAACATATGTATATGTATAACTGATTCACTTTGTTATAAAGCAGAAACTAACACACCATTGTAAAGCAATTATACTCCAATAAAGATTAAAAAAAAAAAAAGCCACATACGGCGGCCTTCCCCCGATGGAGGAATTACACAGCAGCCCGATGCTATGTGGTCATTGGGCCACACGGTGGCGCTTCACGCCTAACAATTCCGCTGCTTCTTTTGCCGTATCACGGAAGGTTTGAAATTCAAAAGGAAAGCGGAGGAGGTGTGTCCTTTCTCAGAACAGCATAGATACCGGTCTCAGGGAGCGAGGGGCTGTAAGGGAGTGGAGGTGAGCTGGGTTCAATAACTGAGGAAAAGCCTCTGTCCTGCTTTATAGGATTGTGGTAAGGATGAATTAATATTAAGTGCAATCAAATGACATTGCCGATATCCAACAGCCTTTGACCCACAAGACCAGCAATTTCATGTGGTTCATCCTACAGTGCCTTGTGCCAGGTCCAAAGTGAGACTTGGTGGAAGTGAGCTGTTATCACAGCTAGCATGACAAGAGTACAACAAGCCCTTACTATGAACATTTAGAAAATAAGCTGCTTTGTCTTCTGGAAATTTTTTCCTGAAGATTCTTACTAGCAGGGGACCCTGTTGTTTCCATGGACTAAAGTTCCAAATATGAAAATATGCCTGAAAGAAATCTATGTATCACAGCTATGCTGTTAGCCAAGCCATTTCTACCTAAAGCCTTCCTTCAGCAAGGTTAGTCCCAGCAAGGTTGAAGATCAAGGCTGGCAACGGTACCACCTATTTTCTGAGTAAAGCTGAACTCTCATCTTCTCTGGGTCCAGGGCCCCCCTTTGCCATCCCCTACAGAGCTGGCCTCTCCAAGAGGGCACTCTATGCCTGGGACTGGTATTGAGACTTATCTTTCTGATGCACACACATCAGAGTTTCTCTCTTCTGTGTCTCCTTCCCTCCTAGCAAGCCCAGCAAATACTAGCTGATCTCATTAGCCCAAGGAATAGATACTATTTTCATTTTGGCAGAATTTTCAAAGCTGTAGCCAAAAGCAATGAGAATTTCAGGTAGCTGGCAGGCCCATGGAGGGGCGGGGGGAGCGGGGGATATTTTTCATCATAAGGGTGTCTGGGAGCCCAGGAGTTTGGCCCCGTCCCACTTGGTGGTCCTGCTGTATTAGGCCCTGAGAGGGAACCAGAGGTAGACTGGGGGTCCCCAACAAGAGTATGGCCGCTGCGGTCCTAGGAATTCAACAAGCGAATAAAAACAGATAGTGGTTATATTTTATCAGAGCAAGTTTTCTTCCCAGATACTCTTTCTTCACACTCTCCTTCTCATTTCTTTCCTCGATCTATAGAGATATACCCCTGGAACCTCCCTCTGATAGCTCACCCTTCCCCCCTTGTCCAATGAAAAAGGAAAGGTTTGTGTTTCTCACTGCATGTCAGACACAGACCACAGGAGATGAGCGGGTGTCTCGTAGGATTCATCACGTATCATTGGTTATGTATCAGATGAGGCTGTGTGTTTACGGACTTATGTTGAATGTGGGGAATGTGGTTTGAACTCTTCGATGCACCAAACACGGGTTAAAAGTTAGAATCTGGACACCGAAGAGAAACATACTCTATGATTCAATTCATATGAAGTTCAAGGGCAAGCAAAACTAATCTCTTGAGCGAGTCATCAGAACAGCAGTGGTTGGGCATGGTAGGGCAGGCTGAGAAGGGGTACGGGGAAACTTTCTGCCATGATGGAGATGTCCTATCTTTTTATTAAGGTGTGAGTTACACGGATGTAGACATTTGTCCGAGTTCATGGAACTGCACACTGAAGGTCAACAGAAGAAGCAGTGAGAAATGGTTCTCAGAACCACAGTCACAGTAGGGGCAGGAGGCCCCTTATGTCATGGAAGAGAGAGGGAGTTTCCATGTACTGCAAATTCTCACCAGGCTGTCTTACATGATGGAAAAACATATAAAATGTCAGCCAATTTTCCAGACAGTTTCAAAATCCAAGGACGTTTGTCTTGGTGTTCACATGTCCTATGTCTTTTCAAATGTTTACAGAGTATTTACAGGAAGTAGTCCTTTGGGTGGCAGTCGAAATTAGGAAAACTGGCAGCGAAAATTAACACATACCATAAAAGAGAGATAATTGCTCCACTGCCATATACAATATTATTATCAAATGGTATTCACCGAGGCATCCAATTGGTCCCTACCAACTCCATCTCATTGTTCTAGGAAAGATCCGCCTTCCTTGTTACCCTGAGGATGAAGCTGCCACAGCTCGAGAATGATATGCCATATGGTACTAACATCAGAATCAAAATGAGCTTGTGCTTTTTGTGTGAGATGCTGAAATTTATTAGAAAATCAGAAAGCCTCATTTCCACTGAGTTCCTGAGACCTGCCATCTGCTGCATGAAAAAGAAATGGAGATTTTTTTTTTTAACCATTTACTTATTGTGAAATGTGAGAGTACTGGTGTGTTTGAAAAAGCAGGGTTGGGGGCCGGGTTTAGGGGGGTGCATAAGACCGAGCCAGAGCAAGCCCACTTGGCAGGGAAGAAAGAAGACTGTCAGCTGAATGGTGGCAAAGGCTTGGGAAGCATAATTATGGAAATCACCTATTCCAGAGCCTTTTTTTTTTCTCTTCCTGACCACATGTTTCCTTCCACATAGGAACAGCCCATAGACAGGCCAGCTTTCGAGAATAAGCAGTCTCTGTTTCAGAAGGGAAGAAGAGGGCGCTGTTTAAACAAGCACCAGCCTCTCTGAGTATTAGGTCTCTCCGGGGAGAGGACAGTGCAAGTCAGACAGGAGGGAAATAGACAAGGGAGCCAAAAAGGCTTAATGGATGGTATGGCAGGGAGGGCTTTCTAAGGGGAGATGCAGGAGCCGGGAGGCAAGATGGGAGAGCGATCTGATGCGCAGGGGGCGGTGATGTAGTGCCCAGTGAGAAGGGAGAGACCTTTCAACATTGTCTGGAATTTTTCTGTAAGTGTTGGATGTTGAGGTACAAAGATAAAGGTGCCTTGTACTTTAAGGAGGGCGTGTCAGCTGCCTGGGAATTCATTTCCGGGGAATGGCTCTGTCTCGGGCATTGCTGGGTTTGCGACATGCTCTCTTGACTGTGAGTCACATCCATGTGGCTGTCCTGTACCTCAGCAGAGCACTGCAGCCTGGAGGGCTTACCTAACCCCTTGATTTCCCTATAATTATTTATTTTTACTCTTGTTTTCACATCAAAGCCGGCGTGTCTGTTGGAAGTGCTGCAGGCAGCATTCACTGACATGATTAGTTTCTGGGTTTCTCACCTCTGATCACAGCACTCAAGAAATAGACCTCTAGCAGACAGGCTACCAGAGCCTGAAAGGGAGCAGCAGTGGGGGAGGTGAGGTGGAGGATAAAGCTTTAAGGCACCAGGGAATTTCACATTATAACATTATAGAGTCAAGTTCAGGTCAAGGCAGGCCTTTCCTGGACCACATTCAAGGAGGTTTAATTAAAGAAGAATTAAAAAGACCTCTCACTAGGCAATGTCATGTCGGAGGCAGTCTTCCAGCAGGATCCCAGGGGCATCCTTAAAGTCAAGTTCAGGTTCTGGGCGTGCTCTGAGGCCATGAGTGGCCACCTGAGAGCACAGCACCAACCCGCCTCCACGCTCCCCAGGTGCTCATCATCATGGTGGCCTCACGCAGGTAGGTGACCAACAATCTGACCAATGAAAGGATGAATGGCTGCAAAAGCCTCGGGTGGTTCAAGGATCTTGACCTCCCCCATGAACCAATCCAGGAACAAAGCCTTCATAGAGAGTCAGCGCTGACCTCGCTGAGGAGAAAGTGACGGGGAAGCGAGCAAAGTGAGTTTCTGAATTTGCAGCGAGATTAAGTGGGAAGCGACCGTAAGCCCCAGGGTCCAGCATGATCAGTATGTGCTCGTCCTCCAAGCCTTCTCCCACTGCGGGTAGCAATCGGCGAGGGCCACCTCCCCGGTGCTCGACTCAAGCTGGCAGAAAGGCGCTGCTGTGGTGTTGGCCCCTCGGGGAGAAGTTCAGGGTCAGCCTTGGGGTTGTGCGCCCGGGGCGCCTGGCATCAGGTCCCATGTGCTCTCCTGGGGTGGGGAGGCAGCCTTACTTTTTACTCCCTTGGTGAATAAGGGCCCCACGGTTAGCTCCTGACCTGGGGGCCGGGGGTCAGCTCTGATTTCCCCAGGGTGGGTGTAGGGGTGCCCGGCCTCTACAGGACAGGTTTCCGCAGATATCCAGGGTTCTCCCAAACCACTGGGGGCAGACAGGACGGTTGTGATCGCTCAGACCTGAAGATGAGGTGGTGAGGACATGGAAAGCAGCTCTCATCATCCTCTGCCCTGACTTCCCCTCAACAGCTATTAATCATAACGCTTATTATCTAAGAAGACTGTCTGTCCTTTCCTGAGCACTTGCTAAGTGCCAAGTGCCTCTTACCTATTATCCTGTCTAATGCTTACTACAACCCTGTGAGGTGGGGATCATTCTCATCCCTATTTTCCAGATGAAACAACTAAACACCAGTGAGATTTGGTGAAGGGCTGGGGTCAAACAGCTGGTGAGACATGGGGGTGGGCGATCAACCCCTGCAGTCTGGCTCCAGAACTATTACTCTACGACCCCAATAACAGTCCTCCAAGAGTAAGCACTCTGATTTCCAGTTTACCTTGTGAATAGACTGGATTCAGAGAGGTTAGGTAATTTACCCGAAGCCACACAGCTGTAGGGCCCAGAGACAGAAACCCCTCTGGCTTCAGAGCCCAAGCTATTTCCTCTCAGCCACACCCCCTGTCCCGGGCTGTGTGGCATTGGGGACCCCACCCCCCAGCCAGCAGATGGAAGGCACAGTGGACAGGATTGGATTTGGACAACGCAAAGTCGTCTTTACTGGAGATTTAGTGAAATCTTAACGTTTTTGGACTTTAAATGAAAAGAAACAAATTGCTGCTTCTGAACACTGATGTTTCTCAGAGGTGCCATGGTTACTACTCAAGCAGCCCTGGAAAGACTTGGATGCCATCAGCCCATGAGAGTGCCCACCTGCTTGACGAACCAACTTGTTTATCAGTGCTAGTTCCCACGTGTTCGAGAACTTGGGTGCTGTTTGTCATTCTTACCCATTTCCCTTAGGCCCTCAAATGTATAAGGAGTATGTTGGGGAAAAATCCCTGTGGCCTGGTATGTGAGAAGTGAATACAAAAGACCTAAGACATACATTGAACAAATTATGTGGGGCCAGACTTTTTTGCTCTCTCTGGGGACAGAGGAAGTCCCATGATTTCAGCGCCCAGGAGAAAGGCATGTTTATCATCAGCAGAGGGTGAGGGGGTTGAACTATACGCTCAGGGCCCCCAATGATTAGTTATGCCACCAGCTTTGGGGGCCACTGAATGCCCCCAAGTGACTTAGGGTGCTAGACTGACCCTAAGTCATCAAACTGAGCTACGTTACCCCATGTGGTTATAACCCAACAACTGACAGCTGGATTCCCCTGTGCCTGGTTTCCTTCGTCACATGCTAGGAGGCTTAGACATGATGTTTTCATTGGACTCGGCACTCCTTTTGCTAAGATTACTAGGATGAACAGTTACTATCTTTGTTAATGTTGGAGTGATTTTAAATACCTTTAAAATGTATTTAACAATTTTCATGAGTTTGGACTTGAGGCTTCCATTCAGTATTTATTTATTCAGTAAGTATCTATTAAACACTTCCTATGTGCCAAGGACTGTCTTGGCACTTTAGTTGAAATATAGATAAATTATATCTACTTTTTGATGCAGGGAGTGAACTTGTAATTTAGCAAAGGAGAGGGGAAAAATAGTATATATGTATGTATACATATAACACATACATTTTATATGTTGTGTGTGTATATGGGTGCGTGTGTTATAGATAGATAGGTGGATAGATAGGAAATATGCGTGTGTATGTGTGTGTGTGTGTGCATGCATGTGATATTTTAACAAGACAATCCCATAGTGACAAGGACACAGAGGGGTCTAGTGGTAAGCCTGGGACACAGGGAACGTCAGCCAGTGTCCAGTGCAGGGAGCAGTAACGGTCTTAGGGACAAGATGGCAATGGAGCCGAGACCTGCCACAGGTGACTGAACAAAAGGGGGAGAAGACGATCAGAGACGTGCTCTCAAAAGCAGAAGGCACTTGGGTTGCCCCACCACACGGTGGGGCAGGGAGAGCCAGGAAAAGATGAAGCAAAGGGAGAAGACCGCATCTAAGGGGAGCCGAAAACACAGCCAAGCAGGACACACGTTTTGTTCCCAGAAAAGAGCTGCTAGGCTTTAGAGCCCTCTCCTTCCTGGTGGCATTGGCCTTGTTCCCTTTGAGAAATCCCCATAGATGAAAATTCAAACTTATAAGATAAACCTTCAGGCTGATATTTGTGAGACAGGAGGATTCTTCACTCTACAAAGATACCTTTTTAAAACTGAGCCCTCTTGGTGCTTTTAAACAGAATCCACTCATCCACAAGCCCCCTGTTTAGGAGCCCATGTGGTGGACACTGGGCTGGCCTGCGTCGGTTGCACTGACCTTCACTCAGCAGAGGCATTCACGGACCCTCTTTTTTATTAAAAAAATTTTTTTTTAATCTGAAGGAAGGAAGAAGGCAGATCACAGATGAAAGAGTAAACCCAGTAGAAAATTCTTTTTGTTAATTCCAGTGCTTGCTCTTTATTGTTAGCATCTGTCTCCCTTTATTTTCCTGCACTTTATATGTCTTCCTTCACAATCACACCCATCCCTAGATTCATTTTTATAAAGGAAAGAAAACTGTACTTTCATTGCCTTTCTGACATGACAGGAGATGAGTGCCAGTCCTCATCCCTCTAAGCAATCCCTTTGCCACCGTTGTGTTTCTGACCCCTTTGTTCTAGCCAAACGATTTCCTATTTCAAAGATGATTACAATGAACCTCTTCCAGTTCTAATCTGATTTCAAATTTAGCCCACGTTTTCTCTATGGAAATGACTTTTCCCTAAGTTGGGAACGAGCACAGTAAACTCACGAGAAACAGGAAAAAGGTATAATTCACTTCCCACTCATTTTAGGATGCCATTGCACATTTCCTAAAAGCAACCCTTCAGAGGTCTATGACTGGGGGTTCCATGCTTCAGTATCCATATTTCTCCTTTGTTTCGTGTTCTAGTATGGATTCGTCAACACCTGTCTTCGGTCTCTTGTGATAGAGAAATTTGGTGAAGAGACATTGGGAAAAGCTGAAGTAAGTGTATTAAAGGAAAAATGAAAACCCTCTGGTACAATTGGTAAGCCTCCAGTGTTTTGAAGGTTAAAAAGTTTTTTACTAACCTTTTGATTAAACCAGTTAGTTGTTACTAGGGAGATCAATTCAAATTCCTTGAACACACCAGGTAAATACAGAAAAACCTGGTATCTCATATCTGCCTTTAAGGAAGGTTTCTGTCTCAATTCCCAGAACCAGCCTTAAAACAGGGCTCTCATGTGAATAAGACCAACATTAGTTTACCTTTTATTTCATGGATGAGTTCTTATTTACTCTTTTTAATTGCAGAAGAGAAAGTAACTGCATTATTTCCATGACACATAAATGGAGCTGCCGAAATCCTACCGAAGAGGGGATCCCCTTTTAGGTTTAGCCAGAATCCCTGCTTAGGTTTTCTTTAGATAACTTATAGTTTTCTTCTCTGCCTCTGTCTATTAAACACTTAACACTGTTATTTACATCTTCAGATAGTCTCTTGTCTGATTCCAGAAATCTTACGCTGTCCATTGGCTTTCTAGGAGTCTCCCAGCCTTGAAATGTTAGGGGATGGAGCGGAAGGGGTCTCAGAAATCTCCTGGTCCTATGAAGAGGGAGGAACTAAAAAATATGGAAAAATGATTCGCTTCCTCAGTTAATGAAAGACATGCAAAGGGAAACAATTAGGCAGTGCTTTGTCTATTAAATCTCCAAAAAATTTAAATGATGATAACCAATTCTGGTTAAGATGCAGCAAAATGGGTAATTGCTGATGGCATTTTAAGTTAGTGCAGCCTTTTTGGAAAGCAATTTGACAACAGGTACCAAAACTATGAAAATGTGGAAATCTTTTGAAGTAGTCATTTCATTCTTGAGAATTGATACCCTTAGAAACACACATACTTATATACAACATATATATGGGTGGGTTTGCATGTATATGTAACATAGCCTTACATTTATAAATAGTAAGAGAAAAAATTCTTTAAATGTTCAAAAACGAACCAACAAACAAATGGAATGGCAAAAGAAACATGCGCCATTATTCGGACGATTGCAAAGATGGTGAAGCAACCTGTAAAATTTCACAATTTAAGTAAAAACAGCAGCAACAACAAATAAACAAACAAAAAGCCTCCCCAAAACAAGACACCAACTTACATAGCCACTGAGTAAACTACACAAATGAAAAAAGAACAAAATAATTAATTATTCATAGTAATTGTCAGCAAGATAAAATGCTAGATGATTGACTTTTTTTCTAATACCTGTATTTTTTCATTGCTTTTGTAATGTAGAAACAATTCAAAATGCTTAGTGCAAACTTTCCTCACCCCTGCCCCCATTTTACAGGTGAAGTAATTGGAGCTGAGAATTGTGGAGACATAAGCAGGGGACTGAGTTGAGGAGGAGCCAGGGGGGCCCTACAGCCTCGGCCCCTCTGACCACGTCACAGCAGCCACTGCCTACACGCGTGTGACCTGACCCACTTGCCTAGGAAAAGGCGGCCCGGGCCACTTCCACAGCATCCCTGGGGTAATTTGCTTAGCGTGCTGCAAGTTTGGGTGGGAAAAAGGAGCTCTGGCCTATATAGGCAAAGACTACTCATTTCCAAGTATTTCACAGAGAAACGCTCTGCTGCTTAAGACAGGTCATTTCACTTCTCTGAAGCTCTGTTTCCTCACTGATGAAAGGGGAAGACCCTGTCTTCTAGGGTCTCCTAGGGTACCCCGAAGTACATAGTAGGTACCCAGTAATTATGTAATTATGTAATTACATTATGTAATTATGATCAGAGAATGCTTCAACTGGTGGATGCTTGAGAGATCCTCTAGCCCAGATCTCCTCATTTTTACAGATGAGAAAACTAAGGCCCAGAGAGGTTAGGAGACTTGCCCAAGACTGCACAGCAAGTTGGCAACAGGGCCAGGATGCAATGTCAGCATCCTGAAGTGCTCCTTTTCAGCCCCCTAAGCTGCCTTGGGAACAGAAGCCTTTGAAGACTCTGAGACTTTTTTAATGGCTCTTACCTTGTAAAGGGTGAACTAAATAAGAAGGGGAAGAAAAAGAACAGTCTTGGATTAAGCACTTGCTTTGGTCCATACCCCTTCCGTAAGGATCTTATTAAACCCAATAAGAACTGCAAGGCAGGTTTTTGTCTCGTTTCACCCAGAAGGAAACTTGCTCAAGGCCACAAGGTTAAGTACCAGGGCCGGGACTCGAACCCAGGCCTGTGACTGCAAAGACTCCTCTTCCTAATAGGCCACACTTCCTGGAGGAAAGAAGAGTGACTGGCAACGCAATGAATTTCCATTCAGACCGAGTGTGTGAAAAGCAAGGGGCATTTCTTTAAACTGGGATTTCCTGAGCTCCTGTAGAATGCCTGGTTCTGTGAAAAACACTGGAGGACTAATGAATCAAATAAGCCATTGTGCCTGGATGGTTTTGTAATCTGTAGAAATATTGCCTGTGTGTCTTAGACATAGGGACTAGTGCCAAAGTCCATGGCAGATGGGAAACTGGCGTCACTTGCTCCGCCACAAGCTGGGCGGGAGCAGGTCCGCCGTAGCCCAGCCCCCTCTGCCTGCCAGTGGGTAGCTGCCACTACCAGGGTGCGGTCAGTCTTAGGGGGAGCACAGGAGGAAGGGAGAGATGGTGAGCGCAGAGGCCACTGGGTGGACATTGCCGGGTGGGGTGGGCGGGAACCACCTTGGGGAATGGGGGATTTGCAGTCTCAGAAGACACCAGATATGGCAGCAATTCCCTGGGATGTCAAAGTCGGTGTCAGCAGGGGCTCTGGAGCTACAACGCTTGGGGTGGAAGCCCAGATGCACCCAGATGTGACCCGGGTGTTTCAACATAAAAGAATAATAAGAGGGCTTCCCTGGTGGTGCAGTGGTTGAGAATCTGCCTGCTAATGCAGGGGACACGGGTTGGAGCCCTGGTCTGGGAAGATCCCACATGCCACGGAGCAACTAGGCCCGTGAGCCACAACTACTGAGCCTGCATGTCTGGAGCCTGTGCTCCGCAACAAGAGAGGCCGCGATAGTGAGAGGCCCGCACACCGCGATGAAGAGTGGCCCCCGCTCACCGCAACTAGAGAAAGCTCTCGCACAGTAACGAAGACCCAAGACAGCCAAAAAAAATAAATAAATAAACAAAGGTGGGGCTTAAAAAAAAATTAGGAAAAACTGAAATTAAAAAAAAAAGAATAATAAGAGTAGCTAACTTCGTAGGGGTTGTTTCACATGTTAAATGAGATAACACAAACAAGACGCTTAGGAAAAACAAAATGCCTGGTCGGTGGCGAGCCCTGAACAAGTGTAAGCTGTGTAGTTGAAGCCGATGCTCACTGTTTTCCAGATGCTGGTGCTCAGGTGGGTTGGGGAGAGGTCGAGGGGCGGTGGGGTTTACATCCCACTGGACTGGACTTGAGTCCTGGCTCTGCTGCTTAAGACAGGTCATTTCACCTCTCTGTAGCTCTGTTTCCTCACTGATGAAAGGGGAAGACCCTGTCTTCTAGGGCCTCCTAGGGGACCCCGAAGTACGTAGTAGGTACCCAGTAAGTGTCATTCCTCCTCCAATATCCAGGTGCAGCACTGGGATTAGACTGTATTTGACATTAACAGGCACCCCTTTGCTGCTGGTCAGGTAACCCTGCCTTCCATCCTGAAGAGGCAGGTGTTCCTCTAGGGCCTCTGCTTTGCCCAGAGGAAACCTGGCTCCTAAAATTTGCATCATTTGGTGGATGGCATTGCCTCTGCTCCTCTTTTCGGACTGATGTCCCCGACACCCATTGTCCAGACCTGCCTGGAGGACCCCCATAAACACCAGTGACCAGCCCGGGAGAGGGAGGGAGGGATAGGCTTTTGCTGATTGATTTTTGATTGATGAACCTAACCTTATACCATCTGAGCCTTAGCTCAGCTGGAGGCCCAGAAGAGTCTGTCCTGACTAGGAGAGAGGTCAGGGCTCTGGAAATAAGTGAAAATAACCAGAAGTAGCTGGAGCACTTAGACATCATTGGAGGTAAAACAAGGTGTTGTCTGCCTATGACAGGCAGCTGAGTCGTGTTATTTAGAGAAGACCTCCTGCCCTCCCTTACGTGTGGAGCAGACGTAGCATGACCAGCTCTCAGGACCTTGATTGGTTGAGATATTCAACGGATCTTTGCAAATCTAGGGGAAAAAACCCCCAGCTTCCTGTATGTAAGTAGATGGAAGAAGCTTTTTCCATTTTGGATCTTTGGTGTGACCTCACTGAAAATGGTACATTTGCTCTTCCTGCCCCAGTGGGGCACTTCTCACAGCATCCCCAAACAAACAGCTAGCCCTGGCATCCACAGACACCAAAGGTGATCAGGACATTTGAGCAAGGGGTGCAGAAAGGTGCCAGGGAATCAGAGGAACATGTCCAGGGACAAAGAAGCCGGCGGGGCCATGTCCTGAGTTTGTGTCACTAGATTTCACCTCTTTAATCTTGAAGTACCAATTTTCTGCTTAACTGAGTCTCAAAGGATGTGTTTGTATATAGAGCACTAGACACTTATGTGATCATATTGGAAATGCATCTTTAAACCAAAAGCAAAAAGCCTATCTAACAAACTCAACCAGTGACAAAAATTGCATCATATTAGAACACATTTAAAAAAACACAAAACCTGTAATGCAGAAAACGCAACTTATAAAACGCAAATTAAGGCAAGGTTATTTGTGTGCAAAGATCTCCTTCAGGCTACATTGAAATAACAAGTTCCCTGGTGCTTTTAAAATAGAATTTTAGCTAAAAAAGAAAACCCCATCAATTCCTACAGAAATTTTAAGAAGAAACGATTAGGTAAAATAAAGTATGTCTCCAGGGCCTCCCTGGTGGCGCAGTGGTTGGGGGTCCGCCTGCCGATGCAGGGGATGCGGGTTCGTGCCCCGGTCTGGGAGGATCCCATATGCCGCGGAGCGGCTGGGCCCGTGAGCCATGGCTGCTGAGCCTGCGCGTCCGGAGCCTGTGCTCCGCAGCGGGAGGGGCCACAGCAGTGAGAGGCCCGCGTACGGAAAAAAAAAAAAAAAAAAAAAAAAAAAAAAGTATGTCTCCAGATTTTACAATATACCTTTATTTTATATGAAATAATCAGAAACAGATGTTTCTCCTCCTTTGTCTGCATTGTTTATTTCCCTCTCATATGCCCTAGATTTATAGATTTCTAATTATGAACCACTCTTTCATAACCTACTGGCTAAAACCTTTATCAAGACTTAACGGTGAGAAGCAACTAATAGATTAAATATAGTAAGACCCCTGGAATCAGATAAACATTTACTTTTGGCCTGGGTCATTTACTAGCTGTTTGACTTGGGCAAGTTTATTTACTCAAGTATTTATTTAGCTCCTAGTATATGCCAACCAGAATTCCTGGCCCTGGGAATAGTGATGGAGGAAACAGATGAGGGCTCTGTTCTCTGAGAATGTGTATTCCATGGTGGGATGGCAGACTATAAACAAGTAAATAAAGAATAAATAAAAGTAAATCTTTCAGATTGGGCTAAGTGCTATAAAAAGTATAGGGTACTTGACAGTGACCAGGGAAAGAAGACGCCAGTTTCCCTGAAGTGATCAGAAAAGACCTCTCTGTAAAGGTAATATCTGAGCTGAAACGCAGGGAGGAGTCAGCTTTGAGACAGGGAGGTACATGTGTTCCAGGTGAAGAGAACAGCAAGTGCAAAGGTCCTGAGGTTGGACTGAGTTTGGTGAATTTGAGACCCAGAAGGAAATTCAGTGTGACTGAAGTGAGAGTCTGGTAGAAGATGGAAGTGGAGAAGTCGCTAAGGATCAGAATATAGGTGAGCAGGAGACAGAAAGCAGTTGAAATTTTATTCTAATTGCAATGGGTTACTGAGGTCCCTGAGCCTCCGTGTCCTTGCATGTGAATGGGGGTAAGAATGGGACTCACTTATGCACTTGTGAGGATTGGGATGGCTAACATAGGTGAAGTGTCTGGCACTTTGGTTGCAGAACTTAGTCCAGGATTTTGCTTTCAAGGATCAGTGATTCACTATGTGAACTGAAGTGTGAAGGAGTTAGTTGAAGGATTCAGGGGACTCACACAGTTCCATTGCAGGAAGTACAGAGAGACCTCAGAGGAAATGAAAGATCAGAAGGACTCACTCCATTTCTGTGTCTCTCTTCATATTTACTCTCTTCTCCTGGCTGTCTCTGCAAGTCTCTTAATTTCTGTTTCGTTCAAACTTTTCTATATGTCCTTTTGACTCAAGAGATTACCATCATCTGATTGACTCAGTTCCTCAGTGTCTCAACTCCAGATGCTCCGAGGCAGGATTTGATGGGCCAGCTTTGGTCACGTGCCCACACCAAGCCCAATCAGGTGTACTTTGGAAGGGAGTGTCCCTAAGAAGAGTTATGTGTAGAGCCACCGTGATTGGCGTATCTTCTCCACTGTGTAAACAATGCATGGAGAAGGGATGACTTATGTATGTATGAAGGGAGGTAAATTAATGAATGGTAGGTGGGTGATGACTACCAAGCCCAAACCAATCCATTTAGGGAGAGGCGGGGGGAATTACATGGCTTCTCTCAGGGTTAGGACTTCTTAACTGGAGGTTTTTGAATGGGCTTGGGAGGGTCTGAGAACCTCTGAAATCATCTATGAAAATGTGTACATGTGTCTACATGTATTTTCTGGGGAGAAGGTCCATAGTATCCATCAGAATCTCCAAGAGCTCTAGGACCTAAAGTCAAGGGTCCCTGCCTATACATTCTTGGATTTTTGTTCTTACTGAATGAGAAATGCTCCTAACCTTTTGACATCTTGAAAAGCATCCCTTCAAATCTACTGAAAAACTATTTGAGTAAGAAACTATCAGGATCGTTCCCGTTCATGCTTTTTCTTCCTTACCTCCTCTGTTCCCATTGACTTGCCAAGCCTCTCAAGCCTTCCTTAGAGGCCGAGAGCACTCACTCCCTCCAAGTTCCCTACTTTTTCCGTAAATAATGTCTAGTTTAAAAGTAGTTGAAAGCCAAGAGTTTCTATTTTTTAACTTCTATCCAGGAATGCTGCCTGTCATATAACTCATCCTCCATTTCTGGCCATGGATGTGTTTGCTGGTTTGTCTGGCTGCCTGAAATCACAGGTCATCAGAACTAGAAGGGCCCTGAGAAATCAGTTTGGTTAGGATATCGCAACTGGGGGACTTATTCCCCAAAGATCATATCAGAATATTCAAGGGCTTAGAAAATTTTAAAATATGTATTTAATATTATATTATTATATATATAATAGAAATTGTTTTTCTAGTAAAGACCATTGAAAGTAAAACTTGAAAAATATTTTTGTTCAGTGGGAAGATATAGAAGATAAACTTAGCAGGGGTAAAAACAGATATTATAGGTCTTGAAGCTTCTATAATTTGGAGAGCCTCCTTTAAAAAAGAATATAAAATTACAAATAAAAATTTAGTTACAAAAGTGAGCACTTATTTAGAATGAGAAAAAAATTAAGAGCTGACAGATTACAAAACATCAAAGGCCCCAAAGGTAAAGTTTATTTATTATTACTATCATTAATTAACTATTGATCCACTTTTATAACATTTTTACTCACATCTTTGGCTGCTTTTGGTTTGCCCATTCATATGACAATGATTTAATAAGATCATTTTCCATAAAGAGAATAGAATGAATATTCCTCTGACATGGCTGGCTGAAAATTATTTTTATTGTTTTATTTTTATGGATAGCTTAGACAAATTTCTCTCTGTACATCTATAACTTTCTCAGCAGTTTCTTACAAAGGCATGCTTCTTTCCTGGCAGCAAGTCCCAGGAGAAGGCCAGCCCTTCATCTCTACCTGTCTTCCCACGTCTTCCCCCACCTTCTATCAAGTCCTCTGGGATAAGATGGTCCCCAGTTAAGGGACTGTGGCCTTTCCTTTGGTTGCCTTTTTTGGGGGTCACATTAAGGTCTGGATGCTTGTTGAGTCTTCCAGGGGAAGGTGGCCCTTGGGGGCTGGGTGGCCAGAAGTCCCTCCCACAGGCACCCAGGACCACCATCAGGGCACACAGGGATCCCCCCTCCATGCTGGGGATGGCTCCAAGGTAGAGGGGGCTGGGCAGGGTTGATTCCTCCCTAGCAGCTTCAGCCTCATTGGCTTCAAAAGTAAATCTGATTCACTCTAGGTGTAAATGAGAAATTCTCAAACATTTTTGTCTCAGGTAGCCTTTTTACTCTTAAAAATTATTAAAAACCCCAAGGACGTTTGTTCATTTATTGGCATTTACTATATTAGAAATTTAAACTGAGAAACTTTAAAAAATAGTCACTTATTAATTGATCTAAAAATAACAATAATAAACCTATTACATGTCAGCATAAATATTATATTTATGAAAAATAACTGCATTATTCAAATAAAAAAATTAGGGAGTAAAGTGAAATGTCACTCTTTTCAGACTTTCGCAAATCACTTTAACATTTGAATTGCTAAAAGATAGTTGGATATTCTCTTCCATACCCTGTTTGCTGTGATCTGTGGTTTTGGTTGAACTATATGATGAAAATATAGCACGAAGTATTTTAATGCTCTTTTTAGATAATTGTGGTGAATCGTTTAAACCCCACCAAAGCTCCACAAGTGGTTGTTTCTCAATGATCTGTTACAATATTGAGTGTGAAACCACACCAATGGCCCTTTTTGTACTCTGTTATGTGCAAGTCCCATGGCCTGTGTTACCCTTTGAAATAAATCTTTTATCATCGTTTTGAGCTGTCATGCATTTGTCATTTGGAAAATACTAGCTCCTTGAGTTATGCAGATCTTATGAATGTTGACATGATACAGTACATTATACAATATCAAAATCACATTTGTCAATATCACCACAATCTCACCAAAGCCTCTTAGAATTGGGGAGCTAATGAGCTCACAGTAGCAGATGCAAGTTTTCCAAAATTCCAATTTTCACTTGAAAGCTTGAGTTTGATCATTGGCAACAAATTCTGTCAGTTACTTTCCTTGAAATGACAAGCTAACTTTGTTCTTTTCTTAAGAAAATGTCTGCCAAATATCCAAGTCTGAGTAACCGTTATTTGTCTATCAGTGGTTCTTTCAAGTAGAAATGATGTTCCATGAAAAAAGTGACTAATTCAGCTCACAAAAACAATTGCAGAAGTGCTTTTCCTTGAGGTGACCCTCTACACTTCTGTATACAGCAAAGTGCTTTCTGTGTACACATGCTTCCTACTTTGTCATGCAGAATGGTCAGAAGATGTGTACTCAAGGCCAAGATTTAATAAAACATATTTTTTACTGCGTCATAAAGGATGATCTGAAGTGAAGCTGACCTTTCCTCTTTTTTCTTTTTTAAACCGTGAATGTGTGGCAGTGAAGAATACAGTGACTACTTAGTACAGATTAATGCCACTGCTGTTCATGCTAAGGCACCAAAAGTTTACCCGCCAATGCTTTTGTACCATTAGCACAAATATCAACCAGGGAAAAGGGCAAATAATGTCTTGATTTTATTATGAAAGTGGTTTTGACCTCATGGACCCCTAAAAGCATCTTAGGGACCCACAGGGGTTCCATGGAACACAGTTTGAGAACTGCTGGTTGAAGCATCGGAGTCTTTCTCAGTGAATCATGTCATGTGTTGGCTGGGGAGAGTGGAGGGCATGAGAGGGGAGGGATGGACATCAAAATCTCCATGGAAACACTGACCTAACCCAATGCTATCATTATAAAGATGAAGAAACGGAGGCACAGTGAGATTTGTTCCGAGTTATCCAGCTGCATTATGGCAGAACCAGGATTAGCTCCCAGGTCTCCTGACTCACATGCAGTGAATGTGTGAGCCTCTGTCAAGGTAGGTGTCTCTCATCTGCTAAATTCTCTTATAAATATCCATCAGGCCCTATTGTGTGCCAGGTACAATGGTAGGCGTTGAAGATATGAAGTCAAATGACATTTCCTTGCCCTTTGGGACTCTGTAGTCTAGGGAGCATTTGGACAGGTAAATCCAAGCCTCCACTTGCAGCCAGTGTTAAGGCAGGTAAACACGGGGAGGCTCTGGGCTCTGAGGAGGGATGCCTGCATCTGACTGTTGCTCAGAACAACCAGGGTCAGTGATTCTTAGGCTGAGCTGGGAAGGAGGAACAAAAGTTAGCCAGATGAGAGGGAGTGAGGGCCCTTCCCATGGAGGGAGAGTCTGTGGGAAGGGAGGGAGGAAGAATGGGCATGGCTGGAATTCTGAGTAGCTGGAGGAATGGCCAAAGGAGAGTCTGGAGGAGAGAAGTGGGGGTGGTCCAGGTGTTAGGTCATGGAGGACTGTCTGCATCAACCCGAGAAGTCTGGACTTGTCATGAAAGCCTGGGGAGCTGTGGATACCAGCCAGACGACTGGCTGGGTGACAGGCTGGTGCGTCTTCCAAATAGCAGATGGCCACGACACTAGGACAACACCCCTCCTCCCCCACCAATTCTCAGCACCTCCCCTTCCCCAGCTATACCTTGAGTGTCACGCGGTGACACTCAGATTTGTTATATGAATTCCCCACCTGCCATAAGGGAACTCATGAAGGAACAATTTCCCATGCTTTAGAATCAATCCCATTTTCTTGGCCTGAAACTGACTACAGAGTGCTATTTATTTTTCCTGTGGGCTTTACGGCTCACTCTGGACTCTTAGAAACCATTACATCAGTTTAGTCATGTTGAACAATGTAAGATCTATAATTTGTAATCCTTTGCCTTGCCAGATTGAATCCTAGAAAGTGTTTCTGAGCAGTGGTGTCCAAGCCTGGAGAGTCATCAGAGACAAGTGGTTAAAAAAATATGAATTTCCAGACACCACCTCCAGGGGCCAGGAATCTGTACGTTTATTTTGCTCCCCAAGTTATCCTGGAACAGGCAGCCTGGCCGTGGTTTCCTGCCCAGATATTTTGGGTCTCATTAGCTGGAACCAACTAAAGAGGAAGATACATTTAATGGCTGACTGTTTTAGTTAAATATTGACTCGCAGGATCTCTTGAATGTGTGTCTATGTGACCACCTACGTGGTTGGCACTTTTTGTGTTACATGAAATAGTCTGCTCTTTTTTGAGCTGGAAACGTTGACCTCTTACTTCGTTTCCCACATTCATTGAGTTTCCAGTCCCCAATCTCTTTTAACATGTTTTCTGATGGCCAGTTTTCTCTCCTTCTCCTCTTACCAGAGGCTTTGCCATCTCATTAGAAAGATATCAATTGGCTTATTTATTTTTTTAAATCTTGGTAAACATACTGTTTCACTAAAGCGATTCACATGACTCTATAAGTAAGCACGCACTGACTCTGTGAGAAGTGTTCGATGCAAGATCCTGGGATCAGTAAACAAGGCTGACAACCTCTGTGTAATCATAACAGTCTGGGCATGTCCGGCATTCCAGAAATGTGCAACATATACACACTTTGACACTAAAGTGCTCTGAGCTCGGCCTACAGGAAAGAAGAGGCTGCCAGACCCAGACAGGTATGAATGGGTGGTCCCACCAAAGGCCTGGGGATGCCACAGAGTTTGTTCCGTTTCCAAGGGTCCTGGAGATGACATAATCTTTCTGGGGCCTTCAGAACAAACCATGGCACCATGTCAAGTTTAAATATGGGTCTTGCCTATTACGTTTCTATTTTGCTCATAGCCACAGAAGCAGGGCACGTGTTTTCACGAAGGCCCACAGGCCCTGGGGAGGAGGTGGAGGGTGATGGCCACATGGCAGAGAGCACCCCACTTAAGGGAGAGGTGGTGGTTTAGATCCTCCATCTGCCCCGGGCCCCACCAGTTTCTCTGAAGAGCTGCATCTGCTGATGCTTAGGGACCACTGTATAGACATGCACCCGAGCAGGAAGCCTTACAAACAGAGGGAAACTCAGGGAGCTTCTAGATCAGTCATGTACGACCGCAGGGTCAGGGCCTCTGGGGCTGTCTGAGAATCCCCAGTGAGTATGTATATGAAGAGGAGGAACATGGATTGAAAAAATGGTTGAGGAACACTGAATTCACCAACCACCTCCTTTATTTTAAAGATAAGGGAACTGAGGCCTAAAGAGAGGGAGTGATTTTCCCCTCAGAGCTCATTTGTGTCAGGATGGGCCTGGGACAGTCTCCTGCCTCCCACCCCGAGTCACTCCCCAGTTTCCCAGGCCACCTCTGTGTCCTCAGTACTATTGCAGCTCCTCCTGGCACATGAGAGGGTGTTTCTCATTTGCCCCAAGCTCTCTCCCTTTGGTCATCCGATTTTATCCTTATCCATACTCCTGTCAGAAATGTGGGACAGTTATCACTACCGTATTTTGCAGTGAAGAAGCTGAATTCCAGAAAGATAAAGGAGAAAAATTTAAAGATTTAGCAGTGAGTAAGGATCTTCAAATACAGAGGGCTAGGTGTCTGGAGGTGGGACCAGCCCAGTTTGCCTTTCCCCTAAGGGCAGACCTAAGGCCAGTAGCAGCAGCAAAATGCAGGATGTATGTGGTCTTCAGAGATCCTTCATTCGTCCACTGGCTGATGCTGGCAAGACACTAACCTCTCGGAGCATCAGTTTCCTCAACAGTACAAGGGGTCATTAGAAATAATCTGTCATCTGTGGCCAAAAGCAGATGCTCAACAAATAGAAGGTATTAATAGGGCTCAGAAGTAGGTTTCAGCTCAACGTAAGAAAGAACCTTCTTTCAGAGAGAGTAGTCTGTGAATAGAATGTACTGCCTTGCAGGGATGTGAGATTCTTGTTAGGAAGAAACTGAGTTATAAGGTGGGAAATTGGACAATTAGGAAATTTCTTGCCTCTCCCAATTCCAAGATTCTGTGGTGTGTTCTGGGATAAATTCAAATGTTCTGTACTCTTCGCTGCTCTTTGAATGTGCTCTCTGCTGCCACGAAGCATACTCTCTGTGTCCAGAATGCTCCTCTTGGCCTACCCATTCCTCAGTTCCAATGAAACCTCCCTTTCTCAGTGAAGCATTCCCTGACCTGCCTCCTTCCCCCTAAGTTGACTGAATTGCTAACTACACTTTAGTGATTCACACAAGAGACAAGCCAAGAGTGCAAACTTTCTGACTCCCAGGTTAAGCCTCTCTTCGCCAGGTCTGGTTAGCTGTTGCAAGATCAAAGTCCAGCAGTAACTCCCACAACCCAGCCAAGCACTGTGTAAAACCGTGAGCTACTCTACCTGCTTCAGAGAAGGAGGCTCCATGACCACAGAGCTCCAAGTTCACTACCATGTATTAGGTTCTAATACATGCCAAGCACAGTGCCATCTGCAGGGGCTTCAAAGATGTCACAATCAAGGAACCCAGTCTAGAGGGTAAGACCAATAATCTGGATAGAAGTTGGGGAAACTCATAGCCTGCTGTGGGTACTCAAGACGGGAGGTCTTGATCCAAACTGGGCTCCAGGGAAGGCTTCTTTGAAGAGCTGACACCCAAACACTCTAATGCTTCCCATCCCTTATGATCAGGAGTGTTCTTTCTATATCTTGCTGGGTCGGTGGATATATTCCTGGGGCAAATCTCCAGTTGCTGGATTTCCATTGCACCTTGATTTATCTTTCAGAGCTTCTGTAGAAGTGCAGGATGCCTTCATGACTTACACAGTGTATGATGACATCATCACCATTAAGCTCATCCAAGAGGCTTGCAAGGATCTTAGTAAGTCTGAATAGGACTTTTTTTTGGTTTCCTGGGGCTGCTGTAGCAAAGTATGATCAGTTCTCATTATTTGCAGCAGTTCTGGTCTATAAAGTTTACAAACACTGAATTAGCAAATACTGAGCCATTGTTCCTATAGGAAAGATAGGGTTAGGTTCCTGAGAGCCTCTGGCCACAATCATTTTCATTTGCATAACTCATAAATACATAATCTTATTTTGTGTGTGTGTCTGTTTAAAGACACCTTTTTCCATATGTATTGTTGATTCGTTAACATTGAACTTATGGCCAACAGCACTGTAACTCGTGCCTGAATGAAGCTTATCTAAGGCATGTATTTTCTCTGTAAGGCACATCACAGCCTTCCTGTGCTTAGGACACTGGACAGCACTTCAGCACCATGCTTTGGAGCATTTTAAACAGCAGAACCAACAAAAAGAACAAAAATGCAAAAACGTAGTACTACATAGGTTGCCGAGAGGACACTTGTTTATAGTCTGAGAACCGAGTCCAGAGCGCAGAGCATTGCCTCCGGTGACCTTAGCCAGAAACATGCATGTTCAAAAGCTCTTGGGGGTTACAAGTACACTTTATGGAGTAGGTAAATTTGCAAATATGGATCTACAAATAATGAGGATCAACTGTACTACTAACTGGGTGGCTTAAACAACAGAAATTTATTCTATCATACCTGCCCCAGGTTCTAGGGGCTGCATTCAGGAAGCAGAGAAAGGCTCCTGGCACTTCCAGGCTTTTTGATAACATCTCTCTGTCAGTCCCAGTTAAATTTCCCCTGCCCGTTCCTCAACAGGCAGTGTGGCTTTGTGTCATGCTAAGATGGCATTTAGGAATTATCGCAGGTGGTCCCTGGATCAGCAACCTCACCTGGCATCAGAGACCCTAGGGCAGAATTGCTGGGCATGTGGGTGAGTCCTGGAAGCTCGGGGCCTTCCAGCTGGTTGCTGTGCAGCCCCAGAGGATCAGGAGGCAGGGGGCAGTTTCTAGCTGGTTTCATGGTGCCTCTGAGGGCCCAGACAACTGGCCTGCTGTCCTCGGGACCTCTTGCTGAGGCGGTTACAAGTTAAAGCTAGCCCCACCAGGCCCCACAGAACCAGCCCAGCAGGTGTGCTGGAGAACACACCTGGGCAGCCAGCCAAGCTTCAGCCCACAGGCACAGGTGCCTCCTCCAGAACGTGGTAGCGATGTGTAACGTGCCTGTGTCAGGCGAGGCACTGTGTTTATTTCCCCTTCCTTTGAATCTCAGAAGAATTCTCTGATTAAAAAATAAATATACCAGCCTTAACCTCATGCACCTGGATCCAATAGAAAAGAGGGCTTTTCCCTGGATTTTCACATGGCGATTTGACCGATATCTGTGTCTTCTTATGTCCCCGGTCACCTCCTGGATGCAGAAAACCTTCTGGGCATCTGCATCCAGGAGAAGCTGGGAGTGTCTGCAAAGCCTCGAGGGGGGTCGCTGAGGCTTAGTGGGTAGACGTGTGTGACGAGCAGACCCTTCCCAGCCAGGGGCGGTCACCTGCTGTCCCCACCATTCTGGGCTACCTGCTGCCCCTGGCTCATCAGGCTGTCTGTCTGAGGCAAGCAGGGGCCAGCGGTGCCAACGAGGGCTGGCAGGATGATGGTGATTGGAGCGAGGATGAATCCGGAGCATCAATGGGTCCAGTCAGAGGTTTGTCAGCTCCTAGTCACTTGTCACCTGCGCCTCCTAACAGAACTCGATAAGGTTGTTTCTGAGATTGGAAATAAGGTGCACGGAGCGAACTGTTCA
Source organism: Mesoplodon mirus (assembly GCF_964341445.2). Lineage (NCBI taxonomy): Eukaryota > Metazoa > Chordata > Mammalia > Artiodactyla > Ziphiidae > Mesoplodon > Mesoplodon mirus. Next base: position 16,646,159 of record NC_138993.1, read on the forward strand.
TTCGATCGTTTAGCTCCTTGAATCGGATCCAAGAGCAACAACGTCTCTGGACACTTTCCAAAGCCAGTGCCCAGCTTCCCTTGGCAGTGACCCTTTGAAAGAGGACACAGGCGGTTGGTAGGCAGGGCTCACGTGGCCTCCCAGCAGTCACAGCTGGGCATCCCCCCATTGACTCCCCCTCTCCAAAGGGGCTCACAGGGAGAGCTTCTGGAGAAAAAACAGAGCAGTGCCACCTGTGAACCCCACTCCTACTCTGTCCTGCCTGTTTGGGGGCTCCCAGACCCCTTTGTCATCCCCGTAGGTGATGCTGGGGGAGGTTCGTGTGGGGCTTGGGCTGTCGAAAGACAGGTGGAGTGAGATTTCCTGCAGGAGTCTGACCGCAGAGGGTGTGCTCTTCATAGCGCTGGGCCATCCCTGGGCTGGGAGCCCAGAGCCCCGGCTTCCAGACTCAGTTCTGCTCCTAAGTAGCAGCCTTCCTGTCCAAGGTGTTACCTCTCCATCTTCTGGTTTAACACACATGCCGAAGAGATTTGGGGGTTCATTTTCTTAAACAGTGTTTTTAGTATTTTTAAATATGTGGTTATGGTGTTAAATATGTTTTTTCAAAGCACGCACTCTTTACTCTAACATGCACTACTCCCAGACCACATGACCCTCAAAGCTGGAAATATTTACTATTTGCCCCTTACAGGAAAAGTATACTCATCTCATGATCTCGAGAATGGATCTGTAAGGAACAGACATTTTTCAAGATTTTGAAAATCTCTTTTTTACTGAAGAACTACTGTGGACTGAATTGTGCCCCCTCCCAAATTGATACGTTGAAGCCCCTAACCCCCAGTGTGATGGTATTTGCAGGTGATGCCTTTGGGGAGATAATTACGTTTAGATGAGGTTATGAGGATGGGACTCATGATGGCATTAGTGCCCTTACAGGAAGAGACACTAGAGAGAGTTCGTTCTCTGTGTCTCTGTCCGTCTGTCTGTCTCTCCCTCCACCCCCCCACACCACACACACAATGTGAGAACAGAGAGAGAAGCCAGGAGGAGAGCTCTCACTAGAACCCGGCCACACTGGCACCTTAATCTTGAACTTCTAACCTCCAGAATTGTGAAAAAATACATCTCTGTTATTTAGGCCGCCCTTCAGTCTACAGTATGTGGTGAAGGTAGCCCTGACAGACCAGTACAGGAATCTAATAAGTTTTTATATGTCCAGAAAGAAATGCTACATACGTCTAATATCACGCCCAGGCTGTCTTTGTAACTATGTATGATTGTGGACACCATGTGGTGTAGCAGTACCTTTAGCAGAGAGACCCCGTCACACACCTGCCCCGGTGTATTCACAGTTCCAAACCAACTAATACGTTCAGAGGCAGCAACAAGTTTATAGACCAATGTGTGGTCTGACTCCCTCCGCCTTCCTACCAAAGGCCAAAGTCTACCACTGTGATTTCTATCTGTCCAGCTTTGAAAATCAGAAGGGTGTTTTCTTCTTGTTTATCTCAACGACATCTGTTGGCCTATCCCTGAAAGGGTATATAAGTACAGTGAATGCATTTTTCAAATCAAAAGTTGAGATTCAAATCTGAGTAAACACATGCTTGAGACTTGGAGTCAGGATGGCCCTGGGAAGCGTAGGCTGTGTGGTTTCTCTCCACATCTATCTATCTATTGATAGAAATAGATACAGATATAGATATATAGACTGACTACGTCTCTAGCAAAGGCTTTGGAATCAGATAGACCTGGGTGAGTGCCCTGGCTGTACATCTACCTGCCTATCTATCTATCTATCTATCTATCTATCAATCATCTATCTATCATCTATCTATCTATCTATCTTTCTATCTATCATGTCTAACATCTATCTCCCATGAATCAAAGACAGCAAGTTCCTGCCGAAGGAAAGAAGTCTGCAGGAAGGGCATTTCACTGTTTAATAAAAGACACTCGTCAGGGGCTTCCCTGATGGCGCAGTGGTTAAGAATCCACCTGACAATGCAGGGGACACGGGTTTGAGCCCTGGTCTGGGAAGATCCCACATGCTGTGGAGCAACGAATCCCATGCGCCACAACTACTGAGCCTGCGCTCTAGAGCCCGCGAGCCACAGCTACTGAAGCCTGTGCACCTAGAGCCCGTGCTCCGCAACAAGAGAAGCCACTGCAATGAGAAGCCCACGCACCGCAACGAAGAGTAGCCCCCCACTCGCCGCAACTAGAGAAAGGCCGCTCACAGCAACAAAGACCCAACATAGCCAAAAATAAATAAATTAATTAAATAAAAATAAAAAAAAAAGACACTCGTCAGTTGAGACAAACTCTTCCCGTAGACAAAGAAAAAAGCACGCTCCATTTCCACTCGTTAGTGCTTTGCCTTCCAAGTGGGCTCCAGAATGCCGTTTCTCTACCTTTAAGCAATTGTTGGGACTTTTCCAGACCACTCTGCCACTGCATAGCTCTGTGCTTTCTAATTAGCATAATTCAGGATGGGACCAGATGGCAGGTTGAGCCTTGCATAAGAATTGTTCTGTATATGAATAAGTGCCTACTTAGCCTGTAAGTGGGTTATTAGTGATCTGAAGTGACAAAATTCAAAACAACACACAACAGCCATTGGACACAGTTGTGCCCGTCTAGACTTTGCTCGCTAAGAAACCAGTAGTGAAATGCATTTCAACAGTCAGCCATCGGCAAATGCCAGCAAGCCTTCTCTGCACCTACCTCTGTAAAAAGAAGAGTAACAGCATAAAATTTTACAAAGTCCTGAAATCAGGCCTTATCATATTTGATCTTTACTGTGACCCTCTGAGGTAGGATAAGCAACCCAAACCCTGCAACCAACCAAAAATGGAGCTGGAACTCAGGCGTCCTGGCTCCCAGGCCATCGCTGCAGCCTGCGGGCTGGAGGGGCAGTTGGCTGGGTGGGCATGAGATCTCTGGTGAGGGCTTTGGAATCAGCGAGCCCTGGGTGAGTCCCCTGGCTGTATCGTCTCCTAATAGGGTAACCTGGGGCAAATTCCCCATCGGTAAACATCTCTGGTACCTACAGCACCTACCTTGGATGGTTGTCCTAAAGATGAAGTCCAGTGGTGTAAACAAAGTGCCTACCACAGAGTGGGTACTCAGCAAAGCAGGCCCCTCTCTCTCAGTGGACCAGCAAAGCAGGTCCACTGAGACCACCCAGTGGACCCCTAGTTGGGCCACCGTCTCTGTTTCAAAGCTCACCAGGAAGCTGGCAGCTTATACCAGGCATGAGTGAGACTGCATCCCAGCTGCAAAGGGTCTCCCTCCTGAGCTGCCTGCATCCATTACCCAGCTCCATTTTCTCTATTGCCTGATCAACTTATTGCTGCACCTGGAACCCAGCCCTCCCAATTTAGAGTCTGTTTCCTTCTTGCAACCTATGGTACCAACATGGGCAGCTGTGCCTCTCCTTTTCTTCTTCTTGTTTTTTTTTTGGCCACACCCAGTGGCATACAGGATCTTAGTTCCCCAACCAGGGATTGAACCCGTGTCCCCAGCAATGGAAGCGTGGAATCTTAACCACTGGACCACCAGGGAAGTTCCCTTCTCCGTTTCTTAAAGGTCTCTATCTCCTCAAAGAAGATTTCCCCACTGGTTATCTCGTGCCTGGCTGAAGCCATGTATTATTTGAGAAGGAGAGTACTCTAGATGAATAGTTCTTTCCTGATACCTAAACTTACTCTTTTGGAAACCAAAGCTTTGGGAGAAAAAATACCCATTTTCAATAGAAAACTCTCAAAAATGTGTGGCAGGGCTTCCCTGGTGGCGCAGTGGTTGAGAGTCCGCCTGCCGATGCAGGGGACACGGGTTTGTGCCCCGGTCCAGGAAGATCCCACATGCCGCGGAGCGGCTGGGCCCGTGAGCCATGGCCTCTGGGCCTGCGCGTCCGGAGCCTGTGCTCCGCAACGGGAGAGGCCACAACAGTGAGAGGCCCGCGTACAAAAAAAAAAAAAAAAAAAATGTGTGGCAATCACTTCCCTGTCTTGTGGAAGGGCACGTGCTTTTCTGGGTGCCTCAAGTGGGCCACCATGAGGTGTAGATCTTGTTGCCTGTTTCTGGGTGATGGGAATCAGGCAAGGTCATGGGCAGTCCAGCCCTGAGCAGCCCTCTGCCCAGAAGGCCCAGCGTGGGCAGCGGTGGCTCTGGGGCCCCCACTGAGCCTGAGCAGTTGTCCCCTCCCACTGCCCTGCACAGCCTGCCTCTGCTCTTCCCATTCCCTTGAGCTGTCGCCCAGCAATTAGTAAACATTTCCTGGTGACGCCAAAGAACCAAGCTTGTTAAGTCAGAGTGTTTGAGTTTATACATCATTCCAATTGAAAAACTCCCCAGAAGGCTCTACAGCTCTCCTGGGAAGCCAAGCACAGATACTGTGTGACACTTAAATTTCCCTGCCATCGAAGAAGTCTTCTATTAAAAAAAAAACCCACTTTTTAATAGAATTTTCACACATACGCTAAAGTCGAGAGAATTATACACTGAAGCCCACATACCCTTCACCCAGCTTCAATCATTATTCCTATTTCACCAATCTCGTTTCATCTCTCTGGTTCCTCTACTATTTTTTCTGGTTTTGTTCTTGCTGGAAAGTCTTAAAGCGAATCTCAGGTTTCCCATAATTGTACCTGTAAATATTTCCGTATGAGTCTCTAACAACACAAAGACATGTTAAAGCATAATCATAATACCCTGATTATACCTAGCAAAATTCAAAATTCAGAATATTACAGAGGCCCAGGACCCAGCCGTATCTCAGCTGGCCGTGGATAACTGTGGTCTTCTTATATTACAGTTCCTAAGGTCTTTTCAGGACAATCGGAAAAACCTCTTTACTTGGACATAATTTCAAACTCACAGAAGGTTTGTAAGAATAGTACAAAGGATTGCCATAGACTCTTCATCTATATTCCCCAAATGTTAACATTTTACCATGTTGGCTCTATCCTTCTCTCTCTATCTATATCTATATATTTTTTCCTGAATCGTTGGTATGTTAAGAAAATGATGTCTCTTTATCCCTAAACGTTCTCTTAAGTAACTACAGTACAACTCTCAAACTCAGGAAGTGAACATTGATACGGTGCGGTTATCTCATCTACAGATTTCATTGAGATTTTCCCAGCTTTCCCAGTAATGACCTGCAGGACAAAAGAAAACCCTGGATCATGTCAGTTGTCACATTTCTTTGGCTTTCTGCAGTCTGGAACAGTCCCCAAGTCTTTCTTTGGGTCTTATAACATTGACATCTTTGGAAAGTTCTGGTCAGCTATTTTGTAGCATGCCACTCAACTCAGGATTATCGAATATCTTCTCATGATTCAATTCAGGCTATGCTTTCTTGGTGGAAAGACCACAGAGTAATGTTTTTTCCTTCCCAGTTCATCGTATCAGGAGGCATCTTATGTCGATTTGTCCCATTATTGGTGTTAACTTTGATCGCTTAGTTAATATGGAATCTGCCAGGTTTCTCCACTGTAAAGTTATTATTTTTTCCCTTTGAAATTAGTATCTTGTGAGAAGATACTTTCAGACTATGTATATTATCTTGTTGTTTCTCAAACTCCTCCTTCCCTAATTTTAGTATTCATTGGTGATTCTTATTTGAATTAATAATTATAAGAGTGGCCAAACGGTGATTTTCTAAGTATATCATTTCTCTTACATTTATTAGTTGAATTTCTACTATAAGGAAGAATTTTCCCTATCTATCTATCCATCTATCCATCTATCTATCCATCCATCCCAGTGTGAATGCTCGACTCATTTTTTAGTAGGTTGTAATCCTTTAATTATTTTGATGCTCAAATTCTCCAAGATTTAGCCAGTTAGAGCCCCTCCAAGCTGGTCCTTGTGTCCTTGACATGTCCCCATCATTCTTATTTTTTTTTAGCATCTTAATTGGAGTATAATTGCTTTACAATGTTGTGTTAGTTTCTGCTGTATAACAAAGTGAATCAGCTATATGTATACATATATCCCCATATACCCTCCCTCTTGTGTCTCCCTCCCACCCTCCCTCCCCCATCATTCTTTGATCACTTCTTTACTTTCTGGTGTGACAAGATGTTATAAACTCATCATTTTCCTGCCCCAGTCCTGAAATCTGCCATTTCTCCAAGGAACCCTGAACACACACACACACACAAACACACACACAGACACATACACACACCATCCATCTATCTGTCGTCTTCCTCCCTCTCTTTCTTCCTTTCTATCCATCTGTCTGAAACTGTGATGGGTTTTGCGGTCTTCTTAGGGTAGATTTCCTAATCTACACCACAGGCTTCATTCTAGTCTTCTTCTTTCTTGCATAATGAGAAAGCTGGTTCCCATCATTTACCACGTATTTACTTACAGGTTTCATCCTTGAGTGTTTAGAAAGTCATTTCAGAATTGCTGACCCATACTGCTGTGAGAAGGAAGCCTACTCGCTACAGTCAAATATTTGTTTAAATTTTGTTTTTTCTTTAGCCTAAGGAGAAAGTCTAAATACTATGTTCAAATTTTACTGGGCTATTTTTTTCTTGGGCAATTAGGTTATTCAGAACTGTTCTGTTGAAATACTGTTTTGTTAATTATGTTTCTGTTTGTATTCCATCTTAGAGTTTTCCCTACCCTTATTGATCTTATTTTCTTTAATTTAAGCGTATGAATCATTAACATGATTCTGCAAACCAGAACTCTGCAAAAAATTACACTCAGAGAAGTTCCCCACCACCTGCATACACATACACTCCACAACCATTCTAACATTTCTACCCATTCCCAGTGCCCTGTAGATAAACAGTCTCAATAGTCTCTTGTGTTTATTTTTGTACAAATAAGTAGATAGATGCATATTTCCTTATTTCCCCTTATTTGCTATACAAAAGATAGAATACTAAGCATGCTATAGACTCTCCTTTGCACTATCAAAAAATATGCTAAGGCATCTACGATTTGTGTTTCGTTCTCTCTTGCATTTTCTTGGCATTTCCTATATATTTCTGACCCCCTGTGACTTAGAAAACTCGTGGAATCCTAAGTTCACTGAGGGGAAACTGTATAACTACACTACTCAGGTGTTGGTTTTGAAAAGTGACGTTTGTACTCTTCTGGACAAGCATTCTCAACTACAAATCCTACAGGAAGCCCCAAACCCAGCATGGATGGAAAAGACCACACCCAAACCCAAGATGCTTGCTCAAGGAAGAGTCGGCCACTCAGCCAGATGTCCTTCCTATGAAGAGAGCTGGGTGCCCAGAGACAAAATAACCAGTGTCTGGAACAAGAAACTTCATGGATTTTTGTATGTTTATAGACCTAAAAGTCAAGCAGACAGTCTTTCTACACAAGGCTGCCACTGCCACTTTAATACAACTTTGCTGGTCTTGCAGACAGCCCAGTCCACCTGAGAGAGGTCCCTGGGACGGGGAGCCCTCTGGGATTGTGCTTTCCCAGCAGGTTACAGGATGCACCTGCTCAGAGCTCCAGCCTAGGGGATGTGCAGCACAGCTGTTTATTTATTTTATTTTTCCTCAGCTTGAACAAGCTAGATTTAGCAGGAGAGGAGGGGTGGAAGGAAGAAAGAGGAAGGAACAATTCACACGTGTCCATGTACTTTTCAGGAGTTCTCCTCCCAGGGGCTCATCAGCACTGGAAAAGACAGGAGTGGAATTTATTATTCCAGTTCCCTTGGGGGTTAGTGTGTGGCTCTTGATTGCTGTTATAGACAAACTTGCCTGCATCCAGCTAGGGATGGACCCACAAGCAGAGAACCCGGCAGAGGCAATTAACACAAGCCATATACCACATCCACCCTACCGTCCCAAGCTTTGTTTGGGTTCTGAAGACCTGGCTAATACATTTTTGGGACGTATAAATAATTCATCTCTGATGAGACCTGACCAACTCAGTGGGGACTCTCTGCTCAGATTGCAGAACAATTATCTGTCCAATAGTCTGGCTATGGACAATGAGCTGTAGTAAAGCTGCTGCTCAGGCCATCTTAGGAAGCAAGTAGAGGCTGGAAAGTGCCCAGACCTCCTTGGATCCTTTGCCACTCCCATAGGAATTGGTCCTGGATAGCATAGGAATTGGAGACCTGAAAAGCACTTGTGAATTCTAGACCCAGCCAGAGCCTCATAGAACCTGCAAGGGTCCAGCCATGGATTCTGGTGGTTGTGAATCTGGCAGTTCTCCCATCAGCCTGGGTATTCCAGACTTTCTCCCAGCCCTCAGGACCTATCGTGATTCACCACACCACCTATCGTGATTCACCACACCAGCCGAAATAAGAGAGTGTTCTCTCACAGAGAATGGATGTACTGTCTCCTGTATCAATAATAAAAACCTATAAGCAGCCCCTACCTTGGGGGAGACCCCTTTTCTCTCTAACTGCTCCTCCAGATATGGCACAAAAAGCACCACATTTAGAGTTAGAGCCTCTGCCACCCTGGGTAATTTAGGTCAATTCACATAGGTGACTGTCAGCCTCCATGGTCTCACCTGTGAAACAGGGGACATGTTAATAAGGTGATCTCTCTTACAAGATTTTGGCAAGCACTGAGTAAAATAACATTGATTAATGACTGTTTCAGGAACTATAAAAAGCATTCTTTAAAAACACTCCATGCCCCTCCATAAAGCAAATGATGGCACGCGATCTAGTCCAGCAGAGCAGATGGGGCAATAGCCCCGCTCACACCGAAAACCTACCCCCAGGGATTTCTCAAGCACCCACTTTGTGTCCAGCTCAGAAAACATGTAGTGTGAGGTCACTGCCCTTCAGAATTACCATACAGTCAGGAAGAAAAGAAAAATGCAGCACTCAGGAAGAGAGAAGTCAGTGTGATGTAGGATAGTCAGAAAAATTTCTGTGGAGGATGTAATGTAAAAACTGCCCTGAAAAGAAGACTAGAGACATGGTTGGACCTAGAGATTGTCATACAGAGTGAAGTAAGTCAGAAAGAAAAAAACAAATATCGTATATTAACGCATATATGTGGAATCTAGAAAAATGGTACAGATGAATCGGTTTGTAAGGCAAAAATAGAGACACAGATGTAGAGAACAAACATATGGACACCAAAGGGGGAAAGCGGGGTGGTGGTGGTGGTGGGATGAATCGGGAGATTGAGATTGACATGTATACACTGATATGTTTAAAATAGATAAGTAATAAGAACTGCTGTATATAAAAAAAGAGTAAATAGCATATAAAGATCCTAAAAATAAATATTTGCATAATTGGTCTTATCATAAAAAAAAAAAGAAGACTAGGATGCTGAGGAGATGAGAAAGAAAGGAAAAACCACTGCAAATATTTGGTATCCTCTTTTGGCTCAATTGATATAGTATGAATTTGTTGGTATTATTTTTCAGTTGCAGTATTAATTATTTCTCAGAGGTAGCTTTTTAGTTCACTTAATGGCCATTGTGTTCAAAGATGTCTAAAGATGGCAGGAGAGATTGTCACAGGAATCTGACAGCTTTGAACCCCTTTCTGGATTCTAGAGAAATTTCTGCCATGGGAGCCATGGAAAAGACCAGGGTAAGACTGGGGGGACTCACTAATTTAACGAGCACCTACTAGATGCCAGGCTGCAAGGGGCTTCTGGTGGTGGCCCTGTGACCTCGATGGTATTATTGGCATTTACTGATGAGTAAAGTGAAGCCTTAGAGAGAATTCAGAAACGTATCACAGAGCTGGGATTGGAACCCTTTGGAAGCGAATGAAGACTGTGAAAATGAGAATGAATACCTGGCCGGTGCTTATATTTTGGATTCCACAGGTGTCTCCATGGAAGCCATTCTGAAACTCTTTGGGGAATACTTCTTTAAATCCTGCAAGATGTCTGGCGATGACAGGATGTTACGGACACTGAGAGGAAATCTCATGGAGTTTATTGAAAACCTAGATGCCCTCCAGAGTTACCTGGCGCTCCCTTATCAGGTAAGCCTATCTAGGTCTGATCTTGCTGGCCCTGAGAAGAAGCAGGTGACTCTAGCAGCTCTGGGCCATCTCACCGCCTCCCCCAAGAGGGTGCAGTTGCCAGGGGCCTGTGGAATGCTTGGTACGCAGCGTCGGTGGGCTGAGTTCTCTGGGGGAAGGAATGGAAAATGAAAACCTGTTGCCCATTTTTATAAACTGGCCGGCAAGAATCAAAGAAGTGCAAGCTGGAGAGGTGGCCTCTGTGATGGGGGAGGGCCTATTCTGATGGCGGCTGGTGGGGGGTTTGACGTTAAATCCAGAAGATTGATCACAATGGGAACAAAAGCTGGGAGCCAGTCAGGTTTCAGTGGATTTGCAAAATCTCTCCTCAGGTTTCCTGGCCTGGAAGGAGCTGATAAATAACTTGTGCAGCCAGATTCATTTATTCATGTATTAGAAGGAAAGGCTTGACAGGGCCAAGAGCCGGAATCGGAAACCATCCAACTCTGATTAACCCACGAAGTGACTGCCTGAGGTGCTAAACTAATTTCCCTACTGGGATATGTCCTTCTGGAGTTCAGTCCTTGGTTTTCTTGTTTGTAGAGATCATTGGAAATTTAAATGGCCAGACTCCCTTTTCTTTTTTAAAAAAGAAAATGCTTCATCGAAAAGGCAAAGTGGCATTTGCACATATCATAATAATAGTTTATTATTTTATATAAACTAGTTAATATTTGTTTCTAGGGCCCTTCAGAGTTTGCTAAGCTGTTTCTTCACCGTTTCTATATTGAATGCTCATAACTACCCTTGCTGGGTAGTCATGAGGAGAAAGTGGGATTATGAATGTGAAAGTGCCTCGTGAACCACAATGTATCCTCATAGGTGTTAAATGGGAAAACAGTTATTTCCTCTAATTTTCAAGTAAGGAATAAGAGGCTTGGTGACTTAATTGACTTTAAGTAGGATGAGTAGTCGGATCCATCCTGTTGTTATCATGTGAACTACTCAGGAAGAGGGAGTGAAGAGAGCCCTGGCTGTGGGGTCACATGAGCCTATGATGCTGTCTGACCAGCTCTGCAACTTCCTAGCTGTGTGATCTTGGGCAAGTTACTTGCTCTCTCTGGTCTTCAATTTTTTTCACTTATTTGTTTAATAAATATGTATTGAGTACCTACTATGTGCCAAGTACTTTTTAGGCATTGGACACACAGAGAGACAAAAAGGATTGAAAAAGAAAAAAAAATTTACTCCATAGTGATGTGTGGATTACAGGAGATAACATGTAGAAATCTCTAGCATTGTAATCAGTCCAGATGAGGCATTCCATGTTTAATAACTTCCTTCCTTTATGTTTTCTTCCTCTCTTTTCTTTATGGCCAGTTTTAAAATTACAATAATTCACATGGCAACTTCCTGTTAAATTTTTTTGCTAAAGCACTACAATTACTATGGAAAGAAATACAATTAAGACCCTTAAGTAACCTTCCATAGTATTTTAAATATCACATCTTTCATTTGAAAATTGGGCTTATATTTTAAGTCACAGTTCTGGAGAAGATATTAATATTTTTTTATTCATTAAATAAAAATATTATGGAATCTCTTTTATGTTCCAGATATTGTTCTCACAATATTATTGTCATTCTTAGGAATAAGATGAAAGGAACCGAGGTTCTGAAGTCCCAAGTCCATTGTTTTTATGCCTACTCCTGCTACCCTTCCTCTGATAGTCATTCCTTCATATGCTAAAACCAGTGTTAGAGAAGCAATAGACTAGAACTTCTCTGGGGTAAGGACATTTTGCACGTAATGAGATAAATAAAATATATAAATATACTATACACACACACACACACACACACACACACACAAGCTGAAATAAAATACGTGCAATTATATCTGATTGTTGTATAGTACTTTCTACTGGACAAAAGGTTATAGATTATCTCTTTAGGCAAAAATACAGTAAGATAAACCTGACTTTTTTCTTTATGTCTGTCTCTAGTAATTTGGCAGTACCTTAAGGCTTACATTTCTGGTTTTAACTGTGCCTTTAATCTTGTTATTTTTTAGCTAACTTTCATTTGAGGGCCAATTATGAGACAGATATTGGGCTAACTCATGTATAAACATTGAATTATCCTCTTACCCCTAAGATTAGGTACTCTTATTCTTCCCATTATACAGATGAAAAAACTGAGGTCCAGAAAGGTCAAGTAACTGTCCCAAATTGCCCAGGTTGTGGTGGCTGAGCCAGGACCCAACCCCAAGTGTGTCCGTCTCCAAAGACCATGCTCTTGTCAACTTCTCATTATGTTCCCATTGCCCTAGTTCTCCACATTTATAAAACCCTATTTCAATTAAAAACAATAAAAGTATAATCTTATTAGTTGGAGACACTGACCAGAAGGATTAAAAGCACAAACTTCGAGAAGTATGTCTAGGAAGTGGCCTAGGCTAGGGTGAGAAGTGAGGGTGGAAATGGTAGCAAAAGCTTGTGGATTTTAATTTCAGCCCTTTTGTACTCTGTTATTATTATTTTTTTGCTATGTGGGGTTTGGATATAATTTTTTGAAATAATTTTCTGTTTCATCATATGTTTTTTATATGTGCTGCCTCAAATCTTCTTTAGATTCAGTCAAAATGTAAACACACAAATACATACTTTCTCTTTGTATATGCTTTTGGAAAGATAAATACTTGGCAAAAAACTCTTCAGTTTAACTAGCACCCCCTCCCCGCCTCCTCCCTACTCCCCCTCCAGCCCCCACTACCACCACCACTTTGGAAGAGAACAAAAATCTCAGAAGGAACACACTTCCTTAATCTCTTCTCTCACTCAGACCAAAAGCTATGAGTCGGGGTGCTGAGCTGCTTACTAATCAAATGGGAGAGAAAATTTTTCCTCTCAGGGACTCCCCCAGGCAAAGTCTTTATCCTTATGTCCTGACATAATCTACCATGAGATGGTACACACTTGATGTCAACATTTATTCCTGGAGAAAGATGACGTCTTCTGATGTATCCTTGATTTTCCAGACATGCAACTTTGAACAGATGGCATTATCCTTCCAGAACAAGAGATGAACTTTTCTCCACTTGCCAATTCCTCTGAGCCCCTGATCTTTCAGAGTAAAGATGCTCATGGTCACTTGGTCACAAGCCAAGAATGGCAGCCATCCACTCCTTGGAGTGTAGGTAGAAGCAGCATGGCATGGCAGAAAGGTTCATTTGGGTGTCAAGATGTTGTTCTACCATGAATTTGGCCTTAACTTCCCTGAGGTTCAGTTTTCTCCTCTTTACAATGGAGCTAATGCTTGCCATATAGAGTTGGTTTTGTGATTAGGTATAATATAAAATTCCTGACTTTCAGGGGCTGAAACCATGGTAGATTTTATTTTTATGTGATTGGAGGGGGTTTAGGGATACAGTTCTGCATGATGTAATGAGTAAGTTTCACAAAGCCTCAAAAACATAATTTAGAGAAATTGTATCCACTGGGAAAAATATGCTGTGTCTTTTAATTAGGAGATGAATGCACCATCGTTTTGTGTGGAGAGAGGAGCAGATGGGAAGATGCTTCTCCATTACTACTCTGATAGAAGTGGTCTGTGCCACATTGCACCAGGTACGTGGGTGGCTTAACCAGACCCAGAGCTCTGAGGTCTCCAGAGTAAGGAAGTCTTTCCCCATAAATTCCCAAGGATGAGTAATAGCTGGCTGTGGGTAGCAGGTTAAAGTTCCATATCTTGTGCAGTCTGACTCTTTGCTATCTTGACCATAACTCCTAAAGTTGAGCCTTAAAATAAGTCTCCAAGTACCAAAAGAAGGAATGATTTTCATTTTTATTTCAGCATTTTCAATATGTGAGTTTTTACTTAGTTGTGATTATTCTGCATATTATTTTGTATCATTTTTTTTTGTATTCAGCATTATAGAAAAGGGATCATTTTATGTTTTCACATGGTCTTTAAAACCACCATCTTCAATGGCTGAATCATATTTCATGTAGTAATTAACTAGTCCCCTATGGTTGAACTTTTAGTTGATACTACTACTCTTTTGCTATTGCAAACAGTGCTGTGATGAACATCTTCATGCATGCTTTCCCCATGCTTTATATTAGAACCCTGGGATAGATCCCTAGAGGAACACTTTTAAAAACATGATCCTTAATGCTTTTACAATTGAATTTTGTTTACATTTTCTCCAGAGTTGTTTAATGAGTTGACTGCCTTCCTGGAAAACCACAAATGAATAGATGCTAAACTAGAAACACAAACAGATGGAGAGATATACCATGTTCTTGGATTGGAAGAATCAACATTGTGAAAATGACTATATTACCCAAAGCAATCTACAGAGTCAATGCAATCCCTATCAAACTACCAATAGCATTTTTCACAGAACTAGAACAAAGAATTTCACAATTTGTATGGAAACACAAAAGACCCCGAATAGCCAAAGCAATCTTGAGAAAAAAAAACGGAGCTGGAGGAATCAGGCTCCCTGACTTCAGACTATACTACAAAGCTACAATAACCAAGAGTATGGTACTGGCACAAAAATAGAAATATAGATCAACGGAACAGGATAGATAGCCCAGAGATAAACCCACATACATATGGTCACCTTATCTTTGATAAAGGAGGCAAGAGTATACAGTGGAGAAAAGACAGCCTCTTCAATAAGTGGTGCTGGGAAAACTGGACAGCTACATGTAAAAGAATGAAATTAGAACACTCCCTAACACCATACACAGAAATAAACTCAAAATGGATTAAAGACCTAAATGTAAAGCCAGACACTATAAAACTCTTAGAGGAAAACATAGACAGAATACTCTATGACATAAATCACAGCAAGATCCTTTTTGACCCATCTCCTAGAGGAATGGAAATAAAGACACAAATAAACAAATGGAACCTAATGAAACTTAAAAGCTTTTGCACAGCAAAGGAAACCATAAATGAGACGAAAAGACAACCCTCAGAATGGGAGAAAATATTTGCAAATGAAGCAACTGACAAAGGATTAATCTCCAAAATATACAAGCAGCTCATGCAGCTCAATGTCAAAAAAACAAACAACCCAATTCAAGAATGGGCAGAAGACCTAAATAGACATTTCTCCAAAGAAGATATACAGATTGCCAACAAACACGTGGAAGGATGCTCAACATCATTAATCATTAGAGAAATGCTACAAAACTACAGTGAGATATCATCTCACACCAGCCAGAATGGCCATCATCAAGAAATCTAGAAACAATAAATGCTGGAGAGGGTGTGGAGAAAAGGGAACACTCTTGCACTCTTGGTGGGAATGTAAATTAATACAGCCACTATGGAGAACAGTATGGAGGTTCCTTAAAAAACTAAAAATAGAACTACCATGGAACCCAGCAATCCCACTACTGGGAATATACCCTGAGAAAACATAATTTAAAAGAGGCATGGGGGGGCTTCCCTGGTGGTGCAGTGGTTGAGAGTCCACCTGCCGACGCAGGGGACACGGGTTCGTGCCCCAGTCCGGGAGGATCCCACATGCCACAGAGCAGCTGGGCCTGTGAGCCATGGCTGCTGAGCCTGCACGTCCGGAGCCCGTGCTCTGCAGCAGGAGAGGCCACAACAGTGAGAGGCCCGCGTACCGCAAAAAAAAAAAGAAAACAAAAAAAGAGGCATGTACTGCAATGCTCACTGCAGCTCTATTTACAATAGTCAGGACACGGAGGCAACCTAAGTGTCCATCAACAGATGAATGGATAAAGAAGATGTGGCACATATATATAATGGAATATTACTCAGCCATAAAAGGAAACGAAATTGAGTTATCTGTAGTGAGGTGGATGGACCTAGAGTCTGTCACACAGAGTGAAGTAAGTCAAAAAGAGAGAAACAAATACCTTATGCTAATAAATATATGTGGAATCTAAAAAAAAAAAAAGTTCTAAAGAACCTAGGGGCAGGACAGGAATAAAGACACAGATGTAGAGAATGGACTTGAGGACACAGGGAGGGAGAGGGGTAAGCTGGGACAAAGTGAGAGAGTGGCATTGACATATTGACATATATACACTACCAAATGTAAAATAGATAGCTAGTGGGAAGCAGCCACATAGCACAGGGAGACCAGCTCGGTGCTTTGTGACCACCTAGAGGGTTGAGGTAGGCAGGGTGGGAGGGAGACACAAGAGGGAGGGGATATGGAGATATATGTATATGTATAGCTGGTTCACTTTTTTATATAGCAGAAACTAACACAGCATTGTAAAGCAATTATACTCCAATAGAGATGTTAAAAAAAAAGAAATCAGAGTAGGAGGGATATATTTAGTATCCAGTGTGTAAATCTCTGCTTTTAAGTTATTGTTTTTTAATTTATTCATCTGTCATATGCTGCCTGCCTTGATGCTGGGCCTGGGCTTGGTGAACTCTGGAATATTTATCAAAAGTTGTATAACCTGATTATTTTATGATTTTTGCTGACACAACTGCCTTCCGCCATCCCTCACCAATAGGTATCCTTCTGCTGCAGGTATCATTGAGGCTGTGGCCGAAGACTTCTTTGACATTGACGTGACCATGGATATCCTTGACGTGAATCAAGAGGAGGAGAGGACAGGGAAGAAGGAGCATGTTGTGTTTCTGATCGTGCAGAAGTCGCAGAGACAGATGAGAAGGGCAAAGCCAAAGGGATCACAAGACACTCAGGACAGCCAGAGAGACCAAGAGGTACCAGTGTGCTGTGTCTTCAGAAAGCACAGTTCCTCCTGGTGGAGTGACTAGTCTCGGAACAATCTATGCAAAGAACTGGACCTTCTAATTGTGGATTTAGGGCAGGGTTTCTCAGTCTCAGTACTGTTGACATTTTGGACCAGATAATCTTTGTTATGATTATCTGTGCATGTTTAGCAGCATCCCTAGCCCACTCACTAGATGCTAGCAGCAACCAGCTCTCCCCCTCCATCCCAGGTTGTGTCAATCAAAAATGTCTCCAGACATTCCCAAGTATCCCCAGAGTAGGGGTAGGGGACAAAGTCACTATTGGTTGAGAACCACAGGAATAAGTTCATTTGGGTAAAAATTTGGGAGGCTCTCTGGGATGGACCTTACTTAGCCTGAAACATTTTTACCTGTAAAAAAAAAAAAAAGATAGCAATGTAAAGTCCTTGAAATTTGGATCTGGTGGCTTATTTTGCAATTCTCATGGTGTAAATTGACTTTTCAAGTCCTGAGTGCCCACTTGTGCAGCTGGGGCCAGTTGGGGGTCTGGAGTCAACTCACGAGCCTGTGGTTGGCTGCCTTGATTGCAGCTTGCGGTGTGACTGTTATCTGTTTAGGTTCCACATCTATTAGGTGCACGACTCTCTGTGTCCACAGAGCTCATACGAATATCCAGAGAAGTCTGTGATTCCTGGAGCACACAATGTTTATACCATAGAGTATTCAAAGCTCACCTCAGAGTCTTTTCACTGCAGAATCTTCAACCACAGGAAGAGAAGTTTCTGTGTGATTTTCCTGCCAGCCTCACCTTGAGATTTTGTAAAAAAGTTCTTGCTGCCTTTGGTGGAGAAACAGCATGAGGATTAATTGGATAACAATTTTGGGGCTTATGAAGTCTTGCTAAAGTTGACCTTGTGTGGCCTCACTGTTCCTCTGGCCCCATCACAGAGGAACAGTGTATCCTCGTGCATCTCCTGTCACATGACCAGACCTGTATGCTTCTCTCCCTGTCATTTGCAGGCCCTGGAGGCAGCTTTACTTAGGATGAAAGAGAAATATTTGAGTGTCTCTGTCCCGTGAAAAAGTCCAGCTGGGAAGTTGTGAGACGCATAGTCATGTTTGGAAAAGGTAAGTGGGCTCTTCTCCCAACCTTGGCTCTCAGAGCAGAATGATTGCTTTGTGCACACAAATGGGCAGAGTCCTCTATAATCAGGATGTCACTGATTTTTTTTTTTTTTTTTTTTTTTTTGCGGTACGCGGGCCTCTCACTGTTGTGGCCTCTCCCGTTGCGGAGCACAGGCTCCGGACGCGCAGGCCCAGCGGCCATGGCTCACGGGCCCAGCCGCTCCGTGAGATGTCGGATCTTCCTGGACTGGGGCACGAACACATGTCCCCTACATCAGCAGGCGGACTCTCAACCACTGCGCCACCAGGGAAGCCCAGGATGTCACTGATTTCTTCAGAGCTTGGACTTGGCAGGCATGGTTTTTAACTTTAAAACATCAGACTCTAACTTGTCTTCCTTTGCCCCTTTGATTTGTGTTGGGGGTCACTTGGAGGCACAATTTCTCCTTGTAATCAGGGGAAGCCGCTGGAGAGGGGATTGGAATCAACCCCTTTTGGTGACTGTGTTGAAGAGAAGGAGGATGAGTGCTGACATATTATCAAGAACACTGAGTTTTCCACAGCTCCTTAGGCCTTCGGGACTGGGATATATTTCTGGCCCGGAAGTCTGTAGATAAGAATCATGGTGTCCAAAGTGCGAAGGACCTTGGATCGAGAACCAGGATAGTAGATTTCTGGCTCTGTCCCTGGGGAACCTAAGTTCTCCATCTTCCACCTGCAAAATGAAGGCATTACGTTCTCAGAAGTGCCCCTGTTGGCACTGAGCTGGTCTCATGATCAGCACCTAAGATCCGAGTCAGAACAGGGGCTCCGGCCCACTGGGAGAAGGGAGTTGGAGACTCCTGGTCATGCCCCATGGGTCATGATGACATGCGTCTGGGAGAAGGTCTGCAGGGCTCAAAGGACTGAATTTTGAGTCCCTCAAGCCATGGCAAGCGAGTCAAACATGCAATTGACATGCTTTGTCTAGGAGATTTTCATATCAAAAAGGCTCCATTTCGAATCTCTACCCCCTGCCAAATAGGGCTGTTGGTTAAATTTTCATGTGCCACCCAAAACTGTCAGTCTCCAAAGCTCCATGGCAAATGTCCCTGACACCGGCCGGGCGTGCGCGCTGTGC
Organism: Mesoplodon mirus; assembly: GCF_964341445.2. NCBI lineage: Eukaryota > Metazoa > Chordata > Mammalia > Artiodactyla > Ziphiidae > Mesoplodon > Mesoplodon mirus. The sequence continues at coordinate 16,665,072 of NC_138993.1, forward strand.
TGCGCGAGCTCATTGTCTGGCTGTCAGCTTTTCAATGCCGGCCCTGTTTTCATGGCGAGACACACTCAATTGGCCCAGGAACTCTTCAGCGGCGGGCAGAAACTTGGCAGGGGGCAGGAGGGCTTCTCAACCTGGTAGCAAGTTTTCTGTTTGTTTTAATTTGGAAGCAGAATTGCCGTGGCCATCTGGAAACGCTGAGGGAGCTTGTGCTGAGCAGCGGGGACTGCGCTTTGCCCAGGAAACATTTGAGATACTCTCTTGTGTTGGTGGCCTGAGTTGCCTGTGAACGGGATTCTGTTTCTCCATCCAGGGCATCTCAGGAACACCTTTGAACCAATTTATCCCAAGTGGCTCTGGATTGAAGAGAAGACATTCTGCAATGCTTTTCCCTTCCATGTGGTATTTGATGAATCAGTAAGAGGCCCTTTCCCTCTTGAACTGGGGATAGGCTGGGGAGAGGAGTAAGTCACATAGTCTTTTTTTTTTTAAATTAATTAATTTATTTATTTATGGCTGTGTTGGGTCTTCGTTGCTGTGTGTGGGCTTCTCATTGTGGTGGCTTCTCTTGTTGCGGAGCATGGGCTCTAGGCACACAGGCTTCAGTAACTGTGGCTCCAAGGCTCTAGAGCGCAGGCTCAGTAGTTGTGGCACACGGTTTAGTTGCTCCGCGGCGTGTGGGATCTTCCCGGACCAGGGCACGAATCTGTGTCTCCTGCATTGGCAGGTGGATTCTTAACCACTGCACCCCCAGTCATATAGTCTTTTATGGCTGGGGGGGCCTTTCAAGTCCCTGAGGAGTACCTAGGGTTTGGGAGGCTAGGATTTAGCTTGGCAGAACCACTGCCTTCCTTTTCACTGTAGCATCCTCCAGAAACCAGAATGCAGCACCTTCTTGATAGGCACGGAAGGGAGCAGTGCCAAGGGGTTTGAACTAGTGAGTGCAAGCGCAAGTTTGCCATTAAAGAAAAAGGAAATGACACTGAAATCACTCTACCAAGAGACAAAAGAACACAGTAGCGATGGCAGGGTGGGATTCTAAATGTGACCACTCCCCATCCTTGTGGCTACCATGGATGGCTCAATTCCACCAAGCTTCTCTTTCTGCATCTTGAAGGTGGAGGAGAGGCCTGTGCCCACTCACGCCACTGTCCTGTGGGAGGTGTGACGGATGGTGACCATTTAAGTGTGGTCATGATCAATTTCCTTGGATAAAATTGATGGATAAAGTTGAATTGATCATGAACTCATTCAAAGGGCAATGAGGCAAAATAAATTGGTCCAAAAATTATCTGTTAAAATGCCTTCAGCCATTTTGATTTCCTCTGATATTTATGTGAATGCACAGACATGTCAAATCATCACCTACCAGTGGATGCTGGATACAGATTCTCTAATGTTTATGCACTTGACGGTCATCTCTGATCGCAGAGACTTTATGATCTAACTAAGGAAATCAAACACCCCTATATGAAACAACCAGGGAATTATAAAGCTATGTACTGTGGCTTTTCCCCAATGCCTTGAGGTTATTATTATTACTACTATTAACATTTAAAATTCTGATCTACTTAAACACTCTCTTTCTTTTTAAGTTTTGGGCATAGAAACCAAAAAAATTTTTTTTTCTTTTTTTTTTTTTTGCGGTACGTGGGCCTCTCACTGTTGTGGCCTCTCCCATTGCAGAGCACAGGCTCAGCAGCCATGGCTCATGGGCCCAGCCGCCCCGTGGCATGTGGGATCTTCCCAGACCGGGGCACGAACCCATGTCCCCTGCATTGGCAGGTGGACTCTCAACCACTGTGCCACCAGGGAAGCCCCCTCTGCATGTCTTATTGAGTATTTGTTTGCATTCTGTCTCCTCACTAGACTAGGAGCTCCTTATGGGCAGGGACCCCGTCTGCTTCACAGTATAAGATTCTCCAGCATGATGAGCAGATCATAAGAGACAGTAAATGTCTGGTGGGTGGATGGTGAATGGTGATGGGCATTCCAGCTCCTTTACTCCAAGGCACAGTCAGATTTGGTTCCCAAAGGGCACTTGAATACAGAATTAGTAGAACTGGTATTCTTCATCCTTGGCTATCACTGGCACCCGGTTTATGCTGCAGGAGAATTTAAAACGTGCACAATTGTCTTCAGCAACATAGTGACATTTATGAACATCTGTGCTGCCTGCGAACCTATCCAGATGGTGAATATGCTGGATTTAATATACTCCAAGTTCGACAGGTTAACCAGTGTCCATGATTTCTATAAAGTAAGCATGTGGTTGCTCTGGGGTGCATGTCCCTGTGTGCCTAGGCAGGTCACATACCTGGCGGTGGGTCCTCCTTTTCCTCTCCCCTCACTGGTCTGGGGTTTGGTGTGGATGGGAGTGGGGATGGGAGGAAGAACTAAAAAGGAATTAGAGGTATTTTAGGATTTTAATTTTTTAAAAAATCCTCTTATACTACCCAATGCTAAGATTGCCTTTGAGGGGAGAATAGTACTCCTTCATTTCAGCAGCAAGTCTAACCTAAATAATGTGGGTCTAATACACAGCATCATACAATGACCCCAGGAGCTTTGTCTTCTCTGGGACTTGTCTCCACCAAAAGCAGAAAACCCTTTGGCTCCCTCACGGCTGTTTCCTGAGCCATTTTTCTTCTCACCTTTCCCCTCATGCCCCTAGAAAATAACCACCAGCTTTACTATGGTCCTTCTATCAATACATGGAAAATGACAAAAATATTTAGTGTTATATTTAGTGCATTAAGAAAACCCTCTGAATCCCCCCTTACCGCTGCTCCTTACAGGTAGAAGCAATAGCAGATGCTTCTATGGTGGTAGGGAGTGTACCAGTGCCTATTGGAAGCCACGCTCAAAGAATAGCTAACTTTGCCTTGGGGATGAGAATGTCTGCAAAAGAAGCGATGAATCCTGTTACTGCAGAACCCATCCAGGCAGAGAGCACCTGAGTTCTTTGCTTAATACCAGCCACCTTGCACAAAAAAGTGGAATTCTGTTTAGTAGTCTGCTTGGATGGTTACTGGGTATGTGACAGTCATTAAAATGGGTCATTCCTCCCAACTCGTCTCTTCTCTTGCATATGTTACGAAGTAATGGAGATATTAGGATGTTATTCTCTCAAATTTGAGAAGAGGCTGTGGAGCTCGGGATTGTGATGCGATTCACGCTGGCTTCCTTTGTCCCTGACCGAGGACAGCGCTGAGCACGTCTCCTCACTGACTTTGTAGCGTTTGATCCATAGGGAGCCAGCTCACTTCTAACCCCTGCCGTTTTGTTCGAGACTTTCAACAAGTGGTTCAGGTTTACTCAACAGCCCACTTTTCTTCGCTTAGGGAAACTGTATATCCAGCGTGCCGTCTGACAGGCTTGGAACTCAGGCTGAGGTGTGTAACTGTCTCCAGCCAGCTGTCCAGACACCAGGGTGCCAGAAGGTATTCAGAACAGCTTTCCCTTCAGCACGTGGCCACGAGCGAGACATCTGCTCGCCTTTCTCACAGGAATACAGGAAGCTACTCTTCCACGTACAGAAGTTTGTTCACACTGTAAAAGTTGGACACGTTTGGTGATGAAAAGTAAATGTCTTCTTCTGTCTGCTCAGCTGATCCTAACTGCCCCGAGGTGGCATAGAGCAGTGTCTCAGTCTTTTAAAATCTAGATCCCTTTCCCACTCCTGCCAGTCAGATCTGCAAAATAAACAGCCAACTAAAAATAAATAAAGCCAATTATAAGATGGAATAGGATTTTCCCAAATGATAATCCCTAGGAAGGAGATTCTGAAAATGCACCACATTTGCCATCACCTCAATGATTTGGAAGCTGAGAAATACTGCAGGTCCTGGTTATGGTGTCCATGGCAGTCTTCAGAGTAAAAGCTGGCCATGTATCATGTCCATGATACCGGCCCATTGCAAACACAGATACAGCTGCTGTATAAAATTCCCAATGTAATAAATTAAAAGATCAAAGATGGGGCTTCCATGGTGGCGCAGTGGTTGAGAGTCTGCCTGCCGATGCAGGGGACACGGGTTCGTGCCCCGGTCTGGGAAGATCACACATGCCGCGGAGCGGCTGGGCCCGTGAGCCATGGCCGCTGAGCCTGCGCATCTGGAGCCTGTGCTCCACAACAGGAGAGGCCACAACAGTGAGAGGCCCGCATACCGCAAAAAAAAAAAAAAAGTGGGTTCTGTTACAATTGAATATACATATGGGAAGAAAAATGAACCTCAATCCTACTTCACTCCATTTATAAACATTAATTTGATATATATGACAGACCTAAATGATAGAACCATAAAGTTTCTTGAAGGAAATATGAAGAATAGCTTCATGACTTTGAAGTAAGCAATGATTTCTTAGTGCTTCAAAAAGCACAAACTATGAAAGAAAAACAGAGGTTAACTTCATTGTTCTAAGCCAAATTGTGTTCCCTTTGAAATTCATATGCTGATGCTTTAACCGCCAGTACCTCAGAATGTGACTGTATTGGGAGATAGGACCTTTAAAGAGGTAACAAGTCAAAATCAGGCTGTTAGGGTGGGTTCTAATCCAATCTGACTGGTGTCCTTATAAGAAGAAAAATTTGGATACATGAAGAGATACCAAGAATGTGTGTGCACAGAGAAAAACCACGTGAGGACACAGCAAGAAGACTGCCATCTGCTAGCGAAGCAGGGGACCTCAGGAGAAACCAAACCTGCTGACACCTTGATCTTGGACTTCCAGACTCCAGAACTGTGAGAAAGTAAATTTCTGTTGTTTAAACCACTCAGTTTGTGGTATTTTGTTAACCCTAGCAAACTAATACATTCATTGAAATTAAAAATGTCTGCTTATTAAGGAAAATGCATATATAAAAATCACAGAATGGGAAAAATATTTGTAATACATGTATACATCTGCCTTGTGATCCAGGAATTCTATTTCTAGGTATTTTCCTGAGAAAAATGAAAAATGTATGTCCATGAAAAGATCTGTAAAAGAATGTTCACAACAGCTCCAAATGGGAAATAACCTAAATGTTTGTGAAGAGAACACTGGACACAATAAATTGTGATATATTCTTACAATAGACTAGTATTTAGAAATAAAAGAATGAACTACTGATACATATAACAGTATGGGTGAATCTTAAAAACATTGATTTGGATAAATGAAGTCTGATACAAAACAGGATATACTATATGACTCCATTTATGTGAAGTTGCAGAACAGGCAAATTCATCTCTGGGAGAAGAAATAAGAAAGTGGTGACCTCTGCAGGGAGGGATGGACCTTAACTGAAAGGGGCACAAGATAATTTTGCAAAGGTGATGGACCTAGTCTGTATTTTATTTTGGATGGTGGTTACAGGGATATTTGCCAAACTCGTGGAGCTAAATACTTTAAGGTCTGCATTTTATGTATGCCTTTTATGTAAATTATACCTTAATTTAAAAATAAAAACAAGAGTATCTGATGGTCCCTTTTCAGTGAGATTCTCTCTGCAGATCAGAGTGGGCATCCCTACGGCACCAGTCTTGGCAGGTGTCATGGGGGACAAGATGCCATGGAACTGCTTGTTTGGTGACACTGTGAATACAGTCTGTAGGATGGAAAGTCACGGGCTTCCCAACAAAATGCATCTTAGCCTCAGGGCCTACAGGTAACCATTCACTTATTCATGCCTCTCTTTGTCCCTTTTTCTTCCAGAAGGTAGAGTACCTAGTAGCCACCAGGTGGGGGTAGTGGAGGAAGCCTGTGTTTTTCCTTCCAAGCCCCACTTACAGAGGACATTGTGGCAGACAATTTATATTGTTGAGTCTCTACTATAAGATAGTTTTTGCTCTCAAGGAGCATATGGTCCAGTTCAGGGATTGGCAAATTATAGTCACAGGCCGTATCTCGGCTGTTGCTTGTTTTTGTAAATAAAGTTTTATTGAAACACAGCCAGGATCTTTATTTACATATTATCTACGGCTGCTTTCATGCTACAAGAGCAGTTGTGTTTGTATGGGATTTAAAGCAGAAGATAATCAAGTGAGAAGGTTTTTACTTCTATTTAGGACGGAAGAGACCTTGGCGTGCTGGCAGGCTGAGGGGAGGTGGCAAGTGAAGAGGGAGCTGAAGATAAGGGAAGAGGTGGTCCAGGGCGCCAAGCGTTGAGGAGGTAGGAAGGGAGCGTGGGTGGGATGCCCTTGAACAAGATATCCTCTCAGGTTGGGGGAAAGGATGGGTGTGGTCAACGGGATGAGAAGGTGCAGGGTCTCTGCCCTAAGGGTTGTAGTTTTGTGGATGGATCACGTCACCAAGTAGGAGGCATGGTCAGCAGCGTGAGGGTGAGGATGGCAGGTGCTAAATGCGGGAATGTGACGAGCGTGGTGAAGGTCTGCAATCTCCACAAAACTGGCCAAGACGAGGGAAGGTTGATGAGTGCTGAGCCCTGGCTGAGGCAGCTGGCCATGAATCTGAAACGTTGCTGGTCTGCACCGTTCTGTGGTTTGTCTCCACCATCTCTCAGCGGCCAGTAAGTACATAAGCAAGTCCACGTTCCGTAGTCATCCCACAGCCCTGTCCCTTTGCATGGTCCCCTCCCTGTACTCCTCTTCTTGGGTCCCAGACTCCTCCTCTTGCATCACCCTTCCCATTGCAGCCGACTCTCAAGTTGCAGACCTGTGATCTTTGGATATCAGGGGCATTTTTCTTTTCTCTGGGCAGAGCCCTGGAAAATCAAGGTTTTGAAATAATTGAGAGGGGTGAAATTGAAGTGAAAGGGAAAGGGAAAATGACCACATACTTTGTGATCCGGAACTTGAATGCTTCAGAGGATGAGATCATGGGGAGATCTCAAGCTCGGCTTGATCCCGAGGGTAAGCAAAAAAGATAAGCCTCGTCATTTGTGCTGCTTTTTTTCCCTAACAACTTCAGCTGTGTTTAGTGAGCTCCTTGGGTTTGAGGGCCAGCGTGGGTACCATCCCTGCCCATGCCCACGCTGCAACCTTCCATTTGGTAACAGCCCCTGAGGATCCGTGCCACCAGTTCGCCCTGAACACTCTTCTGTTGCATCCTGGATGTTAGGATGTCTCTTGAGTTGGCCTGATGGACCCAGCCTAAAGGGTCCCTCAGGCATTTGTTTTCAAGGTTCTTCCCTGTCCAAAGAAGGGGCTTTTCCCTCAGCCTCTCCTGCAGCTGGGGGAGGATTTCACAGCCTCCCTCTGCTCTTCAGCCTCCAGGGAGGGTCCAGACAGGCTTTCTTCACACACTGGCAACTTCCACCTTCCTCATTGTCTGTTGGCTTTGAAAACGGGGAAGAAAGACAAAATCTGTGACTCACCTGGCTCCAGTAACGGCAAGAGAGTGAGTTTAGGTTAAAACACCATTTGGGGGGCTTCCCTGGTGGTGCAGTGGTTGAGAATCTGCCTGCCAGTGCAGGGGACACGGGTTCGAGCGCTGGTCTGGGAGGATCCCACATGCCACGGAGCAGCTAAGCCCGTGAGCCACAACTATTGAGCCTGCACGTCTGGAGCCTGTGCTCCGCAACGAGAGAGGCTGCGACAGTGAGAGGCCCACGCACCGCGATGAAGAGTGGCCCCCGCTCGCCGCAACTAGAGAAAGCCCTCGCACAGAAACGAAGACCCAACACAGCCAAAAATAAATAAATTAATTAATAAACTCCTACCCCCAACATCTTAAAAAACAAAAAAAACCCCACCATTTGGCTGGAGTCCACCAAAGAGGCCTCCTTCAGCTGTATGGAGGAGCGCATCCCCCCACACGGTCAGGGTTTCTTAACAACCGCCCTAGTTAATGCTGGGAAATGCTGACCTGAAGGGGAGACCCAGTAGCCGAAGGCAAACCTTCCTGAACCTCTGAAGCAAACTGGTGAAGGAAATGGATTCATTCTGACAGAAGCTAATCTTTAGCTGCTCCTGGGGCCTGCAGAGGAAAATCTCTAAATCCAGAGGTTCCTCGTTTACGTAGCTAATTTAGGAAGGAAGTCTCTTTGGGACAAATGAATTATAGTCACTGTTTTTAAAAGTGGGGCTATACCAACGAGGAGACAGGACTTTGAAAGCTTTTTAAATGGTTTTGGTGGCGCTGTCATTCTAATAGCAGCTCACCTTAGTATGCCTGTGAGCTGTGACTGGTTTTGGCCACATTTTATTGCTGGAGACACTTGAGATAGAACATCTACATTAAAAAGTAGAAATAGCTTTGGCGAATAAGAACCAGGAACCACCCTCGTTAGAGCTTCTGAATTTCTAGGCTCTGGGCGCTTCACCCACCGACATCGCCTGTCAGGACAGAGAGCTGTACAGGATTAACAAACTAGGTGTGCCTAGCTCACACCCGAGACCACTTCCTCCCAGACCCCCCCTGCGGGTGGCTCTCAAGCTGGAAATTTGAGAAACAGGATTCTAGAACATGGTCTGGGTCAGTAGAATCTAACCCACTTTCAGTTCTGAGCTGGAAACAAAACAAAACAGAAGTGAGTAAGGATGTCTTGGTTGAAGATCTCAAGATGGACCCTGAGAAAGAGGACAGGGAGAGGATGTGAAAAGGGCGGAGGGGACAGACCCTCCCGGACACCAAGCAGTGTCTGGTGCAAAATGGGAAAATGTACCCAGGTAGGTAGGGGGTAGGTAGCCCCCGGTTATGGCTTATAATAGAGGAAAGTCACCCCTTCCTCTGGGCGGATGTCAGCCCCCAGCCGAGCCCCTGGCCAGGTATCTCTGTGCAGAGAAACACAACCCTGTGCGTGTGGAACGCAGAAGGGATTTGGGGGGAATCTCCACCTCTCTCCCTCTCTCTCCCTCTCCTTCTCTCTCTTTATTTATTTATTTTTCATGCTTCTCTATATTTCCCTCACCTTTCTGGAAACCCCATTTAGAGTTCGGCGATCCCGGTGCAGTTAAGCTTTTGAGGCAAAGCAGCAGTGTGTGTCTGTTACAGAGGATAGCCTCCCAGGGATCTTTCAAGAACCATCCCTGGTCACTGAAACCATTTCATAAGACAAATGAGACAATCCACGTGAAGAGTTAGAACAGCTTAATAATCCTTGCAAAGAGTTAGCTATTGTTCTTTTAACAGACATCTCTTAAGTTGAGTGTCGCTTGAGCCCTTGGCGTTGGGCACTGCCCCAGTGCCTTTACACTTCCCTCTAGTTTGATCCCAGAATATGAGGTTGAGGGAATGACCAGCACCCTTCTGTTCAATTCCAGTGAGAGGAGACGGAGCAAAACTTCCCTTGCTCTGATCTGGGGGCAGGTAGAATCTTGGATTCTGGAGCATGAGCAGCTCAAAGCAGACTTCTGGCCATCACCCAGAGGCGTTTTCCTCCCCTCCCCTCTCCCTACCTGCTTACAGTTAGCATGTTTCTGACAGTGTTCAAGCCCTGAACAGTTGTCCAATGCTACTACAGTATGGAATGTAACATTCATAGATTCATTCATTCAGTAATGTTTCTTGATGCTCCAGGAATGCAGAGAGTGGAGGCCAGGCATTATGTGGCATCTGTGATGTTCCTTGAACTAAACACATGAGGTCCCTGCCTTCACACAGCTTGGGTTTGAGTAGAGGGAGACAGCCAACGTGTAACAAAATAAATGAGATCATTTCAGGTAGTGATGAGCGTTAAGAAGAAAATAAAACTGAGTAATGGAGAAGAGGGCCAAGAAGGTTTCTTGGAAGGAGTAGCATTCTTGGTGGGAAACAGCCATTCGGCTCTCCAGGTGCAGGCTTCCGGGCAGCACCATGCTCTAAGGCAAGACACAAGCTTGGCAAGTTCAAAGGATAGTAAGAGGGCCAGCGTGTCTAGAGAGGGATGGGAGGGGCAGGGAGCTGGAGGAGACAAGGTCAGGGAGGTGGGCAGAGCCGTGGAAAGCCTGGCCTTGCGCTTCCCTATCCACACACAAGAAGTGTGAGCATGAAGCACGGGGCAAGCTAGGAGCTGCTGGGTCTCCATGGGGACACCCAAGGGGAGAAGACCTCTGCCATCATATTCCTCAGTGGCTGCTCCATAAACAGCTCAGAGGGGAGCCCTAAGAACGCCTGCTCCAGGAAGGCAAAGAGATTCATTTTTCAAACTTCTGCTGCGTAAGGGGGTCCCTCCATGGGAGAAACCAACAGGGCTGGGTAGGGCTGGCCTCTGGCTTAGAGGTGAGAGACAAATTTCTCATCTGGGACCCTGATGTAGTACCTCTTCTCACTGCTGCTTCCCTGGACAAAAACTAAACCCAACAGCAAGAGAAGGGGAAACTGAGGCCACCTCAGTTTGGCGGGTGGGGGGAACTGGAAGGCTAGAGAACTGATATTTGTTGTCCTGGGCATTTTACCCACATGATCGTATTTGATACAAGTCCTGGGCTACACCAGTCACGTGCCTAGTCCCATAAGAGAAGCAGGAAACTTGAAGTTCAGAAAGGTTGTATAATTTGTACACGGTCCCACAACCAGCAAGTGGAGGAACAGGACTTGATCCTCAGGCTGTCTGTCTGTGGCAGCCCACATCCATGGGAGCCCTCCTTCAGGAAGAGACCAGATCGATTTCATAGCTTCCTCAAGCATAGGCAGCTGCACTTGGACTTCTTGGGTTCAGGATGGCCCAGCCATGTTTCCGTCAGATCCCCTGAGCCCCACCTGAACAGATTTCTGATTGTTGGGTGTGATTAGCGGAGTTGTGAACAAGGAATAGCTCACGCGCTGGGGGTGAATGGGAAACCGTGTCTTGTGAGCCGGAGGCTTGGGGAAAGGCGGACAAAGGGGCCTCAGGCGAGCCCCCCAGACCCAGACCCACTGAATCAGGAAGTGCTTTTAACGTTCGAGTTCACCAGGCTTCTTCCTTATCACTGATTCTGCCTTGAGGGATTCGTGTCACCTGCCCCCAGGGCCTGCCTTTTCTTTTCATCCTGGTTGAGGTCCCAGTTCTCCTGGGTTTCTAGCTACACCTGATAACGTCCTGCTTAGCTCTGAGGTAGGTGAGGGCTGCCCCCACTCACCTCCAGTCCTGGGCCCCTCTGTGGGCGTCATCCTGGGAACCACCAGGAACCACCAGGCTGGCAGGACTCCCTCCGGAGGCCAGGCTGTTGGGTCTCGATACCTCAGAGACCAGCCTGTTTCCCAACGTCAGGACGCCAATCAAGGCTCTGCTCACCGATCAACCTCACCAGGCTGTCACCTGCTTGCCAAGCCTGCGACTGCTCCCCAGGGGCACGCATTTCCCCCTGACTGGGCTCCAGCGCCGTGCCTCCCTCTCGCTGGGAGAACCCTGGCTCCTGAAGGCTCCCCCCGGGGCCTGGGCAGTCCGCGGAGCTGCAGGGGCGAGGCGCGACCCACAGAGCCCTCTGTGAGCGCAGCTGAGACGGGCCGCCCTCCTCAGCCCTACTCTGCCGGGGCGGGGTGGGGGGTCGGCCGGGAAGCCCAGCCAGCGCCTGCGGGGCGGCAGGAACCTCTCCAGCCGGACCCAGGCCTGCAGGCTCCACCCAGGACCTCATTTGCACTTCAATAACACGCTTTTCTTTCACTCGGCTCTGTATCTGGGTGTTAGATGTGTCAGTGGAGAGACTCCCCAGCGCAATTAAACGGGAGTATTGAGCCGGAGAGAAATCATGTGTTTGACTCAGATATTTAAGCAACCACCTTTCAGTATTGACTAAAAAATTGGCCTTCCAGCTGTCCCTGCTGGCAGGCTCTTCTGGCATCTCTTCAGACCCCTGTTAATGTGTTTTTCAAATTTCAACTTGCTTCAACTTGTCTCCAAGCTGATTCTCCGACGATTATCGTAATGGGTTCCAGGCTGACCCGCGTACGGCGCTTAGGCAGGCAGCCCGGGCTGCTCTCTGGAGGCGACCCCTCCCCATAAATCACAGGCCGTGGGTGTCCACTTGCCGGGTTCACGGCAGGTTAAATCAGCTCGGAGGACTTCTTACAACAATTCCTAATCGTTTTGGAGAACTTCAGCGCTGAGGGTCTCTCTCCGGACTGAGTCTAAGCAGCACGCCTGCTGGGGAACTTCCCAATTCCCTTCATATTTCATTCACTCTTCCCAACAGGAAGAACGTTCCCACCCCCATGGGTAACTCTTGGATGGGTTTGTGGTCACTTAATTGCCAGGGTCCTTGCCCCTGGCTTTACAGAGCCTTGACGATACAAGTGCCTTTCCCAGACGTGTCCAACGAGCTGAGATCCAGCTGGTTTGGAGCCCGGCTGCGGAACCTGGGCCCTCGGTCTCGCCTCCAAAGCTTTTCAACAGCTTTTCTGAGGCCTTCGTGAGCATGGCTGTCAAACTTTCCCAGTCTCTTCTACTTGGGGCTGATGAATGGCATAGCCATTTTTAACCTCAGGCTTTCTAGAAGCTGACCTGTTAACCCAGCAACGTTTCGTAGAAGGAAGATCCTGGGAGGTGTAAATGAACTCTTTACAAATAAGCAGGTAAATACTGGAGGAACATGCAACTTTTGGGTAAAGTCACTGGTTGTCAGCTTTGGTATCATTGGCCGGGATGTGGCATCAGAGCTGTGGGTGGGAGGGCATCAGAATCACCTGTGGTTGACGGTACAGGTGGCGGGGCCTCGTGCAGAGAGTGACTCAGCAGGTCCAGAGCAGGGTTTGTTCCACTCTGGTTTGTCAGCCATCTCCACGGGGCAGTCGGATGAGCTGCTGGGCCCAGGAACCGTTGTCATAGTGGAAGGAGCATTGGCCCTTAATCAGAATTCCTGGGCCTGGATCCAGGTCCTCATATCCAGTCACCAGCTGTGTCGCTTCGGGCGAGCCTCAGCCTCTTCGCTTCATTTTTCTCATCCTGAAAGCACAGGTGATAGAGTGCCTGCTTTACGAGGGAGGTGGCTTTGAGGAACATATGAGATACTGTGTATCATCCGGAAGCTGTAAAGTGCTGAAGACAGGTCAAGTATGCCAACTGCTTAATCACTTAGGGACCCTATTGTTGAGAATTCATTCACTTAAAAAATATGTGAGTCTTGGTACAAAACTCTAAGTGGTACTACAGGGGTTAAAAAATAATACTGGTTTGCTGCACACAGGGAGCTTTAGATCAGCGGGCAGAAGGAGAGGCCCAGGCAAGGTGAGCGCAGGGTGTTACAGGGCTGACAGCGAGCACAGGTGAGGCTGGAGACACACCGAGGACTTGAAAGACTCTTAGAGGACGTGCAGCTGACACAGGAATGGGCATGGCAAGGATGTGGCCTCTGCTCTGATCCCTGGAGAATGCAGGGGCTTCTGGAAGCTGGAGATGTAGTTCCTCCAGGGCATGGCCTCTTTTGCCCATGGACAGAAATAGGAAGCAAGGGGGTGGGTGATCCTAGAATGGCAACCCCTCCCCCAAGTGTGGAGACTCCATTGAACCCTTTTCATCACTAGGATAAAATTCTCTCACTGATGGGGTCTCCCTCCACAAATATTTCTAGCATCCATGGCTCCTTTCTCTGTTCACACCCATGAACACTATGGTGCGGTCAGCCTGCCCTCCTCCCCCCAGAGCAGGTCAATTTATTGGAAAATTAACCCTGATGGAACCAAGCGGGAGGAGATAAGGTGCTCCACACACGTGGAGACCCCTCAGAGTAAAGGCCGGAGCAGGGCAGGGTGGGAGTTACGGGTGGGGTGGGATGGAAAGGTCAGCAACCGTCCCTGTGCTGGGAAGGACCAGGACGGGATACTGGGGAGACCCGACAGAGTCTGACTTCAGGCTCCAGCCAAGCCCCCTCCCCAGTGGGGGAGAATCAGTACTGAACCAAGTTGTGATTTCCCATATCTGATTCTATCTAGGAGGTTAGAAACAGATGCAGAAATGCAGACAAGGAACTATTTTAATTGCAAATGTAAGAATCCCTTCTTGTGGGACTTCCCTGGTGGCGTAGTGGTTGGGCGTCCGCCTGCCAATGCAAGGGACATGGGTTCGAGCCCTGGGCCGGGAGGATCCCACATGCCACGGAGCAACTAAGCCTGTGCGCCACAACTACTGAGCCTGCACTCTACAGCCCGCAAGCCACAACTACTGAGCCCACGCGCCACAACTACTGAAGCCCACGCACCTAGAGCCTGTGCTCTGCAACAGGAGAGGCCACCGCAATGAGAAGCCCGCGCACTGCAACAAGGAGTAGCCCCAGCTCGCCGCAACTGGAGAAGGCCCGCGTGCAGCAGTGAAGACCCGACGTGGCCAAATTAAAAAAAAAAAAAAAAAGAATCCCTTCTTGTAACCCCAAATCATATCATATCCTTTATGACCACAGAGCCCTGCCTGTAACATCCAGGCGATGACCCAAATCCCATGTATATTCCCCAAGACAACAGCGTTCTCCCAGACTCCACCTTGCTATCACTTCTGCACCACTCCCCCCCCACCCCCCCCACCCCCACCCCCGCCCCCCGGCCAAGTTCACATTTGACAACATAGTATGTGTGATGGCTGTTTTCCAAACGGGAAGATTTCTTCTGCTACCACTCTTTTCATTTAATCCATTCTTAATCTACATTGAAATGGGTTTCTGTGCTGCTTTTAATTATTTATTGGGCTGCGTTAGTTTGCTCAACTAAGGATTGTTTATTCATTTACGTTATAGAAGGAATTATTATTTTTTATAACCAGAAAGTGCAGATAAACCGAAAGAAGAAAACAAAAGCACCTGTTAATTCCATCACCCAGAGAGACTGTTGTTAAAATTTTGGTGCCCATCCTCCCAGACTTGTGTGTGAGGATATGTGTGTACACATGTACTTTTTGTTACAGAATTGGGATTATCACATATACTGTTTGGTAAATTATCAGGTGATGAATTTCTTTCCTTTAAACATTTAAAACATTTCAAAACACATTTCGAGTTTTATAAAAAAAAAATAATGTGCTTGAAATGGTACACTTATTTCCCATGGTGCTACACACCAAAAGCCACATTTACTTTGTATCAAATGGAAACCCCAATTATCTTGTACCTCTGCACATTTGCATCCATTTGTGATGACCCTGATATTCTGAAGTTGCCTCTGAATTTTCCAAGAAGGACTAACCAAGTTCAATTTAGCTTTGGTATTTAGATTATTCCTGGTGTCTAGATATCAGTAATCCATGGAAGATGTACATTGTAATTCTCAATTAGTCAGAAAATGTAATTAGCCAGAATGCTGCATTTCCTAACTCTGCAGGATAATGAGCATTAAACTGTAGCAAAATGATGCTCCTAATAGGCAGTCCTCAGGGGCTGTGAGCAGTGGTCTCATGGGAGCAAAAGATGATGAATGAGAATTTATCTCAAGTAAACAAGGAAATTCTTCCACCATCTGGATTGTGGAATTGCACTGGGGTAAAATGTCAAATATATATGTGTAGAAATTCCAAGAGAGTCTTGCAATTCCATGTTGACCAAGTCTCGTTTGAATTGTCAGGCAGCATGAACTCAAAATTTGGCCTGTCCAGCTTTCCGTAGGCCATCTCAGTTCTTCCCCCAACACAATCCTAGCTGGTCATCTTTTTCTCACTGTTAATCAGGGGATTTTCTCTCAAGGAGAGAAAGGGGAGAGTTTCATAGGAGTGAAATGGGAGTAGGTATGGAGGAGGACCACAGTTAAGACACAAGTGAGAAAATGAGACACGGCCAGGTTAGAAGAGAGAAAATTGTGCTGTGGATGCAAGAGAATGGAATCAGCAGTGAAAAGCTAAGTTGAAAATTTTTTGAGAAGAGAAATTGGAAGAAAAACATGAAAAGGTGTTGCATAAAGGGGAGACTGAGAGATTTGTGAAATATTATTTCCTAGTGTGGAGTTTACGTCCAAAATTTTTTGTGAGAGGTTAAGCCAGAAAATAGATTATTCATCCTGGTCACAAAGAAATCTTGGTGCCGTCTGGAAGCAGAAGCACATCAGATACAGAGCCTGACTGTTGATAGGTAGAGACAGTTTTCTTTGCTATAGTCCCTCTTTTTATTTTTTTTTAAAGCAACTCCAACTCCTTCTTGTTCAGTTTTTTATTTTTGTTAGGGTAAGCCCTACTTGGGGTACAATTACAAAGACAAACCAAATAAGCGCTGTGATCACGGTACTACTTTATGGAGATTTTCTCTCATAGGTTCTTATAACATTTCTGTGAGTTGAGTAGGAGACGGATGTATGGTCTAGTATCCTGTTACATCTGGAGAAGCTGAGGCACAGGGAGACACTAGATGGGGAGGCTGAACCCTTTTCTGATGCTGATGGGCAAACTGGAGGCAGTACTACTCTCTCTCAGTAGGAAAAAAAACTACATTCCCATCTGTAATCAGTTCCTTTTTCCTTTGTTTGCGATGGTGCCAAAACAAAACTGAACTCAGACTTTTCAAACATACTGTCCTTATCATTTATCCTGAATGTTTCCATTTTTGAAAAATTCAATTCCTTTTAAAATTATAATAGGGCTTACATCTCAAAGAAAAACAATACTGCAATGAACTCTGTAATTCAAAGTGAAAGGGATAAAGGGTATTTGGAATAAGACTAGTAGTGAATTAGCAAAAAAACAAAACCAAAATCCCACCCCATATGGGAATAATCTATTTCCAAAGAGCATAAAATACTGCCGAGCAGGAGTCAGTCTTTTGCATGTGTGTGGAGTGGGGTGGGATGTGCCATGATGCGCAAATGAACCTGTAGTTAATGACAACTCCACTTAGCCAGCTCCCGTCTAAACCCATACCTTATACAAATGCCGCATCTGAGGGGTTTATGAACCTTGTCAGTTTAGCCCCAACTTCTGCATGAGCAAAATACTCCCTATGAATCATCACCCAGAGTTGCCCCAGTGACATGGTTCTAGATCCGCCAAATTCTCACCTCATCCTGGGCCTGAGCCTGGGAGACACTGGGGACAGGTCCGGTAGCCCACGTTTTTCCACATGTGTCATCAATTATGTTCATTAATGACTGGTCCATTAGCAAATTGAACTTGCCTCCATCTGATTGTTTTGTGCTAAAAATTACCCATTGCTTTTAGGATCTTAAAACAGAGGTAATCACTGATCCAGGTTCAGGAGGAAGGGAGGTGCTAACAGCCCCTAATGGCAAAGGAAGTCATCCATTCGTTTGGGGACAGAAGGCTGGAGACAAAGCCCCGCCTGCATTTCCTGATTTTTAGAACTCTAGAGCTTCAAATCAGATATGAGAGCCTCTCTGAACTTGACAGTCTCTGGAACAATGATTAGTGTAAAAAAAAAAAAAGAAAAGAAAAAAAGAGACAGAGAGAGAGAAATGGGAATATAGATTATTGTAAAATCTTCGATGCTGACCTCTCCAAATGAAAGTGCAGGGTGAGCAGGAGATGTGTCTCTACCCAGCCTCCTTGTTTCCATTCCTTCCGAGTCCCGCTCCCTCCCTCCTCGTTGTGGCTCACAGACCCAGGTTCTTTTTCGGTGCCTCCCCCATGGGCTCCTTCCCACACTTAGAAATAAGAATTGGCCTCTTTGAGTTTGTGCTGTGTGTGGGGGGCATTGTGTACTCACTTTGTAGAAGGCATCTAATTTAATTATCACAACAACCCTGGGAGGAGGGTATAATCGTTATTTTCCCACTTTTCAGATGAGGACAAACGAGGCCCAGAGAGGTTAGTGATGAACCATGGCAGCACTGGGTCTGAACCCTGTGTGTACGGATGCTCAGACCTCGTAGATCGTCACAGGGCAGCAGGTATGGAGGCTCAATGCTGTTATGTGAGTTAGGCACGAGTAAAGATTTGGTAAGTGACCGACAAGATGACACAGCCTGACAAAAGATGTAACAAGGCAGATGTCTGAATGGACCTTTGTGGCCTCAGCTGTTCTCTTGCTCAGGAGGGAGCACAGTAAGCCCATGGTGTCCACTCCGCTCCCTGGGGCTGGGCTCAGACAGAACCCGGGACCAGTCTGAGGCCTGACTGTTCGGCTCACCCCTCTGTCTTGTTTCAGCTTCTGACCCGTTGGCACCCGGAGGGCGTCCAGTGGAGGGACAGGAATCCGTGGAGGCAGCTGACGGACAGTGGTCTTCAGCTCAAAGGCACATCGCTTTCCTAATGACACGCTGCCGTCTGGTTTCTGTGCTGTGTTGTGACAGGGAAACACGAAGCCCTCGGGTTAATTTTTCCCCTGCTCAGTCTAATGGCAGCAAAGAAAAGTAACTTCATTTCTCAGCTCAAGACTTCTTAAGCTGCGTCTCTTCCTCATTGTCCCTTTGAGAATAAAGGTCTAGAAGTGAAACACAATCCTGACAAGTTTGGAAAATGTGCTTCACAGTCTCAGGTCAAAGCCAACCCCGATGCTTGGAGACGTTGGGTCTTGTTTGTTCTCGTGGATGAGAAGTTGGGCTGTAGGGCCTCCTTCTGTTTTCTTCTGACGGGAATGAACGGCTCTCCTCCTCTCACCACTGTGGTTCCACTGAGTCTTTGCCTTGGAGCAGAAGCCCCAGTGGCTGACTTCAGAGGACACCCTGACCTCAGAGCTGGCCGTGCGCAATGTCTTATTCTAAATGATGCTGGGAGAGAGGAGGAGGAGAGAGCCCCAGACCCCGCAGTTTACAAATCGCCCCAGAACACAGCCGGGATGTGAAAGGCACTCAGCCAGGGATTGTGAAAGGAAATCATTTTCATCCCCAGCCCTGGGAATTATGTGAAGCAATAGAACAAAAGCCGCATTCCCCAGAGATTTTCTGAAAGTAAAATGGAGGAGAAAATGTGAAAATCGCCGGAAAGGCAGAGTTAGGGAAGATTGGGAAATTAGGCAGAGTGCCGCCAGCCACCAGGTCCCTTGGCCGGCTGCCTTCAGACTCAGAAGGCCCCTCTACTGCTTGTCGCTGCGGCATGGGGACATCTGGGCGGTGGCGAGTGCTGGAAATGCCCTCAGAGGCCTGGGGTCAGGGGCGCGGGGCGGCAGAGAAGTGGTCTGCTGGTCTAGCATCTGCATTTGGTGATGGTGAAAAAGAAGTATTTCTTTAACCTATGTAAGAAGGAAAATCGGAAGGGCACACGTAAGTCTGTGATTCATTCTTGCTGGGACCTTACACTTGTCCCAAGAGGCGTTAACTGTCTTCAGCAGTTCCTAGGAGGGCAGATTTGAGGGTCGGCTGCCGATCTCAGGAGGAGGAGGGGAAGGGAAGGCGGAAGGAGCTGAATTCTTTGCTCTGCTGTCCTTCCAGACAACAACTGTGTCTCATGTCTAGAAATAGGTGGTGTGGCCCATAGTTCAGAAGGGCCAGAGCAAGCCAGGATTAGACTGAATGCCATCTCCAGAGATGTGGGCTCTTGGCCAGACTCTGCTGCTTGATGTCTTGGTATCTCAATTTTACCACCTGTAAAACGGGGTTAGTGACAGCTGCCCCACCTACCTCACAGTGAAATACAAGAGCACAAAGATGCCCTTGATATTTACAACAATAGTAACTACTGAGATTATAGATAACCAAATTCTAGGCACTGGCCTTGCATGTATGTGACACATTACTTCTGCTCTTGGCAACAACCCCACGATAAGACAGTGTTTCCAGTCCCTAACTGACAGATGAGGAAACAAACCCAGGGAGATTTAGTAGCCCAAGATCACAGCCCGGCGCTGGCAAATAGTCTAAGCAGGAGACATGCTGTTCAACGTCACGACAACATTAAAAAAAGTCAGGGTAGCCTGGACATGTGGACCCTGGAGCCAGGTAGAGCCTGGTTTGAATCCTGGCTCTACCACTTGGCAGCTGTGTGTGTTGGGGAAAGTTGCTTATCATCTCTGTGTCCGAATGTTCCTTCTGTAAAATGGGGATAATCAGAGGACCTGCCGCATAGGGGTGTCATGAGGGTCACGTGACATATACACAAAGCCCTTAGAAGAGTTACGGACACTTAGTAATCCCTCTGTGATTTTTTTTTTAATGCTCCAGTTAAGTGGTCTTCCTGCTAAAGTGGGGCTAAGGAAAGATGATCCAGCTCGCGATTCCTGTTACTTTCCCTGTATGCTTTCTTTTCAAAATCCTTTAGCTCAGCGGTGAGGGAGGAAAGCCAACCCAGACAGAACTAGGAACGCTTTTAGGTGGTAGCACACTGCCCGAGAGAGGAAGAGCAAAACGGTTGCCTGGTGGAGTAGTGGCTTTTTGTTTTGTTTTTGGAAGGAGAAAAGCAGGAGCCTGTGGCCCCAGCTCCCAGCTGGCAGCTTCCTTGGCCCTGATAGAATATGCCAGTTTAATGCTCAGCTCTACCGAAGATGCCAGAAATGGCAAGGCAGGTGCCCCAGCCCTGGTTGAAAATGGAGAGGATTTTGTTCCATGTTTATTAGGATCAAAATAATCTTTTCCAGCCGTAATTGAATGACTACATCGTGCACTTGGCATCCCCCTGGAGCCTACTATTTATTCTTTGGAGTAAACACTGGTGGAGACAAACTTCAGGTGCCCAGGGAGACCTAGCCAGGCTGACAAGGTGCTCCGTGAGCCCCCGGCACTCCCGAGGGAGCATTCGTTCTGGGACGCACCTCTCTGGGTGGGAGCCCTCGGGAGCCTCAGTGCCAAGCTGGGGTGGGTACACGCTCACTCAGAGGGCGGATTAGCTCATGGGACTCCTGCACACTGCCGGCCTCCACCAGTGCTGCGCGCTGACACCAACATCTGGTGGCCTGCCCCAGGTGCATCAGTCCAAGGTCTGGCTGTCACTCCAGATCACAGACTTTTGTTTATGAGCAGTGAATGCTCTGCTCAGCAGGGAAGGCGGAGTGACGCTGGGATGAGCCTCCTCTCAGCCTTAGGTCCTCGGAGGTCCCCTCCCACACTTACAACCTGTTAGGTTCGTTTTACCCAGGAACTCTGTCTGGCTCCAGGGCCTTCCCCAGGGCACACAGGCCAGGGGCACAGCAGACTGGGATCCAAGCAGATGGCTGGTCCGGCTTCCGACCCAGTCCAGCAGGCCAAGGACTATTACAAACACCCTGGCCTCCAGCCCACGGAGTGAGGCGAATATTTTCATTAGTAAGAATTTGAAAACATCATCCACCGTCCTTCCCCAAGGGAGCACAGAGCTTAATCCCATGGCTTCTTAACCCATCTCCCAGCCTCTTATACACGAAGCCTCTTTGGACAAGTTGGTGGACATGGGCTGAGTCCCTCCCACCTCCCGGACCTCCCTCGGCATGGCTCTCCCCTTCGTGGGCATCTGAGCCTGGCTGTCCGACGCCTTGCCTGGCCAGGGGCTTGCGTCTCACCCTCCTTTGGGCTCTGACCAGCTTATTCTTAATGACAACCTGACTTTTCCCGCCCTTTCTTTTTCACCCCTTTTTCTTTTCCAACTTTCCTTCAGCTCAAGTTGTGTGTGAGAGAAAGAAGGAGAATCATGTGCCTGGCTGAGGCATGAGATCATTTTTCTCCCCTCTTAGCATGCTCGCTGTCTGCTGGTCGGGGTTACTGGAAGAAAGCGGGAAAGCTCCGTTTCCACAGAGAGCCATCTGGCTCCACCAGACTCACGCTGATGCTAATCTGTTGGTTTCTTTTTCTTTAGTCTTTTTTCTTTTTTTTTTTTTTTTGTTCCCAAGGAACACTTCATCTGCAGCTGTAAACTCAGACCTGGTCCATCTGAAGGCAAGCATTCATCTGGTGCACATTTATTATGGCATCAGGCACCCCTCCGCCCCCATCCCCTTGTAGGTGTCAGGACATCATTGTGATCATTGGTGGGTCTATGTAGTTGTAATGTCAGGGCTGTACTTTCAAATGGAAATTAGGCAATTATGTTCCACATGGAGAAATCTGACAGATGCAGAGGTTTTACACCACTGGCTGTGTCACGGGGACAAAGGCAGCCAGCGCTCCCAGGGGATGGTTAAATAAATAGAATATGTTTCAAGAGCACAGAGAAATCCAGGAATAGTTAACTGCGTGATGAGAGTTCATAGATCCTGTGGCTGTTTAACTTCAAAACGTGATAATGATATGTCAACGAACTGCTTAACTCATCCTTGTAAAGGTGGCATCAGAAAACCTGTCACGGTGTACAATTCAAACAGAGGTGGGCGCTGCTCTGCGCATCTGTTTTCCGGTTTCCAAATGCGAAGCCTCAGAGTATTTTCTCCTGTTTCACTTCCCCCGCATGGAGGGCTCCAGTTGGCCGAAGGAGAAGGGGCTGGTCGTAGCCTGGTGTCTACCTGATAGAGCAGTTTCCAGTCACCAGGCAGTGTTAGGTACCTAGGTGCTCATGTGGGAAACTATGGTGGTGATACTGTCGCGGCTGCTATTGGTCCAGTACTTTATAGGCCAGGCATCAGCCACGTGCTCTAGTCCTGCAAGTGTGAGGTAAGTGCCATGATTATCCACATTTTATCGACGGGGAAACAGGTGCCGAGGTAAGAACTGGGCCCTGCCCAACTCTGGTCTTAACTCTTGGCCACTGGGTTGCACCCTCCTAATGTTCAACTGATACATACTGGCTCGTGCACCCTTATAAAACACCTACATCAGATGCATATAGTTGGAGTGAACTAAACAGGAGAGGTGTAAAAAAACGTTAAACCTGAATTTTTCACCTAAAATATCCAGCTGTTTAAACAAATGGTTAGTTTGGAGCCTGAAACACGCAGTAAGGTTCACTCAATGTGCCCCAACCTGGATTGGAATGAACCCATATTACCAAAAAGTAAAGTGCCCCCAAATCCTGGCCATTGCTCTTTTCTGTCCTGGAGGAGAAAACTCAGAGTAGGCTTTGGTCCATGGCTATGGACTCTGCAGCCCCTGAATTTTCCTCCAGTGTCACGGCCTTGGATTAGGCTAGGCTGATGCCAATTGGAACTGAGAAAAAGGAAAGACATCTTTTATATAAGACATTTTTTAAACTAAGCATATGATAAAATAAATAAAATAGATTTATGTAGGAATCTCTAATGCTTTCTCAGATCAACAAATGCCAATGAGGCCCCACTGTAGAGAGAATACATTAATCAAACAAAGCAGGGGGTGTCAGGAACCATCTACTAATTTGCCAGCGACTAATAAACACCAGTCTGAACATGACTTGTTTTATCTTATTCAAGGGCGGAAAAACTTTTAAGGAGATTCAAAATCATTTAGAGCATCAGCTTTGTCTTACGTTAGGAAAAAATTAAGTTTCTGCTTACGGAAAAATCAGTTTGACTTTTTTCATCTCTATTGAACACATTTGTTTGGAAATACTGTTATAAACTTGCATTGCAGGAATGAAAAACATCATTAAAGTATCTTCTTCAATAAAGACCTGAATTAAAAAGGCTTGAAAACACTAGTGACAAACACAAAGGAGACCGAAGTCACAAATCGCTCAAGAATGGATCACTCAGGCACTCAACAAAGCAACAAGAACATCACCCCGTGGGCGAGACCGGCCAGACTGAATCACACCCTACCACAGCAAAGCCTTGTTCCATAGAGACCGAGCACTAACAAACTAAGAGGAAAAAATCAGAGTGAAGAAAATGGGAAAACCAATTAAAAATCAGGAATTTAAAAAATTTTAAATCAAGGAGAACTAAAATGAAGGTTAACAGCCTCGAAATATGTCATAGCTAATGTGATTCAACTGGTTAATGTCCACGATCAGTTAAAGTTATTGGCATATAATATCTTTCCACAAAACTTTGTCTTCATTATAAGTTCTTCACACATCAAAGTTTTTTAAAATTAAGCATTTGACCAAAAGAAAAACCAGTTTACAGAGAAGTCTCTCACACTTTCCCAGATTCAACAAGTGCCACTGTGAAAGTTCAAGATGCCCAAATTTGCAGGGATAATTTATTAATTGAACCTGAGCTGTCTACTAATTTGCCTGTGATTAATGAGCATCAGAAATACACACGCATATAATCATTAGTCATTTTAGCTTCCCAAATATTGAAATACATTTAGAAAACCATTCAAAATCTTTGTGGCCATCAACTTATGACAGAAAAAAAAATTTAAACCCTCTGATTAAAAAGGAATTGGTTTTGCCTTTCTCTTTAACACATTTGAAAATATTATTATAATCTTGTGATTGTGACTCAAAGTGATTGTGATTGGCAAAATCAGAATTGATTTTGACCCAACTCTTCCAAAAAATAGTGTATGTGTGTTTGTGTGTGTGTATTTGAATATTAACCATGCTTTCAGGTAACACATGTATCGTATTGTGACTCTGCATGTATGTGTATAGCTCCATAATACCTTAGCATCTTCAGAGAAGTAAAGCAAGTTGCTGGCCAATGAGAGTACCGATAAATCAGTAGGGATGGAACAATGCAGGAAAGCTTTCCATTAGCCATTCCAATAAAAACATATCAAACTTTACACTTGATCATGGGCAATGTGAACTTTGAAAAACCATGCCCTTTATTGAAAGAAATAAAATGAGACAGTGAGCAGACCATATAAAAACCACATGTGGGATTTTTCAGATTTCAATCTTCATACCCTTGACAATATCTGTTCAGACTGAGCCACAGTTACTCACAGAAGTGAGTCACAGTCCTCAGATGGATTGGGCTGGAGAAACAGTTGAAAGCCTCTGATTTAGATCAAAATGTTTATAGTGGTCATCTTCAGGAACTAGAATTATGGGTGACTTTATTTTTCTCCTTCATGTGTTATGAGTTTTTCAAATAATAATGTAATGGGCTTCCAGCAAGATGTTTAAATGAGTGGACACTGGAGCCAAGCCACCAGATTTGGAGTCTGGCTCTGCTGCTTATTGGCTTGTGCAAATCACTTTCCACCTTTGCACTCTCAATTTTCTCTCTGTAGAATGGCAACCATCACAGTGCCTACATCAAAAAGTTATGATGATTAGCAAGATAATGCTTGCAAAGCACATAGTGCCTTGCACATGTACTGTGCAATAAATGTTAACTATTTAAAAAAAATCCTTATACAACCCATGTCTGTATCGTTTCTTACAAAAATAGGAAAAGAGTGAAAATCCTGTCTCACTGATGAAATCTATTATTTTCATGTGTCACATTACCTGATGGCCTGGTATAGGTGAGCACTCTCTCCAGTTTCTTCTGGGCCGCACTTCCCTGTGTTTTTCATTCGTAACACTCACTGCAACCTGAAATTGAATTGTTTATATACTGGAATCAGCCGTCCTGTTGATTTTAAGCTACCGATAGTTTAACAAATGACTTGCAAAACTCCTGAATATTTAACAATTGGCTTTCATGAACCAGCACACCCCTGGCTATCTTCGACTTTGACAATTTCAACATTTTAAATTGCATTTTAAACGGTAGTTTGGGTTTGACAATGAAGGACAATAAACCCCCTGTCCATACCCTCAGGCCAGCACAAATATGACAATTTGTAGGCAATATTATCAGCTGTAACTAACCATATAACTGATGGACCATTTTTCTGGGTTGATTTTAACTATTGTGGAGGTAAAACAGAAGATTCCTTGGAAACCTGTAGGACTGTAAAAATAGGACCCCTTATTCCTTCCCCAAGTAGCTCCAAAGCTCTGAGGAAAGGAGCAAAGTTGAGCACCTTTGGATTTTTTTTTTTAAGATCCAAGGATTTTGTCAATTTACTTCAAAAGTCAAAATAATACAGAAAGGCATACGTTAAGATATCTTTCTCCTATCTCTGCACCTGTGCACCCATTGTTCTCATTGACAAAATCGTTTTTTGCTTATATTTTCTTTATTAAAATAGAAGTAAACACACATGGGGGTTTGTATTCCCCACTCCTTCCTGTGTTACTCAAAAGAAACTTTTTACAGTGTTCTCCACCTAGCTTTTTTCACTCAACAAAACCGGGAGTTTTTCCGTGTCAGTGGAGAGACCATCCTCATTCTTTTTTATAACTGCATATGCTTTCATTATGTGGCAAGTTAAAGATGGCCCCAAATTCTTTGCTTCTCTTCTCATTGAGAGATGGATCCTTGACTATGTGGTGGCCTCAGTGACTTGTTTGGTCAACAGAATATAGTGCAAGTGAGGCTGTGTTTGTAGGTCAGGCATGAAGCTGTCTGTTCCCACCTCCTGCCACTGGGGACACCCCCCCTGGGGGGCCAGGTGCTTGGGGAGAAGTCTGCTGCCCCTCAGACCTCCATGCTGTGAGGTAGCCCAAGCTAGCCACACGGAGAGACCTTGCATAGAGAGATGCTCGGTTGGTCCCCAGCTATTTCTGCCACGCTGGCCCACACCCCAGACAGGGCAAGGAAAACAGTGGAGATCTCAGGTGATTCCAGCCCAGCTACCATCTGACTGCAACTCCACGAGAATTCCTAAGTGAGAAGCACTCAGCTGAGCCCCATCAACCCACGGAACAGTGAGAGATAATACATTGTTGTTCTGACTTCTATTATTTTGAGGTCCTGTACCAACTGATAACCTAAACACATTATGCAGGTACACATGATTTATTTAATTAGCCCCTCATAGATGAGCATTCAGGTTGTTACCAATCTTGTGTTATTTCAACCAAAGATGTAATGAATAATTTTGCCTGTGTTATCTTTTTTACACAGTTTCAAGTATAAGTTCCCAGAACTAAAATTAGTGAGTCAAAGGAAAAATGCATTTGCAATCTGGTTTATTTCCATTCACTTAAAGTGTCCATTTTCTCACCCATTTTTCTATTGGCTTGTCCTTTTACTTCTCAGTTTCTAGAAAATTAGTTCTTTGTGATGAGGTGCAAATATTTTTCTCCCCACTTGTCTTTGAACTTTGCTTGTGTTGATTTTTGCAATAAAGAATTTTAAGTCTCCCAAATTTCTTCTATTACTTTTAGCATTTAATTTTTGATCCACTTGGAATTTGTTCTGATGCATACCTATAGTTACTAGTTACAAAATTATCTTGGTAGTATTTAAACACAGGGTTATTTAATTCAGGGAGATTTGACATCTTTATAAAATTCACTCTTTTTATTCAAGAATATTTGCATCTGTTTAAGACTGCTCTTGTGTCTTTCAGGATCAATTTAAAGTTTTTTACATATAGATCTGGAACATTTCTTAGGTTTATTCTTGGTTACCTTGGCTTTTTTGTTTGTTACTGTAAGTGTAAAAAGGTCTTTTTTTTTGCATTGCATCTCCTAACAAGTTGTTTAAATGCATGAAAGCTTTTGAAAATGTTGATTTTATATTAAGCCATCTTACTGAAATCTTTTCATAATCTTCAGATGATCCTTTTGGGTTATCCAAGTATACAAATTATGATAACTTTACTCTTCAATTTTTGTATGTCTTTCTCTTTTCTAACTGTTTATGACATTTAAATCTTATTCCTGCCTTTAATAGGAATGCTATTTGTATTTCTCCTTTAAACATAATGTTGACTTTGTTTGGTTAGGGAAGTACACATCTGTTCCTAATTCACTGAATTTTTCATCAGTAATGGACATTGAATTTTACTTTTAAGCATCTAAAGAGATACATATTTTTCTTTGATCATTAATATGGTGAATTCACATAACTAGACTTCCTAATATTGAACTGAAATGGAGCAATACCCTATGGTCCTTCCCTATGTCCTCAGCCTGCCTTTTGTCTGTAGAAAAACTTTAGCCAAAGAATAAGTTTAATCCGAGAAGAGAGAAAATGCAGAAACAAAGAAAATCGGTCAAACAGGACAAAACAATAATAGTTTAGTCATGGAGCAAAGTTAAGGACCTTTAGTTCCTTCTCAAGGGCTATAGATAATATTCTGAGCCCTATCCTGTGAGCTGCCTTGTAGATACTATAATCCCACCAGGTGGAAGAAGTTAACTACGTGATGCCCAGACAGCAGCCATGACATAAGCTGCCGCGATTCCGAGAACTGGCCTCAAGGAAATGGGAACAAACTGACCCTGGAACTGAAGACTAACTCTACTTAAAACAATCAAGATGATGCTGATCAGATCACTGCAGGACCAATTTCAAGATGACTGTCAGAGCTGACCGTGCTGTTTCTATCGCTATAGGTAGCCCCCGCCCTCCGTTCTATAAAAGCTCTTGCCCACTGGCTGTCAGTGGAGGTGTGGGGGGGCCGGCCTTTGGCCCGGAAGTCCCCCCCACCAGCCGCCAGCCTCTGACATAAAGCAAACTTTCCTTTCCACCAAGCTTGCCTCTTTATTGGCTTCTGAGCAGCCGGACGCCCACTTTCGGTAACAGAACCACCTTTGCATTGAATAAACCCCACTTTATCACACTGTATTATTCTTTTGAGTTCCTTGAGTCTATTTGGTAAGATTTTGGTTTTTTTGCATCAGTAAAGTTTTTTCAGTTGTACAATTATTACCAGGTTTTTGCATCAATATGGTGCTCACTTTGTGTCCTGTTTAATAAATCTTTTTTATACCCATATCCATTTAATTTTGCTTGGTTTTTCTCATTTTGATCCTCTAAGCTCCTTACTTAAGCTTTTACTGTTATCTCTTTTTCCTTCCAATTCATCCCTGTTTCTTTGGTTTCTTTCTTTTCCTCCTATTTGTACCCTGGACCCTGTCAGCTCACATGTTGTCTCTTCTTGTCCTGTTATCACTGCCAAATAGATTCCTGCGTCTCTGCTTTGTGCCCAGGCTTTGTAGAGGTAACTGCTTCATTAAATATCTTACATTGGTAGTAAAAATACTTTTTTTCTTACTGTTTTTGTCTGCTCTCTGGCAGCATTTTATCTGTTTACTTTTCCTGATCTTTTTTGGTTTTGTATCTTTGAAATAACTTGGGTTTGTTCTTTTTGATGCCTCACCTTTGAGGCAGGTGAGTTTTTCTTGGACCAGATACTGGCAGGGCCACATCCCAGCCTAGCAGGAATTTTCATTATGAACCAGGGTCTTGTGCTGGTTATAGATATATTCCCCCCAGCCAATAACGACAAGCAGCTGTGGGGTTTTTCAAAAAAGCATCTCTTTTTCCTTGCTGCTTGTAGGTAGGGCGTTCCCTGCAACTGTGCGATTTTTTAAAACCCCATCACCTCTACTTTCCACAACCAAACTGGGTCCAGGAGACCTTTTGCTGCCCTGTTTGTACATCATCTCTCTGTTGTAAACGTGAGGCTTAGATTCTGTTCCTCACCTGATCTCTTTTACAAATGCGTTTTGCTGACTCATCCTGATTTCTGCAGTCAAGTACTGGCCTCTCCTCTCCCTCCTATATGCTCCCCTGCTTTTTCCAGCCCATCCACCTGCTTTGTAGTTTTCAGCTTTAACTCCCTATTTTTCCTGAAAATGGAAATTAAATCTTCATTTCTTATTTCCTTTTTGCTTTCTACAACTTCAAAGAAAAGACAGACCTCCCACCTTCACCTTAAACCAGAAAGCTACGCAGACATTAGTATTTCAAATTTCGACATGAAAAGCCTAAATGATCGAAGCAGCTAATTTTGAAAATCCTTTAAAGAAAAATAATAGGATAGGGAATTTCATTTTCCTGAGCATACAGATACCTTGAAGACTCATGTACATTTGTTGCCAAATCAGACTCATTTCCCTGATGTTCAGCAAGCCAAAACATTGAGACACCAAGGTTTGCAGCAAACAGAGACATCTAAGTAAAGAGGTCCCAGACTTACCTCCCCGAAGGCAAGGGGCGCAGGTATTTATGGGATAAAGCATAAAGCAGCAGGGCGGTCTGGGGCGTGGGGAGCTCGCAGAAAGTTTACTGGGAAAAGGTGGGTAATTGTCATTCTGTGCAGGTGTAACTAAGCTACAGGCCTCTGCACGTTCAAAAACGGAGGCACCTGGCCTGGTCTGAGGGTGGAGTTCTCGGCCCTCTGACATCAAAAGGTCACCTAGAGGACACTCGCGCATGGCGGGTTGGAGGTTCAGTGGTCCTTTGCAGGCTTAACTTGCTCAGCTCCATACAGACACAGGTGATTCCAAGTTTCTAGAAAACACCTCAGGCAAACATCTTGTTTAGGCTCCCTGATTCTTGGATGACGTGCAGGTCTTTTGCAGCAACAATTAAAACAACCTTGATGTGTAAAGACAGGTTACAGGTGAAATGGATTTAACTGGTGATTACCCCCGGTTATAGATTTAAAGTATTCAGGGTATTTTCTTAGTTTATCATTTGGGCAAGACGTCTTATCTTGCTGGACCTCGTTTCTCCAGTGAGGGGAAAGGCTCTCTAAAGCCTTAAGACAGGGTGGACAACCCAAGGTTTAAGTCCAAGAAACGAATCACGGGTAGTGGAATCTAGGCTCAAGGCTGCTTGGATGGGGGAGCAGCTTGGGCCTCTGAAGTGTCAAGTGAAGAATTAACTTGTAGAGAAAAATTACCAGGGCCTGGCTCTGGGCTAGGAACTTTACATATGTTAATACTCCTGGAAGCACGTATTATTACCTGCTCCATTTTAGAGGCATGGTAATAGGGGGTTCAAGGGGTTAGGTAACTTATTCAGGATGGCAGAGCCAGGACTGAAATCCTGGCCTTCCTGGTTTTGGGGCCAAATGTTCTTCCCGAAGCAACTCTCGCAGGCGTGAAGGCCTGTCCTGCCCGACATGCACGGGCTGCGGTAACATCTCCAGTCTCCAGGGCCCTTGCCTCCTGCCTTCCTTCCCCTCTCCATGGCAATTTTTTAAAACCCAGGCCTTTTCATACTTTTAATATGTACTGATTTAGTCTCTAATCCTGAATGCAACCGAAATAACTGGATCCCCCCTGCTCTCAGTTCCCTGATGACCGAATTCAGGCTGTTACGTGTTACGGTAGCCACGTTCTGCCTGGCCAGGCCAGTGCTCCGGAAACTACGATCTAAACGACAGGATATTTACTAACTTTAACAAAATTATTTAGACAAATCATCCATTTAAAAAATAGACCAAATAAATATCTTTGAAGACCCAAGGAATCTTTTACCCAGATCGTTTCTTAAAAACAAGACAAACAGGGCTTCCCTGGTGGCGCAGTGGTTGGGAGTCCGCCTGCCGATGCGGGGGACATGGGTTCGTGCCCCGGTCTGGGAGGATCCCACGTGCCGTGGAGCGGCTGGGCCCGTGAGCCATGGACGCTGGGCCTGCGCGTCCGGAGCCTGTGCTCCGCAGCGGGAGAGGCCGCGACAGTGAGAGGCCCGCGTACAGCAAAAAAAAAAAAAAAAAAAAAAAACAAGACAAACAAAAAGCTTTTGTTCACATTTAAAAAAATAAGACATACTGCATTTTGACCACTTTTCATTGTTCACTAATGAAATCAATGCAAATAACCTTGGTATATGTTTTGTTTTAAAAAAGGTCAAAAATTCATTTCCGAAAAATTCATTTGCTTGGAAATTCATTTTACCTTCTGAACTCCCTTGGCCTTATAAACCTGTCAGCAGAGCAAACTGGGAGCCAGTTTCCTGCAGCCATAAATTCCACCAGCCTTTTTACAAGTCTTTATTCTTTGGAAATGTAAATGCTTGTGTTGAAAAGTATTCACTGGGAAGATAAATGAGCCACAAAATGATTAGTGCCCATTAAGTGATTTGTCACCTCTGCCCGGCAGCCTAAAACCGACTTGAGGGCTTTGAAAGTTGATGCCATTATTAGCACCTGAGTAAATGAGGTCTCCTGACTTCACTCCTGCCTGGGCCCGCCCAACCCCAGGGCCCCTGGACAGGCCACGTCCACCCAGGCCTGTTAGCCAGCCTTTGTGGTCTCTCCCAGGGGCAGAGGTTCTAACCACAACCTGTCTTGGCATTTCCACTGCCACCTTTAGGCCACAGCATCAAGCAGAGGAAGAGTGTAATTATACCTTAAAGGGATTCTCCAGAGCCGAGACTGCCTCAGGAATTCTCCACTTTTCCTTCTGAGCAAAGGGCAGGTGGGCGCATAGTAGGTGCATGCGTTCCCAAAGGAGCTCTTTGCTCCTTTGGGCCTGGCTTCGGGCCACACCTGCCTAAATCCAATCATTCCAGCCCAGGCCCACCTTCTCCACAGGGCCCTCCCTCTTTTCACGGTTCCTCTCTTCTGTTTGAGAACCTACACTTCCATCCACTTCAAAGTCAAACTCCTCTGCTGACTTTCAAGACCTAGATAGCCCTCCTCACCCAGTTTATCACCCACTGGATTCCCTGAGCAGCCCTGCTGGGTGCTACAAAGAAGAAACCACAGCTCTGCCAATTAACGCTGATGCATCTCAGAGTTGGCGGCGTCTTCCCCAGAGAAGAGTGGAAAACTGGCAACGGATGAGTTTGCGTATCCTGGAGGACAGTCCTTCCCAAAGGCAGTAAATGACATGCTCACCCTCATCAGGGATAATGAGCTCTTACCAAATATTCAAAATAAAATTAATTCACTTCATTTTATAGGTCAGTGAAGCATGCATGGGGGAGACGGGGCAGCCGAGTGGTGGTGTAGATGGCTGATCATTGTTAAAAACAACATTCTCAGGAATGACTTTGCACTGTCGGGATGTTCTCGGTCATGACCCGCTCTGAAATGGCTCTGATTTTTACAGTTTTGAGGTTCTGAGTTCCGCCTGCTTGTCCTAGTGGCTCCCCTCCGGTGCTGTTCAAATAAAAGGTGTTATTTCTTCCTCCGATCAATGTGACTGCCTATTGGCAGAAGACAGAAATTTTAAGAAGTCTTCCAAAAACTAAGAAGAGATTGGCCTTGAGTGGGAGCCTGGACCTTGGGAAATACAATTGTCAAGGTGGAGATGGGGCGAGAGAGGAAAACAAGGGGAGTGAGGGTATCCTCACTCTGGGCACATGGAGGTCCTGGTGCCCAGACCACACAGCACACCAATTATATCAGAATCCCTAGGGGTGGGGTCCCAGCATGTCTGTTTTAAGGCTTCCAGATGATTCCTAAGTTGCGTTGCTCCCAATACTGTGTCACTCTGCTTGATCCAATGGGCTGACAGTGTACAGACGTGGTGAAGGAGGGAGGGGACAAGAAAGCTGGAAACTGCACGGGGGGTGCCGTGTGCAGGTCCTGGCCCACGGCTCCCCAGCCCTGTCACAGATCCAGAACATTCGTCTTTGTGAGAAAGAAATTCTGACAGGCTCTGACATTGCTAACTTTCCTGAATCAATTTCATTCTGCCTTTTTTAGAAGTATGTACCTTCTTTGGGTTATTAGAATGTAGTTGATAAGTTCTATTTCTTAGTTCCTTTGAGGATTTCCACAGGGTAGCCTTAGCCCTAGTCCTCTGAGGTCATTTTCATTTTCTTTTCAGAAAATAGGTAGTAAATCATTTACGAAATGTCAAATACTGTGCAGGGTTCTGGGGATACAATGGTGTGTTGACCATACCGCTCTCCCACTCAAATATTCGCTGTGAGGACTCACAGCAGTTGTATGCAGTTGTATTCACGGCCAAGGTTTATCACAGCTGTGTGATAAGGACACAGGCGAATCGCAAGGGAAGAGAAACAGGCGGAGTGGGAAGAATCAGGTGCAGGCTTCCTCAGGCTCGTTCCCCCAACCCCCGCGAGAGGGGTCACACAGACTGCACCCCCAGCCAAGTGCGGCCACAGGCAGGCAGTGACTGCCTGGGAGACCATTGGAGACTTGGGCTTGAGGTCTTTATTGGGGGCTGGTCACGTGAGCAACCCCTGGCCAGCATGTCCCCAAATTCCAGAGCCCCAGTAGAAAAGCAGGTGTTCAGCATACACCACATTGTTTGTGCCATCTGGGGCACAGTGGGCTGCTCGGAGGATCTCAGTGTGAGAAGCCAAGGTTCTAGACATCAACCAAGGGCCAACCCTGCAAGTAGGCAAGGATGGTGGTCTCAGCCCTGCTATGTGACCTCTTTTCTGCAGAAATGCTAAGCTGGAATGGTCTCTGCCTTCCTGAAGCTCTGTGTAGTTGGAGAGAGAAACATTTGTCTCATCATTATGTGTACAAATATCACCACGTCTCTGTGAAAGTTCCAGGAAGGAGATGTACCGGCTGCCAGGAGAGCTGCTGCAGGGAGTCTGACCTGGCCTGGAAGGTCAGCCGAGCCTCCCTAAGGCTTCCCATGGCCAACTCAGGAAGATCAGAACTTAGTTAATTCACAAGGGCTTGCAGAACCTTCTAGGTGAGAAACAGCAGGTCTAACAGCCGTGGAGCCAGAGTAAGCATCTAAAAAGTAGAGTGTCTGTAACCAAGATGGAAGGGTTGGAGCTCTGGCAGGCAAGGCCTTGCAGGTCACGGGGAGGATGGGGGGCTTCACCCTAAGAGCAGTGAGAAAGCATCGAGAAGTCAGAAGTGCAGCAGGGGGTGGTGGGATAGGGACTTCAGTTCTCACTTCGAAGTTGAGTAATTTGGTTACTATGTGCTAGGGAAGAAAACCAGAAAAGGGCAAGTAGCAACAAATGTCAGGTTATTTTCTGTGTTTTCTTTAATCAGTCATGTTTTTTTTGCTTCACCTCAGTTTTGTAGACAGATACAGGAATTCTCAGTCTGGTTGTGAAATACCCCAGTGTATCTGCAATGATTTCTGGGGCTCTTAGTAAATCTTCAAAGCAAAATTAATTAATTTCACCATCCATGTACATGTCAAATGCATACAATTTAAAGCAAAACATAGTTTTGCCTGGGTAAGTGAAGCGAAGGAAGCAATGGCAGGGATCAGAAACTGTCAAAGCTTTGGGGAAAGAAGAGCAATTATGTGATTACTTATAGATTTGCTAAGAATACACTTGGATACTAAACACACAATAGTGAAACATCAATTCTTTCTCCAAGAAACTTAATTTTAAAAATGAAAAAAAAATCTTGAAAGAAAAAATTTAAGGAACTCATGGTATAAATAAACCAAGTATTTTTAAGGTTATTATTTTTGTATTAATGTAATAGTAATACGTGTTTGTCATAAAAATTTCTAACATAAGGAGACAAACAAGAAGAAAGAAAAAAAAGAAGACAAGGGCTTCCCTGGTGGCGCAGTGGGTGAGAGTCCACCTGCTGATGCAGGGGACACGGGTTCGTGCCCCAGTCTGGGAAGATCCCACATGCCGTAGAGCGGCTGGGCCCGTGAGCCATGGCCGCTGAGCCTGCGTGTCCGGAGCCTGTGCTCCGCAACGGGAGAGGCCACAACGGTGAGAGGCCTGCGTACCGCAAAAAAAAAAAAAAAAAAAAAAAAAAAAAAAAGACAAAAGAGAAATTACTTATACTTTGAACACCAACTTTAAAAGCTAATTTCCCTCAGCTCTCCAATTTAGTTTTTCTTCCAATTATTCACTATTTACACAGTCTCACAACGAATACTCTTATAGCTAATGCTTTGCACACATTCATGATTATTTCCTAAGCCTGTATTTCTAACAGTGGGTATTGCTGAAGCAAAGGCAGTGCAAACATTTAAAGCTTTTGACATTTGTTTCCAACCCGGCCTCCCCAGAAGTTGTACCTTTTTATATTCTCCTTAGCAGTGCCCGTTTCCCACAACTGCTCCAGCTCTGAGCACTACTGACAATTTGACAGGGAAGGAGCATCTCGTTTTATTTGTGCATCAATGACTCACGTGCTTTCGTGGAACACACAAAACACACTCAGCTCTGTGACGAGACCTGAGCCACGTGGTCTCTGCCCTCAAGACAGCTGACAATCAGGTGGGAAACCTGATGCTTGGTGGCAGCTGGCTGCAGAGAGGAGGGGGCTTATGTGAGAGTGCTGGGAAGCATTTCTGTCCTGGGGGGTATTTCTGAAGGAGGAATCAACAGGATTTGATTCTTAGATAAAACAATGCAGTTGGTTGCATGAAAAGTGACTATAGGGCTGCCAGCTAGAAAAAGGATAGAGGAAACTGGATATTGGAAATCAGGTAACTAAAAGGACCTTATTCACGGCCCAGGATACAGTTCCTAGAGGAGCCTGGTTGGGGTGAGGCTGGTAACAGCTCTTGCTTTCTCTTTTTAACTTTTGAAGGAAGCATCTTTACTTGTGTAAAGAAAAAACAATAATGAACTTTTGTAACGTTAGGTGTGCTGCATTTGAAATGTTAGTAGTTCTTCGAAGTTCAGAGGCCAGTGGAATATGAGGTTGGGGCACAGGTAAGAGAGTAGGGC
This sequence comes from Mesoplodon mirus, assembly GCF_964341445.2. Classification (NCBI taxonomy): domain Eukaryota; kingdom Metazoa; phylum Chordata; class Mammalia; order Artiodactyla; family Ziphiidae; genus Mesoplodon; species Mesoplodon mirus. The sequence goes on from NC_138993.1 coordinate 16,700,942, forward strand.
TTCCAGTGACAACCTGGGTGTCCTCAGTATCCAGTGGCTTTGGCCACCAAGGGCTGGATGAAATGTGAGGCAGTGAGTATGCGTGTGCGTGTGAGCGTGTGTGTGTGTGCCGAGAGGGTGGCGGAGGGCCGAGACACAGCCGAGAAGTGGAGCCAGTAGGAGACACAGAACTGTTCCACCAAGTCTTTCTCTAATGGGGGGAGCCTCACACAAGTGGGAGCACAGTGCCCACACAGGTTTCCCAGGGCTGAGTCTTCCAGGAGGAGGGGAGATAAGGGTCAGCATCAAGCCAGTTGTCTCTCCCACCCTGAGATGTGGTCCTGAAAGGAGAACCGATTTGCTCAAAGACACACAACACACCCCGAAGTTGCTCTGGGCCAAAATATATGTCCACTGACCTCCACGGACAGTATTTAGGATCGTGCAAAGAGAAGGCAGAAAAAGCCCGATTTTAACACCACGGTGTTATGTCGACCTATGTGTCAGGCTCTCGATTCTTACCCACATGGCCTGGCTATCAAACAGGTAATTTCTTTGGAGCGCTCACTCTTGGAAGCCTGTGCTACATCCCGAATTCCACAGTTGTGACTCCTAGAATTGAGTTTTTGGAGGCGAGGCTTCACTACAACTACACCACACGATCAGCTACGTACGGAAGTGCGGGAGTGTTAAAGGTCCTACAGATTAACGAAAATTTCCCTGTGTGAAAGGAGGTGTGTAAAAAAGTACAGAGTACTTTCCAGAACCTACTTACCTGATGGAGTTAGAGACTCAGAAACAAAATTATTTCCCAAAGAGAAGGTTTGGGGTCCTGTTGGAGGCAGGGAGATCACCCGAGCGGCTTCCACCCGAATCCTCTGGCGGGTCAGACTGATGAGTCAGTACAAACTCCTGGACTTGTCTGCACAAAACCTGCCTCCGCCCCCTAAACGTCTTCACCATGCATCAGAATTCCCCGCTAAATTACTTTTTGGCATCTACTTCTAACTTTCCCCCATATCTTATGCCCTCACTCTAAATAACTATAATAATGCACACATTGGACAAATCTTTTAAAAATGAAGCAATGTTTACAACTCCGGCAGACCATAAAATGCACATGTTCAGGTACTGTTATGAACTAGAAGCTGCCAAACTGATACGGAGTAAAGAAAGGTCAGGCTTTCTTTTTTCTTTTTTTTGGTGGGGGGTGCACCACGCAGCTTGCGGATCCTGTTTCCCTGACCAGGGACTGAACCCCTGCCACAGCAGTGAACGTGCTGAGTCCTCCCCCTGGACCTCCTGGGAATTCCCCGTTTTTCTTTTTTTTAATAAGGGTAGAAACTCGGTCTGTCAAAGCTTCTGGTGTGGAATCTAGTCCTTATAGTCACCACGTGCAAACCTAAAAGTGCTGTCCTAACCCCAGGAAAACAGCAGGACCACAGGGTCCAGCTGAAGAAATGACCCGATTTTCACAATGAGCCTTCTCCTCCCAATGTTTTGAAATCCGAAGCACTAGACTGTGAAAAACCCATACCTTTATGGTGGGTAGGCCGGGGCAGAGGGGTGATATGGCTTGAATTCCTCAGGGTAGAATCACACTAGGGGTGCTTTCTAGTTCCATGCCAGTCGCCTCCAGGGGGAGTTGCTGCTGCCTGAAGGGACTAGTGGTATTGATCACAGAAATAAAACATTCCGGGTTAGTCCTGTAAAATACGTCTTTTGGCGTTCGGTGATTTTCTAGGAAGTGCAGAAGAAAAAGTTTTAGCCCTTTGGGAGTGTCTTAAATCACATGAGAAGCAGCCAAGTCTTGCGTGGATCTGTGGTCACTTGTCCCTTTTCTGTCTTTGTGCTGCCACCTAGGGAGAGAAGGAGAATACACGTTGTATCCTGGTGAGGAGCAGCAGTCACCTGCGATCCCGAGGACCAGCTGTACCTTCCAGAACAGAAAAGCAAGGCTGGTTGGGTTAGTCCTGAGATCAGCAGCTGTGCGTTTGTGCTTCAGAGAGAAGCCTTTGGGACTTCCCTGGTGGCACAGTGGTTAAGAATCCACCTGCCAATGCAGGGGACAAGGGTTCTAGCCCTGGTCAGGGAAGATCCCACATGCTGTTGAGCAACTAATGCACCACAACTACTGAGCCTGTGCTCTAGAGCCCGCGAGCCACAACTACTGAGCCCACATGCCACAGCTACTGAAGCCTGGCCACAACAAGAGAAGCCACTGCAGTGAGAAGCCTGCACACCACATCGAAGAGGGGCCCCCGCTCGCTGCAACTACAGAAAGCCCGTGCGCAGCAACGAAGACCCAATGCAGCCAAAAATAAATAAATAAAATAAATAAATAAAAAAGAGAAGCCCTCAGGCAAAGGAAGCGGTTTCCGTTGGGGCGACCTCATTCTAGGGCTAACGTTAAGCTCCTGGAGGTGGGTGAGATGCACATTTTCCTTCCAGTGTTCAAAGGGAGTGAAATACAAAATAATGTTAAGGTTGCCCAAACTCAGGGAATAGATACCCTCATCTTAGGAAAAAAATGATAATACAAGAAACAGATGAAAAAAAAGTTCTAAGGTGAATAATTCTTAAACCATGTTTTCTTCTCTTTTCCTATGCAGATCCAATGTATAAAAAATAAATATAGACTTGCTGGTAGAAGTAGTAGTCCTTAAAATCCTCCTGAAAAATGCCATGGAATAAGTGTAATTATTGAAAGCTGGTTTCTTACTGAGCACGAAGTCAAACAATTTACTCTGGAGCTATAAGTTATCGAAAAAAAAGTTGATGGAAATCAGACTTCTATGCCATAAGTGGGTAAGATGTGACAGAGGTTAGACCTTCCCTGACCAGCCGCGTCACCAGAACTCTGTCCACTTTCCTGCTCAGCTTCTTCCACAGCCCCTGGCAATATCTGACACCCCATCTAGCCACCCCCCTAGAGCAGAAACTTCTCGAAGGCAGGTGTTTTTGTTTGCCACGTGGACAGCTGCATTCCTAGCGCCTAGAACAACATTTAGCACAAAGCAGGTGCTCAGTATATGCTCTTCAAAGAATAAATGAATCCAAGCTTATTCCTTGGCTTCTTTTTCCTTTTGAAAGAACTTATAACTTGACTAACTTTAATTTTACACATTCTGATTAAAGCACATGTGTAAGGTAACAATTCTCTTAACATCCATGAAGAAGCTCTGATTCTTCTGTAAATCACATTTGGTGCTTCCCTCCGCCCCTCCCTGTCTCAAATAGGCTTGATTAGTGTGAGACCATCAAAATAACATTTATTAACAAAAGTACAGTAAATGCTAAAAAGCTGACAGCTGAATTAAAGACTTGGCATGCAAATGCGATAGCTAAGTAGAAGCTTTGCTTTAATTCTGGCTCAGCACTGCTGAAGATAAATTGACCTGCAGAATTCATTATGAATAGAGCAAGAAGATGAAACAGAATAAATCTGATTTTTCCTTTCTTAGGATAAAATTCACAATTAAAACAGACTACTGAAAGAGAAATGGCCATAAAGCTACATACACAATGATAAGAAACTTGGGAAGGCAAAAAAGAGAGAGGGCTGGGCTTGAGGGTGGAAAGGCAGCCTCGGGCTTGGCCACTCACAGTGTGGGTGACCTCACTTGGACCATCTATGAAACAGGGATACACCCCCCTTCCAGTCTACCTTAGAAGGTTGTTGTAAAGACTAATTTAACTACTGATACAGGATTGCTGTAAAAACTGTAAAGTACTATTAAACATAAGGTACTTTTCATCAGTCTAATGACCCTGAGAAGTATATAAGCTGGAAGAGTGTATAAATCTGTGTATCAAAAGGTGTACGAATCTAATCATTTCTTCCTTATTCAGATGAGGTCAAAGCCTGTGGACATCTTCCAAGGACACTAACAAATAGCCTTTCACTTGCCTTCCTAGACTCAGAGCTCCTTGCCTTCCACCAAGAGGTTCAACTGTATAATGCAGCGAACTCTGGAGATCTCCAAAGTTTGGATTAGTCCTGGAGAAAGGGCTGTTTGGAAAAAAAAAAAAATACGTGATACAAGGCAGCTAGTTAAGTTAGATCAACTTTAAGAACAGAGAAAGTCAACCTTAACCTATGTGAAGAGTCTGTCTTTCAAATCTGGTGAAGGGGTGGCTTCCCAGGATGCAACGCAAGTCGAAGTTAGGGCCTCTGGGGAAGGGAGTTAATTTGGTGCGGAGAGCCCGGCAGTCGAAGTCCTGAGTTTAGGTTCTGGCTCAGTTATTTACTAGCTGTGTGACCTTGGGCAAATGAAATGACCTTACCCTTAACTGTAAAATGGAGAAAATAATACCAATTGTGCCACATGGTTTCCAGAAGGATTTTAAACACATAAATTCATGGGAAAAGTGCTTAAAAATTGCAAGGCACTTTGCCAGTCTTTGTCATTACTTTCTAAGAATGATGCTCTTTACAGTTCTTTCCACTGCAAAGTAATGTAATCTATGGAAAATGAAGAAAAGAGACAAATATATAACATGAACACAATAGCCAGGGTGAACATGTTGGTGTATTTGCTTCCATTGAAACAGATGAGATGATCCACCCAAGGAGCTCAGACGAGGGCCTGATGCGGGGTGAGCACAGGACAGATGCTAATCAAGGGCATAGCCTCACAGGGGTGGAGGAGATGAGGCTCCCCAAGCAGCAGTGACCGCAGGGCAGGACATCAAACAACCCAATGATCTAGTCTCATCTCCCACGGAAGACACCACTGTGGGTCAGCCATGCTAGTGGCTTGTCCATGGGTCAGAGTTAAGGCAGGATTAGGACTACAACCAAGTATAAATCCAGGTCCTTTAAATTAATTGGCCTTTTTAGACCAATTATTTTATTTTTTAAAAGTAAACTTTTTAGTTTAGTTTGAAACATGGTTGGTCATTTTCACTTCATTTTCATCTGTTTACTGTTAGTCATAAGTTTGCATGCAGTATAAACACTGTACATTTAGTAAATGTAAATGGGTACATTTCAGCTTCTCACTTCCAAATTGCCTTTGCGTCTGGCTAAAGCCCTGAGTAAGAGAAATGGGAGCATGGGAGTGGACGGCAGTGCACTAAAAATAGACCTGAACAGATGAAACCCAGGCCCACTTGACATCCACATTAAACCTGATGGAGGGGAATCTCTTTGGGAGTCAGAACCTGAGAAGCACAAACCTGGAAGATGAAAGAGCCTGAGAGCCAGAGTACAAGGAAAATTTAAATCGAAGATAAACCAGGCACAAAAAAGGAAAGGATGTTGGTAATCTGAGATCAGTTTCAGAAATATGAATGGTTTGATGAAAATGATGGAGGCTCTGTGTGTGTACACAAGTGGTTTTAGAGTTTGCAGAAATCTTTTGAAGCTTTCCCCAAACTCAGCACATTAATCAAAAAGATAAATCGTGTAAGTAAGAGAAGCAAAGTGCCAAAGGATCTGAGTAAGGTACAGTACCCCAATGTTTGGTACTGTACCTTTGGTAATAAAGTCTAAAAAGTCTCTAGTTTGAAATTCTTTAAATTTGAAGGAAGGATAGGATATATACGTGTATGTGTGTATATACGTATATATGTTTGTGGGTGCGTATGTGTATACGTCCATCTATTTGTATATAAGTGTCTGTGTATATACATGTGTGTCTATTTGTGTATATTGTGCATGTATATATATATAAAGCCCACATTGATTTGTTCCTAATATTATTCCCCAAAATAGCACTTGGCAGGTGTAACACCTTTAGTTTTTCATTCTTCAACTACTATTCAACGCCTAGTTAACACTGCACATTGCAAGTAGGATTAGTATCTTCATCTTGACATCAAAGGTAAACTCAAATATGGAAGAAAACAAAATTGATGATTTCACAAATTCCCATTTAATCTATAGCTAAGTCATGATGGGAGCTCCTATTTAAAGCTCCTGAAATCTAATGTACAGTATAGTGACTATAGTTAATAATACTGTATTGTATACTTGAAATTTGCTGAGAGAATAGATCTTCAGTGTTCTCATCACACACACACACGGTAAACAAGTGAGGTGACAAATATGTTAATGAGCCTGGTTATGGTAATCATTTCACAATCTTTGTGCATCAAAACATCACATTGTACACTTTAAATATATACAATTTAATTTGTCAATTATACCTCTATAAAGCTGGAAAAAAATAAAAGCTTCTGTGAAGACAAGGGGTATATAGACCACATACACTCTCAAACTTCAATAATTTAGGTTATGGGCTTTATATGAATAATCTTTAAATGCCATGTAAAGGCAAATTTATTAACAGCACAGATGTAAACAATGTATTCTAACTTGAGACGTTCTGACGCAGATAAAATGACTACAGTAAGTGAAGTTTAATCAACTGATAGAAGAAAATTCACAGCCCTTTATCCAGAGATTAAAGATTACATCTATTTCTATTAAGCCTACACAAGGAGTTTATGAATATGTTCTTAAACTTCAAGAGCACCACAGAAAACCACTCAGAATGAAACTTGAATTCCAAAGTTCAGCCATAAAATGTCAAGGAACCCCATTTTGTACTGCAGAACACTTTTCTGAGGTGTCCGGTACAGACTAACTGATTGATCAATTGATTACCTCATACCTTTATAGAAGGCCTACTCTGTGCTGCCCCATGTTAAGTGCTGTGGACATAACTGTGACCTAGTCAGGCCAGGTTCTGTGAAGAGGGTGAGGCAGGAAGATGGGAGAGGATTGGAGGCAAGTGAGGAATTAGGAATTGCATCTCTGAAAAAATGATGCTTGAGATGCCTGAAATGACACGATGGAACAAATCACGTGAAGATCTGGAGGAAGGATATAAAAGATAAACAAGTCACGCAAAGGCACTGATATGGGAACAGTGTGGCATATTCAAGGACCAACAAGAAGGTCATGTAATAGCTTAGACAATGTGAAAGACCAAGATAGATCAAGATCATGACTTTGACCCTTGGGATAAAAAAGTCAAGTCTCAATTAGTGAGGACACTGGTTAGAATATTCAACCTATCCAACATTTGTACCCAACCTATCCAGTGTGTACCAACACCTACCAACTGCATACTCTGTGCAAGACACAAAGGTGAATAGTACAGAGTTCCTGCTGTTAAGTAGCTTACCTTCAACAGGGGTGATAATTCAAGAGTTTAAGTAGCCTTTCTCTCATCCTTTTGCCCTTTGGGTTGGGTGTCACTCTCCTGGCTCCTATGGCACCCTGCCTTACAACTACGGCTGCTGTGGGGATTAAATGAATTATTATATGTAAAGTGCTCAGAACAGTGCCAAGCACATAAATGCTAGATAGTATTTGTTATTAGTATCATTAGTTATTAGTATTATGAAATGATCATATGAGAAACAGGATATTAGCACAATTTCAAGGTATGTCAAAAATGGAGGGGCATTTCACAAAATAACTGACCAGTACTCTCAAAGTGTCAAGGTCACTGAAAGATAAAGAAAGACTGAGAGACACATTACAAAAAAAGAGGAGATATGCTTAACTAAATGCAATGTGGAAGGATGGACTGGACCCTGGAATGGAAAAACATTAGTGTAAAAATAGGTGAAACTCAAACAAGGGGGTAGATTAGTTAATAATATTGTATTATTGTAAAGTCCCTGGTTTTGATAATTGTACTGGTTATATAAGGTGTTAAGGTTAGAGGAAGCTGAGTGAAGGGTATATGTATACTCTCTACTGTTTTTGCAACTTTTCTATAAGTCTAAAGTTATTTCAAAAGAAAAGAAAGAAATTGGCACAGAAATGTCAGAGATGTTGGAACTAGCAGACAAGAACATTTAAGCAGCTATTGTTAACTATAATGAACTATTTGAAGGAGAACACAATGAGGAGAGAAATGCGAAGATATAAAAAAGAGCCAAATGGAACATCTAGAGCTGAAAATTCCAATATATGAAATAAAAATTCACTAACTGAGGTTATAGAAAATGAAACACTACAAAGTAAAATTGAAAATAAAGAAGAACAGAAATTAAAGGACCTGTGGGACATCAAGTAGTCTAGCATACAGGTAACTGGAGTCCCAGAAGCCAAGAGGGTGAAGAGAAAAGGGGGTGGGTGGGTGAAGAACAGAAAATTTATAGAAATACTGGCCAGGAATTTTCCAAATTTGATGAAAATTATCAAGAAAACAAAGAAGAGACACAGATAACCAAATCAGGTATGAAAGAAGGAATATCACTACAGATTCACAGACATAAAAAGGATAATAAAAATATAAGAAACAAGTTATACCAATAAATTTTACAACTAGATGAAATAGATACATTTCTTGAAAGACATAAATTACTAAAACTGGCACAAGAAAAAGAAGAAAATTAGAATAGCTTTACATCTATTATAGAAATTGAACCAGTAACTAAAAAATTTCCCAGAAAAAAAAAAAATTCCAGGCCCAAATGGCTTCACTAGTGAATTCCGTCCAACATAAAAAGGAAAAACAATACTAATCTCACAAAAACGGCTTTCAGAAAATGGGTGATGAGAGACTATTTCCCAACACATTTAATAAAGTCAGCTTTACTCTGATACCAAAACTAGACAAAATCATTACAAATAAGGAAAACTATAGACCAATATCCCTCGTGAACAGAGATTTAAAAAATCATTAATAAAATATTAGGAAATAAAACACAATACTATATATGAAAAGACCAAGTGAGTTTATCCCAGGAATGTAAAGTTCAACATTCAAAAATCGATCATTATACTTCACATATTAAAATATATTCCTTTACTAAAGGAAAACTGCATGATCATCTCAATAGATGAAGAAAAATTTGACAAAATTCAGTATCCATTCATGACTAAAACTCTCAGTGAAAAGAAGAGAACTTCCTCAGTCTGATAAAGCGCAGGCTCAGCGGCCGTGGCTCACGGGCCCAGCCGCTCCGCGGCATATGGGATCCTCCCGGACTGGGGCACGAACCCGTATCCCCTGCATCGGCAGGCGGACTCTCAGCCACTGCGCCACCAGGGAGGCCCTGGATCTTGTTTTCTAAATACCATTCTCCTCTAAAAGGAACCCTGGCTCCTTGGGAAAAAGGCTGATTCCAGGGCTTGGACAGGGAAAACACATGAAGAGCTTGGACTACCCTCTTGCAGAAGAAGTAATGAAGTATTTAAAAATGAATGAAACATAACAAAAAGATTCAGTAGCCAGCTTGAAGGGACTCCTACTGGCCCTTCTGGGACAATATGAGGAACAAAATAATGTAATTTAACTCACTGGATAAAATAACCTTCAAGTGCATGATGATATAAGCTCATACATGAATAAATAAGCAGAGAAGGGAAAGCCCTTTCTTCTAGAAAAATGCCAAAATAAATAAATATAAATGTAAAATAAATATAAAAGAAATGATGGAGTTGGAAAGAACATCAGTTTTATTTTAAAACTTGTGAGTGAATGTTGAATGAGGAATAGGATACTTAAAAGTGCCAGAGTATTTGCCCACAAATCACTTATTAATTACAAAGAGAAAAATAATAACTCTACAGTGGATAAACCTGGTGGACACCACCTTAATCAAGCAATCAAAGTTAACATCCCTAGTACTGGGTCATGTGACTCTTGACACGGTGCACTAAGAAAGACACAGCATTACTTCTATGGGTGCCCAAAAGGTGAAACTTGGATCTAGTCAAGAGGATACATTAGGCAAACTCAAAGTGAGGAACATTCAACTAAATAACCAGCCTGTGCTCTTCAAAAATGTCAAGGTCAAGTAAGACAAGGAATAGGTGAGAAATTTTTCCAGATTAAAGAAGACAACAAAAGAAGGCTCAGTGCTAGACACTTTTACCACGGATATTCTTTAAAATTTTCCAGAAATAGAATGTTCTTAATGCAAAATTATCCCTTCCAGAATATTGGGAAAGATTGAAAGCCAGCTGAATTCTAACACTAAGACCTAACAGCAATATTGCTTTCTAATATAGATGCAAAAATTCTAAATAAAAGCCTAGAAAACCTAATTGAGAACTAGATTTGACAATGGTTAAACCAGATAGGGAGCATCCATGATGCTATCCTTTATCTACTGCCAGGTAGAGTTTAGTGTAGGAACTCAAGCACAGTTTAATTGGATAAAAACTCTACAACGAGCACAAGAGATGCCAAAAAGATATTTGATAACAACCAATACCAACTACTAATTAAAATTTTAAGGAAACTAAGTATAAAAGGAAATACCAAAGATAGATATTCTTTATCACATTAACAATAGCTAGTGTCAGAACTGATGGTAACACACATTAATAAAATCACAAATTAGGCAAAGATAACTACTATTACCTATTATTCTTCAATAACTGTTCTAGATAGTCTTGCGCATGTAATATGATATAAAAGATATAAAAGAGCTATAACTATCAGAAAGAATTGCAAACTTTTCAAAGTAAGATTATGTACCTTATATGCATTGAAAACCCAATATGAATAAAATTTAAAAATTTAGATTAATAGTTTAGTAAATTAGTTATTTAAAGGATAAATATATAAAAATGTAAAACTTTACCACAAAATAGCCAGTTAGGAGATATAACTGAAAAAAAAAAAAGATTTCATTAATAGCAACAAGAATACCTAGAGATACTCCTAAAAAGAAGTATCTGGAACCTACATGAAGATGAAGAACCAAATGTTAGCGAAAGGTGATTAGGATTTTAGTAAATATAGACAAATACCATATTCCTGAATAAGGACACTGACTTTTGTAAAGATGTGTTTTTCTCAAAATGATTTATGGGTCTAACAAAATCTCAGTAAAACCCATTAGAATTTACTCTTAGAACCTGTAAAAATGATCCTACAAATCTAATGGAAAAAATAAATTGGTGAGAAAATAATTACAAACCAAGGGAAAAAAATTACAATGAACACAGTGGACAAAAATGAATGTCTTTAAGTTATAAAGTACTTTTTAGAATCAATAAGAAAAATACTGATACGCCAATAATTTAACAAAGGGCATAAACAGATAATTCTCTATATGATGGCAAATGATAGGTAAATGTGAAAAAATGAACAATATTATTACTGTGGACAAAAAAATGTTGCCTGCCATTTTAGAAAACAACAAATGTTGCCCACCATCAAGCCATCAGCCTCTGCAGAGCTTCCCCTCACCCGCCCCCCACCTTGGTGCGCCCTGAGGGGAATTCAGGATGGAGAAAAACAGAATACTGGCCCTAGACAGTTCAGATGCATATCAAAGGAGTAATTTCAATGAGCCCAGACTCTTGCATCTTGCCATACCCAGAAAAGCACTAAACTCATTAACTTGAGATATCTGGGTTTTTTTGTGTGTGTGTATGGTTAGTAGTAATCTTTTGATGTTTGACTGCATGGTTTTTTTTCAAGAAAAATTCCTACATATCCTGGCTTCTCTCTTATCTCTTTGGAACAGTTCCTCAGAGCTATCTGAGAGGCTGCCTCCCAGGCTATAGTCCTCTGTTAGTTCCCAGAATAAAACATAACTCTCAACTTTCAGGTTGTGTGGGTTTTTTTTCAGTCGACATTATTAATCAGGAAAATGTGAATTAAAACCACACTAACATGCCTTTTTTCCACTTATTTGCAAAGATACTATTCAAAGCTAGTAAGATAAGAACTCATACCATCATTTGTTAGAGTGCAAGATACTATATATAACCTTTCTGTGAAATATATTCCTAAAAGTATATATTTGAAAAACTCAGTTATGAATCAGTAAGCCCACATCTAAAAATCCATTCTAAGAAAACAATAAAAGATATGGACAAATATTTACATAGAATCTGATTCTTCCAATAGCAAATGTTTAAAAATAATACAAATGTCCAAAATAGGACTATGATCATTAAATAATCAAATACTCAAATAATTAAAAATTACTGTCGTTAAAAAAGTATATTTACGAAGAATAGTAGCCTGGGAAAATGCTCACAAAATGATGTCAAGAAAAAAGGTTATAAAATTACTATTATAATTCCTTTAAAAATTATTATAGAAGAAAATGCACCATATTATCTCCAGGTAATGAAAAGTCAGGAGATTATAATTTTTGTTTTATACTTTTCTCTATTTTCTGCAAAGAACATGTATTCATAAAACAGAAAATACATTAAACAAAAGATTTACCAAAAACTAAAGGCTTTTAAAAAGTAGTAGTTTATCTGATAGTTGTGTTATATTTCTCTCAGTATATTGAAAACCATATTGCTATAGCTACCATGTGCAAAGTTGCATAAAATAACAGGCATACACTCAAATATTGTCACACATCAGTTTATTGAGGAAATTGTGATGCTAGAGGTTAATTCTATTCACTTGATTACTTTTCATGATGTCAAACAAAACTCCAAAGGCCACAAGCCATGAAGTTACACAATTACTTTCCCGTATTTTGTTTAGGAAACACAAAAATCAAACACAAAGAAATGTTCAAGTGAATCTGAAAATTGCCTCCTTCCTACTTTTTTTCAAAAGGTGGTAATTAAGGGTTAGGAAGTACAGTGGAATGGAGGAAGGATGAAAATGGGACATGTAGAAGGCAAATATTTTTGTTTGATTTTATTTTCAAAGTTTCAAATCTTTCCAATTTTTTTAACATGTTTTGCACCAAAAAAGGAATCAATACTTTTCATTCCACTCTTGTCAACTTTAGCCAAAGCCTTCTGAGCTGCAGTCATTTTGCTATTTTTCTGTTAGTGAAAATAAGAGAAAAAAATTGTTATGAATGTAACAATTATAAATCATACATGCAAATCAAACAAGACTATGCATGTCTCAAGGTTCGTTAAGGGAGGTAAGCATTTGCTGCTGACATGCTTCATAAGGGAGTGATTCTTTTTAAAAGTTCTGATTTCTATTCAGAATTCAGATCTAAGAGACAAAATATGTTAAAAGAGGCAGGAGACAAAACTGCCGCCTTCTAAGGAGTGGAATGTTACAACCAACGGTTTACTTTAGGGGAAATAATTCTGGAGGGTGTATTAAGTGAAATAACACAAACAATGGAACTGACACAGGCAGCAATTGTCAGAGGGAGGAATTACAGCCTTGTATTACCAAATGATGAATAATTCACAACAATCTACCATCTGATTTTATTCATAGGCTCTATGGGAAACCAAGGACAAAGCTATTATATTCAAAAGATAACCTGTATTGCAAAGCATCCAGGACCAGCAGGATAGCTGTCCCATTTTTCCTCCAACAAAAAAATACTTTCTAAAAAGCTGACTCCAAATAACTCTGCCTTTTAAAATTCTATCTCTTCCTGGTCACTGTTTTTGTTTTGTTTTGTTTTGCCATGTCCTATAACAAGCACTGGCAGAAGGGAAATAGCAGTTGATTTTACTTCAGTGTTCAGCAAAAGCATAAATGATGGGAATCAGCAAAGAAAAAATCATCTGTCTCCCTGGGAACTGTGAGAGAGCCATTGCCAAGGTATCTTTTAAGGGCACAGTCAATATATGATCCCTAAAAATTTGCTTTTTACATTCTGTCACTTATAATTTAGTAGGCTTATATTTTGGCTGGATGGGGAAAAGTGACAGTCTCTGAGACAAGTTATCCTCCATCCCCTGCAATTAACTGACATCCTGGTCCAACCTCTTATCTCACTGGTGCGGTGCCCAAGTGGATACAATGGGAAGCAGCACTTAGAAGGGTGGGGCAGAAATACTCCTCACAGAGAAACTCAATGTCCCTGCTTACAGAAAGCACTGAGATCACCGCTATTTTAGCCAAATCTCAAGTTGGATTATCTCCTGATAGCCCATGCCCTGATAAATTACATGTAGATTAAAGAATACAATTTTTAGAAAACAATAAATCTAAGGAGAGTAAGTGTTCTTAAAATCTAGGTGGAAGTCAACCTATCTTGGGGCAGGCAAGGTCTTTCTAAGCATAAAAATAATGAGAAAATCATTTAAAAACTTCCATATTTAATCCTCAGATAAACTTAAAATAGTTCAAAAGTCAAATGAAAAGCCTAAACAAACTGGAAAATTATCTGTGCCCTATATGTCATGAAAAGTGTTAACAGCCTGAATTTAGAATGAGCTCTTACAAATCAACAAGAAGAACATTACTATTCCAATATAAAAACAGGCAAGAAACATGAACTGACAATTTGCAAAAATGTAGATAGGCAATAAGCATTTGGAAAAACAACCTTTCTACCTAAAGTAGCCTACTTAGGCAAATTTTTCAAGAATAAAAATAATACTTGATGTTGTCAAGAATGTGAGATGAACACTCATCAGCAATAATGGCTGGGAGTACAAATTTCTGCCACATTTTGGGAAAGCATTTTAGCTATATATATATGTATATCAGTAATCATGGAAAGAGTTCATGTTTTCTAAGCCTTTACTCTTAGTTTTAAATTGTGTCTAATGAAGTAGTCAGAGATGCAGACTATAAATGAGAATGTTTATCACTTCATTAAAACAGAAACAAAAAAGCAGAAGTAACCTATGTGTCCAAAAATAGGAGAATGATTAAATAGACTATATTCCCTGTGGTGAAATAAAATAACACATGACTGAATATCACGAAACCGTTAATAATTTTTCAAAGAAAGCTTAATGACATGAACATTTTCACAACATAGAGCTAAATGAAAAAGGCAGAACCCCAAACTATATATATATATGCCAAATTTAAAAGCTATGTATGTATAATATTTATGATGATGTATAGGATAAATCAGTCAGAAATGTTATGAAAATACTTGCTGGGGTGGTTGCTGAATTATGGAGTTGTTACTAATTGTTGTCATCATCGTAATTTCTGGGACGCGACTGGGCCGTAGAGTCGACAAACAATTACCTTTGGAGCCCCCTCCTCTGCCCCACCCTATCCCTCTGAATATGTTGCCAAGTTTAGGCACACTCTTGCTAACAACTATACTGCCTTTCTTTATCTGTAAAAAGTCTTCTTTGCTTGACACTTTCATGATCATTCACAATTTTGAATTAATTCTTAAGTCACGGAAATGCAAGTTAATAATTCTTCATGGTTAAAATGATAAAATCACAATCAAGCATGCAACTGTTCCTCGAAGTCCCCATGCAGCATCAGCCACAGAATTCAAGCTGCTGCACCCAGACACATACCTTTACAGTCTTCAAATCTTTAGTGTTAAACTTAGTGTAATCTTCTTTTGCTTCTACGGGCTCATCTGATAACTTTACTCTCTGCAATGTTAGAGCAGTGAAGTGTCAAACGTCACCTTGACACTTACATCAGTCCATTAAAAAAAAAACCCAACATGTGCAATTTGGACCAATAGCGAGGCCAAATGGAGCAGCAGACCCTGCAGAGGGCTTATTTTTTACAAGTCCCTTCACTTTTTGCCAATTATCTAGGAACTAAGCCAGACGTCCCTTTTGAGAAGCAGCCTTGGTGATGGGGAGATATGAGCAGGCAAGCCCATGACCCAGCCCTTAGGCTGTCTAGCAGTATGATCACATAATGTATGTACCAGGGACAGGGGGCATCGAGGTGAGTGCTGACTTCCAGGACAGTCTAAGGGTGGGGGGTGAATGCAGGCACAGAAGGAAAAGAAGAGAATATCCTTTAAGATGGCCAGGGGTCCAGCCAGAACCCTGACTTCATTCACCTGCAGGGCTGGTGTAATGTCCATTTAGGAATACAGGAACAGCATTCTATCACCAGCTTTGTATAGCTTTATGTTCTTACCTCCTTTCAATTCAATTATCTCATTTTATCCACATAAGAACAACCTTGCAAAGCAAGCAGCCAGCAGAAGGAAGCACAGAGGTTAAGTGAACAGCTTAAGGTCACCTAGCAGAGGACTTGAGGTGAGATCTCAACTATGGTACAAGTGCTCCTTCCATTGGACCCAATGCAATTAAGTCAACCTTTACTTCATGATTTCACCTTTCACATGAGCATTTTGCACCAATCAATGAATGTGAGAATCTTGTCAAGAGCTAGACTGTGGCCATATGTTCATATTACAGTAGGAATCTGACACATTTATTATGTAAAAGGCACATAGCAGGGCAGGTAAGTCTTGATGTTTAACATGGAGAACTGACTGCACAGGGATCACAACTTGGACTTTTACAGATTTTCAAGCTCTCTGTGGAGACGCTGGGTTGACAAGACCCAACATGGACCCACCCTAGGAAATGCAGATTTGTTCCCAGCTTCACTCTTCACACCCAGCTTTCACTACACAAAAAACTGTAGAGTCGGTACTAAAAGATGCCACAGCCCATGTACAATACAAGTGGGTAAAATGACACATCTTGAAATTCTTCAGCAGCACACTGTTGAATATGTTGGGAAAAAAACATTAACTGTAACATCTACTTAAATTTCTGTTATTTAAAAGACTGAATCACTACAGATTTGGGGGAATGTTTCAGAAGAAATAGAAAAGTGGCTCAGAAAGACAGTAACAAAGGGTCTGACTAAATGGGTACAGTTCTGGAAAAAAAGGCAGACAGAAAAGTACAGAGGAACTAATGTTAAGATTGGTCTTATTCTTACAAATGATTTGCAAAGAAGGCACTTAGGAACATCTCCAAATCCACTGATTGCATTAAGCTCTGCTAGCTGACAGTGATAAACTCAAAAGATGGAAGGGGGTGAGAATTGGAAGCCGGGCCTCAACAAAGTCAAACATAATAGTAATAAAATAATGCAAAACATATTAAGGATGAGAGGCTCCATGCTACGGATTACAACACAGATGCAAAGATACCTAACAGTCACTGGAACGTTATTTCCTGCAATCAATCAACTATATTTCTGTAAAAATCAATCAAATCCTAGACACAGATGGGAAACCTAGCAGCAGACATTATCCTACACTTGTTTAAACTATGGTACATCATCCAGTGCAGTTTGCAATGTACACACCGGAGCCCCAGGAAGACACAATAGAGCAGGAAACCTCAGAAAGCAACTAAAATAATCTAGGAGGTGAAGTTGAGATGTAGGAGAAATGAAATGCCAAGATCTAAATCTGGGCTTAGCCAAGTACCGCTCAGGGGCCAAGTCCAGCTGGCTGTCTGTTTCTATAAATGAAGTTTTACTGGAACACAGCCATACTGATTGGCTTATGAATTGTCTGTGGCTGTCTTCGAGTGGCTAGAGGGTAGGTTCTTGTTTTTTTTTGCAGAAAGAATTCAGAGCTGAGACTGAGAGGCCAAGTAAGCAAAGGATTTATTGAGTGACAGTACAAACTCAGGAGGGAGCGCAGGCGGGCTCAGGTGAGCAGCAGTGAGTCCTTTCGGCAAGCTGGTTATACGGGGTGTGAAAGTGATTGGGCAGAATATTCATCAAGGAGGGAGGGGTTTGGGGGGTAATTTCCTGGTTTTCATCCCAGGTCCACCTTCCCGAGAGGAGGGGGAGTTTCTGTCCTTACTTGGCTTTGCTCGGATCTGTCATGGTGCCGGTGCATGATGGGTACGCTCTGGTTGCAATGCTAATTCTACTGTAATGAGGGCATAACGAGCAAAAGGTGACATTCCGACCAGGAGGTTCCTGCCTTTCTTTGTTTGCCTCTAGGACCCTTGTCTTCACAAGATACATGGTCTCCTGTCAGCCCGGAGGTTCCCGCTTTTCTGTGTTTGCCCCTAGAACCCCTGTCATTGCAAGATGTATTCTGGTCTCCTGTCACATGACCTGTGCCTCCCTCCTCTGCTCATGTCTGTCTAGCTGCCTGCTCTAATGTCTCCCCCCTCGAGGAGTCTGGACCCTTAAAATCTTTTAAGGGTCAAAGGGTCGATGGTCCATCTTCTGTAGCTGCTTCAAGCTGAGCAGGGGCATTGTCCCTACCAGTGGGGTCCAGATCACCTTGCTCCCTGTCAGAGATAGGAGGTCTCAGGGTCATGTACAGTGGCAGAGATGGAGAGTGGGGAGTAGAAGGAGGCTGCAGCCCTGTCCAGGGGATGTTGATGGCCCCCATGTTCATGCAGGATGGGTTGATATCCCTGGCATACCATCATCTGTAGGTGACACTGTTGTGACCTGAAGAAACAGACTTAACAAACAGGAGATTAAAAAGGCAGGGTCCCCAAATCAGCAAAAATATTATTGCAGTCAGAGGTCCAAGCAGGGGTAGGAACCAGGTCATGTTTGGTGATACCCCTCTGATTGCAGTCCATGTGGAGCTGGCACTGGGGTTACCCTTTCCACAAGTGTGTAGCCATCGGGCCTGTTCATGTGTCTTTTGGATATCTTCTTCCACCTGGCCAGTGGTGTTGAGGTAGGTGCAGCACATTTTTTTGATTACTGCACATACCCCTCCCCGTTCAGCTAGCAGAGAGTCCAGGGCCAGTCCATTATCCATCACCACACTTGCTAGGAAATAAAGGGGGGATCCCCCATGGTCCTGGCCAGAGGAGATAGAATATCTGGCAGGTTACAAAGCATTGCCTCAAGGTAGGCAAAGCCGCCCATGGGGCCACCAAACAACAGCTGCTCCAGTTCCTGCCAGGATGAGGCCCAATCAGCCTCTTATTTCAGGAGTGGCAGATATTATGGATGGTTACACCTAGGTTCATCTGATTACTCAGCTGGCCTAGCGTGCACTGTCCCGCAAGCAGGGCATTATCTATCCAAGGAAAGGCCACAGCCAATCCTGGGGAGGGGAAGGAGAGCTGGGGTTGTTCTGAGAAGGCAGCTGGTTTATGTTCAGGCCGCAGAGGGACAGGCGTCTGGGGGAGTGCATGCCTGGCGCACTTCTGAGGAGCTGAGCCATTCCTGTACGTGGTTTGCCCAAGAGGGTGTACCCACGCGGCTTGAGGAGAGAGGCCACCGTTATAAGAGGGGTCGTGAGGTGTGGGGACTTTTCTGTAGGCCTTAGGAGGGCCATATTGTAAATGCTGGACAACTGGCGTTTTCCCTCCCTCTTCCACTGGCCACTAGGGGCAGGGGCAGCAACACAGGCTAGACTCATTGCACTTGAGAATGAGTACTTGGTATTGGTTAGAAATATTAATGTGAGGGGTGAGATCCAAGCATGGACGCTGCGTTAGTGATGGGATATGAACTTCAAGAGAGATGGGGTGAGTTTCTTGGCTAGGGCCGGCAAAACCTGATTTCCAGACTCTGAAATCACCTTTAGGACTTATCCTGATTAATTAGGAACTTAGTGACCTCACTGGTTTCGGTGTCCACCAAAATATCTGAGGGTAAAAAGGGCCTACCATTAGTCATATCAAAGGGGCTGAGCCTTAGCTTGCCTGAGCCTGCCCGTGTTCCCTCCTGAGAGTTTACTATCTCTCAATAAATCCTCGCTTTGCTTACTTGGCCTCTTGTGACTCGTCTCTGAATTCATTCTGTGAGGAAACAAGAACCTACCCTCTGGCAACATCTGTGGTAAGCCAGCCAGGAGAATTATTTGGAGGTCAAATATCCCTCCTCCTTTCCCTGGCAAGTCTTAGCCTCTCATCTCACTTGTGCTTGAGAGCCACTGCCTGACTTCTTGTCATTACTCTCCCTTTCGCTCCCTTTGCCTGTCACCTTTTGGACCTGCTTGCTGCAATATACATGGGCATGGGTCAAGCATATATAAGGCACCAGGGTGCTTGCCACCACAAGACTCCTGCCGTGTAAGGATATGTGGGTCATGGAAGGGACTAGAGAGAAGATAGGTCTGTCCACCCACCTTAAAACAACTTCCATGCAATGTTTTTAGGCACACAAGCTTAAAACATAACACCCTCCCTTTCCTGTGGCTATCCCCACAGGATTATTTTAGGTCCACTTATGTCTGACTATCTTTGTCTCTGTGTCTGTCTCTATCTTGCTCTTATTTTCGTGTCTTACTTCCTTGGAAATGGGGGGAAGAAATTTGTCAGGCGTTTTCCAACCTAGCTGCTAGATCCTACATATTTCACTATTGCATATGCATAGGGTATGTCAAGAAAAGTTTCCAGCCATTTTCACAGGCAGCCAGGGACACGGACCGTTTGATTAACTGTGATCAGGTTCAACTTTGAGGAAATATAAAATGCAGCCTTACTTGGACTGTAAATGAAAGGAAATTAAGACTTTCCTAGATAACAGAAAGGAGACTTGGACACAGTCCTACATACCACCTCCCTTAGTGGCCAGTGCCTGTTTTCAGATCCTGACCACCCTTTTAGAGAAAGGGGACTGGGACCTAAATAGCTTCTGGAACTATGAAGACGTCTGTTCCAGGGGAAGACACCCTGGAACACATGGATTACTCAATGGTCAGAGAATCTATAGAGGAACCTTCAGGAAGGTCATTCATCCTGGGTACCAGAGATGTCAGGATAGGACACAGGCCCCAGGACTCTGGGGCTGGCAGAGTTGCCATGTGGCAGGGCCACCACCCTGACATTGGCCAAAGTTGACAAGACTAGGTGAACAGGGATGCCTGTAGCCGTCCTGACAGAGGGAACCCCTAAAGGGACATCCTAATTGTAGTGCTCCTCTCTTTCACAGGAGCCCTCTCTCCCTGAAGGATCGATGGGAAGCATCTCCTCCATCCCCTCAGGGTGCATTCTAAGTCACTGGGACAAGTTTTCTCTAGATTTTTTTAAACAGGAAAAGCTCATCTTCTTCTGTAATACAGCCTGGCCCCAGTATAAACTTGAGGATGATGAGATCTGGCCAGAAAATGGAAGCCTCAACTATAACACCATCCTACAGTTAGAAGTTTTTTGCAAAAGGCATGGAAAACGGACAGAGATTCCTTATGTTCAGGCCTTCATGGCCCTAAGAGAGAACCTGGAGCTATACAAATCCTGTGTTAGGGAACCTTGCAGGTTGGGACCTGTTCAGACTATTAAAAAACCCCCTCTGGTAGTATCTCTGCAGGAAAATAAGTCTCGGACAGAAGACCCAAGTCCTCTTTCGCCATCTTCAGCCCCTCCAGCACCATATAAGCCTCTTTATCCTTCCATAACAGAAGTGCAGCCAGAGCTCCTTTGCCTCCTCTAAGAAGTAACAGGCAGACCTCAGGGAATAACCAGAGTCTGCACCCCCTTTCTTTGTCTGACCTCAACCAGTGCTGCACTCACTTACGCCACTTCCCAGAGGATCCTAGCCAGTTCACTGAAGAATTCCAGGGACTAATGCTTTCCTACGACCTTACTTGGAAGGACCTGAATGTTGCCATTTCCCACTGCTGCACCCGTGAGGAAAAGACCTGTATTTGGGTGCATGCTCAAGCATATGCTGATGGATTATACATCGTCCAAGCCAATTATTACCCTGTGGGCATGACAGCAGTGCCACTGATTGATCCCAATTGGGACTATGAACCAGGCCAACCTAGTATCCCTAGAAGAGACCACATGATCCTTTGCCTCACTGAAGGGATGAGACGGTGCATAACTAAACCTGTCAAATATGATGAGGTTAAAGAGATCGCTCAAGGTCAGGACAAAAATCCAGCCCTATTTCGGGCCTGGTTGGTAGATTCCCTATAAAAATGTGGACCCAGGTGCTTTTGAGGGACGCATTGTGCTTGCAACTTACTTCATTTACCATTCGGCCCCCGACATCCATAGGAAGCTGCAAAAGCTTGCCTTGGGTCCCCAAACCCCTCTCAACCTTCTTATGGATACGGCCTTCAGTGTCTTTAACAATACAGACCAGAGATAGCCTCATCCACCAGAGGGCAGAGAGCAGAAGCAAGAACAACAGTCCTGCAGCCTGTGGAACAAAAACTACATTCACAGAAAGATAGACAAGATGAAAAGGCAGAGGGCTATGTACCAGATGAAGGAACAAGATAAAACCCCAGAAAAACGACTAAATGAAGTAGAGATAGGCAACCTTCCAGAAAAAGAATTCAGAACAGTGATAGTGAAGATGATCCAGGACCTCGGAAAAAGAATGGAGGCAAAGATCGAGAAGATGCAAGAAATGTTTAACAAAGACCTAGAAGAATTAAAGAACAATCAAACAGAGATTAACAATACAATAATTGAAATGAAAACTACACTAGAAGGAATCAATAGCAGAATAACTGAGGCAGAAGAACGGATAAGTGACCTGGAAGACAGAACGGTGGAATTCGCTGCCGTGGAACAGAATAAAGAAAAAAGAATGAAAAGAAATGAAGACAGCCTAAGAGACCTCTGGGACAACATTAAACGCAACAACATTCGCATCATAGGGGTCCCAGAAGGAGAAGAGAGAGAGAAAGGACCAGAGAAAATATGTGAAGAGATTATAGTCGAAAACTTCCCTAACATGGGAAAGGAAATCGCTACCCAAGTCCAGGAAGCGCAGCAGGCCCCATACAGGATAAACCCAAGGAGAAACATGCCGAGACACATAGTAATCAAATTGGCAAAAATTAAAGACAAAGAAAATTTATTGAAAGTAGCAAGGGAAAAACGACAACATACAAGGGAACTCCCATAAGGTTAACGGCTGATTTCTCAGCAGAAACTCTACAAGCCAGAAGGGAGTGGCATGATATACTTAAAGTGATGAAAGGGAAGAACGTACAACCAAGATTACTCTACTCAGCAAGGATCTCATCCAGATTGGAAGGAGAAATCAAAAGCTTTACAGACAAGCAAAAGCTAAGAGAATTCAGCACCACCAAACCAGCTCTACAACAAATGCTGAAGGAACTTCTCTAAGTGGGAAACACAAGAGAAGAAAAGCAACTACAAAAAAAACCCCAAAACAATTAAGAAAATGGTCATAGGAACATACATATCGATAATTACCTTAAATGTGAATGGATTAAATGCTCCAACCAAAACAGAGGCTTGCTGATTGGATACAAAAACAAGACCCATATATATGCTGTCTACAAGAGACCCACTTCAGACCTAGGGACACATACACACCGAAAGTGAGGGGATGGAAAAAGATATTCCATGCAAATGGAAATCAAAAGAAAGCTGGAGTAGCTATACTCATATCAGATAAAATAGATTTTAAAATAAAGGATGTTACAAGAGACAAGGAAGAACACTACATAATGATCAAGGGATCAATCCAAGAAGAAGATATAACAATTACAAATATATATGCACCCAACACAGGAGCACCTTAATACATAAGGCAACTGCTAACAGCTATGAAAGAGGAAATTGACAGTGACACAATAATAGTGGGGAACTTTAACACCTCACTTAAACCAAAGGACAGATCATCCAAAATGAAAATAAATAAGGAAACAGAAGCTTTAAATGACACAATAGACCAGATAGATTTAATTGATATTTATAGGACATTCCATCCCAAAACAGCAGATTACACTTTCTTCTCAAGTGCACATGGAACATTCTCCAGGATCGATCACATCTTGGGTCACAAATCAAGCCTCAGTAAATTTAAGAAAACTGAAATCATACCAAGCATCTTTTCTGACCACAACGCTATGAGATTAGAAATGCATTACAGGGAAAAAAATGTAAAAAACACAAATACATGGAGGCTAAACAATACATTACTAAATAACCAAGAGATCACTGAAGAAATCAAAGAGGGGATCAAAACTACCTAGAGACAAATGACAATGAAAACACGATGACCCAAAACCTATGGGATGCAGCAAAAGCAGTTCTAAGAGGTAAGTTTATAGCTATACAAGCCTACCTCAAGAAACAAGAAAAAATTCAAATAAACAATCTAACCTTACACCTAAAGGAACTAGAAAAAGAAGAAAAAACAAAACCCAAAATTAGCAGAAGGAAAGAAATCATAAAGATCAGAGCAGAAATAAATGAAATAGAAACAAAGAAAACAATAGCAAAGATCAATAAAACTAAAAGCTGGTTCTCTGAGAAGATAAACAAAATTGATAAACCATTAGCCAGACTCATCAAGAAAAAGAGGGAGAGGACTCAAATCAATAAAATTAGAAATGAAAAAGGAGAAGTTACAACAGACACGGCAGAAATACAAAGCATCGTAAGAGACTACTACAAGCAACTCTATGCCAATAAAATGGACAACCTGGAAGAAATGGACAAATTCTTAGAAAGGTATAACCTTCCAAGACTGAACCAGGAAGAAATAGAAAATATGAACAGACCAATCACAAGTAATGAAATTGAAACTGTGATTTAAAATCTTCCAACAAACAAAAGTCCAGGACCAGATGGCTTCACAGGTGAATTCTATCAAACATTTAGAGAAGAGCTAACACTCATCCTTCTCAAACTCTTCCAAAAACTTGCAGAGGAAGGAACACTTCCAAACTCATTCTATGAGGCCATCATCACCCTGATACCAAAACCAGACAAAGATACTACAAAAATAGAAAATTACAGACCAATATCACTGATGAATATAGATGCAGAAATCCTCAACAAAATACTAGCAAACAGAATCCAACAATACATTAAAAGGATCATAAACCATGATCAAGTGGGATTTATCCCATGGATGCAAGGATTCTTCAATATATGCAAATCAATCAATGTGATACACCATATTAACAAACTGAAGAATAAAAACCATATGATCATCTCAATAGATGCAGAAAAAGCTTTTGACAAAATGCAACACCCATTTAGGATAAAAACTCTCCAGAGGGCTTCCCTGGTGGCGCAGTGGTTGAGAGTCCACCTGCTGGTGCAGGGGACACGGGTTCGTGCCCCAGTCTGGGAAGATCCCACATGCCGCGGAGCGGCTGGGCCCGTGAGCCATGGCCGCTGGGCCTGCACGTCCGGAGCCTGTGCTACGCAACGGGAGAGGCCACAACAGTGAGAGGCCCGCGTACCGCACAAAAAAAAAAAAAAAAAAAAAAACCTCTCCAGAAAGTGGGCATAAAGGGAACCTACCTCAACATAATAAAGGCCATATATGACAAACCCACAGCAAACATCATTCTCAATGGTGAAAAACTGAAAGCATTTCCTCTAAGATCAGGAACAAGACAAGGATGTCCACTCTCACCACTATTATTCAACATAGTTTTGGAAGTCCTAGCCATGGCAATCAGAGAAGGAAAAGAAATAAAAGGAATACAAAATGGAAAAGAAGAAGTAAAACTGTCACTGTTTGCAGAAGACATGATACTATACATAGAGAATCCTAGAAATGCCACCAGAAAACTACTAGAGCTAATTGATGAAGTTGGTAAAGTTGCAGGATACAAAATTAGTGCACAGAAATCTCTTGAATTCCTATACACTAATGATGAAAAATCTGAAAGAGAAATTAAGGAAACACTCCCATTTACCATTGCAACAGAAAGAATAAAATACCTAGGAATAAACCTACCTAGGGAGACAAAAGACCTGTATGCAGAAAACTATAAGACACTGATGAAAGAAATTAAATATGATACAAACAGATGGATACCATGTTCTTGGATTGGAAGAATCAACATTGTGCAAATGACTATACTACCCAAAGCGATCTACAGATTCAATGCAATCCCTATCAAATTACCAATGGCATTTTTTACGGAAGTAGAACAAAAAATCTTAAAATTTATATGGAGACACAAAAGACCCTGAAGAGCCAAAGCAGTCTTGAGGGAAAAAAATGGAGCTGGAGGAATCAGACTCCCTGACTCCAGACTATACTACAAAGCTACAGTAATCAAGACAATATGGTACTGGCACAAAAACAGAAACATAGATCAATGGAAGAAGCCCAGAGATAAACCCACACACCTATGGTCAACTAATCTATGACAAAGGAAAGCAAGGATATACAATGGAGAAAAGACAGTCTCTTCAATAAGTGGTGCTGGGAAAACTGGAGAGCTACATGTAGAAGAAAGAAATTAGAACACTCCCTAACACCATACACAAAAATAAACTCAAAATGGATTAAAGACCTAAATGTAAGACCAGACACTATAAAACTCTTAGAGGAAAACATAGGAAGAACACTCTTTGACATAAATCACAGCAAGATCTTTTTTGATTCACCTCCTAGAGTAATGGAAATAAAAACAAAAATAAACAAATGGGACCTAATGAAACTTAAAAGCTTTTGCACAGCAAAGGAAACCATAAACAAGACGAAAAGACAACCCTCAGAGTAGGAGAAAGTATTTGCAAACGAATCAACGGACAAAAGATTAATCTCCAAAATATATAAACAGGTCATGCAGCTCAATATTAAAGAAACAAACAACCCAATCCAAAAATGGGCAGAAGACCTAAATAGACATTTCTCCAAAGAAGACATACAGATGGCCAAGAAGCACATGAAAAGCTGCTCAACATCACTAATTGCTATAGAAATGCAAATCAAAAGTACAATGAGGTATCACCTCACACCAGTTAGAATGGGCATCATCAGAAAATTTACAAACAACAAATGCTGGAGAGGGTGTGGAGAAAAGGGAACCCTCTTGCACTGTTGGTGGGAATGTAAACTGATACAGCCACTATGGAGAACAGTATGGAGGTTCCTTAAAAAACTAAAAATAGAATTACCGTATGATCCAGCAATCCCACTACTGCGCATATACCCAGAGAAAACCATAATCCAAAAAGACACATGCACCTCAATGTTCATTGCAGCACTATTTACAATAGCCACGTCATGGAAGCAACCTAAATGCTCATCGACAGACGAATGGATAAAGAAGTTGTGGTACATATATTCAATGGAATATAACTCAGCCATAAAAAGGAATGAAATTGAGTCATTTGTTGAGACGTGGTTGGATCTAGAGACTGTCATACAGAGTGAAGTAAGTCAGAAAGAGAAAAACAAATATCGTATATTAATGTATGTACGTGGAACCTAGAAAAATGGTACAGATGAACCGGTTTGCAGGGCAGAAGTTAAGACACAGATGTAGAGAACAAACGTATGGACACCAAGGGGGGAAAACCGTGGGGGGGTGGTGTGCTGAATTGGGTGATTGGGATTGACATGTATACACTGACGTGTATAAAACTGATGACTAATAAGAACCTGCTGTATAAAAAAATAAATAAAATAAAATTTAAAATAAATAAATAAATAAATAATAGAGACCAGGCTGAGGAAGAAAGGAAGAAACAGTGTGACTTGAGAAGGGCCCATCGGCAAGCCAAGATTCTGGCAGCCATTATGGCAGGACCTAACCCACCTCCTGGTCACCCCAAAGGTACTTCCAGAAGGCTCCACCAGGTAAAGGAGCCTGTTTTAGTTGTGGGAGCCCCAAAGACTGGAGTAAGGAATGCCCAGGAAATAGGTCCCAGCCTCTACCCAAGATGCCATGCCCGCTCTGTAAGAAGATGGGTCACTGGAGCAGGGAAGGGCCCTCAGCTCCAAAGGGAGCAGGGAAATTCCCCCTTGCCAGTCATGTCAGTGGTTGATTGATGAGACCTGGGACCTCCCAAGGTTCCTGAGAAGACAGTCATAATCACAAGGGAAGAACCATGGTTGACCACTGACGTGGCAGGTAAACTTGTCCAGTTTCCAGTGGGCAGGGAAGCCACTTACTCTGTCCTGACTTCTCACGCTGGGCCTCTCGCCCCTGAAACTTGCTGTATCATTGGGGTAGAAGGTAGGTTAAAGCTGAAACTTCTCACCACTCCTCTACTTTGCACCTGGGGAAAGACCCTTATAACTTAGAAGTTTCTTGTCATGCTTGAATGCCCTAGCCCATTATTGGGAAGAGATTTTCTTTCAGCCTTGGGGGCAACTTTTACTCTCCCTGAAAACCAAAACCAAGGCCTATTTTTGGCTGGACTATGCATTATACAAGACATGGACAGTCCGGCCCCTAATATTTCCCCAGAAATTGAAAAACTTACAGATCCACAGGTCTGGGAATCAGGGAATCAATCCCAGGACGGGCAAAATTTGCCACTCCTTAAAAATCATCTTTTAAAGGAGGCTAATATCTTCCCTTCCAGGTGTCGGTACCCCATAAAACCAGAGGCTCGACAAGGACTCAAGCCCCGGATCTCAAAATTCATCAAATGTGGGCCTTTGGTATCAGGCCCGTCTCCTTGTAATGCTCCAATCCCACCTATCCTCAAACCAAATGGGGACTATAGAGTGGTCCAAGATCCTCAAATCATAAATGAAGCTATGATTCCTCTCCATCTGACTGTTCCCAATCCATACGTGATCCTTACTCAGACCCCGAAGGACACAGCATGGTTTACAGTCCTTGATCTTAAAGATGCCTTCTTCTGTATACCTGTTCACTCTGATTCCCAATACCTTTTTACCTTTGAATGGACTGATCCAGACACCAATATGACCCAACAATATACCTGGACTGTCCTTCCCGAGGGATTCTAGGACAGACCACACCTGTTTGGCAACACCCTAGCAAAGGAACTTAAGGAACTTACATTAGAGATGTGGGCATTATTACACTATGTAAATGACCTCCTTATTTTCAGCCCCTCGGAGGAAGCCTCAGACCAAAACACTGTACAGGCCCTCAGTTTCCTGGGCTCGGGGTAAAAGGTACCCCGAGCCCAAATCTCCTCCCACAGAGTCACCTACGCGGGACGTGTTGTGGTCTAAGCCCGGGAAAGTGGCCCCTTACGACCCGGCGTGAGGAGGCAGTCCTCCACTGACAGCCACCACACACAAAGAGACAGCTCAGAACCTTCTTAGGGATGGCTGGATTTTGAAGGATTTGGATCCCTGGGTTTGGTCTCATGGCAAAGCCATTATATGAGGCCTTCAAGGGACTAGACACAGAACCTGTAGATTGGATGGGTAACTTACAAAGAGCATTTGATCAGATGAAGACCATCGTGACTAGTGCCCCAGCCCTAGGGATCCCAGATCTAAACAAGCCCTTTACTCTGTTTACCTCAGAAAAACAGGGAATAGCCCTGGGAATTCTCACCCAAAAGGTGGGACCAATCCCATGGTGGGTGGCATATCTCTCCAAGCAATTGGACCCAGTGGCCTCGGGATGTGTCTGAGAGCTGTAGCGGCCACAGCCCTGATAACTGAAGAGGCCACAAAACTCACCATGGGGCTTCCCTGGTGGCGCAGTTGTTGAGAGTCCACCTGCCGATGCAGGGGGCGTGGGTTTGTACCCCGGTCCGGGAAGATCCCACATGCTGCGGAGCGGCTGGGCCCGTGGGCCGTGGCTGCTGGGCCTGCGCGTCTGGAGCCTGTGCTCCGCAGCGGGAGAGGCCACAGCAGTGAGAGGCCCGTGTACCGCAAAAACAAACAAACAAACAAACAAACAAAAAAAAACAACTCACCATGGGTCAACCCCTTAGAGGTATTGACGCCACACTCGATACAGGGAATACCAGAAATTAAGGGACACCAATGGCTGACTGGAGGTCCTGTCACAAAATATGACGCCCTCCTTCTTAACTCTCCTGAAGTGACCTTTAAGGTATGTCAGACCCTAAATCCAGCCAGCCTTATACCAATAGAAAGCCCAGAGGAATTACCTCATTCTTGCACTGAGACCATCGAACAGGTGTACTCTAGTAGACCTGACCTTAGGGACCAGCCTCTCGATGACCCTGAAGCTGTCTGGTTTACTGATGGAAGCAGCTATATATAAGAAGCGTCCAGAAGGCAGGGTACGCCAGAGTAGATCTACGTAAGATCACAGAAGCTGGTGTCCCGCCACCTCAAATCTCAGCACCAAAAGCCGAGCTTATACTTCTAGCTCAAGCTCTCAGGCTAGGAAGCGACAAGAGGATCAATATCTATAGCGATTCTAAGTATGTATTTTTTGGTGTTACATGCATATGCTGCCATTTGGAAGCACAGAGGACCCCTAACTGCATGGGATTCCCCAATCCAGCACTGCCAGGAGCTCTTAGAACTCCCAGAGGCAATACAAGACTCCAAGGAGGTGGCAGTTACTCACTGCAAGGGACATCAGAAAGGAAACTCAGACATAACAAAAGGAAACAACCTGGCAAAGAGTGTAGTTCTTGTAAAACCCCTTTTACCTGGGCTGCCTTGCTCCCCCAGGTACCAACCCACAACCCGCTTTCGTCACCTCAGTACACAATCAAGGAAATACAGCGGGCTAGAACTAGGGGATACCAAAAAGGCCCTGATGGCCGGTGGATTAAGGAAAAACAATACTACTGCCCAGAGCATTACAGTGGAAATTTTTTTAATCACTCCATGACTCCTCTCATTTGGGAAGGGATGCTTTGATGAACCTGGTAGAGAAAGTCTTCTCTGGAATGGGCCTTTCTAGAGTATCCTAGAGGTCATAGGGCCTGTAATATATGACACCATAGTAAGCCGGGGGGAAACTAAGGCCTCCACTTCTCCAGCCCATCCAAAGAAAAGGAATCTATCCAGGTAGGACTGGCAAACAGTCTTTACCCAGATGCCATCCTCCCAGGGGTATAAAAACCTTCTGGTCTTTATTGACACTTATACTAGATGGGTGGAAGCCTTTCCAACAAGGAAGGACCAAGACAGCTCAGGAAGTACTAAAGGCATTATTAAAGGAAATAATTCCTTGGTTCAGACTTGCATGGTTTTTACAAAGTGATAACAGTCCCTCTTTTATGGCTAGGGTTACCCAACAAATCTCTAGTGCCCTAGGCATCTGCTATCACCTCCATTTGCCTGGAGGCCTCAGTCATCGGGAAGGTGTAAAGGGCAAATCACACTTTAAAAAGAACCCTGGCTAAACTTTGTCAAGAGATGTCGTCAGAACCTTGGCCCATAGCCCTCCTGAGAACCAGGGTGGACCTAAAACGGGGCTAAGGCTCAGGCCCTTTTGAAATGACTGATGGTAGGCCCTTTTTACCTGCAGATATTTTGGTGGACACTGACACCAATGAGCTCACTAAGTAACTGATTAATCTGGGACAAGTCCAAAGGGCAATTTCAGAATCTGGAAATCAGATTTTACCAGCCCCAGCCAAGAACCTGACCCCATTCAGGTTCAGCCAGGAGATTTTGCCTCCTAAAAACATGGAGAGAAGGGTCCCCCTCTGAACAATTACTACCCAGTGGAAGGGGCCTTACTAGGTCCTTAGCACTCCTACTGTAATGAAAGTATGGGGAATCACTAGTTGGGTGCACCTTTCTAGAATCAAACCTACCCCTCCCCTGAGTCTTCAGAGGACACAGAGGATCCTGGACGGCCAGAAGAGTCCGATGGTTGAGTGAACCTCTTCAAGACCTGAAACTGTTATTTAACAAGGACAAAGAAACTTCACAAATTCAAGACTGAGAAACCAAAGTCACTGTCTGCCTTTTGCCTCCTGTTACCCCAGTCCACCCACAAATTAACCAATATACTCTGGTGGATATGGATGCTTATTACCTTCCTCTCGGTCCTTCTTACTCTCATTATCTTCTGTGGGTGCCGCCTTGGTGCAGCACCTATACCCGAGGGGGCTCTACTCAGTCCATGCTGGGTTCAAAAAGGACTGTTCACTTTTAGCTCACCTCCGCCATCATGAGGTCGTTATTCACCCTAACCTTTCTCTCCCGCTTTTGGGTGTCCACACTAGGGAAATGGGAATTTAATGCAATAGTAAATCTCTCAAGAATTGCAGCCCATGGAGAAAATCTACTCCGGTGCTGGATCTGTTATCCCCACCCACAGAGTGACACGTACGGATTAAAGGTATGACATTTTATGCCTAAGAATGACAACCTCACTCTCACCCTGGTCAACGGTTCTGCTAAACCTATCCCTCTTGAAGTTCAAATCCCGTCCCTAATGCAGCATCCATGCTTGGATCTCACCCCTCACATTAATATTTCTAACCAATACCAAGTACTCATTCTCAAGTGCAATGAGTCTAGCCTGTGTTGCTGCCCCTGCCCCTAGTGGCCAGTGGAAGAGGGAGGGAAAACGCCAGTTGTCCAGCATTTACAATATGGCCCTCCTAAGGCCTACAGAAAAGTCCCCACACCTCACGACCCCTCTTGTAACAGTGGTCTCTCTCCTCAAGCCGCATGGGTACACCCTCTTGAGGAAACCACGTACAGAATGGCTCAGCTCCTCAGAAGTGCGCCAGGCATGCACTCCCCCAGACGCCTGTCCCTCTGTGGCCTGAACATAAACCAGCTGCCTTCTCAGAACAACCCCAGCTCTCCTTCCCCTCCCCAGGATTGGCCGTGGCCTTTCCTTGGATAGATAATGCCCTGCTTGCAGGACAGTGCACGCTAGGCCAACTGAGTAATCAGATGAACCTAGGTGTAACCATCCATAATATCTGCCACTCCTGAAATAAGAGGCTGATTGGGCCTCATCCTGGCAGGAACTGGAGCAGCTGTTGTTTGGTGGCCCCATGGGCGGCTTTGCCTACCTTGAGGCAATGCTTTGTAACCTGCCAGATATTCTATCTCCTCTGGCCAGGACCATGGGGGATCCCCCCTTTATTTCCTAGCAAG
This sequence comes from Mesoplodon mirus, assembly GCF_964341445.2. Classification (NCBI taxonomy): domain Eukaryota; kingdom Metazoa; phylum Chordata; class Mammalia; order Artiodactyla; family Ziphiidae; genus Mesoplodon; species Mesoplodon mirus. The sequence goes on from NC_138993.1 coordinate 16,733,209, forward strand.
TGTGGTGATGGATAATGGACTGGCCCTGGACTCTCTGCTAGCTGAACGGGGAGGGGTATGTGCAGTAATCAAAAAAATGTGCTGCACCTACCTCAACACCACTGGCCAGGTGGAAGAAGATATCCAAAAGACACATGAACAGGCCCGATGGCTACACACTTGTGGAAAGGGTAACCCCAGTGCCAGCTCCACATGGACTGCAATCAGAGGGGTATCACCAAACATGACCTGGTTCCTACCCCTGCTTGGACCTCTGACTGCAATAATATTTTTGCTGATTTGGGGACCCTGCCTTTTTAATCTCCTGTTTGTTAAGTCTGTTTCTTCAGGTCACAACAGTGTCACCTACAGATGATGGTATGCCAGGGATATCAACCCATCCTGCATGAACATGGGGGCCATCAACATCCCCTGGACAGGGCTGCAGCCTCCTTCTACTCCCCACTCTCCATCTCTGCCACTGTACATGACCCTGAGACCTCCTATCTCTGACAGGGAGCAAGGTGATCTGGACCCCACTGGTAGGGACAATGCCCCTGCTCAGTTTGAAGCAGCTACAGAAGATGGACCATCGACCCTTTGACCCTTAAAAGATTTTAAGGGTCCAGACTCCTCGAGGGGGGAGACATTAGAGCAGGCAGCTAGACAGACATGAGCAGAGGAGGGAGGCACAGGTCATGTGACAGGAGACCAGAATACATCTTGCAATGACAGGGGTTCTAGGGGCAAACACAGAAAAGCGGGAACCTCCGGGCTGACAGGAGACCATGTATCTTGTGAAGACAAGGGTCCTAGAGGCAAACAAAGAAAGGCAGGAACCTCCTGGTCGGAATGTCACCTTTTGCTCGTTATGCCCTCATTACAGTAGAATTAGCATTGCAACCAGAGCGTACCCATCATGCACCGGCACCATGACAGATCCGAGCAAAGCCAGATAAGGACAGAAACTCCCCCTCCTCTCGGGAAGGTGGACCTGGGATGAAAGCCAGGAAATTACCCCCAAACCCCTCCCTCCTTGATGAATATTCCGCCCAATCACTTTCACACCCCGTATGACCAGCTTGCCGAAAGGAACTCACTGCTGCTCACCTGAGCCCGCCTGCGCTCCCTCCTGAGTTTGTACTGTCACTCAATAAATCCTTTGCTTACTTGGCCTCTCAGTCTCAGCTCTGAATTCTTTCTACAAAAAAATAAGAACCTAACCTCCAGCAACAGTATCAAAGGCTAAAACCTTCAAGTATAGGTTTTCATCCATTCATGAATGATCTCTATGTTACTAAGGAAGACAGATATTGGGGAGAAAGAAATATGCTTCACTTGTGGAGGGAGAGAAATAAGAAAAAAAAAATACACCTGTCCTCTTAGTTAGAACAAGACAACCATATCTATATCCCCTGGTGCTGTGGTCAGAGGTTCACTACTGGACTGGAAGAAATGTGGGTGTGACCTAGAATAACTGTACATCTTACACCAACTGACTTCCTCCAGTACTATTCTTCCAGAGAGGAAAAGATGAACCTCCTCGGGCAATTTGCTGAAAAAGGCCCACAACTAACACTGATGCACTTTAAATTTTACGTCCTTTTCTAAAAGTCAAAGTAATGAGTGTTTTTAGAGCCATGACCACCTTCAAACAGGAATGATTAAAAAAAAATATCCTGAGCATGTTGGTCACCTCGAAGGCAGGGAAAAGGGAAAGTTGTTTAACACCCACTTTACATTCATTTGCAAGGCACTCATTACTCTTCTGGCAGGAGAATGACCTCACGGACAAGCTGTTGCATGTGTTTACTTCCCTGTGTCTGAGCAGCGCTCACTGGTGTGCGATCACGCCTGGACGTCGGGATGCTACTCTTTGCTCTCAGGTGTGGTTTACAGCTGGCTTCTCTACTCCCTGTATCTGGGAGACAAACCTAGGCCACAGCCCACAGTGCAGAGGAGCTGTGGGTGGCAGTTTGAGAACATCTGGAAGGGGAAAGGTTTTCCACTGATAGCTTCTCTGTGTTGCAAAAATCATGCTCTATGTGCCTTTGTGCCCATGACAATTATATTTGGCAAAATGAGTTTTAGCTATGGAGTATTCCTGGTGATTAATAAAGTTAATTACAGGATCTAGCTCACTCAAGAAGACTTCATTTTAATTATACTTCTTTAATATTTTGACATAGGTATCCAGCTAAAATCAACTCTTTGATTTTCACAGCACTTTATTTATCATTCACATAAAAGCCACAGAAATAGAAATACTGATGGAGAGCCCAGTATAATCTTTATTCCGCATAAAGTGAATGAAGTATGTTTTAAAATATACTAAACGAAATTTATGTGGCAAAAGTATAATATTTTTCTAAGTCCTCCAAAGATAGCTTAGTCACAGCTTCTTACCTTTGATGGAGGGTCTGGCACTGAAGCTGGAGGTTCTGGAAGCCTGAGGAGTAAAAAATAAAAATCACAGTCATGGTTTTCCATAGACAAGCAAACAGAAAACCTGGGCCAACTTCAGACTTAGTAAGTCCTACTTTCATCTAGTAGTTTCACCTCCATATATCTTAATGCTCAACCACCTCAGTGGAAAGACTGAACTTTCTCTAAGTGAATAAATGTTCATTTGCCTCCTTAATTCTAAGTATTGGAATTGTCTGAGCTAAAAAACAAAATGAGAAGTCATTTGCTGAAATGGACTTGCTTTTCTTTAGCCTCTAAAAATCTGCATTTTGGTACTGTATTTTTTCATCATAAATGATGAATCTAGAATATATATAAAAGTGAAAATTATTTTAACTGTTGACAAAAAGTCATACAAACTTTACTTTTCTTCTATTAAAGTTTAATTGACATATCTTTCTCCTCAAGTCTTTAACCAAAACTTAAAAATTTCAGCAGTAAAGAATATAAAAAAGTAATGGAATACAAAGACATAAGGTCTCTAACAAGATAAGCAGGTACAAAGAAATCCAGGAAAATATTAAACAGAAGGATATGTTTATCAATTCAAAGCAGGCTTTCAACATACTATATTACTATACTACAGAAACCAGTATCTACTAAATGTTTTTTTAAAGTAGGACCTAAAATGCAATTTGCTAAAAACAGCAACTGTATCTATTAAAAAGTCATCTTATATTCATGTATCAGAGGAAAAAACTATTATAAGAATTAAGAAAGGCTATTAAATCATCACACACATGAAATCTGAACAACAGTTGCTAAAATACAGAAAATAAACATTTTTGTCAGCCTAAGATAAAGTCTTTCTATTTTATTAAAGACCATTATGAAGGAAGGAACACAAAGCAAGTCATTCTCAAACCCTTCTTCCCCCTGAAAGGCACAGATTGTGTTTCATTCTTCACTGAGTTCCAAGTGTTACGCATAATAAAAATACTCAGTGAACATCTAATGATAATAAAAATGGTACAAATCCTTTAAATATAACTTTCAAAAATATTATATTCTGCCATCTGCTCTTTCCTTCCCACAAACCAAATTAGTTAAGTCTGGCTGGGGATAAAATTTTAACACAGTTCACCCTCTAATATCAAAACAACTGATAACGCCAATCCTAACACTCAGGGGTTCCTACAAACCATTAAATCAGTTTGTTCCAATCAAAAAACTATCCATTAAAAATCACCTCCAAATCATACAGTCTATGACATAACTCAAGAATAATCTCTTATCAGAAAAAGTGATATAAGCCACAAAGAAACCCTATTTCTTGGAAACCAAGAAGCACAATTATGCTTAATTATGACTAAAGCTGAACCATACTTACTTTAAATATTTAGATAAGTCATCACTTAATTCTTTAGGGATGTAATCAGATATCAGACCATGGGCATAACGAATATAATCCTCTGAAAGAAATAGAATGGAGAACGAAAAAAAAAATTAGTAATAATTATGGCAGTTTCACAGTCAAATTGACCAGAGTTCAAATTCTGTCACTGTCTGGCCTTAGAGAGTCATTTAAGCTTTTTTTGTGAAACGGGGATGCTCATATCTATCTATCACAGTAGTGGGGTAATCTGATGGATGGATATGTAGGATGATATCAAAGATATGATGAGATAATCAAGCACAATACAGTAGATGCCCACTAAATAACAGGTAAAAACTCAGGGTTCTTTTCTTAGCTGAGGCCCTTGAATACAAATAAAGTTCAAAAATCAGATGTGGGCTTCCCTGGTGGCACAGTGGTTGAGAGTCCACCTGCTGATGCAGGGGACACGGGTTCGTGCCCCGGTCCGGGAAGATCCCACATGCCGCGGAGTGGCTGGGCCCGTGAGCCATGGCTGCTGAGCCTGCGCGTCCGGAGCCTGTGCTCCGCAATGGGAGAGGCCACAACAGTGAGAGGCCCGCGCACCGCAAAAAAAAACCCCCAAAAAACCAGATGTAACAATATGAAATATTCATGTCTTTTTAAAAGACTAATCTTTTCTAGGTCTGTTTCAATATGAAATAAATCTAATTATTGAACAGTAAATGAGTATGCTCATTTAAGAGAAATAATACATGATATGTCTCTATTAAGTACTTGCTTTATAAGAGTCCTGAATGTTATATATACTCCCAAACTAATAAAATGCCTTAAAAAATAGAAAAAACAAAACTCAGCAGAGAGTATAATCATTACTTCTAAAGCATTTGGATTCTCAGTACTAAAATGAAACTCTGGTATCAATTAAATACAGAACATAAGAGAAAATCTGTTTTAAAGCTCTGTTCCTTAATTCAGTATTTTTTGTAGAATACTAGGGCATAATCAAACTTAATAGATGGGATAATCACAAGGGGATATAAACTACCAAAAGCAATATCCCAGGTTTGTTGCTGGGATATTCATTTTCTTCTTTTCTTCCTTTCTCTTCTACCTTCAACGTTAGGATAACAATTTGCTTCAGTATTAGAAAATGACTGCTGCCTGGTCCACCTCATCTCAAAAAGTCTTCAGTAAGACATTTTCACTGCCAGCACAGAACTGAAAGTTACCACTGGACCCTTCTTAAAATATACTCATGGTTCTGAGTTAGTAATTATCTAATGAGTCACGAGTAGACAAAGAAAGTTATTTTAAGAAAGCCAATATATCATCCGTTTGCTTCTTCTGGTAGCATATCAAGCTAAAGATCTAAAAAAGGAAAGAATGTAGAGTATAAAGCTTACTTTATGGCTGGGGAACTAAACGGTCATATAGCCAAGCCCAGACTCATATTTAGAGATTGGTACAAACACTGGCCTCAGAGCACAAGACCTGGCCTGCTAGCTAGGATGGGTAACCTTGAGTAAGTCATCTGCTTCTCTAAGACCACAGTTTTTCATTTTTAAAATGAGAAGATCTGTCTAAATAACCTCTAACACCCCTTCTCCTACTTTAACAAAAATCTATGGTTTTATCGATCCATCCATCCATCCATCAATCCATGCATCTGTCTATCTGTCCAGCCACTTGACTCAGTCCCTTCTCTTCTTTTGTTAAAGCCAATCAAAGACACTGATAGCTGGTAAACTCAGATGTCAAGGGCAAGTCTACCACTCCCAGAATGGCAGGAGCCAGCTATTATCCATATGTACAACGTACTGTAAGGTGGATTTCTGCGAGTCAAAGATTCCCTGAATTACCAACAGGCCACCGTTCCTAGTTCTTTTTTTTTTTTTTTTTCATGATGAAACTCTGATGTTTTGGAGTTGTATACTAGAACGGGCAACACTGAATTGGAGCTTAAAGTCAGAATAATGTCTGTTCTACCATTTCAGAAAGTTAATTGTATTAGATAGTTGTTTTTATTCAACTACACATATAAAAATAAGAGGATACTACACTGTAAAAAAGCAAAAAATTTACCTTAATAACCTAAAAGAAAAAATTGCCAATTGAATAAAGTTTCATCGAAAATCAAAATATTGAGACCTACAGTAGGACCTATGCTTCTTGAGTAAGATGCAAACAGATACAACTCATTGGAAATCCTTGTGCCACACGAACAGTACAACAAAAAGGTTATGAGTGTGGGCTTAAGAGTCAGGCAAGCTCCATTAGTAGCTCAGCTCTACCCATTTACCAGCTGTGTGACTTTGGACACAGCCTCAGGACTCTCACTGTAAAATGAGACTTAGATGGAGTGTCAGATGGGCTAATGTGTGCACTCTGGCAGCTGAGTAAAAGGCTTGGCACACGACACACCCTCAGTAAATGACAGCCAGGGCTGTTAGGGCTGTTATTATTGTTAGCGCAAAATATATATTTCTTGAATGAATGATTTAAGTATCAATTAGTGAAAAAAGTGAACTACAGCAGAAATACTACTTGGTTCTGAAATAAAATGCACACCTGCCACAAGGTCTATGAGAACACATCGGCAAGAATGTGAAGCTTCTGAGACATTAAGATTTTAAAATTATAAGACTGGCATTTACTCCGGTCAGCAACTTACTCCAGACAAAAATAATTTCTGATGAAATGATTTACTTACCTTCCTTGTCACTGGAAACCGGGTCACCAGAGAAAAATGCAGTAGACTGTACCCGGGCACCGACATTTACATTATTGGTTTTTAACGCTGCCATAGTCTGATTAACCTATGAAATAACCAAAAGGGGAATATCAGGGTATTTTCAACTAACTTTAGAAACCCCATGACTTTCCAGACAGTCCTCAATCCAGTTAAGATCCAGGAAGAAGTAGTTGAGGACCTAGAAATACCTTCACCAGATATCACAAGATGAGAAGAAAGGTGAAGGGTAGTGACATCACTACGGGATGAGCTCAGTACGTGGACTTCCTAAGGCCTACACAATATGAGAGCACTGACTCTGGAGGGAGGCTGCTTGGGTTTGCTCTGTGACCATGGGCTAGTTACTTAACCTCTCTGTGCCTCTATCTATGAGAGGGGGATAAAGATAGTACCTATCTCATAGTACTGTTGTGAGGATTAAATGAGTTAATGTATGTTAAGCTCTTAGTACAGAACATGGCACAAAGCTTATATGTAATGATTTTCTAAATAGAATAAATAATATACATTTCTCACTTCCTAGGAATTTAAGAAAGGAAACACAATCAATAAACATAAACCTCACTTTGCTATTTCGTGTCATTATCATTTGCTAAGAGCAAAAACAAAATGCCAAGTTTCTGCTCAGTACTTATCAGTCTTCACCTACACAGAATTCTACTAATGCAAATACTACTTACCATTAAAGCAAATGAAAAGTGAAACATGGGTACTTTTCAAATCTTTTCACCACTCTGTACATGAGAACCTGATTAATTTGGCAAGGTTCATTTCTATGTTCCCAAGTTCCCAATGTGCTCAGTAACATGATATTACAAACATGTTTTTCACATACAAGATAGAAGAGAATCTTAGGAATCAGTACTAGAACTGGTATCCACTGAACTTACAAAAACTTTGTCATCCATAGATCTGGTTTGGCGAGATTCTTTATCACGGTGAAAGTATGCAATATCCTTAGACCAGTAGTTTTTTTGTTTTTTCCTTTACTATACCCATAGTAAGAAATACACAGCAACCCAATACCCCAAAACATATATAAGTACGTTCCATACAGTCATACTTAATACTTGCCCATACTCTGTGCTATCTTTTAATACATCCTATCCTATTCTATTCCATTCCATTCCAAGAGAAATACTGATTGTGATCCACTAAATCGATTTGAAAAACACTGCCCAAGACCTTATATTAGGTCTAATTCTTAGGATCACTAAGTTACAGGGTTTGCCTGGAAGATGACCCCTCTTCAGCATCCAGACACTAAGCCTGAATCCCATCTGCCTGGTCCCCTGTGGGTCACGTGTGAGCAATGTCGACCTCTGAGACGCCTATAGGACTGACAGCATCAAGTGCACGTAGCCCTGGTATTACCTGGCTTGAAAGACTCAAGTCTACACCAACAAATAGCAAGAACTTCTTCATTCGCTGGTGAGGACCACAGGGAAATGGGGATGCAGGTCAAAGGAACACATCAAGCTAAAAAAAATACATGAATTAGGGAGATTGAAAAGCCAAAGATTCTTCTCCCACTTGGAGGTCTTTGTACAGCTTCTCTCTTGTAGTTGGATGTTCAAGATGGTCTTTGGGGTCAGGCTTACTACCTTCTCTAAATATGTTTAAAAAGGAGCATTAAACTCTTTCTGCCACAAGGCATTGGAGAGGTACTGTACCTTTTTTTCCAGCCATTTTAATGTCTTCTCTTTGCTGTACTTGTAATATTTCTTCTTGTCTATTTCTGGATTAAATTAAAAGAAAAAAAAAGACAGTGCAGTGGATTAAACAAAAAATAAACTCGTAAGTTTATATCATATACAAGATAACAGTTTTAAAATATTTTAGGGAATTCCCTGTCAGTCCAGTGGTTAGGACTCTGCTTTTACTGCAAGGCCCTGGGTTCAACCTCTAGTTGGTGAACTAAGGTCCCATAAGCCGTGAGACGTGGTCAAAAAAAAAAAAAAAATTTCCTAATATTTTACACTTTTGAAAAACTCAATTTATAACCCTGGGAGCATACTTGAGACATTAAAAAAAATCCCTAAACAGAACTGGGATACCTCAGATCTCAACCAACTATTAAATGAGTGGGAATTTAAGAAAATTATCAAATTATACAAACTGTTCTTATCACAAGGAGAAATTTTTTTCTCTTTACTGTATCTATACAAGATGGTGGATGTTAACTAAATCTACTGATAGTCATTTCAAAATATATGTAAATCAAACCATTATTTTGTACAACTTAAACCTACACAGTGATATATGTCAATTATTTCTCAATAAAACTGAAAACAATTCTACAGATAAATCTGGAGGAAAGGTAATTTTTTAACTGAAGTATAACTGACATACAATGTCATATTAAGTTTCAGGTGTAGTGATTTGATATTTATACACATTCTGAAATGGTCACCACAATAAATCTAGTCATCGTCTCAAAAGGCAATTTTTAAAACTCAGCAAATTTACATACTGAGCAATCTTAATTTTTCTGAATAATTTTAAGCTCACCTCAATGTTTTCAATGAAAGACTCCTTTTCTAAAATAAAAATGGAAATCCCAAGAAAGAAAATTGAAGCTAAATGCAGGTGCCTATGAAGTTCATTGCATACATTCAGGAAAAGAATCTTGTTAACTATTTAGTGCTGCTCTGGTGTGATTAGTGGAGAAAGAAGAAAAGATATATCTATCTTTTAATGTATTACCAATAGAGCCATAGCTATTTCAGGGGAATTTAGATTTATGATAGGCTCAATCTGGCCCTTTATGGGGATAAAAGTTTCATCTCATATAAATTATACTTCCTCCCCTCACAATCCAGCTAGCTTTATGTAATCTAACGGCTTAATGTCACAAATGGTATATGATATTAAGCTGTTATTTCCTTGGTAACACTCCATTCACAGGGTTTCTTGCTTTCTGTGCAGTCAGCAGACGCAGCTCTTCCACTCTGGCCTCCAGCCTCCATGCAGGAGTTACTTTGGTGACCACTGGAATTCCCACGGCCAGATGCAAACTCGCCACATGTGACTCTGCTAGAATTACATAGAATGACGCTTTCTCTTTCCTCATGATCATGGTGGGTGGGAAACGGAAACTGCTTGTTCTGGGGTGGTTTTCAGCAATCTGCTAAACTGCTTGAAGTTTCACTGAATGGTTGGTATGGGGAAGGGCTGGCCTGAGCTCTTGTACATTTCCTCCCCATTTCAGCCTGTGGTCGTCAACACTGTGGGCAATAGGAGGTGGATGGAGTGGGTGCTGGACCTTTGCACCCATCTCCTCAGGACACGTCACTGGAATAATGAAAAGGAGGGACCATTACAAACGGCATTGCCAGAAGTTTGAGAATTCCAAGGTGCAATGCCTGCTCTCCTGAAGCCAGGACTGCTTGGCAAACAGCGTGCTGGGGAACCAAGGCAGATGAGGCTAGACTCAGCCTCCCTGGAGGTGATATAATATTTCTTTGTACAAAAATAGGGAGAATTCTAAGAGCATACAGCAATCACTTAGTACATGCGCGCTGCTGAATGAGTCTCAGACGTTCTGATCACTGCCTGAGACAATCTCGATGGAGGCTCAGTGGTCAGGTCTCTCCCAGGAATCCCACCTTGACTCTGCCACTCACTTGTCTCTTGCCTCTACCTCCAAATTTCCTGAAAGGACATTCTACAATCTGCCATAGCGTTCCTCCCTCTCGTTCACTCTCTGAGCCCCTTGCAGGCTCCTTCTTTCCCTCTGGAAATGCTAGTTCAGAAGGAGTGGAGACCAGGCTATGAGCCGTACTGCTGGGGCTCCTACACCCCCAGCGCACGATGTCACCTCAGGAAGTCACCTATCGAATGAGGTGATGGCACAACATCTGGCACACAGCAAATACTTAGTATTAGTTATGAAAAAATTAAATTATAACTTGTGAATGATAATAACACCAGAATCTAATGTATAGTCAGGCCTGTGCTAAGTTCTTCATACACAGTTTCTCACTGAATGCTCAGAATGAATCTCAGGTAAAAACTACTATTTGTCCCCGTATTAAAAAATTAGGTTTGAGTGAAGTTAAATAAATTGTCCAAAGTCACTGAGCTGGTAAACAGGAGCACTGGATTCCTTCCCAACCTGACTCAAAGCCGTGCATCTGGTGTTCATTTTACTGAGATCAATTAGTCCTCACCCCCCTCAGTACTTCCGACCCTATTCCTTTTGGGAAAAGACTCTCCACCATGGTCCTATACAGCCTTTCTCTTGGTCGTTCTGCAGCTCTAATGGCTTTTCCTCTGACTCTTTTCTGGCTCCACTGCCTCCTCCTTGGACGCCAACTTGTATCTCTCTCTGGGCGTGACTTCATCCTGTCTTAGCAAGACTAAACCCATCCAGGAAGCCCAGAGCCCCGAGCTGAGGCTCTGTGTATCATCTTCCTCCCAAACCACCTTCCTGGTCACCCAGGCTTGAGTCACTCCTGCCTTGCTTCCCACTGGATTCCGTGGGAGACAGGAAGGAGCCAACATTATCTTGTAGAGAACAACGAGGGAGGAAAAATCAAAACAAACAAACAAAAAAACCCCAAAACAAACTGTGTCTGAAATCAGAAGGCTTAGCTACTTGTGCTGGATCAGTTCTACTTCATTTTTTTAAAAAAGCAACTGTATTTAGGAATAATGTTCGTATGATTAACACACCCATTTTTGGTGTACAATTTGAGGAGTATGACCAAATGTCTACATACAGTCATGTAACCACCAGCCCAAGAAGTTCCCCTGAGCTTACAGTCAATTCTCTCATCCCTATCCAGACCTCAGGTAACCAATGATCTGCTATGATTACAGAATTGTTTTTGCTTTATTCTAGAACATCATAGGAATGGAATCATACAGTAAGTACTTTTTTGTGACCCGCTTCTTTTGCTCAACATAATTTCTGTGAGATTCTTCCATTTTGCTGCAGCTAGCAATAGCTCTTTCCTTTGTATTATGGAGTAGTATCCTGTGTATGGATATCCCATGTTTTGTATACCCACTCACCTACTGAAGGGCATTTAGGTTGTTTCCAGTTTGGGGCTATTTTGAAAAAGTTGCTCTGAACATTCTTGCACAAATCTTTGTATGGACATATGTCTTCATAAGTCTTGGGCAAATACCTAGGAGTAGAATTACTGAGTCGTAAGAAATTGTCAAGTGGTTTGACCATTTTATGCTTCCACTAGCCAGGCAGGTGAGTTCCCATTGTTCCATAACTTACTGGTAGTATCTGTTTTATTTTAGCAACTCTGGTGGATATCAGTGATATTTCCCTGTGGTTTTAATTTACATTTTTCTGGTGACTAATGATATTGAACATCTTCTCATGTGCCTTATTCATAGATTTTCTTTTGTGAAGTCTGTTCAAACCTTTTGCTGATTTTTCTACAGGGCCGGATATCATCTTATTATTGTGTTAAAAGAGTTCTTTATACATTTATATATATCTTTTATCAGATATATGTCATATAAATATTTTCTTCCAACTGTGGCCTGTCTTTTTTTTCTTAATAGTATCTTTCAAAGACCAGATGATATTAATTTTAATGATATGTAATTTATAATTTTTTTGTATGGTTAGTAGTTTTTGTGTCCTATGAAATCTTTGCCAATCCTCAAGGTCACAAAGGTTTTCTTCTATGGCTTCTTCCAGAAATTCAATAGTTTTCATTTTTGCATTTAAATTATTGATCCATTTCAAGTTAATTTTTCTGTATGACTCTGAGGTGAGAGTTAATGTTAATTGTTTTTCATATGGATATCCAATTTTTCCAGGTTATTTGTTGAAAAGATTATCCTTTCTCCCATTAAATTATCTTGACACTGTTGGAAAAAAAAAACAATTGGCTACATAAATGTGGGTCCACTTCTGTTCTATTTGGTTCCATTTATCTATCTATTTAACCTTATACCAATGCCATAATTTCTTTATCATTGTAGCTTTACAGTAAGTCTTGAAATCAGGTTGTGTAAGTTCTCCAACTTTGCTCTTCTTTTTCAAAATTGTTTTGGCTACTGTAGATCCTTTGCATAGTCATATAAATTCTAGAATCACCTTCTCAATTTCTATCAAAAAAAAAAAGCCTGATAGACATTCCATTAACTCTATAGATTACTTTGGAGAGAATGGACATCTTAACAATATTAAGTCTTCTAATTCATGAACATGGTATATCTCTCTAGTTATTTAATTCTTTAATTTCTCTACAAGGTTTTGTAATGTTGAGTGTACTGGTCTTGCATATTTTTTTTTTTTTTTCCTTTTTTTTTTTGCGGTATGCGGGCCTCTCACTGTTGTGGCCTCTCCCGTTGCGGAGCACAGGCTCCGGACGCGCAGGCCCAGCGGCCATGGCTCACGGGCCCAGCCGCTCCGCGGCATATGGGATCCTCCCAGACCGGGGCACGAACCCGTATCCCCTGCATTGGCAGGCGGACTCTCAACCACTGCGCCACCAGGGAGGCCCGGTCTTGCATATTTTAAGTTTCATTTATCCTTACAACTTCATGATTTTTTATATTATAAATGGTATGCTTTTATTACACTGTCCAATTGTTCACTGCTAATATACAGAAATAGAATTAATTTTTATATATTGACCTTATATCCTGAGAACTTATTAGTTCTAGTGATTTTTTTTTGTAAATTCTTTTGAGCTTTTTACATACATGACCATACTGTTTATGAAAAAAAGATAGTTTCACTATTTACTTTCTAATCTGCATAGCCTTTATTTATTTATTTATTGGCATGTGGGATCTTAGTTCCCTGACTAGGGATTGAACCCATGCCCCTGCAGCGGAAGCATGGAGTCTTAAACACTGCACTGCCAGGGAAGTCCCAATTTTTTTCTTATCTTATTGCAACTGCTAGGATTTCCGCTAGCAGGATAAGGAGTTGACATCCTTATCTTGTACCAATCTTAGGGGAAAAGTGTGTTCAATCTTTTACAATGAAGTATGATATTAGCTTATGTTTGTCATGGATGTCCTTTACCAGAAGGAGGAAGCTCCTTCCTATCTCTAATTTGCTGAGAATTTATATTATGACTGAATTTTGTCAAATGTTTTTTTCTGCATCTATTGAGATGATCATAGTTTTTCTTTTGTAATGTATAAATATGGTGAATCATACTGATTGATTTTCTAATGTTCAACCAACTCTGCATTCTTATGATAAACCTCACTTGGTTATAATGTACTATCTTTTTACATAGTTAACTTGCAAATATTTTTAAAGGATTTTTCCATCTATGATCATAAGGGATACTAGATTAGTTTTCTTTTTGTAATAACTTTGATTTTGGTATTGGGGCCATTCCAATTTCATAAATTAGTTGGGAAATATGCTTCTTCATTTAATTTCTAAAAGAATTTGATTAAGTATCATTATTTCTTTGAGTATTATTTTTTTCTTAAAGTATGGTAGAATTCACCAGTGAAGTCAGCTGGGCCTGGAGTTTTTTTCCTAGGAAGTTTTTAAATTACAAATTTATTTCTAACTAAACATTCCCCTGGACAAGATGATCACTAAGAAGTATCAAGCTTGAATATCCCCAAATACTATATAAGGATGAAGTGCATAAACTACTGTTTAATTTTAAAATTTACACATTTTGATAAGCAAGTGGTTTAAAATATTCACGAAGGCCACAGATTACCCACGATTATGAAAAATACCATAAAGTGTTCTATTGTGTCCTAAATTTAATAATTGCGAGTTTGTGAGTTAGATGACATGTGCACGTGCTGGAAAGGTTTCTTTCCCTAATGTGTCTGGTGCCTATAAAACTGGTCTCAAACATCTGGAAAGATTGGGTTTACAAAATAAAGATGGAATAAAAAGGAGCCCACAATTAAATAACATGTTCAGCAACTGGGTAATCAGTTCACAAACTTGAATTTCCCTGATGTATTATTGAACAAACTGCCTGGAGCAGATTTTCACATCTACTTTCTGAATGTTTTCCATAACTGAGAAACTCATATGGTCTCTTTTTTTTTTCCTGCCTCCTGGGGATAGAAACTTGGCAACTCTGCTTGGGGTATTTTAATCAGGTAAGTTTTCCTGGCTCTTCCTGTTAATCACAATGGACAGCGCAGCATAGCTTTTGCTTGCAATATGAAACAGAGTGTTATACTCAAGATGAAGTTCATAACCCTTTATTAGTCCTTTCTCCTGTCATCTCTCCACTGAATGGGAGCTTTTTTGGCAAGAAGCATGCTGAGCCCCAGAGCTAGCAAACTGAGACACATCGTTTCCTTCACTAATAAAGCAGGCAGTGCTAACTAACTAGGGTCACCGCCATCATCATTCAGGATGCAAACAACTGTGGCTGGGTTTATTCGGCAGGGAGAAGGAAAGGTTCTCATAAACCTAGCAGGCCTAACGAGATCTTTAATGCCACAGACTTTTGAGACAGCATCTGGAGTCCAATATCAAAATAGCTGGCTGGGGAATTTGAGCATTTCAGGTTTTTACTCTCTCTGCACAGTGCCTGTGGGGAGGATGGAATTGAGAAAACATCAACTTTCCTCTTTATCTCTGCTCCCTGTCACGGGTAGTACCTGACCACTCTTTAGCAGTCTTCTTTGTTTCTTATTTAAAAACCCTAGCAATAAAGCACAGAGAATGGAACCAAATACTAACTTAAAAATAGACAAAACTCTAAATTCAAACAAGCAGCCAGGACCCAAGGCAATCACTAAAAGAGGTTGTCTGGAAAACAGAACGTTCACTGCCAGGATGAGAATTGTCTTTTCCTTAAGCTGTAGAAGTTCCCACTGTCTCCTTTCCTGTCTCTCTCTTTGTCTCACAAAGAGAAATTATTAATGGGATATACAAGACTAACAAAAAATTAAGTTTCTATTTTTATATGAGACAACACCTAAAAACTCTAACAGAGTCTCCTGGAAGTGTTACACAGTTATAAGAAGGAAGAGAAAGAGTTGCCGTCAGACAGACATGGGTTCAAATCTTGATTTTACCACTTCACGTTCTATGATGTTAGTCAATGTGCTTAAACTCTTTGAGCTTCAATTTCCTCATTTGTAAAAATTCAGGTTCTACTAACAATGAAAGGGAATTACTGCAAGAATTCAATAACATACGTAAAACAACAAGCATAGAGATAATATATAATAATTTGTTAATATATGGTAGACATTTTTATTATTATCTGATTATCCCCATTCTCCTACTTAAACCACTTGACTCTGTATTAATCAATGGACCATCAAACAAATGTGCATTGGTCACTTACTGTATACCTAGTACTTAAACATCAGCAAAGAATTTAAAATTTCTAGTTCACAAGCCTTAATGGTACAAACATTTATTGAAAACTTACTCTACACCCAGCACTCTCTGGGCACTGATTTACTTGTATTATTTCATTTAATTCCTGAAGCATCTCTTTGTGGTAGATAGTAGATACTATTAACTGCAATTCTTAAATAATGTTCATATGCTGTAATTTAGAGATCTCAACACTCTAAAGGTAAGAGAAGGAAAGCTTTATTTTATGATTTAGAACAACTTTGCAGAGTACTAATTATAACATATGGCAGAATATGAGGGATACTCTTAACCCTTCAAACTCTTTATCTTACAGATCAAGGATGCTGAAAAGTTTGAATGATTTGCTCAAAACTATGTAGCAAATATACATTCTTAATTTTTCTTGTAGGCTATCAAATCCTGTGATCAGATTACCCGATTGTTCCTAAAGAAATTCTTTCCCTGAAAGAGATATGAAGCAAAAATAACAAAACATTAACACTGGTTGATTATTGCGGTTGGAGACAAATATTTGTAGCTTTTTCCTGAGTTTTTCTGTACCTTTAAATGTTTTGATTAAAAAAACTGCCTCCCTTGCCCATGTACTTTCATTTTCAAAGCAGTTATATCATCAATCTTTATACATGCCAGGTTTCTAAAAACCCTAGGCCTCAAATTTTTTTTTCTTTCTTTTTCAATGACAGTAAGGCAAAACAAAGTAATTTAGGTTAAATTTCGCAGGTAAAAGACGTATGCAATTCTCTAGAAGTCTTGGCAGTTCCTTCATAATTTAATTCTTCCCCTAATGAACTACATTCTGTAAATCTTAAAATAATGGAAGGTTCAAAAACAAAACAAAACAAAAAAAAATTTTTTCTGGCCGTGCCGCGCAGCTTCCGGGATCTTAGTTCCCCGACCAGGGATTGAACCTGCACCCTCGGCAGTGAAAGCACGGAATACTAACCACTGGACCAGCAGGGAATTCCCCCCAAATTTTTTAAAAACAAGAAATAATAAGATCTCTAATGCCTCAACCTTCAAAAAGGCCTCTTCATCAAAACAGAAGCAATTCCACATCGCTTGCTTCACCCCTTGACGCAGAACACAAATATTTTTCTTCATGTCATTTCTGTATACAAGGACAGCATACTAAGACAGACATCATTTTCCACAAAGATCCAAAGAGAAACACACAGTAGCTTGAAGTTTACAAGTGGTTATTTAGAGCTGGTCAAACAAGACAAGTATAGGGCATTCACTTTCTATTACAGCAGAACTTCCAAAAGTTAGGCGATGTTGAGAAGTGAATGAGATTAGGACAGGAGTTCAGATAATGATTCAACAGATGGTCAGGGGGTCAGTGAGCAAGGAGGAAGGAATGGAAGTGAGGGAAGCTCCTGCTTTGGAACACAGGCTGTACACTAACAAATGACAATGCTTTAATACTATTTCTGAATTTGGGCTGCTGGGTTTTGGTTTCAGGTAACTGTTCTTATACAGCTATTGGAAGATTTTTGGATAATGGGTTAATCGTGTTGCCAGCTTCCATTAACTTGGCAAAATGAAAATGACTTGTAATTATTCCTCACTGCTTTAGCTTTCAGAAGTGGCTATGAGCTACTTCATTTGTCACCCACAAAAAGATTACTGTCTCCTGCCAAGATCAGCACCAGGGAGTGTCATTAATAGCACTGCTTTGATAAAAACCTAGGCACCACATACCCCTCAGGCTCAAAACAGAGCTCTGTGTCTGGCCAAGTGTGAATTTAGTAGACCCTTCGAATGTGAAATGCAATGAATGACGTTTTCCCTTTATCCACTGTAAGCTTACACTTCTTGGAGTCACCACCTTCTTGGTCCTAGAAGAACTACCATAGTTGGTCAAACCATCTAGAACCCCAAATAACCATAACTTATCAGCCTGCTGTTTCGGTTCTCACACTGTGTTTCCGTATTAACTCTAAAACTACTTGGATGATTTTTGGAGACACTGATGCTAAGTCTGAATGCTATTACAAACCTGTCAAAACACATTCACACACTGCCTCACTTCCTCCTCTCAAAATTCAAATGAATGCCTACAACTCATCTCTCTGTCACCCCCAGCCTGCTCCTCCCACCCATGTCCCCTGTCTCCAGGGGGCCATCTCTACCCATCCCGTGGGCCAAGGCACAAACCCAGAAGCCATCCTTGATTCCTCCTTCTCTTGACCATCATCCAGTCAACACACGAGGCTGCTATTTCCTTCTGGTTCCACCTCCTAAGCTCAGGTGACTATCACCTCCCACCTGGACCACAGCAGCAGCCTCTGGGGACCAGACCTTAGCTTCTCCACACAATAGCACTGCCCTACTTAAAACTCTGCTGACACTCCACTACCATTAGGTCAAGTCCAGACACATATAAGGCCCTTCACCACCTGAACCCTTGCCCAGCACTCTCCCCTGTTCTTTCCTTACTAACCTAAACGCATCACTGAACTTCTTGGATCTTGCTAAGCATGACAAACTTTTTCATACATCCATGCTGCTACACTGACTTAGCCTCCACTTAGAGGCTATTTCCCACAGGAAAGCAACACAATACTCCCCTACCCGCACTTCCCACCCTACCTAGGCCAGGTTATAAACCTGTCCTGTGCATCCCCACAAAACCCAGAGTTCACTTCCCTTATTCCCTACTGTCATTGCCCTACTTGTCATTTGTCTCCATCAGAGTAGAAGCAAAGTGAGGCAAAGGATAATATTTTATTTATAACTATCCCTGGCTCTAGTGCTCAACATATGCATCTTAGTAGGTGCTCAATAAATGTTTCTTGAATCAATAAAGGCATAGATTTTATTCAATTTTACAAATGAGAAACCCGAGGCAGAAAGCAGTTGAGGCACTTACCTAAAGTCACAGCCTAGTTGAAAGAAGAGCTGAGACTAAAGCCTGAGCCTCGTGAATCCTGGCCCTGCAGGAGACAGGCCACCATATTTCACTGGTCCAAATTTCGCAGACTGAACAAGCCAGTGCAACAGAGGATGAATATTGACAAGTGGAAGCGAATCTGAACGACAGCTTCCCCTATGACCCACACAGAATAAGCATCACATTCCATAGGCCTTCAAGCCACTGCATTCTCAGACAGATGCCCAGCTTTTCTGGCAGCCATAAGCCTGATTTCAAAGGCCGTATGCCATACCTTTCTCCTCTGTCACATGTCGAAGTAACTTCTCAAGTTCAGGAAGTTTCAGCAACAAGATGCAATTAGGAAACATGTCATCCATCACAACTTGATCCAGGGGCTGAAACTTTCCCTGAAAAAAAGACTTTAGTCAGTCAGGATGCAAGTACTCCAGTCAACAAACTCATACATTAAAAAAAAGAGAGAAAGATATGTAACCTCATAGCTGGATCTCTAAACTAAATTCAAAGTCACTTGTTCCACCTAAGGATTCCCTTAACGGGACAGGCTCCAGAACTGACTCTCAGCTCCCTTTAGGAAGCTCTTGAAAACACCTGGGTTCCATCAAGTGGCAAGAAATGTTTTAATTTAAATGTTTTCTTTTTTCTTCAGATAGTAAGAATAATTCACAGGTTTCCCAAGTTAGTGTCTTTAGATTCCTACCTTAATCTATATTCTTCCATGATCACCCAATGTGTTAAATATTTAACTACTTTAAAACAATATTTTACTAATATGTAATGGACTACCACACAGTCTTGACATAATCATTTCATAATACACGAATGTTTCATTCTGTTTTCTTTACCATATATACATAAAAAGGTTTTGCAATAAGAAATCTGTTTGAATATAAAGTTAATAACAGTTGGGAAAGCTAGACAGAAGAATTATTTTTACTGACGTTAAAATAAATCATGTTTAACAAAGAATGGGTCAACATTTCGAAAGTACATACTAATATTTTTTTAATTAAATAGGAAAAGATCACATCTAAAATGTAGGGGAGGAAATATCTGAATGCTTCACGGGCTATTTTAAGGGGCACTTTAAGTATTTGAGAAGAGAGAGCAAGATGGTTTACAGTGAAAGCCAACTACCACCATGAGCTTCATTCTGCATCTGCCTCCCTGAACCGCCACAGCACCCCCAGAGCCTCCCACAGGGCCAGGGTGAGGATTAATTCACCAGAGTCAGGGTCTTAATGGGAAATAGGAAAACAGTTCCCCCAAATGGGGGGAGGGCCTTTAAAGGTGCATCAATACAGGTACTGATACTAAGGCTGTTGGTGGCTTCCTCCCGCTAATGTATCCTAGAAACACCAGGAATGGGAGCCACCTGAAGTTTCCATCTTCTTCCCTGAATACTTCTAGGGCCTTCCTGGTAGGGACTAGAACCATTTCTGCTCCTTAGAGATACACGGCTCACCAGCCTCACTGCTCGCCGTGCCCTAATTATAGCGGCTACCACAGTAGCTTCCAGATAAGGGGAAACATGATTAAACTAAGGAATAAAACTTCACTAATCCACAATAAAGAACACAGAATGTAGGAAAGGAGGAGAATAAGAGACGACAAGGTGCATCAGGAGAAAGCACAACTGAAAGTTTTAAGTCAGTTTTATTACTCTCAGTATTTATCACAAATTAAATCCATATAAATACAAAATACGAGTTTTGGAAAATGGATCTAAGTACTCAGTGAGAACCCATAAGCACTTAAACTATTTGCAGACATAAGAGTGCAAAAATAAGATTCCTCTAAGTGTTTAAATAACACCCGTCCTTAAAGTTGTCATTTCGAAGGTTTTCAAGCTGAGGTTGGTGTGGATCCCTGGGAGATACAGTACCCCTGCAGGGGGCCCACAAGCTCCAAACTATTTTCAAGCTAAGGCTACGATGCTATTTGCATTTTCACTGCGTCAACATTTGCACTGATGATTTCGATGCAAAGGTGGGTAAAAGCCCTGGCTCCTCAGCACCAGTCAGGGTGGTGCCAGCAAACCGTCCAGCAGCCGCTGCATTCTTCACTGCCATGGACAAGCAGGTAAAAAAATCCCAGCTGCACTTAAGGATTTCCTTGATCAAGGAGCAAAAGCAATTTCTTTTATTTAAATCTTGACCTTCGAGCGCAAGTAGGTTAAATGCTCTGTGTGATGAAAGTCAAGTGTGGCTGAAGTACTTCAGCTACCGCCGAGGCTCAGGGATCATCTCAAGGAAAAGCACTGTGTGACTGTCTGAGTGGCGAGCAGGACTAGCTGCCTTTTTCTCAATTTTTTACCTGAAAGAACCACTATGAACTATGGCTATTCAGACTTGAGTACTGACAGAACATAAATGAAGTGAACCTGTCACTTCAAGGGAAAGATTGACGGGACTTGTAGCCAACGATAAAACTTGAACTTTAAAGCAAAAATTAGAATTGTAGAGAATTTGTCTGCCACTATGACAAGCTTCCCAACACTCAGAATTTTCTAAAGAGATCACTGGTAATATTAAATTAACAAAGGTGTGTGTGTGTGTGTGTGTGTGTGTGTGTGTGTGTGTAATGAGTTGTGTAGACATTTGGAAGACCTGCATAATTCAGTGAGATAATATTTTCCAAATGACCAATGCATGATATTGCAAAGTAATATGCATGAAAGATCCAATAGATTTTAATGTAAGAGAGTGTTAAAAGCCAGACAGCAGGCCCAAAATGGAGTCGTTTGTGCTAAGCCCAAACAGAGACTTAATTAGTTTCAGCTCACCCAGAAGTGGAATCTTAAACCAGTCAATCAGTAATCTGCTAATCAGCACTAGCTAGGTCATTTGCCTGATAGACGCCAGGCATGCCCTAAAGAAACGTGACCTTGCCATAGCCAATCCCCCTTTAGTCTAGTTGAACTTTCTTGCTCTTATTCCCTCCTGGCTGTAAAAATTTTTCATTTTGTACAGTTCCTTGGAGCTTCTTTCTGTCTGCTAGAATAGATGCTGCCCAATTCGTGAATCATTCAAGAAAGCCAATAAGATCTTTAAAATTTACTCATTTGAATTTTGTTTTTTAACAAGAACATGGAAAGTTCATTGACAGGGTTTCAGATTCCACATTGCAACTAGCTTTTAAGAAACCACCACTTGTTGGTTTTTGGAGTAGTATCAAAGCAGAGTATCCACAACTATCTAAAAGGCTAATATACAATTCCTTCCTTTTCTGACCTCATATGTGAAAGGCTGCATATTCTTTACACACTTCCACTCAAACAGTGTATGGAAACAGACTGAATGCAGAACAAGATGTGAAAATCCAGTTGTCTTCTCTCAAGCCAGACATCAAAGAGATTTGCAAAAATGTAAAACGGTACCATACTCCTCACTGACTTTTACTGTTTGTTTCATTAGAAACATGTCATGTTAATATATAATGGGCTTATTATTTTTATTTTAAAAATAAATTAATAAAATTATTTTTAAATTTCTCAGTTTTAATTTCTAATGTAGTCAATATTGATAGATAAAACACACAGGAACAAAAAGTTCTTTGGGATCCTTAATAATTGTCAACTGTAAAGGTATCCTGGGACCTCTGGCTGGAACTATTACTATTACTAAACTCTGTCTTTATATCACAAAGGTAAATTTTACTCCATCTGGGATTCCTCAACTACAGCTTCCCCATTAAGGAGCTTTTGCTGGACACACCCCCAGAGTAGCTATTTCACAGTGTCTCACAAAGAAGAAAATGAAAGACGATAAATCTTCTTTATTCTCTTAAGCCTGAGGTCTTAACATTTGTACTATATTTCAAAACTAATGAGTATGTAATGAGAATTTCATTGTTAGGCTTTGTCAAACAAGTAAGGCAGATAACACAAAGGGTTAGGCAGTTCTCAGGACTCATTGGTGAGCTAGTCCAAGATCACGATGCTGGATCTCAGGTCTGCCGATCAGTGCTCTGATCTGTACCAGCACACATGATATAGGTGTTCTATACCAACCAAGTTAAATCTGAACTGTGGGGAGTCTACATTTGGACCATTATAAGGAGAGAGAGATCATGTTAAAAAAACAATCTATTCTGTTTCCCCACTGTTAATATCCCAAAGTGGGAAACTCACCTCTCTATCAGCCTTTATAAGGTAGTGGAGAAGCAGAAACAGAGGGTCCATGGGTGTGGCAAAGTGAAGAAGACCTCCTACAGATTAAAAAGAGAATTCAACAACATGGAAAGACAACTTAGTTATTCCACCTTAATCCCAATGTGGGAACCATTCCTTGAAAAATATATGTGAAATTCCAAGTTCAGAAGCTCCTCCTACACAGGCCCAAGAATATGTGATTCTCTCAAAAGGCAGAACATGGTCCACGAGATTTCACTCCAAACAGCTTCAAATCCCTGGTGTGGAGAGGACAGCCAAGACACTGAACTTGATCTTTAACTTGCCATTTCTTCTTTAGAAATCATTTTTAATAGAAGACCTCCTCTCCCCACCTCCCACCCCCTGCCAAAAAAAATAGCAGGGTTCGGGGGAATACAGACAGAATGTGAATCAGGCAAACATTAGGAAACCTGTATAAGTCTATCTACAAAGCTGCAGTAAAATGTAATTTCCTGTGCTTTTGAGGACGAAGCCATGGGAAAAGCAATATTATTCCCTCTGTATGTGGCTTCTCCTATGGGCTCTGACCTCACAGCTCTGACCTGTCAATGACTCAAAGCTCAGAGGTCGTTACCCACTCCAGAACCTACCCCATCCCTCCTCCCAAAGAAAAGTGCAAGAGAGCAGGAGTCTAACAAGACTGAGCGTAAGAAACTGGAATCTCTGCAGTAAGATGAGTGGTGCTCTCCAGGCTGAAAGGAAAAAAGGCAAATCAAACCAACTAGGCTGCCTGCGCCCCACTTTTCTCTACCGCACTCCCCTCCAAGCATCCCAGAGTCCTTCTTCCATGGAAGTGAACCAGAAGAGGTATTTCATCAAAAAGAACAATAAACAATTCATTTATCTCCATACTTATTAATTTGGTTTCAGGAAACATGTACTGACTTTTATTCTCTAACAGAGCAACCTACCTATACAGCCAAGAAATTCTAACCGTAAATTATATACGTGAATCCATTTCATAGTATGTTGAAAAAAAATTAAGGATGTAATTTTACATGATGACATTAATTATTTTTTTTTAAGTAGAAGAGAAGTTTATGAAAACAACCTATCAGAAGCTCTAAGCTCAGTTTATATGAGGCATCCATTATATTCAGAAATTAGAAACAGGTTTCTTGTTCTGAAAACAATATCCTGGTAGCCATTCTTAAAAACAGCTCTTTCTGGGTTTCCCTGGTGGCACAGTGGTTGAGAGTCCGACTGCTGATGCAGGGGACACGGGTTCGTGCCCCGGTCCGGGAAGATCCCACATGCCACGGAGCGGCTGGGTCCGTGAGCCGCGGCCGCTGAGCCTGCGCGTCCGGAACCTGTGCTCCACAACGGGAGAGGCCACAACAGTGAGAGGCCCGCGTACCGCAAAAAAAAAAAAAAAAAAAAAGCTCTTTCTTTAAAGTTACATTTAAAAAGAAGACAATGATGAAAAAAGCAGGTACCTTTGCTGTGAACCAAAAGCTATAAAAAAAAAAAAAGGTCTATTAAAAAGAAAAAAGCAGGTACCAAGTCAGACAGTCCAGGAGAGCTAATCAATCACTGCTTCTGAATATTTTCCAGTTTCATCTGGATATTACTGTGTCTATCCAGCCAAACTCAAAGGCAAGTATATTACATTAGAAGTGGGAACTCTCATATATTGCCAAATGAAAAATAAGAAAAGAGAACAATAAAAAGGAATGTATACTTGGCACCTACCAGGCTAAATACACAGTCTACCATTGCATTTCGGCAACTGAAAACCACTTCAAATCTTCTCATGCACACAGGTATATGAAATTCAACACCAGCAATAAACCCTTCTTCTGGATGCCTTACAAGAAAGGCAAAGTGGCCTTTCTACCTTAGCACTAAGCGGTGACTTAGACGGTCAACAGAAAGCTCAGGGCTTAGAAAGCAATGGAAAGCACTCTCTGCAAACAATGAGAGACAGAGGGACAGAGGGAACTGAGATACCCCATGACGTGCCCTCCCACTCCCACCCAGAACTGTCAGGGCTACGTGTGGTATCCTTTTTCCTTCCGAGTCAACACTGAGCCCCAAATCAAAGGAACGCTCTTAAAAGAAATAGAAATTGGGTGTTGTGTGTGTGTGTTGGGGGCAGGTGGGGTGGCCATAGTAATTTATATGAGAAAGCATTCTCTTCTCTTCTCTTCTCTTCTAGTTTATTCTAGAAGCTATATCAGCATTCATTTGCAAGGAAATAAGATGTTAAAAACTTGAAGATCCTCAAAAATGGCTAAGAGAAGAGCAAAGAGTTTCCAGTGAACACAATGTGCACTCCAGAGTACAAAAGTCATCTGACTCGGGGTGTGTCAGTGTTTTAGAAGAAAAATCAGAATTGTTAGTTAAAAATTTCCTACCATCTAAGGCACACAGTTATTGATCTAAACTTGTTTAAATCTTTCCTTTCTCCTTGATTAAACCCTGCTCTGATGCCAACAAAGAAAAAACCATGGACCAGACTCCAAACTGGGCAGATAGATGTGAAGGATGGCAAAGTCAGGGTATGTGTTAATGTAAATATATACACTAGTCACTTACCTGATTGAACTGATTCATTTATAAACCAAGAATGGTTTTTTTCCTTGAAAACTTTTATTTCAAACAGCTGTGGTAGACACACATTGAACAAGTAAATGGCTCCTTCCCCTGTTAAAACAAATCTGTTTTTTATTTGTAAGTTTTCACACACACACACACACAAATCAAAAGACTATCTAATAGTTCTGAGGAATGTTCCTAATATGAACATAAACATACATAGATATAGTCTATACAAAGTGACTCTAAGGAAAGCTTGTAGCTATTACAGACAGATGCTTGTTTTCCAACTGTATAATCCTCACTGAACTTAGACCAATAAACACAAAAGTACAAATCATTTATCTTAACTGCTACAGAGCCTCTCATTGACTCCTCCATCAGATCAGGAAGGAAAACCCATTTTTAAACTACCCAAACCTAATGGCTCAGCCAGATGAACTGAGTTGGCCTGTGGGCCCTGTCTCCAGGGCGGTGTACAGCCTGCCATACAGAGGGCGGGAGACAGGGCCCGCACACCCCTGAGGCGAGCTCCACAGGAGAAAGGCCAGGGCCCTACGACAGCAACGTGCTTTACGCCATGAGGAGTGAGGAAAGCCACACCCAATTGGATGAAAATTTCCCTTTCTTAAAACACCAAAAAAAAAAGGAAGTTAGAAGGGGGTGAGAACTGTGCGCATCTGCATGAATCTGAATGAATCCCTTCAATGCACACATTTTTTTTCTAAGCATAGCAAAATCCAGGGCCCTGAGTTTGAGTCTATCTCAACTACATGCTGGGCGTGAGCCCTTGGGGAAGCTATATAATCCTTTCTGTACTTCTTTTTCCATATCTGTAAAATGCGAGCAATACTGAACCTACCTCAGTATTTTTTTTATAAGGATTGAAAAGATAGAATACGTACACGTAAAGGTCCTAACACAGCACGTTAGTAAGTGCTCAGCAAAAGTTAGCTTTTATTTCTCCATAGTCAGTATAGCAAAACGTTGTCCACAGACATTTAGGTGAAATGAATTTTACAAGAAGCCTGACCATTTTTGTACCTTCCTTTTGTTAAATGCTTTACTGCTAACTAAAAAACTTCTCTTGAAAAAACATTGCTCACCTCATCTTAGTCTTACATATACCTAGGAGTTCCAAATAATATAACTGACCAATTACATTCAATTTCATTTTGAGGAAAAGAAAACTGGAGAAAGCCAGAATTTCTGCCTCTCTTGTTGTTTCTATTTACGTGTCTTTCCAACAACAATAACAACACGGCACTGCCCACTGGATTTCTCTTGCTTTCACTATTCAGTATGACAGTCACCAAGAGGATGCTCTAATTTGCTAAATATCAGGTATCTACTCAAAGCCTTATAAAATTAACAATAACCTTGTAAATCTTATAAAATAAACTAATGGAGAAAAATTTCACACAGAGATAAATAGTATCACCAATATTACTATATACTTATAGTGTATTTTAATATTTTTGCCTAAAAATTATAAGACAAAGCAAAATACACTGAATATAAAGGTAAAATTATTCCTGATAAAACAGGTATCTCCTCAAAATACAATGCTTTTAATGCAAAAAAATCACCCCTTGACAGGAAAAATATATACTACTTTTCCGTCTGAACAAAATAAGGAAAGTACAGCTAAAAATGAAACTATTCAAAATCTTGTCATGTCCAGTAAAAGCCTTCCTTTTTTTTTCTTTTAAACTCTGTTTATTTTACTTTATAACATAAAATGAGTATAAATGGAGGCTAATATTGGATAACTACTTTAGTAGGAAAAGTTGGCTTAAAAAGGCCAAGGAAAATTCATCTGTTTTCAGAGAGAAATCAAACACGCTACATTTTTTTTTGTTTTGCCATCATTTCTGATGAATACAGCTCTATGGATTAAAATTAAGAAGAAATAAAAAAACATTTAAGTCAAGTGAATTATCTTAAAAGACTGGTTATGTCGTTAGCTTGCTTTTGTCACCATGTAATGCTATCCTACCTTTAAAAGCTATTCAGGAAGAACAAACATACAAAGACAAATAAATATCCACACTTTTCAGCTACAACGTTTTAAAAATATTCAAGTTACCATTATCAGGGCGGTGGGGGGGAGCGCTTACCTGAACATGGGTTAACCAGTTTTACAAACATAAGCCCACTTTTCATCTTCTTTGAAGCATCTTTTAAATACTCTGAAAAGAAATGGTGAGTTTGTAAAATTAAGACAGCTGTTTTGTTGCTCACTTTACTTACTTTACTCTTTTTCTTTCTTCTGTTTTTACGATTTTTCTTCCTAAAAATTTTAGCTCTCTTCTATTGCTTATAAATTGTGCTATCTTATGCAAATTATCAACTTCTCTGTAAAGTGCAGTGGAATTTAAGGTAGTTTTAATTTACTTCTTTGAGAAGTGATGAGGAGCAGGACTCAGATGGGTTAAACCTTGACTCAACCACCCGATAGCTTTGTCACCTCAGGCAAGGGTCCTCATGTCCTGTCTCAGCCGTCACATTTATAAAATGATGATGATAATATGTACACTTGCCTTTCAAAGGATTAAACTAGCTAATTTGTTTAAAGTTCTTATATTCAGACAAACAGAAATAATACTAAATAATAAGTGATAGCTCTTATTACTATTATTATTTTTTTACTGTTACTATTATTATTAAATAGAACATTTAAAAAATCAATATGTACTGGACATTCATGTTTTTTGCCCCTAATTATGATTATCTACTCATGTCCTCTGCCCATTTTTCTAGTAGGGCATTCATCTTTTTCTTTACTACCATATTAGGAATCTTTATACAGTATGGATATCAAATCTGCTTTTAATGATATATTTTTGGGGGGCGGGCGGCACACCATGTGGCTTGTGGGATCTCAGTTCCCAGACCAGGGATTGAACCCAGGCCATGGCAGTGAAAGCCCCGACTCCTAAACACTAGGCCATCAGGGAACTCCTTGTTTTTAATGATTATTTCACCACTTAGGAGATATAAAATCTTTGTGTAATCTCATCAATAATTTCCTTCATGGTTTTATCTTTTGTGTCATACTTAGAAAGGCCTTCTCTCCCTCAAGATTATGTGAATTGCCCATATTTTCTTCTAGTACTTTTAGATTATAGTTAACCTATTTGGAATACATCTCTGTATAAGATATGGCGAGGAGATATCCCACTTTAATTTTTTGCAATGAGTTGTTCAGTTGTCTCCATGCCATCTAACTGAATAACCTATGCTAAGTGTTTCAAACACATTTATGAGTCTGTCTATGGACACTGTATTTTGACCCATCAATCTGTGGCTATATGAGCATTAGTACTTCAATATTTTAATTATTGTAGCTTTAAAATACATTTTAATATCTGGTGAGTTAAGTCCTCTCATGTTTCCTCCATGATATTTTAATGTCAAAGTTTAAATCATATAGATTAAAACATAAAGACCGTGACAATTTTATTTATAACATGCTCATACATTTTGAGTGGCATATTTAAACCCATTTAAAGAATCTCTCTCCAAAAGGAACCAAGGGACTCTGATTAATACGGGAACAGAGCAACAATCTACCAGAGAGTAACTCAGAAAGCTTGAGGAAGGAAGGGGACTTACAGTCACTTTTATGTTTTACAGCCCCACTCCCTTTACCCCACTTCAGATCTCCATAAACTTAAATAGAGCAAGCATGTTTAGAAACTGGCTTACTCATAAATGGTGTAGGTACAACTTTTTTCTCAATAGTGACATTAAATATATAAAGAAAAAAAACCCTAATTTTGAGATTTTCACTTGCAACCAAATGGAATAACAGAAACCCAATTTAACGGCCAAAAAACAAAAACAAGAAGGGCAAAATATGCAGAACAACTATTTTCAATACACTTGAGGTTGAGCCATGCAGGACAGTTATCTGAGAGATGGGAAACAAATGAGGTAAGCTCTGTGATCGCCCCAGCTTACTGCCTTGAAACAGTTTCCAGGCCACGGTGCTGACTGGGAGAACCTAGGTGAAGCCTGGCTGACTCCCTGAGTTGAAGATGGAGCAGAGAGTTCTCAAGACACCATGGCTAGAGTTCACAGGTCAGCATACAGGAACTGAGCTACAAAGAGAGAAAAACCCAGAGATCTGCAAAGAGTACTGTTTGAGTAGAGTATTCAACAGAGTACTGATCAGTGCATGCATGTGATGAAACTACCTAAGGGTAGGAGAAAAGCCAGCTGAACAGATTAGAGGGAACAGTACCCCACATGCACTCGGGGCCCTGCACTGGGCCTATTCCCAGGCAGACTGAAAAACCTCATAGTTCAGAGGATACTGGGTACAGTACTCCAAAGGGTCTTGCCTCAGTGGTAGGGGACAGACTAGACTAAATGTTGCTCTAGTCCCACCGAACTAATTTTAAAAGCAAGACCTAAAAGAATCAAACTGTTTCCAAGTACCTCCACTGTATCCCAGAGTGAAGCTCAAGATTATTTATAGGAATACAAAAATATTCATCTGCCAAAAAGGTGAAATTCACAGTGTCTAATCAAATATTACTAGGCATTCAAAGAAGCAAAAAAATATGACCCATAATGAGAAAAATAAAGAAATCAATTACTGAGAGGGGGTCCTGATGTTAGACACAGATGTTAGAATGAAGAGACAAAAGGATTAAACACAGTATTCCTCATGTACAAAAAGTGAAGTAGAGACACAGAGGATTTCTTAAAAAGACCCAAGTTGAGATAAAAAATACACCAGATGCGATTAATGGTGGAAGAAGAGATTAATGAACTTGAAGACACAGCAATAGAAACTACCTAAAATGAAAACACAGAGAAAGAAGAATTAAAAATAAAGTATCAGCAAACTGTGGGACAACTTCAAGCATCCTAATAATTTATGTGTGATTGGAGCTCCTGAAAGAGAACAGGGGGGAAACAGAAGAAATATTTGAAGTATGGCAGAACAGTTTTGAATTTGATGAAAACTATAAAACCACACATCCAAGAAGTTCAATAAACCCAAAGCACAAAGAAACAGGAATAAAATTATGCATCAGAATCAATAGTTCAAAA
This sequence comes from Mesoplodon mirus, assembly GCF_964341445.2. Taxonomy (NCBI): domain Eukaryota; kingdom Metazoa; phylum Chordata; class Mammalia; order Artiodactyla; family Ziphiidae; genus Mesoplodon; species Mesoplodon mirus. The sequence continues at coordinate 16,763,709 of NC_138993.1, forward strand.
CCAGTAATAAAGAAAACATCTTAAAAGCAGAGAGGAAAAAAATGACATCATGTACTGAAGCACAAAGCTAAAAATGATAGCAAATTTCTTATTAGAAACAATGCAAGCCAGAAGACAATGGAGAAACATCTTTAAAATACTAAAACAACACATGATGAACTCAGAGAAAATACCCTTGAAAAGTGAAGGTGGTCAATAGATTCTTTCAGAAATACAAGGGGTGAAAGAAATAATCACCAATGGACCCACATGACAAGGAATGCTAAGGGAAGTTCTGCTAGAAGGAATATGAAACCCCATGAAAATATGAATCTACACAAAGGAATAAGGAACACTGGTAATGGTGACTGCAGGGGTAAAGAATTTTTCTTACTATTTAAATCTCTTTAAAGATCATTGACTAAACAAAAACAACAATTTAGTGCAGGGTTTATAACATATGCATAAATAAAATATATGACAATAATAGCATAAAGGCCAGGAAGGGAGAAATGAAAATATACCATTGAGAGTTTCCTATACTATATGCGGAGTGGTGTTATATCACCTGAAGGTAGACGTAATCATTTAAAACTGTGTACAGTAAACCCTAAAGCAGCCAGTTAAATTACAAAACAAAACAAAATGCTGTTACTAATACGACAACAAAGGAGATGAAATAGAATCATAAAAAGCACTCGATTCAAAAGAAGGCAGAAAGGGAGTAAAAGAAGTACAAAGAACAGATGAGATAATTGAAAACAAATAGCAGAATGACAGACTCAAATCCAACCATATCAATAATCACATTCAATGTAAATGGACTGAACACCCCAATTAAAAGAAATTGTCAGACTAGATAAACAAGTAAGATAAAATTATATGCTTCCTATAAGAAACCCAATTTATATATAAAGATACAAGTAGATTAAAAGTAAAAGGAAGAAGATAAGAGTGTGCTTATCGTGCTAACACTAACTAAAGGAAAGATGCAATGGCTCTGTTAATAACAGACAAAGGATATTGCCAGGGATGAAGAAGGCCAGGAGGAAATAATCCTAAATGTTTACAGTCACACACACAGAGCTTCAAGATACACAAAGCAAAAACTGATAGAAACTTCTGCTCCATCTCTAACCCCTGGCAACCACTAATCTGTTCTCCATCTCTAAAATGCTGTCATTTTGAAAATGTTATATAAATGGAACCATACAGATTCAATTTTAAGAAATCTTTTAAGACTTTCCTTTCTGCAACTTATAAAAATGTAAAGGATAAAGTTTAGCACTGTTAAAAGCTTTTCCACAAACTAAAACAGGTTGTGGTCTTCTCTCCTTTCCCTGCCTGCTGTTTCTCACTTCCCAGCATCACATTTCTTCATTATTTCTCAAGGCATAGAAAAGGTGACCTCTCTTTTTCAGCAATACAGCCTTTATTTTATTTCAGTATGACAGTAAATCTTTCAACTGTAACTTGGCAAATTATTATTGATTTTTGTTTTTCTTTTTTTTAGTAGAAAACTTTGGTTCTAGTGATCCTTGCCAGTTCTTCCTCCAGCTTTCCCATTCCTCCAGAGCTTAAAATAATCAAACTTTACAAATATCCAAAATCTAAAAAAGATATTTTTAATAACTATTCAAGGGAAGCAGTGTTTCCATTTTTCCCAGGAAGAGCAGTAAGTCCAGAGGATTAGCTATAGCCTAAAATGTCAAACTATAAGAACTTTGGAATTACTAAGTACAAACAAATACATTAATGTGTTCTGCTGCAAATGCCAGTGTTCTCTGAAATATGCTTTAAGATGTATTAGTGTAGATAACACTGAAATGTCTATGTAACAGGGGAAAAAAGTCATCTTTTCTCATATAGAGCCTACAAAACAACTAGCTGTTGGACTCAACCTTTCAACACAGAGTTCCAAGTGAGATGCTATACTCTTTAACACAGCATGCATTTCAAAATTCATCTCTCCTGCCCAATTCATTCATTCATTTGTTAATTACTGATTAGTAAAAACAGACCCAGCCTCTACCCATGGGGAGCTTTCAGATGTCCCACGGAAGAGACATATCTTGAATCAAATAATCACACAAATGTAGACTGCAAATGTAACAACTGCTGAGAAGAAATACATGGACTATTAGACCTTATGAAAGAGGATGTAACACAGATAAGGAGGTTTGGGAAGGCTTCCTGTGTGTAGCACTGGTTGAGTTCTTTGCTTTGATGCCTAAGGAGTCAAAGGAAGTATGCATTCACTTTACCAGCTAAATATTCAGTTGGCTTCTGGGCCAAATCCAGTGCACAGGAGGGTTTTGTTTGCTATGCGCATTTAAAAAAATTTGAATTAGGTGCCAATATTTGGAAATCAGGTAATTTTACATGAGATATATTTTCCCTAAATATGAAAAAAATATCGTCAGGCAAAGATTTGCCTTGCACTATCAAAACACCTGTCAACAAAGAACATTTTGTTAAATGGCAGCTACCACTTAGACAGTACACTAGACGTTCCCTTTAGTCTTCCAAGGCATCTGTACACTCACCTCATGGTTGGATGATTATCAAATGCCACGTCTGTGCTCACTAAACTGCATTCACATTTTCTAGATTCTAGGTACCTACAGCAAATATCAGATGTGAATAAGTAACCATTTAGTAATAAACACTATCCTCTTATTGAAACTGATTCTATTACCAATTTTACACTGAGGCTATAGCTGTGCATAAAACAAAGCCCCTAATGCTCACAGAAAGACTGCATTTAACACACCCCTTCATCTTCCCCCGTCCGCTGCTTCTCCACCCCAGTCCCTCAATCCTCTGCCCTCGTGCCTCGACTATCCAGTCCTACAGGGCAGGGAGTAAGACTCAGATCTGCCAGAACCTAGAGGTCCCGTGTTCAGAACTGCATTGTCAAACAGAAATAAAATGCATCCCATAAATATGAGCCACATTTGTAATTAAAACTTTTCTAGAAGCCATATTAAAAATACATAAAATAAATTTTCAATGATATATTTTATTTAACCCAATGTATATATCTAAAATATTTTTATTTCAATACATTAAAAAATATGAAATATGTTAGCATGATATTAGCTGTGGGTTTTTATAGATGCCCTTTAACAGACTGAGAAAGTTTTCTATTCCTAATTTTTGGAGTGCTGTTACCATGAAAGAGTATTTTCTCGAATGCTTTTTTGTGGCTGTTGAGATGATTATGTGGTTTGGGGCCTTTATTTTATTGAAATAGTACATTGATTGATTTTGGTATGTTAAACCAACTTTGTATTCCTAGGACAAATCCCACTTGGTCATGGTGTATAATCCTTTTTACATACTCCTGGATTTGGTTTGTTACTTTTTGAGGATTTTTGCATCTATGTTCATAAGGGATATATTCTGTAGTTTTCTTTTCTTATGACAGCTTTGTCTGGTTTTGGTATGAGGGTAATACTGGCCTCACAGAATGAGTTGGGAGGTAGTCTCTCTTCTTCCATTTTTAGGGAGAAACTTGTAAAGAACTGGTATTAATTTGTTCATTATTTAGAAGATTTTGCCAGTGAAGCTATCTGGGACTGGGCTTTTTTCTATGGAATGGTTTTAATTTACTAATCTAATCTCTCTACCTGCTCTAGGTCTGTTCAGATTGTCTATTTCTTCTTGAGTTCATTTTTGTAGTTTATGCCTTTCTAGGGATTTGTCCATTTCATCTAAATTATCTACTTTGTTGGCATACAGTTGTTCATAGTATTCCCTTATGTTCCTTTTTTTATTGACTATTTCTATAAGATTGGCAATGATGTACTCTCTCATCCCTGATTTTAGAAATTTGAATTTTCCTTTTCTTGGCCAGTCTAGCTAAAGATTTGCCAATTTTGTTGATCTTTTCAAAATGGCCTCCTTTGATTTCATTGATTTTTCTCTGTGTTGTTTTTCTGTAATCTTTATTTCTTCCCCTAGTTTGCTTTGGGTTCAGTTTGTTCTTCTTTTTCTAGTTTCTTAAGATGAAAGATAAGGTTATTGATTTGAGTTCTTCTTTTTTAATATAGGCATGTACAGCTATATATTTCACTCTGAACACTGCTTTACTTCCATTCCTTACATTACTGTGCTTCATTTTCTTTCTTTTCAAAGTACTTTCTAGTTTCCTTTGTAATTTCTCCCTTGATCCATTGATTATTTAGGAGTATGCTGCTTAAAATTTCCACGTTTGTGAATTCCCCAAATTTTCTTCTATTAATTGCTTATTTTTGTTTCACTTTTTAGAGCATATGTTGTATGATTTCAGTCCTTTTAAATTTATTGGGGTTTGTTTTATGGCCTAGATTATGGCCTGTTCTGGAGAATGTTGTTGTTGAGTGCAACGTTCTATAGATGTCTCTTAGGTCTTGTTGGTTTACAGAGTTGGGCAAGTCTTCTATTTCCTCGATGATCTTCCTCCTAGTTGTTTTATCCATATTGAAATGAGTTATTGAAATCTCCCACTATTATTGCTCAATTTTCCACATTACCCTTCAATTCAGTCAGTTTTTGGTTCATGCATTTTGGGGCTCTGTCATTAGCTGCATATGTTTATAATTATTATAGCTTCCTAATTATCATTATAATGTATCCCCTTTTCTGTCCAGTAACAACTTTTAATACATTTACATTTCATGTAATTACTGATAAGGTAAGATTTACATCTGCCCTTTAACTCTGTTTTCTATATGTCATGAAGTTTTTGTTCCTCTTTTCCCCTATTACTGACTTCTTTCCTGTTAAATAGATATTTTCTAGCACACAATTTTAATTCCCTTGTCATTTCTTTCACTATATTTTAGGGGGGGTTATTTTCTTAGTGGTTGTCCTGGGAATTACAATCAGCATCTTAACTTGCAAGAATGTAGTCCAGATTAATACTAACTTGAAAATTTCAATATCATAAAGAAATTTCCCTGCAATGTATTACTCCCTCATTTGTACTATTATTATCATACAAATTACATCTTTATATAAGCCCATCAACAGTTTTATAATTATTGCCGCATGAGGTTATATTTTAAATCAGAGAGAGAAAAGAGTTACAGAAATACATCTGTATTGTCTTTTATATTTTTTATCTTTGTATTTATCTCTACCAGTGATCTACAGTCTTCATGCAGATTCAAGTTACCATCCAGTGTCTTTTCCTTTTAATTTGAAGGACCCCATTGTGATTTTCAGGTCTTAGTTTTTCTGTATCTAGGAATGCTTTAGTGTCTCCCACAGTTTTGAAGGATAGTTTTATCAGACAGAGAACTCTTGGTTGACAGTTTTTCTTTCAGCATCTTTAACATGCCATCCCATTAACTTCCAGCCTCTATGGTTTCTACTGAGAAGTCAACTGTTAATCTTATTGAGGCTCCCTGTATTTGATAAGTCATTTTTCTCTTGATGCTTTCAAGATTCTCTCTTCGTGTCTGTCTTTTGATGGTTTGACTATGATGTGAGTAGGTGTGGATCCCCTTTAGTTTATCCCCTTGGAGTTTACTGAGCTTCTTAAATCTGTATATTATTTGTCATCAAATTTGAGAAATGTTTCACTATTAATTGTTTAAATATTCTTTGTTCCCTTTTCTTTTTCTCTCCTCCTCTGGGACCCATTATAAATATTCTGATATGCTTGATGGTGTACTACAGGTCTCTGAGACTGTTCAGTTTTCTCAATTCTTTTTTCTTTCTGTTCCTCAGGCTGGATAATATCAATTGATCAATCTTCAAGTTTGCTGTTTCTTTTCTCTTCTAGCTTAAATCTGCTGTTGAGCCTGCTAATGAAATTTTCTTTTCAGTCATTGTAATTTTCAACTCCAGAATTTATATATTCTTTTGTAATTTCTATCTCTCTTTATTGATATACTCTATTTTGTGAGATTTCATTGTCATACTTCCTTTTAATTCTTTAGACATAGTTTACTTTAGTTCTTTGAGTATATTTATAATAGCTGATTAAAATCTTTGTAGAATAAGTCCAACATCTTGGCCCCCTCAGGAGCAGTTTCTATTGATTACCTTTTCCCCCCTGTGTATGAGGCATACCATTCTTATATCTTCATGTGTCTCATATCTTTTTATTGAAAACTGCACATTTTAGATAATATAACAATAAATGTGACAATTCTGGAAATCAGAGTCCCTTTTCCTAACTCTCTAAGACTTATTGTTGTTGCTGCTTTTGGTCATCGTTGCAATTGTTACAATTTGTTTGTTTAGTGACTTTTCTGGACAAATCCTGTAGTCTCTATTCCCTGTAGTGTGCAACCACTGATGTCTCAGTTAGCTTAGCGTTAGCTAATGACTGGTCTGAGATATCCTTAAAAGTTTTGAACCAAAAAGTCTCCCAACATTTGTTGAGGGGATCTTCATGTGTGTTGGGGCATGCCTTCAACACTCAGGCAATTTAAACTTCTGCCTTAGCTTTTATTTACTACTTCCCTTGGGCCTCAAGGTCAGTCAGAGGTGAGAGAATCGGGCTTCTCGGGTCTTTCCTAGGTATGCACACAGCCTTGCAAGTGTGCACAGTGCTCTAATTCCCTAGGAATATGTCAGAGCTTTTCAAAGCCTTTTATGGAGATTTTATTCCCATATCTTCCTTTTAAGTTTTTGGCCAGGTTCTTATTTCCACAACTGGTATTGCCCCCTCAGCAGCTGAGTATCAATTGCCACTGACTGTTTTTGACAAAGGTCCTGGGGATAGGGTTTTCCTGCAGAGTGAGTTCTGAGCTCCAATCAGGTCAAATGACAACAATGCCCTGTGAACAGGCCTTTTCCAGGGAGCTGGAAGACAGGTCAAATAGGGACAATGCTCTGGGAATGGGACTTTTTTTTGAGGAGCCCCAAACAAGGCCTGCCCATCCAGTGGTTGCAAGCCTGCTGGTTTTCGAGGTTACTGTAGACCTGAGCAAAGGGAGATGGAAGCAGTTCAAGTTGCAATGCCACAAACCTTGCTCAATGAGATTCAGCAGTTTTTCTTGAATAAACACTCCTCAGATTGTTGGAAGCCTTTGGCTAATTTCAAGAGTTCTGAAAAAGTTGATTTTGGACATCTTTGCCAATGTTTTCATTGCTTTTACAGAGGAGTGGATCTACCGCCACCAGATTCTGAAGACTTAGTATGAAAAAATAACTTATATTGTTATAATACTTCTAATATATCCCTTAGTTGGTAGTTTTGTGTGTGTGTCCCTTAAGCACACAAAATTACTTTTGACTATAAGATAAAGGCTCTGTCAAAGATAGAGAGTTTAGGGCTTCCCTGGTGGCGCAGTGGTTGAGAGTCCGCCTGCCGATGCAGGGGACATGGGTTCGTGCCCCGGTCTGGGAGGATCCCACATGCCACGGTGCGGCTGGGCCCGTGAGCCATGGCCGCTGAGCCTGCGTGTCCGGAGCCTGTGCTCCGCAACGGGAGAGGTCTCAACAGTGAGAGGCCCGCGTACCACAAAAAAAAAAAAAAAAAAAAAAAAGATAGTTTAAAATTTTTCACTTAAATTTGGAAAATCCTGGGTTATCCCATGGGCTAGCTCCTCACCCACCAAGCTTGGAAGCTCCATCGTTTTTCTAACTTTTACCTGTATCATCAGCACAGCTGAAGGATAGCTAAATTAATTAGGGAAGCAAAAAAAATCTGCTTTTAGAATAATGGGAAAGAATCAGAAAAGTAGGATTGGGACTGTAAAGAAGAGTTTTCTTCTATAGACCTATTTTTAACTGATACCTATTTCTTTGATCATGTCAGCATAGAAAGAACACAAGATCTGAAGTCAGACAGATCCACAATCCATTCCCAGCTCCTCTTCTTACTCAGTAGTGTGACCTTGGGCAAGATATTCAACCTCTCATGCCTCACTTATTTCCTTTACAAAATGGGCAGAATAATTATTTTACAGGTTTTTGTTAGGCTTAAATAAATGTGAAAGTGGCTAGAACATGCAATAAGCACTCAATTAAGAACCAGTGTCCTTGCTCTTAACTATGTGGAAACATTAAGAATGTGTTGGGAATATTAAGATCAAAATATAAAAGTCAAGAATTCCAAGCACAGAACTACCAAAGGGCCTAACAATTAGCTTTCCAAGAGCAGACTAAATTAGGACCAGTATGGGAACACCTCAGAGATACTGTGGGTTCAGTTCTAGACCACTGCAATAAAGTGAATATCACAATAAAGCTAATGTCGCAATAAAGCGAGTCACAATAATTTTTTGGTTTCCCAGTGCACATAAAAGTTATGTTTATACTATACTGTAGTCTGTTAAGCGTGTAATAGCATTATGCCTAAAAAAAAGTACATCTTAATTTAAAATTTTTGCTAAAAAATGCTATCATTTGATCTTTCAGTGAGTCGTAATCTTGCAATAGTAACAACATCAAAGATCACTGATCAACATAACAAATACAGTCATAATGAAAAAGTTTGAAATATTCTAAGAATTACCAAATGTGACACAGAGACATGAAGTGAACAAATGATGTTGGAAAAATGTCGCCAGTAGACTTACCCAATGCAGAGTTGCCACAATCTGTCAATTTGTAAAAACATGCAGTATCTGTGAAGTGCAATAAAGCAAAGTGCAATAAAATTATGCTTGTATATTCTTCTTAAGAAGCCAGAACACAATGCATTTTATGTTCAAAAATTAAGATAACATACAGTAAAGTACTCAGCAGTTTCTGGCACATGGAATATGCTCGATAAATGTTACATGAATGTGTTGCTTGATTTTTAGAACAAGCTCAGTAAGAAATGATAAAAGCAAGTTTTTATATTTAATGAGCCAAACTTCACTTATATGGAAAATTTACTCATGTGAAACACCTTCTTTTAAAACCATGCTGAATAAAATAAGACTTCACATTTTATTTTTTAAAGAGTAAGCTTTACACTTTCTTTTTTTGACTGTTTTCTCTTACATAAGAGATGACATAAGCCATGCTGGCTAAAAGAGTATTTTACAAAAACAGAAAAAATTCAGACAAATCAGAAGCAGGTACTCAGTCTCTTTGGGCATTTCAGATTCAATAATATCTTAAATTTCCAATTATCTAAAGCCCTGCCTCTTGAGTTTATGTCTAACCAATTCCACACAGTTTTCTTATGGTCTCTGCCCTCTCTATAAAGATCCAATTTTATGTCCCACTGGTCACCATGAACTCTAGCAGCAAATCTTCCATCTGTTTACCATCCTGATCTAAATACCTCAACAAAAAGGAAACTCTGATAGCTACTTTCCTGACATTTGAACTTTAAAGAAAATATACCAATGACAAAGAGACAATTGTGTCCAGTGAATGTAAAATAACAAATAAAAGCTAATATGTATGCAGCATTTACTGTATACCAGACATTATGTATATATGAGGTGTATATATATATATATATATATATATATATTCATCAGATTATATGTATATATAATTCTCGTATAATCCTTGTAATATCTCTATGAGGTAGGTACCATTTTAACTCCCAGGTTTTTTTTGTTTTGTTTTGTTTTTTTGTTTTTTGCGGTATGCGGGCCTCTCACTGTTGTGGCCTCTCCCGTTGTGGAGCACAGGCTCCGGACGCGCAGGCTCAGTGGCCATGGCTCACGGGCCCAGCCGCTCCACGGCATGTGGGATCTTCCCGGACCAGGGCACGAACCCGTGTCCCCTGCATCGTCAGGTGGGCTCTCAACCACTGCGCCACCAGGGAAGCCCTTAACTCCCAGTTTTGTAGATGATAAATTTGCCTAAAGTTAGGAAAACTGTCCAAGGTCACAGAGCTATTCAGCTATACACAGAGCCAAGATTTAAATCAGGCAACAAACATTTTCAACTATGACACTTTAGAGAATCTCTTTTTTTTTCTCCTGTTGCGTAGCACAGGCTCCGGACGCGCAGGCTCAGCGGCCATGGCTCATGGGCCCAGCCGCTCTGCGGCATGTGGGATCTTCCCGGACCGGGGCACGAACCCGTGTCCCCTGCATCGGCCGGTAGACTCTCAACCACTGTGGTCACCAGGGAAGCCCTAGAGAATCTCTTGATCTGAAGTCCCATCCTTCCTTCTTAACTCAGGAAACAAAACTGTGGCTGTGAAGCACAATAATTATCTTGGTATAACTGTTCTCCTGTGACACAAACATCTCAAACTCATCTGTCCCCCTCCTGTCCTGTCCTCCCCAGAGACTTCTTTCTCGTCAGTTGCCCCACTCCAATCCAGCCAGTACCCCACGCTGTCAGGGCTGCAGCAGAAGGAAGAGAAGGAGGGGGAGCTAAGCAAAGTGAGAAAGAGAAAAATAAAGGATCAAAAAATAGATAAAAGAAGGATGAGAGAAATTTGTTGTGGGATACAAGAAACATCTGGTGATAAAAACAGATAAAGGCAAGTTTGACCAATGGGAAAAAAAGGAAACTGATCTTATTAGCGATTACAATACCCTATGCACAGCTGCATATATCCTCTGCCCCCAATTATCTATGACATCTTAATGCTTAAAAATTAAGAGTGCACAGCACATTATCAATGCATAGACTTAAACATTCAGTATGTTTGAAAAGTTACTCATGAAGTATTGTACAAGCCAAAATGGAACATTATTTTTCATCTGCAGAGTATACAGTACAGGGTGTTGTACACTTGATATGAAGTTATTTATCAACTAGTTTTTAAACTTGGCAGCTCATTCTTATCCCTCTCTTGGTTAAGACAAGTTTCTTCATATCATTTAAAGTTCAAAGACACGAGACAGGAGAGAGAGAGAGCCACCTTTTTGCCAAGTGTTCTTATGACTTGGAAGCAATGGGCATTTGTTCGTGACCCTGTCTGATTTTTGGCATATAGCAGATAAGCTCTGAGAAACACACACCCCCTGTTACACGGAGAAGAAAGAACAGACATCAAAGCACCACTCATTTTATTTTTAGATACCATATCAAGGCTATTCAGGTTTCTTATGAAGATCCAATAGGAAAAAAAAAAAAGAGAGAGATTATCACTCTCATGCTCATGCAATATGCCCTAAACAGGTCCCAGTTCATTTTCTTTAGACTTCAGCCATTAGAATATATTCAGACCCACTGGTTCCCTTCTGCTGCCTGATTGCCAGAGATACCTCCTTGGGAACGCTTTGCTAGGACACAAATACGATGCATGCAAGACAAATCAGCATAATTTCCAAGTTACTTGCTGCTTCCAGGAATGCTAATTTCAGTAATAACTATATGCCTTCCTTTCCCAAGATGTTAGTACTGCCATCAAAGAGATCTGGGTCATTTTCCTGGCTTTGAAGCTCTCAGCTTCCTCAAACACTACAGGAGGCAAACCAAGAAAAGCTAGAGAGTGGCATGCAATAGAAAAAGAATTTCCAAGTACCGGGTTCCTCTAAGAATATCTTTTCATTTTGAAGTTTTGAAGAAAATGGCCTTTGCCAAGACCACAGAAGATAAAATCTCCATTCTTTTAGGGCTGACCTATCAATGGCCACATTTCTAGGAATGGCTTGTGCGCTGAAGAAGAAACTGATATAGAACTTCAAGTTTGTAGCCAATCAAAGCCACAAAGAACAGCAACATATAGAGATGGAGCCAAGGCCTTGAAATATCCGGGAAGCAGGAAAATTCTGGTGAGATAGAAAGGACAGACCTGACTGGGATGTCCAATAACAATAGCATTGGCTCATGGAGAGGAGGTGTGCCTGGTTCCTGGTCATCAAACTGACAACAGGGGACACCCAGCCTTCCTGTCCTCCCACCTCTCCCACAGTGGCGAGGACCATCATCATCCAGCAGAGTGGCCTTGCGCACAGAGCAGGGGCCCTGGAGGACTCAGGAGAGCTTTGCCACTTAATTCCTGTTGAGTGTTGAGCAGATTATTTGACTTCTCCGAGTCTTGTAAAATGGTGATAATAAAGCTTGTGTTGCCTACTTCCCATGGTCACTGTGAGGGTCAAATACAATAACACACAATATCATCAGAGTGTGTTACAATGGTATAAGAGATGGAAGATACGGGCCTAGGAGACAGGTTTCCTAAAAATTATATAAACCTTGGCAAAGGATGGACAGTATAAGTTATAGCCAAACCCAATTCTCCATACAATAAACCTCTGCTATATCTCTATGTCATTCAAAGACCACCAATTAACAGGAAACTCAGAATGCTTGACTGAGACAGGCTGGGTGACATGTGGCTGAGGCTCCTGGCCGGAGCAGGTCTCACTGGAGAGGGAGGGCAGTGGTCGGCTCTTGTGCTGTCCATCCTTCACCTTTTCCTTCCTCTGGACAAAGCACTCCCTACCCTCAGTGCCCTCTGGCATCGCTCTCTCCCACCTGTAATGGTAGTGGAGCTCACCCCTCCCTGGCTACAGCTCATAGTGGGTAGAGGTTAGGGTTACAAGTGATCTCAGGGGCCGGTCAGAAGCCTGTCTTGAAAACCTGTCTTGAAAACCGTAAACAAAGAACTAAGAGAAGAGGGGTAGCTTCTCCCAGCAGACACCAGGAGGCCTGGGGCTTGGGTGCAGGGTGTATGCAGCCTGTTTTATAGGAATCGGAAGAAGTTGATTTGAGACAAGGAAGTTAACACTGAGAGAGGCAGAAACCCTGGACCTCCTGGTGCTGCAATGCCCTATTCCAGAGGTCTCTGAGCTCTCCACCACCCCGCCACCCTGCCCCCAACACAGCCGGCCCTTCTTAGGAACACGTGGCCCTGCTAAGGGAGTCCTGAAGAAGCATCAGTCACATTTTCTAATACACAATCACGATGCATTGGCCCCACACTAAAGAAAGAGTAATTACCATACTAAGGTAGACTCATGGTCCGTTCAAACTGGCATCCTATTTATGGCAAACACACCAAGGTCGTTTGCAGAAAACCATGCTTGTCTTCAAAAATTCAAGCTCAGATGGCTTTCAAAACATCCTAGCCAGGCCGTATGTTCACTATGGTTCTGTGAATTTATCTTCACCTCTCCTGCATCTGATTGTATTTTCAGTCTTTATACACTCTTTAAGATAATCCAAGGCCAATATCACTGATGAACATAGATGCAAAAATCCTCAATAAAATATGAGGAAACATATCCAACAGCATATTAAAAGGATCATACACTATGATCAAGTGGGCTTTACCCCAGGAATGCAAGGATTCTTCAATATATGCAAATCAATCAATGTGATACACCATATTAACAAACTGAAGGATAAAAACCATATGATAATCTCAACAGATGCAGAAAAAGCTTTCAACAAAATTCAAGACCCATTTATGATAAAAACTCTCTAGAAAGTGGGCAAAGAGGGAACCTACCTCAACATAATAAAGCCCATCTATGACAAGCCTGCAGCCAACATCATTCTCAATGGTGAAAAACAGAAACCATTTCCTCTAAGATCAGGAACAATACAAGGTTGCCCACTCTCACCACTATTATTCAACATAGTTTTGGAAGTTTTCGTCACGACAATCAGAGAAGAAAAAGAAATAAAAGGAATCCAAATCAGAAAAGAAGTAAAACTGGCACTGTTTGCAGAAGACATGATACTATACATAGAGAATCCTAAAGTTGCCACCAGAAAACTACTGGAACTAATCAATGAATTTGGTAACGTAGCAGAATACAAAATTAATGCACAGAAGTCTCTTGCATTCCTATACACTAACAACGAAAAACCTGAAAGAGAAATTAAGAAAACACTCCCATTTACCACTGCAACAAAAAGAATAAAATACCTAGGAATAAACCTACCTAAGGAGACAAAAGACCTGTATGCAGAACACTATAAGACACTGGTGAAAGAAATTAAATATGATACAAACGGATACCATGTTCTTGGATTGGAAGAAAATGACTATACTACCCAAAGCAATCTACAGATTCAATGCAATCCCTATCAAACTACTGATGGCATTTTTCACATAACTAGAACAAAAAATTTCACAATTTGTATGGAAACACAAAAGACCCCAAATAGCCAAAGCCATCCTGAGAAAGAAAAACGGAGCTGGAGGAATCAGGCTCCCTGACTTCAGACTACACTACAAAGCTATAGTTATCAAGACAGTATGGTACTGGAACAATAACAGAAATATATATCAGTGGAACAGAATAGAAAGCCCAGAGATAAACCCACACACATATGGTCACCTTATCTTTGATAAAGGAGGCAAGAATATAAAATGGAGAAAAGACACCCTCTTCAGTAAGTGGTGCTGGGAAAACTGGACAGCTACATGTAAAAGAATGAAATTAGAACACTCCCTAACACCATACACAAAAATAAACTCAAAATGGATTAAAGACCTAAATGTACGGCCAGACACTATAAAACTCTTGGAGGAAAACATAGGCAGGACACTCTATGACATAAATCATAGCAAGATCCTTTTTGACCCACCTCCTAGAGAAATGGAAGTAAAGACAAAAATAACAAGTGGACCTAATGAAACTTAAAAGCTTTTGCACAGCAAAGGAAGCCATAATCAAGACGAAAAGACAACCGTCAGAATGGGAGAAAATATTTGCAGATGAAGCAACTGACAAAGGATTAATCTCCAAAATATACAAGCAGCTCATGCAGCTTAATATCAAAAAAACAAACAATGCAGTGCAAAGATGGGCGGAAGACCTAAATAGACATTTCTCCAAAGAAGATATACAGATTGCCAACAAACACATGAAAGGATGCTCAACATCACTAATCATTACAGAAATGCAAATCAAAACTACAGTGAGGTATCACCTCACACCAGTGAGAATGGCCATCATCAAAAAATCTACAAACAATAAATGCTGGAGAGGGTGTGGAGAAAAGGGAACACACTTGCACTGTTGGTGGGAATGTAAATTGGTACAGCCACTATGGAGAACAGTATGGAGGTTCCTTAAAAAACTAAAAATAGAACTACCATACGACCCAGCAATCCCACTACTGGGCATATACCCTGAGAAAACCATAATTCAAAAGGAGACATGTACCACAATGTTCACTGCAGCACTATTTACAATAGCCAGGGCATGGAAGCAACCTAAGTGTCCATCAACAGATGAATGGTTAAAGAAGATGTGGCACATATATACAACAAAATATTACTCAGCCAAAGAGAAATGAAATTGAGTTATTTGTAGTGAGGTGGATGGACCTAGAGTCTGTCATACAGAGTGAAGTAAATCAGAAAGAGAAAAACAAATACCATATGCTAACACATATATATGGAATCTAAAAAAAAATATGGTTCTGATGAACGTAGCGGCAGGCCAGGAATAAAGACGCAGACGTATGGAATGGACTTGAGGACACGGGGAGGGGGAAGGGTAAGCTGGGGTGAAGTGAGAGAGTTGCACTGACATACATACACTCCCAAATGTAAAATAGATAGCTAGTGGGAAGCAGCCACATAGCACAGGGAGATCAGCTCAGTGGTTTGTGACCACCTAGAGGGGTGGGATAGGGAGGGTGGGAGGGAGACGCAAGAGGGAAGGGATATGGGGATATATGTATATGTATAGCTGATTCACTTTGTTATACAGCAGAAACTAACACACCACTGCAAAGCAATTATACTCCAATAAAGATGTAAAAAAAAAAAAAAAAGATAATCCATTCCAAGTATGTACTGCCTACTCTGTGAAGCAATACTTATTTGGTGTATTTGTTATACGTAAACTTATAACAAGCCTCTTCAGTGCTCAAAATATGGCCTACAGATTCTTTGTCAGCTTTATTCATGTCACTGTCTGAGTTTCTGTCTTTATCAAAACTAAAAGAAAAAAATTTCGGCCCCCTAGCTCCCCATTAAATCAGTCTAACCATCTTTTTCTAATTCTATGTACAACTATAGTAAACAGAACCAGATAGTACTCTTGTGTAACCTCAGTGTCTCTGAGTGTTTTAGTCAGTGTTCCCGCAAATAAGAAGTAAGAGTAAATAGTGAAATAAAGGCAGAAATAGAAAAATGAGAAAAAATTTAAGAACACTGGAATTCATTCTATGATACATACAACACAAAAAGCCTGGAAAAAATATTTCCAAAATTGTTATTTTTCAGTGGCAGGATGATGGACAAATTCTTTTCTTCTGTATATTTTTCTGCATTACTAAAATTTCTACACTGGGTACGTACTACTGCTCTAATAAAAAAAGTTACTGAAAAAAAAACAACACTGGGAGAAAAATGTGTAAGTGAAGAGTTAGATGGTCAGAACTGAAGTTAAAAGAGCAACTGACGATGGAAGAGAGTCTTGCCAAATGTTGTGAGGACTTCAGGCCCTCGCAGGGAAATCAGCTCTGGCTGGGGAGCCCTCAGCCAGCCTGGATTCTAGCAGTTCCAGAGGCAGGTAAGGAAACAGGCTCAGAGCATATCGGACCCTTTCACCAGCGAGCTCACTCCACTTTAGCGAACAGTCATACCTAGAACAGAAAGGCACTTTCAAAGATATTTTAAAAACAAATATAAAGGACCTCTAGGTGGCATGCTTGCTTTCAGAGGCACCAGGCAAGGCTGGGTTCTGAAGCTTAAGGCCAACGAGCCCACCAATGAGGAGCTAACGGGGGCCACCGGGGAGAACGTGCCTGGATCCTCCCCAGCTACTGGCATGTACTGGGTGTCCAATACATACATACTCATATAAAAATGACAGTGAACTGAATAACCATGATGAAATGTGTAGGTGGTCAAAGAGGTACCACTAACTTGCACACTAACAGAGAGAGGCCCAGAAGGAAGGCTTCTTGGAGGAGGTGACACCTGCACTGGGTTTAAAAATAAGTAGGCATTTGCCAAGCAGAGAACATGGGAAAGAGTGGGTAGGGGTCCAGGCAGACACAAAGTCATGCGCACTCAAAGAAAGAGAAGTTGTGCAACCTCAATATCGCTAAGTATTTTAGCGGGTGTTCCAATAAATACATAGTAAGAGTAAATAGTAAAATAAAGGCAGAAATAGACAAAAGAACACTGGAATTCACTTTGTGATACATACAAATGGCTTAGCTTCATGGAAACTAAAGTTGATGGAAAGGGAAAGGGAAGAAAGAGGAGAGCGTGAGCAAAGACAAAGGCTGCAGGGAGAAACAGAACGTGAGCCATTTATTCTTTTAGCGAATGTTTACTGAATGCCTGCTCTGTCCCAGGCCAGGGGGGCTAAGAGCTTGGGGTGCAAGAGAGAGCGTATGTGTAATTCAAACCAACAGACAACAGCCCCGTGAGACCGGTACTGTTCTCCCCACTGCAGAGATGAGGAAATTGAGGCTTTACAATGAGCATGCAATTTGTCCAAAGACACAGAGCTCATAAATAGCATAAACCTAGTTTTAGGTGTGTTTTATTATAGCCAGGCTTTCAAGAACATTGTTGTTTGTTTGTTTCTTAACATCATGGTTAAAGCTCAGAGGATACGGGGGAAACCCATGCAGTCCCTATTCCGCAACTGAAGTGGAAAAACAATCATGAACATTTCTTACTTTCCTTTTATGAATTTTTTTCTGCCCTGGAGGATAAATATGTGGGAGCCATGAGTTCTGACTTATAAACGTCCAGGGGCCTTTTGGAACAATTGCTAGCATGACAAGATCAGACTCTGGAAACAGCCCAGTTATACCAATTGGCAACTGATTAAGTCCATCCACTTCAGAATGTGCTCAGATAGCAAGGGGAGCAGATCCAGCGTGTGGCCATCTGAGAAAGGTCAGTCGGGTTCCCTCCAAAAACGTTTCATAAAGACAAAGCCAGATTCAGGATTTGTGTGGAAAATGTTAAATACACTCTGTGCTGGAAAACTCAGAGACTCCCTAACGGCTGACAGCCTGCAGGAGACTATTCAGTAAATGACAAATCTTCCAAGAAGCTGAGCTGAATGATTCAGAAGTTGTCTAAAGTCAGCACTTGAATCCTCCAGGTTCCCTATCTCTGGCCAAGTTAATGCAGGTTCCACCCTGGTGAAAAAGCTCTTCTGAAAGTAGGGAAGCTTTCAGCCCACGAGGTTTATTTCTAAACACAAACATTCATACAAGCAAACAGTGTTGACAAAGAACAAAACACTTGCTTCTTCTTCTGAGACTAACCACATGCCCTCAGGTAAAAGGGGAAAAAAGTTTCTTTTTTTTTTAGGGTCACTGAAAAGTCATTTGGGTCTATAGTAATTCTTCCTTTGCCACATACTTTAAACTTCTACTTTTCAAACAAGAGGTGTTTCTTGTGGGCTTATTAAAAAGCTACAAGTCTCTAATCAGAAATAACATAAATTTTCTCCATTAGTAAATAGGAAATTAGTTTATCCTTTTAAATTTGATTTCTTTTTTAATCCTTTAATTAGAATATAGTTCTAAAGCTTGCAGTTATACAAATCTATTTTTGTGCTCCCTTTGGAGAGACAAATATGACACTTTATGGTGATTATCATGGCACCTCACATAAAAGGGTCATTACTGTATTTGGAATGTCTAAGGTAGGCAGGCAGGCCTGGGATTATCTCCCAGAGGGTACCCCTTCCTCTACCCCCCAAAAACTGGCATTACTTATACTATTTTGGGGGAAAAAAAATAACAAAGAGAAATACTCTTCCTAAAATATTTTTAAATGTGTATTTTCATAAAATAAAGGGGAATAACTTTATTGCAAAACTTGTCTACAGATGTGATCTGAATTCCAGTTTGACCTGGAGGCTCTTTAACCAGGGGGCTGACTGGGGGATGATTTCAGCCTAAGTGGATCCTGAGATCATTTCTGTCTTTCCCTTTTTCCTCACGTAACATTAGGGTTTCCCAATGCTCTAACATTTCCTTGGAGATGGCTAAGTAACAGAGTTCAGCCACAGCAGCATATAATACAGTCTTCTCTCCTACATTCAGTGAATCTGTTCCCGCTGGCCTCTCACGTCGGCATCCACTCCAACTTATTAGGACTGACAAGCGTACAAAACTTGGACTAGAGAAAAATATTAAAAATGTAACTTAAACATTTACTTTTAGGGCAGCAAAGAGAGATGGAAACTTCTACCTTATTCCAAAAAGTTGAGATGTTCACGGTCTCTTACAGTAACCAAAGCTGCAAACAGGCTAGTATTCCAGGGCGTGTGGGAGAAACGTTTGAGACCATCCCAAAGTGCAAGTAATGCTTACCCTGCTGAAACGGAAGGCAGTTCTATCTCTACTGGCCTGTGAAAATCAAGGCTATGTCGGACCACCTCCAAGTATCCCTTCCAAGTTTCAGCTTTTGTTTTTCTGAGATATTCGACTTTTCCAGACAAACTGAAAACGAGTGGCAGAGAGACCTCTGTTACCATATAATACTGCCCTATGGTAGGGTATAGTCTCCATCTCTTAAATGCATAACTTACTGGGGATGACTTCCCATATGCTGGAAAAAACAACAAATACATCTGTGAAGATGGGCCTCATACCCTATACTTACATGCACTCCCCTGACCATGGAAATTCTGACCCGCCATAAAGACAGCTAAATCTGAGGCTGGCTGTTCTTATCTCCCAATCCAGCTCCCTAGGGCTGGTCCCACTTTAGTGGTTCCTAGTGGTGTCCTCTGACCAGCAGCACCAGCATTACTGGGCGGGGGGGACTTGTTAGAAATGCACATTCTCAGGGCCCCCCCAGACCTACTGAATCAGAGACTCTGGGGATGGGGCCTAGCTCCCCAGATGACTGATGCCCTCGATTGAGAAGCACAGTTGCACAGCAGTTAACTATCAGACCACCAGCGTTTCTACACCCAGGGCCTGCAGATGGCAGTAAAGTCCAGCTAGAAGAATTACAGGCACTAGAAGCTCAAGTTCTAAGTCCTAAAGAACCAGCCTGCCTGACCACACTGTTCTTTTTTAACAGTTCCTTAACAGCTGGCTCAGCCTCCTCCAATGAGTTGAAAGGTCACAATACAACTCAGCTTTGAACAGGAACTAGACTGAAATTCTCGCCGCCTGACAGTAGACATATTAAACCAACAGTTTTCAGGGATGCAATCAATATTAAATGATCTTAAAGGTTTTTGTGTTTAATACGGTGAGGATACAAACATACTTTAAGAATGAAAATTTCAATACTGATTAAATAGAACAAGATAAGAAATTCAAATTATTCTCAGCCGTTGTGTGTATCTGAATAAAAATAATGCACTTGATTCTGAATGATTAGAGTTCCCACCGTTAAAATCTCATTGAATTAATGTGACAACAGTGAGAAGAGAATTTTTCTACTGTAAAGCATGTATCAGGTAGCCCTTTACTAGATTCTGTGAATACCCTGAATTTTGCATTAACTTTTCCTATACAAACTACAAACATCTCTAGTGAGGATGTGGAGCAACGGGAACTCTCGCTGGGAGTATATATCAGTACAAGCACTTTGGAAAACTGTTGAGCAGAGTCTAACAAAGCTGAACATACAATATCCAGGACCAGCAATTCCACTCCTGGGTCTACACTGCAGAGAAATGAGCACTTCCATCTACCAAAAGCCTCATAAAAGAGTGTTCTTAGAAGTGTAACTCATAATAGTTACAAACAGGAAATAATCCAAACATCTACCCACAGTAGTGGAGATAAATATTATGAATATGCATACAATAAAATATACCCAGCAAAGAAAACACAAACCAACCAACAAACCAGACTACTGCTACACAGAATATGGGTGGACCTCAGCTGAGTAAACGATGCCAGGTACAAAGTTAACACACACTTATCCAAACAGGCAGAACAAATTCTGGTGACAGAGGACAGCACAGAGGTTACTGAGGCTATCTACCAACAGGCAAGAGGAGCTCACTGGAAAAGTTCTAGGTCTTGACCTGGGGAATGGTTACAGGGGTGTATACATATGAAAAGTTCATTGAGTTGCACACTTAAACTGGTACACGTTATGTATGTTATACTTCTTTATAAAGGGAGAAAAAGTTAAACATGCACAAAATATTCTTGACAGGTGGTCACGTAACTATTTTCAATATCCATCATAAAAATCTAGATTACTGGGCGACTATATAGTTATCAGAGTATCATTTACTGCAAAAATACTGTATTTGCTAAGCTAAATCTCAAAATTACATAAACAATGGGTTTTCCTTATAGCCAACGTTATGCCGTCAAATCAATGTATCATCCTATGAAAAGTCCAAACCTTTCTGGCTTGCACTCCCTGGTCCCAAACTCCATTTACTCTGCCACTTCATGCCATCCATCATAGGTGGCAACTGATGTCCATCATCCCAAGCCCCAGCAGACCCCGGATGTGGTCATCATCCCGGGGGAGGCTGAAAATACTGGCTCCAGCATTCCTGTCATTAGCTACTTGCCTGAATCTCTTTGAACCACCCCTGTCCTAACCCCTTCCAACATCCAGCTCCCCTCCTGCCTCACAAACCAAGGCCTGTCCCAGGGCTGGGATCCTGTTAAGACAGCGCAGCCTCCAGGCCAATGTGGACCTACTGGATCCTAGGTTCCGATCCAGTAGGACTCAGACGCCAAGCCAGCTGTCGAGTGGGGGATTCCTAGTTACACCCCAAGAGCAGACACCTCCAGGCCTCGAGGCCCTGAACCCGCACTGCTCTCCCCAGGCCTGGGCCGCTCCCTCCAGCCCACCCGATGGATCCACAAAGAACCCGAACGGGGAAAATCCGCTCGGTCCGTTTCTGAACTTCCTGCTGAGGTTTTGAAAAGCGGAGCTGCGGGCACTCATAACCAAGATGAGGAACCACGTGTTCCGCGAGGCACTCGGGTCCCGCCCGCGCGGCCGAGGGGTGCGCAGGGCCTGTTACGGCTGCGCCTCGGCTCTGCGCTGACCCGGGAACACTCTGGGGTGCGCGCCCCGCCGCCGCCGCCGAGAACCCGCCCGGGCGCCGCCCCAGCCGCCGCTTGGCGCGCTCTCGGGCCGGGCCACCCGGGGCAGAAGGCCCGGCCGCGGCCGGGCGCGCCCCCGTTCCGGGGCGGGCGTGTTTACCTGGGACTAGGAACACGTGCTGCCGGGCGCTAGCCCCTTCTCCGCAGTCCACGCCTGCCTCCATGCCGCCCGTTCGGTCCCGGCGGCTGCAGGCCTCTGAGCCCTGGGAGGGCGGGCTCAGCGAGAGCCCGGTGGCAAATGGCGGGAGAAGGGTCGATTCCGGGGAGCGCGGCGCGCGGAGAGACTGGCGGGGCCCGGAGGGCGGCCCGCGGGGCGAATTTCGTTTCGTTTCCGGAGCCCGCCAGCGGCCCGGGTTACGTTTTTAAACTGAGCGCCAGGCCCAGGCCACCGGCCCACTGGCGCGTCGCCCGCCGGCGGGGAAGGGTCGCGGCCTCTCCCCTCCGCGGCTCGGCCAATGGTAGGTGCTCACCCGCGGCACCCAGTGACGCGGCGCGGGGGGCGGCGACCCAGGTTGGCGGCGGCGGCGGGCGGGGTGGCCTCAGTCTCGGGGCGCCCGGTCACCGCGCCCAGCGGCCCTCCGCCCAGGGACTCCGCATCCTGCGGAGAGCGGGCCGAGGCCGGGTCTCTGCGGAGTGGGGCTCCCGGATGGATGACGCCTGCCACCGCTGAGGGCTGGCGGACTCGCGCACACCTAGCGGGAGGAAAAGCCTGGAGCAAATCCACGTTAAGGACAACAGCTATCACATCGGAATCCTAATGCCACCGTTCCTTGTCAACGTTTCTTTATATCATTTGCATTCTGCGTTGGAATTAATGTCAGAATCTGGTGTGCTTTGTAATTAATAACAAAATGCATGTAAAGCGGTCCTCAAATTGGGATTAGTCCTCATTACTAAAAAGAGGGGCACAGTTTGAGGCTCAAAACGTGCATTTGTTGTTTTGGAAGACATTGATTTGTAATGAGTTAAAAATTAAGACTTTAAAAAGCGATGTGCAAAAAGTTAATAGTCATGAAATTTCGGGATTTAAACTTCTAAAAATAAAAATTTAATAGTCATGAAATTTCGGGAGTTAAACTTTTAAAAATAAAATTTTAATAGGTTTTAGAAAAGAAGGTAATAAATATTTGTCTCATACTTAAGAATAGTGTGACTCCCTGCTACCCCAGATCCCCAGTCCCCCTCCCCAGGGGCAATCACTGTTAACAGTTTCTTGTCTGTTCTTCAGAATTTTTCCATTCAAAAACAAGTTTATGTGTCTTTTTTTTTTTTTTTGCACAAATGGAAGAGTAATATACATAACTCTTAATGCACTTAACTTTTTTTGCTTAATCTTGAAGAGAGTTAAATTCTGCAGCACTAGATCTATCTCAGCCTTCTGAAAATATTTTTTATTTCAGTCCTGTTTCCCATGAGGGGAGACAAATGCAGCTCAAGTTGACTGCAGGACACACCTGGCAGAGAGGAAGCCTTTCTGGTTGAGGAGGGGGACCCAGATGCTAACTCTGGGGCAGGCAGCAGATTGGTATTGCTCTAGAGCTGTTTTCATCGTTTTCTGATCCTTTCCAGCCGTTGGCTGTTTGAACATGTGTTTTTATGTGGTTGTTTTCACAATGCAAAGACAATTTTGTCTGCTTTTGTACCTTAACATTGCCATGAACACATTTCCCATGGCATCCAGAACTATCATTGGAGACATGCTATTTCACACTGCTAATGTACCAAGGTTACTTGACCATTCCTTAGTGTACAATATTTAGATTATTTCAAAATGTTATTCTAAAAAATGCTACAATGTATATACTATATATGAACTATGCAGCAGTTTGAAGCAATGAACTAGAGGTACACGCAATGAACTAGATGTACACGTAGCAACATGGATGCTTTATATCAAGAGGGAAAAAAAGAAGTAGGAAGAGATTGATGGCAGAAAACCATATAGGTAAATTAAAAACACATAAAACAACATATCTTTTAGAAGGATATATGCACATTTAAGGCCATGTATCACATAAGAAATGGGTGTCTTTAAAAGGGAGGGGAGTGGGATTGGGGATGGATAAGGAATGAGAAGGCAAGAAAAATCAAATGAGGGGCCAGGGTACACGTGGATGGCTGTCACTATGTCCTATGAATGAGACTATAATTCATTCTCTGACATTTAGGTCCAAGGATGAAAACTTTTTTTAAAAAAATGTGCTGCGGGCTTCCCTGGTGGCGCAGTGGTTGAGAATCTGCCTGCTAATGCAGGGGACAAGGGTTCGAACCCTGGTCTGGGAAGATCCCACATGCCGCGGAGCAACTAGGCCCGTGAGCCACAACTACTGAGCCTGCGCGTCTGGAGCCTGTGCTCCGCAACGAGAGGCCACGACAGTGAGAGACCCGCGCACCGCGATGAAGAGTGGCCCCTGCTTGCCACAACTAGAGAAAGCCCTTGCACAGAAACAAAGACCCAACACAGCAAAAAAAAAAAAAAAAAAAAAAAAATTAATTAAAAGGCTCAACATTAAAAAAAAAATGTGCTGCAACAAACATCTCTAAGCAATTTCATTTATCCACTTAAAAAAATTATTTAAGTACCTTCTTGGAAGGCAGACCCGTGGTGATGTTGGAGACTGGCTCCAGATTCCTATTGTCCTCAGGGTAAAGTCCAAGGTACTAAGCTTGGAACACAAGGCCCGTGAGATCTGGTTCTCACTTGCCCCTCCAGCCACAGTTTCTACCGCCTCCCTCCCTCCCCACCTTGACCACAGTCTGGCCGTGAGGAACTGCCCTCTGTCACATGCAGCACTTGACACTGTGTTCTCAAGTCGGAACCACGCTACTCTCAACTAGCCTCATTGCTCTGCCTTTTCTCTCACCCTCCACTTCGCTTAGACAACATTTCATCATACATCAGGCTCACTGAGACAAAACCTGCTCATTGCACTCCTCTTCCTGTCTCCAAACGTCCTCCCCATGAATGAGATGCCTCCAGTCTTCTCAGTTACCTCACTAAGGAGTGAGCCTGATTTTCAGTCAGTTCCTTGAGGAAGGACAGCATCTAATAATTCACCAGTTTATCCTCAAAAACTAATGATGCCTTTCACTGCATACCAACTGCGACAAGCACTGCGCTGAACATGTAACTCTGACTCTTTCAGTCCTCCCAGCAGTCTTAAGGGGAAGTGTCAGTATGATCCCCACGTTTTACAGAGGAAGAATGTAAAGTTTAGAGAGGTCAACTAATTACCCAACACACACAACCAGCAAGCGGCAGAGCAGGAATTCCACCCCAGAAATTGGGCTCTTAACCTTCCCTCCCTCCTTCCCTAGCGTCCCAGTGCCTAGAACAAAGCTGTATGGGCACATAGCATATGCTCCACAAATATTTTTGAATAAACATGTATGTGGATAGATAGGCAGTTATGGTAACAGTCAGTGTGGCTTGTGCCATTCCTAAGTTTTATAAACAAGAACAAAGTGATTACATCTAGTATATCATAAAATATTCCATAAAGTAATTTTTATACTAGTTATACTAACACGCAAAGAGACAAGCAGGTCGTTCTTCAAGGAATAAGAAGGGAACAGCAACATTAATACCTCTGAGTAGAGAGACATAGAAACTCTTCTAAATGCCGGAAATAAGAAATGTTCATTTTCTAGTGGAAAAAAAAAAGGAACTGGGGAAAATTTTTAAAAACAGTTCAATGTCCAGTGACCTCTACCAGTGCTTAGTGGTGACCAGAACAGAGAGAGCTTGAACTAAGGGTAGTGATTCTTTTTCTCTAATAGATTATTAAACATTTATGAGAATTCTTCTTTCAAAACAAAGAATGAAAATCCATGTTTATCATCACTTTCATCCTAAGAAAGAATTGTTGCCTTGTGTTTTGTCTTGTTGCCAAATGCTCATCTAGGGACAACAGGGAAGGCAACACGGTACTGGAGAATAATATGGGGAGGAGAAAGGCATCAGCTCTCAAAAGGGCCAACTATTTAGAAAAGAGACCAAGCAGTAGTACTGAACCATTCTTTCTGGGGAGGATATTTCCTTTATATTCACTCTCTTATCCAACCCAACCCAAAACAGGATCCTACTTGTTGCAAAAGGTTGCATATTGTATATGCAAATACCCACATATAAAACTGTGAGATCTGCCAGTTATAGAACAAGAATGACTGAAGCTATTGAGAAAGAAAGAAGAGCAGCCTCAGACATTCAGAAGCTGGCCTGGGGCTCCCAGCTGGATCCTGGTGACTCTCCCAGTATCTTAAACAAAGCTCCCAGAACACCCGCCTCAGACAAGGCTGTCCTGAGACCACCATAAAATGACACAGAGCAAGGCCACTTCATGATTTGCGTGAAGCACAGACAAAACCAGGTCACTGCCACCCCCAAAACCCTGAACACCTCCTCTGTTAGCTGAAATGAGTGACTGCTACTTCTTTACTAATTCCAGCTTCATCCTCACCCCAGCTCCCCCCTCCCTGTAGAGGAGATTTACTGGGACACCACTTTCTAACAGCACCCAAACTAGAGTGGATCCCTGCATCCTTAGACCCTCCCCAAGTCACCCAACCAGAGCCCAACCCTCCAAAGCTTCCTCCCAACATCCTCCACCTAGTAAGACGCCCCTGACTTCCCATGGCCTGTGTTCTCCCATTCAACTGCAGGGGTGTTCCTGGTGGTCTTGGGGTAAACTTGGGGTTGACCCTGTGTTTACTCATTTCCCTGTGTGTATGTGTGTGTGTGTGTGTACAGTTATAAACCTTACATACATTCACATAAAATTAAGGTAGTAAGAAAATTCAGGCAATTCAAGCTCCAAAATGTACTTTTGCAACTGAACTACCTATAGGGCTAGGCCACCATGGTCCAGTGAATCAGATAGTCGGATAATTATGTATTTGGCTGCATGACGGCCTAAGCAATCACCATACACTTCAGAAAATTTCAATAACTTGATGTCCTAGTTATTCGCACTGTGCTTTTATATGTGCTTTTAATATTTTCTGCAGTGCAGAGTTTTTGAGACATGTTTTTTAAGTTATGAGTTACCTAACAAGTTAATGAATGGAGAAATGCCAAAATGCTGGCTTTTTTTCATTTATTTTATAACATACTGACTTCTTTTTTTTCCTATTTACAAAATCCATCATAGTTTTTATTTTTTTAATTAAAAATTTTTTTTTCATTTAAATATTAATTTTCAAAAGCAGGGTACAAACTTGTATAGAGAGTATGATTACAACTAAGAAGAGTAATAAAAATAACAGATTGGTGACTAACATCTAACCATAGTTGTCCTTTAATCATTTCTTTATACTTTGATATATTTTCCAAAATTGTTCAGTTAATATTTTTAATTTGATAATAGCAATATTATGAATTTCTAGGTTGTTTTTGTTTTTTACTCTGTGCTTCCTCCTAGGTGCTAAAACAATAATATTCTGGTTCTCTTTTTGGTAAGTCCTGATTGCTTTTACTAATAATTTCATAATTAAGAGACTTAAAAGATACACATTCATTTATAACATCAAAACAGTACATTGCTGCTGTTCTCTGCCTATAAGTAAAATACTCTTCAAATAGTAATAAGATATTTTATTAACTAATTCTGTTGAACTAGCTGAAAATAGGAACTGCAACTGCTAAATATGGCTGATCTGTTGCAAAAGATTAAGTTTTTCTGGTAATGTGAATTCCACCCCATGTTTTGTTCAACAGCAAAAATAAGTAATGACTGGCTATTTAAAGAGGAACTGCTGCATCTTCTACAGAATAATAGTCAATTTCATGTTGACTTTTGTAATCACAGTGACCATGTGACATTCCTGAAAACTCAGTCTTCCTTCATTAGTTTATTAAATATTCCTATTTTTTTAAGAACTTAATAAAACAATTGTCCTTTAAAAGTACGTACAAACTTCAATTTTTAGAAGTTTTTGATAAAAGGCAGGAAATAACCTAATAATGAAATAACAATCTCCTGGCTGTTACTTTGTATTTGGTGCTTGGTACCTCTCATTCTCTCTCTCTCTCCACTTGGGCCAATCTAAATTAATTCTACAATATTACTGACACCTACTTTGTGCCAGACACTGTTTTGGTTGCTTGGGCTATATCAGTAAATAACACATATAAAAATGCCTACCCTCCTGGGGTTTACATCTAGTAGAGGGAGACAGAGAAGCTATATACATAATAAACACATTCTATAGTGTAACAGAAGAGGGCCAGTAGTGTGTAGGGAAGAAATACAACAGGGCAAGTGAGCTTGTGAGGACTAGGAGGGCTGCAATTTTAAATAAAGCAATCAGGGTGGGCCTCATTAAGAGGGTAACGTTTGAGCAAAGACTTGAAAGCAGAAAGGGAGTTAGGCATGTATATATCTGAGGGAAGGGTGTTCAGGCACAGGGAACAGCCAGTGCCAAGGCTCCAGACTGCAGCTTTTATGGCACATTCGAGGACAGCAAAGGAGGCTGTGTGGCTTGAATGGAGTGAGCAAGGGGAAGAGGTAGCAGGAGATGAGTTTGGAGAAGTGAGAACCTTACATGCCATGGGAGGGGGGAAAATGGGATTCCCCAGAGGGCTGACCAAGGAGTGCTAAAAGAGTGTAATAAAGCATAAGAAAAGGGAAAAAGGTAGAACAACCAAGAGTAGTTGCAACTAAAAACGGGAAAGAAGCCCAGTGTCGCTCAAAAGCTTTCCACTGTAATCCACAGTAAGAAATATATTTTACAGCATCACCCAGCCATCACACAAAAGACACACATACAAATAAAACAAAAGTTTCACAAACCAATACTTACACACATTATGTTCAATGTACTCTAATTCTAGGCTATTAGATTTCTTTTCTTTATTCAATGCTGATAACATTGACTAAGTTGATTTCACAACCTAGTAATGGGTTGTGATGTACAGTTAAAAGAGCACTGCTAATCAGCAATATGATCATTTTGGCTACACCCTAACATGTGGATGACATAATCAACATCATTGTCAACTCTGAGTGAGCTTTGGCTAAACACACACAAGGCCTAATGACTTTAAACAGGGAACCACCATTAGCTCATTAATCAAAAGCCAATGTATATACAAGATACTCTGCTTTCATGACAGCTGTCGTCATATAAAAATATTGTGTGGGCTAAGTCACTATTAGGAAATGTAAAACATGTGAAATTCGGGTACATCATTTCTGACAGGCAGCCAATATTTATGGTAGTTGACTAAAGAGACTTTACTTCAAATAAACAAATGTTTAATGTTTCTGTAAAAGCGTAGACATGACCCTAATTAGTAAATTTGCTAATAGATTTCTGTTCATTATCTCCAGACCAATCTTTAGATATATTTGTTTTAGAAAACAGTGCAAATTTTAGAACTCCATCTCAAAATGTTTTGAGAGTTTCTCAAAATGTTTGAGAACAGCTTGGTTTTATAAGTATATAAGCACTGGTACTTTTCTGAACCGTTAAATTGTCCTTTCAAAACGCAACATTTGTTTTCAACTAGTTTAAACTTTTAAATATATTTTTTTGCCACTGCAAAAAGTTCTTAGATTTGCCATTGTATCGGTTCAAGTTTTATTGTACACTGGAAATATCCCCTCCAATCCAACCCACTTACCACACAGCAAGTGTCCAATTTTTCCCACAGTGTTATCCAAAGGATCTTTCTGCAATGATGGAAATGCTCTATATCTGTGCTCTCTGTTAAGGTAGCTGCTAGCCACTTGTGGCTTTTAAGCACTTGAAATGTGGATGATGTGAAAACCTGAACAAGTCATTGCCTTGCTTAAACCCCTTTATTTCCAACAATGTTGGAAATTCCAACAATTTCCAACAAATAAAATTTAAAATCCTCAACTTGGCATTCAACACCAAGCTGAGCTGACCCCTGCCCACCACTAGGTCACTGTGACCCCAGCCTCTCAGGTCTTCTTTCTGCCTCTGCAACATGCCGTGCTCCTTCTACCCTCAAAAATTGGGCACAAGGTGTTCCCTCTGCCGGGAAGTTCCTTCCACTCCCACCCAAAAGTCCTCTCACGTCCTCCTTTCCTGGCCAAAGGCTACTCATTTCTTAGGTCTCCTTCTCTTCGTGGCTCACGTATTCATTCACTCATTCAGCAAATGCTTGTTGAGTTCCATTTATGAGCCAGGCATTGTGCTAGGGGCTGGCAAGTGACAGCAAAGATGGTAGGACAATAGACAGGCTCTTTGTCCTTGTGGAGCTTTTAGTCTAGTTAGGATGACAGACTGTCTAAAATAACCAAAATAAGAGTAAATTGTGATAGCATCTGAAATCAGGGCTCTGAGCTGTACCAGAGAATAATCGCAGGTGGGGAGAAGATTCTCAGAGGATATGACATTTTCATTGAGACCCTGAAGGAAGGAAGGAGCCACATATGTGAAGAAGATGAAAAAGGGCACTGGAGAGCACTTATCACAGCACTAATTAAACTTGTCCCTGTGATTACATATTTAGTTAATGTCTGTAAAGTCCATGAGGGCAGGGACCCTGTCTATCTTGTCTTATTTTCTCAGAGCACAGAAACTGGCACATAATCAATGCTCAGTAAATTCTTGTTAGTGGATGAATAAGTAAATTTTTTGATGTCTAAAAATTAGAACAATTGCTGTAGAATAATTATGAAAGGAAAAATAACTAGTAAGTATTAATTATGATTTACTTTGGCTTATAAAGATAATTTTATCTAAAGGTTTTAAACCTTCTAAGTACAACCTGTAAAGTACAAATAATCTTCTCAAGAATCAAGAATTTGTTGATATTCTATGAATTCTCAGAATGTCTTAGTGAAGCAACTACTCATTGATTCTCATCTTCCATGTCCAAGTTCCTACTGGTTGTTAAATTATTTACTAAATTAAGCCTCACTGAGGCCATTCCTTCCATTCGCGCTCCAGGTTCTCTCTTGGCTGCTCCAATGAGAAGCATATCAGCTCACACTGCACAGTGAGTTCATACTTCAAGTATCCACCTACACTAGTCCAAACAGATAGCATTTATAGACATGATGTAAAAACTGAAAAGGCATAGCTCATGTTGTAAAGCCAGACAAGCATCCCTATGGGAATGAGGGAAATACAGAACAGTAGGTTGGAACTGGCCCTGCAGGCCTACAGTCTGGGCTCAGAGGCAGGCATAGGCAGCTGGGAGTTCCATTCTGGTGGGTACCAGGAATAAACGTACCCCATGTGAGACAGGGGTCAGGGTGGCCTCATTATTTCATTATTTCAAACCAGGAAATGAGGTAAGGATGGATGAAAGGCAGGATAATGGGATGAGGGAAGATGTAGACATAGCCTCGAAGCCAGGACCTGGCAAAGCCATCTGTGACTAGGTGACTGGACCTTGGATATCCCCAGTATGACCAAGGGTAGGAGGCCTGAGCTACAGATATGAGACTTGCCTCTGAGTTGGGAGCTGAGTGGAGGAAATCACAAGATTACTAGATAAGGGGGCAGAAGTGGAACTGGAGGTAAGGATGAGGAGGATAAACAGAAGGAAAACCTACCTTTTAAGATGAACCTGGAAGCTGGAATTCCAAAACACATGTGGAAGAGGATAATTACTGAGTAAAACACGGCCCACAGAATCTACTATAGGAACCTGGATTCTCTCAACATGGTACAAAAATAACAGAGCAATCTGAAACTGGTGTTAAAATAAATGTCTTAGAGTCCCAAAGAGATAAAGGAACGCCCTCATAAGAAGTGACAAGATATTATAAAATTTAAAAATTGGTAGAAATAAAGGAAGAACAATGGTATATTTTTAAAAATCCATTTAGATTCCTAAAAATGAAAAATACAGTCATTAAAATAAATGCATTAAGTAGAATAAATTCTATACTGGACACAGTCAACAGAGAAGTGATAAACTGGAAGATAAGTAATGAGGAAATGACTGCTATATATCCCTATATATACACACATATGTATGATATGTGCATATGATATATGTACATGATATATGCACATATATGATTTTTAAGCTGGGCAGGAAGAATATGCACTTTGTTTCAAGATAGTCCTTACACTTCTAGAGAGAGAAGAGACAATGGTACAAAGGCAGCATCAACTATACCCATAATATCTTAATATTTAAAATATTTAAAGCAAATGTGACAAAAATTTCTCTGTACTTCCCCAGTGTTTGAATATGGTGTGGACATGGTTTTCAGCAAAGAAAGCCCTAGTCCCTATATCTACTTAGGGCTGCGATAAAGGGAACAGACTTGAGTTGCAGCCAAAGAGATTTAGATTAGACATTAGAAGTAACCTCATATCTCTGCAAGATGTTCAAGACTGCCTGGGGATTTTGAGAACAAGAGCTTTGCTGAAACAGCTTAGATCCTAGCCTACTTGGAACTAGAAGGGATTATCGATGTCACAGATGTCCTTTGAAATTTGAGATTCTGTCTGCCAACTCTATAGATCTGAAGATCTTAACTGATCTACTCAGAATCTACAGCAAGGAAGAAAGGACAAAGAGGAAGAGAACAAGAAATCTTGGCCATCAGCCCTCATAAGAGCTTTTCCTAACATGAGAAGCTAGTGGAGCAGGACGCAGGCGACCAAGGCTCTGGGGGGGCCCGTGAAGCAGGGTAAGGCACTGCTCCACCTCTATTCCAGGCTGCTTCTCTCCAACATCAACAAGCATTTGTAGAGGATCTTTCACATTCCACACGGTGCAAGGTGCTCTGCAGAGTGAATATGGGAAAGGATAACATCATTGCTTATTCTTAAAAAGTGTACAATCAAATTTGAAAAGGCCCATGCATGTGAAATAATTAGAAAAACATAACACAGCAATTGATAATCAAGGCCAAGCACTTCAGTAGTAAAGATTGTGGACTGGGCTCACTGGTAATGAAGAGGGGTTTACGAGGAGTCTTGGGGGATGGATGGAACTTGAACAGTCAGAGAAGGGTTGAGGGCATTTCAGATGTCTGCTAAATGTGGGCTAAAGCCTGAGGGAGGAATATTCCTGAATATCAGAGAATGTTGTTAAACGGAGGGTCTGGCTATAGTGCAGATGTCTTGGAGAGCATGGGAGGTGGTGAAGTGAAATAGTTGATTAGTGGTGTGTGGTCACAGAATGCTCTGAAAATCAGCCAGAGAATTCTAGACTTGAGGAGGGAGTGGGGGAAGAAGCCAGTGTGTGCTCTTGAGTAGGTCAGGGATGTATTGAAAACCACGTTTCCAAGATTTGTTTGGCAGCAGTTTTCACAATTAAATATTTCACATGGATTAGGTATACAGTAAAAGTCTGCATGCATTTTCTGCTTCTTTTTTTCTGTTAAAATATATAAATTTTGTTGTTGTTGTTAAATGACCGCTCAGTTACTTTAGAACACACTTATGGAAGGAAGCCCAGGTATAATTGGATGGACCTTATAATCAGTCAGACAACAACTGCTGAGCCTTAACCTGGAGCTTAGAACCCTTTCCCAATGGTTTGTCCTTTAGATTTTCACTGCATCTAAGCACTATTTCTCAGGAAATAGCAGTCATTGTACTAACAGCTAATTTGGCAGATATGAAAAATTCAGACTTCTTAAATATAGAATTTCAACAATTTTATTCCAAATCCCCAACGTAATGCGTGTATAATGCTCCCGGGCCATTGGGAAAGGGCATTAGGGTTACACTGGAAGGCACAGTGTGTCAGAGCCTCAGGCGGAGCCCTGAACTGAGAGCAGGGACATGGGTTCAGTCCCAGCTCAGGGGCTCGTCAGTTTTTCTCCTGAGTCCTGCCCCTTCCTCAGTCCAGGTTTCATCTAAACTTGAGGGGGGTGAAGATGGATAAACTAAAAAAGTAGGTTTTAGCTCAAATGTATACAAATACATTTATTTATTTAACAGGGGTTCTAGTTTGAGCCTAGCCTGATATATTTTTAGGGCATAACCGAGCATACTTGGCAGGTGGGTAGGAAGAATCTAGTTGCATGAGGGTAGAATTCTCTTGGGAGATGAACCCATTCTTAGAGAGCTAAGCCCATGCTTGGTTCAAGACCAGGTCTCTAGCACTAGAGAATGGAGACAGTATGGAGTACATGCTCTACTATTTAGAGCCTCTTGGCCCAGGCCCCATGAACTGGTGGTTGAATTCTAGGAAAAATTCAGAGACATTGAAGTACAAATTACTCACAAGACCGCTTAAATCAGTTGAGTATTTTCAACTGCAGGGAATTATAATCCCTGACTCAGGCTGGCACGAACAATAAGAACATTTAACTATATAACCAGATTCCAAAGGTAGAGCAGCCTTAGTTTCATCCTAAGACTGGTTCTCTTTGTGCTCACAATTTGGCTGACAGTGGCAGTGGGAGCTACATGCTTCCTGGTTTACACTGAAGCATGAAAAAGAAGTCCTTCTTTTTTTCCTGCCTATACCATCTCAGATTACATGCCCATCCCTGGCCTAATGACAGTGGCTGGGTGACTGCCATTGACTTAAATGAATCCGGTTCTATCCTTGGAGATCTAGGTGGTCATCAAATCCCTTGGGATGTGTAGAAGAGGGATAAGTTTCTGAAAAGCATTTTGGTTCTGTAAGGTACTAATGAATATTCTGCAGGCAGTGAACATCTTCCATGACTCTGATCCAGTACCTGGGGAGGCGGGGAACAGAGAACAACTCCTAGTGGTTGAAAAAACTTACTGTTAGGGCACCAGAACACTGGGGTGTTGACAAGTATGGGTGTCTCCGACAGTTTTATAAGACTTGAAACGCCATTTGTTCCTCAAATGTCCACAATGTAGTTTTGGTAATTTTGGTAATTTCATGTTCTTTAATACGAAATGGGTTTCTCATTCACTGCTATTGACTTGGGCGGAAATGACATGTTCCATGCAGCTGGAAGGAAGTCGCCTACAAAAAGTTATCAACGGGCTTCCCTGGTGGTGCAGTGGTTGAGAATCTGCCTGCCAATGCAGGGGACACGGGTTCGAGCCCTGGTCTGGGAAGCTCCCACATGCCGCGGAGCTCCCACATGCC
The DNA here is from genome assembly GCF_964341445.2 of Mesoplodon mirus. NCBI lineage: Eukaryota > Metazoa > Chordata > Mammalia > Artiodactyla > Ziphiidae > Mesoplodon > Mesoplodon mirus. The sequence continues at coordinate 16,798,549 of NC_138993.1, forward strand.
GCGGAGCAACTAGGCCCGTGAGCCACACTACTGAGCCTGCGCGTCTGGAGCCTGTGCTCCGCAACAAGAGAGGCCGCGATAGCGAGAGGCCCACACACCGCGATGAAGAGTGGCCCCCGCTTGCCGCAACTAGAGAAAGCCCTAGCACAGAAACGAAGACCCAACACAGCCAAAAAAAAAAATAAATAAATAAATAAAATTAAAAGTGTTAAAAAAAAAAAGAAGTTATCAACTGTGTGTGAGGACTGGAGACTATACCAAAATGTACAAATGATGGCTGGTATTTGGGATGAGTGAAAATTCAAGAAATGCATTTGGACAGGCCTCTGGGGATTTGGCTAAAGCAAAGAATGGAAGATATTTATAGCAATGGTTTTTCCTTGATGCATGGTATAATTATACTTTGAATCATGAATCCAGCTTATTTCTTGATAGGTGTGTTTGAACTGCAGAAATTCTAGCTCAGCTTTTACCTCTGCTAATGGCATCATTTTAATGTTCGCGCCTATTGTTATATGCCTCCTTTCTTTACCAATAAGACCTCCTTGAGCTTATGAGAGGAGCTGTGTTCCCTACTTCTTTCAAAGCATCTACTTTGCATGTAAACAGAGAGCTTGGCTGTGGCATAACTGAATTTCTATGCACAGAAGTGTGGTTTCCTGATAAAGAAAATGAAACCCTGTCTCCAAGTCCTTATGAGTCCAACATGCAGGCTAACTTTTTTTTTTTAACTGTACCTCAGACTCACACTGAACAATCCTATTCTATTCCAAAGGAAAAAAAGAGTTAAACTTATGTTACATGCCTGTAAGGCATTTTAAAGTTAATCGGGCCCTTTGGGTCTAATTTAATTTGTGTAAGATTGCTGTTGATGATTAGAATAGCTATTTAAGATTTTTGTTAACAGTCTATTACGTGGACTTAATGGAAACACTCCAAAGGCAGTCTGTTCACTTTCCCCTGTCAAATTCAGGTTACAGAGACTTCACAGATGTTGTAAGTAGACATCAATATGAAAAGGGGATAGAACACAAATTAAAATCATAAGTGTACTTAAACTGCCAACTTTGAGCTTTGGTTAAAAACATCTGTCACATAAAAGCAAACATTCAGAGCTATTGTGTCTTGTAACAATTGTCTTTATTTTTCATATCTTTGGCATTTTCATCATTTTATGTTACTGCTCCCTTTGGAATTTTTTGTATGACTGCTGGCTTTCTATAATATCACTGATTTCTCTACACAAACAGCGTTTGTAAGGCTTTTGTACCAATACTATAAAGTGGCTCCCAAGTGTGGCTTGGATCCCGGATGGTCTCATAGAACCCACAAAGTCCACTGACTATTGCAAAGCACTTGAAGAAAGTGGGTGTATTTAGCTTGTTCAGGCCCATATTAAACCAAACTAGCACGTTGATTTCCCCTACGAGGTTGTTTTTCGTCAATTAAATTTTTACACTTAACATTCTTACAGACATAAAATGACCATGAGTAACACTGTGGCCAGGTTCTTCCTTTAGTATAATCAAGGAAATTTCAGGATGATCTTGAGCTGTCTCCTGTTATTTGTTATCATCAAACATTTTTTTTCACATTTAAGATTTCATTGCTCATATTCCTTTGTTCCATAGCTTTCATTTTTTTATGGCTTTATTCTGTTTCCATTTTCTGTTATTCAGCCTTTGTGTTTCAAAACCACAGCCCTTCTAATTCATCTTTCTGTTCTTGCTTTCCTCTTCCATCTCCTTGGTTTCCTTTTCCCTCCTTTACTCTTTTTCCTTTTATAGAATGAGAGACGCTTTGAGAGGACGGTAAGTGTCCTGTGAACGGCAGCTGAGCATCCACTCACCATCAGGAAGAGCAGGAGACTGGGAGCGCATCCCCAGCGCCACATTCCACTGCCCAGGAACACTCCTTGCTTCTCCAGTGGTTGGTGAGGACCGGGGCTATTCAGGGCAGCACAGATGCTGAAGCTGCAGGCAAATATTTTGAAAATAATCAGGTCACTCACTGAGTGGGAAGGGGTTGTACCAAAATGCTAATCTTTATTTATTCTTGATTTAACCTTAATGACGATAGGTTATGATATTGCAATTTATACATTATAATCAGTCAGGTGTATCTGCCTGCTCTAACAATTAAGCACTTATGTGGAAAGCATTATCTTGATAGGCATTTGGCTGCAGGTTCACCATAGAGTACTGTTATCCTAAAACGACTTTTTAAAGTGTATTTGTTCATAAAGTGGAACATAAGATTTAGATTAAACCCATTCCTTATTTTAGAAAAGGAATCTCTATTTTATAGTGTTTTAATTTTTTTGTTTGTTTGTTTGGTTGGTTTTTTGCGGTACGCGGGCCTCTCACTGTTGTGGCCTCTCCCGTTGTGGACGGAGCACAGGCTCCGGACGCGCAGGCTCAGCGGCCATGGCTCACGGGCCTAGCCGCTCCGCGGCATATGGGATCTTCCCGGACCAGGGCAAGAACCCGTGTCCCCTGCATCGGCAGGCAGACTCTCAACCACTGCACCACCAGGGAAGCCCTATAGTGTTTTATTAAATGGGTAATTGACGTTAAGAAAAGGGATTTAAAAAACGAATAGAAAATGTTGTGGATCATCCACCCCTCCCACAAGCCCAGCCCCATCTACTCTCTTCCTGATCGCCCCAGGCTGCTCACCAGTCTCCTTCCTTAGACTGTCATTTGCACCATCTATGAGATTATATCAACTCTCACTTCCTTTTCATTCAAAATGAAATGTCTTTTATAGTAAAGCTGAGAATATGTTCAATCTCATGAATGCTGACACTCAAATACAAATGCAATCACATTCCCCCCATAACTACTTACATAATTTTATTTTTTTTAAACATCTTTATTGGAGTATAATTGCTTTACAATTTTGTATTAGTTTCTGCTCTATAACAAAGTAAATCAGCTATATGTATACATACATCCCCATATCCCCTTCCCTCTTGTGTCTCCCTCCCACTCTCCTTATTCCACCCATCTAGGTGGTCACAGAGCACAGAGCTGATCTCCCTGTGCTATGCGGCTGCTTCCCACTAGCTATCTATTTTAATTTGGTAGTGTATATATATATGTCCATGCCACTCTCTCATTTCACCCCACCTCTCCCTCCCACCCCGTGTCCTCAAGTTCATTCTCTATGTCTACATCTTTATTCCTGCCCTGCAACTAGGTTCATCAGTACTTTTTTTTTTTTTTTAGATTCCATATATATGTGTTAGCATATGGTATTTGTTTTTCTCTTTCTGACTTACTTCACTCTGTATGACAGACACTAGGTCCATCCATCTCACTACAAATAACTCAATTTCATTTTTTTTTACTGCTGAGTAATATTCCATTGTATATATGTGCCACATCTTCTTTATCCATTCATCTGTCGATGGACACTTGGGTTGCTTCCATGTCCTGGCTATTGTAAATAGTGCTGGAATGAGCATTGTGGTACATGACTCTTTTTGAATTATGGTTTACTCAGGGTGTATGCCCAGTAGTGGGATTTCTGGGTAGTATGGTAGTTCTATTTTTAGTTTTTTAAGGAACCTCCATACTGTTTTCCATAGCGGTTGTACCAACTTACATTCCCACCAACAGTGCAGGAGGGTTCCCTTTTCACCACACCCTTTCCAGCATTTATTGTTTCTAGATTTTTGATACTGGCCATTCTGACTGACGTGAGGTGATACCTCATTGTAGTTTTGATTTGCACTTCTCTAATGATTAGTGATGTTGAGCATCTTTTCATGTGCCTCTTGACCATCTGCATGTCTTCCTTGGTGAAATGTCTATTTAGGTCTTCTGCCCACTTTTTAACTGGATTGTTTTTTGGTTTTTTTGATATTGAGCTCCATGAGCTGTTTATGTATTTTGGAGATTAATCCTTTGTCTGTTGTTTCATTTACAAATATTTTCTCCCATTCTGAGGGTTGTCTTTTTGTCTTGTTTATGGTTTCCTTTGCTGTGCAAAAGCTTTTAAGTTTAATTAAGTCCCATTTGTTTATTTTTATTTTTATTTCTGTTACTCTAGGAGGTGAGTCAAAAAAGATCTTGTTGTGGTTTATGTCAAAGAGTGTTCTGCCTCTGTTTTCCTCTAAGAGTTTGATAGTGTCTGCTCTTACATTTAGGTCTTTAATCTATTTTGAGTTTATTTTTGTGTATGGTGTTAGTGTTCTAATTTCATTCTTTTACATATAGCTGTCCAGTTTTCCCAGTACCACTTATTGAAGAGGCTGTCTTTTATCCATTGTATGTTCTTGCCTCCATTGTCATAAATTAGGTACCCATGTGGGTGTGGGTTTATCTCTGGGCATTCTATCCTGTACCATTGATCTATATTTCTGTTTTTGTTCCAGTACCATACTGTCTTGATTACTGTAACTTTGTGGTATAGTCTGAAGTTGGGAAGCCTGATTTCTCCAACTCCGTTTTTCTTTCTCAAGATTGCTTTGGCTATTCAGGGTCTTTTGTGTTTCCATACGAATTGTAAAATTTTTTGTTCTAATTCTGTGACAAATGCCATTGGTAGTTTGATAGGGATTGCATTGAATCTGTAGATTGCTTTGGGTAGTATAGTCATTTTCACAATATTGATTCTTCCAATCCAAGAAAATGGTATATTTCTCCATCTGTTTATGTCATCTTTGATTTCTTTCATCAGTGTTTTATAGTTTTCTGAGTACAAGTCTTTCGCCTCCTTAGGCAGGTTTATTCCTAGGTATTTTATATTTTTGTTGCAATGGTAAATGGGAGCATTTCCTTAATTTCTCTTCCTGATTTTACATTGTTGGTGTACAGGAATGCCAGAGATTTCTGTGCATTAATTTTGTATCCTGCAACTTTACCAAATTCATTGATTAGCTCCAGCAGTTTTCTGGTGACATCTTTAGGATTGTCTATGTATAGTACCATGTCATCTGCAAACAGGGACAGTTTTACTTCTTCTTTTCCAATTTGTATTCCTTTTATTTCTTTTTCTTCTCTGATTGCCATGGCTAGGACTTCCAAAACTATGTTGAATAATAGTGGTGAGAGTGGACATCCTTGCCTTGTTCCTGATCTTAGAGGAAATGCTTTCAGGTTTTCACCATTGAGAATGATGTTTGCTCTGGGTTTGTCATATATGGCCTTTATTATGTTGAGGTAGGTTCCCTCTATGCCCACTTTCTGGAGAGTTTTTATCATAAATGGGTGTTGAATTTTGTCAAAAGCTTTTTCTGCATCTATTGAGATGATCATATGGTTTTTATTCCTTAATTTGTTAATGTGGTGTATCACATTGATTGATTTGCATATATTGAAGAATCCTGGCATCCGTGGGATAAAGCCCACTTGATCATGGTATATGATCCTTTTAATGTGCTGTTGGATTCTGTTTGCTAGTATTTTGTTCAGGATTTTTGCATCTATGTTCATCAGTGATATTGGCCTATAATTTTCTTTTTGTGATATCTTTTTCTGGTTTTGGTATCAGGGTGATGGTGGCCTCGTTGAATGAATTTGGGAGTGTTCCTTACTCTGGGTTTTTTTGGAAGAGTTTGAGAAGGATCGGTGTTAGCTCTTCTCTAAATGTTTGATAGAATTCGCCTGTGAAGCCATCTGGTCCTGGACTTTTGTTTGTTGGAAGATTTTAAATTACGGTTTCAATTTCATTACTTGTGATAGGTCTGTTTATATTTTCTAATTCTTCCTAGTTCAGTCTTGGAAATTGTACCTTTCCAAGAATTTGTCCGTTTCTTCATGGTTGTCCATTTTGTTGGCATATAGTTGTTTGTAGTAGTCTCTTATAATCCTTTGTATTTCTGCAGTGTCAGTTGTGACTTCTCCTTTTTCATTTCTAATTTTATTTATTTGGTCCTCTCCCTTTTTTTCTTGATGAGTCTGGGTAAGGTTTTATCAATTTTGTTTATCTTCTCAAAGAACGAGCTTTTAGTTTTATTGATCTTTGCTATTGTTTTCTTTGTTTCTACTTCATTTATTTCTGCTCTGATCTTTATGATTTCTTTCCTTCTACTGAATTTGGGTTTTCTTTGTTCTTCTTTCTCTAGTTGTTTTAAGTGTAGGGTTAGATTGTTTATTTGAGATTTTTCTTGTTTCTTGAGGTGAGATTGAATTGCTATAAACTTCCTTCTTAGAACTGCTTTTGTTGCATCCCATAGGTTTTGGGTCGTCATGTTTTCATTTGTTTCTATGTACTTTTTAATTTAAAGTGGCAGAATACACTTCCTTCTCAAGTGCACAGGGAACGTTCTCCAGGATAGATCACATCTTGAGTCACATATCAAGCCTCAGAAAATTTAAGAAAATTGAAATTGGGTCAAGCATCTTTTCTGACCACAACGTTATGAGATTGGAAATCAATTATAGGAAAAAAACTGTATAAAACACAAATACATGGAGCCTAAACAGTGCGCTACTAAATAACGAAGAAATCCCTGAAGAAATCAAAGAAGAAATACAACTTACTTTGACATACATCATATTCTAAAGATTTATGTAGGTTGATTTGTATCCAGTGCCTTCATCCTAACTGCTACATGGTTTTCTATTGTATGTAAACCACTCTGTTCACACGTTGAGTTGAGCTAGTCCTTAGATGCAGTTACAAAAGTGTTGCAATGAATGCCTGTGTCTTTGGCCGTTTTGCACATGTTGGAGAGGTTCTTTAGTATCTATACCTAGATGTGAAACTGCCTTGTTGTAGGTTATGTGGGCCTTCAAATTTATTAAGCAACATTAAATTTTTCAAAGTGATTGTAGCAATTTACTCTCTAACCAATGATTTTTTAAAAGTTTTTTTTCTCTCACATCCTTAACAACATTCTGTGTGGTAAGATTCAAATATATTCTTTGCCAAAACCAATGAGTAAAAAGGGTGATCTCAATGTTTCTTTATTTTTAATTTCTCTGGGTACTGGTGAGATTAACCATGTTTTCACATGTTTATTGGTTATTCACATTTCTTCCTCTATAAATTGCCTATTCACATTCTTTGCCCATTTTTTCTCTTGGGTTATCATTTTTTTCTCATTGATTTGTTGGAAGTCTTTACACAGTAGTAATTGTCTGTTGTGTGCTATTCAAATATCCTAGTGTGTGCCTTGCTTTTTTACTTAGTATATTGTATTGTGTGGATTTTCTTAAAATTTAAGATATTTAAGCTTAATATCTTTTTTATGGTTTATGTTCTTGAATTTTATATAGTAATAGTAACTACTTCTCTATTCCAATACCATAAAGATATTATTTTCTATTTTCTTCCAAACTTTTATAATATTGCATTTTTTACATTTAGGTTTTTCGTCTACCTAAGTAGCCAATTTCTCCAAGACCACTAATTGTAATGCTGCTTCTGTCATATGCCAAATGTCTACGTCTAAGTTCTTAAGTGTGTAGACTTCTTTGTCCTTGGTGTTCTGAAGTTTCACTGTGATGTGTCTAACTACAGTCCTATTATTTTCATTCAAGAGTGAGGTAAAATAGTCTTTCAGAGCAACAAAGCCTGAGAAATTGACTAGATCTTTTCTGAAAGAGCTGCTGAATGTTCTTCAGGAAGAAGAATGCTGAAACCAGATGAGAGAATTGGGATGTAAGAAGCAATGCATCTTTGCTTTATTTGGCAAAGATGCAAATAAAACAAAACAAGTTCTGACTACCAAACAGTAATCATTATATATGTTGGCTATTCTAAGGGTTATATAACAGCCAATTTCTTCTTAACTATATCACAAAAGGTAAGAAAGGGAAAGGCAGAGAAAATCACAAAAAGAGTAAATAGAAGGTGGAAGATTTTGAGAAATCTGTGCTGGTTGAGATCAATTTTGTGCTTTTCTCTCTCTCTCTCTCTCTCTCTCGTTTTTTTTCCAGTAAGCTAATTAGTGAAAAATAACAACTTTATGCATTTTTTAAAATATTGAGAATTCGCAGATTTTTTAGTTTGAAATAGTATAAGCATCTCACAAAAGTTATTTTAAGCTTTAAAAAGTAAGTAAATATCCAAAATGTGGGAGCACCACAAGTGTCCATCAGTGGATGAATGGATAAACAAAATGTGGTAATATACACATAATAGAATATTATTCAGCTTTAAAAAGGAAATTCTGACATATGTTACAATGTGGATAAACTTCGAGGACACTATGCCAAGTAAAATAAGCCAGTCATCAAAAGACAAACACTGTGTAATTCCACTAGTATGAGGTACCCAGAGTAATCAAATCCATAGAGACAGAATGTAAGTGGTGGTTGCCAGCAGTGCAGGGGGAGGAGAATGGGGAGGTTTTTTAAAAAAATAAATACAGACTTCCAGTTTCACAAAAGATGAAAATAGTTCTGGAAATGGATGATAATGATGGCTGCACAACAATGTGAGTGTATCAATACTTAATGCCACTGAAATGTACACTTTAAAATGGTGAAGAGGGTAAAATTTATGTTATGTGTATTTTAAGACAATTTAAAAAATAATTTAAAGAAATGAGTAAAATTATCTTTAGCTCTGTTTTATAGTGTGTCCAGGGGCGAAAGCATTTCTGAGAGAGAAGTCAGTTGCTCTGTCAAGGTTCTAAGACACCAAGCCCAGTCTCGTGGGGTCATACCTTATCCACCTCCCACAATGCAATATCCAATTGGTCCCTGCTCACTGGAGTCAACTCTAGAATCTCTTCCCCTCTCTGTAGGACTTAGGCCCTATCATTTCTTACTTTAATTAACACAATAAAATTGTAACCAGTCTCTCTGATATCATCTATTTTCCATACTTCAAGCTGAGTGATCTTCCAAAAGCACGAATATGTTTTAAAAAAAGAAGAAGAAAAACTAATGGACAAGGAGAAGACAGTGATTAACAATGTGAAATGAGGCAGAAGAGTCAAGGAGAAAATGCAGCCTGAGAAAGAGGTGATGGGATGGTGTCCTTCAAGAGAGAATAGTTTAAGTCGTGGAGACAGAAGCCAGTGACAAGGGGTAAGAAAAAAGTGAAGAAAGTAAAATGAAATTGCCTGTCTGCCTAGAATTCCCTCTCTGATTTGTCTGCCAGGCAAACACTTAGACTTTAAAGACCAAATAAATGACATCTTTTTCACAAAGTCTTTCTTAATATCTTCAGGAAAAGTTGAGAGCTTCCCTTTTCCCATATCAGAGTCCTTTGTTCTTGCTTTTACTATGGGATTTATTAAATCTCTCTAATTATTTTTTTCATCACTTCCTGTCACTAGACTGTGAACCCTTGGGAGCAGATATTATTTTCTATTTATCTTTGTATTCCCAGATCCTAGCATGATATGAACAACATAGTGCTGGTTGAATGAATGAATGAATGGTGCTGAAAACACCTATAACTTAAGATCTTAATCTAATTAATTCTTCCCCACCCAGTGGAAAGCTACTACGTCAGAGTCTACTGAGATCTAACTCCCTAACTACTCTGAAGAAGAGGGTCATGATGTATGGGTGGATATATGATACCCACTCAGAAATCCCATCATGTAGGTCTAGAAATATTCGCACGATAGTCATAATTAATGCATAACACACAGCCTGCAGCCAGGCATAGATCAACACATTTTGTGCATAACCTGTAAATTCTTGTGGAGAGTCTAATTTTAGCTCCACTGCTCCCAACTTTTTGTTCAGGAGTTGGCACACAAGCCAAATTCAGCCCACCACCTGTTTTTGTAAATAAAGTTTTATAAAACACAGCCATACTCATTTATTTACCTATTGTCTATGGCTGCTTTCATGCTACAAAGGCAGAGTTGTTGGGTAGTTGTAACAGAAATTGTATAGTTTGCTTAGTCTAAATCATTCATAGTCTGGACCTTTAGAGAAAACATTTGCCAATGCTGGTTTAGTTGATAGGCTAAAACTGTGTAAGTAAACATGATTTCATGTTTTACAATATGTTAGGTGAATGGTACAATCTTTTGGTTTAAGCTCTTAATATTATACCCAAATTGTCTCTACCATGAAATGCATTTTCCACTTTTCATAATCTCAGCTCTTTAAGTGAAAGAAATGAATACACTAACACATAATTCAAGATGTTACTATTTTTAGGTTCACTCTTCATCCACTGTTCTTCTCTATCATACACGACACTCTTAAAATTGTAGATGAAAATTCATTTTAACTTGAATTACTAACCTCTGTTAAATTATATTGTATTGCTTATTAAGTGAGCATTATTATCCACATTAAATCTGCCACCAGTGAAAAATTACACACAAAAGAATGTAATTCCCTCATTAGACTGAGGCCCCAGGGTGTGCCTGAAAATGCACAGAGGCCCCGAGTACTCAGCTTTCTTTGCGGAGCTCTGACTTTGCTGAAAGATGTCTAGAAACCGAGGTAGTCAGGCAGTTCGCTGCTGGCTACTCATCTGTACAGAACTCAGAAGCATTGTTTATTCCAGCAGAGATCTGGAATAAATTATCCTTAATAATTTGGCTCCTGAAATAGCTGTTTCAAATGTTAGACTATGTGCACTTGCATATCACGGGGGCGCTCACATCTAAATCATGAGCCTTCTATTGTTCCTAAGTCCACTAGAATCTAAACGCCATGGGACTTTTATCCTGTATCTCCAGGTCCAGAAGTAGTCCTTAGCACATAGTAGGTACAAAATAAATGTTTGTTGAATAAACTTATTATGAAAATTCCATCGCAAATATGGGAGATTCTAGAGGGCATTTTTGAAGATCAAGGAAAGTTTAAGCTCATTCACACTGAGTATGAATGTTGAACTTTGAGGCTTTACAGCATTGTTTAGCCATATTTAAAAGGAATGTGTGTGTGTGTGTGTGTGTATTTAAGGTAACTTTTTGACAGATAAACAACCTATACCCTGAGGACAATGCACAACACCTAATGAGGGGAAAAAACTTAATTTCCATATAAGATGAAGAAAGTTACAAGTGTCTGTCTCTCTTACCCTAACAAGGAGAACAGGCCAGAAACACTACAAGTTCATAGTTTGATTTGTTATTGTTTCTGTTTATTTGCTTTATACCCATCAGAGAACCCATGAGACAAAAAACAAAAACAAAAACACCTACATTAACTACAGTTTAGAAAGAATCAAGCCCTTCCTAGTAGAGGAGTCCTACAGCTGCTTTCATCCCTAGGGGCATGTTAGAAGGATCATAAAAAGGAAGGGAGAAACAGGCCTATCTTCAAACAAATTTTCAATGATTCTATTTGGGCTGGCAAAGTAGATTGGAATCACAAGGTGCGTAGTAATAAAGCTAGTCTGTACCCACTCAGCCTGCACTGGAGTGCGTGGGAGTAGTACACTAAAAGTTGGTGCCAGAGCAGGAAAGCTGAGAAATTTCCTCCAGAGGTACATCAAGTCTTCCCCAAGTAGAAGAAAGTGGCCTGCTAAAGTGGAAGCAAGGCAGGAGTGATGAGAGAGAATCTCCAAGGTATATGAATTTCATTGATTGTAAGGCAGCGACGCAGTAAAGTTTGTGTACAGGGCAGCATAGCTGACAGAAGTCCTCTCCTAAGAGCATGGGCTTTCACCTAGTGCAAGGCAGCAGCATGCAGAAGCTGGGGGAAAAGAAGGAGAACTGAGAGAAAAGCGCCCTACCCCAAGGCACACCAGGCCTTTACTGAGTACATTATAGCTGCCTACTGAAAGCTAGACAATGCCACCAAAACCCCAAAAAAGTTCCTGGCTGGGTTATAAAGCACAAAGAGGTGGCCCACAGTTTAGAAAGCTGGGGGTTGGGCTGCGAAGCTGGGAGAAATTCCCAGGGTCCTGCAACCTCTAGGATTCCAAGATATACAAAGAAAAGTCCTGATTCCACTCTTAAAACTCACGAAACCAGTCATGAACTGAATCTAAATACCTGTGACAAAGCTCAGAACCAGCCCAACTACAGATCAGATTGGCCAGGCCTCCAACTGCAGAGGACTAACAGAGCAAGGGCCATGCTATTTGATAGGAGTAAATATTATTTTCCTCCATCTCTACTGTTCTTTTAAACTTCGTGGCCAGTATACAACAACCAAATTTGAGATACTAAGAAGAGTAGGACAGTGTGACTCACAGTCAAGAGAAAATGTCATTCGAAGTAGATCCGCAAATGGCCCAAATTTTAACAACAGAGGAAACTTGTTATGGGGTACGTGGCAACTATATTATCTTTGCAACTGTTTTGTAATCTAATACTGTTCTTTAAAAAAATGTTTTTCCTGAAACACCTGTGGGACAATACCAAACCATCTAATATACACATAATTAGTGGCCCAGAAGGAAAGGTGAGAGAAAATGGAGCAGAAAAAATATTTGAAAAACTAATGGCCAAGAATTATCAAAATTGTTGAAAAACACCAAGTCACACACTTAATAAGCTCAGTGAATACCAAGCAGGCTTAAACAAACAACAACAAAAACATATTGAGGCACATTATAGTCAAACTGGTGAAAACCAAAGGTAAAAAGGAAATCCTAAAAACATCCCAAGAAAAAACACACATTACCTTCAGAACATCATCAAGAATGATGACTGCTTTTCCTTAGTAAAAATGGAAGCCAGGGGCTTCCCTGGTGGCGCAGTGGTTGAGAGTCCACCTGCTGATGCAGGGGACACCGGTTCGAGCCCCGGTCCGGGAAGATCCCACATGCCACGGAGCGGCTAGGCCCGTGAGCCCTGGCCACTGAGCCTGCACGTCCGGAGCCTGTGCTCCACAACGGGAGAGGCCACAACAGTGGCCTGCGTACCCCCCCAAAAAAAAAAAAAAAAGCCAGAAGAAAATAGAACAACAACTTTATGGTGAAGAAATAAAAGAAAAAGATCAACATAGAATTTGATACATATCTCAGCAGTGTTTAGTAGCTTTAACAATATTGTGTGTGTGTGTGTATACACACTGCTGATATACATATTAATAATGTTTGATAGTTTTAACAATGTTTAGGATAGATGGATAATTACATAGATAGATAGGTAGATAGACAGATATAGATAGGTAGATAGACAGATAGATACTGAGACCATGTTCATAGGTGAAAGATTCAATATTAAGATGTTGGCTGTCTCCAAATTGATCTACAGATTCATCACAATCCCAGCTGAAATCTCAAAAGGGTCTTTTGTAGGAAATGAAACGTTAATTTTAAAGTTTGTATGAGAATGCAAGGAATCTAAAATAGCCAAATTAAATTTGAAAAACAAGAACAAAGTGGGAAGATTAACACTACCTGACTTCAAAGCTGAGTGTAAAGCTGCATTAATCAAGACAATATAGTTTTGGCATAAATATAGACAAAGAGATAATGACACAGATTAGATAGTACAGTAATAGACTCTCATACAGATGAACAACTGATTTTTAACAGAGTTGCAAAGGCAATTCAACGGAGAAAGGATAGTCTTTGTAACTGTGGTGCTGGAACCATTGGGCATCCATATTTTAAAAAAAGAAATTTGATTCACATCTCACATCATATACAAAAATCAACTCAAAATGAATCATATACATAAATGTAAAATGTAAAATTATATATCTTCTGGAAAAAACATAGGAGAAAGTCTTTGTTACCCTGCATTAACAGAGATCTTAGCTGCAACACCAAAAGCATAATCCACAAAAGAAAAAAATGATAAATTGCACTATATCAAAATAAAAGACTTCTCCTGGAAAGGCACTGTTAAGAGAATGAAACAAGAAGCCACAGACTGGGAAAAAATATTTCTAAAGCATATATCTGATAAAGGACTTGTATCCAGAATATATAAAGAACTTTCAAAACTCAGTAATAAGGAAAGAAACAACCCAATTAAAAATTGGGCAAAAAATGTGAACACTTTAACAAGGAACATACACATATGGCAAATAAGCACATGAAATGATGCTTTACATCATCTGGAAATGTAAATCGAAACCACAATGAGATAACACCTATTAGAATGGCTAAAATTAAAAAGACTGATTGTACCAGTGCTGGAGAGGGTGTGGAGTGAGTGCAACGGCTCATGTACTACTGGTAGGAATGTAAAATGGTCCAATCACGTTGGAAAATTTTTGACAGTTTCTTAAAAAGGTAAACATACACTTACTGTATGACTCATTCATTCCATTCTGTGATGCTTAATTTTGTGTGTCAACTCGATTGGGTCACTGGGTGCCCAGATATTTGGTTAACCATTATTCTGTGTGTGTCTGTGAGGGTGTTTCTGGATGAGATGAATGTTTGAATCAGTTAGAGTAAAGCAGATTGCCCTCCCCACTGAGGGTGGGCCTCACCCAATCTGTTGAGGGCCTGAGTAGAACAAAATGGCTGAAGAAGGATGAATTCACTCTCTCTGTCTGATCATCTTTGAGCTAGAACATCAGTCTTCTCCTGCCTTGGGACTTGGACTCAGACTGGAACTTAACACCATTGGCTCTCCAGGTTCTCAGACTTTTGGACTCACACTGGAACTGTACCAATATTTCTCTTGGGTTGCCAGCTTGCCAGCTGCAGATTTTAGGACTTTGCAGCCTCCATTATCAAGTGAGACAACTCCTTATAGTAAATCCTTTCTGTCTCTCTTTCTCTCTCTTTATCAATAAATCAATCTATCATCTATCTATCTACAAATGTATCTATATAGATATTTATTATATATATCCTATTTGTTCTTTTTCTCTGGAGAACCCAGACTAACACCCCCCCCCAAGTGTTTACCAAAGAAAAATGAAAACATTATGTCTACACAAATACTATACACAAATGATAATAGGGTGGGAGGGAGACGCAAGAGGGAGGGGATATGTGTACATATAGCTGATTCACTTTGCTATACAGCAGAAACTAACACAACATTGTAAAGCAATTATACTCCAATAAAGATGTTTAAGAAATATTTATCTATAATAGTAAAAAACTAGAAATAAGCCAAATATTTGAAGGTGAATACATGAACAGAATGTAGTAGATCTATATAATTAAATACTACTCAGCAATAAAAAAGGAACTCCTTATATACACACCACATGGGTGAATCTCAAAACCACAATGATGAGAAAATGAAGCTAAATAGAAAAGACTATATACTATATAATTCCATTTATATAAAGTTCTAGAATAAGGTAACAAAAAATTGATTAGTGGAGGGAGTGTTGAACTGCAAAGTGATATGAAAAAACTTTGGGTGGTAATGGGAATGTCCTATGTTCTGATTATGGTTCCGGTTTAACAGGGAGGTACATCTGTCAAATTCATTAAATTGTACACGTTAAATGGATGCAGCTTATTGTATGTAGTAACAATTTTCAATGAAGTCATTTTTAAATATGCATATATACCTTTACAATTATGCGAGTGCATAGAAAACAGTTTGGACCTTTGTACAGGGAAATAGACTGGGAACTTTACCTTTCTACTCTATACAATTCCAGATTTAAAAAATGTACTATAAAATATATTTACTATAAATATTAAAATATAAAATTTAAATGTGTAGCTTCATAACAGAGATTGGGGAAGTATAGAAAACTTTAAGAAAAATTACAAATTATCCATAATCTCATCACTCAGAAAGAGCCTTCTTAACATTTTGGTTCAATTTAAACTAGAATCATGTGCATATATTCTTGGGAGCACGGCTGCACAGATTCACATAAAACTGAGCTCATTCTGTATATAATTTTTACATCCTGCTTTTTTATTGAGTATTATATCATAAGCACTTCCAAACATCTTTAGCTATTGTTTGAAAACATGATTTTTATGGAAGCATAGTGTTCCACTATATGGAAGCACCATAATTTATTTAACCAACTCCTTATGGTTGGATATGTGGATTATTTCCCATTTTTATTATAAATAATGCCCCATAAATATACTTATATGTTAATCTTTTCAGGCATCCCTATTTATTTTCTCAAAATAGATTCCTCAAGGTGGAATTATTGTATCTAAAGCAATACAGATCACTTTGCACAGTTCTGATATGACTGAGTTTCAGTTAAACATGGCACCATGCAAAGAGAGGCCTTCTGTATTTGTAAGGGTACTGATGCACGAAGCCACATTGCTTTTCCAAAAATTGTACCAGTTTACATTTCCACCAGCAACCTATATTACATCCCAGCCAAACCTGGATAATGTCACTTTTATAAATCTTTGATAATTTGAGAGGCAAAAGCATAGTATCTAATTTGTAATGTATTTTTCTTCTGTTATTACAATGGTTTAACTTCTGTCATATGTTTATTAATCATTTGTATTTCTCCTTTTGTGAACTGCTTTAAATTTTGAAGCAAAATGCTCAGCAAAGGTGAAATGAAATTTTAAAATAAACTTTATATCTCTATAATAATCCCTCTACTCTCTATAAAAACTTCAAATCTTCAGAATCACCACAGTATAATATTAAAAACATATCTTGGATGGTATCAGCAAGAATGAAAGCAGTGAATAAACAATCCATTGCAAACAAAATGCTGCCAGAATAGAAGTGAAAAAGGAATGTAAATCTCAGTATCTTCCTTCAGTTTCATCTCAAAGCTAGCTTTCAAACTCATATGGTCCAGGTTGACTCAGAATTCTAAATCAAATCATTCCTTAGACACAATTTTCCATTTCCTATGAAAATAAGCTACATTGTGTTTCATACTGTAGTTGCTGGAAATACATGTTTTAGGCTAATAGTGTAATTATAATACAGTCAGCCTCCTTATCCGTGGGTTCTGCATCCACAGATTCAACCATCTGCATGTCAAAAATATTCAGAAAAAAAATTCCAGGTTTCAAAAAACAAAATTTGAATTTGCCACACTCTGGCAACTATTTACGTAGCATTTACATTGTATTTACAATTATGTATACAGCATTTACATGGTAGTAGGTATTATAAGTAATCTAGAGATGATTTAAGGTATATGAGAGGATGTGTGTAGGTTATATGCAAATACCACACTATCTTACATTGAGCATCTGTGGACTACAGGTAACTTTCCACTATTAATGTAATAAAGACCTGTTTGAAATGATGAAATTTGTCATTAAGGAAGGGAATAAGACTGGTTTGCAGCACATCTGTCAAAACAATTTTGAAATGATGTTTGAAATGATGAAATTTGTCATTAAGGAAGGGAATAAGACTGGTTTGCAGCACATCTGTCAAAACAACAGAAAACGTCAAAACAAAGTTGTCTTCCAGCATGAGGGCTTAGCTTGGGGCTGGGCATGTAGTAGACACTCAATTAACTGCATTAAGAGAGTAAATGCTGACTAAATAAATACTATTCCTACTTTCTTAGGATTTCTTTTTCATTTTCAATGAGATACAATCTACATATAATATAATGTGCAGGACTCCAATATTCAGTTGAATGAGTTCTGACAATTATTCACTCTTGTCATCACCCCCTGAAACAAATTATAGAATACTTCCAGCACCCTGGAGAGTTTTCTCCTGGCCTTTTCCAATTAATTACCCATCTCCCAAACCCAGAAGCGACCAATTCCTGGTTTTTATCACCATAGTTATTTTTTTTTTTTTTTTTTTTTTTTTTTTTTTTTGCGGTACGTGGGCCTCTCACTGCTGTGACCTCTCCCATTGCAGAGCACAGGCTCCAGACACGCAGGCCCAGCAGCCATGGCCCATGGGCCCAGCCGCTCCGCGGCATGTGGGATCTTCCTGGACCGGGGCACAAACCCGTGTCCCCTGCATCGGCAGGCGGACTCCCAACCACTGCGCCACCAGGGAAGCCCCATAGTTATTTTTTACTGTTCACAAACTTCATATAAATGGAATCAACGCTATGTATTCTTTTGTACAGGAATTATTTTGCTCAATATAGTACTTTTAAGATTCATCCATGTTGCTATGAGTATCATTCATTCCTTTTAACCACTCAGTATACACTGTATTATTGTATGGATATACTACAACTTGTTTTTCCATTCTTTTCTTGATGGACATTAGGTTATTTTTTCAATTTGGGGCCATTATGATGAATAAGACTGCTATGAACATTATTGCACAAGTCTTTTCATAAACATAGTTTTCATTTTTCTTAAACTCCTACAAGTGGAATTGCTGGGTTATGGGGAAAAATGTATGTTTAACTTTATAAGAAGTTTCCAAACACTTCTCCAAATTGGTTATGCCATTTTATACTCTCACCAGCAATGCATGAGAGTTCTAGTTGCTTCACATCCTAGCCAACACTTACTGTCAATCTTTTTTATTTTTGTCATTCTAGTGGGTATGTAGGGTCTCTCAGTGTATTTGTTTGTTTGTGTTTGATGGAGATATAAAGTTTAATGAATTTTGATGATTTTATAAATCATGTAATCACCACGTAAAACAACATAAAATATTTCTATTACCCTAGAAATTTCCCTTGTGCCTCTTTCAATTAGTTCTCTCCTTTTACACAGACAACTATTTTCTGACTTCTATTATCACAGATTAGTTTTGGCTGTTCTAGTAATTAAAATAAATGGAATCATATGGTACGTTAGTTATCTGTTTCTGCATAAAAAATTGCCACAAACTTAGCAGCTTAAACAACAAACATTTATCATCTCACAGTGTCTATAGATCAGAAATCTGGCATAGCATGGTTTAATTCTCTGCTCATGATCTCACAAGGCCAAAGTGAAGGTGTTGGCTGAGGGGAGGTTCTCGTCTGGAGCTCAGTCCTCTTCCAAGCACTGGTTGTTGGCAGAATCCATTCCCTTCTCACACTTTCCACATGGACTCCTCCATCTTCAAGCTAGTCTCAGTTCTTCTCAAGCTTCAAATATCTCTCACTTCCCCCTTCAGCCTCTGCTTTCAAGAATTCATATGATTAATTGGATCTCCTAGGATAATCCTGAATAATCTCCTGATTTTAAGGTCAGCTGATAAGTAACCTTAATTACATCTTCAAAGTCCATTTTGCCATGTCATGTAACATATTCACAGGTATAACAACATGACTTTGGGGCCAAAATTTTGCCACCTACAGTAATGATTCTTTTTTTTTTTTTTTTTTTGCTCACTTGCTGAAATCAGATTAGTATCTGTAAGTTTCAGGTATAGTTTGCTATTATCAATCATTTTAAACTTTTTTTTTTCTTGGCAAGTATTCCATTCTGTGAATATACATAGTTTGTTTATCTACTCTCCCAGTTGACTCACATGTGTGTTTTTACAGTTTTTGGCTATTGTGAGTAAAAATCTTACAAATATTATTTTACAAGTCCTTTAGTTAACATATGTTTTTTTCTTTTTTTCTTTCGGTACGCGGGCCTCTCACTGTTGTGGCCTCTCCCGTTGCGGAGCACAGGCTCCGGACGCGCAGGCTCAGCGGCCATGGCTCACGGGCCCAGCCGCTCCACGGCATGTGGGATCTTCCCGGACCGGGGCACGAACCTGTGGCCCCTGCATCGGCAGGCGGGCTCTCAACCACTGCGCCACCAGGGAAGCCCTAGTTAACGTATGTTTGAATGTCTCTTGCTAAGTACCTAGAAATGTAATTGCTGAGTCATAGGGGACATGTATGTTTAATTTTATGAGAAGATGCCAAATAGTTCTCCAAGTTGCTTGTACCATGCTTTACACTCCCACCAACGATGTATGAGAGTTTCAATTGCTCCACGTCCTTCCTACATTTGCATTTGTTGTTGTCTTTTTTTTATCCATTGTACTGAATGTGAAATTGCAGCACATTGTGGTTTTAATTTGCTTTTTCCAGATAACTAATGATGTTCAGTTATTTTTCTTGTGTTTGTTGGCTATTCACGTCTTCTTTTGTGAAATGTCTGTTCAAATTTGTGCCCATTTTAAAAACAGGATTTTTTCAATTACCAATTTGTATATATTAAGATAGAGTCCTTTGTCAGATGTTTATTGTAAATATTTTCTCTAGTCTGTGACTTGGCAATCATTTTCTCAATAATGGCTCTTGAGTACCAGAACATTTAATTTTGATGGAGTCTAATCTGTCAATATTTATCCTATTATTGTTTGTTAGTGTTTTTGGAGTCTTGTCTAAGAATACTTATGTTTTTTTCTAAAAGCTGTATGATTATAGATTGTTTACATTTAAGACTATGACACATCTTAAATTAATTTTCCTCTACAGAGTGACATGGGAGTTGAAGTTTATTATTAAAATATGGATATCTCAGTTTTTTCTAGCACCAATTAAAAAGACTTTCCCCCATTGATTGATTTTTGTCAAAAATCACCTGAGTATGCATACATATATATAGTATAAGTTCTCTAGTTCCACTCTTCTTTTTCAGAATATTTCTCACTATTCTAAATCTTTTGCAAGTATTCTAGCATCATTTGTTGAAATGATTTTCTTTCCCTACTTAATTGCCTTAGCAATTTTGTCAGAAATCAATTGATCATATATGTGTGGGTCTATTTCTGGACCCTATTCTGTTTCATTGATCTATTTGCTTTGTTTATTCCAACACCACACTGTCTTGATTACTGTGGCTTATAAAAAGTCTTGAAATCAACTTTGTTCTTCTTGAAACTTGCTTTGGCTAGTTTAGGACTTTGCATTTCCATATGAATTTTATTGCCAATTTGTCAGCTTATACAAAAAAGCCTGCTGAAATTTTGAATGAGATAATGTTGAATCTGTATATCCATTTAGGAAGAATTGACATCTTAATATTGAATGCTTCTGATCAATGAACATGGTGTATCTTTCCATTTATTTTGATCTTTTATTTCTTTCAGCAATTTCTTATTATTTTCAGCATACAAGTATTGCATAGTTTGTCATATGTATCCCTAATTATTTCTTACTTTTTTTTTTTTTTGCTGTACGCGGGCCTCTCACTGTTGTGGCCTCTCCCGTTGCGGAGCACAGGCTCCGGACGCACAGGCTCAGCGGCCATGGCTCACGGGCCCAGCCGCTCCGCGGCATATGGGATCCTCCCAGACCGGGGCACGAACCCGTATCCCCTGCATCGGCAGGCGGACTCTCAACCACTGCGCCACCAGGGAGGCCCCTATTTCTTACTTTTTGATTTGTTATAAATGACGTATCTTTTAAAGTTTCAATTTCTAATTGTTTGTTGCTAGTATATAGAAATACAATTGAGTTTTGAATATTGACCTCCTGCAAACAAGCTAAGTTCATTTGTTAGTTCTAGTGATTTTTAAAATAGATTCCCCTTGGATTTTCTACATAGATAATCATGTTGAATG
Source organism: Mesoplodon mirus (assembly GCF_964341445.2). NCBI lineage: Eukaryota > Metazoa > Chordata > Mammalia > Artiodactyla > Ziphiidae > Mesoplodon > Mesoplodon mirus. Next base: position 16,819,733 of record NC_138993.1, read on the forward strand.
CAGAAAAAGATAGTTTTACACTTTTCTTTCTGATCTGGATGTTTAATTTATTATTCTTGCCTTTTCCCACTGGCTAGAATCTCCTAGAACAATGTTGAATAGAAATGGTGATAGTGAACATTCTTTCCTTGTCCCAGATCCTAGGGGAAAAGCATTCAGTCGTTAACCATATGTATGGTATAGCTGCATGTTTTCAAGGATGTACTTTTTCAGGTCGGGGAAGTTTCTTTCTATTCCTAGTTTGCTGCAAGTTTTTATCAGGGATAGATGTTGTATTTTGTCAAGTGCCTTTCTGTATCTATTGATATTACGATATAGTTTCTCTTTTTTAGACTGTTAGTATGGTGTGTTTCATTGAATAATTTTCAAATATTAAATCAATATTGCATTCCTGAATAAACCTCAACTGGCTATGATGTATTGTAATTTTTATATATTGTTGGATTCAATCTGCTAAATTTTTATTAGCATATTGGGGGCTTGTTTTTGAAGGACCTGGGTCTGTAGTTTTCTTGTATTGTCTTTTCCAGGTTTTGGTGTTAGGATAGTACTTGCCTATTAGTATGTATCCCTTCACTGTGTGTAGCAGACACTGTAGGTTGGCTGTCCCACTCTCCACATCCAACCTCTCTTTTATTTGACTCTTCTCTTGATGTTACAAAAACCAAATATTTTATTTTGCAGTCTTCTTTTCAACTAAGGGTGGCCATATGATCTGGCCAATTACATAAAAAGAACTCTGTTGATACCTGTGTTTTTTCTTTCTCCTTCTTCATGCCTGGAATCCTGACCAAATGCATGGATGGGCAGTTGCCATCTTGCAACCAAGAGGATGAAAGCCACATGCTGAGGACGGTACAAAAGGAAGCTAAAAGGAGCTGCATTCTTTCATAACCTGTCATCAGCTTCCCTCTCCCTCACCTGAGTTTCTGTTACACATGCTAAATCCTTATTCACTTAAGCCTCAACTAACTGGGTTTTCTCCTACAGCTGAATGCAGTAAAAAAATGACACACCATGCTTTCTTTTTCTTTTTCTTCACAGCACTTATCATTATTGGACTTTATGGGTGACATTTATTTGTTGATTTGTTTATAGTCAAACTTACACTAGAATGTAAGTCTCTTGAGGGAGGAATTTGTGCATTTTTTTACTTATTTCTGTGTCCCAGCATCTAGAACAGTGCCCGACCAGTTAAGATACCCACTATTAATATCTGCCAGGTGACTGCACTGCTTTGCAACCTGCTGTTTTCCATGTTAGCACCTGTAGTTCTACCTATTTTTTGTATCAGCATTCATTGTAATAGGGACATATGCTATCCTGGTGTTCCATGATGTTCCATGCTTTTATGTATCCTTTCCCCTACAGACAGGTATTCTAGTTATTTGCATCTTTTTTCTTTCTTTAAAAAAATTACACATGTTGTGACTACAATTGGATTCATATGTGATGATTTCTGTAGGACAAAATTATCCTCCAAAAAGTCTGACTCAGCACACTCCCACCAATTGCATATGAGACTAGCCATTACCCTACATTGTTTGCTAAGTATATATTAATCAACTTTTATTTCTGCTAACCTGAGGGGTTGAGAAGTAAGGAGTAACGCCATATCTGAATTTTTAAAAATATTTTAATTTTATTAGAATATAGTTCATTTACAATGTCGTGTTAGTTTCAGATATACAGCAAAGTGATTCAGTTATACATATACATATATTCATTCTTTTTTAGATTCTTTTCTAATATAGGTTATCACAGAATATTGAGTAGAGTTCCCTGTGCTATACAGTAGGTCCTTGTTGGTTATCTATCTCATATAGCAGTGTTGTGTATTCATCCCAATCTCCTCATTTATCCGTCCCCCGACATTTCCCTTTTGGTAACTGTAAATTTGTTTTCGATATATGTAAGTCTGTTTCTGTTTTGTAAATAAGTTCATTTGTATCTCTTTTTTTAAAAAGTTAGAGTCTGCATATGAGTGATATCCTATGATATTTGTCTTTCTCTAACTTATTTCTCTTAGTATGATAATCTCTAGGTTCATCCATGTTGCTGCAAATGGCATTATTTCATTATTTTTTATGGCTGAGTAATATTCCATTGTATGTAAGTAACACATCTTTTTTATCCTTTCCTCCACTGATGGACATTTAGATTGCTTCCATTTCTTGGCTGTTGTAAATAGTGCTGCAATGAACATTGGGGTGCATGTATCCTTTTGGATTATGGTTTTCTCCAGATATGTACCCAGGAGTGGGATTGTTGGATCATATGGTAGTTCTATTTTTAGTTTTTAAAGGAACCTCCATACTGTTCTCCATAGTGGTTGTACCACTGAATGTTGATTTCATCTGCATTTTCCTGATAATCAATGAGACTATCTTTTCATGTATTTATTGGACCATTGATTTTCTCTATATCCTTTGCCTATATTTCATTAAAATCCATCTTGTAAAAAAAGTTTATAGTTATTCTTTGTATATTCATATATTAACCCTTTGCCTGTTTTTTATGTTGCAAATATATTTTCTCAGACTGTACTTGTTTTTAAATGTTATTCATGATGTCTTTCACCAAATAAAGTTTTAATATTTTATGTAATAAAATCTATCCAGTTTTTCCTTTATGATGTATACATACCATATCATGTTTAGAAATGCCTTTCCCACTCAGTAATTATAAATATATACAACAGTATTTTCTAACTAAAGTATTTAGCACTTTATTATTTATGCTTGCATATGAAGTTGGAACAGATCTTTGTTTTCATCCAAATGGATAGCCAACTGTAATACCACTAATTTTTCCTTCACTGATATGACATAAATGAAATTATACTTATATATAGACTATATATAGAGATTATACTTCTAGTATATATATAATACCTGTTTTTACTCTATTATCTATTTGTCTCTTTCAGTACCATTACCCCACTTTTAAAATTAGTACAGCTTAGAGTACATTTTGATATGTGTTAGAGAAAGTCCCTCCTAACTGTTCTTATTTCAAAAATTTCTTGGCTATTTTGAGGCTTTCTCTTCTAGATCAACTTGAGGAGATCAGTTTGGGAATGAGCTTGCTTAATTTCATAAAGATTTTATTGAGGTTTTCTTGGAATTGCATTGGGTTTATAGATTAACTTAGAGAAAACTGATAGCTTTACAAATGTGGACTATTCAATTAGAAAAGAAGTATTTTTCTCCATTTATTTAGATCTTCTTTTATAGTTTGTAGTAATTTTGTTTTACATATAGTTTTTACCACAAGTCTTGAAAATTTTTATGTTTAGTATATTGCCAGCTATTTTGTAGCTTTGTTGTTTTTATGAATTGGACCATTTTCCCTCTGACATTTCTGTTTTGTTTTGTTTTGTTTTTTGCAGTATGCGGGCCTCTCACTGTTGTGGCCTCTCCCTCTGCGGAGCACAGGCTCCGGACGCGCAGGCCCAGCAGCCATGGCTCACGGGCCCAGCCGCTCCGAGGCACGTGGGATCCTCCCGGACCGGGGCACGAACCCATGTCCCCTGCATCGGCAGGCGGACTCGCAACCACTGCGCCACCAGGGAAGCCCCCCTCTGACATTTCTAATCGGCTATTGTGGTACATAGGAAAGCTAATCAGTTTTTGTATGTTGACTATATGTATCTGAAGTCAATTCTTCTTTGTTCATATAGTTTTTCAGTTTATTTTTTTGAATTCTCTAGGCAGATGTTTCTATCATCCATAAGAGCCCAATCTGTTAGCTTCCATACTGCGTTGCTTCCCCTATGAGTGTTAAATTTGGGAATTTAAAATATTATCATGGAAATTTAAGGGGGCTAAAAAAGGCTTAATTAGAAACATGAATATATATATGGGCAAAATATATATATTGCCCACCATATATATTTTAGATTTTACCCTGGTTTTGGAATAATAGTCATTAAACTTAAAAAAAAAATAAGGCATTGTTAAGAAGAATTGTGTATTAAAATAACATTCACTTAAAGTATTAGATTTTATTCTTAGCTAAAATGAATAGGGCATTAAGAATTCCTTTCATGTTTCTTTAACAAATTATCTACTCTTATTTAAGAATGATCCACCAAAGACTACAATTTAAGCTTCTGAGGAAGCTTAGATAGTTGAACAGAGGCATTTAAGATCCTATTGAATGTGGTTTTAATTTTCAAATGGGAAGTGCAGACCAAATAAAATTTACGTATGATTTTTTTGAACAAATACTTGGAAATTTGATCACTTCTATGGAACATCTGAGTTTTATGGTCAGATTAGCATCTATAAGATCCCACTTGCTAATTAACAGTGAGCAGAGAACCAGATGATGACAATTAAAAAATAGACAGTCTTTATACGGAAATATGTAATGTCATATTTTTATGTAAACATAAATTTTAAAGTATTTCATATCTTTTTCATCCAAGGGAAAAAAATGGGTCACTTCAATCATGCTGAGCAGATTTTTATTTTTTAAATGATTTTTACCTGATTTCAATTTTTCTGACCATTCTCAATAATATTTTGAAACAAAATGATTAAAATGACCAAACAAATAAAGCAAGCAGGTCTGTTGGCCTCTCTTGTTTTCCTAGCACAGAGAGCCAATGTGGGAAGGCACTAATCCACCCCTCCTGCCACTATTATTCAACATAGTTCTGGAAGTCCTAGCCATGGTAATCAGAGATGAAAAAGAAATAAAAAGAATACAAATTGGAAAAGAAGTAAAACTGTCACTGTTTGCAGATGGCATGATACTATACATAGAGAATCTTAAAGATGCCACCAGAAAACTAGAGTTAATCAATGAACTTGGTAAATTAGCAGGATACAAAATTAATGCACAGAAATCTCTTGCATTCCTATACACTAACAACAAAAGATCAGAAAGAGAAATTAAGGAAACAATCCCATTCACCATTGCAATAAAAAGAATAAAATATCTAGGAATACACCTACCTAAGGAGGTAGAAGACCTGTACTCAGAAAACTATAAGACACTGATGAAAGAAATCAAAGATGACACAAACAGATGGAGAGATATAACATGTTCGTGGGTTGGAAGAATCAACATTGTGAAAATGACTATACTACTCAAAGCAATCTACAGATTCAATGCAATCCCTATCAAATTACAAATGGCATTTTTTACAGAACTAGAATTTAAAAAATCTTAAAATTTGTATGGAGACACAAGAGATCCCGAATAGTCAAAGCAATCTTGAGTGAAAAAAATGGAGCTGGAGGAATCAGACTCCCTGACTTCAGACTATACTACAAAGCTACAGTAATCAAGACAGTATGGTACTGGCACAAAAACAGAAATATAGATCAATGGAACAGGATAGAAAGCCCAGAGATAAACCCATGCACCTATGATCAACGAATCTATGAGAAAGGAGGCAAGGAAATATAATGAAGAAAAGACAGTCCCTTCAATAAGTGGTGCTGGGCAAACTAGACAGCTACATGTAAAAGAATGAAATTAGAACACTCCCTAACACCATACATAAAAATAAACTCAAAATGGATTAAAGACCTAGATGTAAGACCAGACACTATAAAACTCTTAGAGGGGGGCTTCCCTGGTGGCGCAGTGGTTGGGAGTCCGCCTGCCGATGCAGGGGACACGGGTTCATGCCCCCGTCTGGGAGGATCCCACATGCCGCGGAGTGGCTGGGCCTGTGAGCCATGGCCGCTGGGCCTGCGTGTCCGGAGCCTGTGCTCCGCAACGGGAGAGGCCACAACAGTGAGAGGCCCACGTAACGCAAAAAAAAAAAAAAAAAAAAAAACTCTTAGAGGAAAACATAGGAAGAACACTCTTTGACATAAATCACTGCAAGGTCTCTTCTGACCCACTTCCTAGAGTAATGGAAATAAAAACAAAAATAAACAAATGGGACCTAATGAAATTTAAAAGCTTTTGCACAGCAAAGGAAACTATAAACAAAATGAAAAGACAACCCTCAGAATGTGAGAGAATATTTGCAAATGAATCAACGGACAAAGGATTAATCTCCAAAATATATAAACAGCTCATGCAGCTCAATATTAAAAAAAAGCGAACAACCCAATCAAAAAATGGGCAGAAGGGCTTCCCTGGTGGCGCAGTGGTTGAGAGTCCACCTGCGGATGCAGGGGACACGGGTTCGTGCCCCGGTCCAGGAAGATCCCACATGCTGCGGAGTGACTGGGCCCGTGAGCCATGGCCGCTGAGCCTGCATGTCCAGAGCCTGTGCTCCGCAATGGGAGAGGCCACAGCAGTGAGAGGCCTGTGTACTGCAAAAAAAAAAAAAAAAAAAAAGGGCAGAAGACCTAAGTAGACATTTCTCCAAAGAAGATATACAGATGGCCAAGAGGCACATGAAAAGCTGCTTAACATCACTAATTATTAGAGAAATGCAAATCAAAACTACAATGAGGTATCACCTCACACCAGTTAGAATGGGCATCATCAGAAAATCTACAGACAAAAAATGCTGTAGAGGGTATGGAGAAAAAGGAACCCTCTTGCACTGTTGGTTGGAATGTAAATTGATACAGTCACTATGGAGCACAGTATGGAGGTTCCTTAAAAAACTAAAAATAGAACTACCATATGACCCAGCAATCCCACTACTGGGCATATACCCTGAGAAAACCATAGTTCAAAAAGAGACATGTACCGCAGTGTTCATTACAGCACTATTTACAATAGCCAGGACATGGAAGCAACCTAAGTGCCCATCAACAGATGAATGGATATAGAAGGTATGGCACACATATACAATGGAATATTAGCCATAAAAAGAAACGAAATTGAGTTATTTTTAGTGAGGTGGATGGACATAGAGTCTATCATACAGAGCAAAGTAAGTCAGAAAGAGAAAAACAAATATAGTACACTAACACATATATGTGGAATCTAGAAAAATGGTACAGATGAACTGGTTTGCAAGGCAGAAATAGAGACACAGATGTAGAGAACAAACGTATGGACACCAAGGGGGGAAAGTGGGGGGTAGGTGGTGGTGGTGGGATGAATTGGGAGATTTGGATTGACATATGTACACATAATATGTATAAAATAGATAACTAATAAGAGCCTGCTGTATAAAAAAATAAATAAATAAAATAAAGTTAAAAAAAAAAACTGGTTTAGTCCTCCCTTGCTGCACCCAGGGTTTAAGAGTTGGAGACTGACTTGAATCTCCCAGTATGAAGTTTTCACTTCATGGAAACACAGGCATAGTGATCTTGTAGCAAAAGCTAAACACAAAACCATGTACCCCGAATCCCCCCTCTCACCCCCTTTTTTCACTATAATTACCATAGGAAAGGGATCACTGGAAAAATAGAAGGGAGAGAGGAGAAAATGAGAGGGTAGATAAAACCCCAATGTCTGTTCAACCGTAAAGCCTGACAGAAGAGACACTGGAGAACAAGAGTAGATAATTTCTTAGAGGAAAAAACAATGCATAAGGGTATGAGGATGAATGTAAGGAAAGGGATAGGGAAGATTAAATTTTAAAAAATATATCAATCCAAGTCAAGCATTTTTTTCCCGCATCATGTTAAAAGGGTACCTACCAGAGCTTGAAAATAAGGGTGATCATGAAGAGCGATGAGGGTGGTCACATTTTTTTCCCACTAAGATTAAAGAACCTGGAATTTAGTTGGATTTAAGCACTCCCCATATTTATCTCTTCTCCGTTTTTATTGCTATTTCTCCCCCAATTTCAATATTACAAGCCATATCTACACATATAATTGAGGGTTTAAGAGTTGGAGACTGAACTGAATCTCCCAGTATGAAGTTTTGACTTCATGGAAACACAGGCATGGTGATCTTGTAGCAAAAGCTAAACACAAAACCATGTGCCCACAATCCCTCCTCTCACCCCCTTTTTTCATTATAATTAACATAGGAAAGGGATCACTGTTCAGGAACCCAAGCAGGCTTTAAATTTTTCCCACCAAGGGAAAGGATATTCTTCAGGGGTTACATCTTGTAATCAGAAATAAAGGGGAAAACCCGGCAGGGCTGTCTTGTTGGAATCATGTGTAGGCAGCATGAAAATCCATGGCCGTTCTCTTACTCTTAAGCACGAAATCATCTACCAAAGGTAGAAGAAATAGGAAAAGTTATATTTACTCTTTTAAAATCCACTTCTGATTTTTTTTTGCCAACATCAAGAATTCTTCCTGGAAATAAACTTATTATTAAGGCAGAACCAAGTAAAATGATGTGTATGTCCAGAAAGAATTGCATTTTGGTCGAGGAGTTAAACTGCACATCAGATTATGTCAGCACAAGCAGATGGGGTTCAACATTTTTAACTTCTCTTTTCCCTCCCTTTACTAGACTTCCCTATTCTTCTACACTTAGTTTTACCAAGCTTCCCTTAGCTTCACCAGCTTAACAAGGTCTGGGCAGGCAGCACATACAAGATGTCCTGAAAACACATTGCCCTATGTAAACAATTGTTTTTGGCAATTCAGAGGTTTTGTGGCAGGACTGCATTTTTTTTTTCTTTCTGAAAATCAAATGTTTAGGCCAAAATTAGACTTGCATGTGCATTTTTATGACTTGGCATATTCAAACATTACAATTGTGTGTTTAAAAAGGGAATTTGATCTTTTTTTGCTCTTTTTTCTTTGGGCTTCCATTTTTTCCTAGTTCCATTGTTTTCTCTTTTACAGTACATTTTCATATCTCGGTACATCGCTTAAGCATCTGTTTCTCCTCAATCATAATTTTCATTCAAGAATAATAACTCTTTGGTCTCTTTGCACATGTTTTGTTTTGCCCCCACCTATGAACTTCACCAGAGTGTGTTGAAGGTTAATGGCTCCATTTCTGGAATTTTCTTGGATCCCTTTTGGAGAAAATTGCCAAAGTATATAAGGAGAGCTCAAATGTATCTGGGCTTTGCCAAGGCCTTTGAGAAAGGCTCCACATAGCTGTACCTTCTTCCAGATCCCTTCTGTTCTCACTGTGCCCGGCTTCTTCATGATTCCACATAGGGGTTCGTATCTTTTGCTCATGTGGGAAAAGAACCTTTGGATTAATAAAGCACCAGAATACTTGTTTGTCTAACAATGCTCTACCTTGTATATTAATGGGTAGAAAATTGCTTCTCACTTCACTGAGTTTTCCATCCTCTTCCCTTTTCCATCCCACACTGCCCAGAGTCATGAATGTCTCCGTTGGTCATTTTCTAATGCTCCCGTCAGTCTTTAGGAATCACGAGAGTTGCTCAAATATCTTTTCCCACAACTGCTAAGGTAGTAGAAAGATGAGGTAAATGACATAAGCCTTGCTGGAAAGGTTGGAGGGACCTTTTAGCAGTGTTGGTCTGAGGGGCACTGGATCATAGGGTCACTGCATTAGCTTATCTATCCTGTAACATATGTCAAGCAGTTTGCTTCAGTTGTGACTTTCTGCTGCAAGAGGCAGTAAACTCAACCTAAAGTAAATTCAAGCAAAACAGGTTTTAGTGGTTTGTATAACTGAAAAGCTCAGAGGTGGGGCTCTCCTCTTATGCAGCACAATGTGGGGCTCAGATGGTGTTATAAGACCACTGGTCTCTCTCTAGATCTCTTGGCTTTTCTCTCTTACGTGTTGGCTCATTCCTAGGCAGGCTCTCCCCTCAAACTCACAGGATGGCTGCAGAAGCTCCAGAACTTACATCTTCACAGTTTCACATCCACAAGGGGTCATTGCAGTCAGCCATCTGATATTAGGAGTGTTAGCCTCATGAAGCTAGACTTCCAGTGTTTCTGGAAAGAGGAGTACCCCTGGATATCTGACACTCCTGAGGATTAATCAACCCTGGAACCATCCTACCCTAAGACTTGTGATCTGAGACAATAACTTATTGATTAAACTATTTTATGTGAAGCTTTCCTGTTAAAGGGGAATTCATTTTTTTTTTGCCGTTTCATCTTTTGGCCTACACCTTCTTCTAGTTCCATTATTTTCTCTTATACGGTACATTCAGCTGAAAGCATCCTAAATGAGATTGTCATTGGCTGTCGTTGGGTCATGTGCCTATTCCTGACCATTCACAATGGGAACTTGTACTGATGTGTGACTGGCCTCAGCCTAGATGCTCCAGTCCACTTCTGTCATGGGACGGGTTCATCCTACCTGATGACATGGACTGAGTGTAGAGGAGGAGGAATAGCTACTGGGAAATTAGGGTATGGTTTACATAAAATAGTGAAATAGGGGCTTCCCTAGTGGCGCAGTGGTTGAGAGTCCAGCTGCCGATGCAGGGGACGCGGGTTCGTGCCCCGGTCCAGGAAGATCCCACATGCCGCGGAGCGGCTGGGCCCGTGAGCCATGACCGCTGAGCCTGTGCGTCCGGAGCCTGTGCTCTGCAACGGGAGAGGCCACAACAGTGAGAGGCCCGCATAGCACAAAAAAAAAAAAAAAAAAAAAAAAAAAAAAATAGTGAAATAGATCCTGTGAAGCAAAAATATTGGTGTCCAGTACTTCATCCTTTGAATGTGCCTTTTATTATCCAGTGGCCTCAAATTGTCAGTATAGTGAGTAGGGAGTGTATAATTTGTTACCTGGTCTGGTAGCCCAGTGTATATAACCTTGGAGCTGTTTTAGATCAAAGGCGGATCTGCTATACTACTGACTCATCTCAATAGCCTATGTATACTTTTCCTCAGTTAGGACCTCATATATCCATCTTTGGAACATCAGCCATTTCAGGTCATGGCAAAGGAAAAGGTGGCTCATGGCCAAGACAGACAAAGCCTTGAGTTGCTGGATAATCTAGTGCTCTCTAAAGGATACCAGAAAACCTAGGCAGCTATTGAAGCCTCATGTACCATCCCGTAGGCTCTATGGTTTTCTGGCCCCCTCTCTCTTACCTCCTGCAGTTCAGTTGGTCTCATGGCTCTCAGAGTCAGCCTGGTATGTAGAATAGTGGGGCCTCAGGTCAGCCTGTGTCTAGTGATTTCAATTCTGCAGTTGGCTGGAATTCCATCTGTCAAGAAGCTTTTGAGTCAGTCATTTGATAGTGGAAGAGTTGGCCTACTAGGATTTCCTGCGTATCTGGAAAGAGGAGCACCCCTGGAGATCTGACATGCTTTGTGAAATTAGGGGTTCGTTTTTGTTATTCACAGTTAGTCTCTGCTGAACCTAATGTATTTCAATGTTTGAGGATTAAAAAAACACATACACATAAAAAAGAATTTCTCTCTTTTTCATTATGAACTTAAGGAACTTCATCAAGAGAATCTAATCAATATTAAACTATTTACTTCCCTCCAAAGTAATTTCCTCTCTGTCAATGCACAGACATGAATTTTTACTTAGTTATAATTAGTGTGAACATACTTGTTTTTGTTTAAGAAAGGTTTTCTTTACCTTGGCATTCAGATTTGTTTTCATAGGCGAAGAAAACACTGAGAATTAGAAGGAACCTTCACTGGAGAGTTGGGAGGATTATATTGGGTCATACTATCCCAGAGTTAAAGAAACCTTAAAGGACCCCAAATCCCTCCCCGTATCTCTGATGACTACACTTCTCGACTAATGGACTCACTGGAGTAGCTTTCCCATGCAAGGGCCTCCCCAGATCTTATTCCACAGCACCAAGGGTGTACTCTCCCTTCTTTCTTTTTTCTTTTTCTTTTTTTTTTTATGCAGTATGTGGGCCTCTCACTATTGTGGCCTCTCCCGTTGCGGAGCACAGGCTCCGGACGCGCAGGCTCAGCGGCCATGGCTCACGGGCCCAGCCACTCCGCGGCATGTGGGATCTTCCCGGACCGGGGCACGAACCTGTGGCCCCTGCATCGGCAGGCGGACTCTCAACCACTGCGCCACCAGGGAAGCCCGGTGGACTCTCCCTTCTAAAGGAAGAATGAAATCCCATCCTCTGGGTCTGCTAGGGTCTACTTGTCTGCCATGGGCCTGCACCCTTGTCCTCTGCTTTACTTCGTGTGGGGTTATCTACGTAGTTTCCCATGCAGGAAAAAAGTGGAAAAACCATGCTGCTCTGAGACAGTCCTCCATACCATTCCCCACAAATGTCTTTTTTCTTTTTTAAGTGTAATCACACACCAACAGTTTCCAATCTATCAAAGCATAAATTTGCCAGTCTTTTTTCCTAAGTCAAGGAAGTAGCGAAGTGAGGTTTAATTAAAAGCAGCAACTATTTGTACAGCTGTCCCTGGGTTCATGGCTCGTAAAAGCATTTAGCTTCAAACTCTGCTGCCTAAGCCCTTCGGGAGTTTCACAAAAAAAACCATTTAGCCTCCTCATCCGGACAGTGCCAAGCCCTTGCTTCGCAAGTTGCTTCAGGAACAGGCCGAGCTGGGCCCTGATGCAACTTGAGCTTCGGCAGTCAGGCCTTCTTGGCACATGTGGCTTGGAGCAAAGCAGAGGAGATACCCAAGTCCCCTTCTTTTGTATGGGGGACAGGAGCCTTGAAGGCTACTCCACGAAGTTCCTGAAAATTCCCCTACGGTTGGGAAAGGGAGGGAGGAGGATCAAGCACAGTCTTCGTTTTGTGAGCTTTTCTCTGGCACTTGACACTTACCGATTCCTGGTGGGTCTTTGACCCGGGCACTCCCATCCCCAGTCCCCAAGGCGTGAACTGTCACCGGTAGACATCCTTCAGAGGAGATGGGGGCGGGGTATCCCTGCGGATAGATGCATCCACACCGAGCGGCCATGCCAGCGTATAAGCCCTGGAGAGGAGGAGGAACCAGCGCTCAGCATTTGGCTGATTTTCAGGTGTACGGGAAGCAGCACTTCAGGCAACCTTGATTCCGAACAAGCCTATTCGGACTTGAAGCGAGCGCAGTGGCCAGCGTAGGTCACTGACAGCTGGCGGGGGGCGGGACCGGCCCCACGCGCAGAGAGGCAAGGAGGCGGAGGAGCGGCGGCTTAGGAAGAGTGACCCTGGCGACCCCAAACGCCCCGCCTCCTTCGCTCGCTGCTTCACCTGCCGGCCGAGCGCGCCGAGCCGCGGGCGGAGGCGATGGCTAGCCCCGCGCCCTTAGTGGCCTCCATCAGCCACCAAATGGTGGCTCTGCACACCCTGCAGCTTCTGCAGCAGGAGTGGGGCTGGGGGGATGGTCCGGGCGCCCCCGGGAGCCCACACGACCTGGACCACGTGTCCGCCGCCCCAGAGCGCCGCTCAGACCCACGGCTGGCCCGTGCCGGGCAGGGGCGTGGGGAGGAAGGCGGGGGCAAGGGGGCCAGGAATATGGGGTCCGGGGCGAGGGCGAGCTCCCCCGAGGTGGAAGTGGTGCGAGGCGCCGAGGGGGGCGCGGAACTGCTGCCCTTACCCCGGGGTCGCGGGCCCTGTACCCTGGCCCAAATGGCGATGCGCAGCGCGCTGGCCCGCGTGGTGGACTCGACCTCGGAGCTGGTCAGCGTGGAGCAGACGCTGCTGGGCCCCCTCCAGCAGGAGCGGTCCATCGCCATCCACCTGAAGGTGAGTCTGGCCTCCAGCATCCATCCCCCTGCGCAGGTTCCCCCTGGGGCAGGGCAGCGGAGACCGGGATGGAGACGAGGCTGAGTCGCAGAATCCAAAGTCGAGCTTCCCCCAGAGATTCAGCACCTCGGAGTGGGAATGAGGGAGGTGACATTCCGGGGATTAGGTACTTGGGACAAGGAACTCAGGGCCCACCTGGGGCACACCTGACTGCAGAACGGAGATGCAGAAAGGCTTTGCCAAAACCTTCCTCTGGCCCTTTCCACATGTGCAGCTTCTAGGGACAGAGGACAGCTCCTCCCACCCCCCCTTTCAAATTAAAAGCCGTTTCTCCAGAGCCTTAAATATACGTATTAAGTTCCCTCTGCCTTTTGTATGATGAAATCACCTACATTTATTTGAAGTTCCTTCACACTTATGAATCGCAGTTGTTTTTGCATAAATCCAATTCCGCACAGAGCTCGGGGGCCTCACAGAGTCAACCTAAATTCTCATAAAGTAGCGTGAGAGCGGGCTGGGTCCCGGGTGTTGAAGCAGGAATACTCATGCTAAGCTCCTGCTAAGTCACGCAGCTCATATTTGTAGGGCACAGTTTCCTCTAAAGGTACCAAACTGTGTCGGCCGATTTAGCCAGGGAACAGAGCAGCTGCCTCCCAGGCTGAGTGGGTTTGTGGAAATCTGGGGTTCTGGAATCCAGTCTTGGCCTTGCCATTAACCTAACTGGCTTAAGGTCACAAATCTCTCTGAGACCTTCTGGCCTTCCAATTTTGATCTGGAACATTGCTTCATTCATTCCCTGGGGAGTCTAGTGGAAGGAAATGGGGGTGGGGTAATGAAAAAAGAGCATTTCTCAAGACTTGCTATTCTTGCTCTACAAGCCAAAGTTTGGAAAACATTGATATATATTAGGTCGCACTATATACTGTAAAAGATTGATTTAAAATAAAAAAAATAAAGTATAGAATACACCTGAATAAATATTGTTACTCTAAACTAGGGTTTCTCAACCTCCACACTATTAACATTTTTGTCTGCATGATTGCCGTGGGATTGTCCTATGTACTGTAGGATGTTTAGCAGCATCCCTGGCCTCTACCCAATAGATGCCAGCAGCATACCCTCCCCACCAACTGACGGAACCAAATACTACTAAATGTGTGTGGTGGGAGGGGAAATAAGATTGCCTCCAGATGTGAAGCACTGCTTCATTCTGAAAAGTTTAAAAAATGAAGCTGCATTTCACCAGTGCTCTTGACTGTAAGAGGTACCTTTTTTTGTATCGCCAAGAAATTTAAAAAAATCCTGCCAATTAAACTGTGATATACATGAAGTGAGCTGAGATACTAGGAACGTATACACAGCACAGGTAGGTTGGCAAAAGGAGAGACTGAGTGATCAGTTTTACCTTGGGTGATCCTGGAAGGCGTCTTGGAGGAGGTAACCTTAAAAAAAAAAAAAAAGAATGTTTACTCTCCAGGCATTAAAGGGAAAAAGCATTTCAGAGGAGCTGTGGGATCCAAGGCCAAGAAGCAATGAAAGGGCCTAGGGCTTTGGGGGAACTAAAATTAGTTCAGTGTGGCAGAAGGCAAAAAAAGGATGCTGGAGAGTTAGGTGGGGTCAGGTGGGAAAAGACCTGTGGGTCATGCTGAGGACCTGGACTGTCTTGCAGGCAAAAGGCAGCCATTGATATGACTGAAGGAAGGACCCTGATAAATCACAGAGGCAAGGTCAGGTCAGAAGACCATTGTCAGAGGGCCTGACCCAGTTTAGGAGCCATGGCGCCCTCTGCTCTGGACTATAAATCATGCCACTTGAGGTTAATGCAGCTGCCACTTCTACTTGGTAATCCTTTGAACTCTCTCTACTTGACTTTTTGTCCTAAACATTTTCTACTCTCCTCAAACTTTCTTCATCCAAACCTCACACTCCTTTACTGAGAAAATTGAGGCCATCTGACACAAACATCCTCCATCCTACCTAAAACAATCTCATTTCCAATCATGTTCTTTCTTGTCTCTAATAAAGAAATACTGTTTGCCCCCCACCCCCTCCGCCTCCCAAATAAATTCTTTCTCTTAAGTGCTGGAGTAAATCTTTCATCTGCCCCTGGACTTTTTCTCTCAGTTCCTTCCTCTCTCTTTGTATTTTCTAGTGCTTCCACTCTGCCAATCCCTCTTAATCCATAGATATGCTCAAATCTTCCTTCACCTACCCAGCCCCTTGAGTCTTGGTCCCCTTCTTCTCCATCACGAGCAAACGTGCAGATGTCTGGATGTATTGCTGCCAGTGTTTCTAGAGGCACCCAGAGTCCCCATTAAGAACAGGGATCTCCACAGGGAGCTCAGCTTGGTGCTCTGTGATGACCTAGGTGGGTGGGATGGGCGGGGGAGGGAGGTCCAAGAGGGAGGGGATATATGTATACATATAGCTGATTCACTTCATTGTACAGCAGAAACTAACACAACACTGTAAAGCAATTATACTCCCCCCACCAAAAAAGAAGAATATAGACAACAACCACGACAACAAAAAAAGAACAGGGATCTCAACATTCTTGCTACTGGAGTCCGCTATTCACCTACAGGGGAGTAATGAGTTTCAGGGCTCCTGAGAACAGCCAGTGCTTTCAGAAGGGAGAGAAGCAGGGAGAGGTTTCTCTGGATGATTTGCCTCCTTGCCAGCATCTTGAAATTTTGCTTGGTTTGCTGTTTGGTGAAAAGGCAGTATCTCCATTGGGTTTGTAAGGTAATGCTTAATGCTTACAAAGCATTTAGACTCAAGGACACAGCAGTTTGTCTCTCCAGGGGGGCTGGTTATACAGACTTGGCATCATCATTACTGGTGTTAATTCAAATGATTTGGATGAGTTTTCTCTATATTTTTAAATTAAGAACATGCAGATTGATTTTATACATGAGAATGGTTTCAGGAGGATTTGTGCTAAAGGAAATAATGCTTGCATGTCACTTGGAAGTGTGTGGAAATTTCCCTAACATCAGGAATGCCTTCCATGGCATTCCTTGCCACAGAGAGGAGGAAGACTCACTTGAACAGCACAGCACAGGACAGCGATCAGGTCCCATGAAGCATTTCAGAACTACTCTGCCACTTCCTGCTGCAGACTCTTGGGCAAGTTATTTAGCCTTCCTGTGCTTCAGTCTGCTCACCTGTAAAGTGGGAACAGTGGTATTTAACGTTATTGAGATAATGCATATAAAGTCTTAGCTACTGGCTGCTCATGGTAAATTGCAATACCTTTGAACTTTATCATTATTATTATTATTATTGATTGATGCCTCAATCTTCTTCAATAGTCTTATTGACTATTATTATATTTCATTCTTGATACTGATGGATCTGACTCCTGAACTCCGTATTTACTTTTGAGACTGTTGACAAAAACAGAGTTAGGATGACCCAAAGAGATTTCCAGGAAGCTTCCACTTTCCAGAGGTCAGCTTTAGCCCATGGCTGATGACTGACTTAGAGATGTGACCACTGAGTGACTCGCTGATCAAACCACCAGAATTAAGGGAGTGAAATTTTCAGGCCTGAAGGCAGAGAAACCCTCACCACAATAATAATGCCTATCTTTACAGTAGTTTACTATTTTCTTAAAGAAGCCAACGCTTGATATTCCTTTTGAGCATTTAGAGATTATCAAACTCATGCAAAAAAAACAAACAAACATGAAATGAGTCTTTTCATGGTAGTTAAAAATGCTTAAAAAAACTGAGTCTTGTTAAATTTGGTGGAAAGGATGGAGTTAACCAGCTTGATAAAAATTTATTATGGGAGGAAACTGAGGCTCAGAGGAATTTAGAACTGCTGAAGAGCCTGCAGCTGAGAAGTAGTGGCCCATGATTCAAACATGGTTTTGTCTGACTCTTTCTACCAATCACAGTGCTAGCTCATAGGGGTGTTATGAACATTACACTGAAATAAAGTACATGAGAGTGCACAGTTGTCAGGGCATGGTCATACATGCCATGCACTGCACACCACTTCGGCTGCAACAGTCATTCTGCACACTGAGAATCATAGTCAGCTTGGGCTGCCATAACAAAATGCCACAGACTTGGGTGGCTTAAACCACAGATATTTATTTTCTCACTGTTGTGGAGGCTGGGAAGTTCAAGAGCAAATTTGGTTTCTGGGAAGGGCTCTCTTCCTGGCTTGTGGACTGTCACCTTCTCACTGTGTCCTCACGTGGCCTTTCCTCTGTGCCAGAGAGAAAGAGAGATCTTGGATGTTTCTTCCTCTTCTTGTAGGACACCAATCCTATTGGATTTGGGCCCCACCCTTATGATGTAACTTAACTTTAATTACCTCCCTGAAGATCCTATCTCCAAATACAGTCACACTGCAAGTCAGGTTTTCAACACATGAATTTTGGTGGAACACAATTCAGTCCCTAACACTGGGTGATTTGTGTCTCTCTAATCATGGTCACCTTACACAGTGACAAAAAGCCCCAGGTAAATGTAGGAAATCTTTATCAAACTAGTAATACTAGCAAAGATGCTATAATACTTGCCACCCAAAGGGAGCATAGAAATGTGTGGAGCACCAGAAGGAAGAGAGTCTAGGATTTTAAAAACTTCTAAAAATGACCAACGCAAAGAGATCATTAACTAAGTCAATCATGAAGTCACTCTGGTTGAGTTTTTTCTGTCTTCCTTTGATAGTTAAAAACATTTACGGTTTCCAAGAGTTCTGTTCTGAAGCAAGTTTCATGGAAACAATGGCTGATGCCAGCTTTTAGAGGCAGAAGAACTTTCCTGCCATTGCAGATAAAACTTGCCTGTGAGCTCACCCATTGCAATTAACTAATTCTGGTACCAATAATTCTCTCACGTTCAGTGGCCCACGCTGGTTTTCTCATTCCACAGAGCAAGAGCAATGGTTGTAAAACTGTTGGCTTTGGCTTCACAGTCATTGCTAAGGCTTTTTGCAAATTGCAAGTGTGGATATTGAGTTACTCAGAGGCAGACATTGATGATGAGTGCTTTTTTTCCCCATTAACATTGGTTAGTGAAGCCAGTTTCTGCAAATTTGGGAATTGTGTCTTTAAAAATTGCTAATATTCTATTGAAGAAATCAATTCTCATGGTTATATTATTAGTAGCCTTAGCCAGGGGATTGCTCTTTGTCTGGGACAAAATTGTGCTTTTATGTCAGGAAAAGGACAAGTGACAGCTCTAGAAGTAGCTTAGTTACAGCTTTGTTATTCCTTATAAAGTGAATGATATGAAAATCAGGACATAAAAGCTTTCTGAAATGAACATTTAGGGAACTATATTGCAGGAAGGCCCTAAAACAAACCTACTTATGTTTAATGTCTTGTGGAAATGCTGCCTTGCTTTATTTTACAATTTTGGGGTTTGCCTTGTGAGCATACCTGAATCAAGTGCTTGTATCCATCACAAAGTGCTTTTCATGAGACTTTTCTGATGAAAATGGTACTGTACCCAAAGCAAATGCATAAGGAACCTTAGTTACTTGTGAGCGTTTATACTGGGTACACCACAAGTAAAAATGTTTAATTTCCTGTGGGCGATAGACTTTTTATGGTGACTGGCAGATACTGCGGTTCTTCACTGGGTGTTTTATTAATACGAAGTTGCATATCTATTTGAGATTGACCTAGAGTTTAGGCAATTGGTGATTGATCTGGGCCCTGTGAATTTGTTGTTCAAAGCCAGATGTCAATGAACAAAATGCAGTTGGGGCAATTTGTAGTATACTGTTTCTGATAGTATGGTTTTCATAACGCCACTCTAAAATAGAGAAACGACACTCCCATTTTACCTGCACATCTAGCATGGAGGGTTGTGTTGGGTGTAGGGAGGAGACTTGTGCTCCCTCGTAGGTCCCAGCCCTGGGAAACTTTAGTGGAGAGTGGTCTGCTGTCCAGGCCGAAGTTCATTAAGGTCAGACCTCATCACAGAAAGCTGGAGGAAAGCTCTTTCTTCCATTAATACTCTCTGTAGAGTACATTAGGCATTCAGGGGGAGTGAGAGGGAAAAATGTGAGAAGAAACACGTTTGTGGAGGCCATTATAAGAGAATATAGCTCAAGAAATGACTGTTTTGTAAAGAACCAACTTATTTTAAAGCCAGGGGTGAAGGGAATATGAATTGATTTATAGTTCATGTAGATCTAGAAGTGATTTTGAAGATGTGATAGAAAAAACCCCGAAAACCTTCTTTGTGTATTGTTTAAAATTACCTGCATTATAGAGCCTATAAAGTCATATTATATTTTTGACTTTATTATCTATTGGTGTTGGTTTCAGAAAACAAGCTTTGAAACTGACTCCTAATGCTAGATTGTTTTTGCTTTTAAGCCTTTGGTTTTGATGGGAGTGTTTATTTTCAATAAGAAGCTAAAAATGGCCTTAACTTTTCTTCCCTTTTTGGACTTTCAGGTGCATTTTCAGTTGTTCAAAGATTCCAGAAGTGCACATTCCTAATAAACACAATGCGTCATGCAGAAAAGTACAAGTGGGGTGGATTTTCTAAGAGACCTCCCTTACACTGGGTAGGAGAGAACAGACCGGAGGAAGGGAGAGCTCCAACTAGGAGGTCTCTAATTAGCTAGGAGTTGGCTTTACATGGGGCGTGGAAGGTTCCATGCCTTGAATCCCTTCCAGATAACCACACCCTCTCAACTATGTTGCAGGGAAGAGGGCTGGACCAATGGGACAGTCTTCAATTTGGATATGACCATTGCCAATTTGAGCTTTGTAACACTCAGTTAACCTTAAGAAAAATAGCATGAATATGGCCAGAAAACAAACATGAAACAATTCACATACAGACATTTTTGTTTCTCCCTCAAAGCTAGTTGGGTGCCTCCCAGCTTGCTTCCATGGTGTCCCTGTTCACCCCGTGGTGGCATCTGCAGCTCTGTCCTTCCCATTCACTGGTCTGTCCTCAGCACTGGACGGCGAGCTCCGCTCTCTCTGTCATCCCGGCATCTGGCCCAGTTTCTGATTTGGGGTGTCTGACGAATACTTCAGTTTTGAGAGAGAGGTTAATTCCAGCTCTGCCACTTACTTGCTGTGTGGTTTAGGGATGTCATTTCATCTCTCCAAGCAGCATTTCTTTTCATCTCTTGTTCATGGACGGTTGTGAGGACTGAGTGAAATAAGGTACATTAGGAGCCTTGCTTGGAGCCTGGCACCTAGTAGGTGCTCAGGCTCATAGGCCTGACCAGTGTTCTTCAAACACTGGTTTGCCATGTTCCTCCCATGCTCAGAAGTTCCAGGGACTTGACTGTGACATTCAAGGCTGTCTGCACTAGCTTATCCTGACAGGCAACACGAAGCTCTGTTTTTCTCAGACTGGACTCCTGCCAGTCCTAGCCCCTGCTTGGCTCCAAGCCTTTGCTGGTATCATTCATTCTCATTGTGGGGCCATCTCTTTTCCCTATGAGTTAAAAGTGCTTTCTCCAATGCCACCTCTCCTATAGTGTCTATACAGTCCTTCTCACCTACCACTTTGCTGATGCCTCATCCAAATTTCCATTCCCTTCTACAAAGGCTGGCAATAATCTTATGGTCTCAACCACTTTTTTTTTTAAGCTGTATTAAAAAAAAAAAAACAAAATTTACCATTTTAAGGGTAGTGTTAAGTACTTCACAATTTTGTGCAAACAGTCTCCATAACTTTTTCATCTTGCAAATCTGGAAACCCTATACCCATTAAACAAAAAGTCCCCATGTCCCCCCTCCCTGCAGCCCCTGGAAACCACCATTCTACTTTTTATTTCTATGAGTTTGACTACTCTAGTTACCACATATAAGAGGAATCATACAGTACTTGTCCTTTTGTGACAGGCTTATTTCATTTAGCATGATGTCCTCAAGGTCCATCCATGTTGTAGCCTGTGTTAGAATTTTCTTTCTTTTTAAGGCTCAGTAGTATTCCATTGCATATATAGACCACATTTTGTTTATCTATTCATGTGTCCATGGATACTTGAGCTGCTTCCACCTCTTGGCTGTTGTGAATAATGCTGCTATGAACATGGGTGTGCAAATATCATTTTGAGATCCTGCTTTCAATTTTTTTGGATATGTACCCAGAAGTGGAATTGTTGGATCCTACGGCAATTCTAGTTTTAATTTTTTTGAGGAAACTCCATACTGTTTCCCAAAGTGTCTGCAGCATTTTTACGTTGCCAGCAGCAGTCACAAGGGTTCCAATTTCTCCACATCCTCACCCACACTTGTTATTTTCAGTTTTTTTGATGGTAGACATTCTGTTGGATCTGAGGTGAACTTGGCTACACTTTCTGAGCCTTAATCTTATTCTGTGTCACATCTCCACTGAAGGGTTTTAATAGGTTTTATCTCACCAATTAGATTCCAAGTTTCTGTAGAGAATATTTTTTCTTTTCTCTTCTACACTTCCTTCCTCTCCTCTTCTTACTGACCTCCCATTTAGTGGAGTACTGTATTCATAACTTTAGATTGATGGCATGCTTTATAAATACAAAGAGCTTTCATATTCATGAGCTAATTTGACTTTTCATGATAGCTATTATTGTTCCCATTTTACAGATGAGAAAACTGAATATTCCACAGATAAAATGACTTGTCCAAGGATGGCTTACCTAAAGGATAGAACCAGGGCTCTAACAGCCATTCCGGTGCTTGTGAAGGATTGAGCTTGCATTCCCAGGGGACTTTGAAGCTGCCTGGAGTGCTGCACTTCCTAACTGACATCTATAAAGTCCCTTTTGCCATGTAATGTAACATACTCACAGGTCTGGGAAGAGGCCACAATACTGCCTACCACAGGGCAGATTTCAGCGAAAAATCAGGAAGAAATGTTCTAAAAGCTAGAGCCATCTCTTCTAATGGATTGCCTCCTAAGCACATGAGTTTCTCCAGTGTAGCCGAGCAAATTCTGGACAAGTGCACATCAGGTATGCTATTGAAAGGATTCACCCACAGAACGAGCTCTGTATGAACTCTGTGCAATGCTTAAATTCTGAGTCTATAAATGTCTGTTTTTCTACAGGATTGGGCTTTTGTGTTTTTTCCATAGCCCTCATCACATTTCACTGGACATTTGGAGATATGCTGTATGTGTCTCATTTCTCCTACTAAGTTATAAGCTCTTTAGAGATCAGGTACCATGTCTTATTGTCTTTTATCTAGTGTAGTAATAAGTCATGTAGCGGAGATTAGATAACATGTTTGAAATAAATTTAACTGATTTATTAACTGAGGCAAATAGGCCGAGGCCATGACCCCAGTAGATTAGTTGAGACATTATCTCAACACACTTTATTTATTTATTTATTTTTTTAAGTCTGTATTGAATTTGTTACAATATTGCTTCTTTTTTTTTTATGTTTTGGTTTTTTGGCCATGAGGCACGTGGGATCTTAGCTCCCTGACCAGGGATGGAACCAGTACCCCCTGCATTGGAAGGCGAAGTCTTAACCACTGGAGCGCCAGGGAAGTCCCTCAACTCACTTTAAAATGTAAATGCTGGCCATCGATTTGGACCCCTGTAGCAATCAATACATTTCATGTCCAAAAATCTGAGATTACACAAGGCTTTAGAAGTTCCAAAACCTGCTTTTAGATTGCTCAGCCACCATCATGTTCTAATTCTGGCAAAGCGCTCAAAGCACAGTGTAAGATATTACATCATTTTTGGAAGCATCTGGGACTTGCTAAATAAAAGCTGCTGGGAGGATATACTCTGTCATTGAGTGGAAAGCACCATAAGTGAAATCATCACCAATATTGATCATGTGAGTTTCCACCGAAAGTCCATGAGCCATTTAATATGCTGTTGCCTTAAGGCTGTCACTGGTGGCTCCTACCTTGTGCAGTAGAAGCTGGGTTGGAAGCCATGATTACTGGATCCATAGTTGGCTTTCAGACCTTCCAGAAAGGAAGAGAAGTGACCACCTGTTTTATTTTTCCCTTCCTTGGCTTAAGAGTCCCATGGAAAGCCTATTCCTATTAATTTGTTTTCTTTGACTGTTAATATATTTGAGAAAGGATTAAATGGAAATACTGTACTAAAATAGTAAAATAAAGAGACTTTGCAAAGCTCGCCAGAGATCTGAAGTTTACCCAGGGCCTCAGGGACCAGTACAGCCCAGCAGTGGAATTTTATTGTATGTATAATTTCCCCCAAAGATGCCTTCTTTGCTTCTTTACAGTAAATGTGAAATTGACTTCAAATTTTAGGCCCACAAATATATTTTTAAAGGCATTTTAATCTTCTTTGGGTGATGAATGCCTTTGCAGACTGGCTAATAGGCACACGTCAGCACACATTTCAGTGGTTCCTTCTATTTTAAATTTCCTTTTGCATGTTGTCTTTGATCCTTCCACTTTGTACTTAGAGTTGGATTACTTCTATAAAGCAAGTGGACAATTGATCCTTGATGTGGATCTTGGGAAAGTAGTCCAGAGTCATTTTTTCCCCCTACTTTCTCATTCCCAAGCAATGTGCTGCAGCAATATAGGTGACCCCATAAACTGTGGGACAGATTATCTAAGTAGCCCCTTCATACCTTCTGAACAGACATGAGCAATACTCAAAGGCAGGGAAGCAAGAATGCTTTAAAGAGAAAAAAAACAGGAAGGGTGGTAGCCTGTGAATACTCGAATAAGGGGACTGTGCTGTGTTAGCCCACACGGAGTCCTACTGCTGTTGTTTGCTGAGCTGAATGAATGGATGTCTGTTTTGTTTCTTGGAGGATGTTTTCTAATAAACATTTTGCCAGAAACCCAGGTCCTTCTTACCCAAGTGAGAGAGTTTTTATTAGGGAAAAGAATAGCTTCTCTTTCTACACAGAAGTAGGAAGAAAACTAGTTCCTCATCAAACTTTGGTTCAACTTTTAGTTCTTCTTTTTTTTTGGATTATCTATTTTTCTTAAGTTTTTGAGTTGAATTCTTAGCTCAGGGATTTTCAGTGTTTAAGTGGTTTTTCCTTACTTATATAAGAATTTAAGTCTATGCTTTTCTCACTGGAGCTACATCCCACAAATTGTGATATAGTAGTTCCATAATTGTTCAGTATAGAGCATTTTAAAATTTCAATTATTTTTGCCACTGACCTATGAATTATTTAGAAGTGGATTAAGTCATACATGTTTTGGGAAGGTTATATACATTACTGATTTCTCATTTATTTGCTTTGTGATTTGAGTGATATAGACTTTGATATTAGTTGAGATTTGTGGCATTATCATAAAGTCATCTTTCATAAGTAATACATAGATGTTTGAGAATAATGTATATTTGCTTATCTCCATTAGACCAAGCTTATGATTAGAAAAGATTTTCAGTCCTTTCTCTCTAGGCTGAATGTCCTGTTGTTTGATCAGTTTCTGAGAAAGATGGGTTAAAATCAGTCTTTATGTCTGGGGATTGAATGTAAATTGAGATTATCATATTAGACACACACAAATACAAAACTGTCATATCTTCTTGGGGAATAATAGTTCCTGTTATTAATTGCAGTTTATTTTATCCCTAGTAATGATTTTTCTGGATTTATTTTGACTTCTCTTTGCTTGATGTATATTTAGTATATTTACATTTACTTTCAATCTTTAGGTGTTTTTAGTTTTAAACGTGTTGCTCGTAAGTAGCATGTAGATAGATTTTGAAAAGCCAACCTGGCAGCTGCTGCATTTCAAAAGGTGATTTATTTGGTGCTTTCTATTCACCTGCTTTATGTTTGTATCTTTATTTCTCCATTTTTACCTTCTATCAGTAGAATCAAAAAGGTTTTGATATACCTTTTCCCTCTGCGGATTTTGAAATTGTATTATTTCTATACCTTTTTTTTTTTTTTTTTTTTCAAATCTGTACACCAAGGAGGGTTTCCCATGGATAGAATCTCTCACGCTGTCACCTTCGGATATTCTCGTGGTCCGCTGCAGTGAGCGCGGTCTCCCGAGGGTCACAGGAAAGGGGCATCGAAGCCTGCAGAGCTTTGCTAGGTCCGGGACGGTGCAGCCTGCACTTGTGCTCTGTCCTGCTCGGTGCCGCCTCCCGGGCCTCCTATTCCTCTACCTTTAACGATGATCCTTACATTTCTCACATGTATACTTAACAAGCTTGAAATGTATCAGTTTTGCCACTTTTGTCTTCAATAATACAATGCCTTAGAACGCTGTTGCATCCTACATGTTACTGTTACTCGGCATTTTAGAACCATCTTGCTTTTTTAAACTCCAAGTTAGTTGTTATAATTTTTGTTTTGATTAATCAAATCTTCAGATTTACACTGTGTTTTTAAGTTTCTTTGTTCACTGTTGCTTCTTACATCCTTTCTTTCTGAGTTGAATCTCCTCTTTATGAATTATATCTTTAAGAAGATCTGATAGTGAGGGTCTATTTGTGGTAATTCCTTTTGTGCTTTTAAATAAAAGTATATTTACTTGGCCCTGATGTTTAAATGGTAGTTTAGTGGGACTAAAAAAAAAAAATCTTGGTTGACAGTTATTTGAGGATATTATTCTATTCTATTCTATCTTCAATTGTTATTGCTTAGAAGTTGGCTGTCTGGTCATCCAGACTGAACTCTGTCTTTTTCTTTTCTGGTTGCTTTTAAGAGCAGTTTTAACTTAATGAGTTTAGATTTGGATTTCGTTTAACTTTTTCTGCTCAAAGCTTGTTTTGTTTCCTGAATCTAAGGATCAATTTGGGATCATTTGAATCAGTTTGGGATAATTTTTATCCAGCATTCTCTTTGACTACTGCTTCTCCCCCATTCTTTTTCTTGTCTCTCCTGGAAATGTATCTGTTGTACCTTGTCATTCTGTCAGTCCACGTCACTTAACTTCTCATTCATATTTCCCATGACTTTATTTTGCATTCTGGGTTATTTTCTCAAATTTACCATCCAGTTTACTAGTCTTCACTTCAAATGTATTTATTCAGGTGTTTACATTGAGTTTTTAATGTGTCATGATAGTTGTCATTTCTAGAAGTGGTATAGGGTTCTTTTTCAAGCCTGTTTTTTCTTAGGACATTTTTTTTCTGATTTCTTCTTTTATATCTTTAATCATTATAAATATATTTTATCGTTTATATATGAAATTCTTGGAGTTTAATCCTGCCCTACATTGCATCTACTATATCATGGTGGATTGTACTTAAAATTTCGTATTCTGAGTTTGTCTTCGACAGAGCTTTATGGGACTACTACTGAGGGGCATGGGTTGTGAACATGTTTCTGTGGAATAGGCTTTTGTTTGCTTTTGCCATGTGTCCCTGGATATCTCAGACCAGTTCCAATTTTAAAATGAATTTCTTGGCATGAGTGTTCCAAGAACATGTGTATGGTATAGAGGACAACTACAAACTTGAACTACTGTGTAGTATCGGTCCAGTTACAAATTCATAGGGTCAACTTTACCTTCCATACCAAACCCAGCTCAAGAGAGACCAACTTTCTTTTCTTGATAGGTATTGGCAGGCAGCTAAAGTAATCTACTTTTCTTTTATACCTGGTCCTTGGGGATTTCCATTACTTTCTTGCAAGCTCAGAAAGGATGGTTGTTCTGTATTATTTAAAATATAGTAGCAAGGCATTATGGGGAAACTACATGTGCCATGTGCCAGAACCAGAAGTCTGGGGGGAGTCATTTTCATGTACATTTGAATCTTGAAGGATGGGGGGTTAGGGGTGCCAACCCCCCAAGCAGTCAAAAATCTGCATATAATTTTACAGTTGGCCCTCCATCTCCATGCTTCCGAATCCACAGATTCAACCAATTGTGGATAGTGTAGTACTGTCCACATTTTTGGAAAAAATCTGCATAGAAGTGGACCTGTGCAGTTCAAACTTGTGTTGTCTGAATCAACTGTATTTAAAATAAAACATATAGTCAACATTATCTCTGATGTGGAATAATTTCAGAGTACCATTTACATGTAATGGATTTTAGAATGTGAATATTTGAGGATTAAAAAAATCTATTTAATTAGCTCATTCTTTAAAACTACCAATGAACTATTTCTAAATCTGCACTGGACATTTCTTGGGACCATGTTCATTAAATACCAAATCCTGTATTGGAATCTTGAAGTCAGTGATTACGGAATAATAAGAACAAAGTCTCTTTGTATATTCATCAAAGCTCTTTTAGGAACAAATAAGAGAAACTCAACTCTAAATGGCTTAAGTAAAAAGAAATATTTATTGATTCAGATAGCTAAAAAATCCTGGGATTTATTGTTCAAGTACAGCTAGATTGACATGCTCAGAAAATGTAATTGGAATCAGTCTCCTTTAATCTCTTGTTTCTACTTTTTTTTTCTGTGTTGGCCTCACTTTCATTTGAATTCTCTCCTTATGGTGGCAAGATGTTTTCCAACAGCTCCAGTTAAACAGAACTTCTCTTTCCCAGTCTAACAGATATCCTGGGACTGTGGCTTATTGGCCTGCCTTAGGTAATCTGTCCATCCTTGGCCAGTCCAAGTGGCTGAGGGATGATGTGCTCTGATTGACCTGGTCCCTGGAGTTGTGGAGTGGAGTCAGCTTTGGTCAAACCACATAGGCTGAGAATGGAGGAGAGTAGTTCTCTGAGAGAAAAATCGAGGTTCCGTCATCAGAAGATTGGACTGCAAACTGGGTACACAAAACACAACAACTGTCTTCCATAACCTATCTAATTGCTTGTTTGTGGTCTTCATTTCAGGACAGTGTTGAGTTTAGAAACATCTGCAGTCATTTGGCTCTACAGATTGAAGGACAGCAGTTTGACAGAGATTTGAATGCTGCTCACCAGTGTTTGAAGGTGATAGTCAAGAAGCTGATTCAGTCTCTTGCTAATCTTCCTTCGGATGCCCACATGGTAGCCTGTGCTTCCTTGAGACAGATTTTACAGAATCTCCCAGACATATGAGCGTTCAAGACACTGGAATTAAAACCACAGCGAGCACTGCTAAGAGAACTGGCTACCTTAAATTCCTAAGTGGATCAGCAGACAATGGATGTTTTTATTCCCAGGAAGGAGAGACTTGGTAGCATATATAGCAGTCTGACCAGTGGCATCTGTAACCCTTAGGAATTATAGCATGTTGGTGAAAAATTTTTAAAGTAGTAGTCCACATTTTTAAGTGTGTTGACATATTTGCTGACTTTTTGATTGAAATATATTCCACTTTGTGGAACTGACTGGATTATATATGTATATACATTTATGAATATATATTAAGTATTAATTTTAATTGAATGACACCTTAATCTACATTCATATTAATATAGGCCTATGAGGTTTAATATGGCTACTGGATGATTAGAGCTCCATGGTTTTTAAAATTATTCTGAATAAATGGGATATTTGGTAATTGATATGTTCTACTTACTGAGCACTTCATCTCATGTTATGAGAATGATCTTTGGATGTTGTAGGACCACACCACATGTGTCAGTAATTATGAGTTCCAATCTTGGCATTAATAACTTGCTGTTGGGCAGCGAAGAGCTGCTTCTAAACCTTGTGCTTTCATCTACTGATTTGTAAATTAATGGTAATGAGCTCTGAAGTACCAAGGCTATATGATATGCAACTACAAAGTATTATTAAAGTCTCACGTGAAAACATCTAGTTCCTCATGCTCTTTCTAAATATTCCCACTGAAGCAGGAAATTCTTGGGAAAAAAAGGACAGAGTGGATATACTGGCAGATTTCCCTAAATATTTAGAGCTAGGAAGAGAGTGACTTTTCTTGCAACAAAAATCTACACATGCTTAGGAAAAACTAAATTTCCTGTTGTTTAATGGTGACCGCGTTGAGAACCAAAGTAAACTGAAGTGCTGCTTTTCCCTTTAAGTTTTAATAGAAACGGCATCAGATTTAGAAAAAAAAGAGTATAATGTAGCTTGTTTTCTGAAGGAATTATAAACTGGGTCTGTATGGTAAGAGTATACCTACTGTTAAAACAATTAAGTGATAAGAATAAAAGCCTTTTTAATCTCACATATTCTAATCCTAGCTGGTTTCACATATTTTCTTCCACAATCTTAAGATAAATATATTGCTTCTTTTTAGATGTAACTGACCATTTCTGTAGAAGAGAAATAAACGTATGAGACTGAATTTTACATGAAAGATGAGAGGTGTGTATTTATGCATGTGCATGTATGTATAGGGGAAAGGATGGGCCAGAAGGGAAGGGCATTCATTTCTTGGGAACAACCTTTAGCACACTGTTCTCACACTCCTAGGAAACATTGTATTCTGGGGGGTACCACTGTACTTTATGGTGCAGTCTTTCCCCATGGAAATTATCCCAAGACTCTTCTCTAAAGACATAGCATTACTATAGGCTGCCTTCCCACTGTAATCAATATCCCTGTCAATAAATATTAATATTTTGGGTTTTTTATAACTCCTATTCCAAGAAATATTGAAGATTTTTGCTTTTCTGTCTGTACTTGTGCTTTTTCCTCACTTCGCAGTGTGCTTCCCACAGACCAGTTGAAACCCCATTCATCCTTCAAGGCCTGATTTATTCACCATTTCTTTCAAGAGCCCTCCTGGATCATCCTAAGTAGGACGTGGGCTCTTCCGCCTCTGAACTCACATAAAAACACACTTTGTGCTACTGCACAGGCATTTATCACACACCATTTTATAGCATGGCTATTGCTATACCTGCCATCAAGATCAGCTTGCCTGAGGGCAAGGATTATTCTAGACATCTTTGTATATTGCATAGCAGCTATAATTCTAAAAGTTCTTTGACTCTACTAGAACTTCCATGGCCCCTACCACTTTTCCACACACACACACACCCATCTTTACTTCTGTGGCTTATGTTCTTTGCTCAGTCTGTATAATCATTTCGCTGTACATGATGCTCTCTTCTTTTCTTCCCTTTGGTTGAGTGCTGCTGGCAAAACTCCATTCTTGGTCAAGGCCAACTCTCCTCCTACGCCCATGTCTGCTCGTGAGTTCTGAATATGGCTTAAGAACAACACATGGCTATGCCAACTCACTTCAATTCATGGCTTGCAATTTCAAGGGACCCTCATGTCCTCCATTAGTGCTACTTCATTTCCTAGGAGTGCATTGTCCAATATGGCAACCACTGGCCACATGTGACTTTGAGCACTTGAATACGGTTAGTCTGAATTGAGATGTGCTGAAAATGTAAAATGCACGTTGGCTTTTAAAACTAAAACTGTTTTTATCATTAAAAACAAAGAATGTAAAATATCTCAATAATTTTTTTATACAGATACATGCTGAAATGATAATATTTTGAATGTATTTGTTTAGATAAAGTACATTCTTAAAATTAATTTTACCAGTTTTGTTTTACCTCTTTAAGGTGGCTACTAGAAAATTTGAAATTTAATTTGTGGCTTGCATTGTATTTCTATAGGGTAGTGCTGTCCTAGAAAATTCACTGGGCAATTCAGGGCTGTCCTTGACAATTACTCTCTGAGGGGTTTGTTCCATACCTTCTCAAACTTGATTCTTCTTCATTTTCCTCATTCTCAGCTGACGACCTTGCTTCCGATTGCACTGAAAAAATAAAAGACCTCTGAAGAGCATGTTCATCTTCACACTAACACATCTACCATACACCCTGATTCCCTTTTGTTATAAGGAGGACTTGCCCTGCTCCTACCTGAAGCTGATCAACCACTCAGGCCCTGGACCCTGTCCTCTCTCACTTACTTGAAGACTTGCCTTTTGCACTCATTCCTTTGTCTGCATTACCAGTTTTTGCTTCTTAATGAGAGCATTTCCATCAGCATGATATTATGTTATAGAATCTCCAATCTTTATTTTATTTTATTTTATATTACTGATTTTTTTTACATCTTTATTGGAGTATAATTGCTTTACAATGTTGTGTTAGTTTCTGCTGTATAACAAAGTGAATCAGCTATATGTATACATAAATCCCCATATCCCCTCCCTCTTGAGCCTCCCTCCCACCCTCCAATCTTTAAACAACAATTTCTCCAGCTACGACTCTATTTTTCCCCTTCCCTTAAGAGCAAAATTGATTGCAATAGTCTAAATTAGTTGTCTACAATTTGTTTTTTCTGATTCCCTTTTGAACTCATACCAAATGGATTTTGTACCCACAACTCCATGAAAATTGCTGTTGTTAAGGTCCCTAATGACTGCCCCACTGATAAATTCAATGGTAAATTCTCAGTGCTCATCTTATTTCATCTACCAACAGTTTTTTTTTTTTTTTGGCGGTACGCGGGCCTCTCACTGTTGTGGCCTCTCCCGTTGCGGAGCACAGGCTCCGGACACGCAGGCTCAGCGGCCATGGCTCACGGGCCCAGCTGCTCCACGGCATGTGGGATCTTCCCAGACCGGGGCACGAACCCGTATCCCCTGCATCGGCAGGCGGACTCTCAACCACTGCGCCACCAGGGAAGTCCCTATCAACAGTTTTTGACACAATTGATTACTCCCTACGTGAATCACTTTCTTATTCTGATTTCCGGGTCAACAGACTTTCATGGTTTTACCTTTTTTGTAGCTCACTTCACAGAACTGTTTCCTGGTTCCTCCACATCTCCCTAACTTCTTAATTTTGGAGTGCTTCAGGGTTCAGTCTAGGTCCTCTTCTCTATCTACACTTACTCCATGGTGATTTTTAAATTACTAGCTATTCACCAATGACACCCAGGTATATGTCTTTTGCCCTGAACTCCAGACTCCTGTAGCAACTGACTACAGGATGTCTTTACTTGAATGTCTACAAGGCGTTTCAAATTCCAAAATGGAATTCTTGATTCCCAGTCCTGCTTCTCCCCATCCTCTAAATCTCATGTGGCAGTGGCTCATATGCGTGCAGTCACGTAGGCAAAAAAGAAAAACACTGAAGCCATCCTTGTCTCCTGTATTACTCTCACCTCTAGCCACTCAATCAGCAAAACCTTCAAAATACATCTCCAATCAGATCACTTCTGACCACTTCCGTAGCCACTATTATCTCCTGCCTGGACTACTGCAATACCTTCCTCAATTGTCAGACTACTTCACTGGTGTCTTCTCATTATCTGTTCTCCACACATCAACCAGAGTAATATAAACCACATCAATTATTGCGCTGCTCTAAACCCACCAATGGCTGCCTGTTTTACTCAGAATAGAATCCAAATTCTGCCTCTAATCCATCTCTTGTCGCACTTCTGCTCTAACAACACTGATCTCTTTGCCACTCTCACCTCTTCAAACACAACTGGTCTCAGGGCCTTTGCACTTGCTTTTTGCTCTGCTTGAAAGACTTTTCTCTCATCTACTTTAAGTAGGTATTGACTCCAATGCCACCTCATTAAAAAGGCCTCTCTAATCCCCTTACTGAAAATACTATCCCCTGTCACTCTCTTATCCCTTCTCCCTGCTTTGTTTTCTTCTTAACTCTTATAATGGCCTGAATTTATGTGTTTTTTTTTTTTCTAACCCCACATTTGTTTATTTATTTATTTTTGGCTGTGGTGGGTCTTTGTTTCTGTGTGAGGGCTTTCTCTAGTTGTGGCAAGCGGGGGCCACTCTCTTCATCACGGTGCGCGGGCCTCTCACTGTCGCGGCCTCTCCCGCCGCGGAGCACAGGCTCCAGACGCACAGGCTCAGTAGTTGTGGCCCACGGGCCCAGTCGCTCCGCGGCATGCGGGATCCTCCCAGACCAGGGCCCGAACCCGTGTCCCCTGCATCAGCAGGCAGACTCCCAACCACTGCGCCACCAGGGAAGCCCAATTTATGTGTTTATTGACTGTTGTAATTGGGTTGGCTGGCGGCCCCCAAAGGTTATGTCCATGTCCTAATCAATGGAACTTGTGAATATTACCATATACGGCAAAAAAGTGAATATACTTGGATGGTGACAGATGTGATTATATTAGCGTTATTGAAATGAGATTATTTGGGATTATCCGGGTGGACCCTAAATGCCATCACATGTCCTTAAAAGAAAGAGCCAAAGGGAGACAGTATAGGCAAAAGAGGAGGTGGCAGCATGACAGAGACACAGGCTGGAGTGATGTGTCCACAAGTTAAAGAATCCTGACAGCTATCAGAACCTGGAAGAGGCAAAGATCAGATTCTCCCCTCGAGCCTTCAGAGGGAGAGCTGCCTTGTTGACACCTGGATTTTGGACTCCTGGTCTCCAGAACTGTGAGAATAAATTTTTGTTGTTTTAAGGCACCGAGTTTGTGATAACTTGTTGTGGCAGCCATAAGAAATGAATACACCTGCTTTTCCTCACTGGAATGTAAGCACTGGGACGTCGTGCATGGCTGTATCCCCAGTGCTGCAGCAAGGCCTGGCACAGAGCAGCAGCCCAATAAATATCTGATGAATGAAGACATACAAGTCATGTGGTTAGTTATTTCAGCTGTTTTGTTTGTTCTTTCGTTTGTTTGTTTTTTACTGAGGGATTTGATTCCTCCAGAAGTTTCGCAAGTCTTATATATCTTCTGGTAAATATCTAAACTCAAAGAAAAAACTAAAAGGACAGTTTTAAGGGTTAAATGAATCAGCACATTTTGGTCAGGTGTTGGGTTAAAAATAATCATGTAGCTATCATTCAATAAAAGGTTAATAATTATCGGTCATCACTGTAACAGGGACTGGGCCAGCCTAGGCCACTCTGAAGAGTGGGGTCCTTTTTCTCTTCTCCCTTACCCCAAAGACTACATAAATGTACCTTTAAAAGCAGATTTTTAAACTTTATTATCATGGGCTATTTTCTTCCACAGCCATGTCATCATCATCATCTTCAACAACCATAATAGAAGTTCCTACATTATTGTGGCTCAAGCAACGTCTGGGGGGGATTTGATCATCTTGGAGCCAAGCTGTGTTTTTTTTAATTTCAGACCATATAGCACCTTGAACAAGCGTGACACTTGGGTGGGTGAGGACAGTTTGTGGGTGTCTCTTGATAATGCTGAGAAAAATTTGAGTCATCTGATAATTTCTTTGTTGTATTTCCTTAGATATTTAACCCTCGCAGTCTCCTGGACTCTTATGTTTGTATGCTCTTAACAATAGATTTCTGGAAGCACATTTGCTTATGGAATAAAAATAGGGGCCATACCGAGGACTTTCTAAGTAGAGCTGGACAGCCAAGTGACAAGATCATACCTATACCCCTTTCTCTTATCCTTAGATACCCTCCTCACTCTTGTCTCTACTTTTCTGGAAGCTCTGTGAGGTCCCAGGTTGGCGTGATCTTACATCCTTTTGACTGCATGCCTTATTCTCATAGAGAAACTATCTTCGGGTTCCTTTGGCTGTGTTCCATTTTCTTTTGTCTCATCAGAATCAGTTCTGTTCTCTCATTTAACTGCTCTTACTCTTCTTACAGCTTCTCCCCAAAGTGGATTAGTTTCCTTGGTTTAACTTAAGGCCTTTGGAGGGTAGGAAACCATTCAGATACTTGTTCTATGCAGAACACAAGACTACCAGGATCAAATTTTTCACGTCTAAAAATTCCCTGCAACAGTTGGCCCCATTATCCACTCTTCTTCATGCTCTGATGCCAGATACTTACGGATCTATCTGAGAGGAGTATAAATTCTGTGGATCCATGAGTTTCAAGACACATTTAATTCAGCAGAACTTTGAATAAGAAGTGTTCTGTATAATCTGGGTATCCTCATCAAGGATCCCAGTGTTCCATTCTACAGCCAAAAACTTACCACAGTCCTGGTTTCACTTAGCTCATATCAGAAAGGTCTAGGTTATTATGGTCCTGGCATATATTACTGGAGAGCTTACTTTTGTCTGATGTGACTTCTTTACTGCTATGCTCAATAGAAGTGATATTTAAAGCTGAGCCATGGTTTATAAATTTCTCTTCTTGTAGACAAGCTCATATTTGCTCCATGCTTACAGTCATAAGTCAGGAGATAATTTTAAGGCTGACAGAAATCTCTCCCAGCACAGAAGTAACATTAATTTGTTCCTCTTGCCTTGATGAAGAACTTGATATCATCATGGCTTCACTTTCTTTTTCCTTAAAAAAGCATTGTGAAATGTCTGGAGCGTAGAGGGTATCTGGTGGAAAAATAAATTCACCGTGATCCAAGAAATGAGTCGCCAAAGCCAGTGTTGGCTTAAGCTGGTACAGAGAGAAGAGAGGAGGTTCCATAAACCCCCTTCCCCTTCCCTGCATGTGTAACTCTAGCTCTAAATGTAACTGAGGCGTACAGGGGCACAGCACATGCTTGGAACACATGTGTGTGTCTGTGTGTGTGTGTCTGGGCTGGAGGAAAGGAGGGCAGGGGAGGACGTACACCTGAGTCAGGTGTTATAATCCCAAACATGAGGAAAGCAGTGGGATAATGTGGAAAATGAATGTCCTTGGGGATATCTGCAGACTCACGTTGAGGAGGCCATCAAATGAATTTGATTGGTTTATTGATTTGCTCAAATAAAAAATATAGGGCTTCTCACACATGAAGTTTTTCATGCCATTTGATAATTTGCTTAGTGCTGATGTGACAGCTATTTTATGTACCACCTCATTGTCCTCAAAGTCTGTCTCCATACCCTCGCATCTCTCAGCCTCAATCTTCCCAATCTTCTCTCAACCCTCTCCAAGTCTTGGACCATCTTGCATAGAATTTGAGGGCAAAGGTATTCATAAGGCTATTAATTGCATTATTTTTTGTATCTAAACATTCTTTTATGTATAAATAAAGTTAACAGATATTGGTCTTTTGTTCTTTTCTCTCAATTTTTCATACATTCCCTTGCCTCTCTTACAGTCTCAGATTACATGATAATTTGTTAGACACCTATTTCCTGTGTAACTCAAAAGTTAACTAAATGTGAATATAGTAGGAATACTGTTTACACACACATAGGATGAACAGTCATACCTAGAGGGAACGTGAATAAAGCTCCTCTATCCATTTTTCTCTCATGGCAATTTTGATTGAAAGACAAAAAAAGAATGAGATAAACTTTGTAGGTGCAATTTCCCTCACACTTTTGCTTAATTAAATTTGAATGGTTGATACAATACCTATATTATTCTGTATTATGAAATTCTGTGCTTTTTTGTAGCCACTTCAAGAATATTTCCTGTTTTTTAAATTAAATTTTTGAATTTTTCATTAAAAAGGTGAGTAGCTTTGCTGTTTTTCAAGTATCAGGAGCCCTAAAGTTAATGGAATTATTGCTATGAGGTTGCACTGAATGTTGTTCTGCTCCTGTTCTCGGGTCTTGCTTCTTCTGGGAGAAATATTGCAAAGTCAAGTCACAAACATTCACAAAGTTAGGTGCAGCCTAAGTGGGTCCGTGGGCCGATTTAATTCAAATTTACCCAAAGCATCAATAAACATACATTCCTACTCAAGTTGGGCCTAACTCTAGTGCAAACCACCATCTATTCTAGATGCAAGATACAGTCAGTCCATTGTTTCCAGGTGTTTTGATGACTGAACCTGCTCAGTAGTTGATCTAATTAGTATGGAAATAATGAAAAAGAGTTGACAACAAATCCAATCAATTCAATAGAAGTGTGTGTGTGTGTGTATGTGTATCTGTGTATCTGTGTGTGTGTGTAATTCCTGTATCAATAAACATGTGATTTCCAGCTGTTCCCTCTCACTTTCCTTTACTCATTTCAGTAGTTTAAAATCAACAGGTTGAAAAGATCTTTGAGTGGAGAGGTTTTTCTATTAACAATGGGTACCCATAAACATAAAAACTCCAGAATGGCACCCAGTTCTAAGCAATGATTACATATCTAACATGTTCCTAAATGGGCTTTTTGAGTACTAATTATTACATCATAATTTCTCAGAGGTCTCTTAGTTATAGGTTTTAAAACTGTTCATTACAAATAAAATGAGTTCTTGGGAAAATGAAGGTGGCCCTTAGCAAAGCAGTATGACTAGTGAAGAATAGGGTTTGCCAAATAAAAGACTCAGGTGCTTTTATATTTATCCAGGTAACTTGTTATCTAGGCATCTACTTATTTTTAACCTTTTATTTTGAAGTAATTATAGATTCATAGGAAGTTGCAAAATCGTGCATGGGGTCTCATAAACTCTTCACCAGCTTTCCCTAATGAGGACATCTTATATGACTATAGTACAATAGCAAAACCAGGAAACTGACATTGGTACAAGAGTGTTAACTGGATTACAAACCTTATTCAGTTTTCATCAGTTCTTACATGTACTAGTGTGTGTGTTAATAGTTCTATGCAGTTTGATTCCATGTAGAGTTTTCTGTAAGCAGCACTACAATCAAGACAGAACTGTTCCAAGACCTGTACTCTGAAAACTATAAGATGCTGATGAAAGAAACTGAAGATGACACAGATGGAAAGATATACCATGTTCTTGGATTGGAAGAATCAATATTGTCAAAATGACCATACTACCCAAGGTAATCTACAGATTCAATGCAATCCCTATCAAATTACCAATGGCATTTTTTGCAGATCTAGAACAAAAATCTTAAAATCTGTATAGAAACACAAAAGATCCTGAATAGCCAAAGCAATCTTGATAAAGAAAAATGGAGCTGGAGGAATCAGGCTCCCGGACTCAGGCTCTCTGACTTCACTGTACTATCCTTTACTGTACTATAAAGCTATGGTAATCGAAAAAGTATGGTACTGGCACAAAGACAGACTTATAGATCAATGGAACAGTATAGAAAGCCCAGAAATAAAACCATGCACCTATGGTCAATTAATCTACGACAAAGGAGGCCTGAATATACAATGGAGAAAAGACGACTGCGGTGCTTCAGTAAGTGGTGCTGGGAAAACTGGACAGCTAGATGTAAAAGAATGAAATTAGAACATTCTCTAACACCATACACAAAAATAATCTCAAAATTGACAAAAGACCTAAATGTAAGACCAGATACTATAAACCTCCTAGAGGAAAACATAGGCAGAACACCCTTTGACATAAATCGCAGTAATATCTTTTGGATCCACCTCCTAGAGTAATGAAAATAAAAACAAAAATAAACAAATGGGACCTAATTAAACTTAAAAGCTTTTGCACAGCAAAGGAAACGATAAGCAAAATGAAAAGACAACCCACAGAATGGGAGAAAATATTTAAAAACAAAGTGACCAACAAGGGGTTAATCTGCAAAATATACAAATAGCTCATGCAGGTCAATAGCAAAAAAACAAACAACCCAATCAAAAAATGGTCACAAGGTCTAAATAGACATTTCTCCAAAGAAAGCATACAGATGGCCAAAAAAACACATGAAAAGATGATTAACATTGATAATTATTAGATAAATGCGAATCAAAACTACAGTGAGGTATCCCCTCACACTGCTCAGAATGGCCATCATCAAAAAGTCTACAAACAATAAATGCTGGAGAGGGTATGGAGAAAAGGGAACCCTCCTACATTGTTGGTGGGACTGTAAATTGGTACAGCCACTATGGAAAACTGTATGGAGGCTCCTTATAAAACTAAAAGTAGAGCTACCATATGATCCAGCAATCCTACTCCTGGGCATATATCCAGAAAAACCACACTTTGAAAAGATACATGCACCCCAGTGTTCAATGCAGCACTATTTACTATAGTCAAGACATAGAAGCAGCCTAAATGTCCATCGACAGATGAATGGATAAAGAAGATGTGGTCCTATATACAATAGAATATTACTCAGCCATAAAAAGAATGAAATAATGTCATTTGTAGCAACATGGATGGATTTAGAGATTATCATACTAAGTGAAGTAAGTCAGAAAGAGAAAGACAAATATCATATGAAGTCACTTATATATGGAATCTAGAAAAATGATACCAATGAACTTATTTACAAAACAGACTCACAGACTTAGAAAGCAAATTTATGGTTACCAAAGGGGGAGTGGAGGGAGGGATAAATTAGGAGATTGGGATTAACATATACATACTATTATATATAAAATAGATAATCAACAAGGACCTACTGTATAACACAGGGAACTCTACTCAATACTCTGTAATAACCTATATGGGAAAATAATCTGAAAAAGAATAGACATATGTATATGTATAACTAAATCACTTTGCTGTACACCTAAAACTAACGCAAGATTGTAAATCAAATATATATATATATATAAAATGAAGACAGAACTGTTCTATTACTCCAAGGAACATATCAATAAATATTCATTTATATGAAAAAATAAATAAACAACATAATTTATATGAATAAATTAAAGTTCAATTTACTTGCAGGAACTATATTATTTCTCAAAAATATGTGAGTGGATGAATATATGGATGGATGGATGGTTGGATGGTCTAGGTTGGTCAGTGCTCCATCAGTATTGGTCCTGGCTTCATCTAGACTGAGACTAGATTGTTCTGTAGAGGAGAGCTAAGGACTCATGAAGTCAACTTCTATTTGTTTCATTTTCTTGTTTTCAAAATTCCCTTTCTAAATAAAAGAGTTCTGTAAAACCCATTCAGTGTTCATATCTGGAAATTCTGCTATATTGGTAAGCTCTTGGTGACAAAAATGACTACCATGAAAATCTTCATCAAAATTGTCAAAGTTAAAGTATTCTCTTACCTTGGGCTGAAAGAATAAATTTCCACTTGTGGATTCCTCTCTTAAATCCATATGACAAAATCATGAGGTAAATATTTCCAAGTGTCCCTCTGTCTCTTTAAGTGATTTCCCACATTTTCACTTCACAAGAGACCCCTTAAAATATGATAGTGGTGACAATGACCTCACTCAAATAGTTGCAG
Organism: Mesoplodon mirus; assembly: GCF_964341445.2. NCBI lineage: Eukaryota > Metazoa > Chordata > Mammalia > Artiodactyla > Ziphiidae > Mesoplodon > Mesoplodon mirus. The sequence goes on from NC_138993.1 coordinate 16,859,911, forward strand.
AGCCAGTTTTTTTCATTTCTAATGCATTTTTCTGTAGTTTAAACTAGATTGTAAAATATTTCTCATTTGATCTTCTATCAGGTGTGGCTGGTAATACTTTGCTAATTTGAAAACTTTCCATGTTGAAGCTTAGTCTAAGTTAAAAAATACATATTGCTTAAAATGCCATTTTCCTTTTTGTTATTCTCCTTTTGTTATTCTCCTTTTTGTTATTGTGTTCTCCTTTTTGTTATTCTAGACATTAAATATGGGAGTTCAGGCTCTATAACATAAATTGGTTATTTTATTTCAAAGATCAAAATACGGCATTTGCTATTTCATTTTAAAATTGATATGAATACATTTATAGAAAGAAATATCTCCTAGAAATTCCATTTCAAGATAATTAGAAAGAAATTTGGTATAATTTATATAAAAAGAATCATGGAAAATAAATAGAACTTATACAAAGTAATGCATATCTCCTAAGATGGCTGAGTCACAAAACACAGCACTTCTTTGTATTACCATATAATTCCAGGATCATCACTTTAATATTTAAATCAAAGACCTCTGTAGTTTACTTTAAAGTGTTTGTATATTGGATATAAAAATTGCGAAGAAATTACGGAGACTTTTCAGTTATTAAAGGGAGGATATTTAAACTCTGTTATCCTGCTTCCCAAGGCTTACAGCATTTTTGGTCAAACTCAGATGTATCAGTGTAAGTGTACATTTTACATGACATAGCTATTGTACCACCAATCTGAAGAGTTCTGATATCTGTAGATTACTCTGAGAATAAAAGAATTTATTTAGTTTTTTTTCTCTTCAGAGCATTTGGTTTTTCACATGCAACAGCTTAAATCAAACTTTGAACAGATGTTTAAATTTTAAGGCATATATATATTTTTCCCATTCATTCTACACCTTTTGCTATGTTCAAGATTTTCCTCTGTTACTTTAAATAATCTACGTATCTATGAACTAGATTTATACATATAAAACTACACATAACTATTCACATATATTAACAAGCTACATACACCTCAGCCTCAACTGTGAGTGATTGACAGGCATTTGTTTTTAATTCTGTAGACTAAAGCTTATGCCTTTCTGCTGACGTGGCTGATGGCAGTGGCCTGTGCTAGACCTTAGGCCCTTCGTAACTGCTTTTCTTTTGCTCAGAAGTAAGCTGTTTATCTTGCCATGGCCTTTCTTGCTCTTTACCCTACATCTCTAGGTACAGACAAAAACTCATCTTTGAAAACATTAACCACATATAGGCATCCAAATAGACTTTCTATAGCTCTAGCATAGAATCAGCAGCTGTGAGGGCGAGAGGGATTCGAATCCCACCTACCCCATGGTCTCACCAGGGGCTTCTCAGAGCAGGTGGGACCCACCACCCCAAGGGGTGTGCCTCGGCTCTGAGTTCCAGCATCCACCCACCCAGGCCCTCCTCCACATCATCAGGCTGGCTTCACATTTATTTATATCAATTTTCAAATAGCATTTCTATTGAAAATAAGATTCCATTGCGGGAAACAAAAATAAAACAAGTACTGTAAAGAAATGAATAAAAACAAAAACAAAAAACACTGATAAACAATTTTCTTCATCTTAACAGATTTTTCAACATGAGGCCAGAGAATTCGGGCACCTTTTTTTTACTATTACAGAGACCAGTCCAGTTCTCCTGATTCCTCATTCAGCCTTCCTTCTGTTAGCCCTTACAACTAAAACACAGCAGGCTGTTGGGATAACTAGTCTTTCCCTACTTGGCTTGGGGTTCCCAGGCCAGGTGGCTCGGGTGGTAGGGCTGGTGAAGGGTGGGAGGGCCATTAATGCTTAACCCACCAGATGGGTTCGTCTTCTCCATGGGCCTAACCACAGAAGTCCCTGCCCCCCCGCCAGGAGCTTTTCACAGGTGAGCAGACTTCCCTCTGAGAAATGCCAATTGTTACAATCCTTTCTGGGACAGAAGGTTGCAACATATGACATGCATTTCTGTTGAACAGGAGAGCTTATGAGGCTCTGCTCAGTACTGCCACACATCCACAGAGGCCTGAGGGCTCGCTGTGAGAAGTCCCCTTGGTGGCCTTCCTCCTGGCACCTCTCTGGTTGCTTCCCTTTCTAAATGCTTTCTCTGCGTCCTTAACATTCAGTTTCTGCCTGCACTCTTCTAATCTGCCTTTTTTTTTTTCCGGTTTAGAAGCCCCCTATAAAGGACCAGAAGTGTGGATTTTATTAGGGTCAGAGTGACAAGTTTCTGGGGCCCTGACAAACAAAAGCAGGGCTCTCCCTGGCAGGTGCTTCCAGCTGTCTCACACACACACACACACACACGCACACACACACACACACACACCTTCCTGTGTGAAACCACCAGGAAGTCTATGTGTTTTCATTGGTACCACACGTCATCCTGAAATTTTTCAGAACCCTTTCTACAGTAACACTACTTTAAAAAATTAATTTCTAAGGTCAAGGTCATTAAAAAGAAAACATCATTAAGCTCTTTGAAATTCCACTGGGCTTTAAAGATTTAAGACTCTTGCGGTGTTTAATATAAATTTTGCCAAATTTTTAAATAAACTAAAAAATTCACAACAGTTGACTCCCCCCAGGGCCCCTTTAAAACACTTACAGATTGCTGAGATATGGGCCATGATGGATGACTACAAAAGGGCTATGCATGGACAGCCTGCAACTAAACACCTCCCCTTTCTACAGTTCCTGGCACCAGAAGTTCTCTATGGTCTTTTCCCTAATGGAGTGATTTGCAAATGCCAGTCGTGGGCTGGGGCCAGTTTTTGACATAGTCTTCAGCTTCAGTGGTGAAACAAGGAGGAGAGGGAAAATAGACTGAATTGTCTCATACAGCTAAATGTATTCAATGTCAGGCTCTGTCCTTTATTTTGAGATTTTTATTTTTGCTTTTCTTGCCTTTCTCTTTTGGTATTAAAATGTTCATTTCTTATAGAAAGTGAGGCCCACAGTGGGTGATAGACATATCCTGTTTTGTTTAAATGACCTTTATACAATTAAAAGATGGAAACTCTGTATTGGTTTTAAAACCAATTTTAACTCTCCATGAAATTTAAAGTCAGGAAAACATTGCTCTAAGGCTGGCTAATCCCAAGACCAAAAGTGAATGCCTGCAACCACTGAAATTCTTAAGAGAACTTAGGTTTTCATATTTTTTTTAAAAAGAGAACTTCTCTTCCAGGTAGTATAGAGAATAAGCATGGTAAAGGGTCCATCACTCTACTCTCTTTTCCCAACATTCATAGACATTTAGATGGTCTGAATACAAGGTCCTCTTGAAATGTGAAACAGAGATAGGGTAACACGACGTGAAAGCTGCCTCTGTTGTTGACGTGTTCTTGTGCCTGCCGTCTCAAAGGACCACGAAGTGTGACATCGTGTCACAAACAGAGTCCGCGATGTGCTTACTGTTTCCTGACAAATACTATAAATTTTCTTCTTGTAGTGAACGTTGTTTATGCAGCTGTGATTCCGTAAATGAAAACTGACTTTCTATCCTGATGTATCTTTGTTTCAAAGACACTTAAGGAGAGCTCTTTTCTGGCATTTGTGCGTGGGGGGACTTTTCGAGTAAGACCGCCTAATTAGGAACAATCACTGTGCATTAGATCCACCAAAAAGAAAAAAACATTTGGCTTTGTTAAGTGTTTCCATCTTGGGTTATAGGCTTTATCTAAAGCAGCTTCTTCCCCAGCCTGAATGGCCTTTGCTGTGGATGTTGAAGGTAAGAGCAAATGCTGGCCAGCCCAACAGATACAGAACAAACTCAGGAAATCTCAGCCCCTCAGGCAGTTGAATTCCCACTCCTCTGAGACCAGCTGAGATTATTTTCTTACTTCATTTAACTAGCCAGATGATAGCTTGACTGATGGGGCCATTATGTCCAGAGCAAAGTAATTTTAGAATGAAAATTATGCAATAGGTTAGACCACAGCTCAATTTTTATCACCCCAAATGCATACAATGTCCCTAATGTGACTGCCTTTGGGCTAAGGCTGAAAGAAATGTTTAGTCCCAAGGTGGCTATAATTTCTGAAATAGATTGAGTGAAACCTCTCTCTCTCTCTTTTTTTTCCTGCTTAAACACATGGAAATGAATTTCTTAGGTTTTACTTTTTAAATATCTGGTACAAGGTGAAAACTGCAGTGATTAATATTTCCTATGGGGCCAGTGGTTGGTGAGGAAAAGTCGCCAAGCTTTATCTGACAGTTCATCAAGTTGCTATTATCATTTTCATGGTTGGGTCCAACACGTAGACAAGCTTCGTGACAGTAAATCGCCTGGGAAACTGGGAATTGATCCAATTTTTAAAAAGTCTTCAACACAAAGATTTTGCTAAAGTGCCTTCTAAAATAAAATGCACCCTAGGACACCATAGTAGTTTCTCTTTGTGGCTTTTTTATTTCTCTGGTTATTCCTGTTGACTTTTCTATTTTTTCTTTTGAAATGAATAAAGATTTTTAATTTCATGATTTTATAGAAAAGCTCAATTTGCAAGAATATCAAGGATTTCTCATTTGAACACCTCATGCTATTCCTGATTGCTGGAACTTAACTTTTGATTCCTAAACCCAATTTGTAAATCAGTCATCCTTTTCACCCTTACCCACCCTAAACTGACTCCTCTTCCTGGAGTTCTTATCTCATTTTTTGGCATCCCTACCTACTCAACAGCAAGAGTACAGAGGAAATCTTGCAGTCAGAGTTTCCTTTCCATCCATCACGTTACACACATATATTGGGTGCCTATTACATGCCACACATTGCTCTAGGAATTGGAGATGTAGTCATGTACAAGACAGATAAAGAACTATTTTCACAGCAAATACATCCAAGTACATTTCTTCCAAAAGACTCTCTCCTTTCATGAATTCCCCATGAAGTACCATTTAGTGTTTGCAGAAAGACTACTCTTAAAAATGAAAGGGAGATGGGACTTCCCTGGTGGTGCAGTGGTTAAGAATCCGCCTGCCAATGCAGAGAACACAGGTTCAAGCCCTGGTCCGGGAAGATCCCACATGCCACGGAGCAACTAAGCCCGTGTGCCACAACTACTGAAGCCCACGCGCCTAGAGCCCGAGCTCCACAACAAGAGAAGACACCGCAATGAGAAGCCCACGCACGCCAAAGAAGAGTAGCCCCCGCTCACCACAACTAGAGAAAGCCTGCGTACAGCAACGAAGACCCAACGCAGCCAAAAATAATAAACAAATAAAATAAAATAAAATTTATTAAAAAAAATGAAAGGTAGAGAAGCAGAAATAAAATATTGAATAGTATAATTATAACTAAAATTTCATTTCATTTTAAAAATTACATTTATAAGTAAAAATGAAATTAAATTTAGTGAAGATATTTGGACACAATGGTTTTGGAAAATATGCAAGTATATTAAAGTTCTAAAAAAATTGGTTTAATTTAAAAATAAGCTCAATATGTAACTAAATAAGACCTAGATAGCAGAAGAATTTGAGGGTGAAGTTGGGAGTATTTAAATCATATTATTTCCAACTATTTTTTAATATTTATAGCAGGGTTTATTTATAGTTACTTATGAAGTTTAAAATGCTAAATATCACTTTGAACTGTCTACTTCAATATGGGTCAGGATCTAGGGCAACAGAAAATATAAAACTACAAAATTTCTCATTTATTTATTTTTAAATTTTGTGTTTATGTTCTCCATTGAGAACTAAATCATACTTAAGAGAGTTATAAAAATCATAAAAACAATTAAATTAAAGAGAAAATACTTACATATATCTAGGACAAAGATATTCAGTATGCTAGGATCTTTCTTCAATGGCCAAAAAACCACCAACGAAAGAGGCAAACAAAAAATAAGTTCTTGGAATATCATCTGAGGAATTCTAATTTTAATATGCAGAGCAAAGTCAGCATTTTCTCATTCACTTCTCAGAAAACCACCCAAAAGCAGAAAGGAAAACAGGGAAAATAGTAATGCAAAGCCTATCCTTTGTAAAAGTAGTGAACGACAAGAGACCCCAAAACAAAAAATGAGAAAAAAGACTTCCAAAATCAGTGAAGGTCAAGCAAGGACACAAGAATCTCCACAGTGAAGATGCCCCTGGGCATTGAGCTGAGAAAAAGTTGTAAGAGTCTTAAGAGACACATATTGAAATGTAAACCCAGCTTTTTACAACAGGAGCCAGCAAACTTTTTCTTAAAAGAGCCAGGTTGTAAATATTTTAGGTTTTGTAGACAGTATGGTCTCTTGCAACTACTCAATTCTGCCATCGTAGAGTTCTGACAGCCACAGACAATATGTCAACAAATGGGCATGGCTGTGGTTTAGCAAAACTTTATTTATAAAAACAGGCACCTGGCCTGTAGTTTGCTGACCCTTGTTCTGTAGTAATAAGGACGTACCAGCTTGAGTGAGAGCTTCTCTTGATTTCAAACTGATGAGGTTTCTAGGAAAAGGAGAGGAGATGAAGTTAAATGAAAAGTTGTACAAAAATGCCATACTTGAAGGAAGCAGTCTACTGGTGTGCCCCTGAGGAGGAAAGTGACCTTGCTCTAGGAGTGGTCCAAAGCTACTGGTATCAATTGGCTGGAGAAAGTTAAAGTCTAACATAACCCACTTTTTCATAAGAAAAACTCCAGCTAGCTGGAAAATAGCCCGTACCTCTCTCTCATAGAGTTTTTTTTTTAAAAAGCTGATTGAGGAAAACTTGTCTTATTCTAATGTGATTAATCAAAAAGAAATCAACTCAGGATCTAAAAAAAGTTGTTAAAAGAAGGTGAAAACAAGAATGGAAGAAAGAGGAAAACTAAGTGGTGGTCAAGAAATATTCACTGGAAAAATGTCTAATGAGGTAGGTAAAAATTGTGACCAAGTATATTCCTGAATTTTTGAAAACGAGCACGTAATCACCTATCTGCAATTTCACAGGAAAAAATGATGAAACAACAGAAGTAGATCAAACATGTGCTGGGAGAATTAAGGGAAGATATAAAACAAGATCCCCCAAAAATCACAGAAATGGAGGTCAAGGTGCAGATTGGAAGCTGCGGAAAGATTGAGCGCTGTTGAAAACACAGCTAGGAATGGGGAAGATGGATCAGAAAAAAGGGTGTAAAGAATAAACAGACAAGAAGCTTAAAAAGATTACAGGACAGATATGGAATACATACAAAATAAATTAAACATATACATAATTGGTGTCCCTGAAGAAGAAAACCAAAATTATAAGATATCACTGTTAGGAATATTACACAAAAATAACCAATATAAAACATTATTAAACAAAATCCAGTAGCATATTAAAAACTAACACACTGTGACCAAGTGTGATTTATTCCAAGAATGCAAGGATGGTTCAAATCTGTTAATTTATTTTCACCACACCAATAGATGAAAAGTCATGTTGTTAGATGCTGAGAGGCACTTGATAAAACTCAACAGCCATTCTTATTTTTTAACCTTATCAATTAAATGGCAGTAGATACTTTCTTAATATAATCAAATTTATTTATCTCAATCTAAAATTTAGCACCGTTTTTAAGGGGGAATCTCAGAACTATTCATAGTAAAGTCAGGAATAAGACAAGGATGTCTTCTATCACCATTAAAATATACACTGATCTAGAGATCCCAGCCAATTCAATTAACACAAGAGAAAGAAATAAAATGTAGACAATTAAAAAAAAAAGCCAAATCATACCTGTTTGTAGGTTAAAAGATTTAATATTGAATTACAATAAAAAGTAATCCAACTGAAAAATATTACAAATAATAGTGGAATTTAGTTAAGCCCTTGGTTAAGAAATATATAAAATCATTAACCTTCATATATTAAAAGAAAATATGTATTAATAGTAGAAAAGACTTCATTTTTAATAACAATATGACTAGAAAATATTTAGAAATAAGTTTATCAGATGTGATAGATGTGTATGAAGAAGGCTTTACAATGCTACTCATGGACACAAGAAAGCACTTGTATAAATGTAAAGATATACTATGTTCTTGGCAACTGAAGCTCAGTATCATGCATCTTTCAATTCTCTCCAAATTAATGTAAACATTTAATAAAGACAGTTACTATGTCAGTGGAATTTGGGGGGCTATAAATGATTCTAAAGTTTATATAGAAAAATAAGCAAGAAAACCCAGGAAAATTCAGAAAAAAAGAAAATATGTGGTATTAGCCCTACCAGATGTTAAAATATTTAGAATATGATAAGTACGTGTAGCATTTCAAATCAATGGAAAAAAAAGTTGAAATTAAATAATAAATGTTGCTTATTCTGGCCCAGTTATTCTATTGGATTGCCTTCTAGAAAAAAATAATATTGAATTCTATGCTCACACTTTGTATCAAAATAATTTCCTGATGAATCAAAGATTTCTATGTAAATAATACAAATATAAAAATACTAGGACACTCCATGGGAAAGTTACAAAAGTATTGCTGTGGAGAATACCTAAGTATATTGTGAAACTCAGGAGCCATAAAAAAATATTTATGAATCTGATAATATAAAAATATAACTGGCCAAAAAGCATGCAATTTATAATATAAACTAGCACAGTCCAATAGAAATACAATGCAAGACATTTGTAATTCTAAGTTTTCTGGTAGTTACATTAAAAAATTTAAAAGAAACGGGTGAAAGTAATTTTAATAATTTATTTTATTTGACCTGACATGACCAAAATATTTTCTTTTCAACAAGTAATTAATATAAAATACTACAGATGAGATATTTTCATTCTTTTTTTTGGTACTAAAAAATCTGGTTTGTATTTTATACTTATTGTGAATTGCAATTTGGATGAGCCACATTTCAAGTGCTCAAAAGTGGCTGGTGGCTATCATATTTGACAGCACTTTAATGAGTTAATTTCCTTAATATAGAATATTCTAATATAGAAAGAGTTCTCATAAGTCAATCAGAAAAAGTCTACCAAGCTAATTAAAAAAGGACAAACATAATTCACTAAAAATTAGAGAATTTCAAGTTAAACTATAAGAAAATACCATTTCATCTCAGATTGGCAAAGATCAATAAATTATATAACATGCTGTGTCCATGAGGAAGAGATTCAGTCATCTCATACCCTGGGTGATAAGAGTATAAATTGGTACAGTCTCAGTAGAGGGAAATTTGGCAATATCTATCAAAGTGACCAATACTCATACCTTTGACCCAGCAGCTCCAATTTCAAGATTTTTTTCCTACAGTTATACTTGCAAGTGTGAGAAATTGCTTATGAGCTAATTATTTATTGAAATATTGTTAATAAATTTGTAAAAATTTGTAAACTACCTAAATGTTTATCAAAAGAGTAGTTTAAATAATTTATAGAACACTATAAAATGAAATACTATGCAATAAAAACTAATAAGAAATAGTTTATGTAATACAATGAGAGGCTATTCAGGCTGTATTGTTATGTGGGGAAAAAAAGGCAAGGCACAAATAAGTATAAATAGTCTAGTACCACCTCTACAAAAATCATTTGTACATATATATTGCATACATATGTATAGGCATACTGAATGTATCTGGAAGGATCCATAAGTAATTAGTAACAGAGGTTGCCTATGGGGAGAGGAACTGGTTGACTCTGGGACAAGGTATAAGAGACAGAGTTACTTTTAACTGTATATCCTTTTATGCCTTATAGTTTAGTACCATGTATGTATTACTTATTCAAAACTTATACAAAATATTTAAATATATTAAAGGGCACTGAAGCAACAGGGATATCCATTGAGACTATTTCACTCGACTTTTTATATCTATTGCAAATGTATATTTTAAAACTTCTGTTTAAAATTCACCTCTACATAGTGGTGTTAAGGCAACATCCTGTTCCAAATGCAGGCACCAACCCAAATAACACAGGTTTGTGCTCAGAAAGTTTTGGTTTGGCTCTGGTTTTCTTAACAGTCACAAACACCTGTTATATTGTTTGCTTTCTGACCTCCTCTGTTCAGTGGGACCAAATAGCAGTTATTTCCAAATCAGAATATCCTCTCCCCCATTGCTCCCTTAATCTTACTATAAGCTCCCGAGTGGGGAAGGCTCTGTTAGGCTTCCATCAGAATCAGCAAGTGCCTGAATGTCTGAGGGGCTGCTCTGGATTTAAAGGGTATACTGTAAATATTTCTGGATGTATTTCCAGGAAAGGTAGTGGGCTTGCAGTTTTTCAGGGTCCAGAGGTCCCCTTGTTGACTTTGCCTTCCATCTTTCCAGGAAAACCCTGGCTGGTTACAAATTGACGACCTCCATGAGGAGAATCACAGCTGAAACTTGGTGGCACTGATCTAAGTGGGCCTTCCTTGTCCACCTCCTGGCAGACAATGAAGGCACTGGTAACGTGGTACCTGGCACAACGTGAGTCTGTAGGTGAGGTTACTATACCTTTTGAAAATGGGGTTACAATCGCCAATGTGAGTTTAAGGCATTTAAAAGATAATAATAAATCAACTGGAAACTGAGTAGTCGTTAATATCACCAGGGAAATAAATTGACCTAGATTTCTCAGATCCCTGTGAATGCAACCTTGAGCGTCCAAACCTGGCAAGCAAAATAGTGCTACAGCCTGCTTGGTGTGTGGCAGTGCGGGGGGCCTCGAGGCCCTTCAAGATCTATGGTCCCACAGTTCAATGTTGGGCCAGAATTTTTCAGAATCTACGTATGTAATCCCAGGCTACATATGAGGTACATTTATACTCATTTAAAATATCAGTCACCATTGAAATGCTGGCGTGTCCAAGCAAGGTGCTGGCAGGCTCTCTGCGCAGCCTGTGAAATTGTACAGGGTCTGGAGAGAAAGAGATTAGGTGTTTCTACGCCAACCAATGGAGGTCAGTGTTGAGTCACTGATCTCCCGTGTTAACTGGATGCAGAAGTTACCACAGTAGACGCGTCCTTGCTCATACAAGAGAGACAGAAAAAGGACACTCAAAGATGAAAAATGTGGGGCTGGGACACACATCAAAGTGTAAACAGCAGCTCTAGGCTGCTGAAGGATTACCGCCTGGAGTAGCTGATAACTTTTGGAGCAGCCTGGTGCGTGGGGTGCTGCAGGAGGAGAAGGTAGGTGGAGGGGTGACCGTGTGTACCTGGAGCTGGTCCTGTCTTTTAAACGGACTACCTCCCCAAAGTCCTCTCTGATGAGAGATTCTGGGATCCACAGAGAGCATGCTGGTCTCTTCATTATGTAAGGGAGTTTTGAAAAACGAGGAGAGGCTGGAAGTTGCTTCCCAAGGGTAAACTTGCAGGCAGTATGTTTCTCAGGGTCACAATCCTTATTTCTGTAAAGTTTAAAAAGCCTCCTCAAACATTCTTGCCAAACAGGGAGTCACTGCAGGCTTGCTAGTGGTCACTGTCTGGGTGGGCCACCCTTATTAACCTCTAGATACCACACAAAGAGAAATTTAGAGTAGGGGGGAAGAGCCTGGGGTGGTACGCTCCAAAACTAACCCACTAACCTCAGGGGACAGAAAACTCCAAGAGGCCATTGATAGCTCTTGTGTCCCCTCGCCTCACCTCTCTTAATGGCCACAAGTTTTCTCCCCATAATTTGAGGAGTTGAGGGTATGAAGAACTGAGTGGATGAGTTGTTCAAATCAAATACTTAAGCCCTTGGAGTTTCACTCAGCACTATTATTTTGGTCTTCATTATTAAAATGACTTGGCTGGAGTGGGTCATGGGCAGAAGTTTTCATGGGCAAGAAAGCCCCACTTTATATGGTTTTAACAGCCTTGTAGGTAGTGACTATATTTTCAGATGCTTATTTTTCGTCGTCAAAGGGCCGCTAAGGAGGATGGATGGCAGCTGTCTGCGTTCGTTAATGCCTGGGGGTGTAGACAGCAATTAGTAACTTAGAATTATACTTAACGGAGTGCTCTTTAGTCCTCAGAGAGGATGATTCCTGTACAAAGCTCCGATAAACAAAAGACAATTTTTGAAATGGAGGCAGAAGGAGTCCTTTCTTGGTTTCTGGGTTTGGAATCCTTTTTTACATTTTTGTGCTTATTTATTTACTTATTTGTGTGTGTGTGAAGATTTTCAGTTTCTTTTACACTCATTCAACCAGGGCTGAGCACCGGCAATCGATAGTTCTCTTCTGATACAAGGAGCATGTCCTTTAATTACCAGAAGCTGCCTCTGTTCTTTTCAGACCACAGCATTTCATGCGCCCGCGCCTTCGCTCAGGGTCCTTTCTGTGTGCCACACTCCTTTGCTTGTGCTCTCTACCACCTGCCACCTCTAAGATAGGCATATTTCCTGAAGGGTGCAATTCTATTCATTCTTCAAACCTATTTCAAATGTCACCTATTGCGTAAGGCTTTCACTGCCCCCGCCGATCCTGCTTTCCCCAGGCGAAATTAAGCATTCCTTGCTCCATTCTCCCCACCACCAGAGCATTACGTACATTTTGATAGTGTATACACACATATATGTGGACATCAAATAGTTAAACAGAAAAACTTAAGTAACGCAAGAGAGATATCATCAAAGCTCCCTGTTGTTGCCATTGGGAGAATGAAGACAATGCAATACAGGCAGTAATCACAGAGTAAATGACTCCAAATAAATGGAGAAAAGAGGAGACAGCTTTTCTAGCTAGTTTCTAAACAGAAGAATTTCCAATTGCTGTCCGCAAATCAGCAGGGCCTATAATACCACTCCCTTCCATAACAGTGCGGAGAGGAGAAGAGAGTTTGTAGCAGTCATTTTGTAGACTCCATTTTAGAGGAGACTCACACCGCCTACGTTTCTGCATTTGCCCCGATATGTTGTTTCAACCATAAATGGAAATAGCTAGTGCTACAGAAATGTAGTTGTTAAGGCATCTCATGTTTAAAATCTAAACTGTAATGTCAGAACAACTTTTTAAAATTGCAGAGCTCTCTGAGATTAATAAAATCACTCAGAGAGTAGCTAATCTGACCAATCTTCCAGGTTAAGCTGGGACATAGACAAAGTGGAATAGAGAGCAGCAGCATCAACTAGCACAAAACAGTGAAACCAAATACAAGAATCCAGACAGGGTTAAGCCTCAGGTGTGTTACATGGCCGTTAGTGGTGCAGATTTTATCGGTGCGTTAGTGAAGAGGGACACTGAGTGAATCCAGACCTCAGTTATCTCTGCATAATTTGGAGGTTGGGGTATGTGTATGTGTGCACACATGTGCAGCAGAGCAATATCGTTACATCTTGACCCATCTACTGCCCTAGCCCCAACCAGAAAAAGCTCATTGTTTGCGGCTTACTGACTCAGGGAAAGGGTGTGTTAACCAAAAGCAGAGAAAGGGTAGTTTCTTTTGGCTTTTGAGTTTCCAAAACCAAAGCCCAGAAAAAAGCAGGGAAGATGAAAATCCGAAGTTCCAACTTCCAGGAGAAAAGAAAAAGCTTCCCGAGCTTGGGCAAAAGAGAAGAGCTGGAGGGGAAGTGAGAAGTGCTTAAACAAGGGGTGTATCTTTTCTGCAGGGGTGGGTAAGGTGGGAAGGATGCCCAAGTAGGTGTGTGGGATCCAAGAGCAAGGGCTTACCCAGGATCCTAGCAGGCAGGAAGACTCCAGAGAAGCAACAGCGTGGCACTAGTGCTTTGTCAGTTCCGTGGAGTTGACAGTCCTCTGATGTAGGGAATGACCAGCAACTTTGTCTTGCTTGTAAGTTCTGCCGTGGCTTGGAGTAGAGATGGGACCTGGACAGCCTCTGAGAGTTTTTCATGCCTTGATGCAGCCTGGGAGCAGCCACATAATTTCGCAGGGGCTCAAGAATAGCATAAGGGGACTCCAGGCTGGATGAGGCCCTGCACACATGATTGAGGGACTATGGGCTGAGAACCAGATAGGATGGTGGCCATCACAGTGGAAGCCAGCATCGTCAGGTGATGATGAAGAACCAGATGCCCTCTGAGAGCCCTGGCACTGCACGGCACCCCCTCTCCCACTCCACGCTGTCCTGAACTTACGTGGAATCAAGAATTTCCAAGGTTTCACTTTATGTCCAATTTAGCCAAAATGGGACTTAATTTATAAAGTCAGGTGAGTAATCAAGAAAGTAAAAAGTTTTATTTTGGGCACAGTTGAGTTTGCAGTGAGGCTTGTGAATTTTTGGTGTTTTGTACAATTGCTTCATTCTTCATCTACACATCTGTTACACCGTGAACTCCTTCGTCACTGTTGTTTTCCTAAGCCCAAACAGTGTGACCCAGAAGAGGGGCTTAATAAATAGTCACTAAATAAGTTCAAGAATGTTCCTAAGGGTAGGGGACAGTGGTTCATTCTTACAATTCTCTTGTGCCCCCCCCCTTAGATTCTGGCAGATTTGGGGGCACAGAATCAGGGCTCAATACTCATTGAGCGAATGAAATAATAATAATAACAGCTAACAACAACAACAATTATCAGAGATAAAATATGTGCCATCAGAGGGATATTCAGTGTCCTCAGCATTTTCCAAAGGAAAATGAATCTGTATTTCTGTCCGTTTTCCTAGGTTATATGTCTAATGATCTGAGCAGGACAAGCCCCTTAATCTTTTCATTATCATTTCCTGCCCTGAGAGTAAACAATTGCTATTGAACTCGACACCTAAGATAACACACAAATAAGAAGAAACTAACACCTACTCTTTTTCCATCTCCCATCCTACTACAAAACTCTTTCTGATTCTCTTATTAAAATGCAAAAACTTGCAAAGAAAAAAATGCTTCTTTAAGTGTTGCTCAGTGATTAAAGCCTTAAAAGTATGATACAAGGCCCCTGTGTCTGAAGCCCTTATTATATTAGCATATTTCAGAAAAGGATTAGGTTTCTCTCAATATTGACTTTAGCCGAGTTTCCTCCCTCATGTCCCACTCCCCCAGTGTCTGAGCTTCCGGCCCTGGACTCCAAGTTGGGATTCTGACCTCTGAGCCCCAGTTCCTTGGAGGATGAATCCCAGCACCCTTTTGAAAGCCAACTGCTTCCCTTGCGTTGAACCCAAGGTCTAAACCTACTCTCTGGACCCACTTGCCTGCCTGCTTGTCCCAGAACAACAAACTCCATCCAGTGTGCTCCAAGTGCAGGTCTTACATCCTCTCAAACCTTATCACGTACCAAGTCTGTTTCCAAGTCTGTAATGGATCCCTGTTTTCTATTGCAGAATTTTCCTTCTGCTTGTCAGGAGCACGTTTGTTCAAAGTACTAGTCAAGATGGGCTAACTGCTTTAACAACCCATCCCAAATTTGTAGCGGCTGAACCCGCAGAATTCGATTTTTGCTCACAACACAGTTCAGTGCATGCCAGAAGGGGAGTGGCGGCTCTGCCCCAGGTGATCTCTCAGGGACCCATTTTCCTTCTGTCTGGTGACTGCCCTGCTCTAGATCTTCATAGACCTCATCATTCAACCAGAGGATGATGGAGGACAAGGGCTGGACTTAGGAGGTTCTCCTGAGCAGGCCTGCTGGTGGCACTCCTCACTTCTACTCACAGTCCACCGACCAGAGCTCAGGTACATAACCACCCCCAAATGGAAGGTGTAATCTGGTAGTATGCTGAGAGAGAAGAGAGAACCAGTAAACGGAGTCATAATTGTATAACTTTCACTACCGAAGATATATAGTTCTTAAAACTTTGAGGCCAAAAGTGTCTATCATGCATAAGACAGATTATACCACCCTAACTAGATCAGGCCACAATGATCTGGCCTCACACTTATTTGCAGTCACATTCTTTCCTAGATACAAGAATTGAGAGATGAGTGAACAGAAATCAATCATCGTAATCGTACGAATTATCTTCAATTTCCAGTTTATGTACCTGATCTCAATTCTGTAGTTTGCTTTAAAATAGTTTCAGTATGGGTTAACATTTTAGATTGCTGTTAGAAACATTTAAGTTGCTGAAAGAATATTTAAATAACATTTGCTATTTATTAATGAATTCAATAGGAACCCAAGTATGTGTAACACACATGTAGTACTGAATGGTTCAAAATGGAGAATGTTAATATTTTAACTATCATTTGAGTTGAGAAATACTGAACAAAAACAGGATAAATTCCATGTTCCTTCCCAATCTAGCCTGAGCTCACTTCCTCAGCTCATTTTTACCACTCTCTTCCAAGGAATAGAACTGAGAGCTGGAGCAAGGATAAGAAAGGTGAGGGGCACATTTCCACTGTCCCTTTACTGTCAAGCTGCACTGTTGACTGAGAGAGTAAGCAAGGTACTGGATAGCAGTGGGTGACCATGGTGGCATGGGCATGAGTTCAAGGTAAATTTGCTTCTTTCAAGTAACTGTAGCCCCTAGTCTCACAGCCAGGGACTCTTGGGAAAAGGCCAATAAAGCCCAGGCGGATCTGTTTGGTTTAAGAAATGTATAACCCATGGACCAGAAACTGGTTTTCTCAGGTCAGCCTCCTTCTTTAGGAAAGCACGTATAGATTTTGCATAGATGATACAAGCTAACATATCTCCAGCTTTTGGCTGGTAATGGTAATTCACAAAGCAAGCCAAGGACTTCACAGTTTGGGACCATTTTGTATGGTTTTTAAAGCCAGACCATGGGTGGTAGAATACTTAATTCTTAGTTAGAGATCATATATCACCCTTGCTTTCACCAAATAATTTTATTGTGTTTCATAACCATGTACTAGAAGAAAAGTGTTGGCATTAAATACTGCCTGTTGAAAAATTATCTTCCATAGTTAGAGCCTGGGGGGAACTTCTGTTTAAATAGGATCTACACTTCCAGCGCCCATGAAGAAATGTGACCTTTGTTTCAGGAAGGCTTCCTCCACCCCTCCCTTCCTTCCTCTGGGTCATCTGTAATGTTTCGGTGATGTTACCCAAGGGTATGTGCTCCATCACTTACACGACTTACATGCTAGCCAGAGACAGGTTCACCAGGAAGCCAGGGGAGCTTGCAATTCAGGTCCCTCCCACATAAGGGGCATTTCCAAGATCCTGGGAGGAGGAAATGATAAGAATGGTGAGGGGCACATTTAAACATTTTACTAAATGTTTTAGTAAAATTTGCAAAAGGCAGATATTTACAT
Source organism: Mesoplodon mirus (assembly GCF_964341445.2). Lineage (NCBI taxonomy): Eukaryota > Metazoa > Chordata > Mammalia > Artiodactyla > Ziphiidae > Mesoplodon > Mesoplodon mirus. Next base: position 16,876,977 of record NC_138993.1, read on the forward strand.
TGCAATCAGTTAAGACTGCTGTCTATTTCCAATCTCACTTCTCCCTGTTGTTGAGTGGTGTTAGAGTGGCTGAGGACATTTTTGGGAATAGCTAAAGGGTACTTGTATTGGGGGTTTCTTTACTTTGGGTTTAATGAGGTATGTACATGACACGCAGTCACTTTGTATAGTTATTGAGCCAATACCTTTTGTGTGTAGAGATAATTTTCCAGGAACAAAAGTACAGGCATATCTCAGAGATATTTCAGGTTTGGTTCTAGACCGTTGCAATAATGCAAGTGAGCAAGTGATACAATAAAGTGAGTCACAAATCTTTTTGGTTTCCCAGAGCATATATAAGTTATATTTACACTATACTTTAGTCTATTAAGTGTGTAACAACATTAGGTCTAAAAAAACACTGTATATACCTTAATTAAAAAATACTTTATTGCTGGATAGTGCTAACTATCATCTGAGCCTTCAGTGAGGCATAGTAGTGACATTAAAGGTCACTTATCGCATGTCACCATAACAAATATAGCAATGATGAAAAAGCTTCAAATATTGCCAGAATTACCAAAATGTGACACAGAGACACGAAGCAAACAAAGGCGGTTGGAAAAATGGCGCCAATAGACTTGCTCAATGTAGGGTTGCCACAAACCTTCAATTTGTAAAAAACACAATATCTGCAAAGTACAATAAATTGAAGTTCAATAAAATGAGGTATGCCTGTAATAGGCAGATTCTTGGATTACTTGATAAGTTAATGAAAGAAGAGGAGTAAATCATTTCTATGATTTATTGAACACATTGAAAAAGTTGTTCATTTCCTGATGATTTGACATCGTGTTGACTTTGATGAGGAAAACAGGAAACTCATATTCACCATTACAACATGGTATGTTATGCTCTGGTTGATGAGTGTTACCAATTTAAAGAATATCTAGGATTAGTCACTGTGCAAGAAAACTCAAAATAACCTTAAATCCTACAGCTTATATATGAAAGAAAGTTGACAGAGGTTTCCCCACATTTGACAACAATTCTAAAACAAAAAGTAAAACACTGCCAATAAGAAACTGTGAAGCTGAAAGTTTTCAGCTAGAAAGCAAAGACTGAAATTGAATTATCTTTCCATTCTCTCTGCAGAAAATGGTATTACAATATTATTGTCAGAGGAAAAGTGGGTCGAAGAGTAGCCAAGAAAAGGTGGAAAACATATAAAGGTGTCAGGCTGCTAACAAAAATATGTTCCTAGACTTGGCAATGTTTCTGGTATTTGCCAGATCTTTAAAATTGTTATTTGTTGTAGTTTCTTTTCTCATTCTAAATAAATATTTATTTTCATGCAAACTGGTATTCAAAATTCTGTAATTATTTTTCTTAAAGAAAGCCCAATTGTGTAAATTTTAGGCTTCACAAAACTTGAATCCACCCCTGCAACTGGCCCGCAGGGAGGTGATGGGGAGATTCAAATATTCCTGGAGTGGCCAAGAACAAGTATACACATTCACTGGCATACGCACGTGCACCCTGCTCTACCTTGTCCCAACTACTCCCTAGGTGGCCCTGGGGTTTCTTCTTCTGGAGATGCAAGTCTCACTGCCCACTTTCTCCTATCCCCACATGGTCAACTCCTCTGGGGACCTGGAGTGGGGTGGGAAGCCCTGGGCATGTGCTGGGTGAGTGAGTGGGAGAGAGAGTAGGTGCTCCTGGGTATATGCACAGCCCTGCTTGGACCTTCAGATGGCTCAGGGAAGAGCCCGGCCAAGCCCAGGGGGTGCATCTATGCAACAGTAATTATCCCCAATCCTGATGGGACTCATACACTGATTTAATAAAGAGTGTGGTTCATGGAATCACAGGCTGGGTACACTGACGGTGAATTTCACCGCTGAAACCTCAGATCAGAGCTCTCATTGACTCTTCTTTGGTGTCCTTACACCCCTCCCCTCTCCCACTCCTCTTCCACTCACAGCCACTGTCCAGAATCACTAATGTAGATGGAGGAGGGGGTAGTCCTGGTTGTTCCTTCCAGAATGCAGTGGAACCTTGAGACAACATCCACGTCTAATCTCTACAGGGAGCCTCTCTAGCTGTTATTTCCTCATCTGTAAAATGGGGTTAATGATAGTATCCACCTCTTTGGCTGAACAGCTGAGGACAGAGTCCTCTTTATCCCCTAGCTAGCAAGTCTGTGACCAACAACAGGCCAACCACACCAGCCTAACCATGATGGCCTGGCCATCCACGCTCCCTGCCATTCCAAATTTCCCCCAAATGTGCTTCCTCCTCACTTGTATCTGGGAGACCAGGAATTTCTCCAGGCTGTCTCTGAACAAGAAAGATGGCCAGACATCATGGCAAATACCTCAAAGATAACAAGAAAAAGCAGCAGGGGTCTCCTTAAGCAGGAGCCTTATTTTGGTTCACACAAGATCCTTGTGGGCCTAAGAAGGAATCTCAAAGTCCACATTGTGTCATGAAAAGAGTAAGGAAGGATCTGAAAGAAGAAAAACAAATTTCTCTCCCACACAACTCCTACCCTTTCCCCCTTCAGATCTTGTCTTTTTTTTTTTTTAAACAAAACAAAGAAAAAGATATACAAACAGTCGTGCGAATAGATAACTTGGGAAACAAAGACTTGTGGAAATACTTGCTATTTCGTTCTGAGATGTTTCAATTTACCTGATCAGCACTTTAACTAACATTATGAAAAATTTTATACAGGCGACATATTTTGAAATATTAGAAATGGCCAGTAATTTATCTAACCGGGTTTCAATTTTCTCAGCTGCCATACGGAGAGATAGAACAGAATGATTTCCAAGGTCATTTTTTAGGGCTAACATTCTATGATTCCATACTAATGATGTTAACAATATTTGGATATTTAACATTTCTTTTGCTTCATATTTTTTAAGTGCCATGGGATCATGTCAACAGGCATCAGTTAAGCGGCTACAGGGCATATAACTCAGAAAAGTACTTTTCTGTAGGAAACAATTGTTTCTTGAAAGTGTGAATGAAAAGTATACTTTAAAAATGAATCAACATCTATTTTATATATGTACCATGAAGTTTTCTGCCTTCAAGAATCCCATGAAACAGCTTTTAGCAGAGTTTATTTATCTAGCATGTCAAGTTCAGTTTTCTTAAAGCAGGTACAGTAACACTGGGAGCTTGCACTGCACTGAATCTCATTTTCCGGAGGCTTGCACTGAGGCACAAGGAAGTTAAATGGGGTTGCTGAGCAGTAAGGGCAGCAGCAGGACCAAGGCAAGAACTCTGGACGCTCTAGGCCCACGCTTGGCCCTGGCATCGCATGTGTCCTTCTGTGGTTAATTCTTCCCGAGAATTAACATGTTAATGTGTCCCCAGGATGGGCAACCACTGATCACGCCGAGCTCTGAGACACCAAGCACCCTCTGGGCAACATTTCATGAGAAACAGACAACCTTCTGGATGCTGTTGTCATATTGTGACGAGGCTCTGTCTGTTTGGCAACACAACGACACTCCAGATATATGTTTCCCCAAATTAGAACCATTTATTTACAGACATACAAAGGGAAAATAAACCTCAGTCTGCTGCAGACTTCTTAGTAGCTGCTCTCTCCTTTGATACAACCCGGGCTCTCCCTCTCTGTTTACGGTTGGAAATAAGGCCCAGTTGGCGGAGCGGCTGCCTCCACGAAAACCCGGGAGGGTTAAGCGGAGGATGTTCCCCAGGACTCGGGCCTTCTGCTTCCTCACGTTCTTCCCTGCGCTCCGCCCCTCGGTGAGAACCTTAGCAAACAGGGCCAGATCACCCTTCCTCGCGTGACTTGCACCAGGAACAAGGGGCAAGTCTTTAGTACGATTAGAAGTCTGAACCCATGTGAGTTTCTTATCATCCCTATGTGAGGTACTTGCCCATGTACCATTTCCACATCTGAAAATCCCAGGCGAGGGCCCTTCATGTTATTTTCCTCTCAGGAAATATTTCTTCCCTTATAATATTTTCACTTCTTGACCCCTTGAAAAATGATACAGTTCCGCTCTGCTTTTCACTCCAGGAAACAGAGAACAGTGTAGTAGTCCTGTGCTCTAAGGGATGTGTTAGAGCTGAAGAGGGGAAAGCAGATGGACGGTGGAGTCTAACTATTTAAAGAGTGTACTTGACAATGAGATTCTTTCTATTAAATGCTTCAATGCTAGGAGTTGCTTTTCTTGCCTTCACCCTTTTCTTTCATTGTTTAGTATTATCTCACTGTTCTCTCTCTCTCACACACACACATACACATACACTAAGTGAAGGGCCTTGGGCTGGAGCGTATATGTGAGATGTCCTGGAACAGCCTGGAATTGTGCACACCACCTGAATTGACCGAGAAGTGTAGTGCATGTGCCTTGAGAGATGGGGAATTAGGTTTTCTAAGCATCCAGTCAGGCTCTGCCCCAGGAAAAGTGTTGGAGCAAGGCTATACCACTCGATAAATGAATATTTACTACTGGTGACCATGTGTGCACTGGGCCAGAGGCAAAATACAAGGTGAAGTGACACTCACAGTTGAGAGGCAGAGCGTGTGTCCTCTAAGGGATGTGACACAGCCTGGTGGGGAATCCCTGCCAGTCCTGTGAACGGCGGGAGGGGCTGTCCTCTGGGCTTAGGGAAGGTTTCACAGCAGAGGTTGCCTTGAGTGGGTCTGTGAAGGGTAAGCGCAGCTTTGTGAGGAAGAGCGGGTATGAGCGGAGGAAGTCTCTGAGCCTGGGAGAGGCGGGCAGGTGCTCCTTCATGAATGAGGGATGAGTATACAGAGTGAGTTGGGGGAGACAGGGGTGGAAGTGGTCTGTTGAGGACAGATGGTGAGGCATCACTCGGGAATCGGTCATTACTGAAGGCTGGGTGGCAGGGGAGTGACATGGTTGGATCCTCGTTATAGCAGGTTCTAGTGGCTGTGGTGGAGGATGAAGGGGAGGTCGGAGAAAGAGCAGGAGGGAGGGAGCCCAGCGAGGAAATTACCTCAACACTCTGGGCAAGAGACATCAGAGCGAATGGTGAGAGGGAGGTGGTTCAAGACTTCTCAAGGGATCTGACTGCCGATTGGATGTGGCGGGTGAGGGCTCCGCCCTTTGATTCTCTCTGTTTGCCCCGCCCAGCACCCCCTGGAGCTCCATTGTACTCCCACCCCCAATGCTAATGTGATTGTTGGTAATTACAACAGCTATTGTTACTCATTTCTCTTCTGATTTACCAGTGGGAAGTCTCTCCTTTGTGGAGAAGTGAAGGTAATGCTGCTAGCAGTAACGTTTTTGATTTTTGCTCTAAATGCCTTCTGGACATTATTAAGTGGACCTGACTTAACTGGGCAAACTCACAGTCAGAATTACTTAATAGCATTTATGAAATAAAGGCCAGGCACTGCTTTAAGGACTTCACATGTATTAACTCGTTTAATCTTCACAATAATCCAATAACATAGATACTGTCAGAAAAATTATCCAAAATTTAGGATGAAGGCAAGAAGGTAGACAACACATCCTTTCAATGTAAGAGGGTAAAGGTTGCCCAAGGATTTTCTCAAGGAATGTCCTTGGTTTCCCTCATTGCTTAATCTTGAGTCAAGTTCTCAGACTTAGGGAAGTCACTTGTTAATTTGAAGACTTCGATCCAGGAGATTTACAAATAATTTCTCATGAGTGAAACACATAACCCCAATAATTTATGTATGTTGGATATTAACCAGGTGATATCTAACCCAACAATCTTATCCTTATAGTTCTTTGTTAAATTGTCTATAAATATCCTAGCTTCTCAGATGCTCTTTGAAACGATCATAATATCTTACTAGCTATTTCATTAATTAATGAGTTTAAAAATTATTTTTAAAAATTACATTAAAAATTATTACCTTCACTTTATAGAAGAATAAACTGAGGCACAGAGAAGTTATGGGACTTGCCCAAGGTCAGAGAGATCTTTGGTATCTCTCTGTGGTAGAGCTGGGAGTCAAACTAGGTAGTCTGGTTCCAGAAAAGTCTCCTTATTCACTCACCATATATTTATTTAATACTTCTCCATTCTTGACTTTTCTGGATTACTCCTCCTACTGAATCCAGGGGTTATTTGTTTAATTTAACAAACATATGCTGAGTTGTTATTATGTGTCAGGTTCTGTATTAATCTACTTCATGGTAAGTTGTCTTAATGTTGTACAGTACAAGCTTAAAAACAAGCTCTTGTCCATGTGTCCAGGCTCAAAAAAAAACCAGGCAAAGAGTCTTCTGGGCATTCATATAATTTGCTGTGTCCTTTCTGTCGGAGTCTTACAGTTGGCTATGCATTTGGGGAAGCGACTGTACTTCCCTCAGGCAGAGGGAGGAACCAGAAGAGGTAAAGATCAGACTCTGATGATGGGGTTAGGGCCAATGTAAATTCCAGGAGCTGGTTTTCTTCTAGAACCTTGGGCCACGGCACTCATATTTGTAAATCTGGACGTGCAAAATGATGTTATATGAAGGGTCCCTTCTGCTGAATCTTCATCATCCATGGTCTGATTCAAAATCACCCCATGGGGCTTCCCTGGTGGCACAGTGGTTGAGAGTCCGCCTGCCGATGCAGGGGACACGGGTTCGTGCCCCGGTCCAGGAAGATCCCACATGCCGCGGAGCAGCTGGGCCCGTGAGCCATGGCCGCTGAGCCTGTGCGTCCGGAGCCTGTGCTCTGCAACGGGAGAGGCCACAACAATGAGAGGCCTGCGTACCACAAACAACAACAACAAAAATCACCCCATGGCTTCCTTTAGTTTCCACACCCAATTCTCATCTTAACGGTGGTCCTTTATGCTAGAAGCTTTCCAAGCAAGTAGAATTGATGGTTTCCTTCTCTTCCGGCTGTCAGTATGTTCTACTGTTGTTCTACCTGTGTCTTCCTTTAGGTGATAAAATCATAGAGTAAAGGGACTGGGATAACTTTGGCCACACCAGTAACACCAGCTCTCTGTTCCCTGAGAACATTCAGCAAGTGCTAAATGTTGGTGATAAATGTTCTGCTCTTGGAGAAAACAGGTTCTTCCCTCTACCCTTGGAAGTGTTTCTCTCCGCTTCATGGATAGCTAGTTGAACTCCAAAGTCAGGAAATTCACCTGCATCCCAGAGAGGAAGGAAGTGATGCTCCAGGCATGTTCCCCAGCCAGGCTGTCCTGCAGTGATAAAGTTGCCTAATTTGCCATTTAATTTTGCGACCTCTTCATCTTCCGGTCCTTGGCCAAGCTGCCTTAGGTGATCCTTTCTATAGTTGGCAATGGGCCTGTAATGACTATTCAGTGCTCCAATTTCCACATTCCAGTGTCCAATGGGTTAGGTTGACTCCAGTATCTACTACCATATTTGGCTTCTAAAACTGCAAAACTCTGGGAGAAAACTTTCTTATCCACCTTCTCACCCCAAAATAATCAATAAGATTTAAGGAAATGATAACATTATACTAGCTGCTATTATTATTAACTGTCACGTCTTCTGATTTAAGCTAAAATGCTTCAAGATGTTAACTGACCGAAATCCTAGTGTCTGGCCTCATTCCTGATTCCTGGTGCATCCATCTCTGTGTCTCACTTATTTCAACTCAAGGTGCCTCTGTTGAATTTGGGTTTCCTCCAAATGACTCAATGTTATGGTTATGTGAGCTACTCTTCAGCTTGAATCAATGAGGAGGAATGTTGACACGGGCTGCCTGGTAGAGGACCCCTTGGCAAACTCTGGCTGCAGTGGACCAAATGGGGTCTCAGTAACATGTCGTGGCACTTCTGTAGTGCATGACATAAACTGAGGGGTCATCCCTATTCCTCCTATAACTGGTCCAAGTAGAAGCACAATCATGTTAAACCTGGAGAACAAGGAGTCCTCCACTAGCACTAGGGAAGTGCTAATTTGTGCATTTGGATACTGCCAGTTTCAGGTTGGGGACTGACAGCTCTAGGGAGGAAGAGTTCACCCAGAGCTGCAGGACAGGCAGGAATATGAATCATTTACACAGACCCAGGGAGGGGATGGCATGGCAGGGATCCAGGGAAGGAATTTGAATGGCTAGATTGATCCCCTACTGAAGATCAGAGAAAGGAGGCTCAGACAATTCAGATGGCTTGTCTGAGGTCACTGCTGGGGAGAAGTGGCTAATCAGGAATGGGGGTCCAGGCTTTCAAATGCAGTGGTGATCTAATCTATCTGTGAGGGTCTCCAGGACTGGCTGCCATTTGTGCCTAGAGGAAAATGTAGTCGAACACTTCTCCAGAGTATAAAATGCTCTGTGGAAGGAAATGTCCGTTACTTAGTTGGAGCACACATGCTTTTCTTGAAGAAAATGTGCTTGAAAATTCCCATTGCTGCTCCTCCTTTGAGATGGAAACAAGTTAAGGGAGACTGTGAAGGTGTGAAGGGGGCACCCCAGGAGAATCAAAAACCAGCTAAATTAAGGCAAGTATGCAAATGGAATTTAAGTATGTTTGACTTTCTTGTGAGATGCCTGGCTGCATTTTTCCAACACTCCTTATGGGCCTCTAAGGAGCTGTGAAAAGCACCTGGTCTCTAGAGACCAATATTCTAAAGTCAGCAGTTAGGAAAAATCCTTCTTTTAATGTGTCTTGAAATGAACTCATGATTGGACCAGAAATATATCTTCCCTCAACATGAGCTCATCAATAAGCCAAAAAAATAGGGATGCTTCCAAAGCACTTCAAGTGCTTTGGCTGGTGATAAGAAGCTACAAAAAGGGCTCTAAGAAGAAGAATGTCCCAATCAAATGTGTGTCTAGGAAGATGGGTGAGGCAGTGATGTGGGGAACAAGGGATCCAGGGAAGGAGGCAGGAAGACCCTTTGCAGATGTTGCAGGGCAGTGATTTTTAAGGTGTCTGGGAATCCTGGGGGTCCCCAAGACCATCCTGGAAGTCTGTGAGGTCAAAACTATTCTCATAGCAATATTAAGATTGTATTTGCCTTGATTTTCACTTTGTCACTGCTGTACAGAGGAGTTTTCCAGAAGCTAAATTATGTGTGATAACAATTTCTCCAGTGGCTAGTAAGATAGGCTTTTTTCCTTGTGTTTTGAACATTTCTTTCTTATTTCTAATTAATTTCTAAAGTAGTTTATAGACAATATTGTAAATATCATTCAGTACAACCCACATAAACAAAAACTCTTTGGGTCCTCAAAGTTTGAGGACCACTGCTTTATAGATATTATTGATTTGATTTGGAAAAATAGTCAAGGAATTTGTAATAAGAAGTACAGGAAGAATTACCCCTATTATATGGATGAGAAAACTAAGGCAGATAAGTCAGAGAATGATTGATTGATTAATTGATTTGTTGACTGACAAACCCAAGGATAGATAGAAAGGGGGATGGTCTAGGAACTCATTTGAAGAAAGCCAGTTTTGGGTGCTATATTAGTCAGGGTTCTCCATAGAAACAGAATCAACAGAATGGGGGAGGGGGAGAATCCTCCCTTACTCATCCTTTTTTGTTCCACTCAAGGCTTCCAGGGATTGGACGAGGCCACCCACACTGGGGAGACCAATCTGCTTTACTCAATCACTGATTCAAATTTAATCTCATCCAGAAACACCCTCACAGACGCACACAGAATAATGTTTAACCAAACGTTGGGACACCCTGTGGCCTAGTCAAATTGACACATAAAATTAACCATCATAGGTGCTAACTCTGGGTAGGAGAAATGAGGATCCATCAGGAAGAAAATGAAATAACTGGAGTGGAGAGGAAGACAAGGCACTGCGTTTCCTGACTCCCTGGCTAGTCTCTGCTTGACCGCAGACTCTCACCGCTCCTTCTGCAGACCGACAGATTCCATTTCCATGAGATCAAGCAAATGCCTTCCCATTCTCCCTCTGCCTTGTGGCTTATCTCATTTCTGCAGGAATCTTTTTGGGTAAGGACCAATGTTAATTCTACCTTCTGCACTGGGTTTACTTCATCTCAGCAATCATGAAGAATCAAGATGGTATTCTCCGCTGACCCCAAACCCACATAAGGCCTATAACTGCATCCTTACAGAGGCAAAGAACACATATATTTCTCCAGAAATGCAGTAAATGTTAAAGCTTGTTTTATGAGGGAATCCTTAGCCGTAATCCGATTCCCACATGATAATGTGTTGCAAATTACTAGTAAATGCTCTGTTCAGTAATCTGCAAACTAATGCTTGCTCTCAACAAGTGAATCATTAGTAGAAGAGAAAATTACCCTTCACATTTGGGAAGGCTGTTAAATCCAGGTTTTTAAATCAAAAGTTTCTTGATGAAATACGTTTGGTGGGCCCAGCTCACGAATCCACACAGAGCAATAGTCTGTGGGGTGCAGACACTGCTACTTGAGGATGATGCAGACAGAGTGGTTCTTTATCCTCAGGGCATACAACTAGGTCATCCTCTCCCGAGTGGCCCAGAGCAGCTTTGGGTCCCCACCATGGCTGTACACCCAAGTCTACCATCTTAAAGGTCCTGACCCCTTAGCCCTTCTGCTAGCTGTCCATCAAAATTTACCAAGACTTCAGGCATTTGCAGGGAGGGGCTTGCTACCATAAACAGACAAGCTCAGGGTTGATATACTAATGGCATACTGTAGAGATCTTCAACTCGTGTTCCATAGAACACACTAGTTCTGAAAGATTAGGAAAAAGTATTTCATGGTAACATAACTTTAAAAAACCCTTTTGGGAGAGTCAGAATAATATCAGCATTTAAAAAGCTCTGAAAAGACTTTCAGCGAAGACAGCAGTTTAGCTTTAACTAATTGGATCAGGTGGCAGATACCGTGGGTTGGCTCACTCACCTCTTGTTCCCATCATCCCAACCCCACTTACAGTGTGTGTGCCTTCAGTTTCTAAAAATTACATTTCCCAGGACACCCTTGGAGGCTGGATGCAGGCACGTGACCTAGATGCGACCATTCAGATGTGTGCCCAGGGATACCTGGTAGAGGAAGTCAGTACATTAGGGGAAAACTGCATCTCTTGACAAGCACAGCGCTGTAGGTGTCTAGTTTTCCTGAGGAGATTGTGGTAGAGTGCCTGGTGTCCACTCTCAAGCAGTGGTGTTTCTACTAGAAAAGTGCTGCAGTGAGGTCGGGCACTGTTCTCTGCCTGTTGTTGGCCCTGGCTGCCTTGTTTCTGGCTGAGTAACATACAAGTCTGGCCTCCCAGAGTATAATAACCATAACAAGAACAACAACAAGAACAATAATAATTCTCTTGCTACTTAGGCTAGCTGACTGCTACAACCACAGAAACTACTGAACACTTAAGGAGATCCCATAAAACTAGTGGTTCAAGGAAGACAAGTTTGGAAATGCTATTCAAAAAGAGGACTTGGGGAGATTCCAAACCTCAGTCCAAGGGAATATAAAAACCCTAAGGGTGGGAATTTCAGATACTGTGCCGGGCAACGTCTGCCATGAGGATGGAGAATGGTGGCTCTCTACGTGACCATGTTATTTGCCATCTCTGGACCAAAAGCTCTCGAGGTACTTCCTAAACCTACAATTTCATGAAAACACTGGCTGGACTAAGCATACGTTCTTTGTCTCACATGCTGCTAGGTCCTCATGTGGAAATACAAATCAGTAAATGGCTTGGTTTCCCGGGCGACTAACAAGAGGCTAGGGATTTATGTATGAAATCATTAGGGAAAGTAAAATGATATAAAATTAAGTGCTACTTTTGAGGTTTACTATTATTAAATGCATAAATCATAAAGCGATTTTTCCAGTATTTAGAATTTCCTTCTCTAAATTAGTGGCTCATAAGCCAAATTGGGTCCATAGGTATGTTTTATTTTGCCCAAAGAGGGTTTTGTTTAAATGAATTAGTTGACAGAATTTGCAAAACTGGGAGATTTTTACCTTAACAGTTAAAAGAAGTGGCAACTAAGAGCAGTGATAATTATGCTATTCTCTGATATGAAGACTAGTTTTTGTTTGTTTTTTAATTCCTAGAATTATTCTTCTCAAGGGACATTGGCTATCTAGTTAGTTTTTCTGATGTTTTAAGTTCCTCCAATGCAATCATGCCCTTGAAAGAAGCATATTAAATTAACAGATGATCCATCATTAGCTTAATAGAAGTATGACCCACCATACTTATGGGATGGAAAGAAGAAAGAGGAAACAGCAGCAGATAGATGAAGAAGTCAGAGATGGAGACTGACAGTTTAGATTTGTCACTGGGTCTTTCTGGGAGCACTGTACCCAGCTAGTAAAAGGCAGGTCTGGAAATAGAATGCAGGTGTTCTGACTGCCAGTGCAGTGTTCTGTATACACTATAATGCCCCTTCTAATGAAACCAAATACAATATTGTTTGATACACGGGACGGAAAAGATTAGAAGGGTGAAGGTAGGTCTATGGAAGTGATGGAGGTTGCTTAGACTAAAGATCCCTCCTTATCCAAAACTTTGTGATACCTTATTGTTTCTTAGGGACACCTTCCATCAAACTTCTAACTCTGTTCGGTAACAAGAGGAAGAGACTACTGTAAAGAATGGATTATGGGCTTGAATTAAAAAAAAAAGGCTTCCTAAAAGAAGAAATTATTTGCACATAAAAACCTGATAGAGTCCTGTTAGCTCTGCGGCTGCAAACTTGAATACTTTCAGTGCCTAGGAAGATAAAACGGGCCAGTGTTTGGTCTGCCAGGTACTGTGGTGACTGTGGCGAGCTCCAGAGCATTTATTCCATCTCAAAGGGGGAGCTAATACTTAGCTGGGTCCTCCATTGCCAGGCGAGAATGTGGTCCCATATTGGCCAAGATTCAAAAATTTCAAGACAAGGTGGGCATCTGGATTTTTGTGTGAAATGTCCCAGGTAAAAACCAAACAAGTAAAATCTGTAAGCCGCCAATTTTCAACCACTGTTTAAAATCTTCACTTGATTAGGGTATTTATGAAAACCTATAGAAATAACAGAAACCCTTCTTTAACAAAACATCTAGTAATTGTAAATAAAATGTTACAGATAATGCTTGAACATATAGTTAACCTCTACAAAGAGTAAGATAAACCCCTAGAGTAGTGAGCATATGAGCTGACAGTGTGCCTTCCCTGGGTCTGGGGGTAGTTTTCAGTCTTAGGAACTAAGGTGGTTGGGATTTGTTTTATTTTATTTAATTCTTTATTGGGGAAATAGAAATAACATAAAATTTACCATCTTAACCATTTTTAAGTGTACAATTCAGTAGTGTTAAGCATAGTCACATTGTTGTGCAACCATCACCATTACCCACCTCTAGAACTTTTGCATCATCCCAAACTGAAACTCTGTACACACTAAACAACTCCCCATTCCTCCCTCCCCCCAAGCCCCTGGCAACCACTTTTCTACTTTCTGTCTCTGTTAATTTGACTACTCTACATACCTCATGTAAGCGGAATCATGCTGTATTTGCTCTTTTGTGTCTGGCTTATTTCACTTAGCATAACATCTTCAAGGCTCATCCATGTTGTAGCATGTATCAGAGTGTTATTCCTTTTTTGAGATAGAATAATATTATATATTTATATGTATTTTAATATTTTATATATAATAATCACATTTTATTTATAATTTATATGTAAATATATTTATATACATATAAAATAATATTTTATTTGTCCATCCATTCATTCATCAGTGGACGTTTGAATTGCTTCCATGTTTTGGCTATTGTGAATATTGCTGATATGAATGAATACGGATATACAAATTTCACTTCAACTCCCTGCTTTCAATTCTTTGGGGTATATACCCAGAACTGGAATTGCTTGATCAAACAGTAAGTCTATTTTTAATTTTTGAGGAACTGCCATTCTATTTTCCACAGCAGCTGCATTATTTTATATTCCCATCAGCAGTGCTTGAGGGTCCCAGTTTCTCCCACATGCATGTGAACCTTTGTTTTCTGTTTTGTTCTGTTTTTTATTACAGCCACTCTAATGGATGTGAGGTGAAGAGGCTTGAGTTTTGATGCTCGTTTAGGAATAGGAATTGATATATTGAGATCTTGGACCCAGAAGAGGCTCAAAAACCTTCTGTAGAGCCAGAATTTTTTAATGGCTAATTCCTCACTAAAAGGAAGAATGATAAATATATCTACCCATGAGCATAAGGATGTGTCAAGGAAAATCATCTATTTCAATCTAGACTCTGATTGGAAAAAAGTTCGCTAGGGTACAGGAACCCTGACGTTAAGAAATTAGTTGAAAAATGTATCCAGACCAGTGACAGCACTGGAATATCTGGTAGTTCAGTATAAAATCTCTTTGCAGGGCTATACACTTCACCAAGAATCATAGATCATTTCCACAGATAAAACTCAGCTGAACATAAACTTAAAATCCAAGTTTGAGTCAAAAGCTCAAACACATAATGATACAATTCACCATGACTAGAAGTCAACTGACCAAGTAAGTAATTTTATTTGATCCTCCAGGATATTCAGATAATGCAGCTCTCAGATAGAGGTTATAAAATTAGTATGGTTGAAATGACGAGGAACTTAAGAAGGAATTAAAAACATAAGAAAAGAACAAGGCCCTTGGGGAAAAAAAGGCTGATGTGAAAAAGATAAAATTTCTATAAATGAAAAACACAGTCACTGAAATTAAAAACTCAATTGACAGATTAAATAGACACTGAAACAAAGCCAGAGAGAAATTTAATGCATGGAAAGATATATGTGATGAAATTATCCAGACCATAACACAGAGGGAAAACAGATGAAAATTATGAAAAAGAGAGTAATGGCAGAGTGGAATGTTTGGATACTCTCCTGACAATAACAATTATAAACGCTGGGAAAAAACGAACAAACAACTGGGAGATGAACAAAAGCTGGCAGAGACTGGTGAGGATTTGATCCTTACTGAGATCCACATTTACATGTTTTTTCCCCTCCCTCAGGGTACTACTCCCAGGTCCATCAGTGTGGCAGGTGGAGCTGAAGCAGAAAGTGGAGTCTTACAGCACTGAGGAATGAGAAGGTGGAGTTTGGGACTTCCAGAGAGGCTTAAAATTGAGAAGGGTGGGGTGGGGAATTCTAGAGAGGGAAGCCCCCAGATCTGTGCAGATACTCAAATCTTCAGCTGATCCCTAGACTACACATGCACGGGATGAGACTCCAAGATGCCCAGGGAGAAACAAGAGCAAGGAAGTTGAAAGAACTGAGCAGAGATTTCAACAGTTGCCTATTACAGATATAGTTTGGAATTCAAGTCCTGCCAAGTTAAACAGATTTGAAAAAAATGCCTCAAGGTTTTAAAATTAAAACCCAGAAGCTATGCCTTAGGACTTCGGACTAGGGGATTCACCCTACGGCCAGCTGCAAAACTGAAATAGAACCACCCTTACAAAGCCTAAATCCAAGCCTTCATACATCAAGGTCATCTGCTAGTAATTTAACTGCCTTCTAAAACAAATGTCAACACTTTTCAGAAGGACAGGAATTCAAAGTCTCTATAAAGTTTCATCCACAACATCTACTATAAAATAAAATTTTACTAGTCATGCAAAGACACAGGAAAATGTGACACGTAGTCAAAAGTTGATTATAGAAAGAGACCCACAGACCAAGCAGATGTTGAAATTAACAGATGAGGACTTTAACATAATGATGGTAAATATGTTAATGAATTTATAGGAATGTATGGGTATAATGGGTGAAGAGAGGGGGAACCGTGAGGAGTGGTATATAAATTGAAAAAAGAATCAAATTTAAATGCAAGAACTGAAAAACACAGTATCTGAAAAAGAATCATTTCCTATAACTGGCAATAGGTCCCTAGAAACAGAAAACAGGTCAATAGAAATGATCTAAGCTGAAAGACAGAGAGAAGGAGATTTTTGAAATACTGAGCTGTGGAACTGTCTCAAGGAGTCTAGGACACATGTAAGAAAGAGAGGAGAGAGAAAATGGAGCAGAAAAAATTTGCAACTATATTGGTTGAAAATATTCTAATTTGATTCAAAACAGCAACCCAGACATCCATGAAGCTCAGCAAACCCCAAGCAGGATAAGTGCAAATAAAAACATAACTAACCACACTATAGTCAAACTGTGGGAAACCAAAGACTAAGAGCAAATCTTAAAAGCATCCAAAGAAAGGAGACACATTATATAATGGAGAATAATTCTATGAATGATGGCTACTTCTCATAAGAAAAAATGGGGCTAGAAGACATGGAATTATATATTTAACATGACGAAAAAAACATTGCCAACTCAAAATTCTATACACTGCACAAAAAAGAAAAAAATTTTAATGCAAGTGAAATAAAGAGATTTTTAGATAAACAAAAGCTTAAAGAATTTATTGCCAGCAGCCCTACACTATAAGAAATCCTCAAAGATGTTCTTTAGGCTGAAGAAAAATAATCCCAGATGGAAATGCAGAGCTACAGGAAGAAATGAAGGACAACAGAATGATAAATATTTGAGTAAATATAAAAGATATATAGGACTTTGTCAAAATGAACATCTGTCCTTCAAAACACACCATTAGGAAAATAAAGCAAGTCATAGAATGGTAGAAAGCATTTGCCCCTGTGGGAACTGCTGACACGGGGCTGGGCACCAGGGCACAGGAGGAGAGAAACAATGGGAAGATTTCCCACAGAAGCGCCCTTTCCCACTCTCCAAGCTAGGGCCAAGGGTGTCTCCTGGAGCACCTCCTGTGCATCTGGTTCCCACTTCTAGGTTTTAGGCTGTCTTGCATCCAGGTTGGGGAACACTGGAGGAAAAAAGGGAAATTCACCACCAGTTCAGGGGTACATATTTTGAACTCTGGTCTTCTTTCCCAGTCTACCTGCTACTTTTCAGAGTCCTCAAACCTGGTCCAGGTTTTAGAGCTGCATTCAGTGAGAGTGTCAGGGGGATGGAGTGTGCTTATGCATCTTATCCAGAATCAAAACTCATGACTTAAGTTCTGAGCATGTTAAGCTGAAGTACTTGTGGGGTATGTCTAGGTGGGCATGTCTGTCCGGAGCTCTGAAGCAAGATCCAGGCTGGAAATAAACATTTCAGTCTTCAAGGTATAGGTGCTTCCAATCACACCAATCGGGAAGGGTGTGTAGAACAAGGGCAATGGACTGAGAGTAAAACCCTGGGGCTCTTCCTGGGTTCAGGAAGAGGAGCCACTGCAGAGAGAGGGGTCAGACAGGTCAGAGGAAAAGCAGGATGTGGGTGTCAGGTCTCCACCCAGCTCTCTCCGGAGCGGTGCGCGCCAGCCATGCTGTTCGGGTGTTGCCGGTGTTTTGTCTACCCACCACCTGTGTCAGAATCATCTGAGGTGGGACGGGTGGGAGGGGGTGGGGCTAAACATGTTGATTTTGAGGCCACACTCCTGCACACTTATTTAATGAGAAGCATAAATGGTGGGGCTTGCCTGCCTGAGTTTTAACTAGTTTTCCAGGGATTTCTCAGGAACAGAGAACCAGTGCCCTAGGCCTAAAGAGTGTGGGAACCCCTGTGACTGTCACCGGCATAAAGAAAGGGTGCTGAAAAGGTGGAAAGGTACAAGAAAAGAAGGAGAGAGTAATAAAAAAGGGAAAGAGAGATTCCCAAAGTTTGGTAAGTGATATGGGAGAAGAAGGAGGAGGAAATTGACGTTTTATTCCCGTTATTCCAGACCCAAGGCAGAAACTCTTGGAGCAGCTGAGTTGGGTTCATCTTGAGAGTTTCATGTTTAAAGCCCGTTAAGAGCCCAGCACAGGCCTGCAGGGCTCCAGGTGGACGGAGGGGACTGTGAGCCACGCAGCTGGTTGGAATATGCTGATGGCCATGACAGGTGATGAGCAATTTGGCTGACACTGTCCTTCTTTAAACAGTATCCAGAGGTAATGCAGTCCTGTTACTTTTACAGGACTCAATCAGCAAAGGTTAATTGGTCCATTTTATGCCAAATCCAGTAGTGATGTGTTATGCTGTGCTGCTCTAGCCAGACAACATCTGTTTGGACAGGGGAATGAAACTTGCTGAGATGCAGAGTCACACCTCTCCCCCCTCTTCTCCCCCAGCCTCCCTACTAAACAGTACCTTTAAGAACTCTTTTGAAAAAGTCTGAAAGCTAATGTCAATAGAAACCACGTTAGATGAAAGGGAATTCATCACCAAAAGTGCTTAGAGAATAAGCACTTGACCCCTTTTGAGCCTCCTAATAGTCAATGCAATGCCAAGTTTTCTTGGCCTTCTCTTGGTTTCTTCCCAACCTTGATTCGGTCCTGTGAGTGCCTCAGAAATGATGACCAGGTCTCCGCCTTTGTATTCCTAGCTGCCGGTACAGTGCCTGGCATACACTAGGGGTCAATACATTTCTGAAGCTTGTTAAGCTTAACTTTGAGTCTAGCATCAATGTGACATGCATTCTTCCTAATGTCTTCTACATTTCTTTTTTCTGCCTTCCAGATTTCTCCTGTTCTTCTTTTCTATCCCTTCCTTCCCTTTTCTTCTCCTTCCCCCTTTTTGTCTGTTCTCTCCTCCAGTGCCCAATATGGCCAGAAGAGGACCAAGCTGGGAATTGGACTGTGAAGAAACTGAATTCCTCCAGTCCCTTCTCTTGCCTTCCATCTCTCCTCCTTCTTTTCCCTTTCCCTCTCTACACCCCAGGGGTTCTCCTTCTGCATCCCAAGTCCTCTATGTTGAAACATTAATGTGAAGAAGCCAGTGCTATTCAAGTAATAGGAATAAAAGTGATTTATCACTTCCCATTAATTCCCCATCTTTAGTGACTCTTAGATTTGAGTGAAAATCTCCTCTACAGCCCAAAGCACAACTTCATTCTAAGAGGCAGCATCGTTCCCTTAATATACCGAATCCTTCCGTATTCTTAAGTAGTGAATGCTCTACCTTTATGAAGAAATTACATCCCACCCACGCTGGCAGACTGTCTGATGTCCTGAGGATTAAAGAGATTTGACCAAAGTCCCCTCCAAAAACTAAATTTGCCAGATCTCCTATGGAACAATGAACAAATGTTATAGATAACAACTGTGTCCAAAATTACTGAGATTTTGGGTTCACATATATGTATTTTAAGTGACACACGAAGACACTTGATTTACTTGAGTCCATTATTCTTTTGACTCACTGGCTCTCATCAGCAGTCCACATGTTTCTGAATAATATAGGCCCTTGGGCCACCTGGAGATTTCACTGCTTGATGTTAACCACTTCTGGCACTAGAAGGGAGAGGATGAAAACTCAGGCTAGTATATTTTCCCTTCTGAAAGCAGCTCTCATAAAAGCTGAGCTTCTCCTGAAACTATATTACTTCTTGGGAAGAAAGAAAGTAGAAGTGGAAGAAGGAAACCAACATTTTCAAACCCCTTCTGTATACTACCTAGCTTCTGAGTGTTAACACAATTAATTCTCATAAAAACATTGTAAGGGAGAAGATAGTATCTTTATACTACAGATAAAGTAGTGAGGGCTCAGAGAGGTTAGGTGACTTGCTCAAGGCCACAGAGCTAGCCAGTGGTAAAGCTAGGATTCAAACCCAAGCCTGGCCAAGTCCAAGGCCCATGTGCTTTCCAGTGTACTCTCCTCTGTTTGCAGTGCTTGGATCTCACTGTGGAACTACGAGCATGGTCTGTACTTAATCCTGTGCCTAGTGACCAGCTCCAGACACTGCTCCATCCACTTTTCCCTCTCTCCTTCTGCATTCCTGCCTTACTATTCCTTCCTTTTTTTATTTGGCTTTCATCCTCAGCACTTCACATTCACATGGTGCTTTACAGACACTTATCAGGTACTTTCACAGACATTGTCTCATGTCCTCACAGCAAACCCAGGAAGCAGTACTATTATTGTTTACAGTTTATAGATGTGGAATCTGGGATCTGGAGTGATGATGGGATTGCTCTTTGTCAGAGAGGCAGTCAGTGTCTGAGCTGTTTCTGGAAGAAAGATGGGCCATGGGCCAGGTTACTGGGGAAACTGTAGGGCAGATTAGGGAGCTCAGATTGCTGAAGGGCAGGTTAAAGGGAATGGGGCAGGGAGGGTAGCATGGCCAGTGGATCATTTCAATACAGAGGTTGAATTCTGTACTCTGGGAATTGCAGGTCTATTTCCCATTTTGCTGTTTAGGGCACTTGTATAATCCTCTAACTCCTGATTCTGAAAATTCTTCCTTCATCCAAAGAATTGCTTTTCTTTCGATGTTTGTCTCCTGAAAACATCATTCACTTTCTCTTCCAACTGCACGTGTATAATTTCCGATGTAGGCCCTCACCACATCTTACATAAATAAATGCAGCCGCCTTCTGATTTGTCTCCCTATCTTCAGCCAGCTCCCCTCCCTAGCTGTTCACACTAGACTGATTTTCCTTAAATGAAAATTTAATCATGTTATTTCTCTACTTAACATCTGTTGGTGCCTCCCAATCAGCTCTAGGACTAAATCCAGAATCCTAATGACAATGCCTGGTAGCCTTCGTAACTCGACACCTTCCTATCCTTCTAGGGCCAGTTCACAGCAACGCTGCACTGCTGCTTTGCTCTCACACTCCTCTGCATCGTTACCCATCAGGGTCCTTCTGCTTGCAGTTGGCTCTCTCTCACTCTACCCCAATTAATCACCAGGAAGATGCTTCCTCACCTCCCTAGCAATGTCTCCTTTCCTACTTTCCAGGCTCCCATTACATGTGCACTTGTTGGTTGCAAGTCTCTCTCCCCCAACCAGTCTGAGACACACTTGTGGGAGGGACTTTACCTTTTCATCTGTGGTTCTATTGCTAGCCGTAGTGTCCCTTCCTGGATGTGGATCTTTCCAAGGGAAAGGGGCCTTTCTGTAATGATGGGGAGGCAAATGATGGGGTTTTTTTTAGCGCACAAAAGACAGAGGATTAAGCTCTACAGTGTGAGAATGTTTTCGTTTGTTTGTTTTGTGGGTGGCAGGCAGAAGGGTTCCACTCTTAAACCATCTTGGTAGCATCTTCCGTCTTTATCCTCCACCTTCGAGATGAATATACATTTTTTCACCTCCATTTAATATTTTAAGACTCATAAATGCTTGTGAAAAGAATGCAGGTTTCCATCAAGTTCAAAGGTATTTGAATTAGATGAAGAAGACATTTATATGTCTTAAGAGTCAAAGAAATGCAAATTCTAAATAAGTGACTCAGCAGCCATGACCCGGGTTCTGCCCTATTCCATGAATGCTACAGGGATATGGGCTATGTAGATTCTGAGGGTGACAAGCCTGTTTTTAAATTATAATGCTCCAGTTACAGGCATGAATTCATACAGTAAGCATCCTTGCTAAAATCTCCAGTTGTGATACAGTCTCAGAAAGTAAATCCCCAAATAACTGTTATTGCATAGTTAGACACCCTGGGAAGACATAGAAGTAAGTATAGAAATCTTTTTTTTTTTTTTTTTTTTTTTTTGCGGTACATGGGCCTCTCACCGTCGTGGCCTCTCCCGTTGCGGAGTACAGGCTCTGGACGCGCAGGCTCAGCAGCCACGGCTCACGGGCCCAGCTGCCCCGCGGCATATGGGATCTTCCCGGACCGGGGCATGAACCTGTGTCCCCTGCATCGGCAGGCGGACTCTCAACCACTGCGCCACCAGGGAAGCCCCTAGAAATCTTTTAAAGAATTAAAATTGTATCATTCATATTTTCATATTAAGAAATCTCTATTTAATATTTATTTCAGGTAGAAGCAAAGTAGGCATGTCTCCTCCATCCTTCCTTTTCTTGTGAAGGTGACCTTGGAAGCATATGACCTGGCTGGTGTAGGTATTAGATGGAGGAGGGCTATGTGAATCACACTGGACCCACCTGAAGGAGAAATAAACTTGTATTGTGTTGTGAGAGACCATGAAAGAGAATTTTTTCACTGTGATTCTCACATATTTTTGTTCCCAATAGATATGTCCCCCTCACCCCCTTCTTGCAGATAATGTTAGCCTTCACCCCTTTTGATAAAATCCAAATTGCTGCAACCATGGCTGTTAATACACATAAAAAAATTTCTCTTCTGAAAACTCTCCTTGATTCAACTATTCCTGAAACTGGCTCAACATCAGCAGACCCCTTCTTGCTAAAGCCCTATAAAACATTCTGCCCTCCTTCTCTAAGTTAGAAATCCCATTTGGAAACTTCTTATGCCTGGAATCTTTGAATAAAGACTTCTGCTAATGGTATCTGGTTGACTTTTTTTCATTGTGTCAAGCCATCAAGATTTCACGTTTCATTTCTTATCACATCATAATCTAGCCTATACTGACTAACATATTTACTAAATTTATAAACAATATTGGAACATTTTATTGAACTTAAGATTCATCACATTTTAAAAATTCCTTGATTAGATTTATAGGAAATACTTAGATGCATGGGAATGCTTGTCATTAGACAATTCAAGTATTTAAAAGTACATATATTAATAAGTGAATTTAAAATATTCAAAGGTATTTAATTACTTTGGTTTATAAAATGAGACAATATATTAATCAAGGGATCCTTAACAGCGATTGCTAAAACATGCTGGTCTTATAAATAAAATAATATGATTTACAGGATGTACTCAAAAGCTGAAAGATGAATTGCATTTTTAATATGACTTTAATAAGTTTAATATTGCTTTTTAGAAACCCGCCTAAACCCTGAAAAGTCTTTTCTGTGCATAAAATCTATACTCGAGTATATTTAAAAGGCTTCATATTTAGCAATTTGCTGTGGGAGAAGGTGGAGCTGACACTGACTAATGACCCACATTACAGTCACCACCTAAGCGATAGCGAGATCTCAGAGAAAAGGTGTCCAAAGGACAGAAGGCAGAGTAAAGAGATGGTAGAGGGAAGAGACAATCTGCAGGAGATGGTCCAGGTGAGAAGTTCTTGCTGTGGATGAGGCAGCCAGAGAAACACACATGGAGATCAAGGGCAAGCTAAACAAGTCAGAGAGCACCCTTGAGTGCCCAGCACACTGTGAATACATTGAACTAAAGGGAGAGTCTTCAGTGTGAGGGAAGGAGGCAGGTCACTTTCCTCCCCTCTTACCCCCTTACTGATGCTGTTTCTCCACTGTGAAAAGATGGACGTATGGAGTGACACCTGAGTGAAGTTGAAGACTGTTTTCATTACTGTCTGTCCTGATCCCTTTATGATAAAGGCTAAATAATAATAAGCCTTACACATGTATGGTACTTTACAGTGTACAAAGTGCTTTATAAATCCCCAGACCTCATTCATTTAACCTTCACTGTAGCCCTCTGAAGTCCTTATTTCTGTAACACATTTTATTTTATCCCAAGTCTGCACATGTGGAACCATAATCTCATATACTTCCAAGGATTTGAGAAACCTAAGAAACCACTGGGTTCAAACCATTTTTTTCAACAAATAAAGGGATGGGCTGCTATAACAGTTCAATGATTTTACCAAAGCCATGCAGCTAGCTGGGACAAAGTCAGTCAGGTTTTTTGCTTGGTTTGTTGGTTGTTTTTTTACTTCCTATTAATGCTAAGCCTAGTTAACATACTGGATTTTAAATGGAAAATATGTGTATGGAGGGGAAGTGAGGAAGGAGAGGAAGGGAGATGGGGAATAAATTGACCCTTGTCTAAAAGCATGTGTTTACAAGTTGGTTGAGTTCCTCTGGGACAATAAATTTCCAAAGGAACTCAGATTTGCTTGTGGCATCTAATTATTGAGTCTCAGTGCCCTAGTACAAGACATTCTCCATGATGGATTATACATTATACTATTTAGAAATAAGGACTGTGGTAGGCAGCCTCTAAGATGGTCTCCAATTATCCCTGCCTCTTTGTGTAATCTTCTTTGATTGTGGGCTGGATGTAGAGACTCACTTCCAATGAATAGAAAACAACAGAAGTGATGGAGTGTTACCTCTGAGATTAAGTTATAGAAAGACTGTGGTTTCTGTCCTGAGTATTCTCTCTCTCTTTCTCTCTCGTCACTCACTCTGGAGGAAGCTAGCTGCCATGATTTTTGTCAGCTCCGTGGAGAGGTTTGTGTGGCAGGGAACTGAAGGAGGTCTTCAGTAGGAAGTAGGAAATAGCCAGTAGGAAACACAGGCTCTTAGTCCAACTGCCCACAAGCAATTGAGGCCTAACAACCACCAGGCAAGTGGGCTTGGAACGGGACACACTGGAGTCTGCAGATGAGACCACAGCCTCACTGACAGCCTGACTACAGCCTCATGGAAGCACTTGAGCCAAAGGTTCGCTGACTCATAGAAACTGTGACAAAATAAAGGTTGTTTTAAACTGCTGAGTTTTGGGCAATTTGTTACGCAGCAAAAAGTAACAAATACAAGGGTGAAAGAAGGACAAAAGAAAACATAGTTAACTGATTATTTTCTCACTTTGATCAATGTGTATTACAGTGTTGAAGATCAACCTTGGAATAATTTTAACTTTTATTTAGCACTGTTAAAAATAAGATTAACAAACTGCAAACTTGAAAAACTTATCCATTTATCCCCTTAAATGTGTTGCTCACCCCCACTTGTGGTTAAAAATACACCTTGATATTGAGAAAAAACACTTGAGGAACAAGTCAGTTATAAATTACTTCAGCAACTCATATTTGGGTGCAAAGTCTAGAATTGTTTGAAGACATGGTGGGATTATTATTTTTAAATGTGAACCACCGTCTGGGCCAGGGTACTACTTTTCTTTCCTCCCCCCAAATCGGTCAGTCCTGGAAGGTGCTCAAGGAGCTCCTGCACTTTTGCTGACATCACATTGCTTATCTGCAGGGATTTGCCTACA
The DNA here is from genome assembly GCF_964341445.2 of Mesoplodon mirus. NCBI lineage: Eukaryota > Metazoa > Chordata > Mammalia > Artiodactyla > Ziphiidae > Mesoplodon > Mesoplodon mirus. Next base: position 16,901,725 of record NC_138993.1, read on the forward strand.
CAAGGCATAAAAATTCCCATTTTATAATAACCTCTAGAAAGAGAAATATTCCCATGTTCTACCTCCCACCCACCCACCCAACGCATGATCAAGTTCAGCCTGAAAGATGGAGGTTTAGAGGAAAATAGAAGTTGCTTGCTGTGACAAGAATAGCAAATCACAGGCCAGAAGGAAACAGAGCTAGCCTTAAAGGCATGAGCTCTAGAGTTTAGAAAGAAAAGTTCTGTGGAGGTTTGGCAGGTAGGGAAATTCCAAAGTGCCATGTAGCCTAAATGAAAGGGAGCTGTGATCAAGTTGGATGTCTATCAATGAATGTCATATTAGGAGAGAAGAAGTCAAGAAAAGCCGTGACCAGCAGATTCTTTGAATTCAAGGTTCTTACGACTAAAGAACAGCTCATTTATATCTGGGTGCTGGGTTAGAAACCCAACTAGTTCCCCCACCCCTGCTTTTTTGTTGCTAATTCCTTTTAAGAAAAGCATTTAGATGGACCTGCCTGAATAAATGAAAGAGACCCCCACGGACTCAAAAAGCATGTACAATCAGCATCTTGAGGAATTCCTCAATATCTCCTTTTTGCCTTCTTCTTTTTTTCTCTCTTCTCGCTCTCTTTTTCTCCTTCTCTTCCTCCTCTTCCTTCTCTTTCCCTTCTATTTCTTTCCCCTCCATTTTCCCCTTTAAATACATTTACTACCCTCCTGCACCAGCCTCCTTTTCTTCTATGGGGATGCAAACAACCCCTCCAAAAGGTGAGGGTGGAGACCAGAGGAAGGACTGTCACGAGAACACTGTCTCTCTTGTGAGTCTTTCTGTCTTTCGCTGCACTAAAAATGATACCTATACTATTTGTTAATTTAGAGGCTCATTATTTCTAGACATAGACTTCCACACTTATTTTCCCCTCTAATAGAGTCAAACCAATAGACTCATGTCCTTTGTCATCAAGGAAGAGAGAACATTTACATTTTCCAGAAGTAAAATTTACTTATGACCCAGGGTGGCTTTTAAATATAGAAGTGCTTGGGGGCCCTGTTGTGTAAAAGGAGCATTCGGGAAAACTGTCCTGGCCAGCTAGGATCGATTCTGAACAACCTATACAAAAAAAAGTTAAAGGAGACCATGTAAAAGGTAAAAGAGATAAATTGAACACACATGTGCAATCATTATTCATATGAGCATTCTCTGTATTACTTCATAACACAGCTGTATACACAAAAAAAACTGTCCCCTTTGCTTCCTCCTATTGGAGTCTTATTAATTTCTGTTTAATGAAATACAAATGTTTGTGTGCTTCATTTTGAGGAGCACAGTCTAGTTGGGTGTTTGTTAAGCACTGGCCAGAGTGGCTGTGCCCATCTAATACAAATGTCTGTAGGCCTTTCAAAGCCCCTTGACAGAGCGTCTTTTGAGAATGCCAGTTGCCATGGTCACCAGCATGCTGATTTGCAAGGAAAATTGGAAGCCATGCTCGTTACGTCAAAAACTACATTGGGGGATAAAGGGAGCATGTTTGCTTCAAGAGTTGGCAATTGGGGTTTGTTAGCTTCCCCGCCCACATACTTCCATCAAACAATGTCTCATTCAATTGCATAAGTCAAAGTTTACAACTCCCATCTTTCCAGTTGGAACAGGCCTGGGAAGTGTGAATGGAAAATTATCACTCACAGAATCACAGCACAGGCTCACAGGCTGAGCTGTTCTGGTGACTTGCAAGGACAGTAGAGAGGAGACAGATGGGTGGTGGAGGGAGAAGCAATGAAAACCTGTGTTCTGTGACCATCCAGTACCAACTAGATGTTTGACCTGGACTTGTGACATTTGGGGGTTTGCTTCATCTATAAAATGAAGCATGCGAGAGAGAGCATCCATAGGGTCCCTCTCAGCCTCTAAATTCTGTGATTCTAAAACACACTCTCGGGGACTTCCCCTGTGGCACAGTGGTTAAGAATCTGCCTGTCAATGCAGGGGACACAGGTTCAATCCCTGGTCCAGGAAGATCCCACATGCTGTGGAGCAACTAAGCCCATGCGCCACAACTACTGAGCCTGCGCTCTAGAGCACACGAGCCACAGCTGCTGAGCCCACGTGCCACAACTACTGAAGCCCATGCACCTAGAGCCCGTGCTCCGCAATAAGAGAAGCCACTGCAATGAGAAGCCCACGCACCACAATGAAGAGCAGCCCCTGCTCGCCACTATTAGAGAAAGCCAGCACACAGCAACGAAGACCCAACGCAGCCAAAAAAATAAAATTAAAAAAAATAAATATATAAAATAAAATAGAAGAGCTACCATTATAAAAAAAAGTTAAGGTAGAATTAGACATAAGAAAATAAAACACACTCTATGCTGATACATTCATGTTATATGTCCAGGCACATACATACAGCTGTATTTATTTTTAATGTTTATTGGTTGAGAGCATAAATGGAATGCCTCACATTTCTATATGAGGTATGTAGGCAAAATCAACCTCATCCCTTAATACAATCGCCCAACATGCAAACAGCATAGCTACAGTAGTTGGAGGATTAACCGCAGAAAGCATCGATTTAATCACCTATGATTACTTTTCTTAGCAATAATGATTGTCATCTACTTTGGAATAATCAAAATGCTACTTATAATGCATTCTGCTTTTTATTATCATTTCCTTTTGGTTACATTACTTAGAAAGATATGTCTGGGGGCAGTTCTAAAGTATATATTTCACAAGTATATGCTTACATATATTAAATATAAATACTTAATATAAATATTTATATTTATATTGCTGAATATCTACTCTGCTGAATGTTCTCTCATCAGGACAGGCTAGGTAATTCTCCCAAAGTTTTAGAGCTAAGTAACAAAGCCTGGGTTTAAATATGGATCCTTTTGAAGTCAGACTTCATTCTTTTCCTATCTACTAGGTGGCCTCTTCTTGCCAATTGTCACTCGGAAGGCCCTGGAAATCAGGGTGAAAGCAGACAGGTTTACTTGTAAAGGGATAAATTCAGTGGAAAATTTTGTGGGCCTAAATAGAATTTTTCTAGAAAAAGTAAAATTACACTGATTAAAGGGGTGTGTGTATCTATGTGTGTTATACTGAAAAGTGAATAATATCCTGAAAGGGAAGGACATGTCAAAAGGTAAATAATTTTTCTATTTTCTTAACTAAGTTAATTATTTAAATAAAATTACTGAATTTTGAAAGCTCACACATTGTATCAGGAAACCAAATTTATCCACTGACACCCATGATGAAGAATAAGGCCACATTATAGCTGATTCAGAGGCAAAAGAAAGTAAGTCTCGGCGAGGCCAACAAAGCCTCACTGCTTTACCTGAACTGTGTGACTATTATTTTTAGCATTTTGGAAGTTAATTTTCTTTCACTGTGGGATTATTTAAGAATCAAATGAGTTAATGGATATAAAATTGGGTTGTAAAATGAAATACTTAACTTAATTGCTATTAAATAAACAAATATTTGTTTATTTTAATAAACACTTATATAGTTGTATGTGCCAGGTACTAGTCCAAGGGCTCGATTCTCCTACAGACCTTCAGAGGCTTTTACTGTTACTTGTCTACATTGTATAAACAAAGAAAATGAAGCCCCCAGATGAGTAATGACTTGATGGAGCATAGCTTTCTATAACCTTGGTATGGAAGACTGTTACTAAGCAGTACTGTACTGACAAAGGTGAAAAGTGGTTTCCAGAACGTCACCTTCAGTATCACTAAGTAGAGTATAGAAGGGTGGGTTTGCAACTCAAAACCAATAGCTTAATAACAAGTACAGCCACTAAGGCCCTTTCAGTTTTCTATTGTCAGACGTGACGAAACTTTGTTCATTTTTGTAACCCCAGAAACTAGTAAAGTGCCAAGAATATAGCAAGTGGTGAGAAACATTTGCTGAATAAAAAATGAATGGACCTAGAAAACAGAATTCTAGAAGAGAAGTGCAATGTTTGAGTTTACTGCTTTGTTTTTCGCTCACCTGGGACTAATCATATTTTAATTTTTTGTTGCTCTCAATATGAATTTCCTGCTCAAAACCTCAATTATTACAGTGGTTTCCATTTACTGGGCACTTATGTTGTGTTAAAGGTTCAACATACTTTTTATTCTTTTCAGACATCCTGCAAGTTAAGGTATTCTTATTCCCATGTTACGGATGAGAAGACTGAGGCTTGGAGGTTAAGAAATATGCTCAAAATCAGACAGCTAGTAAATAGTAGAACCAGGATTTAAAACTTAGGTCTGTTTGTTTCCAGAAGCTGTACTCTCAACCACTAACCTCATATGCTCAGTCTTTCACATGGTATGTCCATTGTTTTAAAAGACCCTCACTGGGCCACTGTTTAGCCTTCTTTTCTGTCTTAGCTGCCCTGCCAGCAAACCCTCTCTGGCCTCAGGGGTCTGTCCACCAGAATCTGTCAATTTCCTTGCATAATCCAGTTTCCCTTCGTATTTACTTCTTATCCTTCTTTCTCTTCTCTCTCCTCTCTCTCTCTCTCTAACAAATTTCAGCCACAGGAATATTTAAAGGCAAGAAATAATTAGACCCTATGAAAACCAACTGAAGTGGTAACTTTGCAGCCCTTTAGGTAGGAAGTTTTTGCCACCTTTTACAGAATGGAGGGGTGCATCCTGAATGACCCTGAACCTCCAAACACAGGTTCTGCCAGTGCTGGAGTTCTTTCTCACCCCAGGAGAAGGGTTTCACAGTCTCTACTGATGGTTGGCAAACTGGAGCCTGTGTGTCTGTCGCCTGTTTTTGTAAGTAAAGTTTCACTGGGACACAACTTGATTTATTCTTTCACTTATTGTCTGTGGCTGCTTTCACACACAGCAGAGTTCACTTGTTCCAACTTGTCGTATGACCCACAAAGCTCAATGTATTTCCTATCTGATGCTTTACAGAAAGTTTACTGGCCTCTGGTCTATACAGACCAATGACCGAGTTGATCTCCTGCCCACCTCATCAGCGTTGCAGCTGCTCAATCTCTGTGCCTTGGGGTTGGGAGTTTCTCTTCAGTCATCACCATATAAGGAAAACAGGCTGCAAACCTCACTAAATACTAACCCTAGACTTTGAATCCTGAGTGTGGCTTCCTCTGTTAGCCTTTAAATGGTGTTCCCCTCTCCAAGAAATATGCACTCCTTGGGCAAGCTGAAGGTGTTGCCTGATCTTTAAAGGACCTGGGGTGATTATTTAAGTCATTTTAGGGTTTCTTTAAACTTTAAAAAAGAAAAAAAAAAAAAGAGCAAGGGCCAAAGTCTTCATTTTCAAAGGGGAGAACAATAAACTTTCCACCAAATCCTTTTACACACACAAAAAAGGCCAAATCAATTTTAGTCTTGCTCCTTTATCAGTTTGTTGCATTTTTCCCCAGGTGATCTAAAAAGACAAATAGATCTGTATCTACTATTCCTGTTCTAAAATTTTAAAAATCTCTTGTACTTTAACTTCTCTGACAACCCCACAAAGGGACAAGCATTGTTTACCCATTTTACCAATGGAGAAAATGGAGATTCTGAGAAAATATTCAATAACTGCATTTCGAGTATATTAAGTACATTTCTTTGAACATTTATGGCAAAGCAAATATTGCTTAAATTCATTTAACTAACTAGATGTACTCATGTAGTTGTGTGGAAAGTAAACATCTATATGTGAGAGCATGATTTCCAATTTTGGAGAGAGTAATTTTGGCTCCAAAATATAATGAAATCACAGTAAGGCACCAAAGAACACGCTATGCTTGACGATTCGCGTGTACTATGCATTTGGCTCTCTCATGCAAACACTAGAAAAAAATTCATAAAATGGACAAAGGACAATGAGTTACTGTCTTTTGGGATGCTTGCTTAATTCATACATAATTTAAATAATATGATTAATGCCCATTTCATTGAATTCTCGTGGTCTCTAATGAGATAATGCTATTTCTTCCATGATATAAATTGGGAAAGCATTGCTCAAAATATAAAATCATTAAAAATACGAGGTAAGCAAAGTTCTGGGGAATTCTTTAAGGTATGAGATATAGTCTTTGCTCTCAAGCGGTTTACAACCTTGCTGAGAAACAACAGTAAAACAGGAAAAGTGTAAATGTTCTTGTAGCCTGATTTGGTGAGCCTTTGTTCTGAAACAGTTGTCCTCAAATTTATTTCTGTGTAAGAATTCCTCCGATAGGGAAGGAGAACTTGATGACCTGCACATTTCTGAAATCCACCCTAAAAGATTCTGATTTTTAGTTCAGGGATAGAGCTCAATGATCTGAATATTTACCAAACATCCATGGCATTCTTGTAGGTGGTTCATAAACCGTATCTTCAGAAAAGATGCTCCAGGTACTTTAAAGAGCATATATAGATGGAAGTAAAAGCTGGGGTTTGAGGAGGAGGATTAGGCATCCTGATAATTTAGGGGGACTGATAAGACCCTTCCCCTTGCTGCTTCTCTCATATAACTTTCTAATCCTTCTAAGTGGAAAACAAAAAAACAGTTCTACAACTGGAAATGCATTCCTTTGGCTTGGAATATTGTCCCTAATAAAGTACAAATATGTTAAGAGGAGATCACTCAGACCTTAGCCATCATCTATACCTCAGTTCAACTGACTCCCCAGAGAGAGATAGATCTTCCCCAAAAGAGATTTTGATGGGGAAGCCGGTAGTGCTAGGGACACTGCTGCCCAAAGTGCAGAGAGGTGAAGGACACAAAGTGGGTAAGGCTATTCTAAGTGTTCTAAGTGTTTCTATGCCTTCAGGAAGAATTGAGGAGGTGGGGAGGAAAATGGAAAGAAAATGTGTTGTATAGAAGTCTTTCCATTTACAAGCAGATAAGGTCCAAAAAAGGTTGGGGATGTCCATTTACTCATAAGATCCAAGTAATGATACAGGATTCTCAATTGAATTGCTCTGGTTCATTTGTTTGTATCTATGAAAACTCCTGAGTTGAAAGTTTGTAGATTGATGTGCTTCTGTATTTGGGACTATTGCTTTGTGTAGGCATGCGTTAGGGTTAGGGTTAGGATTAGGGTTAGGGGTTTAGAATCACAGCTTTCGGAGATGAGCTATAGGAAGCCTAAGAGGTCTCCTAGTTCCAGGGCAACAAATACATTTCAACTAACTTGCAATCTCCAGTTGATTGGTAGTGACTGCCTGGTATGCTGGGTTGCAAAAGATTCTGTGATTGATTAGCAATGTCCTTTCTGTCTGTTATGGGGGTAGGCAAAACCCTATTAGGCTAATATCCTGACTTTACACACACCAGGAATTTGAAATTGAGATTTAGTCACAGAGAAACCTAACAAAAGATTGAGAAAAATAAGTCTATGGTTTGTAAATCTTTGTGTGGACATGGATTTAAAATAACTTCTTTATTTCCTTTATAGGAAATTTGCCTACAGGACTCCAGATGTTGAGAGAAGGGTTTACCATTACTTTATTATGGTTCAAGGCCATTGTGTGTACTGCTGTAGCGTTCATCCTTTTCCTATTTGTGCATCATTAGAATGGAACGTACCAAGGGATCAATAAATGGAAGTCTAAATAGTGCAGGAAAAATTGTGTGAGCAATTTTTGGGAATAAAGCTCTTCATATATTTTCAAGCTCTTTTAGGAACATTTAAATTGCTGAGTGCACCTCCATGTTCCAGTCAGGACTAGCGAAATGGAGCAAAAATCAATGAGAAGTCAGTGTGGTCTCAATAACAAGGCAGAATTCACCTCTCCACACTTTCTCTCTCTACATACCCTTCCATTAGCCACTTGCTGATTTAATAAGAAATTCTAGGCATTTAGAATCATTTCTCGGGGAAGCTTCACATGCCCTGAAGAGAGTATCTAGGGTCACCATACATCTAAGCATTTGGCCGAAAGAGACTAGGTAGGATAGGATTATGCTAATGAGTGGGAATTCCCAGGGACCTGATCATATCCTGATTTTGGTCTCTTTGGAGTTGTGAGATATAGTAGAAAAGAAACAATTCCCAGAAACTTTAATTAGAGACAGGGCTGGTGAGACATTTTTCAGGCTCTCCCAAATGCCTCTAATTTACCTGCTTCTTACAAGATGTATTTTACGTCTTGTTCCTGGCCAGGAAAAGCACAGGAGCTTCTTGAATTTTTTTAAATTCTATTAAAAAAAAAATCTCAGAAAGTACCCAACACCCAGGTCTTTGCATGTCTTCTCATTCCTCCTCACTTTGGAATTTGGCTCAAAGTTCTACCTCTGTGTGTATGGTATTTCCCTCCATCTCCAGCTTATCACTGGGTGTTAAAGTCTTGCCTTTCATTCATTCATGGATTCACCTAATAAGCCATTCAGTTCTATTCACTCAACAAAGATTTGTTGAAACAAGTCAAATACGATTCCAGATCACACTATCCTGGATTCTACTGAGGTATCCAAATTTACATAAGACTTGTTGTCCTGTGTCTTAAAGGAGAAGCCAGGCCACTCAGCCTGAAAAATCAGAGAAGCCTTTACTGAGAAAACAGCCTTTTATCCTAGTCCTGAAGAATGAATAGGATTGGTCTAGGTGAAGTGGGAAGTGGGAAGAGAGAAGGAAATAAGGGAAGAGCATTCCAGGAAGAAGGCACTGCCTAGGCAAGGTCACAAGGCAGGAAGGAAAATGATGAAGAGGACAGAACGCAGGCCAGTGTGGCCAGAGGGGTGTGTGTGTGTGTGTGTGTGTGTGTGTGATCTTTGGAGGCGTGCCTACTGGGAAATGCTCTATGAAGACAGAGAAGTGGAAAGGGCTGAGATCATGGAGGATCTTTTTACGCCATGTTAAGGATTTTGGACTTGAGTTTATGAACTATGGAACAACACCAAATGGGTTTAAGTAGGGAGCAAATGACACCTGAGACACTACTTCTAAGAAGCTTTCCCATTTTCCTCCAGCATCTTGTATTAGAAACATCTAAGTATGGATCTGTCTCTACTATACTATGATCTCCGCGTAGGCCAGAATTATGACTTTCTCATCTTTGTATAATTTGCAGCATAGCTAGCAGGATAATGTGGAAAGAGTTTATTGGCATGGAAGGAGCTTTGGAATCAGACAGATCTGGCTTTGATTCCTGTCAATGTGCTTTTCCAACTGTATGACACTAACCGTGTACCCAGGGCAGTGTGGTAGGAGGGCCCACCATGGGTGCAGGCAATAAGGGTGTGCATTGCTGTTGAGAATTTAAAAACAATAATAAACCCAACTGAAAGTCAATCTGCTTTTTATTATCACCATGTGCTGGCAATTCTAAACAATGTCAGTGATAAAATATTCCCCCCTAAAAGAATCTTTTGTGGGCCTAGGTTCTAAACAATTGTTGTGGTTACCACTGAGGTTTTTTCCCCGACATTTTATTATGAAAAATGTCAGATCTATAGAAAAGTTGAAATGATTTTATAGCAAAAATTCACCATCTAGATTCTAAAATTAACATGTTATATCACTTCCTCTCAATCTACATCTATCCATCTATCAATCCTTCTATTTATTTATCAGTCAACTTTTGGATACATTTCAGAGTAAGATGCATTCCTGAGTACACTGTCCTCTACATATTTCAGTATGAGTATCATAAACTAGAGTTATTACTTATTTAAAATAGTTTAGTATTTGTTTAAGGCTATTTTTTTTCTCTTGAGGTAAAATTCACATAACATGAAATTCATAAATCCTAAGGGAACTATTTGATGAGTTTTGACAAATGCATACAACCTGTGTAACCCAAACCACCAAGGTACAGAAAATGACCATTATCCCAACCTGTTCGGTTATGCCCTTTCCAGGTGACCCCTCTCCCCATCTCTCCAGAGGAAACCTGTGTTCTGATTTTCTTCACAATGGATTAGTTTTGCCTATTACAGAACTTCATACAAATGGAATCGTGCCATATGTACTCTTACACAAGGCTTCTTTCTCTCAACATAATGTGTTTCAGATTCAACCGCATTGTTGCATTTATCTGTAGTTTTTCTGATATCTGTAGTTTTTCTGAGTGACCAGTTCAGTAGTATTCCTTTGTATGAATATACCACAGTTTATCCATTCTCCTGTTGATGGACACCTATGCTGTTCCCTGGGTTATTACTGTTATGAATAAAGTCACTGTTAACTTTTGTGTACAAATTGTTTCGTGGATTTATATTTTCATTTTTCTTGGAAAAATGTCCATAAGTAGAATTACTGGTTGTAGTGTAGATATGTGTTTTGGTTTATTAGAAACCGTAAGACCTTTTTTCAAAGTGGCTGTACCTCTTTGTACCTTTTTACCATCTCATCAACAATGTATTGATATGACAGTACCAGCTGCTCCGTATTCTTGCCAACATTTGCTGTTTTCAGTTAAAAAAAATTTAGTATCTAATGAGTTTATAGCTGTATTGTGGTTTTAAGTTGAATTTCCCTTATGACTAATGATGCTGAATACTTTTTCATGTGCTTATTGGTCCTTCATATATCTTCTTCCATGTGGTGTCTGTGCAAGTCCTTTACCCATTTTTATTGGGTTGTTTGTCTCTTTTATTACCATGGAGGAGATAGACACACTTACTGTATATTACTCCTTTGTCAGATATAAATTTAAATATATTTTCTGCTAGTCTGTGGCTGGTCGATTAATTTTTAAATGGTATCTTTCAATGGGACCTTTTCCATTTTGATGTTGTCTAATTGATCAATTGTTTCTTTAATGGTTACTAGTTTGTATTATCTAAGAAATCTTTAGCTACTCTCAAGTTATGAAGATATTCTCCTATGTTTGTTTCAAAAAGCTTTGTGTTTTTAGCTTTTATGTTTAAGTCTATGAATATCTCAAATTAATTTCTGCGTATAATGTGAGGTAGAGGTGGAGATCCTTTTTCCCCTTTGCCCCCTCTATTTATCAACCCTTATGCCAGTTCCATAGTAGCTTTTGGTAATCTTGAAGTCAAGTACTATAAATCCTCTAATTTTGTCCTTCTTTTAAAAGATTGTTTTGGATGTTCCAGATAAATTTTAGAGTCAGTTTGTTATTTTCTATAAAAATCTTGCTGGAATTATGAATGAGGTTATATTGAATCTATAGATCAATTGGGGGAGAATTAACAATTAAATATTGAGTTTCTCAATGTTTGAGCATGGTATATATTTCTCCATTTATTTAGTCTTTATTTAATTTTTCTTAGAAATATTTATAGTTTTACTATACGATCTTATAGCTGTTTTGTCACATTTACTCCCAAATATTTTTTGATGTTATTGCACATGGAATGGTTTTTATTTTACTTTGCAAAGGTTTGCTGCTAGTTTTTAAAAATACAATTGATTTTTGTACATTAGCCTTTTATCCTAAAAACTTGCCAAATTAATTTATTATTTCTAATAGTCATTTTTCAAATTCCTTAAGACTTTCTATATAAACAACCATGTCCTCTGCAAACAGACAGTTTTACTGCTGCCTTTCCAATTTTCATGCCTTCTTTTCCTTTTTCTTGTCTTACCTAACTAAGACCTTTAGTACAATGCTGAATAGAGGTTGTAAGATTGTGCATTTTTTTCTTTATTCTTGATTTAGAGAGGAAAAGTTAATCACCATTTCACCATTAAATATGATGTTAGTTATAGGTTTTTTAGAGATTACCTTTATCAGATTGTGAAAGTTTCCATCTATTCCTAAGTTTGCTGAGAATTTTTATCATGAAGGAGTGTTGAATTCTGTGAAATAGTTTTCTGCTTCTATTGAACTGATCGTATGGATTCTCTCCTTTATCTGTTAATGTAGTGAATTACATTGATTCAATTTTGAATGTTAAAGCAAACTTTGAGTTCCTAGGAAAAACCCCATTTGGTCAAAATAAATTATTTTTTTATTTTTTGATGATTGCAGTTTGCTAATATTTTGTTAAGTAGTTTTGCTTTATGTGCATGAGGGATATTGGTTTTAGCAGTTGTTGCTTTTTAATTTCTTTGACAGTATTTTGTATTGAGGATTTCCTGGTCTCATATAATGAGTTGGGAAGTGATCACTCCTCCTCTATTTTTTGAGAGATTTTGTGTAAAGTTGGCATTTTCCCTGCTCCCCAACTTCTTAAATGTTCAATAGAATTTTCCAGTGAAACCATCTGATGCTGAAGTTTTCTTTCTGGGAATATTTTTAATAACAACTTCAAATTTTAAACTGGATTTTGGGCTGTTCAAAAATTCAGTTTCATCTTGTGTCAGATTTGGTAAGTTGTATTTTTCAAGAAAATTTGTCCACCACATCTAAGTTGTTAAATTTTTGGCAATATCTATTTAATTATTTATTATTATCCATTTGATATTTGTAGAATCTGTAGTGATAATCCCTCCTTCATTTTCGATATTAATAATTTGTGTTCTCTGTCTCTCACTCTTCCTTCCTCTCTCTCTCCCATCTCCCCTCCTCGGTCTAACTAGGTATTTGTCAATTTTGTTGGTATTTTCCAATTTTTGGCTTTGTAAAATTTCACTATTGCCTGTTTTTTAATGTTTTGATTTCTGCTCTTATCTTTATTATTTCCTTTGTTCTCCTTATTTTGGATTTATTCTGCTCTTCTTTTCTGTCTTGAAGTAGTATCTTAGGTCATCAATATTAGACCATTCTTCTTTGGTAATATAAATCTTTAAAGCTATAAATTTTCCTCTAAAAACTGCTTTAGATGTATTTCACAAATTTAATATCTTTATATTCATTCAGTTTCAGATATTTCTTAATTTTTCCTATAAGTTATTTTCTGATTCATAAATTATTTAGAAGTGTCATTTAATTTCCAATGATGTGGGGGTTTTCTTGATATCTCATTGTTATTGATTTCTAATTTTAATTCCATAGTAATCAAAGAATATACTCTGCATGATTTTTAAATGTTTAACTTGTTGAGACTTGCTTTATGGCCAGGCAGATGGTCTCTCTTGGTGAACATATGCTCTTAAAAGAAATGTCTATTCTATTTTAAATGATTTGCTCTATAGATATCAATTAGGTTAAGGTGGTTGATAATGTTATTCATATCTTTTATGTCTTTACTGAACTATTTTGTCTAATTTGTCTATCAGTGTCTGGGGAAGGGGTGTTAAATGCTCCAACTATTATTGTGGGACTGTCTCTTTTTCCTTTGAATTCTGTCATTATTTGTTCCATGTATTTTGAAGCTCTGTTATTAGACACATACACACATTTATATCTAAAAATCTTACCAATGAATTGGATATTTTATCATTATGAAACATCCCTTTTTACTCTGGTAACTCTGTCTTGAAATCTACTTCATCAGCTATTAACATAGCTACTCCAGCTTTCTTAGGTTTACTGTTTGCATGGAATATATTTTCCTATCCACTTACTTTCAGTCTACCTGTGTCTTTAGATGTAAAGCTTATCTCATGTAGACAGAGGTGTAATATTCTTTATGTTAATCCTGGCTGGAGTTTATTGAACTTCTTTAATTTGTAAATGTGTATCTTTCACCAAAGTTTAGAATTTTTGCACATTGTTTTTTCAGATAATTGTTTTATCCCATTCTTTTCTATCCTTATGGAATTCCAGTGACATATATGCTGGAACTTTTGATTTGGACCACAGGTCCCTGAGACATTGTTGCTGTTTTTCTGTTGTTCTTCATCTTCTCCTTCCTCTTCTTTTATCTTTTCCCCCTCTGTTCTTTAGATTGGGTAATTTTGATCTATCTTCAAGTTCACAGATTTGTTTTAAATGTTAATATTTTCCCCTAAATTGGCCATGTTTTGAGTATGTTTTGGTTACCAAAGGAAATGGAGTGAGTGGCCTTTATTAATTTTCGACACAGCCTGGGGAATAGGCTATGCAAATAGGGAATAGGCATAGCCAGTGCAAAATTAAAATGTGGGGTTCCTTGTTCAGAAATTATTAAGAATTTCAAGACAGTGACAGAGAGCACTAAACTGAGCATGATGTCCTCTGAGCACAGGGCCCTATGCAATTGTACAAGTTATATGTCAGTGAAGCTGGAGCATATGGTAATGGTCAAGTTCAGAACTTCCAGTCAGATATATCAGAATTTGATCCCCAGATCCACTACTTGCTACCTGGGTGATCTTGAGCAGGTTACTTTTTCTCTCCAAACTTTAGAGTCCTTATCTGCAAAATGAGTCTTTCTTAGGTTTGTTGTCAGGCATAAATGATAGCTATGTATAATGCCTAGTACAATGTATGATATAAGGTCAAAAAGGAAGTTATTATTACTTTGTTATGTGGGCTTTATTAGAATAATAATGTGGAAGCAAAGTTGTTATATCAGAAAGAGAATGTCTCTAGTGTTATCAACTGAAGACTGGAAGATTTGTGTGTGTGAGTGTAGGCAAGCAGGGTACAGAGTTGAATTGGGAGTGTACCCCCTGGTGAGTGGGAAGGAGCTGGTGGGGAGATAAATTCCCTGTACCAGTCTCTGGGTGGCGCTATTAGTCCAGGAGAAATTGGTATGTTCTAAGTGCACAGGTGAGGTGGGTATTTAAAGGATGGGGCCAAGGAAGGATGGAAGCACAGAAAGGGAAAACAAAGTGCAACCAGGCATTCATATAAAGCAGAACTTTTGAAAATCTTCAGAATACTGAAAGAGTATAGTGAGTACTTCCCAACTTCCTAGATAGAGATATGAGGATATTTGCTTTATCTAGGTAGAGATATGAGGGCCTTCGGTTTATGTCTATTAATTTAAAACCTTGGTTCTCTATCTGGCTATAAACTAGAATCAGCTGTGGTGCTTTAAAGACTTCTGATGCTCTGACTCCATCCCAGAGATTCTGCTTTATTTGTTTTGGGGTGAAGCCTGGGCATCATCAGTGTTTTTTAAAAGCTTCTCAGATGATTCTAATGTGCAGACATGGTTGAGAACCACTAAACTAAAACAAGGCATACTGTTAAGATCTTGTCTTTTTATTTCCCTGTGGGGAAAGAAGAGGTTGGCCATTTTCTCTCTCTCTCTCTCTCTCTCTCTCTCTCTCTCTCTCTCTCTCTCTCGCTGTGTGTGTGTGTGTGTGTGTGTCTGTGTGTGTGTGTTTGGTAACCAGGTGATTAAACAGCAGTAATGCACATGTAAGTGGAAACCATTCTGTATGATTTGTGGGTGATGCTTTCCACACTCAGAGTGGGTGACACTTTCCCTTGGTCCACAGCTCTATCTGCTCAGGAAATCTCATCTGCCACCCTCTGAGACCCTTAAATAAGTTACTGTGCATAACTTGGTTAAACAATGCCTGGCAAATGCTAAGGGCTCAGGAAGTGTCAGCTACTGTTGTTACTAAAACTATTTTGTTAGGTCATCTAATAGAATTAAGTTGAAATTAATAAAAACGAGTCTGAGACATTTAACGGAGTGTAATCATCTTTCCTTTAGGTGGTCAACCTCATTCTTTCAAGTATTGTATGTCATTGTAGACATGTTTTTTTAAAAGGCAATACAGTAAGTGGTCACATCACAGAGATCACTAACCCATAAATGATGAATTACAGAAAGAAAAGTCTGTCCTAATATTGTGGAAATGGGTACTTATGGTATGGGATAAAATTTCATGTGATAGCATCACATCTGGATTTAAAAATGACTGTGTTGTCAAACTTGGGTGTCAGAGAAGATAGCGTGTTTGGGAAAATTGTTAAAAGATCAAACAGGATTTCTAATGATAGCAAACTCACAGCCAAGATACACATCACACATTTGAATCAGATTGCTTCATGAAATGTCAGAGTGGAGCAATATTTCCAAATTGAATGAATACAATTTTCTTTTCAGTTTTATGCAATTCATACACATATGTAGAAATTAATAAGTTAAATATTGTAAGTAGATTTTTAACTATTTCACTTAGATGCCTAAAGGTTTCTATGTTCAAGTTGGCAAACCTTTTTTTTTTTTTTCTTAATTCTGGAAAATGGACATTGGCTTTGTACTTGGGAGTAACTTGTGTTTAGTAGTGCAGACAATTAGGGAAAGGGCATTATGTGAAGAAAGGTGCTAAGTAGGAAGAAAAGACAAGCACAGATAACCTTCCTTTCTTCTGTTTATGATTCTTAGCAATTATCACTGCAATATTTTAGAATTAGAAAGAGCTCATAAGCCGCTGAATTGTGAGCTTGCCTGGGCTTGATCTCTGGCCAGTGAGGTTTTTAGAGGAAAGCACACTTAGGGCAGTCGTCTTAGCAACTCCAACAATGCAGGCCCTACCCTGCCAGCTCTGATATGTCCAACACCTCCCCAGTGGGGAGGAAAATGCTATCACGGGGGAGGGATGATTTTCCACTTTTACTATTTTTAAGTACAGTATTTATTATTTTATTTAATTCATAAATATACCCATCTCCAATCCCGGCCACCTACCACTTCAGACACACACACACACACACACACCACTTCATTTGCTCCATCCCTTGGATCGAATTTTCCCCAAAGATTATTAAGAGAATTTTGGTTGAGAATGCAGCCATTCAGTGAACTGGATGCCCTCTCTGCATACTGGTTTGTGGCTATAACCATGTGAAATGCTTCTCCTGCCTGCAACAGAAATACAGAAATTCCAGTTGCCTGCTTCACTTTCAGAAAGTATCTTGACTTTTATGGGCAACTAAATACTCACCAGGAGGCAGACCTCTCAGCAAAATCTGGAGGAGGCATCGACCTCCAGGTCTAATTATCCTATATTTTCCTGCTATCCACCCAGACAAACTCTTGAATGTCAAAGAGAAATTCTAAAGCTTACTCAAACCTGTTTAACCAAATCAAGCCTTCTAGGCTTCCCTAATTACAGACGATATGCAATAAAATCGATGCCCTCCTCTTACTGTTTTAAATACTCTTCTTCTTACCTTTCTTCTACTCCCACCCTCCACCCTTCTATTAGCAATGAGAGGAAACAGTGGGGAAAGAATACCTTTCAGTCTTGATACAATGTGGAGATGAACAGATGTCATGATTTTTACATTTCAGCCCTGGCTCCTGTAAAAAGTATGTGACATTTGTTAAAAAAAAATAAATAACGGTAAGATGTTTGTGGATCCATGAGCGTACCAAAAAATGGCTAAGTTATCAGCAAGTGAATCTGAGAAAACAACCACTTTTCCATTTTGTAATCTCTAGGGCGGGTGAAGGAAGAAGTGAGGCAGTCGATGCAGTTGACTCTGGGCACGTGCTTATGCTACCCTTTCCCAAAGAGCATTCCATGGAGATTTAGTCCTATTAGCCTCCCTGAAAAAAATTAGGGGTTTCCTTGGAAAATACTTTTGGAGAATGTTGCATGCTTTATGTCCTTCTTGGAGATCTACAAGGCACATTTACTTATAAAAGCCTCTGAAAAGTTCTGTGGTAAGAAAACCTATTAAACTTTGTTTAACCCGGTGTTTACATTCTAGATTCTATAACTCATTTGAGCATAGAAGCTGCTTTTGCACACAACTCCTGTTAACATCCCATAGGACCAATATTTCCTAGAATTTACATAGGGAACTGCGATTTTAGTCTATTACATTTCTCATTTCTCTTTAAAATAACTAGTTTCTTATCTGTAATTGGAAAAAGCTGCATTTTCCTGTTTTTTTCTTTTTCTTTTTCCCAAAGCCCAAGCTAATGTGATTCCTTTTCTACCCAAGGACTAGCTTCTCCCCATCTCCTGAGAAGTGTACCTGCGGCCAGGGCTGCTTAAAGGCTGGTGGTATGGCCCTGCCAGCCACCAACAGCTGCAGCCTCAGGTGCATTTTGAAGGCTTGCTCTTGAAGTGTGGTCCCAGGCCAGACAGCATCCATCTCACCTGGGAGCTTGTTAGAAATGCAGAATCTCAGGTCCCACAACAGACCCACAGAAAGAGAATCTTCATGTTAACAAGATTCCCAAGTGGTTTATAAGCACATTACATTTTAAGGCGCTTGGTGGAAAAGCACATTGCAGTGAGCAGAGCTCAGGAGTCTCAAAGCGGGGAGAAGAACCCTGGTCCTCGAACAGAGTGGACCAGGGCCAGCTTTGACACTGAGTTCAAAGTCTAACTTGACCCCAAGGTAGAGCTCACATATCCACACAACTTACTCTCCTTCAGATAACACTTAGCACATATTAACCTATTAAGGACAAAAAATATCACAGAACTCATAAGGTTATAGGCTGCAGCATAGTAATAATACCAATCCCTTGCCCTTAGAGGACATAGCCCTTCATTCTATAGCTCAGGAGAGGAAGGTCTTCATTCCATTACCAGCTATAAACTTTGCCCCACATTGTTGGGCATCTCCAGCAGATGTTCAAAATGTACAGTGCTGAAAACATTGTCTTATAAAACATAGCTCAGTGTTTGAACTTGCCTATAAAATTAAGGATATAGATAATTCAACCTCCCATCTCTTCTCCCTATTACTGGTAAGAAAAAGATTAATTGGGGAGTCCATGTTTCATCCAAGAATCTCAGTATGCCTTGAGATATGAAATCTCCAGGTTCAGTTATGGGCTAAGCTGGGGCCATCCTCAGTTACTGAGACCCAGGGAGTTAGGAAACATGTTAAAGGTCACAGCCCTCACTAGGAACTACTGCTTGGATTCACAGGTACTCAGCCCACCCCCATGGCGCACCACCCCTGCCTGGAGAAATAAAAGACCCAGCCAGAAGGCTCTTGGAATGATGACATCCACACATGAAAGGGCCTCATATGTGATCCACAAATCTAACCACAGATGGGAAAACCTGATGCTTTAAGAAAGCCTCTTGATCTATTTTTTCAAACATTTCGGATTTTGGCAAAAACTTTTGTGATTTGAAAATGCAATTTTTACTCTTAATTTATATTTTCAAGGGAAATTTAAGTAAAAAAACATGTCTTTCTAGTTAAATGGAAGCCTTTGCTATATACAAAGAGGGAGGGGGAGAGTGCTGAGAACGATGCTGGCTGATTCCCAGATAGATTCAGGAAAAGCTGTTGGAGAGGTGGATTGTCTTCAGAGAAGGTGGGTGGCGGTGTTAGGAGAGTAGGGAAAGGGTTGGGAACTTTGCCCAGGGGAATGGTAAAAGGAGGCAAAGAAAACGAGTGCTGAGCTGGGGAGGGTGAGCCGGGCTGGGACCTCACAAGTTTAAAAGCACCTAGGAGGCCAGCAGGACCATGTCACCTAATCCCAGGCCACAGGACAGGAGTGAGAAGCACATTGGCTATCAGGCTGCTTGTTGACCACACTTTTTGGTTCCTTCTCCTATAAGACAATGGGCCTCTTGTAGTCAGGGACCACACACTCTTGACCTTTGTATTCTCAGGGCCTAATGTAATGCTTAGCACATACTTGATGTTTAGAAAATGCTTAGAAAATATATGATAAATAAATGAGAAAAAGAATGCATTTCCAACCCAAACCACCCAAAACTAAGAAGTCTAGACAAAGGCTGTAATGATTAGTGTTACTTGCTAATATTCATAGGCTACATGCCAAACTGGTAAAATAGTTTGACTTGGTGAAATTAAAAAAAAAAAAAAAAAACTACCACTCGATGTAGTACAGAAAAAATATAAAAATAAATATAAAAAGTGAGTCAAACTCTGTTCAACTCAATCTAGTCAGATCAGTTCCAGCTGCTGCCAGCAGGTCTGAGTAGACTTGAGCAGAGCTTCTGATTCACTGCTGGCGTCCCTTCCTTCTGTTTGTTAAATTTACTAGCACCTGTTTTTTTGTTTTTTTTTAATAAATTTACTTATTTATGTATTTATTTATGGCTGTGTTGGGTCTTCGTTGCTGTGCGCGAGCTTTCTCTAGTTGTGGCGAGCGGGAGCTACTACTCTTCGTTGCGGTGTGTGGGCTTCTCATTGTGGTGGCTTCTCTGTTGCAGGGCACCGGCTCTAGGTGCGAGTGCTTCTGTTTTTAAACTTACAGAAACGCTAAATTATGCTACAGAGGCTGACTTTTTACTCTGAATTGCATGGAAGGCTAATCTCTTTGCATTTAAAAACCTTGGGTTTGGAGCAGTCACAGACTGGACTTGGGGCTGAGGTCCAGCCTCAGGGCCGCAACTCCCTGCCTCCAATGACCATCTCTCCACATCCCACAGGACCTTTGCTGGCTAAAGGAGGGAAGAACCAAACCTTGGATTGGAAGTAATGTACAGCCTCTCACCCTCCCTAGAATCTGGCAAACTAGTACACAGTGCACATCCCTCTGAATCAAAGCAGGTTAGAGCAAAAAGAGACAGGAGAGGAAATCACAGCCTAATGAGATAGTGTGTGACTTGCCCAAGGCCGTGTGGCTGGCTAGCTACGGCTGGGACCCAGATTCCCTCCTCCCCCGGGCTGCTTCCCTTTGCACACACTTCATACTTAGAGGCACTGGAGGCAGGGTAGGCCACTGCTGGCACCAGGCAGAGACTCAAAGTCATTGCCAATGGAGGCGCTGGGAATTGTGTTAACAAGACTGAAGCTTATATACTGTACACGCAGTCAGCCCAGACTACCCCTGTTGTAGATATGAGTGCTGTTTGTAAATTTAAAATTTTCTTTTCAGCAAAACTCCAAACAGTTGTCTTTCCTTGCTATTTCTGCTTCTTCCTTTCATATTTTTCTTGACCCCACTGTGAACAGGCTTCCTTCCCCACCACTGCACTAAACGTGCTCTTTCAAAGACCTCTACATTGCCCAGTCCCGTGCTCGAGTCCTGGTCCTCATCTTACCTGGGCAATCAGCAGCTCTTGGCATAATTGTTCACTCTGTCCATCTCAAAACACCTTTTTTTTTTTTTTTTTTTTTGCCTTTGGAACACTATTCTCTCTTGGTTTTCCTTCCCTGGCTGGATCTACCTTCACTCTTGATTCTACTGACTGGTGCTTTGCAGTCTTCTCAGTTACCTCCTCCTTATATTCCTAACATGTAGGAACTCTAAGTGCTTTGCCCACTAGTACAGACCTTGAATTTACCCTCACTCTCGAGTAAGCTCATCCAGTGCCATGGCTCAAAATAAGCATCCTCTGGCTGCTGATGAGCAAATTGATTTGTCTAGTCCTGACTTATCTTCTGAATCCCAGACTGACTACCAGCATCTCTTCTCAGATGTCTGATAGGCATCTCAAACTCAGTAAGACCAAGATCAAACTCTTGATTCTGCATCCTACAACAACACAGACACTCCTCCCACAGTCTTCCTATTTGAATATGTGGCAGCTCCATCCTTCCAGTTGTTCAGGCCCCATATCTTGTAAATATCTTGTCTTTCTCTCCCACATCACATCCAATTCATCTTCAAGTCCTATTGGCCCAACCTTGAAAATGTACCCAGAACCTGACCACTTCTTACCTCTTTCACCTCCTCCACCATTTTGTACCCCTTACCATGGTATTTTGCCTGGATTATGTCAGTAGTCTCCAAACTGGTCTCCCTACTTTTGTTCTTTCTCCCCCAAATCCATGTCCCACACAGGAGTCAGTAATCCTTGTCAAATACAAGTCAGATTCCACCACTTTCCTCCTCAAAACACTGAATGTTTCTGGTCTCACTCAGAATAAAAACCAAAGTCTTTATCATGATCTACAAGGATGCACATGACCTTGGCTGCTTCTCTGATTTTATTTCCTACCACTCTTTCCCACATCTTGTGGCTCCAGTGACCAGGGCCTACTTACCGTTCTTGGACAAGCCAAGCACTCTCCCTGCTCAGAGTCTTTGCACCTGCTATTCCTTCTGCCTGGACTGTTCTTTTCTCGGAAAACTGAGGGGTAAGCTCCCCACCTCCTCAGGTCTCTTCTACTTGAAGGAAGAGGCCTTCCATGACCACAGCACAGAAAATAGGAACCCCTGCTTCTTTCTTTAACTAGCATCTGTAACCACCTGACATAAACAATATTTGTTTGTTTTCTGTCTCCTCCCACTCAGGTATAAGTTCTATCTTCTTTTTTTATCTTTCGTTAAAGAGTCCTCTTGAATAAACTCACTCATACCGTACCCTGCATTACTATCATTTTGGGTCTCCATTGTTGTGCCAGGTCAGTCCTGTCTGGCTCATCCCATTGGGTGTCAGGGCCTGGGACATAGTCCACATTGTCACACAGTAGAGGACAAGTGATATCCTTTGCTGCTGAGGGAAAACTCACAGAAATCAAGAGTGAAAGAAAAAGAAAGTCTTAGGTCCTGCTAACCTTTCCCAGTCACCTGCTGATCTCCCTGTAGTGAGGGTCTGCATTCCTGCAGTGGGACTCTGTTTTATCTGTTGCTTTCTCTGGGAGACCCAGAAGAGTGTCAGGGGTATAATGCTGAACAGTGTATTTTAAGCCTTTTCCATCTGGTATTGATCTCTTTTTTGGGGGGGGGGCATGTGGCACGCGGAATTCTAGTTCCCTGACCAGGGATCAAACCCGCATCCCCTGCGGTGGAAGCACAGACTCTTAACCACTGGACCACCAGGGAAGTCCTGATCTCTTTTTAAATTTGCATTTCTTCTCTAGTGGTTTTGGAAACAGTGACCATACTACTGGATACTGCATTTTTCTTGTAAATTATTCTCCTTTCCACACTTTTTAATCCTTTGGCCGCACCTCACAACATGTGGGATCTTAGTTCCCTGATCAGGGATCGAACCCGTGCCCCCGGCATTGGAAGGTGGATTCTTAACCACTGGACCACCAGGGAAGTCCCCTGCCATCCACACTAGTTGGTACTTCCCATTCCTGAACCTCCTAGTGTTGCTCTGCCGAGATTGGCTCACATTTCATTTCTTTTGCAGGCATTTTCTTTGCAGATACTTGGTGCTCAGATTGTTCAGCTCTGCTGATTTTTCCATCTGCTCTCCATCTTTCAAAAATTTGTTGCTATCCCTTGTCTGCTATTGTCTCTTCTTTCATTCTCTTTGTAATTTTGTATTATTTTTATTCTTTTAATTTCATTTTAGTGACATTTTGGTAGTAACAAATAAATATAGCAAATATAACAATAGCAATAAATATAACGATAAATATAGCAAATAAATAACCTAAATTTTTTTCTGTCCATATGAGTTACAAATATTATTCTTTTCCCAGTTTATAACTTGAATTTTGTTTTCTCCTATGGTGGTCTTTAACATGCAAATGTGCAAAATTTATATACAACCAATCTATGAATCTTTTAAGTTTCCTGCCTTTGGTATTATGTTACTTAGAAAAGGCTTCCCTATCCTGGTTCATGCAGTTGTTTGCTCATTTTTTTCTAGCTTTCTTTTTCTTTTTTAGGGAGTTACTTTTCTTCATTTAAAAAAATTCCTTCTGTCAAATAAAGTAGGTTTCACTATATAGAGAGGACTGTGACCAGTTCTTCTCCTTCTTTGTTAAGGAATGAATGAGGGAATGGTCCTATATGATTAGAGGCAGATAGATAAGTTTAGGGGGGATATGGAAATAGAATTTATTTTAAACAACAAAACTTTCTAATAATCTGAGATAGTCTGGTGCCATATTCATAAAAGTAACGATGTATATGTTTATACATGCTTGCCTGCTGCGTTTTAGTGGTGCTCTCACACACATCATCACATTTGCTTCCCACAGTCCTGAGATGTCAGGTGCCAGGAGACAAAGCACTAGATCTGACTCACTCAAAGGATCTTTCCAGCCCAATTTTTTCCTGATTTCATCATTAAGTTTGCCAAAGTCCCATTTTTAATGGCCTTACAAAGTTTGGCTGACTTATAAAGAAGGAAAGGAAGAAAATAAAACAGAAAATGCACAGAAAGATATTTGAGGCTAACACTTTGAATTGTGCCTACTTCACAGAGCGAAAATGAGAAGAATTTAATTTTCTGGTCTGCTTGTTCTAGCATGCTTCTCTAGGTTGGTGATCAGCTCCGTGGGAACACAGAGAATATAAAAGATATTCTAATTCAAGTGAGTGTGTTCAGTTCATTCCATTCTTCTTGTAAAACTGCTGTAAAGTCCTGTCTAATGTGAAACAGTTTTAACTTGCTAAATAACCTGCGTATTAACTCCTATTAATATTGAACCATGGTAGCATATTCGCCTGGTCCTTGTAACACATGGAAACCCACAAGCATGACTCAAATCTGAGACGACTTCACCTAGACTTGCACACAGAACAGAGATTTTAAAAGTTGCTCTGTTTGGTCAAGCTGAGACCCAAATAATCACCCAGACCCAAATAATCACCCACATATATCAGCTGCTATGTTATTCTCTAAACTTACCCACATGGAACTCTCTTTTATCTAGTTAGGACACCTTTAAAAGTTACTCCATTAAGAAAAAGTGTCTTAACTTTTTGTCAGTTGAAAACCTTACTGAAAATCCCCTCTTCTGCCAACTGAAAATTTATTTAAGAGGTCAAGACTTGGGCTTCCCTGGTGGCGCAGTGGTTGAGAGTCCGCCTGCCGATGCAGGGGACGCGGGTTCGTGCCCCAGTCTGGGAAGATCCCACATGCCGCGGAGCGGCTAGGCCCGTGAGCCATGGCCGCTGAGCCTGCGCGTCCGGAGCCTGTGCTCCGCGACGGGAGAGGCCACAACAGTGAGAGGCCCGCGCACCACAAAAAAAAAAAAAAAAAGAGGTCAAGACTTTAGCTACATGCAGGCAAATTTCCACTATCAGAAATGTCATCTGTTATAACAAATTCCTTAGACCACCAAAATTTTAACATAAAGCTGGCTAGTGTCCTAATAGTCTGGCTTACTATACAGGGACTTTCCAAGAGAAATGAATCATTGTAATAGATTATAGCTTGGTCCCCTACAATTAGAATGATGAGGGTCTTCCACATTGGAAGTGATATTTCAGAATTTTTTTTTCCATTAATTTATTATTACCAAGAGTCAAAATAAAGAGTCACCAGTTGGTTGCTGATGTCTATTGTTTCCTTGGTTTGTTGACAAGTGGGACAGGTCTGAGCATTCCCAAGTATATATGCTCATACCTGTTTCCTTTAACTGAATTCTTTAATGGGAAGCGCTCATGGCAGAGACAGTAAAACTTTCTCTTAATTTTGCTCCCACTGTTGTCCTCCGTTTTTCTCCTTCCCCTACAGCCCCAGGAACTTTCACTCAGGTGTGCAGTAGATTCTTATTCACAGTCACACTTCCGGTAAACACTTGAGTTATTTTCCACTCAAAACCATATATGGGAAACTTTATACACCAATTAAGTTATTAAGTTTTTTTGCTTTTGCTGAAATTATAGCAACCCTAGTGGGAACACACATTATCTCAGACTGGTCAATAGCACTTTTATGAATAAAAGTGGGGAAAATATCCTTACTTAATGAATGGAGAGTGAAAGATGAAGTCTTTTAAATCAAGTATCCATGGGGTGGGGGGGCAGTAAAAGCAATGCTTGGTGTCAAACAGAATCACTGATTCAAAGAACAGACAATCTTGTAAAGAAAATGTCCTAGGTTTTAAATATCCTTGGTTATAAATGGGGGCTTTGTTTGATTGGTATCTCACTAGTTAGTTGATTATCTTCTTCAGTGAAAAGCCTCCACATTCTCTTAGTCACCAGTTTGGAGAGACTGGACTCTACATTCAATCATGTGCCAAGACTTATAGCCTCCATCTTTGAGCTTATTCTTTTCCTGTCTATTTCCTTCTTTCAATTCCCATGGTCCCCAGATGATTCCACTGTCCCAAAGCCTTTCCTTGGAAAGTGACTCCATGTTATATTTTTCGCTGAATTTATTTACTGATTATTTATTCTCAAGGAACAATCCAAAGTTGACTATTTCTCCTTACTGAGATAAAACGAATGCTGCCTTTCATTAGGATCTTTTTCACCTAAAACACATTGATACACTCAAATCTGGGTTTCTCAAATATTCATGTTCATAGACATCGCCTGGGGATCTTGTGAAACAAGAGATTCTGATTTGGAAGGTCCAGGGAGAGGGCCTGAGAGTCTGCGCTGGGAACACGTTCCTCAGTGGTGCTCATGATGCCGTTTGGGAACCACACTCTGAGCAGTAATATTTTCAATTGTCCCATAGTCACCTCAACAGTACCAGTAATGCCTTAACAACAGTGGTGTTTCTATATGGGATAGCTTTTCTGAATTTTGTTTTGTTTTCCTTTTGCCTGCTACCTAAGGTCATTCTGGGTTCTTGCTTTGTAACAGGATAGCAGAATTGATGCAGCTACATTAAAACAAAAAGGGAGACATAGTGTCTGGCTGCTTTGGGCATTCCTGTTAGCAGGAATTGCAGTCTTTCAGGAGTCTTCATTTTTAATAGCTATGCTATCAGAATCTCAGTCTTGGCATTAGGGCTAGGTGTTACAGCTGCCCATAAAGTGTTCTGATTTATGGACTCACTGTTCCTAATCATAAAATGAGGAGAAATAATAAATTTGAAAAAGAATTCCACAGTCTAATGAGATTTCAAGCTATTTGTTATTTAATGACCATTTAATACCATGAAGATTAGAATAACTCTAATTTGCAAAATACACTTAATATTCTGGAAATATCAGCAACTGAAAAGCAGGTTACATGATATAATGAGTGAAGTTGCCTTTCCTCTAGACCTGTTTGTTCCTTGCCCTCTCTGGCCTGTTTCTGGTTTCACTCACCTTTTTCCATTAGTTTTCCAGATGATTCATCAACTTTCTGACATTCCTACTTACCATCTGTGTCCAACATCCTAGTAAAATCCAATAAACTTTCTAATACCCAGCACCCCATCAGCTATGTCCTTGTGTATAGCTAATTCACCAGAGGTTGATAGTCCTAAGGATGACCTCAAGAGAAAGGGCACTACCACTTTCTGAACACCTACTATGTGCCAAGTTCTGTGCTGGTTGCATTAACTAAATCATCTCATTTGATCCGGAAGCATTACAGACCCTAAAAAGTCCTTTTACAGAAAGATTAGATTATACTCAGTTTATTATTAAGAATAATTATATCTTCTTTCTTAAGTATCTCAAATTATTGTTAAATTTTATTTGTTTGAATGCATAATGTATACATATGGTATCAATTCAAAATATACAAAAAGGAATAGAGGGAAAAATAAGTCTCTCTATTCCCCACCACTCAAGTCTATACCTGAAGGCAACTACTGTTACCAGTTTCTTACGTGTCCTTTCAGAAATAGTCCATTAAGCATAGACTATTACACAATGGACTATTAATAGTCCATTAAACAATCTTAGATTTCTTTAAAAATGTATTACCCATTATGGAGTATATAGAAATCCTCAATTACTAATAACACCTTAATATATATAGAGATTAAAATTTAGAAATATGTTTTCATGACCATTATGACACTTGATTCTTCCTATAATACCATGAGATGGGTAGGCCATACATTCCTGTTAACCAATTTACACTGAAGCTCACAGAGGTGAAATGACCTGCCTATGTGTATATAGTTAGCAGAAGAGCCAGTTCTAGAACAATGTCTAGAATGCTTGTTCCATGACACCACAAAAAAGTAGCCCAAGGATCATAGATCAAACAATGTCAGCCCTTCTCGACTAGTTAAAATATTCTTTAAATGTCAGTTCTCAGAGAATTTTTGTTTAATACAGCAGCAACAAGGCATTACTTCACATAAATAATATATCACATAAAAATTCAGTATTCTGGCTTTGCAATTGAAATCATTAAAGTGTAACCAAACATTTTAACTCAACAAGGGTCTGAGTTCCTGTTGATGGAGATGCGTGGTCCTTTCCCTGAGATAGTTTTGGTAATCAGATCTTAGAGGTTGCTAGAGGAGGGCTGGGTAATTTATGTATCTGGTCTATCAAACAAGAGCAAGCAGAAGGCAACATTATTCTTTGTTACAACTGACTGATGACATTGTTTCCCCATTTTGGGATCCTAGGCAGATCCATAACTTGTATGTTGCTCTCAGGTATTAGCAAATACTTTGTGTTTTGAGATGTTGAAGTTCCAGTTCGGTCTAATACAGAAGCTTCAACTGCTCACTCAATGTGAAGTTTCCTCCCTCCTCCAGCTCAGCCCTGCCTCAGGACACCAGCATGGATGAAGTGGTGGCGTGGGTAGGCTCACCTCCCCCCCCACCTTGGTTTCCTACTCCTCTTGATTCATTCGCTGCCTTTGGATCCTCCAGCATTGGAACAGCAGTGGGAAGGAATGGCAAGGTTGTCATTCGAGAGAGTTATCTGGGTGTGGCGTTATCTGAAGGCTGAGGTTTTCTCTCATGAGACACCTTTAGCATTCCTCAGAAATACCTCCCCTGGGCACTGGGGAGCTCCCACTGTGGTTTCCCAGTACAGGTGTCTCCTCCAACTGGCTGCTGTTACTTCCCTTTGGCCCCTGGCTTCCTGTAGTCCACCTCTAACTTCATTCTTCTGTGTACCTGTGGCTCCTGATGGTTCTCTTAGGCGAAGCACCATTCAAGGATAACCAAGTCCAGATGCCTTCCCTGGAGTCCTCACAGGAAACAAGCTGTATCATCAGTGAAAGTACAATTGATTCCATCATTGCCCGCTTTCTCACTCAGCTGCCACGGGCTGCTCTGTTTAGCTTCTCATCCTCTGACTTTTTCAGGTCCCACTCACTATGTAGTAGGCTGAATAATGTCCCCCCAAAGATGTCCACACCCTAATCCCTGAAACCTCTGAACAGTTTACACTACATGGCAACAGGGATTTTGCAGATGTGATTAAGGTTATGAACTGTAAGATGAGGCGATGACCCTGGGTTATCAGAGGGGCTCAGTATTATTACATGAGCCTTTAAAAGCAGAGAACATCTCCTGGCTGAAGTCAGAGAGATATGGCAGCATGAGAAGGATTCCACATGCTCTGGCTGGCTCTGAGATGTAGGGGCCCTTGTGCAAGAACCAGAGAGAGGCCCTGGGAGCCAACGGCAGTCCCCACCTGACAACCAGCAAGGAAACAGGGACCTCGGTCCAACAGCCGAATGGAACTGAGTTTGGCCAACAGCCTGAATGAGCCTGGAAACAGATTCTCCCCTAGAGCCTCCTGAAGAGAATGCAGCCCAGCCAACACCTTGATTTCAGCACAAAGCAGAGAAACCAGCTAAGCCCACTGGACTTCTTACCTACAGAACTGTGAGGTAATGAATGTGTTGTTTTAAGCTGTTAAATTTGTGGTAATTTGTTACGGCAGCAATAGGAAACGAATACACTCTACACAGGTCCGTTCTTCAAGGGGGCTTCTGAAGCCCCCTCTCACTTGCTTAAGATGAGAGAGGGAAACACTGGCAAGGGGAGAGGAAACATTTCAGCAGCCTAAAAATTGTTTCTGATGAAATCCTTGCTTTCCTCATCAATTCATAGGTCTCCCCTTATATATACACCTGAGATTGAGGGAAGGGCTAAGGGTTCCTGGGCCAATTTTTGGTCACCCCAGAACAAGTTACATCTCTTTAGAATACATGGGTACTTAACAACATGTGTTCTTATCTCTAGGGCCTCAGCTAACACTGAGACAACAGGAAAGTCTTGTTTTTATATCCTGTTACACGTATCAATACATATCAGCAGAGTTGCCTTCCCTCTCAGGTTTAATGTTCTTGAAACACGTTGGATAGACTGGAGTTGCTCTAATAAAGAAGGGTAACAGGAGAGGGAGATGAGATCCCAGAGAGGATTCACTGCCAGGATGGGGAGAGAGACAAGTCAGGAAAAAAAAACAAAAAAACAAGGTTGCCCAAGACATGAGTTAGTGTGGATGAGACAAGGCTTCTAGCCCTAGACTTTGGGCTTGGTGGGACCCAAGGTAGAAGAAGTAGCAACAGGAGACAGGAGTTAGAGTTTGGTGGTTCCGGATGAGGCATGGCTCACAGGTAAGCGTTCATTCCCATCTCTTCCTACAGGAGTCTCTGCGAGAATGGATTGAACTGGGGCTCTGTAGCTTCAGTAAGTACCGTAGTTGACCCTTTCCTCTCTTAGTTTTGGGACTGCGCAGCTTGAATTTCCAGCAGAACATGGTGATGAGGGAGCAGGGGACAGAGTGGCAGTTCTGTTTGTGGGTGGAGGGGGTAGGACCCATGGGACCCTACTGCCAGTATTAAAGGCCATATGCTGGGCAGAACCTGGGTTGTTTCCCATCTGCAGATTCATGTGTATCTGAGGAGGGAAGCAGGCAACTACCTCACAGTGTCTGTCCCACATGCCGCTGCCCTCAAGGATCATTTTGCAGCCATGATTTCACAGACTTTAACAACCTATTCAAGCTTCCTCTGTTTGGCCAGCAGACACCTATTCATTGAATGTGCTAGGCTATGGCCTCCACTGTGGAGGTTGGTGGTTTGCAATGCTGCTGCTGTTTAGGAATTGGGAGATCATGGATAGAAACCTCCTCCTGCCAAGAACGTGCTTATTCTATAGAATAAAGGGTAACTGTAGGATAATTTCTGGAATCCTATTTCTTTTCCATACTCATTTTAGGAAGAAAAAGATGAATATAAAGTATAAAGAAAAAGATTAATAGGTAGAAAAGTTTTTCTTGTGGGTTGTTTCAGCTGAAACACCTCACAGTATGACCATTCTATGTGTATTTTATGCCTCTCATTTAATTATCTCTAACGGACAGCCAAGAGCTGCCTGTGATCCAGAACCTCAGCACCTAACGCCATTCCTGACACACAATGTAGTGACTAATAAATATTTGTTGAATCAATGAATGTGGAAAAATGCAAACCAAGCATTTGAAATATTATGCTACATTTCTTTCGGCTTCAACTCCACACTAATGAGTGAGGGAGGTCACTGGAAGAGTGTGAGGGCCATCACGAGGTTCATATTTCAACAACCGGTGCCAAATTCTTAATGCCAGATGGGATGAGATGGGATGTTAAACCGCTTCTGATTACCACGTTGTTGGCCTTGATTGCCTCAGTATTATTCTCCAACTGCTTCGTCTCTATGGATCTCTGACTCCTTATTACCTCCAGTTGAAATACCCCACAAATCATCCTGCCTTCTTTATGCTCTCTCTCTCACCTCCAAGTCATCCTGTCATCTTGCTCCAGCTAGAGCTGCTCCCATTAAGAAGATCGTGGCAAATTCTCTCCCTACCCGTTTGTTCTTCAGGAAAATTATTCCATGGATAAGTGGATGTTACAGACACTTTTCAGAACATACTTCATCTGAATTTCTCCTGCCTTCCCACATTCTTCTAAGCCAGTTACCTTTGCATTCGAGTGGAATTAAATTCAAGGAGATAGAGGTTCTGAATTTCTTCCTTTGACCAGATGGAAATCGTTACGTTAGAATGCTGATGACTGCAAAACCTTGGACATATTGTTTTCACAATTAGGAAATGGCAAACACAAAGCGCTCCGGTGCAGAGCCAGCATGCAAGTTCAGCTTCCATTTGCTGCTATAAATTTTGTTCTTGTTGCTGCCAGTGAACACCAACTGTTCAAGTGAAATAGTAAATCCAAATGTGCCTTTGGATAAGAGTGAAAAAAAATTAGATGCTGCCTAAATGCTGATATGAAAAGATTTTTCAACACACCAAACCAGGGAAGGGAAAGAAATGGGGAAAGAAAGTTGAACTGAATGCCGCTCTCACTATAACTCCTTAGTGGAAAGCACTAAAAAAAAAAAGGAAATGTTGATTCCACATACTGTTTAAACGTCAAGGAGAAAATAAGTACAGAATGAGGATATTGACCTTAGGGTGGGCAGATTGTGAGCACTGTAGGCGTACCAGAGAAGACATACACAAGTTGTGCAAATCAAGGGAAAGAAAAGTCCCAAAGTTTACTCAAGGCTGAGGGGGGCACACGACCCCTATGTTACTTGCTAATGATCAATCTAACAGTTGAAAGTCAAAGCCAGAAGCAAGTGCAGTCTGTTATACAAGGACTTTAGTGACTTTCTATCTCACAGATTTACTTTAAGGTTAATCAACAGATATCTGTACTCAGGTCTCCCTCCAGTTTAATTTAATGTGCAACTGAATTATGACTCAAGGAGATAGTTTCAGAAATGATTTCAGAAATGAATTTTAACTTTGGATTACCTAAATTTATGATGGGTTTCTCTTCTCCTTTCCCCCATCATTTTTCTGTGATACTGAGGAAAATGTATGAACCTTGGAGCTGGCTGAACTGAGCCCCTTGTAGTAGGTCTGATCCTTATACCCCTTGACCCTACTTTCTCATGTGAGTAACAGTGCTCACAACCACTGGGTCATTGTGAGGATTAAATGAGACATTGCATGTTAAATGCCAGGCACAAGCCTTGAACATAAAAGATCCTAATGATAATACTAGTTCCACACACCAGATTAGACTTTGCAAACAAACAATTTGAAAAACAGAACATTCAAATAAATTCTATAGCATGATGAGGCTCCAGGCCAAGAACCAAGCAGTAAAGATGTTCCAAACCAGAATATTTCAGCATCTGAGAATAGCTAGGGCTTATCTTCATGGCTAAAATAAGCAGTTTAATGTAAAACAGTCTTTCCTTTTTTTTTTTTAATTCTTCTTCATTTACTTATGTAAGGGAAACCATTTTCAGAATAATGGTTAAAATCTGTCCTTTGTAGATCTGAAGATTTGGGCAAGTTTCATACTGAAGTCAAGATCTACTGAAAGTGTTAGATGGATAGATGAGGACCAGACGCAGCTGTCAAAAATAAAACAGACAATGGTGTTGTGAATGCCTTCATGTGAGGCCAAAGCTAAGTAAGCGTTTGCCTTATTTTTGTCATTGAATTAACTGATGTATCTGGTTTAACTGGCCAAATTATTTTTGCTTAAATGTTCACATGTTTCAGTGTTGTATTGTTATAGTTAATGCTTTCAAGAGTGCAGAAAACACCAAGAGTGGCAAATATATGTGTTCAGAGGAAGAGAAATTACTCATTTCCAGACCCCAGATTTATAGCAATTTTTATATACATAGGAAAGTGTTGGTTTCTCCTTATGGCTACTTCTAAACATATGTAAATTATCAGAGTCTGTGTGCATTTATTTCCACAAAAAAATAATACCAGCAGAGACACAGCTAAGCCAAGTTGAGCCTTGCTGGGTGGGTTTGAGGAAACATAGGCCAACTCAGGGCAAGGCAAGCTCATGAGATAGGAAGTATAAAATTGTAATAAATAGCCTTAGAAACATTTTCCTTTGGAAGAGACATCCCAATAACATCCTACATTAATAGAAGAGACACACATGTGTGCTATGTATGACACAGTAAGTAAAACCAAAAGACTCACTCTGTCTAATCCAGCTTGAATTGCAACTTTAATGAAGGAAACAGTGGTTTTGATTCAAAGAAGCTCAGGATTGGAAGGGAGATATAAAGTCTAACATCTCATCCATCTGATGCCTGGATCTCCTTTACTCTGTTCTGGCAGAAAGATCATCCAATTGACACTGGAAATGAGCAGCTCACTCCTTTAGAGCTGGCTATTCTATCTTTGAATTACATCTTTTTTCTATCTGAATAAGAAAATGTTTTCTTCTTTTGGACCAAGGCCTGTTTCTATGTAATTTCCACTCATTCTTCCTATTTCTAGCACTCAGGGTCACACCCAAGCAGAATCCCACTTCCAGTGGCAACCAGTCTTACAAATGTTAAGGCAAAGGTCATAAATTAGCCCACATAGTAATTTTAAATAATTAGAAATTAGCTACTGATATTTAAAACTTGGAAAATTACCTATAAAAATCCATATTTTCAACTCCCTGAAGCTTCCTTTGGATGCTCTGGAAGCAATGAGCCCACATTCCCAAATGGTAATAACTGAGATGAGTAGCTTGAGTAGTGCTGCTTTTTTTAGACAGGGAATGTGCGTGCCTGTTCACCACAGTCCTCACTATTCCCTATTGTCTTGCACTGAGGCTGCTTTCCTCATTTTATGATGCTGGACTGGCCCCTGAGACATTTGTATTTGCAGTTCCTACTGTGTCCTCTATAAGCCTTCTTTGCTTCAGGAGATTTATCCTCAGTTCCCTCTTTTTCCCCTTTGCAGGAATAACTTCAGGCATATTTGAAACATAAGCCTGCTGAGTGATACTACACATGAGAAATTGACATTTGATTTGTTCAATCTCATAATTAATCCTCAGTAATGTGCTGGGGTAACCATGTAGTTAGAAACTTTCAATAACTTCAATAAGGTAAGACTGGGATGTGGAAGGAGGAGGTTATAAAAAGCCAGAGAGAATGTGAATTATAGCCTCTCATGCCTGCTGAAGGCCTAATTCTAGGTAGTTCTTCTCTGCTGCTGTGAATCCTCATGAGGACTTGGACATATGGGACACCAGTACCTACCACCAAGAGCACGCTGTGTGGTTTTCTGCTTTGTTTAGTTGCCTCTGTGTTGTCCTATCAATTGTACCATAATCCTCCATGTTCTGAAAAGGGGAAGAGTGCTTGATTTTGAATCTCAGCATCTCCAATAACTAGCTGAGAGACCTTGGGAAAGTTACTTAACATCTCTGAGTCTCAGTTTCTCCATTTGGAAAATGAGGATAGTAACAGGTTGATGTTACTTATAGAAATGCTGTGAGAAATACCTGAGATAATGTACATAAAGTGCATATAGAAGCTCCTGGTTCACATTAGTCAGTCAATCAATGTTAGCTATTAATTGCTATTCAGATATCTTTCCTCCACATTGTAGCAGACTGCTCCCATGGCTCCACAGCTTCTCCCATGTCTGCGCATGCTGGATCAACTTACAAGTGCCAGCACTTGTGATTCTGGCCTGAAGGTTTTCTCCAACACCCAATTCTTTCTGTCCCCTATGTACCCATGGCAAGCTGGAAGTGCTAGGGAGTTAACAGCCTTCTCTCTCCCAATAACAGATGGGAGTTGGTGGATCAACACCCCAGCTCTCTCACCCTTCTCTGCTGTTGGGAACAGCACCAGAGGCATCCTCAGCACTTAACATTTTCAAATGAGAAAAAATCTTCCCTGATTCTAGAAGTCTTCAAACAGTGCCTTATGTGTTCTCATGGGCCTGACAAGGACACTAACCACACACCTTCTGCTATTATCTCTCCCTTTCTCTCTAGCAGCCCCTTGCTCAAGTCCACAGCTTGTACAGCCTCAGATGCAATGAAACTGTTGGCTTTGCTGATGGGACCATCCAGAATATACTAATATTCATACTGGGCTGCTGTCTCTCCAAGAGCCCAAATCCACTGGTCCTCAAGGAGCTGGAGGAGCGCTGGTTCCCTGGAGAGTGGGGGGAAGTGTCTCTCTGCCCAGCGCTGCTCTTTGTCACATGGGTCCCACAGTAGCACCACTGTGCACTGAAGACCGAGGATCTCAAAGCCTCTCATGAGGAAACCTCAGTGATTTTCTAGCCTCACCCTTTCTCTCAACAGAGTCATCAACTGAATACAAGGGATCCTGGGGGAACAGATAACTTGCTCTTTCCATTCATGCAGTTTCTCCTTCCCATCATAGAAAATTAAAAACAGGAGTAATCTCCCTCCTCCTTTAGTCAAAACATAGGCTTCAAAGCCCATCAACCTATGCAAATGGATAAGGAATAGTGAAATTCATCCCGGTCTGGGTTCAGCCACCCACCTCCCAAAATCCCAGAAAACTGGAAAAGCGTAGATTCTTAAAGACTTCCTAGACCAACTCTTTCATCTTCCAGATAAAACCCAGAGAGGAGGTACTCTTGTCTATGGTCACACAGGTCTTGCTCATAAACGTAACACTTCCATAACAACTCAGTACTGGGTTTTTCAAATACCGTATGCTAACACACATATATGGAATCTAAAAAAAAAAAAGGCTTTGATGAACGTAGGGGCAGGACAGGAATAAAGACGCAGACATAAGGAATGGACTTGAGGACACGGGGAGGGGGAAGGGTAAGCTGGGATGAAGTGAGAGAGTGGCATGAACATATATACACAACCAAATGTAAAACAGATAGCTAGTGGGAAGCAGCCGCATAGCACAGGGAGATCAGCTCGGTGCTTTGTGACCCCCTAGAGGGGTGGGATAGGGAGGGTGGCAGGGAGATGCAAGAGGGAGGGGATATGGGGATATATGTAAACATATAGCTGATTCACTTTGTTATACAGCAGCAACTAACACAACATTGTAAAGCAACGATATTCCAATAAAGATGTTAAAAAAAAATCCCCCAAAATCTAGTTTATCAGCCGCTACTGAAGTCTTTTTGGTTCATGAACACATCTCTTTGCACCTGGTTCTCTCTCAGTAGGGCTTCACATTCTATGTCAGACAGGAGCAGATATATGGCAGGGCTCCAAGATTCCTAAAAGGTCAAATGCCTCCTTCCTCTTAGGAGCTCAACTGACACTTTGGGTTCAGTATTTTAACTGTTTGGACTCAATGAAAACTACACAAATTTTAGGACATCCATGAGGACCAAGTGTGATGGGACTCACTCTTTAGCTTAATAATCTACGAATGCCTTTAAAAAAAACATGAGGTTATTTTGTTTCTTAGTATGAAATAAATATGCATTCATCAGAAGAGACAGAAAATGTAGGAAAATAATTATTCACAATTCCACCACCAAGAGGCAAAAATCGTTAGCATTTGGGCATACTCACCCTTCCAGTCTTTGTATCTGTCTCTATCACCACACATTTCAAAAGAGGGATCATGCCATAAATACTCTTTTTTTAAAAATAAATCTTTATTGGAGTATGACTGCTTCACAATACTGTAGTTTTGGTTGTACAACAAA
Organism: Mesoplodon mirus; assembly: GCF_964341445.2. NCBI lineage: Eukaryota > Metazoa > Chordata > Mammalia > Artiodactyla > Ziphiidae > Mesoplodon > Mesoplodon mirus. The sequence continues at coordinate 16,938,327 of NC_138993.1, forward strand.
GTGAATCAGTCATATGCATACATATATCCCCATATCTACTCCCTCTTGAGCCTCCTTCCCACCCTCCCTATCCACGTCTCTAGGTGGTCACAGCACTGAGCTGATCTCCCTGTGCTACGCTGTTGCTTTCCACTAGCCAACTATTTACATTTGGTAGCATATGTATGTCGGTGATACTCTCATTTCACCCCAGCTTCCCCCTCCCCACCCCTGCCCCCTGTGTCCTCAAGTCCATTTTTTTTTTTTTTTTTGCAGTATACGGGCCTCTCACTGTTGTGGCCTCTCCCGTTGCGGAGCACAGGCTCCGGATGCACAGGCTCAGCGGCCATGGCTCACGGGCCTAGCCGCTCTGTGGCATGTGGGATCTTCCCGGACCGGGGCACGAACCCGTGTCCCGTGCATTGGCAGGCGGACTCTCAACAACTGCACCACCAGGGAAACCCCCTCAAGTCCATTCTTTATGTCTATGTCTTTATTCCTGTCCTGCCACTATGTTCATCAGTACCAATTTTTTTTTTTAGATTCCATATATATGTGTTAGCACACGGTATTTGTTTTTCTCTTTCTGACTTACTTTACTCTGTATGACGGTCTCTAGGTCCATCCACCTCACTACATATAACTCATTTTCATTTCTTTTAATGGCTGAGTAATATTCCATTGTATATATGTGCCACATCTTCTTTATCCATTCATCTGTTGATGGACATTTAGGCTGCTTCCATGTCCTGGCTATTGTAAATAGAGCTGCAGTGAACATTGTGGTAGATGACTCTTTTTGAACTATGGCTTTCTCAGGGTATATGCCCAGTAGTGGGATTGCTGGGTCGTATGGTAGTTCTATTTTTAGTTTTTTAAGGGACCTCCATACTATTCTCCATAGTGGTTGTAACAATTTACATTCCCACCAACAGTGCAGGAGGGTTCCCTTTTCACCACACCCTTTCCAGCATTTATTATTTCTAGATTTTTTGATAATGGCCATTCTGACCACTGTGAGGTGATGCCTCATTGTAGTTTTGATTTGTATATCTCTAATAATTAGTGATGTTGAGCATCTTTTCATGTGCCTCTTGGCCATCTGTATGTCTTCTTTGGTGAAATGTCTATTTAGGTCTTCCGCCCATTTTTTAATTGAGTTGTTTGATTTTTTGACATTGAGCTCCATGAGCTGTTTGTATATTTTGGAGATTAATCCTTTGTCCATTGTTTCATTTGCAAATATTTTCTCCCATTCTGAGGGCTGTCTTTTCATCTTGTTTATGGTTTCCTTTGCTGTGCAAAAGCTCTGAAGTTTAATTACATCTCATTTGTTTATTTTTGTATATACTACAAAGCTACAGTAATCAAGACAGTATGGCACTGGCACAAAAATAAATACTCTTTTGTTATCTGATTTTTTTAAAACTTACTATATGGAGATCATGTTTCCAGAGCATTAAATATTCTTTTATAGCCAGATAGTGTTCCATTGCATGGAGGCACCAAAGCTTATTTAATATTTCCACCCTCAGTCCTTCCACTGTCAGCAGTCTTTGGTGGGCATTAAGGTTTTTTCCAATTTTTTTGAATTTTGAACTTTGTGGCCAATAATTCTCTTTGAGGAAAATCATTTATGATTTTTTCCTTAGGATAAATTCCTAGAAATGAAGGTGGGTCAAGGAGTACTAAAAGTTTTAAAGCTTTTGGTTCCAAAAGTCTCTTCTGACAATAGTTCTTGACCGAAAAGACTAAGAAGAGATGAGCCCATATTGACCTCTCTTGCTGGTCAGATCTGAGGCTCCAACCACTCACCTATTGATTTATGATGTAAATGGTTCTGTATTTTGCTTTCCTAGCTCCCTCTTTTTTTAAGTCAGGTTTTTTGATGTATAATTTACATATAGTAAAATTCAGTCTTTTCTGGTGTACAGTTTTATGAATTCTGAAAAACACAGACAGTTGTGTAAGCACCACCACAATCAAGATATAGAACATTTCCATCACCCAAAAAGTTCTCTTGTGTACCTCTGTGTTCACTCCTGTCATCCCAGCCCTAGCTCCTGGCAACCACTCCTCTGTCCCCACAGTTTTTCTTTTTCCAGCATGTTATTCAAGTGGAATGATAGAGCAGGTAGCTTTTTAAGTCTGACTCTTTTCACTTAGCATAATGCATTCAAATATCCATGTTCTCGATTGCTAGGTTCTTTTTTTATTCCGTTGCACCAAGGTACCAGAGTTTGTTTATCCATTCACCAGGTGGTGGTTATTTGGGTTGTTACTGGTTTTTGGAGATTATGAACAAAGTTGATATAAACATTCACATACAGCTTTTGGTGTGGGCATGTATTTTCATTTATGTTGGGTAAATACCCAAATACTCAGTCAAATAAGTGACATTTAACTTTATAAGGAAATGTCAAACAGTTTTCCAAAGTGGCCGCACCATTTTGTACGAGGGTTCCAATTGCTCCATATTCTTATCAGTTCTCGATCTTGGTTTTTAAATTTTAGTGGTCAAATAGAATTAAGTTGGTATTTTACTGCGGTTTTAATTTGCATTTCCCCAACGACTAATAATGTTGAGTGTCTTTTCATTCATTCCTTTGCCATTCATATATATTCTTTGGTGAAGTGTCCAAATATTTTCCCATTTTTTGCTGGGTTGTTTGTTTTTTTTATTATTACTTGTCAGAGGTTTTTTTTAATATATATTCTGGATACAAGTCTTTTGTAATAAATTTGCTTTGCAAATATTTTCCCCCAGTCTGTGGCTTGCTTATTCATTTCCTTTTCTTAACAGTGCCTTTCGAAGGGCAGGAGTTTTTAATTTTGACAAAGTCCTGCTTATCTTTTTTCTTTCATAATTCATCATTTCGTTTCACAGCTGAGAAATCTTTGCCTTATCTATGGTTGCAAAGACATTTTTCCTATATTTTCCTCTAGAAATTTCATATTGTTAGGTTTTACATGTGGGTCTATATTTCATTTTGAACTGATTTTTGCATGTATGATTTTTGCAAGGTATGGGTCATGGCACATAATTTTACATATGGGTCCAAACTGTAGCACAATCTCTTGAAAAACTACCTCTACTGAATTTCCTTGGTTCTTTAGTTTTTGAAAATTATGAATAAAGTTGCCATGTATTTGTGCATCTGCTTTGGATTCAATTTTATCCCATTGGTTTATATGCTATCCTTTCATTGAGACACATACTTGATTACTGTAGCTTTATATAAGTCTTGAAATCAACCTTGTTCTTTTTCAAAATTGTTTTCACTGCAGTTTCCTTTGCTTTCCCATATAAATTTTAACATTATCTTGGTGATTTCTATAAAAACAGCTTGCTGGATTTTAGATTGGGATTACACTGAATCTACAGATCAGTTTGAGAAGGATTGACATCTTAACAATAATTGAATCTTTCTGGCCATCTTTTGATGCCAAATCATTTCTTCCACCTTGGATTATGAGACCAGCCACCCAAGTGACACTTTTCTTGTACAGTTTGGCCTCATGATTGAATCTGCACTGGATATTAGCTATTGGCAGACCACGCATAGTGACTTTAATCCTACAGGGCATAGAATTACCTGCTACGGTATATTGAAATTATGGATCGAAGTTTTTACCTCTCCCTTTAACCATGTCTTTGCCATGTAACTTTGAAGTGCCCTCCTACTGTGGATAGAGTAACCTGCTCTACCCTTGAAACTATGTCCAACCATTTGACTAACTTTGCCCCGTGGAATTTAGCAGATGTGACATAAAGACTTGAAATGATTTTGCACCTTGGGACTTGCTTTACTGTGTTTTTGTTATTGCCTTGAGAATACACTTGCTAGAGAATGAGAGATGTGAAGCAAAACCAAATTGCTCCAGTCATCTTAGTCAAGAGCAGCCTAGATCATCTGACAGCAAACTGACCCCCAGATATGTGAACATGCACAGCTAAGATCAGCATAACCAACTGTCTAGTCAACCACTCCAAATGCAGGAGCTATAAATGTTTATTATTTTATGCCATTGAGATTTTGTGTTTGTTTGTTATACAGTATCATCATGGCAATAGATAACTGACACATCTGGGTAATACAGAAGCTCTTTAAACTCCTTACAAACAGCATGATGCAATAACTTCCTAGGGTTGGGACATTAATCAAATGTAGCTAGTTTCATGGGTTAATCATGAAACTTGGGTTTTTTTTTCCTTCATTCTCAATACCAAGTATTGAAGAAAATTATCAAAAGAGAAACCCTGCTAAGTTCTGATCACCACTTCCAGTCCCAGAGTCAGGTAAAACTATAAAACTATGGAGAATTCCATTTCACTTCATTTTTATTTTTAATCACAAGGAGTTTATATGTCTTAACCCTTTTAGTAAATGATTGAGTACCCTAACTGTGATACGGAGATGAATCTAGAGGAAAAGGTCAAAAGAAAGATAAGCAACCAAAAATGATTAATCAACTCTTTTTTAAAAAAATCAAAGTTCTTAGAACTATTTGCTGAATTGTGTGTTTTATTTTTAATAGCTATTCTTTGAGTAGGAATGCCGTGGCATGAAGATAAGAGTCATAACATTTAAGACATGTTTATGAAGTTTAAACCACTAACTTGGCTGCAGTTGAAATGCATTCAGCTCCTTCCTGCTGTGCTCAGAGCCTTCCCAAAGGCTGAGCTGGCAAGGGTTGCTGCTACTGCTGACTCTTCCCCAGCTGGCACTGTGGGCTATGAGACAAATGTAGGCATTTAACCCACATTAAAGTGCATTTAGAAGTATCAGAATTTGTGTTTATCAGGGCTTTGACATAGAACACATTTCTAATCAGTGGGGTGTGTTTAGATCAGAGGCAGTTAACAACAGAATGATTTTGTGCAGCTTAAATTCCAGAGTCCCTCAGGAGTTGAGGGGGCAGGGGTGGGAAGGAAATGATTGGCTGTAAAAGGGTAGCATGAAGGTCCTTGTGGTGATGGAAATGTTCTCTATCTTAACTGTATCAAAGTCAGTATCCTGGTTGTGTTCTTTCATTTTAGTTTTGTAAGATGTTACCGTTGTGCAGAACTGGGTAAAGGGTTCACAGGGTCTCTCCGTATAATTTCTTACAACTGCATGTGAATCTACAATTATCTCAAAATAAAAAGTTTAAAATAAATAAATAAATAAATAATAAATTCCAGAGTCTTCTGGTAGAGCCAAAGAGAAGACAGACGACCCACGGCCATGCTGCTGTCAATGGCAATACCCTTGTAGGAGGGGCCTCCAGGGTTCAGGGACAGAACGCTGTCACAGACTACGCACCATTGGTGGCCACCTAGAAGTTGTCTCATTTGGTTTATTTTGTTCACTCACTCCTACCTGTTATCCTTGATGGCTTGTCATTTACCTACAAATTGCATTGCTTCCTTGAAAAATGAAAATAGACTTTGAGAAAACCAGATTTGTTTTAGATTAAGTTCTTTGGGGGAAAAATAGGAAGCATTAGTTTCTGAAGTCAGTCTGGGCTATGCTCATGATTCAAAGGAGGTGGCCAAAAAAGTCAGGGCTTGGGAAATATTCTTAAAATCAGGGCAGGTCTAGGTTGATAATGTCTACTAGTGTGTTTACATGAAATGAATAAATCAAAGCACATTCAGTAAAAATGATTAGAGACAGATGTTGCGATGGAGTCACATACACTTGGGTTCAAATCTCTTCTTTACCCCTTACCAGCTGTGGAATGGAGTCTCAGTTTCCTCAACTCTAAAATGGGGATAATAAAAGAATCTACTTCAAAGTGTTGTCATAAATTTTAAAAGAAATAGTATAAAGAGAGTGCTTGGTGCTGTCCGCAATTGGATAAATGCTCAATAAACTCAGCAAATGGTAGTTAGTACTGTTAGTATCATTGCCATTATTTCCAGTGAAAATGCTTATCATGTGATGTTATATCAAAAATAACCAGACTACAAAGTTAGATCTGCAGTATGATTAAAACTATTTTAAAAATAATAATAGGA